>NC_141695.1:1590805318-1592268694 GCF_964263255.1 Lissotriton vulgaris | reverse complement strand
GTGAGGGAGTTGACCCTGAACCCCAAAAAATCGATCACTTGAGTAGGTTATAGCACAGACTTGGGAACATTCACTAGAAAACCGAGGGACTGAAGAAGATCTATCGTCCAGTCCAGATGAGTCATCAGCTTGACAGGACAATTCGCCAGGAGGAGGATGTCGTCCAAATAGATGATCAAGCGAACCCCGCGACTGCGGAGAGACTCCACGACTGGACGTGAAGCACCAAGGTGCTGACGAAAGGCCGAAGGGTAGAACTTGATACTGATACCAAGTCCCCAGCCACTGAAACTGCAGAAAGCGGCGGTGGGGACGATAGATCGGAACAGAGAGGTAAGCATCTTTGAGGTCCAGACGAACCATCCAATCCCGTTCCCGCAGGAGATCCCTCAGCAGATGGATGCCCTCCATCTTGAAGTGACGATAAACCACTCCAGCGTTGAATTCCTTCAGATTGAGAACCAACCTTGATCCCCCTCCCTTCTTTTCCACCAGGAAGACTGATCTGGCAAAACCCTGAGGGTGGCGCACTGTCGGCACAATCGCCCCCTTCAATTCCAGAGTCTTGAGTTCCTCTGTGATGAACTCTTGACTTTGCTTTGAGAATTGAAGGGGAAAGGGAGGACGAGACTGGCGTAAGGGATGATAGAACTCGATTTTGAATCCCTGAACCGTCTCCAGCACCCAAGCATCGCCGGAGATTGCGCGCCAATTGGCTAGAAAATGGCGAATCCTGCCCCCCAGAACAACACTGCATGCAGGAAGAAGTCTCACCTGAAGTGGCGGAATCCTGATATCCTCCGGAGGTGCCACCTGAACGACCTTTTTTGTATTGGCCACGTCCTTTTCTGGAAGGGTAGAAATTTGAACGTTGGGCGTAGCCCGAATCTTGCTGGCCTCCCCTATGGGACTGATACCCACGTTGACTGGGTGGTTGCTGACCACGGCCGGATGAGCGTCCCCTGTATCGTCCGGCCCTGTTGAAAACCGGACGCATGGCCCATTTTAAAGATGCCTGGGCTTTGTCAATACTGCTGAAAGTACTGACAAAATGAGTGAGCTCCTTTAAGAAAGGCTGGCCGAAAAGGAGGCCCTGAGCCGCAGCTCCCGCCTCAGAAGCTGAAAGTTCGGCCAATTTCGGGTCCAGCTTAAGGAGAATGGAACGCCGACGCTCACTAGAGAGCGCACAGTTGGCGTTCCCCAACTGACAAATTGCGCGCTGCGCCCATTCAATTAGCTCATCAGGATCAACTGTGGAGGATGCTTCCTTGGCCATGAAACCTAGATCCAAGATCTTAGTGAGAGGTCCTAGGAGATCTAAGACCTTGTCCTGACAAGCCCGCCAGGACCGATCCAGACCCTTCTTGGGGTCCTTAGAAAACTTCTTTAAGTAAGTCAACATGGTAGGGTCGACCTCAGGCGTGTCCGCCAAGTTATCCGCCAAATCAGGCCGCGGACATTCTGACTGGAGACGCGCACGCACTTCCTTATCAAATGGTTGCCGGATATGCTGTTGAACATACTCCGCCACAGCCGGGGAGGGGAGCCACGCAGAGGAATGAGGATGCACTATGTCTGCAGACTCGAAATTCAAAACAGTAGGGTGACTAGGGGCATCAACAAAATGTTACTTACATTTACGCTTCTTTGGCGGAGGAGGCAGAACCTCAGAGGAGGATGAGGAAGTATGTTGATCATCACTGTCGACTTCCACCTGAACAGCCTTCAATTTGGAAGAGGATAAGGACTGCGCCAGCCTACGAAAGTCAGAAGTATGGGGATTGCCAGGGGATGAAGCGGACTTCTTTGAAGGCACCCAACCTTGCTGCTGCGCATACTTCGTTAAATGGCGCTTCAGGGGCGTAATGGCGCGCACCAGCGCCTTATTCATTGAATACTGAACCCCTTTGTCCAGTGCCTCAACAAGGTCCTGCTCAAAGAACTCGGACCCCTCTTCCTCATAGTCACCTTCCTCCTCATAATAATATGAATCACTCATGGTACACAGAATATGTGCAAATACTGCCCACTAGGTGACTAGAAAATCCTGTTTGCCAGTGGCAAGATCTGAGGGAGTGAAAAAACCTTGCAGCAAGCAAGTGAAAGCAGAAAAAACTGCGTGAAAAACAACAATTAGAGAGTGGAGGGAGGCTTGATGACAAAAAATGCTCACTCTCGGCAAAGCCTATGCAAATTATACGACCGGGACTCTATCAGAAGCTCCGGTGTCAGAAGGGGTCAGCTGAGAGGCAGTGGGCGTCTTCGTCGACCTGACGAGTTCAAAAGCCGGCGCTGCGATGTAAACAAGAGCAGCGTGAGGAGGAAAGGCAGTGCGAGACAAGCTGCGCATGAGCGGATAACCGGCTGACCAGACAGCAACGGAACAGCTCGCGCTAGACGCGCGCGAGGCGGTACCACCCCAGATACTCCACTCCACAAGGATAGCGGGACACAGGTGGCACGCGCCCGACCCAGGGAGGTGGCACACGCTCCCTACCGCGAGCGCCGGTCGCGGCGAAAACACGCGACGAATGGCAGCAACAGCGCGAGATAAGCGTCCAACAACGCGGCACACAGCGCAAGCAAAGCGCAAACAATATCAGAATAAATGCACAAGTAAGCAAACAATAACAATAAGAAAGCACTTAACTGGCTGCGGAGCAGCAAAGAAAGAGGAAGTGGGATTGTCTTCATGGCTATTTATAGTACGGACTCTATGGTTATGACCCAAGTGTTTCTGGGTAATGTAGTTTTTACATGGCTTCTGGGCATTTCTAAATAAAGAAATGAGACTAGTATAATCGGAGCCTCCTGTCCCGAAATAGAATTGAGATACAAGAATCCCCACTCCTGCAGTGTCAAACTAACATCAATGAGGTGAAATCCCTGCCTATGCGGTTTCAACATATCAAAAATGATAACATAGACAAGTAGCACTGCTTCAAAACGTGCCACGTTAGGTCGCATAATTTGCCTTTTCATACCGCAGAATTTAGTGAAATCTGCCACACAATTTCGTCTCCCTTTTTGCATAATACAAGTGACCCCTACTCACCACCCGTCAAGGCCAGGGTTAGGAAGCAGACTGCACATGCCTTAGAGGACAGAGCAACAGTGGAAGTCCCAGGCAGGGCCTCCCAAGAACGCATTGAAGGTGCAATGTCCTAGCAGAAAACGAGCTATTGTTCACTTTAAACCATCCACAGAAGATGCAAGGAATGAGAGTACCGTAGCAACTAAATAATTACACGCCCGTTGCGCCCTGCAGCCGGAGATTTATGCCTTGTTTCTTTTGTGGCTTCACATTTAAAACAATCTCTTTCAGCGAATGGACCCCCGTGCTATTCATGGGAAAACATTGTAAAATAATGTGCTCAAGTTGATTGTTTTTTATTTTTTTTGTTTTCGTGTTTGTTTTCTGTGGAACTATCTTTTTTGTTTTATTTTTTAAAATATCTTGGATTTCCTGTGTTCATCAGGGTATGGCATATTTTGCTACTTTTTTTTAGGTATTTTGTGGAAACAAGGCTATTTTCTGCTAAATCTGGCCCTTTTGTTCTAGTCGTGGTGAAGCACACTCTGCTTATAGGAGGCAGAAAGAAAGAAAGAAATATGATGAGATAGAAAGCCTTTTGGCAACTATTGTGACAATGTAGCAGTAAAAAAAAAATCCTAAATATTCAGTTCTGTGTCAATGAGAGGAGTGTGTGAACATGATCGAAATAGAAGGGACATGACAGGAGGGTGTGGGGTGTGTAAAACAGACGGGACAGCAGAGGTGCAGCATATACAACGGGCATTAGGAGGAATGGAAGGACACTGGCCGCAGACAGGAAGCTGTTCTTGGTCCATACTCCATGGCAGGGATGCACAGAGAAGCTGCAGGATGAAGCCGAGGCAAGGAGGAGCACTGACCAGTAAGAAGTAAGGAAAAAGAGTGATGTCGGAGCCAACCAGTGGTAAGTAATGGGCGGGCTCTAAGCCTGTTTTAAGATTTTGTTTTTACAAGACATTTTGCAAGCACAACGCAAAAGCAAAACCTAAAAATATAGCTGGTGTTCTTATACTCTACCTTACTACCCTCAGCACTCCCCTCCCACCTTCTGATACTATATTTATGAACTGAACATCTAACATTCCGCCACCCACTTCACCTCTCTTGGTAGCCCAACTTCCCAAAACAGTAAAATATTTCTCAAATCCTGCTACCGTCTCTCATCCCTCTTTGTGCCTTCCTATTCATCCGACAGACTTATCTGCTCTGTGTTCGATAGAAGAAAGCTGAAGCCATACTAAAGCAGCTCTGTCAGAGGCGCAGAAAACGAGGTGGGGGGGGGGGGGGGGGGGGGGACTTACTGCATGCAGTCCTGGCCGAATCTGCATTATGGAAGACTGCAATGGAGGCCTTGGAGAATCACTTGCTTTTCCTTGCCTCCTGGCGTCCCTTCATGACCCAGGCCCATTTGACTCTACCTCTTTTATGCTAAAGGCACCCTACCTTCAATTTTGCACAGTGGAAGTTCTTTCTGCTGTGTTCAGCATTGTTGGTAACCCAAACCAAATAAACCTCCTCCCTGCCCACTGTCCAGTTTTGCAATTTTAGGACTTGAAGTTTAAAGGATTTTTACAGTCACAACTTCTGTGATTTGCAAAATCATAGGTTTGCAACTCAGTTCAGTAGCTCATACTTCTGAGATAAACAGAAAGCCGTCCAATCATGAGCAAGGAGCGGATTCAATCACCATACTAGTGTAAGTTATATATTAAGAACATTAGGTTTTGTTAACAAAAAGCTAAACCTGTTTCTAGCTCAGGCCTAAAAACGTGAATTAAAATGCATGGATAGAGGCCTTCTGTCCTTCGAAGGCATTCATTCTTCCATTTGCAGAAATTCACACGGCTTCAGCTTCATGCATATTAATGTGGGAGGAGTTTTTGAGAATATGCATGGCTGTTTTACGGCGCAACTGGTTTAATCTCCATCTTCGTACATCAGGCCGTTCGGGCCTTTAGGATCTAATTTACTATATGTTGATGCACTGCAGCACAGCACGCCTTCCTGCTGCCCTGCCATGAGTCAAAAGAAAAGGGCAGGAATGTGCCGTATCTACCAGATACAGAGCATTACTTACCTTCTCCCTTGCGCCGTCGCACAAACAGCAGTTGTGAGCCAATGCAGTCACGCTTGCAAGGGTTCCTGCGTTACGTGGAAGATTGTTTTTGTGCAGAAAGGGACACATTCCTGCAAAAAAACAATCATTGATGGCATTTTCCTCTTTCTATGCGTGTTGCAGACTGCAGCATGCATAGAAAGGGGAAAAACGAGGAGAAATACAAGTATATCTCCTCGTTGTGCCACTCTTACGCCTCCCCTGGGGAGGCAGGCATAGGATTCTGACGCATTCTCAGTGTTACAAAATGTTGTAAATCTGGGAATGTGTCAGGTTCCATGGATGTTGCGTGGGAACACCCACAGCAACACCCATGGAACATCCCTTTCATGCAGAGTATAGCGATAAAGGGGTCCATGTTTACAAGGCCATGTAAAGTCACGCAGGGTGACTTAATGTGGCCTTGTAAAAGTCACGCAGGGTGACCTTACATGGCCTTGTAAATATGGGCAAGCCCATTGCACTGCCAGTGAATCCAAAAAAGTGACGCAATGGGCTTGTAAATTAGGCACTTAGGGGCAGATGTATCAAGATACCATTTTGCACTTCTCAAATAGCGATTGTTAAGGAATCGCTATTTGAGAAGTGCAAATGGTATGTAGGTAGAATTTTGCTATTTATTAGAGATTTCTTAAAATTCCTTAATTGCGATTAGCAAATTGCTAATCGCAATTAAGGAATAATTTCCCATTCATTTCTATGGGCCAGGAGGCCCATAGGAATGAATGTGAAATGATTCTCAATTTGCGATTAGCAATTTGCTAATCGCAAATTGAGAATAATTTCAAGGGTGCAAGGGTGTCTTAAGGACACCCTGCTGCACCCCTGAATTTGACATGTGTACGCATATGGCGCACATACATGCCCGGCATGTATGAGCGTCATATGGCACCTTTAGAATTTAAAAAAAGTGCTTTTTTGAAAAGAATTCGCCAATTACCACCAACTACAAGTTGATGGTAATTTACGAATTCTTAGTCAAAAATCGCAACACTGAAATGCTTAATACATTTCGAATAAGAAATCGCAATTTGCCATTTCTTAAAAACCTCGCAATATTAAGGAATCGCTAAATTTGTGATTCCTTAATATTGCGAGGCTTTTTGCATGGTACATTCCAAATCCCGTTTTTTTTGTCGCAAACGCTGCTATTTTCCGAATTGCAGCGTTTGCGACAAAAAAAACGGATGATACATCTGCCCCTTAGTTTTTGCACTTGTCAGATGGCACAAATGTAATTTACGTAATCCAGAAATGTTGCTGCAATATTACACTAGCAACAGTTTAATGTATCGAACATCTTCTAGCTACGACCACTTTTGTGACACATAAACGTTATCAGAAAACACAGTTGAAGAAAAATACTGCTTAGGATAAAAATGAACAAGAATGGCAGCGCCCTAAGTGTTGGATATTGTAGAGCAAGACCCTGAAAAAAAGAGTCAGAAAATGGCAGTTCACCTCAAACAAACTATTTGCAGATCTGTTGCTATGGAGTTCGCGTGCCTTCGCCCAATTAGCACCCTGCGTACTCGAGCCTGGGGTTTTGGTATTCGCTGCCTTGATGTGGATGACGCCAGGCCGTAGGAGGTTCAAAGGTGAAAAGAAGAGGTCACGCAGGGCATATGTGATCATGCCGCAGATTGTTTTTTGTAAAATGTAATCCTCCTAGTCACAGATGTTTTAGAAAACAGAAACGTTTTCCATATATTGGACGCATTGTCCAAATCAGTCGGGAAAAAGAGTCAGTGAGTAAAACACTTGCTGCTGGGATGGGAGGGTAATCAGTTTGCTACAGAATAAAGTCCCAGCAGATCAGACCCAGGCCCGCGTTATAAGTGACCCCGGAAATGGGCCAAATTTACACCACCCCTGGAGTTACACATATCGGGGTTCCGGTATCTCCATGGTGGAGAAAATATATCCCATTATGAGTTAGACCCCGAGGCTCCACTAAATGAGAATTACTGGGGAAATTGGTGATTTTAGTCCCATTTTTCCAGTAATTCCACATTTTGTGCTGGATTTTGACCCTGGGGCTTTGTCTGCTTTAAGCTTCCAAAATCTCTAAGTGAAAGTTAAGAGGTCTGCTGTGATCCACAAATCTCATAATTCCACTGGGCCGGGTAACTGCTGTACCAGCCCCATCACAAATAAAGGTCCACTCGTAGTACCTTGGGTCCAGGTCTTTCACCTTCTGAGGTTGATGATGCAAAAACAACGCAGAGGGTAATAGTAACAACTGTTGGATACAAATCTAAATACCTTCAAACTCTGAGGTACACACTCTGCACAATATATGTTTTATTGCTACTAATGATAATGCAACCGAAAATAATAAATTTAGGGCCAAACTTATGGCCAAGTCATGCAGTGCAGCGCAACAAGTCACCTTGCTGCGCTGCACTGTAGGACAGTGAACTGGCAGGAATCTGCCGTATTTAAGTCAATATGGCAAATTCCTGCCTTTTTCCCCTCACTCGCACCCTATTGGCTGCCTAGCACCAAAGCAGGCACAGCTGCACTATGGTACAAGGGTGCCGAGTAGTAAGGAGCACTTTTTTATGAAGTAAGGGACACCTTATTGCACAAAAAAACAATCCCCTGAGGCTTTTTTCTCTTTCTACTCTTGCTGTGGAATGCAACACACATAGAAAGAGGCAAAAAATAGGGGAAAAAAAGATTTTTCTCCTCATTATGCCTCACCTGGGGAGCGTAGGGTTTTGGTGCAATCCTGTGTCTACCACTGCTGGTAAATCTGGGAATGAGTCAAAATCCATGGATGTTACGTGGGAACGGTGGCGGCTGGCATGGATTGGGGGTGGTGGGATGGGGGGTTGTGTGTCGGGCAGGGGGTGAGTCTAGGGGGAATGAAAAAGTAAATACCATTTACCTCTTCTACGTGTCTCTCCTACTTGTCTCTAACTCTGCCGGAACAGGAAGCACCCAGGATTCCATGCTCCCCTGAGCCAATCATAACACTGCAATGCAGCATTGTGATTGGTCTGAGTGCTGTGGTTCGGCGCTCAGACGGGGACTGGGGGCCTGGGCATGTTCTCCACCCAGGCTGTAATGCAGCCAGGTTGGTAAATATGCAAAGTGCGCATGAATGTTTAGCCAGCCTGAGACTGCTGGCCACACATTCATACACACTTTACAGAGTGCCCACTACTCCTTTCCTGCTCTGAGAGCCCACCAAGCTACAGCACTGCTGCAGCAGGAAAAAATAAAATGACACTATCATTAAGTTATCATTCTATTTTTCCTTTATTTACACTACTTAAAAGGAGTGAGGCGACCTCCTCCGCCTTGGCGGAGGAGCCACCACTGCATGGGAACATCCATGAAACACGCACGGAAATGCCTTCCTGGGGCAAAGTAATGTAACGCAGCGATTTGCACTGTGTTGCATTGCTCAAGATTTATGAAGCCACTCAGAGTCAAACATGGTGGCATTGTGCGGCTTCATAAATCTCATTTTTAAGTTGCAGCGCCCTTGCACCATGTTGCTTGCTGCAAGAGCAACACAAAGTGGCTCATAAATGTGCCATACAGTTTTGCTGGGAGAAGTGGTATGCAGACCAGGCTTGTCCATAGGTGTAGTAAGGAAGCATAATCTAAAAGATGCGCCAGTTACCAGCAAAATAATCAACAGATGACCTTTTGTTTGTGTATGGGGACACTCCAAAGGCAATACATATTTGTCCAGGACCACAGTTTGTTGAGCTGGAGATGGGGAAACCTGCAGTGGAGTAATACAAACTCTCAGGCCCAGATTTACAAATAAAACGTCACAATGGGTGTAATTGCTGCTCTTTGTTGCATGAATGGGAGAGAGAAGAGTGGCATCATATCTACTGAGATGTAGCTCTGTTCTGCTCTCCTCCTGCGTTGGCTCACTTTATGCTGCCATGCGCAAATACAGACACTCAGGCACCATAGTGCAAGGGTGACTGCATTGTGGTCAGCTTAGTTTTTTGGTGCAGGAAATGGCCCCTTCCTACACAAAAACTATGCTGAAAAGTAAATTCATCTTTATATGTGTGCTGCAGAATGCATCGGTCTGCGTTAAAAAAACGAACACAAATCTGACGCAAAGTGGTACCCACCTCTAATGGCTCAGTAAGCAGCACAAAGTCAGAGGTCAAAGTGTAACCCAAAATGGGCAGAACAGTGCCCGGCCAGGAATGTGCTGGTATTAGGGTGACCAGATGTCTCATATTTGCCGGGACAATAGGTTTTTCACCCTATGTCCAATGTCCCTAAATTCAGCCCATGTCTCGATTTTAATGAGGATTGACTGAACAGAGAGGGAACTAATAATCAAAAGAGAATGGACACTAGTTTCTGCAAAAAACCAAATAGTTTTTTATCGAGAACCCTCATAGACTTCCTGGAATTTTATCGTAGCGGTATATCTTTTTTCCGCCCCATCAGGAGTCATGGCATAGTCATTGGGTCAACGATTAACGTGCAGGATGCCTGCCTCACCAGAGGCTACTTCTGGTATTTACAGAAGTGTCCAGAAATAAAAAAGGGGGTGGGAAAAAGATATTTAAAAAATAATGACTTAGTCCGGACTGTACAATTTAATATCAAAAAAAGGACTAGTCACTATTATTAAGAACCATTGTGATATATAGGTAGTTGAGTTATTGAACTACCATATCGTTTTCAAAAGAGTGTCGACATGTTTCAGCTCTCGGGGCCCGACAGGGTCAGGGGAGCTTTTGTCAGGACAAAGACAAGAACAAACATACAAAAAGAAAGCACACACAATTGGTGTGTGATTCGGAAATTGATGAATTGGAATTTCCAAGCTTGTAAGTTCAGTTTTGTGGCATCAACAGGGACCGGGAGTCGCTTCTGGATTATTACCATGCGGCGCGGATTTCGTGCCTAGTGCTGACTCTGCCCAACAACCAGGGGCAGAGTCAGCACTAGGCACGAAATCCGCGCCCACCAGCGAGCCATGCTGACCGGCACTGAATATGAACACCATGTCTCTCAGTTTCAATTAAAACACTGTGGCCATTCACAATGGTAGCAACTGCAAAATATTGAAGGGGCATTCAACATGGTGGGTTATGCAAATAATCCTAATAGGAAATGGGACTAGCCAGAAGGTGATCCCTCATGCACACAGTGCTTTTGCTTTTCTTATAAGTTCTCTGGCAGCAATCAATAGAAGAACCTGGTTTAGGGCTGTCAGCCTTCATTTGAGGTAATCCTGGACCCATCCAGCTCACCTTTCTCTAGGACCTTAGCCTTGGTAGATGTTTGTGATTCCGGAGAAGAAATAGGAAATGGGCTCTCCATGCTTTAGCTCTCCTGAGTGTAACCAACAATGTACCTCAGCTCCTGTTCCCCTGAACGATTCCTGTGAGACACTTGACTCCGATACTTTTGAAGGCACTGGCATTCCCTAGCTACTCGCTTAAGGACCAACTCCCTCTCTTTAGACTCTAGACACCACCAGCTGTAGAATATTTCGCCACTAGAACCAAATCACTCAACCTCCAGCATTTGTCAAGTGGGCTTGCATTCAGAATTGGATTCAAAAGCCACATTACAGAACTGTACAAAACACCACACAAATAAATAAAAACAGTAGTTAAAACGTACCTATACCATAGACAGAGTTATTTCCTGTGTATCAGCAAAGAGATGTTACTGACTAAAAATTACAGTGAATATGATCGGCTCTTAGAGTACATGGAAGACATGTTTTCCATTTCTTATTAAGTGAGTAGGTTATTTTATGTGAGTTATTTTGCAACAGCAGATTATAAAATCCAAGATAAAAATAGGAGTGCTTTAATCAGTCTGGGAGAGTGCATGTACTTTGGTTTTGAAGGCCGTATTTTTTTAAATTAAAAACGTTCATTGTTTATTGTCATTAATGAGGGTGTCATTGCTATCTTGGTTTGGCAGACCGTGTAAGGACAGTTACTTTTTACATTTTACATCAAAGTTGTGCTAAAAGCAGATGAAAATAAAAGTTATTTTACCTCCTCACCTTCACGAGCCTTGATCTTTGAAACTCTGCTTAAATGCACTAAATTTGTAAAAAATAAAAATAAGTGCAGGGGCTAAAGTTTTCACAGTAGTCCACTGCAATTGGCACCACCCACAGCTCTTGTCACTATCGAATGCCAGCACCACCATTACCCACTAAAGATCACACTGATACAAGTGTGCATTTTAGATTAATCCAGGTCACCACAAACTGGAGGGATGGCCTGGACATCCAAGCTCTATCATTTTTTTAAAGTATAGAAATTGTTTAAACTTTCCACTGATGT
Source organism: Lissotriton vulgaris (assembly GCF_964263255.1). Lineage (NCBI taxonomy): Eukaryota > Metazoa > Chordata > Amphibia > Caudata > Salamandridae > Lissotriton > Lissotriton vulgaris. Next base: position 1,592,257,218 of record NC_141695.1, on the reverse strand, counting down.
GCTGTTCTAAAAATATGGACACAGATCGCCACTATGTGGTAGATTTAGAAAAATACATGAGGGTGTTGCGAAGTATATGCTGATGCTGCGCATCAGAAAATACCATAACAAATTAAGGGATGTATGTCAGTACAACGCGATCTTTTAGATAGCGGTACTTTACAACGCGGTTATTACAACGCAAGTCGTTACAACGACTTGCGTTGGAGGGCGCAGATTGAGGAATATTATAATTTTATATTCCATTCCAACACCAGTCCACGTAACAGTAGGGAAGGTGTTGGAATATAAAATTGCAATATTCCTTAGCCAACAGCGCCATCCAGTGCAAGTCGTAGTAACGACTTGCGTTGTAATGGCAGCGTGGTAAAGGTCGTGCGGTGTAAACACCGCGTTGTAAACGACGTTTACCCAAATTAAGCACAGTGGTTGCTCGATTGCATGTGCCTTACAAAATCGTTAGCCTGTGCAACACTGTGGGCTGTCATGTGGGCCTTAAAAGGAACAAACTGCCTTCATTCCCAAATACATTCTTAAAAGACAGGAATTCAAAACACTTTAACAAATGATAGTATGCTCTGTGTAGAATAGGATTGATCATCATGATTCCACCGGTGAAGATTCCTGTGGAAACCGTAGACCAACAGCCCCAAAGACTTTGACTCTTGTAAGTGCCTCAGGCCATGTATCCTTGTTTAGGGATGATGTTCTAATCCATCTTTTTCCTGTTGAAGTCTGCCTAGGAAAGCCTGGTGATCTCAAACAGAAAAACAAATAAAAGACCCCAACACACTGGGAAAAAACTCACAGGATGTCAGGATTTTTTTTTTTTATTATTTTCAAAAACAAACCTCCACTTCGGCAATTTATGATTGCAAAACACCTCCACTGAAGCCACAGCGATCTCCACCAAGCAGGCAGAGATCTCTAAATATGGTGGGCTGTAGTCAGCCGGTGAAGTGGAGTTTATCTGTCTCCTGCCCTTGCAAAATGGAGTACAACCCACCAAACTCTGAATAAGCCCCTACGTTTTCTCGCATCCAACTGACAATCATGTATCTTTTTATACTCATCTTTGGATTTTCTCATTTAAGCACAATATATTTGTGGTCCCTCATCCTTGCACCTGCACTGAGTTTTAAAGACATACACAACATGAAATACAAACCTGATCTGCTTATCAACACTGCTTATCCGTGTTACAGCATGGCACATGACCAGGTATCTCCACATCATTTGTCTCATCCCTTCCTTCATGATTATTCATTGCAGCTAATTGCAAAGTATCCTTCAAAAACACATTGAAATGCTCTACTAACCCACTGGATTGGGTGTGATATAGATATTTTCTTTTGTGCTTGGTATCATACTTCATCAAAGTCATTAATCTCCTCCAAAATCATATGCACTCAATTGTCAGTAATCAGTTGTTGTTCAGAACAATTATCTCTCAAAATGAGTTAATTGATTAAACACTGCACTATCTTGGTTATCACATCCTTGAAATCTTTAGCTCGGCCACTAAGAAAGAATTAGCTATCGGCAGAATATGTTTTAATACCAAGCTAACTATCTTAAAAGGTTGACATTTATTCCTGGTTATCTCCTCCATTGATTTCCTAGGAAACTCCACTGAAGACAATAATGACTTAAATGTTCTTCAAAATATATCACTGACTGCACACGTAACATACTTTATAGTCCACATTTTGAACCAACTTGTTGATCTAGAGTCACATAAATCACCTCTTGTATGGCTCGTTGTAGCATTCATGGCTCATGACCTTCATGCATCATAGCTATCCTGGTTCTCACAGACTTCTTTACCTAACAACTTTCCTTGTAACATAGCCTATTACTTGACCCTTGGAGGATAATTTTTAAACAGCCTTTTGTTTCCTAATTTTAATGGTCCAAAACTCAAAAGCAATTTTACTTCTTGTAATATGGCTGTGCCTGTATTAATTATCAACAAACAATGAAAACTTTATTGACGTGACAAATTCAAAAGGGTATACTGTTCCGATGATGTCTTCAAGGTAATATATTAAAAACCCAGAGCACCAAATGCCTCTAGAAACATCTGTTCATAGAAGCAAGAGCCCTCACTCACCCGAAGGTGGCATGTATCACCATCAGGCCTGCTCCTTCTGGGCTGATGCTGCAATGCCTAACGGGCCCCTCAAGGGGGAACTTTGCCAGAGACCTTTTGATTTACCTACAAAGGACTGGGTATATAGGTAAGTGTCAGTGTAGGAAGATTGGAATGAAGTGAGTTGAAAATGAATATAGACACTTTGCAGTCTGTTTAATAGCGGACAATGAGTCCATGTAAAGATTAAAAAGTGCAAGAAACTAGGAAAAATTGTGATTCTAGTTTTTACTGTGAATAACCAGTCTCTGGTACTATACCAATGTGAGATTAAACCCGTAAAGGTGTATGGTCTGTTGGGCATTGCAGTGCTAATGATGTTACAATTAAAGTATGACAATTAAACATAGGGCTATCCCAGAATCTTTAAAAAGATATAAAACCGACCCAAGTCCTGTAGTGTTCAATGGTACTTAATGTGTAAAACACATCTCAATTCCTCCTCGGATCCATCAGCTGTCTAGTGAGTCACCTTTGATAATCAAGTCGAGCAAATCTTTCTCACACAACTTTTACTGGCATGTTTATTACTCACTGTGCATGCTTCTTAACTAAGACTAACTGATCAAAGGAAGAGACATGCTAATTATTTAATGTCTCTGCAGCCTGTCATCATCTGATGACTCAGGGTTATCAGCCCGACTTTGCTAAACTTGTCTTTCATCTTTCCATTATTCAGACACCCATACAAAGAACAATGAATTCACAAACAACAACTGTAGTCACTAACCCTACAATCCCCAATCATTTCCTTAAAATAATGCAACTTGGTTCATATTCACTGGAGTCCAGAGCAAAGCTGCGAAGAACCTCAAATATTCAGTTTAGGAGTAAATGCAATGGGCTTACTGAAAGCAGAAATTATCTTATCCTGCACACTAAGGCTTTGATTACGAGCTGCTCATTGTATCCCGACCCATGCATAAACCCCTGAATTACGAGTTTGAAGGTATTTGATGCATGCGATAATTATCTTATGCGTAAAATCACACAACCTTTGTTAAATTTTGGCAAGTCAAACCTGCAGAAATTTACCGGGAGAAACCTTACGGTATTTACCATATCATGCAGATTTTAGTGCGTTAAACAATGTGTGGTATTCCCTGATAGCTCATAATAGATGTTAAATACTGCACCTATTAAATAAGGTACCCCGTTGTATTGTTATTTATTAGATGCGATATATAATGTTCAAACTCATAATCAGGCCCATAGTGTATGCGGTTTGAGAAATAATGTACATTCAAAAGAAACTTACTCACAAGGCTCTACATAATTTGGACTCTGGTGCAATGAGATATATTTTCCAGTAGTATGTCCTCGCTACACATCTTCGATCGGCAAATTGAAGTATTGTAGTCATCCCCGAATTTCAGACGACAAAATCAGGAGGTAGAGCTTTCTCAGTGGCTACTGCCAAGTTATGGAATCTGGGGCATATTATCAACAAATAGTGATATTTATCGCTAAGTAGCCCTAGCAGCAATTTTTTTATCGCCGCGCATTACCAGATTTTATCGCTGAGATAACGTGCTATTAGCAACGTTTCTCTCAAAAGGGATAAACGTTCTGGTGATAGTGGCGAAATCTGTGAATAACGCTGAGAATACAGCGATATTCACGCATTATCGCTAACAGGGTCTTAGCCATTATATCCACCTCCCATTGGATATAATGGCTAAGAGCTGGTCTGAGCAGGCGTTCGTTTTTGGAGATATCCGCACTTAGCGCGAATATTTCCATCGCTACGCCTGTGTTGCTAATAGGCGATAGCGATGTTAGCGACTGCTTTCAACCGCTAACAGGTTGGGTATGCCCACTTTGCATGTCATTAGCGATTAATATCGCTGACATGCAAAGTGGGCCCCAAACCACTCGCTATCGCCTACAAGCCGTCGCTAACTGCTGTTAGCGACAGCTTGCTAATAGGGCGATAGAATTATCGCCGCTTAGCGGCCAAAAACGGCCGCTAAAGTGGCGATAATTTCCTATCGCCCCCTTGATAATATGCCCCCCTCTTCCCCAGCTTGGATTCCCATGCTTTCTTTAGAAAAGCCCTGAAAACTTGGCTTTTCATTCAGTAATCCTCAGATTTAGCACACAAAAATCATTTTTGTCCATCTCTCATCTGAATTACCTAGTCTTTAGCACTTTGACTCCTTCGGGTATGTGTGCACTTTGATGAATCTCATTTCATTTCGGACTAAGAGTGTCAATAGACCATAGATTATATTTGGGATTAGATACTGGCATGGAGTACCCAGGACAGTGACTTGTTGTGAAAACAATATTGCACATCCCCGAAGAGGTTCCTAATATTAGTAACCAAGCATGTTGGCTGAATTCTGGAAGTATTCTCAATGGAAAAGGGAAATTAAAGAATCATCTTTTGCTACAAATTCTTTGTGGAATACATACATTGGAATTGGGAAGATTGAAGAAGTAGTGAGGCAACATTTTTGCACATAAATGTTAGTTTAGATTGCATAGGTGAATGCAACCCCAGCAATTTCATAAGGTGGCATAAGAAGATAATTTGATCAGTGATTTGATGTGGTAGGCAGGTGCAGTTGCACCAGAGCTTCATTTACACAGCTCAGTTGGTGGGTAAAGTGAAGAAAGGCTTAATTGTTGCAACAAATAAATAATAATGTATGTGTGGGAAGGGCATCTACTACTTCAACCCTGGTTAAGAGTGAAGTAAACAGACCTGCTGGGGAGCAGAAGAAGACTGCTGTGCTAGGAAATTAAAGTTCGACCCATGTGGAGCCAAAAAATACAATGTTATCTCCTAGGGATGCTTGAATCTCTGTTCGGATCTTTGAAAAGTTTTACAGTGGCTGTTTCCAAACAATCAGAACTACATCAAACAGCCAATGTTTACATCGGTTTGAATCGTGATTGCCCACATGAAAATCCACTCCACCTGGTAAATAAAATGACACTGCAGGGTCAAGTAACCGACTTCCCGTTGCTTGCGTTCTCGGAGACAAAATAGTTCTGGGACGCATTTGTTAATTTCAAGATTGCAGGTGAATTATTCACGCATAAAGTGTGCCGGCGCCTAAAAATATATATATTTTGAATTAGATCAAAAAGAGGATCAGTTGTAAACTTTACAAGTTACATTCAAAGCAGGAAAAGGAGGATCTCCGTTTATGAACAGGCCTCTTACAAAAATAACCAGAGTTTGTTTATTCTTTTACTAGACGGCGGCTATTTATTTAATACGCCCTGGTGCCAGCACTTAGTAGGATATCATTTATTTTATAGGCCACGGCTACTTACCTTGAGGTTTGCTTTCAGTCTGCGAGGCAGCTGCTGGGACTGACATCCTGCTGATTAAATACCCTTATTCCAGCACACTGGCCTCAACCGAAACATGGGCATTGCAGTTATCTGTGTGCTGTGCATCCATAATGCCACTGAAGAACCCTTGGGCTGCCCCCAGAACATCTTGATGACTTTATAGACCCCAATACACGGTTACCAGTTATGAATCATCTATACAGACAGACATATTCGTAAACGCACACCAACATACACATTGTTTAACACACACTGACACTCGATAACACACATTGACACACACACCAATATGCACACAAACACATATGCAAACACACCAAACACGCACACAAGAGAAAATCACAATAAATACTGTTGCTAGAGAGATAGGCACCCACACCTGTGCACCACCTTTATATACTGTTTTTGCACCTCTTTAACAAACTCCTATGTTTCTCTCTTGCAACCTGTAGTTTTGCTTTAATCTACTGAAATGTAATGAACCTGGTAATACCAGATGCAAGAAACATTGCACCACGTATAACTGTGATCCCTGCACCCTTGTAATTAAACCCTTAGCCTCCTAACCGAGGATATCACTGTAACTCAATCCTCTTTACCTCTGTACAAGAGGTAAATCAGCGGATCCTTGGATCATTTAATTTACCCTGGGATGAAGAAAGCAGGTCCAGTGTTCCTTCTCAGACAGCAGGGGAGGACTCAGGCAGCCAGTCAGTGCTCTGTCAGCAGGACAATCCTTTTTCTGTAGTGTCCACAGGTCCAGGAGTGTACTGAAGAGTTGGACTGAGTGTCCAATATTTACACATGGTGCCAGCTTTGAGGTGGGAGAAACTTCTAGACTTCCCATCACATCTGGTTCTGGAATTTCCTTCCTCCTGCCCTGGTCCCAGGATGTCTGGAGTTAGAAATGGTTAATGTAAAGTTATTTGTGGATGTGCTGAGGCAGCTTCTTTGAAGATTAAGGGCCCGATGTAGGTCGGTCGGTAACGGCCGAAAATCGGTATTTCGGCCGTTACCGATCGGTAAATACGTGATTGGTATGTAGGGGGCATTATTTTACTGAATCGGTAAAATTACCGATTCGGTAAAATAAAAAATCGGTAAATTTACCGAATCTGAGCCACCCATATGTAGGTGGAACTCTTCAGAGTTCCAGGAGCCTTACCGAATCGGTATTTTACCATCAAATCCAATTTGATGGTAAAATACCGATTCCGGTGTGCATGCACATGTGTGCATGCACACCTATGCAATGTGACAGGCAGACCTGCCCTTAAGGCATGCATGCCTGCCACATGGCAACCAAGCCTGTTTTGGGGGTGCCAGAGGGTGTCAAAGTGACACCCCCTGCACCCTTGTGACAATCGGTATTTACCGATTCGGTAAATACCGAATCGGTAATGCCCATTCATTCCTATGGGCTTCAAAATAACGAATATAAGTGAGAACTAGAGCGGTCAGCAGAAACAGCTGAGGCAGTTCTATGAACAGGTACTGACTAGAATATTCTCCTCCCCATATGAATGACGTATAAAGCACTCTGTTTTATAAACTAAACAATAATTTGTATATCAATTGCAGGACACATGCGGCAAAGGCTATAAAAGACATAGAGACAGGTACTATAAATAAATATAATAATAATAATAATAAAGGATTTTATAAAGCGCCTGGTGACGCCATCTCGGCGTGTCCCCGCGCTGTGGAGAGAGAGGGCAGGGGCAAGTGAGCGACCTAAAGGGTGAAAAGGTGAGTTTTTAAAAGTCTCCTAAATAAGGTCTCTGTCTCAGCCAGTCTAATATGCGGAGGAAGAAGGTTCCAATTTTTTGCTGCCAATGCACGAAAGGAGCGCCCACCCATTCTTGCTTTGTTTATCCGGGGGGCACACAGAAGCCCGGTACCCTTGGAGCGCAGTTCTCTGTTGGGCGTATAGGGGATTGCAAGATCCTTCAGATATTCAGGGGCTACCTGAGAGGTAATCCTGTAGCATATAAGGAGCGCTTTAAACAGGATTCTCTTTTTTATAGGGAGCCAGTGAAGAGCCACTAGAGTAGGCTTGGAGGCCGCTCTTCTGGGAAGCCTGAGGACCAGACGGGCCGCCGTGTTCTGGAGAACCTGAAGTTTTTTAATGTTCTTCTCAGTGGTTCCTAAAAGTAGAACATTACCGTAATCAATACGGGAGGTGACTAGAGCTTGAGTCATCGTGCGTCTGGCCTCTAAAGGAAGGAGGTCCAGGGTGCGATTTAAGGTCTTCAATACACCAAAGCACTTTCCTGCTAGCTTCTGGACGTGGCTGTCATAGGAGAGTCTGGGATCAACCCAAACACCCAGGTTCTTTGCTTCCTTGCATGGAGAAGGCATAGGACCTAGACAAGAAGGCCACCAGTCCAGGGTCCAACTAGCCGAGTTACCCCCAATCACCAGCACCTCTGTTTTTGAACCGTTGAGCTTGAGGCAGTGTTGGTTCATCCAGCCTGCAAGCTCCTGCATGCATGATTTAAAATTAGCAGCAGCCAAGGTGGGTGTCTGGGATAGGGAGATGAGGAGTTGGGTATCGTCGGCATAAGATACTAATTTTATGCCGTACGATTGAACCACCTCCGCCAGCGGGGCCATATACAGGTTAAACAAGGTGGGGCTCAGGGCAGAGCCCTGAGGCACCCCCTGTTCTAGAGCAATGCTGTCTGAGAGGATATTGCCTCTCTGAACCTGGAAGCTACGGTCTATTAGGAAAGATTTAAGCCATCCCAATGCCTCCTTTGTGACCCCAGCCTGGTTTAGACACTGTAGCAGGATGGAATGGGCTACAGTGTCAAACGCAGCACTGAGGTCCAGCATTATGAGCGCCATCGTGTGACCCTCATCAGCTCCTGCCCGGAGCGTTTCCGTAGCTCTCAGGAGGGCTGTCTCGGTGGAGTAGTTGGTCCGGAAACCGGACTGGGAGCTATGCAAGGATTTATTAGCTTCAAGGTGAGCCATAAGTTGTTTGTTAGCAATTTTTTCGGTCACTTTAGCAAGATAGGGTAATAATGAGATTGGTCTCAGATTTTCTAAGGTGTCCTGACTTATATTAGGCTTTTTTTTGATAGGTAATACAATAGCCTTCTTCCAATCAATCGGTAAGTGCGCAGAGGAGAAGGATAACTGAATTATCTGCCTAAAGTAGGGTTCTAGTACCTGTAGGCCCTCTCTAAGTACTTTAGGGGGAGCAGGGTCCCGAGGGGAACCCGATTTGACGCTCTTGCAGATGTTTATAAGCGCATCGGGAGTGGGAACCGAGAAGCATTGGAGGCAAGACTCAGTGGAATTAGCAGCAGCACTTTCAGTGAAATCACGGCCGGATGGCAGCTTGTCAGAGAAACTGGTATAGATGTTGGTAATCTTATCTGAAAAGTAGCGAGCAATCTTATTGCAAGTCTCCACTGAGTTGTCGCAAGGCGCATTATCATTAGTGAGCACAGAAATTTCCTTAAAAATTTTAAAAAGCTCTTTAGAAGAGTTCTCTGCCTCCCCAATGCGCGTCTTGTAATGCCTGGCTTTAGAAGTACGGACTTTTTTATAGTACTCCTTTTGTGCTTGTTTATATTGGAGTTTAATAACTGGGCAAAAGTTGATACGCCAGTCGCGTTCTAATTTTTTGCACGCAGATTTGCTTGCTTGAAGTTCTGCAGTGTACCAGGGAGTGGATTTTCTGGGGTTAATGAAATTTTTAAGGTTGCGAGTAGGAGCGGTTTTATCTAAGGCCCTTAAAATTCTGTCCTGCAACTGACTGTAGGCAGTAGCACAGTCAGCGCTATCAAGAGAGTCTCCTATTCCAATCAATTTATTGAACGTGTCCTGAGAAAAATTTTTCCATTTCCGGCGCTGGTACCGAAGATCCGTGTCATTTTTTTTCGGATCGGGCTCAGATCTCTGCAGGTGAAAAGGAACAATGGAGTGATCTGACCAGGGTACCGGAATAGGAGACAGAGCGTGTACCCTGGAAACATTCCCAAAGATGGGGTCAAGAAGATGACCTAGTCTGTGAGTAGGATCAAAATTTATGAGATCTAGCTGCAGAGACTGGAGAGCAGACCTAATGTCCTTAGCTCCGGAATCAAGGGGGTCATCAAAATGAGCGTTCATGTCGCCTAGTACCAGGAAATTGTTCTTCCTAATAGCAAGGTGAGCAGTGTTTTCTAGAAGGCTGGATATAAAATCATACAGTCTCCCGGGAGGTCTGTACACAAGAATACCAGAGAAGGAGAATTGAGGGTTTACTAGGATAGTAAAAAAACCAGCTTCACAGTGATCTATGATCAGAGGCGAAAGGGAGCATTGCAGGGGATTTTTAGTGGCAATAGCAATTCCACCTCCCCTGCCGTCCTTCCTATCAAGTCTGGTCAAGGAGAAGCCAGAAGGCATGGCTTCAATAATGTCCGGGTCGGAAAATTCCCCCAGCCAGGTCTCCGTGAAAAAAACCACATCAAAGCCATCATCCTCCAATAGTTGATGAATTTGTATAGCGTGTTTAGCCAGAGAGCGGCAGTTGATCAAGCCCGCCTTAGTCAGTATTAGAGAGCCTGTCCCGGTGGGTAGTTTGATCGGCGTGTAAGAGCATGAAGGGCAGCAATGCATAAACAGCGCCTCCATGGTGTGAAAACAAGGTAGGGAGACTCCAGGACGTAGATCTAATAGCGCCTGTCTATCATACCGTATACTGTGGGGAGTAGAGTGGCCAGGGGTCGTCGCCCCGCGCCCCGTCCGGCCGCGGACGGGCGCAGACGGGCTGGACTTTGGCTCGACTTCGGCTCGCATCCGGCGCGCCCGCTGCACGCGTCCGCTGCGCGGTCGCGGCCCTCTACACATTTATGGGCGGGGTAGGGGCGACTAGAGTGCTGAGCATGCAGCCCTGAGCCCGGATGTGTTGGGCTCCTCCTCCACCCTCCGCAAAACAAACGCCCAAGATGGACGCGGCGGACCGGGGCGGGAGTGTGCTTCAAAGTGCCCAGAACATGCAATCAGCCTACAGGTGAGGCACAGTTTTTTAAAACGAAGTCCAGCAAAACACTGACACAGTAAAATAGCAGTAAAACGCCAGGATTAAAATACGCTAAAGATTCAGCGCTCCCAGTGTATGCAAATTAGAAAGCACCAGCGTAGCGGATCGAGTCAGCCACTGCCACCGGCTGAACTCGTCTCCACAACGCGAGTGCGCTACAAGCAGGGTTTTTATTGACTGAGAAATAAGCGCGACTAGAGCGCTGAGCAAGCAGCCCTGAGCCCGGATGTGTTGGGCTCCTCCTCCACCCTCCGCAAAACAAACGCCCAAGATGGACGCGGCGGACCGGGGCGGGAGTGTGCTTCAAAGTGCCCAGAACATGCAATCAGCCTACAGGTGAGGCACAGTTTTTTAAAACGAAGTCCAGCAAAACACTGACACAGTAAAATAGCAGTAAAACGCCAGGATTAAAATACGCTAAAGATTCAGCGCTCCCAGTGTATGCAAATTAGAAAGCACCAGCGTAGCGGATCGAGTCAGCCACTGCCACCGGCTGAACTCGTCTCCACAACGCGAGTGCGCTACAAGCAGGGTTTTTATTGACTGAGAAATACAGCGCGACTAGAGCGCTGAGCAAGCAGCCCTGAGCCCGGATGTGTTGGGCTCCTCCTCCACCCTCCGCAAAACAAACGCCCAAGATGGACGCGGCGGACCGGGGCGGGAGTGTGCTTCAAAGTGCCCAGAACATGCAATCAGCCTACAGGTGAGGCACAGTTTTTTAAAACGAAGTCCAGCAAAACACTGACACAGTAAAATAGCAGTAAAACGCCAGGATTAAAATACGCTAAAGATTCAGCGCTCCCAGTGTATGCAAATTAGAAAGCACCAGCGTAGCGGATCGAGTCAGCCACTGCCACCGGCTGAACTCGTCTCCACAACGCGAGTGCGCTACAAGCAGGGTTTTTATTGACTGAGAAATAAGCGCGACTAGAGCGCTGAGCAAGCAGCCCTGAGCCCGGATGTGTTGGGCTCCTCCTCCACCCTCCGCAAAACAAACGCCCAAGATGGACGCGGCGGACCGGGGCGGGAGTGTGCTTCAAAGTGCCCAGAACATGCAATCAGCCTACAGGTGAGGCACAGTTTTTTAAAACGAAGTCCAGCAAAACACTGACACAGTAAAATAGCAGTAAAACGCCAGGATTAAAATACGCTAAAGATTCAGCGCTCCCAGTGTATGCAAATTAGAAAGCACCAGCGTAGCGGATCGAGTCAGCCACTGCCACCGGCTGAACTCGTCTCCACCACAGCGATGAGCCTGCAGTAGTACATTATCAAGATGCAGCTCCAATATCTTCAAAAGAGGTGTACAAAGTCATAGCTCAGTCTCTGTAAAAAATCGATAATAAGAGAGAAGATACTAAAAATTGTTTTAATGCTACAACTTCTCTTTTAGATCTAGAAGCCCTGTAGAGAGTTCTTTGAAGAGCTTAACAGAACTCGAAACGCATCGGCATATGGTTTAAATCCATTCTGAATCAAGGGATAAGAAACACCTTCTGTGCCCATAATGTATTATCCATTGTAGCTTATAAACTAAGGAAACAGTCTGTGAACACTATATGAGGAGTTAAATATAGGGCAATAAAATAGAAAGTAGTTGTTTTATTGTAGTGTATTTGTCTTTCACAAACTATTTGTTTTATAAATTGTCTATTCCAAGTGTCTTGTGAGGTTGTTCGTAAAGTCTGATTTATTGTCCATAATTGTGTAAATGTTTTTTATGAAAAGTTTTTTGTGATATGGTAACTAAATGACATTGTTTTCATTTCTTCATGTGATAAATGTGTGAAAAAACTATTGAAAATATTAAGTGAAGAGGTTTGAATAAATAAACCAGGATAAACATAAGAAGAAGGTGTTTGTCTATAAAGCTCAAATTATTTAAGCTTTGAAAGATTCAGAGATATAGGCTTACTCCCAGTTGCGCTACTTACTAACGGCCCTGCCTATTCTTTGCTCCGTGGGCCTAACTCCCCCCTTTTTTTCAAACTTTCTAAAAGTGGCATTTTCAGAATTGTGACCTAAAATCTTCTCTATCATTAAAGTTAGTTTTTAAATTATATTCCTTAGACATCAAACATGACATTCATTTCTATCTGTTCCCAAACAAGGTAATACAATGGTATTCTGTATGAGAGGTGGGCCTCACAGTAGTGAAAAACAAATGTAAGAGTTTTACACTATCAAGACATGACCAATCTTTCATTACAATTAACCCTGCCTTACTGGCTATTTTGGGCTTACCTTTGGGGTGATATATGTAATAAAAGGAAAGGTTTAGGCATGGGAAACTGTTTATTTTGACAAGTAAACATGGCAGTCAAAACTGCACATAGGCTGCAATGGCAGATCTAAGATACTTTAATAAAGGCTACGTAAGTGGGTGGCACAATAAGTGCTGCAGTCCCACTAGTAGCATTTTCTTTACAGGCCCTAGGTACATGTAGTACCAATTTAATAGGGACTTATGAGTAAATTAATTGTGCTGATTTGGTTCAAACCAATTTTACTTTGTTTAGAGGTGTGAGCACAAGCACTTTAGCACTCTTTAGCAGTGATAAAGTGCACAGAGTCCTACGGCCAACAAAAGCAAATTCATTAAAACAGGAGGAGTGAAGGCAAAATGTTTGGGGCAAACCACATCAGGGATGTCAGGTTTAACAAATACCAATGAGGCTCAGCAGGAAAACCCCATTGTACTGCGCATACAATCACCTCATGTAGGGTGCTGTGTATCAGTGTGTCAGACTTCCTACTTAAGTGTTTAATGGGTTTGCTGATTGGAAAAAATGGCTAAATCACTGCAGTATGCTGCATGGGGACCATTGACGGTGTATTCACATGCTGGGTTGTGTGAAAGTGCAGCCCCTATGGTATTCTACATTTTAGCCAATCACCACTGCAGAAGTAATTGCAGCCGCATGCATTACTCTCATTACTCCCTTGGACTGATCCAAATGAGAAACACACTTTAAGCAAGAAATGGCTTCAGGTGACTGACCTAAAGCACTGAATGGCTTCAAGAAGAAGTTGGCCTAACCCAAACAATGGCTGTAGGAATAGGAAGCTGACATACAGCCTCTCTCTCTTCCCATCTAATGGTTGAAAATAATTGGTTTGTTTTCCCTAAAGGTCAGACATAACCTTGCAAGAACCTTAATAAACACTTGCATGGCCTAGATAATGTCATTTATTTTGGCTCGCCCATAAAATCTGCTCAGTCAGTTTCAGGGTGTTGAGTGAGTCCAAACGTGGTATTTTGACTCATATTCAACTAGAGGAAATCAAATCGGGAGTAGATAGCAACTGAATTAGTTGCCAGTGCAAGCTAGAATCTAGTTTATGTCACTTTGCATGATTTTCATAGGTTTCCATGGACGGCCAGTAGGATATAGCAGAGAGAAAGTGGATAATTATGTGTCACTAAGATTTTTCAACATCCCAAGGGGACCTTATTCCTTTCCCAAATGCGTCACTACTTCCTTTGAGGTTTTAGTAAAATATCAATGTTTTGCAACTGGGTTTGGATCATAATTCAGTATTTGAGGTGAACCCCAACAGCATGCCCTTTTCAGATACCATATCAGTATCCACTTAGAATCTCATTTTAGGAGTCATAAACACTTTTACAAATCCTAAAATGGGATTATTACATAAGAAAAAGCCATTTTATTGGTCACAAACTCTCAACTGGATCATATGCATCTGTTAAAATGGTTGGTACATATGTCCCATGGTGACTTCATTCAGGGTAGCAGATTTCATTATTCTTCCTTCAGGCGTTCCTCAAATCCTATAATGTTCTGGGGAGATGGATGGGAGGCCATGTTTTAATCAGGCCTGGGCAGAGTTTTTGGAGTTCCACCAAAAACTCAGTTGCGCTACGAGGAGCTACGTAAGCGGCAGAGAGCATTAGGTCACGCCGATTGCGCTGATTTTTAAAACATGGGTGTTTGTCCCATGCTGGAAAATCAGCATGAACAGCACTATCTGCAGCACAAGAGGGCGCTGCTCCTTTCTGCCACTCGAGTAGATGTTCTACTCAAGAGGCAGCTTCCTCAAAGCGAACAGAAGGTTTCTCAACATGAGCGGTCGAGACCATCCGCGACCATCTGCGACCATCCGCGACCAACTGCATTGAGAAAACTGACTTAGAGGTGGTCTTGTTAGATTTTTCTCTCTTGCGCTCTCCAACTTAACGCTGGAGAGTGTGAGCAAGGAAAAAACTCCACTCCACAGCATGTTCCACAGACCGCGGAGCATCGAGTGTGAAAATCTCCTCAAACTCCATAAATGGAACAGAGTTCACCACTCAGTCGTAGTTTTTATCTAGTGTATTAGTCACTTATTGAGACTTCCCTAGACCCAATCCTATCAGAATTCCCATCCAAACACATGCTCCCTTTTAGCACTTCTCTTTCAATTTACTGTAAACCCTTCCATAGCCCCTCATTCATCAAGGGCTAGCCAAGGTCCCCTCTCAAATGCATTGTGTCTCCTCCCAAGTCTATCCTGAGAGACATAAAGAAACGCCTTTCTCCTTATTCTGGGTGCAGCTTCCCTTCCTGTTGTGGATAGAGATGAATGTCGACAAACCTCACTTGCTTTTTTACTAGCCTTCATATAGCCACAGATATGCTGTCACAAACGGAGGTGACCCCCATGCAAAGCCAAGCCTTGGACCATCCATCTGCTGTCCCGACTGCGGAAAGTCACCCTTCAAATGTGAATACAGCACTGAAAAGGGCAGATCTGGGGAATGTGGTATAATCATTGGACTCTTCACTTAGCATTCTGTGGCCAATTAATGATTAAAGGAAGCCTAAAATGCTGGTACCTGAGTCGATTTACTGATTCAATCAAATATACAGTTGTCACTCCTCTCAACTGATTGTCTACATCTGGTGGACCTTTAATGATCCAGTGATTGTACATCTCTTGCCTGACCAAGAGGACTATACAGAAAATAAGATGAACGTGCTCATCAGAAAATAAACTGTCATCAATGTCTGGCAAATCAAAAATAACAAAGGACGTGCTTACCTCAATATCTTGACTGACGACCACGGGCATAAGAATGCTCACATTAGGCCAAAAGTGTTGGGCACATCAAAAACATGTACATCACTGGCGCCTGAGGTTTTATGCTTATGACACACTGTTGTTTTTCCTTGTCGAAACCATGATAGCTTCTACAGTGTCCAAAAAGTCCTGTGGAGTGTAAATACATTTCCTTTTCTTTTTGCTGTTAACCACACAGTTGTGTGTAGCATATTTATTCATACCTGCAAGTTACCTTGATATTCCAGAGTTGGCAAGGATCCTGTCCATGCTTGGTGGCAGTTGGCATCTTGTGCTCTACAACTTTTCGCAACTTCTTGTTTCAGGTAGTTAGAAATTCTAAGTTCTTCCTTGAAGCAAACCACACCTGGGTATTCCTACTTGAGGCAAATGGCTACTGGCCAGGATACTAATTGTAAATATTTGACTGCAAATAGATTTCCATCAGTAACAATAGAGTGGTCTTGCCATTATCTGATTCAGCCATTTGGGGAAACTAGGGGGCATATTTACTAAACATTGTCGGAGTGCGGAGCTGTGCAATATCTGGTAGCGCCACGCTCTGACTTTTTAAAAATGCAGGGATGCACCATATTTACTTGAATATGGCGCACCCCTGTGCTTTCCCTAGTTCTGGTGCTAAAATTAGCTGCCTAGCGCCAACACAGGCATCCTTGCACCGTAGTGCAAGAGTGCCTACGTTGCAGGGAATGATAGTTTATGATGTGCAGAAAAGTGTCCCTTCCTGCACATAAACAATCAAATAATGGCTATTTGGTACTTCTATGTGTGCTGCATTCGGCAGAAAACATAGAATTAGCAAATCATCATTACTTAATATGACCTTCCTGCATATAAACAATTATTAATGGCTTTTTGTTTTTTTTATTCATTCTGCAGCCCACATAGAAAAAGCAAACACAACGAGAAATAAAAGCATTTCTCCTTGTGAGCCATTCTAACGCCTGCTCTTGCATGGAGTTAGTTGTTGGCCCTGCCACAGATTTACACTTCCTTATAAGTCTGGGGCATCATCAAAAAACAATGGGTGTTGCGGTGGAACGCCCACGGAAACACCCATTGCACGCCTCTTGTCTCAGAGTATTGTGGCGGAAAGGGGCATATTTACAAGTTAGCATTAAGCCGCGCTAAGTGGCTTAGTGCCACAGAATAAATATTGAAAATGGCGCTACGCCACCAGAGCATCAAAAAAGGAATGCACTGGTGGCTATAGAGGCTTGTAAATGTGCACCTAGGTCTCTCTTGATGTCACACCTGACAGCCAGGGCAGTCCTGATAAATACTCAAGAAGGCACTCTGGAGTTCCTGGATTATCTGAAATGTACCATAGTAAGATATATTCCTTTGTTCCTGACATTATACTAGAATCTTGCTCTGTTCCATAAAGCATTTAGGAGAACCTTTCTAAAATATTTGGAGAAAGAAAATGTATTTAGAAATACAACTTTTGGATATAATTCTAACACCGCTATTGAAAGTAAGACCCACATCAAATCATTATGATATTTTATCAATGTTTATTTTATTTTTTTATTGTAAAGCCCATAAATAAAATTGAACTCCACGAAGCGCCATGCTTCCCTTTTTTATAGACCTGCACATTTTTTTGCAAGCAAGACTTACCCCTGCTCACTCAAAGCAATTGAAGAGCACTTGTATTTTATGCATTTGGTTATTAATGTTCGTCCTCAAATGGAATGGTGCCACATATGAAAGTATTTTTAGGTAGAAAAATGTCTTTAAAATACTGAACCACTTTTTAAATAGGGCGCTTAATTCTTCATTGCTTACCCTCATTAGATTACTGGCCATGTTAAATGCACTTACATCTGTGTTAAGATTGAATGTACCACGAACGTGAGATATTCTTGCATTGCTAATTCTCAGGTTTAACCCCTTCGATGCTGATGACGAGCTCAGCTCGTCATCAGCCACGGTGGGCGTGTGCGGATGACGAGCTGAGCTCGTCATCTAACGCGGCTTTTAGAAAAAAGCCGCGTAGCGGAAAAATAACCGCAGCAGCGATGCAGTTAAAGTATGTTGAATTGAAGTATGATTGTTAAATATTTGCATATCCTGTTTTGGTCCCCCTTCAGCCAAGTGCCACCTACACCTCCTACGGTTCAACCAGTTCACCGAAATGTGGATTGTTAAAGAACAGCATAAAGATGGCAGATACTGATACATCTTTAACATTATTTGCAATATGTATAAACATAATTCCATCAATATGTATCTAGATTTGTATTACAATAATTTTTACACAGTATTAATACTCTAGTCCTGCACATCTAGTTTGTGATTTGTTAAATGTAGGGCTATGTGGCACATGTTTTGCTTTGTTCAATTGTATTGGCAATTATACATGTGTTTACCCAATTTCCCAGCTCTGGCTACTCATTTCAACATTGATAACGTTTGATTTAATTTCCATATGTTTTACTAACATAATAATGTGCATGATGTGTCTGTGTGTGTTCATCCCCCTAGTTTTGATTCAGAAGAATTTTATAAACTTCATTATCGCAATTATATGACTGCTTTTAATATAGACTGATCCTAAATGTATACACCAATATTATATTTATTTAATGATTTATATTTGAACAGCCTCATTGTTCAACCAGCCCCTGGTGCCAACACTAAGGTCCACCCATCTGTCACCAGGAGACATCCTCCAAGAGGCCATTCGGCCCTCTGCCATCCGTCCATCCAGACAAGAATATTAAATCATGAGAGGAACTACTACCTTAAACTATTTCTAGATATTTTTATCTTTTGACTTCAGTATCAAATATCTGTATGTTGATACTATTTGTCATTGTTATTATTTTCTCTCCATAAGCTAACATCTGTTGAAAGACCAGGTAAGATACATTACTAAATTTGTGTTTTTGCCAATAAACAAATTATCTTAAAAAAATTAGATTATCTCTCTTTTACATGATAATTTGTCATTTCTTGATTAGAAAAGAGGGTAAGATTTTAGACACAATTTCTAATATGAACATTAATTTTTGCAATGAACTTGTGATTTTAGCTCTTGGAGACAATAACTCCACTGATGGTGCTTTATCATCCACAAGCCAGAGAAAGATGTGCAATCTCAGAAAATAACATGATCCTCCTCCAAGATGCCTGGAGGAGATGGTCCCACACAAGGATACATCTCAAAGAAGCTATTAAGGCTGGACAGCATTCTCTTTCCGTGTTAACTCCTCAAGATTGCAAGCTCCGAGCCAACAGCTCAAATTCACAAATGTTTGATCGGCTACCCAGGACTCTCCCAGACATGTCTGAAACAAGAGTTACCCCAGTTGACTCCCCTATTTCTAACTCCAATGCAGGTACTATTTGCTTCTTCCCTTCATCATTTGAGGGAAAAGAAAGCCCTGATGAGGAATTCCTCTCCTCCATTCATTTCAACAAATGTCCTCCCGCAACCTCCCTGGTGGCAACCCTCAGCATAATGGGCAACCTCTGGCATTGTAAAACAGTCACACAAGCAGGTGTTGGCATGACCTAACTATGTCCTCCGGCAACATCTGTTTTTCCTGTAACAATTCTATTTGTGGAGGGATATTTGACAAATGGGACAGACACTACACAAAATCTAACCTCACCAAGGAGTTGTACCAAGGTTGTTAGAGAAAGTGACTTGTGTCTTGGATGAGAAGAAACCATCCATTCATGACATGACAGAGTCATCTCTATTGCGCGAGAAGGATGCACTGCAACAAGTTTTTGCGATGCAGATGATACAGGTCATACGGTTCAGGTGCCTGTGTTGATCGGCCGAGAAAATGCATTTCCCGCAATTATGGAGTTCAACAATCTGTAAGGCACACCATTCCCCAAACCCTAACTACAACCCACTTGCACCACCCACAAACCCTTAACCTCCAAATCCACAATCCGAACCGGCACTTACCATGGGCCCATTATTGCATAACTGGAGAGGTGGACAACAACTACTACACTCAAACATTTTCCAATGCAATTACTGATACATGCTTACAAAAACAAACACACTTTTAGACTCACCAATCCTATATCCTTAAATATAATAATTAATGATTGGCCACCTTTTAAAATAAACATCAAATTTAATCACCAGTGTGATTAAATTTGCTCTTTTCCATGTCAAAATGTTTTATGTAAAAAGTAAGAGTACTGTGCTGAAAACTTGTATTGCTTGATATTTACATATAGCTCGATATACTTACCTACACAACATGCATGCCTGCAATCATAAAAAAAATACTGACACATCAAATGTGTCGAATTCTGAGAAAACAGTGGGAGAGGTGTGGTGCAGTGGCTAGGATGGCTGACTCCGGAGCATAGGGCTCACGGTTCAATCGCCGGCAGCAGCTCACCTCAATACCATGTGACTGCGGGCAATAGCTTTCTTAATCTCCCTGATGGACCCCAGCACCTTGAGACCCTTAGGGGTGAGTAGTTTGCAATTTACAAATCCTGGATTTTGGATTTAGTTATGTGCTTTTTCACCATTAATGTATTTTTTTATTTGTTATTTATTATTAGAAAGTGAAGTATATCCTTTAGAGAGAGCAAACTAGGACAGTGGTTGGCACCAGGAAAAGACACTTCAGGATACATTACTCAATTTATACACAGAAAAGGAAAACAGATATAATTATAGTTCACAAATGTCTAATGTAAAATGTCCAAATCATTATTCTAAATTTCTAAAGTAAATCTATTAATGAAGGAAAGTCAAACGTTGAACTGAAAAGTAAAGTAATTCTACCAACTCAGATGGAGTGTTGGGATTGCTGTTCTGGGTTTTCGGCAATGGTTTCTGGCCATCCTCAATTTCAGATTTCACAACAAAAAGAAAATGAGGCAACCCCTGAGGATCTGAACACAATGGGGTAGGGGAAGAAACATCCTGCACTGACAAACTGAGAGACATGGCAACAGCAGGTGGAGAGGGAGAGGGAAGATAGATGAGACATTATGCTTCTTATGAAGGAGGCCAGGATGGGTCATAACTCCTGATGCTAGTCAGCTAGCATGTCTCGGATAGCATGTTCCCCCTCCATCTTTTTCTTCAATTCCAAACAGAGCGCCAGGTGACTAGCATTCACTTCCCTCATAGCATCCTTGAAAGCAGCCATTCTGATATAAGCTTGGGGTGTGGTATAAAAAAACATAAGACCTCACAGGTGTCTGGGGTAAATGATTCCCTTACCGCTGTTTTTCCAGTTATGCACCTGTAGAAGGTGGAGGAGGAATAGTAAGGGGTGCATCAGGAGGACCCTTTTGTCAGAGGGACTCTGAAGAAACAGTGAAGTGGGGCAAGCCTATGTGAAGGTGGATCCTGCTCCTAGGGCACCAAATATGTTTCTTCATCTGGGCCAGAAAGGATGCCATCAAATTCAATAAATTATGAGTGCATATGTCCAGTACTTCATGTATAGTAATATACTTTGGCTAAAAAGCAACAGTAAATGTAACAAACAGTGACACTGTAAAATAGTTAACTCTACTTTGCATAGGCACGTTCATATTTATACCTTCTTCTTTTAACAGTTGGTGTTAAAGGGTAATCAACACCAGATTTGGATAAACTTTTCAAACCAGACCAACTATGCAGGACGCTAAAATTAGAATTAAGCCACATGGGCACTATTGGTGCATGACTGCCCTTCAAACTAAGGATTCATCCCTCTTGCCTCTAGTCTGCCAGGCAAATGCCAACGTGGCAAAAGGACCCACCCAACTTTCGTTGTCTTTGATTAAAAAAATATGCTCAAGAAGACTTGTTTCTTACCCCTTTTATAATTTCATTTTTGTATGTTAGCTATGTATGGCAGAGTGGTATGTATGGCAAAACTACTCTGCTTGATGTCACATACCTAAAGGAACTTAAACAGTGGCAGCCTAAAATTCACTTATGATGGCAAGTAGGAACTTAGATGTGAGTGCATGCACCATCACTGCTATCGATAGGGGGCATCCACAACTAGTTTGTGACACAATAGATAGTGAAATATTACAATTGTCATTAATTGCATGTCATTCTACAAAGACCATTTTGTGTGTCAAAGCATGCCAAGATGGTAAGACATGTTTTTCATGATATAACATCTGTTTTGTACATTTTAGAAAGTTAACGCCTGTGGGTGTAAACCAGGCGCTTTATAAATCTCCCTAATAATAATAATTAACAGACCATAAGGCGGATGTGCAAAGCGAACAAAAAAGTTTTAAATTAGGTCATTGGACAATGGTTCTTAAAGACTGTGTAATATCACAAAAGGTTAGTCAAAATACAACTCCTACATGCCATGATATGAGAATAATATATTAACTTTTTCTTTTAAAATGCATGAAATAATAGAAAAATAGATTAATTCAACAATGCATTTATTAGGACAACATATGGGATAGCCATCATGGAGATTTACAAAACACGTTAAACATGAGACATGGGTAGCACTTTCAAAACATGTGCACATTGCTTTGTATTAACTGCAGTGGTGTCAGTGTGGGGTGTAATAAATATGGCTGGGAAGATATTCCCAGCACATTCTCTGCCTTCAGGCATGTACAGTAACAGAGGTCCCCCCACTGATTGCGGCATAACTTCCATTTTTAGGGTTTACCTGCACATCGCTTGCACTGTGCTTGAGAAATCTATTGTTTTTAATATAAACTTAAAAGGGACTTCCATCCCGCCTCCTCTCTTTCCTGGCTTCTCATAGGTTCCTGTGCTTGCCACTTACCTTTCCTCCATTTCTATGTGGAGAAGTGTGGCTCACTGGTTAGAGCAGGCAGACCCTGAAGCAGAGGTCAGACCTGGGACCAGGGTTCAATTCCCGACGCGGCAGGGTCTTGAGCTCAAATGTCCATGGACTCGATAATTCTCGCTTCGGTGCCTGACCTAATCATGGGTTCACACTCTGCAACTCTGGGCATTAAGCTTGCTTAATCTCCACAACTGCCCCCCGCGGCGGGATGCCTGGCTTTCACCTTGGGGATGCCCTGTAGGGGCTATCTCACAGGGAAAAGCCAGGACGGGTTCCCAAGGCAAGCGCGGAGATACCCCTTCGGGGGTCGATTCTGGCGCTATATAAGAAACATAATAATAATAATAATTGGCTGTAGCAAATTTTCTTGCATTTACCAATGCTTGTTCGTCATCTGCTTCTCTTATCAGTTTCCCACTGCCAAAATACTTTGGTGGAACTATGGGGCATATTATCAAGAGGGGTTATCTCCGCTTTTTTGGCTTTAAAAGCCAAGAAAGCAGAGATAAAATTATCTCCCTATTACCAAGCTGTCGCTAACACCAGTTAGTGACAGCTAAAAGGAGATAGCGACCGTCTTAGGCCCCGCTTTGCATGTCAGTGATATTTATCACTAATGACATGCAAAGTGGGCGTGCCAAGATGTTAGCAACTGGAAACAGTCCCTAACATCGCTATCTCCTATTACCAACTTTTGGAGATATTCGCGCTAAGCGCGAATATCTCCAAAAGCTAACACCTGCCCTGAGCAGTTCTTATCCATGTTATCCAATGGGAGGTGGATAACATGGCTAAGAGCATTTGCTCGATAATGCATGAATATCGCTGACTTTTCAGCGATATTCATGCATTGCGGCCGTTTTTTATTGCATTTGCGATAAACCTTGCTAATAGCAAGGTTTATCTGCGATAAAAATCGCCGATGTGCGGCGATAACTTTTGTCTCTAAACAAGTTAGAGACAAAAATTATCGCTAGTTGTTGGTAATATGCCCCTATATTTTCATAAAGTTTTGCCTTTTACTATTGCAGCAATTTATCACCCAGTGTGATTAAGTAATTTGCATAGAATCACAGGATGTTGTGCGGTGCCAATGAGACTTGAACCAGGCTCCCCAGCACTCGAGTCAGCAGCTATGGCCATGCACCACGTTCTCTCCACTCTTGTGTTATCTGACAGGAAGCTCTTTCCTTCTTCCGAGCGATGATTGATGAAAACAGCTCTTTATTCCATACATGGGCAAAATCGGTGCATTACCATTGCTTGTTTGTTATTGACACACAGTCTACTCAGCACATGGTGATGAGCTTTCCTATATGGGGCAGCACTACATTTATAAGGGTTTGTAAGGCTCCAATCCGTAAAGCTTAAAAAATGTTTGAGAACCACTTCGCAAATTATGTTTAATTCCTCTTTGGAAAAACTAGTAGCCTTTTCACTCCAAATCTCACCCATTTTGGGGGGAAATTCTGCAAAAGAATCTACACAATGAGGGAGGATTCTGTTGTGGTGTATGGGTGGCAAAGGAATAACCTACTTCTTTTTGCTGTATGTAATTTCTTGTTTATCATGGTAGGCAGGCACCTCTGCATCAAGTCCAGTCATCGCCATGTTTAGTGTGTAAATGTTCATCCTGAGTGCAGAGATCTCCACCCAGTGTAGAAATCTCCACATAGTGAGTGGAGACATAGAAACAGATATGGACTTCGAATACCTTATAAAACATTTATATTTAAAGGCTCACTCAGGTCTATAGACAGACATCTGTATCCAGATGAATGTTGTTTGTATTATTAATACTTAAATAGACCATTAAGGAGTAAGAAAGTGATATGTAAGTGAATGCATATTACAATGAAGTGTGTTTGTTTGGTTGTGACATCATGGGAGTGCAACAGTGGTGCCTTATGATGGTATTTGTGGACAGGGTAAGAGTCCACAATTCATCATTAAGTCAACCATGTCCAACCACTGTGGTTCAGCAAACAAACCAGCAGCCCATTTAAAAAATGAGACTACTAGCTGGTAGCACACCTACAGACCATAACCTCTGTTATGTGTCTGACCCTAGGAACTTGGGTGGGTTGTAGTTCAGGGATAATATCCACATGTAAGTCCTGTCACATGGGGATTCTACATAACACATAAAAGGCTACAATAATCTTGCACACAACATCAGGAGAGTATTGGATCACGTCTTTTTTGTGTTGAAATGTTTTATTAAATTATCAGATGAAAATACAGATACAAATGCAATAATATAACAGAATAAAATATGAATAAATAGGAATAATACAAGTGAAAATGAAACATGCATAAGGTGTAACAAATATGAGGAAATAATAATAACATATATTCCATAATTCTCTATATAATAAAAAGAGTAATAGGAAAATTATATTATAAAAGAAAAAGTAAAAATAGGAAAAGAAAAGAAAAGCAAGATATGAAAAAGAAAAAGAAGAAAAGAAAATACGAAAAGAGAAAAAGGAGAAGAAAAAAGAGAAAGAGAAAGAAGAATAAAAGAAAAGGAAGAAGAAGAACCCCAGAGTAACATGAACACATGTTAGGAGGATTGGTACAAAAGGAGGGTGGGGGGGAACAGGTATCAGTGTCAAAGGAAAAGGAAAAGGAATCAAGGAGAGAATACATTTAAGAAGGAACAGT
Organism: Lissotriton vulgaris; assembly: GCF_964263255.1. Lineage (NCBI taxonomy): Eukaryota > Metazoa > Chordata > Amphibia > Caudata > Salamandridae > Lissotriton > Lissotriton vulgaris. The sequence goes on along the minus strand of NC_141695.1, from coordinate 1,592,232,188 downwards.
ATGAATAGAAGAAGAAGAAGTAGAGTGAGAATCATCACTCACAGTGGCTTCCAGAAAAGGGGACCAGATTTGTAGAAAAATAGGAGCCTGATCTTGTAAATTATAGATTATGCGTTCATGTAAAGCTGTTTGCATAATTGCCACCAATCACTCTTCCTGAGAAGGAGACAAGGGAGATTTCCAATGACGAAGTATACAAATTTTGGCCGTGGCTAAAGCAGTATGAAGAAGACGAATTTGTGGTTTGGAAAGTTTTGAAAAACTACGAAAATCATGTAAAATAATGTTTACAGGTGTAAAAGGTGAAGGTAGTGACATTGTAGTAGCCAATGTCTTCCGTACAAAAAGTCAAAATGATCTAGTACGGGGACATTCACAAATACTATGTGTAATATCAGATCCAGAATCCGAACATCTCCAACATGAAGTATGTGATAGCAATTTAGCCTGGTGTAATTTAACAGGAAACCAATGCCATTCATGGACAATTTTAAAAATACAGAATTCGAGACGCGCTTCCCGAACCCCTTTATGTAATCCCTCTAAAATTTGATCCCATTGAGTATTGGAATGTACAACTGATAAACGGGATTGCCATTTCAGTTGAAGAACTTGTGAGAGAGGTTGAGAAAATAGAGGATGCTAACATTTCTTGTAAAGGCCGGACGTCACACCTTTAATATTTCCCCAGAACTGCAAATAAGATAAAATAAGAGACACTGAAAGTAAATCAGCTGGAGATCCTAAATGTTTCATGATAACTTGTTGAAGCTGAGTATATTTACAGGATTGTGTAGGTGGTAAGTGAAATTCTTCACGGAGTTGGGAAAAGGGTTGAAAAGTTCCATTATGAAAGAGTTGATCTATAGAATTAACCCCAGCTTCCTGCCATAGAGGCCAGGATAAAGTGCGACCACTGATGCAAATAGCTGAATTAAGCCATAGAAGAGCTTTAACGTGAACTCGCGGATTAGATTTAAGTATACGATGACGTCTCTGCCAAGATTTATACATTGCAGATAAAATAGGGTTCTTTGGATCAGAAGAACTGGTGCCCTTGCCATATAGAAGAGACAGACCCAGGCCCGGAGCCAGCAGATGGCGTTCAAGTGAAACCCATTGAGGTATGTCCTTAGATTTAGGTAGAAAAAAAGTAAGTTGTGAGATATGAAGGGCAAGTGAATAATGCTCGAGGGAGGGTAGACCCAAACCTCCATGTAATTGATGAGCTTTTAATTTGGCCAAAGCAAGGCGTGGTTTAATCGTACCCCAGATAAAAAGTTTTATTTTGAAGTCAATGGACCGAAGAGTAGTTAGAGGAATGTGAAGAGGAAGCATACCCTGAACGTAAAGAAATCGTGGCAAAGTAACCATCTTAACCGCCTGAACTCATCCCCAAAGGGGCAGTCCTAGAACTTTCCATTTGTCAAAGTCTCTTTGCATCTGCGCGATTAAAGGAGTCAAAGTATCCGTGACTATATTATCCAAACCTCTATTAATTAATATTCTCAAATATTTAAGCCGGGATGGTTGCCAATGAAAAGGAAAACCAGAAATTGCTACTTTTGTAGTATCAATGGACATGGGCATTGCCTCACTTTTATCCCAGTTTATCTTGTAACCGGAGAAAGAGGAGAAATCATTGATGATATGTAAAAGAGCAGGAAGAGAGCAGGGAAGATTAGTCAGTGTGAGAAGCATATCGTCTGCATATAAATAAATTTTAGAGTGACCAATTGGGAGAGGGACACCTACTATATCAACAGATTGTCGTATTGCAGCAGCTAAAGGTTCCATAGCTAGGAGGAAAAGAAGAGGGGAAAGCGGACAACCTTGACGAGTACCACGACGAATTGGGAATGAAGAAGACAGAAAACCACCAAAATTAACTTGAGCTGAGGGGTCCTCATAGAGCAATCGCACTTTATCTATGAATTGATCTCCCAATCCAAATCTTTGCATAACAGTAAAAAGGTACTCCCACTCAATGCGATCAAATGCTTTTTCAGCATCCAGGGAAAAAAGCAATGCATCATCTGCAAGATGTTTAGCTGACCACAAAGCATGAGATAAAGTACACAAGTGGTTTAGGGATGACCGACCGGGAACTAAACCTACTTGTGAATTATGAATCAAAGAAGGTAAAAACTTTACGAAGTCGCGATGCAAGAATACTAGCTAGTATCTTAACATCAGAATTCAAAAGAGATATAGGCCGATAACTACCACACAACAAGGGGTCTTTACCGGGTTTTGATAAAACAGCTACAATGGCTTTGTTGGAAAGACATCCGAAAGAAGATTCTTCAATAGCTTCTTTAAATGCGGCATGTAAAGTATCAATCATACTTTGACCAGTCCATTTATAAAATTCAGGAGGCAAGCCATTATCTCCCAGAGCTTTATGAAATGGTAAAGCAGTTATAGAGGAGGAAATCTCATCTTTTGTAACTGCACCATCAAGTAAGGCTCTACCATCATCAGAAAGTCGCGGGAGGTGCACCATATCTAAAAATTTGGACATTTTGAGTTTATCTATATGGGTGCTTGGGGAGTAGAGGGATCTATAAAAGGAAGCAAATTCTTCAACAATTTCTTGTGGTCTAGTAAGTACATCACCACAGCTTGATTTGATAGCTGGAATCACTATAGCAGCCTCTCTCTGGCGCAGTTGTGCAGCTAATAACCGACCAGCTTTTTCCCCTTGTTTGTAGTGTCGCCCTTTCATTTTTTGCAAGGCATATTCAGCCTTAGAAGTAAAAAGACTGTTGAGAGACATTCGTGCCTGCTCCAATAGTTTTCGATTCTGGAGGGTTGGCTTTGAGATATATAATTGAGAGAACCGTTGAATGTCCTTCTCAAGATCTACTTGTTTGGCAGCATTTTTTTGCTAAGAAGAGCGGCATCACGCATTAGTTGACCTCTAATGGTCGCCTTAGCAGCCGCCCAGACCATTCTCTTAGAAGAGACTGAGTCCTCATTAATACTAAGATAGTAACCAACTGAGCAGCCTTTTGCGAGAGAAGGAAATAATCAAGTCGAGAAAATGTGCCGTGTGTGGAGTCAAATAATGTAAATTCCTTATCTTGTGGGTGGCAAAGCCTCCAATGGTCAATAAGACCATTGTCGGCGAGAATGTCACACAAAATGGCTCTATCTGAAGCATTAACAGCATCAAGGCAACCTGTTTTGTCAAGGGCAGGGTCTGGAGCTAGATTCCAGTCCCCTCCAATGAAAAAGTGAGAGGCATTTATTTCTGTAAGAAGGTGATTTATTCGAAGGAAAAATTGTTTTTTGGGGCCGAGTGGAGCATATACAGATCCAAGACAAATAAAAGAATTTCCAATTTTCAATTTAACAAAGACATACCGACCTTCCGTGTCAGACCATGTCTTGGAGATTGTGAAAGGAAGTGACTTCCGAAAAAGGATGGCTACACCACATTTACGAACAGGATTAGGGTTGGTGGGATCAGGTTTGGAAATACTACTATGAATAACTTTTCCAATCCAATCTCTGCTGAGTTTATTAGATTCGATCTCATCTAAATGTGTTTCCCGCAGTAAAGCAATATCCACAAGTTTAGAGTGTAGGTATGAAAGGACTTTCTTGCGCTTTATATAATGGGTGAGACCATGAACCTTCCAGGACACCACAATAATGGATGAGTAGGAGACATGATAGTAGGAGACGCCAATGAGATAAGAAGGATAAAAGAAAGAAAAATACGGAGAGAAAAATAGAAGGTGTTACTCTGGGGAACAAAAGAGAAAGTATGTAAAGGTTTGAGAAAGTGAAAAGAAAGAAATAAGAGGAGAAGGAAAAGAAAGGGAAAAAGAAGAGAGAAAAGGAAAAAGAAAGAAAAAGCGAAAAGTAATGCGAAAAAGTTTTTTATAAAAACAAAGTGGATATCTGAAGTAGAAAGAGTAATTAAAAATGAAAGGAAAAAAGTAGTAGAAGTGAAAAAAGGGCAAAAATAAGAAAATAAAGAAGGAACTGAGACTGCTAACCGCGGGTCTGGGTGCACTAGAGCAGCACCGAGGTGGGGTCAGGACCCCATCCGAGGAAGAAAGAGTGGGGATCCAACAAACAGGGGAGAATATGGAATATATGAAACATTGTGAAATGAAATAACATTATCAGAGCCGTAATTAACCATAAGATAGTATCATGAAACACAAAGTCATGAAGTATAGAAAATCATCGATATCTCATTATGATGACATTACGATAAAAGAATAATACAATTGTAAAAAAATGTAGACCTAGGAAAATGAAATAGAAGAAAAACATAATAAAGAGTAGAAGGAATACGAAAGATAGAGTTACAAAAGGGTGTAAAAGGCAAAGAAAAACATAAAGAAAGAGAAAAAAAAACAGATAACCTGATGTCATATAAGAAGAAGAAAAATCTAGAGTAAAAGAAGAAAGAGGGAAAATACGGATAATAGGACAAGGGGATAGAAGAAGAAAGGAAACAACAATACTTAGTATGAGATACATAAAGCAAATAAATTAAGATGCATAGTACAATATCAGGATATAGAATAGGTTAAGTATATATTATTTACTTTAACAATATGAACAACACCATAGAAATGGGGAGAATAAAAAGGAAAGAGTACTCTCCATGATTTAAAAATATTGCAAACTTGAAAAAACAGAATAGCATTAATACATATAGCTCAGCATGAAACATGAATCAGAAGTGAACATATTATATAATGCAAGAAAGCCACAAAAGGGCAAAAGAACAGCAAAATTAATATCATTCAAGAACTGCTATAGTCAGTAAATAACAATAAATCACAAAACTATTTACTTGAACAAAAAAAAGGAATCAATCAGCATCTGAAGGTTTTTTAAGATGTGACCGAGATTTGTCCCTCTGTGGTGCATTAGTAAGGGTGGAGATGGAGTGCAGAGCTGAAGCTTTATCTTCCTGAGAGCGAGTTAGACGAGTAAGATCCCTACCATGCTGCCTGGAATCATGAAAGGTGTTGAGGTGTGACGTTGGCAAATTTGGAACTGGAGAAGTGGATGGTGGAGGCTGAGCACAAGAAGAAGATTGGGTATCCATATCATTGGATTTGATATCATCCAAAAATTGTTGTAGAAGTGTAGGATTGTAGAAGTCTTTGGTGTTTCCGTTTATGGTGATACGGAAACGTGCAGGTTCAAATAATCCATATTTGATGTCCATATGACGCAATTGAGGCCGCATGGAGAGAAACGCCTTCCGCCGTTCATTCGTTTCTTTTGAAAAGTCTGCAGCCATCTGGATGGTATGACCTTGAAATAGGAAGGAACCACGTGAGCAGGCCATTCACAAGATTTGTCGAGTTTGTTCATGCCGAAGAAAACAAGCAATAATTGGTCTGGGTCGTGCTGAAGCATTGGAACGTGGAGGACCCAGTCTATGAGCAGGTTGAATCTCAAGAGGAGGAGTAAAGGAAATACCAGTCATGATAGGAAGAGCCTCATAGAGAAATAACTTTGTATCTTGTTTTTCAATGTTCTCTGGAAATCCAAAAAAAAAGAATATTGTCCCTACGACTGCGGTCTTCCAAGTCAATAATTTTGCTATGCAAAAAGAGGAGGTCTTGATCTGAACTTTGAACTGTATCCAATCGACTCTCCATATTCAATATTTTGGAATCAATGGCATTGATCCTTGTATGAAAAGTAGTGAGTTCTGCTCTGATGGACTTAGTTTCTGCAGCCAATGATGCCATGGTGATGTCTAACCCCTCTAATCGAAGGTTAACCCCAGACAGTTCCTGCAAAATGCGTTGCATAGTGTCAGACAAGGACTTGTCACTCTGAGGTGGTGGAACTTAGGATGTAGGAGGCGATGTAGAACCATTATTTTTTATTGACAAATTAGAAGTTTGCTTTACTACTTCAGTGAAAAGTGGTTGTTTAGGTCCTCGGCCACCATTCCTATTGTTAGACATTGTAACACACAACTTAACTGGTGGTCAACAGTAGCAAATTGACAGAATGTTAAAATATGAGGTGATGATGAATCAAATGGCGCATCAATTAAGGAAAGAAAATAAATTCTAGAATAATATGAACAAAACCTAAGCAGCATAATAATGACCAAAATATGTAGCACATATACAGCTCATTAAACAAAAATACACCAAAACAAGTGCATGAAAATGGAGTAAACAGCAATATACTAGCAAAAGTGTGAAAACAATTCTCAAAGGACTAAGGCCACTAAATGTAGAAAAAGTGTGGTCTTTTAAGATGTGAATATGTCACGTGAAAGGACAAAGGTACATTCCACTCAAAACTGCATCAGAAATTTCTTAAGAAAAGCAGTTACAATAAAATAAGAGCATATGGCAATAGTGACGTTGAGTAGATTCATTTACATTTCAAAAGACATATGCGGTATAGAGGAAGTATGAGGAGACAGGCTGAGGTAAGAAATATGTAGAAAAAGAAAAAAAAATGATTCATATGAGGGTTAATTAATTTTTCACCAACTGTCATTTAAGGCAGCATAATGAAGTATGTAAAGCTCATTTGAAGAGGTTCAAAAAGCAAAATGAGGCAGATCAGAAATTCCTGTGTGAAATACTTCAAATGGCCTCCAGATAGTGAAAGTCATTGTGTAAAATTAATTCTCAGAGGACTCCACCACTGAACTTCGAAGAAATCCTCTTATAAATGCTTTGAAAGAGGGCACCGTGTGTTAGGAATACACACAATGTTATTCACATCGTATTCACTGTCATCAAAGGAGCGCGGCCTCGTCATCTGAGGGGGTGCGGCCTAAGGCAAGAAAAAGTTCGGCCCTGAAGTTGCGAGAGGCGCGGCTTACCGTGAGAGAAGGCGCGGCGTCATCAACGAGCAGATCTCGATGCGCACACCAGAGCAGTTGGTCACGTCGTCATCATGCCGGAAAGTAGGGGGAGTCAACGATGCCCCACGAAGAAGACCGTCGCTGCGCTCTACACAGTCACCGCTGACATTGGAGCACGAAAAGCAGGATCCAGGCTACCAGGTAAGAGAGGGAAGCTCGCTAGGGGTCCGTCCCTCGGCGGAGCTCGTCCCTCAGGCGGCCATCTTCCTGCGTGGCCAGACCACACCCCCCCTGGATCACGTCTTGAGGATGCCAAAAGCAAACACACTGTTTGCTTCTGTATGTATGTGCTCCCTGTTATACCTCTGTTGAGGATGTGTGATTGTTGTGTAAATAAAGGTTATTGTAAAATTACAGACATTGTATACAAGTATGCTTACAATAACATACTTCTAGGTGAGTACAGTGATAAGGTGAACATAACTTTGATTGTATATGATAAATTCCATTTCCTAGATAGGTATGCTGCCCCACTTTGGGTTATTGGAACTTACCTATTAGCCACATGTCACATTATCCAGAAAGATGGTCCCTGAGTGGTCTCTCTGTCAATGAAAACATGAACAAATTCATTTGTTAAGGATGAATACCATAGTGAACACTTGCTGACCATGTGCGATATTGGAGACAAGACCGTTGAGTAGTTGTGCTGACCTCGTACATGAAGTGTAGAGCATTCCTTGGTAAGGATGTATGAGACCCCACGTGTATGCTGACTTGAATGGGCGCTGACTCTGTCTCTCACGTCCAGGATACCCTGCTCTACCCTGACATTTATTGCAAGTTGGAAGATGTGTTTGAATGCACTTAATGAGCTATGTTGCAATGTTATTTGTATTTATGTTAAAAAAAAACCTGAATAAACAAATTTACAAAACAAAAAGGAATGAAAACCATCACCCATTCTCTGGTTGAATGCTTCATCATAGGGTCTCTCCTCACACCACTTGTTGAATCTTGTGGTGTGGACTACAACTCCTCATTGGTTAGAGAGGAGCACCTCAGAAGATGGTACATGGAGATAATCCTCTGTGAAACTAAGAGGTGTGGAAAGTGGTGAAAAGTCAAAATAAAACTACCCCTTCTTACAACCAATGTTCCAGTAACTATGTATCCCTCAGTCCCTAAACCTGCAAAGCATTACAGGGAATGGATCAAACGTACAGAAGAGAACCTAATGAATATCCAGTCATTGATGAAACTATTAAGGTAATTTGAAAGGACTGGGTATAATTTTTTATGTGTATAAAAAGGGGGCATATTTACAATAAATGGTGAAGCGTGTTGTTAAGCCAAGAGGGCTAACAAACATGCTTTGTCACTTTAGAAATGCTGGGCTGCACCATATTTACTAGAATATGATGTAGCTCTGCATTTCCTTCTGTACTGGAGCTAACTTTTGCTGCACATGCACCAACGCAGGCACCCTTGCACCTTAGTGCAAGGGTGCCTGTGTTGAGGGGAAGATTTTTTATATGCCGGGAGGTCCCCCTTCCTGTACATAAACAATTTTTGTTTTGTTTAAATCTTTTTTATTGCCATTTTTGCATAAACGTACCGAGCAAGGACATTAGTGCAGTGGCATCAGACATCATCATAGCATTAGGGCAGTGCAACTCATGATACAGTATTCAGTGATACAGCAATATCTTGTGGCTGAGGCAGCTCAGAATATTACTTGGAGAGTATCATTACACCAGTGCAAATGACATTGCAGAGACATTTTGATATTTAATGTGTCTATCTTCTGAACATGATGCCTGAAGCATTTGAACTGTGGGAGTAGGTTACAACAAAATGGGGCCAAAGCAAACTAATCAGGGATAGGGTAATTGCCTGAGACCTGTTGCCTGGTATGTTGCCAAGTGAGATCCCTGTCAGTTGTAGCTGTTTATAATTCACTTGATGCAGGGGGTCAAGCCTATGTCAATAGAGATCTGCTCTTCCTCTGCCTCTATGTTTGCTCCCTCTGAACCCAAGTGTTGGATAGGTAGGCATCCTTGTGTTTCCTCTGTGACTGCCACTAGGCCCAGTAGGTCTGCTACTATGGCTTCCCAGTTACTAGCCAAGGGAAACTTACGCAGCCCCAGCAGGTCTTCTCTATGTAAGGCTACCCCCACTGCCCTAGCCCAGTTGAGCAGTGATCGCTGCCAGGCAATTGTGTGGGGAGCTATCAGGGACATCCATCTTTTGGTGCTCAAGCATTTGGCAGTTACTAGGCCAAAGTCTAAAAATCGGGAGGAAGCTCTGTTTTTCTTGTTTCTACTAAAGAGGTGTAAAATGTATGTCTCCCCTCCGAAGGGGATGTCGCCTCCTGTGCTGTTGGCCAATGTAGCTGCTACGTCAGTCCAGTATACGTCTAGGGCAGGGCAATTCCATAACATGTGTAGTATGTCTGCGCTCGGTAAGTGGCATCTGGGGCAGGCTGTGTCAGTTAGGTGAAAATACTTATTAGTCTGGGCCGGGGCGAGGTATGCCTGGTGCAGCATGAAAAATTGAATCTGCTTGAATTGCCAATTACAAGGTACGTACGTCCAACTCTCCAAAGCAGTCACCCATTCCTTGTCTGTGAGTGCGTGTCCCATATCGTCCTCCCAGTGCTGTCTCTGGGGGGTTCGGACAATTGCCCTGTGCTGTCGTAATGTTGACGCAAACCAAAGAGTCAGGTGTCCCCCATCTCCGATCACGTGCAGGCATTGAATCATGTGGTGCATGTGTGGTTCCGAGTCCAGATTGCCACACGTGAAAGACAGAGAGGCTATGAGTGCTCGATGTAGTATGAATTGTCCAGGCTACAGATATGAGCTCTGAGTACAGGATGAGGCAGAAGTAGGGGGGAATGAAAATAAGTAGGGTAGTGAAGTAATAAAGAGGTGTAAAATGTATGTCTCCCCTCGGAGGGGATGATGCGTCCTGTGCTGTTGGCCAATGTAGCTGCTACACCAGTCCAGTATACGCTTAGAGCAAGGCAATGCCATAACATGTGTAGTATGTCTGCGTTTGGTAAGTAGTAAGCATGGGCGAAATTTGCGAATTCGCGGATTTCCCTGCAAAATCGCAAAAAATCTGCGAATTAGCTAATTTTCCCGCAAAATTGTGGATTTTTTTGCGATTTGCCCTGGAATACTTTCTACTGGCTAATCCAGTAAGTGCTCCCTCATTGGGTAAATGTATAGTGCTTTTACTACACTGCAGTTGCGTAAAGGGCCAGAAGATGTGTCTCCAGTGACCATGTGTGCCTGTAACACAGGCACACATGGTCACTGGAGACACATCTTCTGGCCCTTTACGCAGCTACAGTGTAGTAAAAGCACAATGGGGCAGATTTACAAGCCGCTTGTGCCGCAGTTGCGTCACTTTTGTGACGCAGTGGCAGCACAAAAGATGCGCAGTGGTGCTGGGTATTAACAACGTGACGCATCTGAGAGATGCGTCACGTTGTAAAGCCCTGCGCCATCAGGAGGCGTTCCGGCACAGGGGAGGGCGTTCCTGCGCAGGAACGCCTCCTAAACGTGGCTGAGTGAAATCTACAAGATTTCACTCAGTCACTTTTAGGCCAATGCTGCGTCAAAACCCTGCGCGTGCTTGAAGCAGGCGCAAAGCTTGACGCAGCATTGGGTAGATAGGGCCCCACAGAGCATTGCTGGAGCTGCGTCACGCTTGCGACGCAGCTCCAGCAATGCGCTGCTTTTACGGCACAGATGTGTGACGCATCTGTGCCGTTTTGGCCACATGGTGCGCCGCATTGTAAATGCGGCGCACCATGGGTGGCGGTGCTGCGGCGCACAATAACTGGCGCATCCCCTGGGGATGAGCCAGTTATTGGCGCATCCCCTGGGGATGAGCCAGTTATTGTAAATCTGCCCCTATACATTTAGCCAACGAGGGAGCCCTTACTGATTGGACAGCAGAAAGTACTCCAGTTGAGTAGAGGTATTGCACAAAAAGGGGGCATCTTCGTGGACAAATATGCAGGGCGGGATTCATTCTGCCCCCTGTTAGACTCGTTTTTTGTGCCCTTATGCCCTCTGTTAGACCCGTTTTTCCCTTGTTTTTCTGCCCTTCTGCCCTCTGTTAGACTCGTTATCCCCTTGTTTTTCTGCCCTTCTGCCCCCTGTTAGACTCGTTTTTTGTGCCCTTCTGCCCTCTGTTAGATTTATTTGTCCCTTGTTTTTCTGCCCTTCTGCCATCTGTTAGACTCGTTTTTTGTGCCCTTCTGCCCTCTGTTATTCCTTTGTTTTTGTGCCCTTCTGCCCTCTGTTAGACTCGTTTTTTGTGCCCTTCTGCCATCTGTTAGACTTGTTTTTGTGCCTTTCTGCCCCCTTTTAGACTCGTTTTTTGTGCCCTTCTGCCCTCTGTTAGACTTGCTTTTCCTTTGTTTTTCTGCCCTTCTGTCCTCTGTTAGACTGTTTTTTGTGCCCTTCTGCCCTCTGTTACACTCGTTTTCCCCTTGTTTTTCTGCCCTTCTGCCCTTTGTTAGACTGCTTTTTGTGCCTTTCTGCCCTCTGCACCACTCAGCACCACCACAGCACCACTCAGCACCACCACAGCACCACTCAGCGCCACCACAGCATCACTCAGCGCCACCACAGCATCACTCAGCGCCACCACATTATCACTCAGAAAAGGGGGTGGTGATGAACAGAGTGTCTGAATTAAGCAGACCACTCTTACCCAGTCCAAAGATCAGGGCTTGATCCATCACCGTTATTTATCTCACTGCACCATCCCAGCTCAGAACCTGGCTATATGCAAATCAGTCTGTCCCTGGCCCAGTGCATCATGGGAACAGGGCAGACTAAACTACCAAGCCAATTCTTCACCAGAAAGGAGACAAGCTACCGGGGACCGGTTTCTGGCATTTCAGCCGTCTTCGGCCCGGCTTGCTTGAATCCTTATTGTGCAGTGAGAAAGGGACTCATGTCTGAGTATACCCTGCCACACCTGTAGTGGCCAAAAACGATTCAGAAAAGGGGGTGGTGATGAACAGAGTGTCTGAATTAAGCAGACCACTCTTACCCAGTCCAAAGATCAGGGCTTGATCCATCACCGTTATTTATCTCACTGCACCATCCCAGCTCAGAACCTGGCTATATGCAAATCAGTCTGTCCCTGGCCCAGTGCATCATGGGAACAGGGCAGACTAAACTACCAAGCCAATTCTTCACCAGAAAGGAGACAAGCTACCGGGGATGGTGCAGTGAGCTAAAAAACGGTGTTGGATCTAGCCCTGATCTCTTGACTGGGTGAGAGCTTTCTGCTTAATTCAGAGACTCTGTCCCTCACCACCCCTTGTTGTAAATATTTTTGTCCACCCTAAGCGTGGAAGGGTATTCTCAGATGTGAGACCCTTGCTCATTGCACCATCAGGATTCAAGCAAACCGGGCCGAAGACGGCTGTAATGCCAGAAACCGGTCCCCGGGAGCTTGTTTCCTTCCCAGTGTAAGAATTGGCTTTTGTAGTTTGGTTTGCCCTGTTCCCATCATGCACTGGGACAGGAACAGACTAATTTGCATACAGCCAGGTTCTGAAACTGGGATGGTGCAGTGAGCTAAAAAACGGTGTTGGATCTAGCTCTGATCTCTTGACTGGGTGAGAGCTTTCTGCTTAATTCAGAGACTCTGTCCCTCACCACCCCTTGTTGTAAATACCACATTATCACTCAGCACCACCACAGCATCACTCAGCACCACCACAACACCAATCAGCACCACCACAGCACCACTCAGCGCCACCACAACATTACTCAGCACCACCACAGCATCACTCAGCACCACCACATTATCACTCAGCATCACCACAGCACCACTCAGCACCACCATAGCATCCCTCAGCACCACCACAGCATCACTCAGCACCACCCCAGCATCACTCAACACCATCCCAGTATCACTCAGCACCACCACAGCACCACTCAGCACCACCACAGCACCACTCAGCGCCACCCCAGCATCAATCTGTGCAACCATTCAACAACAACTGGTTCAAATATGTTCTCTCAATGTTTCAAGCTTTATTACAAATGTCACAAAAAGATGTTAATATTTCACTTCTGTTCTTGGAATTTCGTCACAATAAAATACACTGAACATAATCTTCACAAAAGGTATTTACAAAAGTTTAAGCTATTGCCATTATAAATTAAAATCACTTTTATTTAAGTATTAATTATTTAAAAAAATTAAAAGCCATTGTAATTTGTAATATCAATACATCTAAGTCACGTAAATACAAAACATGTTGCATTACAAATGCTATAGGTGTCACATTTGCAAAAGTTATAACTATTGGTATTGTAAATGACATAGCTATTAATTTAGCTATTTTCAAAACCAACACATAAAAAAAAAAATGTCACTTACAAGACCAATAGCTCAAACTTTCCTAATGTGATACCTATTGCATTGCAAATGCTTGTTTTTATATCTGTCAGTGCTTCCTGTTGAGGTTTAATTTTCGTGACAGGCGCCTCATTGCCTACTTGCAACTATTCTCTGACCCTGCTTCAAGGGTCAGAGCAGGGTCAGAGAATAGTTGCAAGTAGGCAACAAGGCACCAGGAAGCACTTACAGGCTTACAGCAGCAGGTGCCCAAGTTGAAGTTAATTTCTTTGTAACCCTTTTGTAAAAGGTTACAAAAAATTAGCTTCAACTTTTGCACCTGCTGCTGTAACCCTGTAAGTGCTTGGCTGAAAATTCGTACCCGCTGATTCGCGGATTTTACCGCGATTTTGCGAGATTCGCGAATCGCGAAATCGCGGAAAATCCGCAAATTACGCGAGCTGAACTAATTTTCAGCCCATGCTTAGTAAGTAGCATCTGGGGCAGGCTGCGTCAGTTAGGGGAAAATACTTCTTAATCTGGCCCGGGGTGAGATGCCCGTTGCAGTATGAAAAATTGAATCTGCTTGAATCACCGATTACAAGGTACGTACATCGGACCCTCCAAAGCAGTCACCCATTCCTTGTCTGTGAGTGTGTGTCCCATATCGTCCTCCCAGTACTGTCTCAGGGGGGTCTGGGCAATTGCTGTGTGCTGTTGTAATGATGATGCAAACCAATGTGTCAGGTGTCCCCCATCTCCCATCACGTGCAGGTATTGAATCATGTGGTGCAAGGGTGGTTCTGAGGCCAGATTGCCCAACTTGGAAGACAGAGAGGCTATGAGTGCTTGATGTAGTAGGAATTGTCCAGGCTGCATACTTTCATCAGATATGAGCTCTGAGTACAGGATGAGGGAGTCATCAAGAAAAAGATTCCCGTGTCTTGAATACCCACTGTGTCCCAGCTATGCAGTTCAGCTGCCGTGGTGTATGTGCTTCCTCGTGGTATCCCCAGTAAGGGGATGGTTGGGCATACAGTATAGTGTCTTTAGTGAGAACGAGGCATCTGAGGTAAGGGGATGACTGGGGCATACAGTATAGTGTCTTTAGTGAGAACGAGGCATCTGCTGTAGCATTTGTATGCTATGTTGGGTAATAGGGACCCCAGGTTCCCAGGTATAGCACATGTATGAAACGTACTAAGTTGGGCCTGTTGTGATACTGGAGGTTGCAATGAGGCTGTATCTGTCAGGTGTTGGGAAGACAGCCATCTGGCTATCCACTGCAGTTGTGCGACAAGATAATAGTATTTGAAATTGGGTACTGCTAGCCCTCCCTGCCCTGTTGGCAAATATAATTTCCTCAGGGAGACTCTATATCTCGACCCCCGCAAATTAAATACCTTATTGTTTTTTCCGACTTACAGAAGTAGTGGGAATTAAAGTAGGTAGGGTAGTGAAGTAATAAAGGAGGCAAGGAAGGATCACCATCTTTGTGAGGGCAACTCTACCCAAGAGTTTCAAGATAATGACGGACTAACGTCCGTTAGTGTGATATTATCAGAGAAGTTCTGACTTTGACAGATGATGTTTGACTTTGATAGACGGTGTCTCCGAAGGCAGTTTCAGACGTATATAATCCACTCTAAGATGGCCGCCAATGTTGGGCAATCATTTGTTTACGCGTTAGTCCGTCAATATCTCGAAACTCTTATATAGCAACGCGGAATCACAGGCTTGGTTCTGATCGTTTTGAGTACAACGAGCCGCTTGAACATCATACAGGTATGCATTAAGCATAAATGACGATTTTCGTGCATTTGAGTAACATTTTTCATTCAACTAAGAGGTATATTGGTTGTCTTTTTTGTTTCTTGTAGATAATCGTTATCGGTAGTGCTAATGGGGTAAGATTTCTTTAGCATTACGTTAAATAATTGATGGTGAGTTCATTGAAGTGGTGTTTTAACATTCAATCTGGCATCTTCAATACATGTCTTGCAGCACAACGCATTGACATAGGAAAAATCAGGTACGCTTGTGGCAGTGTTTTCGGTGAGAGGAATTTATCATTCTGTACAGATATTGATATCTGCTAAATGTAATTAGTTTTTTTTACAGTTACTTTTAGCCTTGTGCTTTGGCCTCGGATGGTAAGCTTTAACACAATAGGATTATTTTGCGATTCTTGTTATTGTGACACACAGTAAACAATCATGGATATTAGCGTAGAGTTTCAGTGTCATCTTTCGTTTTTTAAGACAAAGGGTTTTGAACCATTAAGACCACCACTTTACCAGTCAACAAGGTAGGCACATACCAAGCCAATTTACATTCATATGAATATAGGATTTGGGATCCCCATGGACACTAATATATTATTATTATATGTTTTGTTACAGATTATCCCCTGTGGAAGGAACCACTAGGTTCCGAAATGCATTGGGCAATGTAAATGGAATTTTTACAATGATGTTAAGTGAATGAATTATGTACAATGTACAAGAATGAGATATGTACAGGATAAAAGTTGATTTATTTCAAAAGTGATGTACACAGTCAAGATAACTGTATGACAATTTATTGAACACAAATGAAGAAATAATAACAGTGTGAAATCTAACATTGTCATGATTATGATTATTGCATACGTGGTAACTCACCAGGTGAACAGTTCGCAACTTTTACAAGCTATACCGTTTGTAATTAGTTTATTCTTATTGCACACAGGGGGTGACATCCCCTGACAGTCGCAGCAACATTTAAATCATAGAAGAGGCATTGTAAATTTATATGAAACGAGTGCATCCCATACCCACATTAGAGATGTTATAGTTTGGCATAATGCTTCGTCGGTACCGCGTGAAAGTCTCTTTGTGTGCAATTCGTTTGCCCAGACTCATCTACTAACAGCTGTATGGTTCAGTGTGGGTGTTCCTGCCGAATTCAATAGGTGAGCAATTTGCCTGCTTTGTCTGTTGTCAAGGAAGTGCAAACTGAGTGAGCCATGTAGTTGTGACAGCACAACCTTTCTAATAATTCAGCACGTTCAGTATGAATGACGTCCAGTTGCATTTTCGCTTCAGGTTTGGTGATGGCTAACATCTCTAGTCAAAGGAGTTGCCGCTCGGCTGCAGACAGGGATGTGTCTAGTTGCTTATGGATGCTCCATGTGCGGCCTAAACAGTGCCCTCTGGTTACAACCTTGAAGGCCTCCCACTCCGTCAATGGTGAGTCAGTAGTGCCCACATTATGCTCAAAATAGTCAATCACTATCATCCCCATGGATCAAAGAAATGACTGATCCTCCAATGCTGCTATTTGTAGCCGCCATGCAGGGACCGGATGGTGTCCTGCTTCCCAGCCCAGATGCATTATCTGGGGATTATGATTGGAATTAGTTCCACCCAGGCATTCCGTGTTATGGATTAGGGGGATCAGGGCTTCCGAGGACAGTATGCGACCTCATCGTACATGCAGGTTGTAGACCGGTGAGTAAATCAGCATGTCAGGATTACGTTCGCAACAGACATCTGCATAGGACTAGCGCCCCATCCAGGTAAATAGGAACAGTAGTGGCTCCTGGAGGGAGCGTTGGGGGCTGTGAGACGGGGGAGGGGCAGGGTGGGGGGTAGTAAACTCCGGCATACGGCCAATCGGAGTTGGGTAAAGAAATAAATAAAGAAAAATAAATGTGTTGCAGCGTGCACAATTTAATTTGTTTTATTAGTTTCTTTCCTGGGAATGGACCCAATTGAGGCAATTAACTTGCTGTGATAGAATGACTTCAGGAGGGAGTGTGGGATAGGAATGAGCATGTGTGGCCCATCCCCAGTACAATTAACAATAGAGAAGTAAACTACATAGAAACATTACCTGTGCATGTCCCTACAGTATTGTGAAACAAGAGGAGCCAGGAGCATGCATGAGGAATTATTGAGTGATATTGCTTCTTTACAGGTATTAATCTGGCTATGAAAGGGTTATCTCATGTAGTATTGTCAAATAATTTCATCTGAGGTGTAATGTCTGGCAGGTGAGGTGAGCTAGCAATCGTCGACCAAAACCGGAGCAGAGTCAGCGTCTCCCTGAGACTTTGATGGGGAAACCAAAGGGCAAGTCAGTGGCGATGGTTTCTTCTGCCACATATCTCTGCCTCTACCTCTCAGACGGTTGCGATGGGCCCTCTTTTGTATTTGGAATTGGCCAGGGGGGCTGGGCATAGTCGCTAGTTCATTTTCCTCCAGCCAATCCCAGACCTCCGTTGAAGTTTCGAAGTATCTGGTGTTGTCATTCCGGATAACCCGTAGACGAGCCAGAAAGAGTCAGGAATACCGGAGGTCACAGGCTCTTAGCTGCCATTTGACTGCCACAAAGGTGACGTGTCTCTTTTGCATGTGTAGTCGAGAAACAAGGCATCAGTAACAATCTACACTCTAGGGCCAGGGTGTTTCCCCACTTCCATTAATATCACATCAAGGTCTCAGAAGCTCAGCAGGCGAAACAGAAAAGGGCATTGGTTGGCTGCCGGTGAAAGCTTACGGGCGGGGACCCTATGTGCGCGTTCAACAACAAAAGTGTGGAGAGAGCAATCTCGGGGGGAAGTAACTCTTTCATCCATGACTCTATGTAGCCCTCAGGTTCCAGGCCTTCCCCCCCCGCCGGCAGACCAATTATCCGGACATTGTTGCGTCGTGAACTCCCCTCGGCATTGTTGACCTTCTCTTCTAGGGTGCAGACCTGTTCCAGTAGGTCCTGTAGGGTCGCTGTATGATTATGGGATCAAGGCTGGAGGTCTTCAAGGGCAACTTTTTTATCATGTACGTGATCTGCCAACTTGTGATGATATGCTTGCAAGAGTGTGAAGTCCGCTGTGATGCCGTCTATTCTGCTCTCTATGGAATCTCGGGTCTATTCCAGCGCCACGCCAATTCTTTCCACTGCTGCCAGGACTGTAACCAACTTGGCTGAGAGGTCAAGGTGGGTAGGCATTGAAGGCTTCCATGTGTCTCCGGGGGACCCCCGACTCACAACATGCGATGCATTGTCCTGCTGGTTGGTCAAATGAAGACGTCCCATTAATAATTGTTGAGCACTCAGCATGTGGATCAGGTTATACAGAAATTTAGCCTGAGACTGGTGAGATTGTCTCTATGCTCCTCTGGCATGGGGTTGGCTAGCCAGTTCCTCTGCCGATCCCACCACTATGCATGGCTTGTGCGTAGCGGTTGAGCACAGGGCCTGGCCAAAAAGCTCCAGCAGGCACACATGGCTGAATAAGAGTGGTGTCATTTAAAAGGGGAGAGGGGTGCGTAGATCACCTTCCCTGACCTCAATGAGGTCCTGGGGACGTGAACCTTTGGAGCCAATATTTTGAAAAAGGGCAGGGGGCAAGTGCCCCCCCAAAAGCCTCTTAAGGTCCCAGTGACCCTATCTCCCAAGGACAATATTTTTAGAAAAGGGGCAGGGGCATGTGTCCCCCTCCCAGAGCCTCAATGAGGCCCCAGTGGACTTCACCCCAGAGCCCAATATTTCAAAAAAGGGGAGGGACTTCTTGGACCCCCTCCCTGAGCCTCTTAAGGCCCCGGAGACCCCTTTCCTGAAGCTAATGTTTTAAAAAGGGCAGAGGGTGCGTGGCCTCTTACTCGAGCCTCAATGAGGCCCGGGAAGCCAATACCTTGGGGTAAATGATTTAAAAAGGGGAGTGGAGCACATGCACCAGGGCCTCAATGGGGCCCCTGGGACCTCTTCCTACTGGGGCCATATTTTTTAAAAAGGGGAGATGGCGTGCGGTCCTCCACATACCTCAAAGAAGCCATGGGGACCCAATTCCCCAGGGTCGCGAGAGCAATCTATGTTTCCTTGCCTGCAAGAGCGCTGACAAGGAAACAAATGTCCGCTCCCACATGGCAAGAGCATTTTTGTAGACCCGACTAGGTGAAAGATGGCATGTCCCTGCCTGCGGTCCTGCGTGCAGGACAGCTGTGTCCTTGGAGTGGACTGCCCAGAACATAGTTTGTGGGGCTGGGCCCGGGGGATAGGAGCTCTAGGGCTTTAAGTGGCTCAGTGGGTGGGGGGGTTGTGTGTTCACCCTCCCTTTCATTACTAATCGGCCCCAGGGGATGGGATCCAACAGGGGAGCCTAGAAAAGTCAATGGCAAAAGCATGGAGAAATTTGGTACCCTCTTTTCCTCTTGGCCCCCGCTTGACGAATCACCTCGAAACTTTCTAGGAAGGAGCTAAGGAGATGTTTTTTTTTAAACGTTCATTAAACTGGCACAAAAAGTTATTAGCAAATATATATATATATATATATATATATATATATATATATATATATATATATATATATATATATATATATATATATATAAATATAAATATATATAAATATATATAAATATATTGATATAGATAGATAGATAGATAGATAGATAGATAGATAGATAGATAGATAGATAGATAGATAGATAGATTTACTGAAAAAAACAAAGGTTAAAGTAACATTATAGCTAGGTGAATAAGTCAGTGTGAAAATGTTGAACAAAAGAAAACAGATATTCGCCGGTTATAGTTAACAGCGCTAACTGTAACTTGCGCACCCCATGCATTGCTTATGACCTCACATATGACATCACTCAACATGACATAATTTAAGACATCACTCATGATATGACATCACTGATGTCATCAGTGCGAGGGCGAAAGTTACAGTTAGTGCTGCTAACTGTAACTTTTCAAATCTTGATGGCTCTGTTTATATTCCATGAAGTGTGTTCCTAACTCTAATATGATAAGTATTCATTTATTTCATGTAGTTCACCAGCACCTTTTAGATACTTCAAACAGCAATTATAAAGTCTGCGCAAGAGATGATTCCACCACTTCTCTTGTAGGAGCGATGCAATTAATCTTGATTTCTTAGTACTGATGGGCAACTCTGTGGAAGAAAGCAAAATGGAATTATAAGTGTAATGGAGGACAACTAGAGAAAGCAAACAAAGTGCAAAATAAAGTACATAATCTTACTGGAGGACAACTATCGGAGTGCAAACATGTGAGTTTGTAATCGAAATGAAGAACTCCTTGCAAAATAAACAAATAGGCTCCGGTATCAGTATCGGAGGCTCCGGTATCGGAGCCGCCGAGTTGCACATTCGTGACGCTTTACTCGTCCGTGAACCGCACTGACCCGCACTGACCCCGGACTTCTGGATAAAACTCCATTGCCCTCACCCTCGATTCAATCTGGGATCCTATCCTTCTTCCAGCCCGGCCAATTAATTGCCGCTTCCGTGATTGGCCGTCTTACAGACAGTATTCCAGCCCTGAACGCTGTGCCCTACCAATATCAGGATTCCAACCCCACCAGTGACGCGTCCCTAACAGAAGGATCATACCACTTGGATACTCAGTCCTTCTATTAACCCCTGAGCACATTTCAAGAACATTGTAACCATCATCCTGATGATGACCTTTAGTTACATAGGTTGAAACATCGTCGACTTCACGTCGCCATTTGTGGCAATCAAAGGGTCTCTTTACAAACAATGACATTGTACCCGTGTTTTGAAAATACTTTCATTTAACCCCCATTGTATATATATTTTTAGCGCCACCTCATGTTGTTTCATAATCACTTGTGTCACTGTGCAGTTTACTCACTGCAACACCTTCAGTGCACAATTGGTTGTTATGGTTACTGTCATTTAGTTGTAAATGTGTGCTTCTATATGCAAATAACAACCTTTTAACCCTGTTTTGGTCTCCCTTGTTTCCATTTTCTATATTATTGATATCATTTTCTGAACAGTCCTTTGCTTGATATACCAGTTGAGTCATTTTTCTATCATTATATTTAGGCTGTGGGGTTTTAGGTTTAAACCTATAATAACTGATAAAACCCCACTGAAAGAAAAATAGCCCTCACCGGTGAAAACATATAAACACTGAAAAAACACCTGGACAACCACAAACTAAATGCCATTCAAAGAAAGGAAAAAGAGAGTGAAAGTCATTTTTTTCTTCCTGAAGGGGTCAATACAATGTAATTTTGTTATACAAGTAGCAGTAAGAAAGACTGGCTAACATTATTTTGCTTGAGTTTTGTTCTTTAGGGATGCCACTAAAATATTGTTTCTTCTTCCTTTTACTTTTTCAGTTTTGTGGGCTTTGGTCTAAAGATGCAGGGTTTGGTTTCATGTTTTAGGTCTAGTTTAATTATTTTATAAACTATAGAGAATCAGGAAATATCAAACTCATATTTTATGTTTTGGCTGTATTTGATTCTTTCAGCGATAGGTAAAATGGCTGGTTTCATAAAAATCTTTCCTAATATGTGTCATCACATTTACCCACAGAGAATGGGTAAAAACCCTTGGACCATAGTTTCTAGTGGGACAGTATTAATAGTAGGTGAATTGCCAACACCTCAGGCTTTAAACATTCAATGTAAGGTATAGTGACAAGTATATATATCAGCAAGCATCTGGGATAGTGGAAAACATGGAACGCAATGTCACTTGTAATGCTCTGCAAAAAAGGTTTTTTTACAAGTTCAACAAAGATTGGAGTTATATTGTTTGTATTTGCAGTGATTCAGCTACGTATATAAAAAAGTTGTGTGATCCCAACTGTGTCCCTTAGCTGATGGTTCTCAGCCCAGTGGGCTAATAATGCTGAGAGGGCCTTTTCACAGAAGCTTACATGGGAAGGAAAGAGCGAGCGCACATGACCCAAAGACTCACTGAAGAAGTATTGTATGGTGTACTACAATAAGATTAATTTGCATAAATCTATTTGGATCTCATATACCATGTTCTTTCAGTGCAGAAAGCAAGCAATAATAAAGGCAAAACGTTCCATAAACACCGGAAAAACACTTTTTCTGTTGTTTTTAGTGGCGAGAAAATGTGTAAACACTGATAACAACAGTTTTTTAAGATATTGAAAACACTGAAAAAACCCCACCAGAATTTACCAAAAATAGAAACTGAAAACAGGAAAGCCTAATTATATTGCTTACCCGGTCTCAACTGGGATAACGGGTTTATTCCTGTTAAATCTTTTCCCCATATCTATGAGATACAGCGCATTCCTGTCCTTTTCATCTGCGCTGGCGCACAATGGGCTGCTGCGTGCCAACGCAGGCACCTTTGCAAGGGTGCCTACGTTGAGGGGATGATTGTTTATGCGCACAAAGGGAAATCTTCCTGCGCAAAAGCAATCATAAGAGGCTTTTTCCTTTTTCTATGTGTGCACATAGAGAAAGGAGAAACAAGAAAGAATAAATATATTTCTCCTCATTGTGCCTCCCTTATGCCTCCAGGGAACCGTGAGTTTCAGGCACTACTTCAGATTTACGATTTCATGTAAATCAGGGGCAGTGTCACAATGCCATGGATGCTGCAGGGAAAGCCCCCAGCAATACCCATTGCATGCTCCTTTAACGGAGAAAACTATGTTAAAGGGGACAATATTTATGAGGCAGAATTAAGCCCAAAAAAGTGTCTTAGTGCTGCCTCGTAAATATGGAGCAGGCTCTTGCACTAACAGGAACGTCAAATTGATATTCTGACAGCGCAAGGGGCCTCCTAAATGAGGCCCTAAATTCTTTACACTTTGCTGCGATGAGGACTCTTACCTTACATTTTTTGTCACCCTCTTCCTCTATTTTACCTGAGTAGCCCTCATTTGTTTCTTTGGCACCGATAGGTACCATTTGAGCTTTTCCCCCACGAAAACTCTAATTTAGCTTCAAGCATTCTTCCTACTTCATACCGAATCATCTTGATCATTGTATTTACCTCGACATCCTGTTTGTAGTTATGGATTTGATTCTGCCACATAATCTTAACGGCACTAGGGAATTGGAACTCTGTGGCAGCACACAATTTCTCCAGCTCTTCACTCCTTTTTACAAGTTCTCTGAATCATTAATCAATCGGTCGTATTGTGAAGGTTAAACCCAGTGCTTAAAGTGACTTAGCTTTTAAGGAGGACAAAGGGTTCCCTTAATTTACTGTTTAAGTTAACAAATTCACAATTTGAATGGATCCCTATGTGCCCTTTGAATTTTACGTGTTAGGACTTTAGAGTCATCGTCTTGGAACAAACATTCCTTCAGCAATTTAACAATAAATGCCTTTATATCTGCTCCTTCAGCTGCTTCAGGAAAGTTAAAGTTATATAATTGCGACTGGTCTTGTTTTCAAGAGCTTCTTCTCTATCAGACATACTTTTCTCATTGAATTGCAGCCTTAGGTGGACCTGGGTATTCTTCTCAGTAACTCTCCTCTTCTTGACCATGCTATATTATCTTCACTCATGCGCCCCACAATAAAATATACCATCAAGAAGGAAACATTAGTGTACAAGGCCAATGCTGTAGATGAACCTTCATGTGTAAGTTAGGTACATTGGGCTTAGAGTTTACATCAGATAGTTTTGTGTTAAAAGGAGTTACTAGGGAAATCAGGGTCTTTAATACCGGTAAATGTGCCATATATATGCTAGTTGTGTATATATATATATATTCCCGTCAAGGCTTGTGCCGCTCTCCACCTACCTGCCACCAGCAAGACCCACAGTTAGCCCCACTCCCCCACGCCATCGACCCAGTGTAGCAGGAACCATGCACTCTGGGAGTTGAAGTCCAGAAACTAGGACGGACTCCAGCGCGATGTGCCGACTGCATTAGGGGGAGGGGCGTCAGGCGCTGGACATTTACAGGGGCAGGAGGGAACATTTGGGATCGTCATTTGCTGCAATGCCGGGCGCTGAGGAAGGCTGAAACCAGCCGAAATGCATTCGCCGACATTGTTGGGGAGGAAAATAAACGTGTTTGCTGACCTGTCAATCCCCTTGGCTCTCCGCGTTCTTCTTTGGAGGGATGGTGTTGGAATATTTTGCTGTGTTGCCAGTTTACACAGAACGGAAGGCCCCCTGCGTCAAAAGCTGTCGGAGCACACACTGGCCATTAGCTGCTTGCAGCTACAAACTGCATCGAGGGATCGATAGCCTCCGAGAGCTGCCAGAGGACCTGGACGAGTGCTGGGGTTACACGAGGTATTCCACCTCGAAGGGAATCACAGACCGCATTGACTGCCCGGACCCGGCGTTCTACCCTTGGTACACTGGTGCAGGGCTCATGAGGGGACACAGGACAGCGACCGTCGAACTTTTTTCCCGTCAAGGCTTGTGCCGCTCTCCACCTACCTGCCACCAGCAAGACCCACAGTTAGCCCCACTCCCCCACGCCATCGACCCAGTGTAGCAGGAACCATGCACTCTGGGAGTTGAAGTCCAGAAACTAGGACGGACTCCAGCGCGATGTGCCGACTGCATTAGGGGGAGGGGCGTCAGGCGCTGGACATTTACAGGGGCAGGAGGGAACATTTGGGATCGTCATTTGCTGCAATGCCGGGCGCTGAGGAAGGCTGAAACCAGCCGAAATGCATTCGCCGCCATTGTTGGGGAGGAAAATAAACGTGTTTGCTGACCTGTCAATCCCCTTGGCTCTCCGCGTTCTTCTTTGGAGGGATGGTGTTGGAATATTTTGCTGTGTTGCCAGTTTACACAGAACGGAAGGCCCCCTGCGTCAAAAGCTGTCGGAGCACACACTGGCCATTAGCTGCTTGCAGCTACAAACTGCATCGAGGGATCGATAGCCTCCGAGAGCTGCCAGAGGACCTGGACGAGTGCTGGGGTTACACGAGGTATTCCACCTCGAAGGGAATCACAGACCGCATTGACTGCCCGGACCCGGCGTTCTACCCTTGGTACACTGGTGCAGGGCTCATGAGGGGACACAGGACAGCGACCGTCGAACTTTTTTCCCGTCAAGGCTTGTGCCGCTCTCCACCTACCTGCCACCAGCAAGACCCACAGTTAGCCCCACTCCCCCACGCCATCGACCCAGTGTAGCAGGAACCATGCACTCTGGGAGTTGAAGTCCAGAAACTAGGACGGACTCCAGCGCGATGTGCCGACTGCATTAGGGGGAGGGGCGTCAGGCGCTGGACATTTACAGGGGCAGGAGGGAACATTTGGGATCGTCATTTGCTGCAATGCCGGGCGCTGAGGAAGGCTGAAACCAGCCGAAATGCATTCGCCGCCATTGTTGGGGAGGAAAATAAACGTGTTTGCTGACCTGTCAATCCCCTTGGCTCTCCGCGTTCTTCTTTGGAGGGATGGTGTTGGAATATTTTGCTGTGTTGCCAGTTTACACAGAACGGAAGGCCCCCTGCGTCAAAAGCTGTCGGAGCACACACTGGCCATTAGCTGCTTGCAGCTACAAACTGCATCGAGGGATCGATAGCCTCCGAGAGCTGCCAGAGGACCTGGACGAGTGCTGGGGTTACACGAGGTATTCCACCTCGAAGGGAATCACAGACCGCATTGACTGCCCGGACCCGGCGTTCTACCCTTGGTACACTGGTGCAGGGCTCATGAGGGGACACAGGACAGCGACCGTCGAACTTTTTTCCCGTCAAGGCTTGTGCCGCTCTCCACCTACCTGCCACCAGCAAGACCCACAGTTAGCCCCACTCCCCCACGCCATCGACCCAGTGTAGCAGGAACCATGCACTCTGGGAGTTGAAGTCCAGAAACTAGGACGGACTCCAGCGCGATGTGCCGACTGCATTAGGGGGAGGGGCGTCAGGCGCTGGACATTTACAGGGGCAGGAGGGAACATTTGGGATCGTCATTTGCTGCAATGCCGGGCGCTGAGGAAGGCTGAAACCAGCCGAAATGCATTCGCCGCCATTGTTGGGGAGGAAAATAAACGTGTTTGCTGACCTGTCAATCCCCTTGGCTCTCCGCGTTCTTCTTTGGAGGGATGGTGTTGGAATATATATATATATATATATATATATATATATATATATATATATATATATATATATATATATCCAAAAGGCTGCTTGCAAAGGTCGGGTGCAACGACAAATTCCCAGTCAGCACCAAGGAAGCAGACACGAGCCCAGAATATGTGCAAAAAGCAAGTAGCGTTTATTCTTTCATGAGTCCGCCATAACGCGTTTCACCACCAGAGTGGCTTGATCACATGACATGATTTATATATATATAAATTGAAAAAACCATAGGTTTCAGAGGTGTTATAGTTAGATGGACATTTCACTCATACAAAACCATTGAAATTCCTCTGTTATATTTAGTTGTACCAACTGTAACTCTCGCCCCCGCAATCCACTGGTGATGATGTGTCACATATTACATCATTCATGACATGGTCAGTGACAGGTCAGTGACAGCACTGATGACATCACTGATGACATCTCAAATGACATCACTGATGACATCACTTATGACATAATCCAGTGAATGTGGTTTCATTTGTTATTTAAATATGTATTATATATACACCAATCTGCATTGAAGAATCAGTGGATATATAAATATCTGGATAGAGGATTTAGTAGCAGTGTGGTAAATAAAATTACCAGGACTATTTTTCTATACATTGAATGACAATAAGGATAGCTCAATAAAATGAGAGGCAAAGTCCGTGGTATCTGAGTCATACGGGCTTTAAATAAGATTCTCGAGAACCGGGACATCGAGTTCCATCACCACTAAGGTTCAGGAAGGGACATTCAATATTTTATTAACATCACACATTATATGTAGTAAAACTGTACAGTTGAAATGAATACAGTAGGCGTAACAAGTGAAAAGAGAAAAGATAAGAACACATGGGCGTAAAAGAAGGCGTGTACAGGGGCGTACACGGAGGTGTGTACTGGAAACGTCACAGAAGTGTCATAGGTGGGTGGATGCATAGAGAGATTCTGCAGGGTCAGCAGAAACCTCTACCCTGAGTGCGTGCGCAACTAGGCATGACGTGGTAAAGACGTGTAACTGGGGAGAGCTGGAAGACTTGACTTTAGCTCTAGTAGAAGAGTCTTGGTGTCTGGGATGTCAGAACGACCTGTACCTATAGCATATCTGTAATCTTGTGTTTGGAGGATGTATTATCTGAAGTAAAAGGTCTCTCGGGCAGAGGCCGTTCAATACTGAATGCTAGTGGGTGCATACGTGTCTTGGTGTAATGCGCAATGCGCGGGGGCCATGGGCCTACCATGGTAACGGGTGCTGTAAATCACTTGCAAGGAGACAGGAAGGCAAGGCCTTTTGCTCTGCAGCCGGAAACATGTTTACCTATTTCACTAGACTGGAATATGTTTTCGAGGAGGCTGAGCAGATAACTGTAAGCAAAATACTGTCTTGGCAGGCAGGCCAGGCCGAGCCGGGCACCGCTTTGCGGGGCAGGAAGTAAGACAGAGGTCAGGGATGCGTACCTAAACTGCAGCTTTCTGAGACAGAAGAGACTCGGAGCCTCAATTAAGGGCCTGGCTCGACTGAGCCAGAAAAACGTGGAGAACGTGTGCTTCGCGTTATTCAAAAGTGCACCATGTAAAAACGTTGGCACCATAGGCCTAGAAGCCAAATTAACGTGGTTTTCTTGGAGGGCTGAATAACTGACATGTTAACATTGGACGCAAATGCATATACGTCTTCATAGCAGGCACAGGAAGGGAATTATATGACATACATGAAACATGGGTGCATGGATAGGGTGCGAGTGGGGGACACGCTGGATACCTGAAAATTTCTATTTCCTCATTCCCTCCTTGGCCCCTACTACACCCTTTAGGATATATCTATTTTCATGAGACCATCTATCTGTTCATATAACATCATTTGCTCATCTTTCTTCATTCGGGAACGGGAACGTGAACTTGGACGGGGAATACAAGCTGTGGCGCACAAGCCGCAAATCGCTGGCCCACATTGTAGACAGAGACAACAACTGAATACTATAAGGAATACTAGTCCTAGGAACGACAGTACTTTCCATCCCCAGGCGGATATCACACTCCAGAGCCAACCGGACCAAGTCCAGGTGCCTGGATTCTGATGTATCTGGTGAGCTATCTCATGAAGCCTTGTGATCGCTTTACATACGGACGGTGCGTTATTAGGAATGAAAATACAACAACTGGATCCGATCACTCTACAAGCCCCGCCCCTATCGGCCAGGATGACGTCAAGGACAAGGCGATTTTGAAGAACAACAAGTCTCATAGCAGACTGCTCTTCGGTCAGGTTACCTAGAGCAGAAGTAGTTTCATTCACTACCGCTTCAAGAGTTCGTGTTAACCTACGTATTAATTTACTATTTTGAATGGGGCCTATGAAGAAAAAAAATCCTTTATTGAAATCTGTATATTGCTCCAATGTAGTCTCAGTCTGATCGACTATCGGGGACTCAATCTCCCTTCTATGTCTTACATGCACAAGATGTGAATTTCGATGATAATCAGGTGGGGCTAGGAAAACAGGTGGCAGTAGGAACGCAATGTAACACGTTCCATCCCAATCTAATGGCAGACGTACATAAGCTGTCTGACCACAAATAAAATAAGAATGGCGGGAAGCTTTGAAAGTAGACTTTCCTTTATCACTGAATTCGACCACAGTTTTACAATCACTGTGTCCTAGGTGTACTGAACCATTCTTTCTGACGCATAATTCACCTTTTACTGGTAAGACTGTAATAGATGGCAAGTCCGAATTAGTCTCGGACTGAACGTTCAGAATCATGAGGTTAAGTGTAAAATTTCCTAATCCATACACTTCATTTTCCAGATCGGTTCCTGTCCTTTGGGGAAGACCTTCCTTGTCTGGGAAACATGCTTTATTCATAATCCTATTCAAGTTCCCCCATATCCAATTGCCTTGGGAAACTGTAGACTCACTGTCTAATGAGGACATTAAAGTAAACCATGCTCCACACGAACCATTATGTGTAAACGGGTAAGGAAAGAGAGGCAGAGCTCCCTTGTATTTCTGATAGGGAGGGAGTCGGCCACATACCCAGCAATTCGTGGCATTGCTGGTCTGGTGAGAATGGTGTAACATACGGATAAAAGTGTTGTTGTGCAGTGCTAGACGATAGGAAAGTTCGTGAGGGGGCAGGTCACGGAAAGTGTGCTCTATAGTGTCATTGAAAAAGGAATGTACATGTGAACCATGAGGAGGAAAGAAAACATGTAGCATTGAGCTTATGCATACAATCGATATACTCAGAACAAACATAAAAATTAAAGTAATGACACATCTGCTGTGCAGGTTTTTGCAATATTTCTCTCTCTTTTCGATTCGCCTATCTCTCTGACTATTTGGGTCTATCTTATACATGTCAGAAACCTGTCTAACCGCTTCACCCGAGGGGGACTTAAACAATTAAACGCTGTCTGACTTACTAGACCTCAACTTAGATTTGTACTCCTGTTGTGGAGTTTTCTCTAACAGGGGGAGTTTAGAGTCTGTTTCAGAAACGGGGCAGTCCTTGGGAAAAGTCTTTGGACACAGTCCATGAAATCTTTTAATGTGGCTGGAGTGGAGCCACCCTTTCCTTCCTTCGATCTTCACAGCGGTCCGCGTCGTCATCAACACCAGCTTTGGTTCCTTCCACCTGGGCTCCAAAGGGCTTGAGCGGTCAAAGTTGCGGACCAATACCAGGTCTCCTGGAACGATTTCATGCGGTTACACCTGAGTATTGTCCGGGAAGGCAGCCGCGACCTGTGAACGACAAGATAGTAGTGCAGACATCAAGGAAGCCAGGTAATCTTTCAGCATATTACTGTCGACATCGGTGATTTTACGGGGCATAGGCGTACCCCACATATTGGGGGGACGACCGAAAACGATCTCATAAGGAGACATTCCGGTTCTGGAATGGGCTACCATACGCATGTAAAAGAGGGCAACCGGCAGGGCTACCATCCAATCTACACCTTTTTCTACACAGACCTTCGCTAACCTGGTTTTCAGAGTCTGATTGTGTCTCTCAACGAGACCAGCTGCTTCGGGGTGTCGTACACAGTGGAATTTCCACTGGTAACCTAACAGGAGTGATACCTGTTTCATGAGTTCGGACGAGAATGGCTGTCCATTATCTGAGTACACGACACGGGGCAAACCATATCGCGGGAAAAATTCACGAACCAACTGTTTGGCAGTGGTCACGGCAGTGTAATCTGGGACTGGGTAAGCTTCTGTCCATCTGGAAAGGGCACATACAACTACGAGGACATACTTGAACCCTCGGCATCTGTCCATCTGGATATAATCCATCTGGAGGACTTCAAAAGGATGGTCAGGAGGATGAAATCCACCTTGTTCCACGGGAATGCCTTTGCCTGGATTGAACTGACAACAGATCATACAGGTACGTACTTTCTGTTTTGCTGCTGCACGTAAATGCTTGTTGAGCCATATATTCTGAATGCTGTCTAACATGGCTTTTTCTCCTAAGTGTGCTGGACTATGTGCTGTATTAATGATAACTTGAACCATTGAGTCGGGGAGAAACCATGTGGCTTTTCCCTTCGTCATCCATCCCTGATCTGTCTGGACCCCTCCTTGTTCCGTCCATTTCTTTATTTCGTCTGGAGTAGCGTGTGACTGTATGTCGAGTACATCTTGTGTGGGATCCCTGACTGTCATACAATGTGTTAGTGGAGTTACTTCAGTCTTTGTCGTGTCAGTCGGTATGTCTATATGAGTCTGAGCTGTAAGCTTAGCTGTTCGATCTGCCAGGTCGTTACCCTGGGAAATGGTGTCAGTGACTTTAGTATGTGCTTTGCACTTAATGATGGCTATGGCTATAGGCATATGTATTGCTTCTAACAGAGCTTGAATGAGGGGACCATGCTGTATCTTGGCTCCATGGGAGGTCAGAAAACCTCTCTCTTGCCAGAGAACGCCGAAGTCGTGAACGACTCCGAACGCGTACTGTGAATCTGTGTATATGTTTACTTTCATGTTCTTGGCTCGTATGCAGGCTTGGGTCAGAGCGTGTGTCAATACGATGTGTTTCTATGACTTCAGTTTCAGTAGTCACTGCATATGCGGCCACTAACTCTCCTGTACTTGTTCTCATACATGAACAATCCACATTAAGTGTCAGGTCTGGGTCAGGCAATGCAATGTCGGTTAAGTCTTGTCTTGGCTTCGTTACGGTATTAATGACTTCCACACAGTCATGTGGTACGGGATCTGCTATGATTGAGGGTAACAGTGTAGCAGGGTTCAGTATGTTGCAACGTCTGATCTCTATGTGTGGCTGAAACAGTGTCAGTTCATATCCTGTCAATCGTGCTATGGTCAAGTGTTGAGTCTGTGTCCTGTTTAGGAGAACTTCCACGGAGTGTGGAACCTGTACTGTCAGAGGATGTCCTAATACTATGGAATCGCTTTGTCTGATAGCTAGAGCTGTTGCTGCAACTGATTTTAGGCACGCAGGCAGAGCCTGGGCTACTGGATCCAATGTACTAGAAAAATATGCACAAGGCTTGTGTTTTCCTGCTTGATCTTGTGTGAGAACAGATAATGCTGTGCCATCGCGTTCAGTGACAAAAAGTGTAAAAGGTTTGCTGTAACATGGTGTCGCTAAAACAGGTGCTTGACATAAGGCTTTCTTTAGTTCATCAAAAGCATGTGTATGTTCCTGAGTCCAAGGGAGGACAGTCGAAGTTGCTGCCTCCTGTGTTGTCAACTGTATGAGTGTCTTGGCTGGATATGCATACTGAGGAATCCATTGTCTGCAGTAAGAAGTGAGGCCAATGAAGGCCTGTACTTCCTTTTGTGTCTTGGGCTGTGGAAGATGTGCAATTAACTGAATGCGGTCTGGTGTCAACTGTCTACCCCTCTTGGACAGCAAGTGTCCTAAGTAAACCACTTGCTGGGCACAAAATTGTAGCTTTGAAGGGGACACTTTGTGCCCCTTTTCGGCCAGAAAATACAAGACTGTCAGTGATGCACGTTCGCAATCTCGTTCTGTTCGTGCTGTGATCAATAGATCATCAACATACTGGAGCAGGGCAGTATCGGTTGGCATGTGAATACAGTCTAGTTGTCGTTTCAGTGCTTGGCTGTAAATGCTAGGACTTTCTGTGAACCCTTGAGGTGCACGTGCAAATTTGAAGATTCGGCCATCTAAACAGAATCCGAAGAGATACTGGCTTTCCGGATGAATGGGGACACTAAAGAAGGCGTTCTTGAGATCGATTACAGTAAAGAACGCTGCTTCGGAATCAATGGCAGTCAATAGGGAAGAAATGTCTGGGACCACTGGGTACTGGGGTATAATGCATTTATTTAGTTCTCGAAGGTCAATCACCAGTCTGTAGACTGGTGGTGCATTCGGGTCAGTTCGTTTAAGAATCGGGATAATTGGAGAATTACATACATTGGAGTCAGTTTCTACAACCACTCCTTGAGCAATGAGCTCGTCAATAATTTTCAGTAAGGCCACTACAGCCTCAGGCGGTAACTTGTATTGTCGAATTCGGGGTAGTACAACTCCTTGTTTGAGAGTGACACGATAAGGTGTAATATGCATGCAACCTACATCAGTTGGACCTTGTGCCCATTAGTGCTGTGGTACATTCTGTAATCGTGGATCAAAATCTCTTAAAACATAATGGCCTTTAAAATCACGTAAAAACAATCTCACTCCTTCCGGAGAACAACAAATCACTGCTCCTAGTGCTTTCAATGTTTTAATACCAAGCAAGTTTTCTGGAAATGATTTCGTAAGTAACAAGTCTGTAGTACGGGACAATGGACCAACTTCTAGGGAAACTGGCTTTGATACTTCGTTGACAATAGCCTTTCCTGAAAATCCCAGGGAAACATTCTGTGAGCCTGAGAGGGGTGCCCCTGGAACCTCGTCATGACTGATGGTAGTTCTGCTCTAACTCGTTCACCTTCTTCTAGTAGTTCTCTTTCTTGGGCTTTTTCTGATTCCTCTCTACTTTTCTCTGCTTTCCTAATTTCTTTCTCTGTTCTTCTATGCGCTTCTTTACGCCACAATTCTATGGCATCTTTCTGGGATTGTCTGGCTTTCTTTTTCCATAGTGCTTCCTCTACTCTCATGATGCATTCAGCATCCCATGTTTAACAACAAGGGGTGGTGATGGACAGAGTTTCTGAATTAAGCAGAATACTCTCACCCAGTCAAGAGATCAGGGCTAGATCCAACACCGTTTTGTAGCTCACTGCACCATCCCAGCTCAGAACCTGGCTATATGCAAATTAGTTTGTTCCTGTCCCAGTGCATGATGGGAACAGGGCAAACCAAACTACCAAGCCAATTCTTACACTGGGAAGGAAACAAGCTTCCGGGGACCGGTTTCTGGCATTTCAGCCGTCGTCGGCCCGGCTTGCTTGAATCCTGATGGTGCAATGAGCAAGGGACTCACATCTGAGTATACCCTTCCACGCTTAGGGTGGACAAAATATTTAACAACAAGGGGTGGTGATGGACAGAGTTTCTGAATTAAGCAGAATACTCTCACCCAGTCAAGAGATCAGGGCTAGATCCAACACCGTTTTTTAGCTCACTGCACCATCCCAGCTCAGAACCTGGCTATATGCAAATTAGTCTGTTCCTGTCCCAGTGCATGATGGGAACAGGGCAAACCAAACTACCAAGCCAATTCTTACACTGGGAAGGAAACAAGCTTCCGGGGACCGGTTTCTGGCATTTCAGCCGTCGTCGGCCCGGCTTGCTTGAATCCTGATGGTGCAATGAGCAAGGGACTCACATCTGAGTATACCCTTCCACGCTTAGGGTGGACAAAATATTTAACAACAAGGGGTGGTGATGGACAGAGTTTCTGAATTAAGCAGAATACTCTCACCCAGTCAAGAGATCAGGGCTAGATCCAACACCGTTTTTTTAGCTCACTGCACCATCCCAGCTCAGAACCTGGCTATATGCAAATTAGTCTGTTCCTGTCCCAGTGCATGATGGGAACAGGGCAAACCAAACTACCAAGCCAATTCTTACACTGGGAAGGAAACAAGCTTCCGGGGACCAGTTTCTGGCATTTCAGCCGTCGTCGGCCCGGCTTGCTTGAATCCTGATGGTGCAATGAGCAAGGGACTCACATCTGAGTATACCCTTCCACGCTTAGGGTGGACAAAATATTTAACAACAAGGGGTGGTGTGGTCTGCTTAATTCAGACACTCTGTTCATCACCACCCCCTTTTCTGAATCGTTTTTGGCCACTATAGGTGTGGCAGGGTATACTCAGACAGAGTCCTTTTCTCACTGCACCATCAGGATTCAAGCAAGCCGGGCCGAAGACGGCTGAAATGCCAGAAACCGGTCCCCGGTAGCTTGTCTCCTTTCTGGTGAAGAATTGGCTTGGTAGTTTAGTCTGCCCAGTTCCCATGATGCACTGGGCCAGGGACAGACTGATTTGCATATAGCCAGGTTCTGAGCTGGGATGGTGCAGTGAGATAAATAATGGTGATGGATCAAGCCCTGATCTTTGGACTGGGTAAGAGTGGTCTGCTTAATTCAGACACTCTGTTCATCACCACCCCCTTTTCTGAATCGTTTTTGGCCACTATAGGTGTGGCAGGGTATACTCAGACATGAGTCCCTTTCTCACTGCACCATCAGGATTCAAGCAAGCCGGGCCGAAGACGGCTGAAATGCCAGAAACCGGTCCCCGGTAGCTTGTCTCCTTTCTGGTGAAGAATTGGCTTGGTAGTTTAGTCTGCCCTGTTCCCATGATGCACTGGGCCAGGGACAGACTGATTTGCATATAGCCAGGTTCTGAGCTGGGATGGTGCAGTGAGATAAATAACGGTGATGGATCAAGCCCTGATCTTTGGACTGGGTAAGAGTGGTCTGCTTGATTCAGACACTC
The DNA here is from genome assembly GCF_964263255.1 of Lissotriton vulgaris. Taxonomy (NCBI): domain Eukaryota; kingdom Metazoa; phylum Chordata; class Amphibia; order Caudata; family Salamandridae; genus Lissotriton; species Lissotriton vulgaris. The sequence goes on along the minus strand of NC_141695.1, from coordinate 1,592,197,228 downwards.
TGTTCATCACCACCCCCTTTTCTGAATCGTTTTTGGCCACTATAGGTGTGGCAGGGTATACTCAGACATGAGTCCCTTTCTCACTGCACCATCAGGATTCAAGCAAGCCGGGCCGAAGGCGGCTGAAATGCCAGAAACCGGTCCCCGGTAGCTTGTCTCCTTTCTGGTGAAGAATTGGCTTGGTAGTTTAGTCTGCCCTGTTCCCATGATGCACTGGGCCAGGGACAGACTGATTTGCATATAGCCAGGTTCCGAGCTGGGATGGTGCAGTGAGATAAATAACGGTGATGGATCAAGCCCTGATCTTTGGACTGGGTAAGAGTGGTCTGCTTAATTCAGACACTCTGTTCATCACCACCCCCTTTTCTGAATCGTTTTTGGCCACTATAGGTGTGGCAGGGTATACTCAGACATGAGTCCCTTTCTCACTGCACCATCAGGATTCAAGCAAGCCGGGCCGAAGACGGTTGAAATGCCAGAAACCGGTCCCCGGTAGCTTGTCTCCTTTCTGGTGAAGAATTGGCTTGGTAGTTTAGTCTGCCCTGTTCCCATGATGCACTGGGCCAGGGACAGACTGATTTGCATATATAGCCAGGTTCTGAGCTGGGATGGTGCAGTGAGATAAATAACGGTGATGGATCAAGCCCTGATCTTTGGACTGGGTAAGAGTGGTCTGCTTAATTCAGACACTCTGTTCATCACCACCCCCTTTTCTGAATCGTTTTTGGCCACTATAGGTGTGGCAGGGTATACTCAGACATGAGCCCCTTTCTCACTGCACCATCAGGATTCAAGCAAGCCGGGCCGAAGACGGCTGAAATGCCAGAAACCGGTCCCCGGTAGCTTGTCTCCTTTCTGGTGAAGAATTGGCTTGGTAGTTTAGTCTGCCCTGTTCCCATGATGCACTGGGCCAGGGACAGACTGATTTGCATATAGCCAGGTTCTGAGCTGGGATGGTGCAGTGAGATAAATAACGGTGATGGATCAAGCCCTGATCTTTGGACTGGGTAAGAGTGGTCTGCTTAATTCAGACACTCTGTTCATCACCACCCCCTTTTCTGAATCGTTTTTGGCCACTATAGGTGTGGCAGGGTATACTCAGACATGAGTCCCTTTCTCACTACACCATCAGGATTCAAGCAAGCCGGGCCGAAGACGGCTGAAATGCCAGAAACCGGTCCCCGGTAGCTTGTCTCCTTTCTGGTGAAGAATTGGCTTGGTAGTTTAGTCTGCCCTGTTCCCATGATGCACTGGGCCAGGGACAGACTGATTTGCCTATAGCCAGGTTCTGAGCTGGGATGGTGCAGTGAGATAAATAACGGTGATGGATCAAGCCCTGATCTTTGGACTGGGTAAGAGTGGTCTGCTTAATTCAGACACTCTGTTCATCACCACTCCCTTTTCTGAATCGTTTTTGGCCACTATAGGTGTGGCAGGGTATACTCAGACATGAGTCCCTTTCTCACTGCACCATCAGGATTCAAGCAAGCCGGGCCGAAGACGGCTGAAATGCCAGAAACCGGTCCCTGGTAGCTTGTCTCCTTTCTGGTGAAGAATTGGCTTAGTAGTTTAGTCTGCCCTGTTCCCATGATGCACTGGGCCAGGGACAGACTGATTTGCATATAGCCAGGTTCTGAGCTGGGATGGTGCAGTGAGATAAATAACGGTGATGGATCAAGCCCTGATCTTTGGACTGGGTAAGAGTGGTCTGCTTAATTCAGACACTCTGTTCATCACCACCCCCTTTTCTGAATCGATTTTGGCCACTATAGGTGTGGCAGGGTATACTCAGACATGAGTCCCTTTCTCACTGCACCATCAGGATTCAAGCAAGCCGGGCCGAAGACGGCTGAAATGCCAGAAACCGGTCCCCGGTAGCTTGTCTCCTTTCTGGTGAAGAATTGGCTTGGTAGTTTAGTCTGCCCTGTTCCCATGATGCACTGGGCCATGGACAGACTGATTTGCATATAGCCAGGTTCTGAGCTGGGATGGTGCAGTGAGATAAATAACGGTGATGGATCAAGCCCTGATCTTTGGACTGGGTAAGAGTGGTCTGCTTAATTCAGACACTCTGTTCATCACCACCCCCTTTTCTGAATCGTTTTTGGCCACTATAGGTGTGGCAGGGTATACTCAGACATGAGTCCCTTTCTCACTGCACCATCAGGATTCAAGCAAGCCGGGCCGAAGACGGCTGAAATGCCAGAAACCGGTCCCCGGTAGCTTGTCTCCTTTCTGGTGAAGAATTGGCTTGGTAGTTTAGTCTGCCCTGTTCCCATGATGCACTGGGCCAGGGACAGACTGATTTGCATATAGCCAGGTTCTGAGCTGGGATGGTGCAGTGAGATAAATAAAGGTGATGGATCAAGCCCTGATCTTTGGACTGGGTAAGAGTGGTCTGCTTAATTCAGACACTCTGTTCATCACCACCCCCTTTTCTGAATCGTTCAGCATCCCATGTGCCTGAGACAGGCCATCTATATTTCTCCTCCAGATCCTTAGTGTAATCAACCCATAAGTCTAAGTACAGTATGGCATCTAAGCCATGTTTATGGTACATAAAATGTCCGGGAGTGTCCCTAGGCGGGACGGGAACTGCTTCTTCGAGTATCTCTTTCCTAGTTCCTATCTGACGTAATTTCGAAAACAGCGGCATACTTGGAATTTACTTGAACTCGAACACAATAAACACAGTAATGTATATCAAACAATCATTCATACCACGACATAAAACACATTAAAACATTTCAGACTAATACTATCTGGTACATGGAAATACATAATTCTGAAAATCTCGAGAAACAATACTAGAATACTAGATCACTAGATGCACTGCTAAAACAGTACAGACATACCGGTCCCATAAAGAGACACGTTATACCGTATTCACCTAAGTGAACACGTCTGGACCGGGTCTGTGTACCCAGACCCGTCTTGACCGGGCACAAAGTAATGAACCCGTCTAGATGCGTTCCCAACAACGGTACTCACCGGGAAGCAAAGCTGAAGGCCTCGGAAACTTGATACTGGACTGGACTGGACTGCTACGGCGTCTGGCTGCTACTACTGCTACTCATATCACGCATGCGCTTCGGAACAGGTGGGCCTCCGGATACCTCGGACCTTGCTCTCTCGGCTTGGGCTCTGGTCGGGACTCTCCGCATTCCTCACCGCCTCGTCTGGATGCCGGACCGCAGTCTCCGTCTCCTCCGTGGGCCTGAGGGAGATAGCAGGAAAACCCGCAGGTGTGCACAGGAATCCGTCACGGCTGTAGAAGGAGTCAGGGGCCTGCGTTACATCGCCGGCGCGTGATGAAGGGGAGGGGTCCCTATTCGGGCGCCAGATTATGTGGTAAATAAAATTACCGGGACTATTTTTCTATACATTGAATGACAATAAGGATAGCTCAATAAAATGAAAGGCAGAATCTGTGGTATCTGAGTCATACGGGCTTTAAATAAGATTCTCGAGAACCGGGACATCGAGTTCCATCACCACTAAGGTTCAGGAAGGGACATTCAATATTTTATTAACATCACACATTATATATAGTAAAACTGTACAGTTGAAATGAATACAGTAGGCGTAACAAGTGAAAAGAGAAAAGATAAGAACACATGGGCGTAAAAGAAGGCGTGTACAGGGGCGTACACGGAGGTGTGTAATGGAAACGTCACAGAAGTGTCATAGGTGGGTGGATGCATAGAGAGATTCTGCAGGGTCAGCAGAAACCTCTACCCTGAGTCCGTGCGCAACTAGGCATGACGTGGTAAAGACGTGTAACTGGGGAGAGCTGGAAGACTTGACTTTAGCTCTAGTAGAAGAGTCTTGGTGTCTGGGATGTCAGAACGACCTGTACCTATAGCATATCTGGTATCTTGTGTTTGGAGGATGTATTATCTGAAGTAAAAGGTCTCTCGGGCAGAGGCCGTTCAATACTGAATGCTAGTGGGTGCATACATGTCTTGGTGTAATGCGCAATGTGCGGGGGCCATGGGCCTACCATGGTAACAGGTGCTGTAAATCACTTGCAAGGAGACAGGAAGGCAAGGCCTTTTGCTCTGCAGCCGGAAACATGTTTACCTATTTCACTAGACTGGAATGTGTTTTCGAGGAGGCTGAGCAGATAACTGTAAGCAAAATACTGTCTTGGCAGGCAGGCCAGGCCGAGCCGGGCACCGCTTTGCCGGGCAGGAAGTAAGACAGAGGTCAGGGATGCGTACCTAAACTGCAGCTTTCTGAGACAGAAGAGACTCGGAGCCTCAATTAAGGGCCTGGCTCGACTGAGCCAGAAAAACGTGGAGAACGTGTGCTTCGCGTTATTCAAAAGTGCACCATGTAAAGACGTTGGCACCATAGGCCTAGAAGCCAAATTAACGTGGTTTTCTTGGAGGGCTGAATAACTGACATGTTAACATTGGACGCAAATGCATATGCGTCTTCATAGCAGGCACGGGAAGGGAATTATATGACATACATGGAACATGGGTGCATGGATAGGGTGTGAGTGGGGGACACGCTGGATACCTGAAAATTTCTATTTCCTCAGCAGTGTGATTGATTTTTTACTTGAGTAACTTATAGTGTCTCACTAAATATATATTGGATAGTGACTAAACTGTGTGAATATCTGTATTACTTGGTCAGTTGTTGTGTAAACTGCTGCACCAGTTGGTTACTAGCTACGTGAAAGTCCATATTAGTTATTGATTAGTTAACTGAATATTTGTAATGGAGAGTGAATGTGTGTGTGGTTCGGTGGGGGATCTGTGACTGCCCAAAGATATGTGAATAGTTAATTCAGTATGTATATGAAGTTAAGACTACATGTTATAATAGTTGTTTGGGTGAGTGAATATTTTTATGGATGTGGTGATGAGCAAAATCATTTCTCAATGGTACATGTCGAACTAAGTAGAAAAAATAAAAGAGAGTGTATGTGACAGTTGTATAAGTGTACATAAAACTCATTAATTGCATGAGTGACTGTATAGATAACTGTATACTTGTAATAGTGATTTCATAACACACTAAGTATGAGTTACTATCTATATGAATAAATGAAGTGCTATTTGTATAAGTGTGTAGCTGAGTAAATGTAAATAGGATACATTGTTTGCAAAAGTGAGTAGGATGACTGCATAACTGAATAGGATTTGTGCTGGTGTGTAATGTTAATATAAGTATATTTGATAGTGTTCCATTGATCATTGACAACATGTATTAGTGAATCTATAGGTAATTGATTAGATGTGTGTGTAGATCTAGGAATCACTGAGTGGGCTTTTAGATACTTGTATTGCTGTACCACTAACTCACTGCACCACAAGTCATCTCCCCATGGCCTTATTAAAGAAGAATTCACTAGGCAAAAACAGTGCTCCCAGTGCGGCCCCCCTGGACCACGCATAATCACAGGCTACGTACAAGCTCAGTGCCAAAGATACTACTAACACAGTGCACCATAAAGCATCGCAAGAAGAGAGAACAGTTTTATGTCAGCAATGAGGCATACTATCACTTTTAAATAGAATTCATGCAGAATTCAATCGACAAAAAACATTACTCTAATTACTGTGCCTCCCCCTCCCCGATCACGCATCATCGTAGGGTACGTACACGTTAAGCGCCAAAAGTACTACTAACTCAATGCACCAAAAATCATCGCCAGGTGGCCTTACTAATATTTACAAAAAGGGGTGGTGAGGGACAGAGTCTCTGAATTAAACAGAATACTCTCACCCAGTCAAGAGATCAGGGCTAGATCCAACACCGTTTTTTAGCTCACTGCACCATCCAGTTTCAGAACCTGGCTGTATGCAAATTAGTCTGTTCCTGTCCCAGTGCATGATGGGAACAGGGCAAACCAAACTACAACAGCCAATTCTTACACTGGGAAGGAAACAAGCTACCGGGGACCGGTTTCTGGCATTTCAGCCGTCTTCGGCCCGGCTTGCTTGAATCCTGATGGTGCAATGAGCAAGGGACTCACATCTGAGTATACCCTTCCACGCTTAGGGTGGACAAAAATATTTACAAAAAGGGGTGGTGAGGGACAGAGTCTCTGAATTAAACAGAATACTCTCACCCAGTCAAGAGATCAGGGCTAGATCCAACACCGTTTTTTAGCTCACTGCACCATCCCAGTTTCAGAACCTGGCTGTATGCAAATTAGTCTGTTCCTGTCCCAGTGCATGATGGGAACAGGGCAAACCAAACTACAACAGCCAATTCTTACACTGGGAAGGAAACAAGCTACCGGGGACCGGTTTCTGGCATTTCAGCCGTCTTCGGCCCGGCTTGCTTGAATCCTGATGGTGCAATGAGCAAGGGACTCACATCTGAGTATACCCTTCCACGCTTAGGGTGGACAAAAATATTTACAAAAAGGGGTGGTGAGGGACAGAGTCTCTGAATTAAACAGAATACTCTCACCCAGTCAAGAGATCCGGGCTAGATCCAACACCGTTTTTTAGCTCACTGCACCATCCCAGTTTCAGAACCTGGCTGTATGCAAATTAGTCTGTTCCTGTCCCAGTGCATGATGGGAACAGGGCAAACCAAACTACAACAGCCAATTCTTACACTGGGAAGGAAACAAGCTACCGGGGACCGGTTTCTGGCATTTCAGCCGTCTTCGGCCCGGCTTGCTTGAATCCTGATGGTGCAATGAGCAAGGGACTCACATCTGAGTATACCCTTCCACGCTTAGGGTGGACAAAAATATTTACAAAAAGGGGTGGTGAGGGACAGAGTCTCTGAATTAAACAGAATACTCTCACCCAGTCAAGAGATGAGGGCTAGATCCAACACCGTTTTTTAGCTCACTGCACCATCCCAGTTTCAGAACCTGGCTGTATGCAAATTAGTCTGTTCCTGTCCCAGTGCATGATGGGAACAGGGCAAACCAAACTACAACAGCCAATTCTTACACTGGGAAGGAAACAAGCTACCGGGGACCGGTTTCTGGCATTTCAGCCGTCTTCGGCCCGGCTTGCTTGAATCCTGATGGTGCAATGAGCAAGGGACTCACATCTGAGTATACCCTTCCACGCTTAGGGTGGACAAAAATATTTACAAAAAGGGGTGGTGAGGGACAGAGTCTCTGAATTAAACAGAATACTCTCACCCAGTCAAGAGATCAGGGCTAGATCCAACACCGTTTTTTAGCTCACTGCACCATCCCAGTTTCAGAACCTGGCTGTATGCAAATTAGTCTGTTCCTGTCCCAGTGCATGATGGGAACAGGGCAAACCAAACTACAACAGCCAATTCTTACACTGGGAAGGAAACAAGCTACCGGGGACCGGTTTCTGGCATTTCAGCCGTCTTCGGCCCGGCTTGCTTGAATCCTGATGGTGCAATGAGCAAGGGACTCACATCTGAGTATACCCTTCCACGCTTAGGGTGGACAAAAATATTTACAAAAAGGGGTGGTGAGGGACAGAGTCTCTGAATTAAACAGAATACTCTCACCCAGTCAAGAGATCAGGGCTAGATCCAACACCGTTTTTTAGCTCACTGCACCATCCCAGTTTCAGAACCTGGCTGTATGCAAATTAGTCTGTTCCTGTCCCAGTGCATGATGGGAACAGGGCAAACCAAACTACAACAGCCAATTCTTACACTGGGAAGGAAACAAGCTACCGGGGACCGGTTTCTGGCATTTCCGCCGTCTTCGGCCCGGCTTGCTTGAATCCTGATGGTGCAATGAGCAAGGGACTCACATCTGAGTATACCCTTCCACGCTTAGGGTGGACAAAAATATTTACAAAAAGGGGTGGTGAGGGACCGAGTCTCTGAATTAAACAGAATACTCTCACCCAGTCAAGAGATCAAGGCTAGATCCAACACCGTTTTTTAGCTCACTGCACCATCCCAGTTTCAGAACCTGGCTGTATGCAAATTAGTCTGTTCCTGTCCCAGTGCATGATGGGAACATGGCAAACCAAACTACAACAGCCAATTCTTACACTGGGAAGGAAACAAGCTACCGGGGACCGGGTTCTGGTTCTGAGCTGGGATGGTGCAGTGAGATAAATAACGGTGATGGATCAAGCCCTGATCTTTGGACTGGGTAAGAGTGGTCTGCTTAATTCAGACACTCTGTTCATCACCACCCCTTTTCTGAATCGTTTTTGGCCACTATAGGTGTGGCAGGGTATACTCAGACATGAGTCCCTTTCTCACTGCACCATCAGGATTCAAGCAAGCCGGGCCGAAGACGGCTGAAATGCCAGAAACCGGTCCCCGGTAGCTTGTCTCCTTTCTGGTGAAGAATTGGCTTGGTAGTTTAGTCTGCCCTGTTCCCATGATGCACTGGGCCAGGGACAGACTGATTTGCATATAGCCAGGTTCTGAGCTGGGATGGTGCAGTGAGATAAATAACGGTGATCGATCAAGCCCTGATCTTTGGACTGGGTAAGAGTGGTCTGCTTAATTCAGACACTCTGTTCATCACCACCCCTTTTCTGAATCGTTTTTGGCCACTATAGGTATGGCAGGGTATACTCAGACATGAGTCCCTTTCTCACTGCACCATCAGGATTCAAGCAAGCCGGGCCGAAGACGGCTGAAATGCCAGAAACCGGTCCCCGGTAGCTTGTCTCCTTTCTGGTGAAGAATTGGCTTGGTAGTTTAGTCTGCCCTGTTCCCATGATGCACTGGGCCAGGGACAAACTGATTTGCATATAGCCAGGTTCTGAGCTGGGATGGTGCAGTGAGATAAATAACGGTGATAGATCAAGCCCTGATCTTTGGACTGGGTAAGAGTGGTCTGCTTAATTCAGACACTCTGTTCATCACCACCCCTTTTCTGAATCGTTTTTGGCCACTATAGGTGTGGCAGGGTATACTCAGACATGAGTCCCTTTCTCACTGCACCATCAGGATTCAAGCAAGCCGGGCCGAAGACGGCTGAAATGCCAGAAACCGGTCCCCGGTAGCTTGTCTCCTTTCTGGTGAAGAATTGGCTTGGTAGTTTAGTCTGCCCTGTTCCCATGATGCACTGGGCCAGGGACAGACTGATTTGCATATAGCCAGGTTCTGAGCTGGGATGGTGCAGTGAGATAAATAACGGTGATGGATCAAGCCCTGATCTTTGGACTGGGTAAGAGTGGTCTGCTTAATTCAGACACTCTGTTCATCACCACCCCTTTTCTGAATCGTTTTTGGCCACTATAGGTGTGGCAGGGTATACTCAGACATGAGTCCCTTTCTCACTGCACCATCAGGATTCAAGCAAGCCGGGCCGAAGACGGCTGAAATGCCAGAAACCGGTCCCCGGTAGCTTGTCTCCTTTCTGGTGAAGAATTGGCTTGGTAGTTTAGTCTGCCCTGTTCCCATGATGCACTGGGCCAGGGACAGACTGATTTGCATATAGCCATGTTCTGAGCTGGGATGGTGCAGTGAGATAAATAACGGTGATAGATCAAGCCCTGATCTTTGGACTGGGTAAGAGTGGTCTGCTTAATTCAGACACTCTGTTCATCACCACCCCTTTTCTGAATCGTTTTTGGCCACTATAGGTGTGGCAGGGTATACTCAGACATGAGTCCCTTTCTCACTGCACCATCAGGATTCAAGCAAGCCGGGCCAAAGACGGCTGAAATGCCAGAAACCGGTCCCCGGTAGCTTGTCTCCTTTCTGGTGAAGAATTGGCTTGGTAGTTTAGTCTGCCCTGTTCCCATGATGCACTGGGCCAGGGACAGACTGATTTGCATATAGCCAGGTTCTGAGCTGGGATGGTGCAGTGAGAAAAATAACGGTGATGGATTAAGCCCTGATCTTTGGACTGGGTAAGAGTGGTCTGCTTAATTCAGACACTCTGTTCATCACCACCCCTTTTCTGAATCGAGGTGGCCTTACTAAGGCAGAATTCACAAGACAAAAAACATTACTATCAGTACAGCCTGCCTGAACCACGCATCATCGCAGGCTCCGCAGAACCTTGCTGTTTCAGGTGTCACTAACTCAGTGCACCACTTGTCATCGCTGGCTGCACACACGCTAAATTACCAATACTGTGCAGCTCTAGTCAACCCCAGGAGGCCATGGGCTCTTGCTAACCGCGGCCTCCTGCCTACACTGTGGTCATCAGAGCTCACAATTAAATAGACTGTTGATTCATTATTTGCAGAGTACAAAACCAAACTAAGTATAACACCTATCAAACGTATATAATATCCCTTTAGTATGCTTCCTTCAAAAACTTCTTTTATATCACTTATAGATTTAGTTGAATAATAAAAATCATGCTGCAAGTGCAAAGGCACACTTAATGACAGTCTACACTGGGGACAGCATAGGTCACAATTTGAAGCTCACTTTTTCTTCATTGGAAACCTGAATTTCTTTTTTGTAGAGAAAAATGGCTACACCACTGGAAGAATCATCTGATTCTGATTATTTCGATGCTGAAGAATTGATAAACATCGGTGGTACTTGTTTTTTTCCCCTCAAAGTACATGCAGTCCAGTATGCAACAGTCAATGCTTTGAGTGCAGCCTGTTCAGACTACGCATCATCGCAGGGTGAGCACACGCTAAACACCAGACGTACCACTTACTCAGTACACCATAAATAATTGCTACAAGGCTTTATTAAGGCAAAATTCAGTAGTCAAAAAACATTACACCCAGTGTGGCTTGCCCAGACCACGCATCATCATAGGTTATGTACACGCTCAGTCCCAAAGGTACTACTAACTCAGCACACCATAATTCATCTACACATGGCCGTATTCAGGCAGAATTCAACTGACTCTTCATTCATTATTTATAGAGTGCAGTACCAAACAAAGTATAACGTCCCTCAAACCTACACAATATCCCTTTAGTAGCCTTCCTTCAAAAACTTCTTTTATATCAGTTCTAGGTTTAGTTGAAAAATAAATTCACGCTGCAAGTGCATAGGCACACTCAATGGTAGTCTACACTGCGGACAGCACAGGTCACAACTTGAACTATAATGTCTGTGAAACATACATATTTCGTCAATGTATTCCATACATATTTCATCTTTTATTTCAATCGTGATTGCGGATGGTGCAGTCCAGTAGGCAACACGCTGATCACCATATGTACAACTAACTCAGTGCATCATACATAATTGCCACATGGCCTTATTAAGGCAAAATTCAGTAGCCAAAAGACATTCTTGCCAGTGCAGTCTGCCTGAACCACGCATCATCGCAGGTTCCACACAAACCGACTAAGCATGGGCGGAAAATCCGTTTCGCTCGCGGATTTTGCGGATTTTCGGTAAATTCGCAATCCGCGAGATTCGCGAATCTCCCGCAAAATCCGCAAATCCGCGAGCAGCGGATTTTATGGCTTGCTCGCACTGTTCGCGTGAGTTCGCGGCTTCCCAGTACAACTTCGCGCCCCGCGAATAAGCGCTAAATTGCAGAAATACGATCTTAGCAAAACTGAAACTACTTACCAGGTTCAAAAGTTCAGGCTCATCATTAGTAGCCATTTCCTGTAGTGCTTCCTGAGGGGCCCCTCCAGAGTTCAGTTGCCTACTTGCAACTATTATGTGACCCTGCTCTGAACCTCAGAATAGTTACACATATGCCACAAAGGTCCTGAATTACAGCTAAGGGAGACAAGCAGGACCCAGGCTGGAAGTTCAAATCCATTAATCAGCCCCTAATTCATTATTGTCAGTTGGGGCAGGGCAGGTGTTGTAACTAATTTTGCAACAATGAAAGCACTTAGCAAGTGCAAAAGATCACTAATCAGGAAGCACTAAGGAAGCAGGTGCCAGCTAAAAAAATATTCTGTGACACATTAATCAGCCCCAAATTAATTCAGGTCACTTGAGGCAGGGAAGTTGTGCTTTGCTTTGCCACAATAATGTACACTGACTGGACAACCAGAGGGTGCTGTGATGAAACAGAGGGTGGCATGGGTGGGCCAGAGGGTGGCATGAGTAGTCAGAGAGTGGCAGTGGTGACAGAGAGTGGCAGTGATGAAGAAGAGTGTCCCAAACAGGCTGGACACGTAGAAACAACAAGTTCGCAAAACTTGCGACCCGACAGGTAAGTTCGCATTTGCGAAATTGTACAAAACCCTCGCGAACTGGCAGAAACCAGCGCGAACACAAAAAAAAAATTCGCGAGAATTCGCGGATTTTGCGAATTGCGAGTTCGCAAATCCGCAAAATTCGCGAACGCGAGATTCGCAAAATTCGCCCATGCTTAAAACCGACCCTACCTTATTGCACCACAACTCATGAACCCTTTACGATAGAATCTTCTGTGTATTATTTCACATATAGTGCTCCTACCTTTGTACAGCAGAAGTCATAAACTGTTTATGATTAAATATCTGTGTATGATATAATGATTACTATTCTACTTGTTACCAACAGCAACATATTAAAATGGAGTCGAGCACATGTGCCCGTACCCACTTCAACTATCTATCTGTGTCTGAGTATTTATTATGCTTGTAAAATGCTGCTCCTGCGCCCTACCACAATATATTATTCTGTAAACAGCGTATGCAACGATCTTACCTCTGCCAGTAACAAAAAACCTTAATTATACAACTTTCTCTTGCTCATTCTACAAATACGAACATACAAACTGGAGCATTACAATACTGCAAAGAAAGTGTATAGTAAATTTATAAGTGTGTGCTATTTCTCTTTTTTTTTAGCATATTTATATAGCACGAAGTCGACCCAAAACTATATCAGCAATTTACATGAGCACCGTATTTACAGTACATTTTTCAGGCACGCATAGATTACATCATTTCTCTACAATAACAGGATGTGGACGCGCCTCGAACACTGATTTCCAGCACCAAGTTTGACAGTATACCTGAATGACCACATATGTATATATATTAACTGCCCTTCATGTGTGAAAAACTGCAACCTAAAGCTTTCACAGCCCTGTATTACCACAGCTACAACACTCCACTGAATATAAAACAAACATTCATATTCGCAGAAATGCGTCATGTCCACCATCTTTTATGTATGCAACTATGGATGAGTATAGGTTCAGTGATACCCTGTACCTTCCATGTTGCCATGTTGTGGAACTTTACAGACATAATGACACATTTGCATTTAAGACCCGGGTGATGGCAGCACTACAACACGGACACCCGAATCAGTTGATTTCTCATATAGCTCACGACGGAACCAAGCCCATAGCTCCAGAGTCATTGTTCACAGGCTTGCACAGCACTGGCATACGTCAGTCCAGTCCACTCCGCTTACCCTACCAGCAAAACACAACAATGCTACATGGCCCAGATTTCCATTGTACTGATTTCTTACTTCCAGGTCTAGTTGCCAGAACGGCACACACACACTCCCTCATGGCTGGTATACACCCAACCAGCACATGCGACACTACACACGTGACCCTACCAATAAAAAAGACGGGGCGCACGTGCTCTACACCATTTTAGAGTTGCTCCCATCGCAAGCACTGTGATAGCCCGTCCTAATGGTTCAGACGCCTCATGTAGGCCTGAACTACCGAACAGGATGGCCCACTACCACATGCGTGGCCTCTTTGGTCACTGAGTTAGTGGTACCGCAAGGACTGAGCGGGTGAGGAACCTGCGATGAAGAGAGCTGCACGAGTATGTCCTTTGCCATAGTGATAGCAAGACTCAGCACCAAATCTGAGACTTCATGGTAGCAGAGCAGGACTGTATGATGTAGAACGTACCCTGTCCGCGAAAAAAGTGAGCAGTGAGGCCTGGGTGCACAGTGGACGTAGTAGATGGGGTGCAGCAGACTGGATACAAAAAGGCGATGCAGCAATTTAGGAGTACGCAGTCCGATACATCGTATCTTATTGCATTAGTATTTTTTTCCTATTGCAGGAAAGTTTTTACATTCGGTCAAAAGTCCGTCGCTTGTGATGATTGAAACCATGTGTATCCCTGCTCACCACTTATTTTCACAACCGGATGGAAAACATTACTACTCTACTAATTCTTCATTAATCGAAGCCCATTAAACAATTTGGAACTGTACAAATAGTTGTATTTTTAATGCGGAAGGGAAGATGTGTGAAAGGGCGATGTTATTCTACTCCACATTAACATAGTGACAATTACCAATCATAACATCTTTCTTTTACTATCGTTTAGATATAGAGCTTCAGGGTGCACTATGTCCTGGCACGTGGTGGAAGACACACCGGTGACAGAAAGGTGAGCTGCGAATATTCTTTTCAGTCACTCTCTCACTTCCTCTCTCCTTTGATAAACAAATGACGCACAATCTTATCTTCCTTTTTTATCTAAAAGGTTGTGTTTACAAATTGACGATCCCCCCAACATCTCCAAAGCTCAACGTTTGAGGATTCTGCAATGATGCGTGGCCATCGTAACAACGCCTGAGAAGGTTGCTATGACACGTGGAGGACCCTCTTTGAATCACGCCAATGGCACAAGGTGAGCAAAGAAGCTTGTTTCCGAAGCAACGAGAAGTCACCTGTGGGCGGAGAGAGTGGATAGTGTGCAGCAGCTTGACTGCGCAGGAATATACAATTACCTCCGGGCAGTGAGAATGGATAGGTTGGAACAGTCTGTGTGCGCAAGAAAAGGCACTCACCTCCGGACTCTGGGAGTGAATGGGGTTAAACAGGCTGGGTACACAGTAATAAGAACTCACCGCTATGCAGTGGGAGTGCATGGGGTATAGTACTCTGAGAGAAAAAAGAGCACACAGACACCACCTTGCAATGGAAGTTGATGTAATACAGTATCCTGAGTGTCAAAAGGCATAAAGCATAAATATACTTGTGCAGTTGTATGTACTCTGCTATTACTAACTCTATACTACCTTTCAGATCATTAAACTTGAGGGTATGAACCGGCATGTGCTTGGACACACAACGTAGGCAAAAAGGTGAGCTACAAAGATTTTCTCCAGTATTAACACTACCTCTCCTGCTCCATCTATTACTCTCTCTCCCTAACACTTTCAATGTCATTTTTTCTCTCTTTCTCTCTCTCCCTCTCTCTCACATTGCTTCTCTTTCTCTTTTCCAGTTATGGACACTGCTGTCCACTCTGCAAATAAATAAACCAAGGCTGAATTTAATACATCGCGCCTCGTAAACCGTTTTTTCTCGAAACATGCACCAGTCCATGTTCTCCTTCCAGGCACTAAGCAATGGTGGTCTAGGGGAGCCCCAGAGCTGAGCTATATCTCTCTTTGCAACCATGTTGCCCAAAATGACCCAAAGCGTCTGGGCAACATTGCAATCCGAAGGCTCCCACACATTAAGCAGGCAACGTCGTGCTTCGGGAAGGAGGGGGATTCCGGTGACACGACCCATAACATCATGCACTCATGACCAAAAGGCCGAGACCATCGGGCATTCCCACAAAACATGAAGGAAGGTACCATCCATTCCGCACCCACGCCTGCATCGTCCATCCGAAACTAAACCCATTCGTACCAGACGCATTCCAGTCACATACACACGGTGGAGGATCTTCAGCTGGACAAAACGAAGCCGAGCCGGAATAGCCACCTCCTTAGGGGAGGACACAGCGGACTGCCAGTCCTCGTCGTCGAGTTCGAGCCCGTCAGCCGTCCAAGAAGCATGAAGTTTCTCCAGTTGGTCAGCCCTGTTGTTAATGAGCTTTTTATATATTAAGGAAATCGTGCTATCGGGGACATGGCCGTCCAAGACACGGTCCTCCAAAGGGGAGGATTGCGGAATATCGGTACCAGGGGGAAAGACGGAGGACAAGGCATGTCGAACCTGCATATATCGAAAGTGCTCCCTGTCATCGAGCCGGTATTCCAGTTTCAAAACAGCGAAGGATTTCACAGCGCCCGTGCCCACAGATCCTCCACCTTACTAATCCCAATCATGTCCCACTTATCAAACCCTTTCGTCTTCCATAGGTTGCCCAACCGATCCGAGTCATACAGTGGCGTCATACGCGTCAGCTTACCACCCCAGCCTGTGGCCACAGTAGCATCCCTCCAGGCCCGCACCGCACACTTCGTAGGACCTGTAAGGAGACGGATGGGTGACTTTGAGTACAGAGCCCTATTAAAGTTGCCACCGGGCAATAACATTTTATCCAAAGCAAAGGCGGGAGCAGGTTCCGAAGAGTATGTCGCATGATTGATAGCGCTCAGATGTGAGGCCCAGTAATAGCGTCTAATATCCGGCAAAGCAATACCACCATCGTACCATGAGAGGGTGAGCTTGGACAATGCAATACGGGCACGACCATCCCAAATTAGTTGTCGCTGTAGACTCTCGACCTCGCGAAAGTAGCGAGCAGGGACAGGGTCGAAGAAATTCTGCAGGGCGTAAAGAAATCGGGGGAGCGACATCATTTTGAAAAGCACGGCCCGGCCCAATGGGGATAGGGGCAATTCACGCCACCTCCTCACATCCTGCTTGAGTCGGCGGAGCGGAGCATACAGGTTCCGCTCATAGCGGACTGAAGAGACCGTAGAGATATAGATCCCCAAGTATTTGAAGCCGTCCGTCGCCACCAAAATAGGGAACCTGCGAGGCAGAGGTGGCAGAACCCCGGCTATAACGTAGACACAGGACTTGGTCCAATTGATGACTAATCCAGAGTTCTTACCGAAGGATGTAAGAACGTCGAAGAGGACGTTAAGAGACTTTTGAGGGGAAGTGAGATAGAGAAGGATATCATCGGCATACAATGAGACGCGATCCTCGAGATCTGGCGACCACCGGATCCCCTTAATCGAGGGTTCCCACCGAAGCCACGCCGCAAGGGGTTCAAGCGCCAGCGCGAATAGAAGCGGGGAAAGCGGACAGCCCTGACGAGTGCCACGGCCTAATGGGAAGGGGTCTGAGCATCTACCATTTACCACAACCTGAGCCAGTGGTTGTTCGTAAAGGAGCCTGACCCATGCAATAAAGTTAGGACCAAAGCCGAACTTAGAGAGGGCCGCCCAGAGATAGGGCCATTCGATGGTGTCGAAAGCCATAGTGGCGTCCAGAGAGGCCACCACTGCCGGCTCCGCGAGAGTTGCAGCCCTCGCGAGAACACCATGAAGCCTACGCAGGTTAAGGGCCGTGTTCCTGTGCGGAATGAAACCGGATTGATCCGGATGGATCAAGTCGCAAATCACCTTCAACAACCGATTGGCCAGAACCTTGGCCAGGATTTTAGGTTCCGCGTTTAGCAGAGAAATGGGGCGGTAGGAGGTGCATTGGTCACGAGGCTTGCCATCCTTATAAATGACCACTATGGTAGCTAGGCGCTGCTCAAGTGGAAGGCTTCCAGCCTCAAACGCATCGAGAAACATGTTGCGCAGATGGGCGGCCATCTTGTCCGGGCAGAGTTTGTAAAGTTCAATGGGCAACCCGTTCGGGCCCATCGCCTTACCCGAGCGTAACGATCGGATGGCAAGGGCAATCTCATCTACGGTAAAGGGAGCCTCCAAAGCAAGGCCATCTTCTTCCGAGACAGTAGGAAGAGCTATATCACGCAATAACAGCCTGGAATCAGCCTCATCACGATCACTCACCGGGATATAAACCTTTCGGAAGTGGTCCACAAAGCAATCAACAATCTCACCAGGGTCGGAGACATTCTCACCTGATTCGCGAACAATAACAGGCACAACACGACTCGCTCGTTCAGCCTTATCTAGCCATGCCAGGAGTTTGCTAGCTTTGTCACCCACATCATACAGCCGGCCCAATTGATTCTCTCGCATCAACTTAGCCGCATCAGTAACACAAGCCTTGTAGTCAGCCTGTTTCAGTTCCAGAGTGTGCAACAGCGCAGGCGTGTCGGCCCCACCCAGCTCAATTTCAAGCGCAGTGATCTCAGTCTCAAGGGCCAGAACAGCCTCCCTCTTAATCTTTCGCTCAGCAGCAATGAGAGATAGTGCGGAACCCCTGATAACCGTTTTAAAGGCCTCCCACAGAACAGTAGGGGAGGTGACCGAGCCCACATTTTCATCAAAGTAACAGTCAATTGCCTTCACCATATCTGAGCGGAGCCGGGGGTTTCGGAAGTGCCAGGGAGGGACAGGGGGAATCCTGTTACCAAGCAGACCACCCACAGAAATCTTAACCATGTCGAACCTCCCGGACAGTGGACAGAGTGGAAGCCAGCATAAAGAAATAATCTATACGAGAGAGGCTGCCATGCGCACCAGAGTGGAAGGTATACTGCAGCAGCGACGGGTGTAGTGAACGCCAGACATCTACCAGACCAAAAGTATCAGCCATCTCATTGAGCCACATCTGGGATGGCGGCAGGACTCTAGAGGGCAGCCGATCACAATCGCCAGACATAACAGAGTTGAAGTCCCCGCCCATGATTAACAGTCCATCAGGGAGACCAAGAAGAGTCTTGCCAAGGTCGGCGTAGGTGGTAGCTTGCAGCCCCGGGGGAACATATACAACCACTAAGACAATTGGTTTACCCTTCCACCTCCCGGAGACAGCAGCATACCGCCCCCGATCGTCCAGTGTAACATCGTCAATCGCAAGGGCTAGGGAGGATTTCACCATGATACCCACTCCCCGGGACCCAGAGGTGAAACCAGCATGGGCGACCAATCGGTAGCCCCGACGGTCGAGAGCCTTACAGGCATTACCGATCAAGTGGGTCTCCTGAAGGAACACAACATCAGGGGCATGGCGCCTCAAAAACTGTAACACAATGCCACGTTTGATTCTGTCACCCAAACCGTTGACGTTCCAAGAAAGAACCTGCATCTCACCCCCCCCCCCCCCCCATCACAGCAAAGGCAATCTGCCCCAACACCCCCCCACAACCCCAATTTCGGAATATTTGCAATCAGTGACATACCATGAAAAAGAGAACATAACAAACAGAACGAAACACAACCAAGTCCCCAAGAACCATCCCCCAACCAAGAACCCGTTATAACATCCCCCACCCTGCACCCCTGCTGACTAAAGAGCCACCCCAAACTGCAGTGTTCCTGTCGCCCCATCTGATCTACACAAAGAACCCCCCGAGGAGGAAGGGAGAAATCACCCGCACCCGCACCGCCACGGGCATAAACATAGAGCACACAGTTAATTTACTCCGTAGAGTCCATAGTCTCAAATCAGACCTCCGGGGGCCCACGTTACTCCTGGGCCGTTGCGCCACCTTCCGCACCACCAGGGCCTCCGCTCTCAGAGTCATCCGTCGGCAACGAGTCCAACCAGTCACTAGCACGGTCCAGCTGATCAAAAAAATAAGCTCGTTCTCTGAACTCAATCCGCAAGCGAGCTGGAAACAACATGGCGTACTTCAAGCCCCGGTCCCTTAGACGACGCTTCACTCCGAGGAACCAAGATCGCTGTCGTTGGACTTGGGGAGTGAAATCAGGATAGATGGAGATAGAGTTATTGTCGTATTTCAGCGGGTCGTGTTTACGAGTGGCCTGTAGGATAGCGTCTCTGTCTCGATAGTGAAATAGCCTTGCGATGATAGGCCTCGGCGGGCCTCCTGGCTTCACTTGACCTCCTGGGAAACGATAGGCGCGCTCTACGGCAAAGAACTTGCTGAGTCCAACAGGAGCGAGTTTAGCGACAATAAGTTCCTCGACCAGTAAATCGATCGAGGCAGCACCATCACTTTCCGGCACTCCAACCAGGCGTATGTTGTTCCGCCTGGCCCTATTGTCGTAGTCTTCCATGCGTTTGAGCAGTAGGTCGTGTGAGGAACGCAAATTCCCAATCTCGGATTGCGCCTCCGCCATGTCCGTCACCAAACTCGACGCCTTCAAGTCCAGTGCCTTCACCCTCTCGTTCGTCTTGGCCAGATCGGCTCGAATAAGAGTAACATCCACAGCCACCGTGTCTATCTTGGACACGATGGCTTCGTATTGCTGACTCATGTCGGCCTTAAGTCCAGAGATGGCAGCCAAAAGGTCTTGGAGTGACACTTCAGAGGAAGACGACATGTCCGTTCGAGGGTCTTCAGAGCCAACATTGGTGACACCAGGGGAGCCTCTCGGCTGGGTGTAGCGCTCGATCATATTAGACTGGATCGACCCACCCCGAGTTACAGCCTTCCTGCGTCTTTCCGCCTCAGGTTTTGTCGCCATGTTGCATTCAGCGACGGCCGAAGACACCCAGGTGCAGCGGGACGATGATAAGTCCAAAAACTCTGAAGTGTGGTTTTAAGAGAGAATGCCACGGGCCTCCTTGCCAGCCCAAGGAAGGAGAGAGTTCACTGTGAGAGAGGCAGGCGAATACAGAGTAGGAGGAGACAGAGACGATGAGGCCGGAAACCGAAAGTGAAAGTGGCACACCACCGGTGGGCCAGATGCCAGGCAGCCGTTGTTGTTGCATTACAGGCCGGCCATAACAGGCAGTCGAGACCCTGGTTGCGTCTGTGGTTAGGCCAGAAAGTTGAAGACGATAGAAAAATGGTCCCAAAGGTCCGATTTCGACCAAAAAAGGGATCGACAGCATCAATGAGAGTAGTACTCCAAAAGCCCGTCGAAGTGATCAGGATATATGCAGGATAGATCTATATATATATGTACTTTTAATTGTAATTTTCTCAGGAACTACTGAAAGGATTTATATCATTTAAGCAAAAGGCACGAGCCTGAACCAAGGACTACCACTTTGCTAAATTTGGTTTTGGGACCCCCTTTTTTCTTAGCCCCCGCTTCACGAATCACCCCAAGATTTTCAGGTTAGGAGCGGACCGGAGTGCCCCACCAGTTTTGAAAATTAATCAAAGATTCGTCAACCGGCGCCAAAGTTAATCCAAATAGAATGTTGTGGATTTCCTATGGAAAATAGGTCCTAACTATATATATAAATATATCTTAACTAATTAATAATTATAACTCGTGCCCTATGGTAACTATACCTCAAAACTACGCCATGCACAATTAGTATAATTTCCACGCAAATGTTACAGTGATATTATCAATGATGTCATAGAAGATTTCATGAGTGATGTAATATGTGCGGTAATTAGCAGTGCATGGCGAGAGTTACAGTTACCTTAAGGCACAAGTTATAATTACTTCAGATTACTATAACCTGTGAATTTCTATGATTTTTAGACTTTAAAATGTTATATTGTTTCTGAACATTTAACTGAACTATAGTGTTACTTTAGCCTTTTTCAGTGAATTTCTACGCTTTTTTTAATGTAAAGTAATATTTTATTACATACATAAAGCCAACCTCCGAGGTCCCAGTAGCCAACCCCTCGCTGGCAACAAACTTCACGGTGCACATGGTCTATGACCGTATGCGGCAGGGGGTTGTCCACAGGGCCTAGATGACCAACTCTTGCAGGTAGCCAAACCCCACGATCTAACCTTCACACCCAACACCCACCCCTCATATAAAGCAGATTTATCATCTTTCTCCAAAAACTACCAGTAATTTTAATCAATTGTTTATTTCAATAATGACTTGGAAATATTTAATAAAGTTTTATTGAAATACATATCTGTGACTCTTTCTTTTTACATTGTTTTTATTACAATTTGGGGGTGAAAAATTTGAAGATATATAGAGCTATATTTTTTCTTTATGAAAAAAATAAAACAAATATGTCTCTGCTCAACCATTTAACATGTTACACCCTTCAAAATGCAATTGAAAAGATAACCCCATAAAGGGCTAATATTTTATGTGATACATCTTTAACACATATAATGCAACCATACAACTGGCCCATAGTTGGCACTGCAATCCCAGCTGTAGATGCTTTTGAAAATATGGTAAGTTCTCCTGGAGTCATGGTTTCAATGATCCAGGAGACCTGTTTTTTATAGTGTTGCTGGGGGACTAAGGACCTCCTTACAGCCCCCCCACAACCTTAAAGAAAATGTGGCTGATGTCTCTGTCCCTTCTAGGGACAACACCAAAAACAAAACATATGTAAATAGCCCTCTCAGGGCATTATTGGGCACCCCTTGAAGGATCTTTGAAAAATAAATGAGCGCCTGCAGCTGCTCATTTATTATTTACTTTATGAATTTTAAAATGTTTTTTGATGCGGCGGGAGGCCCAGGGCCCCTCAGCTCCACTGGCTCCCCTACTTGCACAAATGATGGGTGCAGTGCAAGCCGACATTGCTTCAACGCCGCAGAAAAAGTTTTCTTTTTCTCCCTTGGGTTGGAAGCAATTCAAAGCATTTCCCTGCCTGAGTGAATGGGCAGGGAAATGTTTTATTCTCCAACAGGACGGGAGCAGCTTTGTGCTCTAGCCTGGTGGGAGAGCAGAAAAATAGACAGGGGTTAGGGACCCCGGGACACCGTTACTGAGTCAGTCCCAGGGAATGGGTTCTTAGGCTCAGGGAGGGAGGGCGTGTGGTCCCATCCCCTTTTTTCTCTTTTTAACAGACAGCCACAGGGATGCCGTGACCGGGGTATCTCCTGGCTCGCGTAGCGGGATTGCATTACCCCCCCTCGCCTTTATTTAAATTCCTGCCCATGGTGGATGGAGTCCACAGAGCCTCTTGGAGGCTTGCTGAGGGGGGCTGCATGACTAGCTCCCCTTCATTAGTTACATGGCCCCTGGAGATGGGGTCCCCATGGCCACTCAGAAGCTTAGGCAAGTGGAGCTGCGTGGCCCAACTTGCCTTCAATAAAATATCAGCCCTGGATTGATTGGGTCCCTGTGGCCTCTTGTAGGCTTAGTGAGGGCGACCATGTGCCCCACTCCCTCCTAAATATACGCCGCGACTTCCCCCCCGGGCCTGGATCACAGAGGTTTTGAGAGGCACGGGAGCCAACACTTTTTAAAAATATTTTGCCATGTATAATCTGCGACTTTGTGGCAAAATTCTTTTTAAAAATGGTCTTGGCCCAAAGGACCGCACCACCAGGTCTAATAGGTCAGGGTATTCCTACCCTGCCCCTATATCTTTTTATATTTTTGTTTAGGGCTTGGACCGAGTCCTAAGATGTCTGCCACCACTTGCTGGTTGAGGTGTTGGCAGCCAATCAGACCTCAGGATGAGATATGTAGGCTCCGTGGATCCACTGACGCATGATATATACAAATTCAGTCAGTCAAAACTTTTTGTTTCACCACCAGGGCCATAAAAGTACAATTCATAACACTATACGACATACATCGCAGAGTAGATAATAAAAATACAATGATTATTGCCTAAAAAATATTAAAATATATATACGTACACACAATTATGAATAATGGAACAATATCATTAAAAGTTAAATGGTGATAAAGTATCTCAAATGCAACGCACTTGGATGTAGGATGTCAAGCGGGAGAGCGACAAAGGACTTTTCTGCAAAGCCCCCACATTGTACCCAAAAATTTGGCAATAGAGATAACTATTACTATGCTAGAATCTGTTTTGAGAATGCGAAAGGCTTCCTGATGGTTCTGTACACCTATTACCCTACAAATCGGTGCCGACCAATTGGGCCAGAGGGATAATAGCCTGGGCATGCAAACAAAACAACTTAAATAACCATAATCTTTTCAAAACTACTGAGCAGATTTACACCAAAAAGCAAAAAGCACTCTTTCAGGGCCAAAATCTAGTGCACTACCGAATGTGGTGCAAATCTGTTCAGCTGTTTGGGCTGCAGTTGTGTCTAAAGTTCCTATGGAAAACTGAATGAAGAAAATGTGTTTTGGAACCCTCTTTTTTCTCAGACCCTGCTGCTTGACAGATCACCCTCAAACTTGTCATGCCCAAACTAATAACAAAGTAGCACTTAAATGATACCAACATTATTGGCAGCAAAAAGGGGCATTTCCTATGGAAATATGATCCTAACTATAGCTACTCAGTGCAACCACCACTGGGTAATATATATGCTAGAGGTATATGTAGATATGCTAGTTGTGCGTTGAGGAGAGTTCAAAGATAATTCCTCTGTGTCAAAAGAAAATGTAGGACTTCAATTAATTAAAATAACTGAAAACCCAAGACTTTCCTTTTTCTGAACTCTGTTCAGGAATCGGGTTCTCTTTATTACTCTGAAATATCCAAGCTTCCCTGGGGCACTTTACTGACAGGGAATAGCAAAGATAATGCCCAGAAATGAAGGGAAGATTTGCAGGAACAAGTCCGATCTAGTAAGGGACGCAATTACACAAACTTTTGATTTTAATTAGAGGGTGGAGATGTCATGCATAATATTCATTTAATTGTATTTCAAAGATTTCTTGACAATAATTTATTTTCCTTCTTGCTTGACTCAACGTTTGTACGTGACTCGCTTAACAGCTACAGATCCATTGCAGGTATTGCTGTTGGGTACATTTTAAATCTAAAATTGAATTAATAAATGGAAATGAAGCTCTTGGCCTGTCGGATAACTCAGATAGCTAGGTCAGAGTTCTATGTTCGAACTCCTGCTGAACCGACTAACCCTTGTCTTCCGCAGAGGTTGATAAAAAAATATTTAATACCATTGAGTTCAGCATTATCAACAGCTACTGTTAGGGCCCTTAAACCACAACCTTTTGTAAACATCAAACATTTGTTTTTACGGACAAGTTAAAGTTACTTTTTTGCAAGGAGTACCTGTGTTACACAGCAGTCCTGCAGACAAGGCACTGTGCTCTTATGTCTGCAAACGATGTACATAGGCGGAAGAGGGGGCGGATCTCCACTGCCGACGGGGCGGGAATTAAAACGTACTGCCATGTATTTAAAGTTGAAGAGCGATATATGTTTCATGATGATCATATGGTTTACGTACCACTAGACTGTGTGCATGTCACTCCCCTTGATGTCCTAGAGAGACTGGTCTATTGTAACCTGATGATATGGTCGATAGAATATTGCGCAGCCTGCCCGGAGAGTGTTGTCAGCGGATTGCTGCGTCATTGTATACTTCCGATGGCACTTTTACATTCCTCTTTAATCAAAGTAATTTGCTGCCGGCCATGTATGGTTGTAGGCACGAAGCTGTGTATATGAGCATGTGTGTTAATAAAGGTTTTTGAAACTTAAAAAAAAAAAGCACTGTGCTCTTACTCTGACGTATGAGAAAAGGATGCACACGTATATTTATGATAGAGAGGGATTGTTTGTGCCACCCAATCAACCTTGAAAATGTCTCTGACTGCTAGTAATCTGAAGCCCCTGTGTTTGCTCTTACACTGTGCTACAAAAGGCAGCGATAAGCATGGAGCGAAGCCTAGAGTGCTGCAGAAGTGCTGCAGAAGGCAGAGCGATGGGCAAACCAGATGAACCTTGAGGTTCATACTCATTGTCAATAGCTATGTACCTAATTCAGATGAAGACCCTCTGACCCTAAGTGCATTGGACAGTGGATCACAAAAAATTTTATGTCACTTTTTATTTTAATTTTATTTTTGAAGTCCTCATTTGTGATTTATGCTAAAGGACCAAGAAAATCTAAGACTATGGTCGGAGATGGTGGGTCTCTCCACCAGAGAGGTATGCGAACATCATGGGCCGAAGACACCCAGCCAAGTCAAAGACCCGAGCCACCTACGCAAATATTGTCGATGAAGGGAGGGATTACCGCTGTGAGACGGCAGCCCAGGTCCCGTCATACCAATATGGCATACAGCTAATCATTGGACAAATAAGTTTATACACAGAAAGAAAAGTGTGCTCACGGGCTAATGCCAACAGAGGGATGTTTATAGCATTTTCCCAGATCTCCCAGAACTTTGTTCTCTTCAAATTAGCGGTGCCCCGGTCTAGCATAGATGTTCTTTGTACTGAACACAACCATTCTGACTCCAGGGGGGACAAGAGAGAATCCACTCAATACATAACTCTCTTCGTGCAAGCAGAATTAAAACAAAAATAAGTGATTTTTGTGCCTTAAAAAGACACAATTTGTTCCCCTTCCACCAACCACCCCGAAAATTACCAAAGCCAGGCTCCCCTTAATCTCTTGACCCGTAATCTCCGAGAGACTCCTACCAACGTTATGCCAGAAGATCTGGATTGAAGGGCACTGACAGAACATGTGAACGTCATCAGCATTTTCTCTGCCACACTTGGGGCACTTTCTTACCACCCGGTTTCCCAGCTTCAGCAGTTTCCTTGGCGTCCAATAGACCTGTGGACAGTAAACAGATGATTTTTCCTAAGCAGTGCAGCCTTTACAGATAGCCATAAATAATACATAGATACTTGCCAGGGTGCTTTGAGGTCCTGGTTTGGCAGTTCCCTCTTCCAGATATCCGTGAGCATAGTTTGCACCCCTTGGAATAACATCCAATACCATTCTGAAACTTCTTTCCTCAAAAACAGCTGTTGCCGTATCCTGTCCACTCAATACTGGTTCCCATTGCCATCCTTTGCTAGGCCCTTTGCCCAACTTGCAAGTTGATAATATATACATTTCGATACAGTGCCCTCAGTAATAT
Organism: Lissotriton vulgaris; assembly: GCF_964263255.1. Classification (NCBI taxonomy): domain Eukaryota; kingdom Metazoa; phylum Chordata; class Amphibia; order Caudata; family Salamandridae; genus Lissotriton; species Lissotriton vulgaris. The sequence continues at coordinate 1,592,170,896 of NC_141695.1, read as the reverse complement.
CTACCAAATACTGACAGGATGCTAACTGATTGTCGTCTATTATTTGTCCCTATCTATGTATGCCACAGTCTCAAAAAGGGATTGCGAGTGTGTCAAAAAGGCAAGCTGGGGTTGCCGGGGGGGGGTCCCATATCGGGCAAGCCTACTGTAATAAGTTATTTCTAGTGAGAGACTTATTCGGTACCACAGCTTGCATGCGTCCACAAGGATCTTAAGTCTCACTTTTTTGAAGAACTTTAGGTGGCCGAATTTAAAGAGAAAAAAAATCCTGTGCCTGGGAGGGCCAGCAGTGGGAGCTCTTAATATCGGCAAGAAAAGGGAGCTGTCCATCCACAACTTTCATACATTCTTTAGATAAAAGGCACAATAATATTGATAGAGGTCCAGGCTTGCAATGCCACTGTGTTCCTTTTTCCTATGGAGCTTCCTCTAAGCAATTCTGGCCCCTTTAGCCCTCCAAATAAAGCTACGTAATTCCCTTTGTACCTTCTTAAACCACTCTCTTTTAAACGGAATTACATTCAACATATAAGTGAATTTAGAAAGAATTGACATTTTTATTAAATTAGATTTCCCTATAAATTAAAGTGGAAGAACGCCCCACACCTTAAGTAGCTTTCTGGCCCCAGAGGCTACCTTATTGAAATTATGCTGAGCTAGTTTATCTAGATCGTGCACTAATTGATTTCCCAAATACCAGGTCACTGGTGTGTTGTGTATTCCATTGCATTATCTCAGTTTTTTACTGGTTAACACAATAACCGGACACCATTCCAAACCCTTCCAGAGTATTCCAGATTGCCAGGAGGGACTTAACCAAATCCACTGTATAAACCATCAAGAAATTTTCTTTTCCCATCCATTGCAAACATAGGGGGAAATATTCTTACATGCCCTTCATCTGCAGGCCAATGGCTCTATATAAAGGTTAAAAAGGAGAGGTGAAAGAGGACACCCCTGACTAGTCCCTCTTCGAATATGTATCAGTTTAGTAACCTTTCCATTAACCAAAATAGTGGCTGAGGAAATAACTGCTGCAAAAAAAACCTCTCCTAGGTTGAACTGCTGAATTATCCTATGCAGAAAGGACCAGCTGACCCTATCAAAGGCCTTGGCGGCATCAAATGTCAGTACTGTCAAGAGCCTACTATGGTCCCCAGCTAGATCTATTACTCCTATTAGACCATGGGTCAGTCAGCATTAGTTGCCTACCATTAATAAAACCTTTCTGGTTAGTGTGAATCAAAGTGCCCACCACCTTTTCGAGCTGCTTGGATAAAATCTGTATATAAATGTTATATTCACAGTTCAGGAGGGAGATAAGTCTGTAGGACTCGCAGCCCTAAGGTCTTTGTTTTGTTTGAAAATTATATTTATAATGGCCTCATCTCAGCAAGACAGGAGAGCCTGTGAATGCAAGAAAGCTGAATTAAAAAGTTGTAACAAAATGGGTGCCAGTTCTTCCTTTAGAATCATGTAAATTTCATTAGGGAGAGAACCAAGACCAGCTGCTTTCCCTTTTTAAAATTACTGATAATTTTAAAGACTTCTTCAAGGCAAATGGTAAAATTTGAGTCATCATTAGAAGTCCCCTGTATGAATGGAAGTTCTAAGTCTTGAAGAAAGTTCTCGATTTGGTCTCCCCCACCACCAGATCTTCTGTGTATAGGTCTTGAAAGAATTGTGCCAAGGCGTTTTCAATCTCAGCATCGTCTGAGACTGTTTACCCATGTTTTCACATCTAATTGCCTTAATAGGGGTACACGAGGAGGGGGAATGTGGCGGCTGACAGGTACTGGTTAACTTCAAGTCGTACTCTCTTAAAGAGAAAACCTTTACGGAGGCCCTCAAAACAGGGAGCTATAAGAAGGGGGACTGGTCTTTTCTTATAAGATCGGATATCTTGCAAGCTACACAAGACAGATAGTGGGAGCTAGGGAAGTTTATCCAAGAGCTTAGAGAACTGGGTACTGCAGCTCATATTCATTTCCCCGCTTGAGAGTTATGTGGAATAACACAATGCATAATTTTAGGGGGCCTAACAAAGTCAGTTTCTTAATTGAGCAATAGCCAAGGCTACGGTTTTTGGCTGCGGGATGGCATTCGTACGGTACTGAGGGCCTAATTTAGATGACCCCCCCCCGATGCTTTATTCCTTCATCTACTAGATCTTAACCTCCCTATTATATTAGGAGGAGATTTTAATGTAGTAATTGATCCAGCTCAGGACAAACAGTCCATGAGGGAAACTGCAATTGCACCCAATATGAGAACTGAGCTGAAACATTTAATGGAGGACATTGGTCTTATTGACATCCGGAGGCTTAAGGGTAGCAAAGGGGATAGTGCTGGGGGGGAGGTTTACCTTTCATAACAAAGAATATGGCCTTCGGTCGAGGTTAGACTTCTTTCTGGTAGATTCTTTCATCAGCAAAAACACTACCAGAGTTACTCATCCACCAGGGCTCTTATCAGCCCACTCGGCAGTCTCCCTAGCGCTTACACTCATGAATAGGTCTCCTCTTCAGAGATGGACTCTTAACCGTACAATACTTTTAGATTCACAGGTAGTTGAGAAGCTGAAAGTTGACACAAATGATGTTTTGTCTTAAAAATAAAGCGTCCGCTCCCTTGAATATTGTATGGGACACATATAAGGCATTTTTAGGAGTCATCTTAACTAGTTTAACTGTTGCCCAAAATAATGAGGTAAGTGAAGATATTCGAAAACTCGAAGCTTCAGTACGGACCCTCCAATTAGAGCTTGAGGATGCTTCCAATGCTCATTGACGCACATTGAACAACTCCTACAACTAGCAAGGCTAGAACTTGCTGTTTATTTGGAGGCAATAGTGAGGAGTAAATGGGGAGCCAGCAATCATTCCCACCTCGAATATGGGGAGGGTTGAGGCAAATTGCTGGCCTGGAAAACTAAATCTAACCAGATTTTTGAGTCACTGACAAAACATGTCCTCGGATCTAAATACTGAAGCAGCTGGAGCAAACGCCTTTTACCACTGGAGGGTGAAAGTGGATTTATGGCTGTGGTATGGCCTTCATAAAAAAGAGTCGATTCATAAACTGCACTTTGTAGTAAGGTTAGTAGCACTACAAAAGTACTATTCACAAACTAATTTGCAGAGCTCTCTGCCTCAGCCACACCTGTCTTTTCTCTGTGAATGGTCTCCATTCCAGTTTCAGACATCTCTGCACTTGCACGCATATGTTTTTGTAGTGAAGGTAGTAGGAACAGGCGGAGTGGCTGGAAAATGAGCCATACTTACTACTAAATGGTATTCCCCATATTCAGTAAGGAAGAATCAGAGATCATTCATGAAGGGGGTCCTCCAAAGGCACCTTTATTGACAGTGATGTCGCAAACCCCCAGCTCCTGAAGCATTAGCGGGGGCGGGAGGCAATGAGGGTGCTACTGGGCCCCCAGAGCACTGAACAAGATACGAACTGGAACCTATTGGTGTGCAAGAGAGCACAGCTAGGTTCGCTTGTTAAAGTTTCTGATCTGAATGGGGGATGTAGTCCACATGCCTATTTCACTTGGTGCAGGCCTGCCTATGCCGAACTACAACCCCCAGAAGGCCTCTATGGGCTGCTTGAGCTCCTGCAAGAGACAGAGACAGACAGGGAGTCCTGCCTTTAGAACCTAGTTCCATGGGTGGTAAGGCGTCCATTTTCTGTTATTACAGAAGCCGTGTTTAAGAGAGCAAGTCCTCAATACCCATTCTCTCCCAGCTCCTCTTTAGTGCACTGTTTCTGTTGGAGCATTTCATTTGTGTTGGAAGGCTACAATACCTTGCCTACAAGTTGATAAAATCTATATACCAAGTTAAAAGTATCTAATGAGTATGAAAGGATTGCGGCACAAAGTTATAACTCCATAATACCACTGTACATTTAGGGTGACTAACCGTCCGTTAATTTCACGGACTTCCCGTAATTTGGGCCTCTTGTCCGTTGTCCATGAAGAATTCTTTCAAAGACGCCTTTTGTCCATAATTTCAGACATTCCAGCGAGCTGCCCCCTGCAAGCAGCCTGTAACTCTCACTGCAGGGGCCAGGTTGCGCTCCTGCTGTGATTAGTGGCCTGCAGTGGCCCCTACCCGACCTAGCACAGATTGCTATTGGCCCATTATCATTCTGTATGTCTGGCCTAAGTATCACATACAGAATGATAATGGACCAGTGACAGCATTTGCTGGGCCTCCTCCTACACTCACTGCTCATTGCATGGATCGATCGAGTGTTCAGCAGTATTGCTCTGTGGGTGTCACCAGCTGCCACTGTGATACCACTTTCATTTTAAGGGGGTCCATTATTGGCTTCTGTTAATCAGGGGCCAGTGAAGCTTTATTTACTCCTTTATATGCTGTACCTCCTACAGGCCCAGTTTAGTTAGTCCTTGAGGAGTGTAGTGGAACTACTGCTCAGCGGACGACTGATAGAGCAGAGGTATGTATGAAAACGGAAAGCATTACCTTGGATTTTGCCACAAAAGCGTACATATACTCTTTCAGGCCGATGAGGGACTTTCCTGTTTATGTTATTAAACGTCCTGCTTTTTTATATCCGCTGTGTTGTTGGGAAATACTGCTTAGGGAATAGCTTTGGGCTGAAGAATCTGGACTCCTGAGGCCACACACATTGACTTTTGCACAGATTCAATACTAGGTGGGAGAACAGTCTTTATAAGTGGATAATGGGAATGACATTATGTTCCATAACAATAAACAACTGTTATTTGTCAAGAATGCCAAGAGGCAGCCTTTAGGGTGAGCATGCATAAACAAATAAAGGTTATATTATTTTAACAATATATAAAAGACAATGATAACTATCAGGTGCCTGTGATGGCAGATTTAACCCTCTCAAATATTCCATGTGAACGGATCTTTATCCTTTTCAATTGATTTTATCATCTAATCATTTATTATGTAGGAGCTTCACAATTCTCATTTTTCGGCAGAAACAGTGTTAGTTATCTCCTATATACTCTCCAGTTAAGTCTTAACTAATGTATGCAGCTATTTGCTTGATAAGTTGCAACTACTCCAAAATGCAGCCGCTCACATAATTTCTTCCAGTAAGCAACAGCTATTATTAAAGGAACACACACAATTAAATCACTCTGTATGGTACACATTGCCATCTGTGCTCAATTGTTTCCTTTTTTTCACGTTTTAAATGTATAAACCTCAGAAAGCACTGTAGACCACAAAAACTATGTTGCCCTGTGTGTCAAGATTCAGACCAACTAGGCAGATTAGACATACATTTTCGTTTTCTGTGGCCTGGAATGGAATGCCTTTCTGCTGCCTATTAGGGATCTTGGAGTTCTGACTGTGTTGAAAGGTAGGTTCAAAAGCCAGCTTTTTGAGCAAGCATTTCACCTTACTTAATTCTTATAATACACTGCACCTGTTTAATATCGCTGGTCAAAAAGTCATGAGGTCAGTCACTGGTGTAAGTGCGCTTTATAATAATCCACGGAGTAACACGTTGCAAAAAAGAATAAATAAACTCTAAAAAAAGTAGAAAAATATTCCTGGCTCAGGTAATAATCTTTAAAGCTCATGCTAAAAACCAAGAAAACTTAAGACAGAACAAAGTGATATTGGCAGCTCGATCAATAACATGACCCCAGCTACCAGCAAGTGCTTGCTATCCTATAAAAGGGCCTATAAAAGCAAGATTTGAATTTGCTACAGATTTAACCATCTCTGTGGTATTGTTAGAGTAAAATATTTAGGGGCAGATTTATGTCGGACTTGCGCCACGTTTATGCCGCCGTTGCGTCACGCAACGGCGTGGAAACGTGGCGCATCCGTGCGACCTATTTACAACGTGACGCATCAAGGCAGATGCGTCACGTTGTAAAGCCCTGCGCCACATGAAACCTGCGTCAGGTTTCATGTGGGCGTTCTGTCGCAGGGTAGGCGTTCCCTCGTAGGAAAGCCCCGTAAATCTGACGCAGTGAAATCTACAAGATTTCACTGAGTCAGTTTTACGACGCTGCTGGGTCAAATCCATATGCCTGCTTGACGCAGGCGTAAGGAGTGACGCACCACGTTATGTATGAGTGGCCTCTGTACATTGCAGGAGTTGCGTCACAATTGTGACGCTACTCCAGCAATGCGCCGCCCATACACCACAAGATGCGCCCTTCCTTGCACCATGGTGCGCCGCATTGTAAATGCGGCGCATCTGTGGTGCTGCAAGGAAGGAATTGCGTGACGCATCAGTTCTGGCGCATCCCTGCTGATTTGCAGAGATGCGTCAGAACTCATAAATCTGCCCCTACGAAAGGTAATTAGGCGTCGGACCATGCAGTGCTTTCCATAAAATGTATAGTGCCATCATCTTAGTCTGGGACGTCACTAATAGCAAAGGCAAAGGCAGTGGAGGCTGCTGACATTTGAAAGTGGTAGCTTTAAATGAACAGATTCAACAAAATTTGCTTTTGTTAACCGGATTAATGATATGGGGTTATATAGCTTGCACCACATATGGAATTGTGTCATGAGCTTTGCGCAATATAGCTTGTATTACCCCACTTATAGTCATTTTATGGTCCATGAAAGGGTGAAACGCTCAAAGGCACCAGCAAAGTGTCCGAAGTATTACTTGCAGGTTAATATGTAAATCAATGCAGCTTGTGCTCAGCTATCTTACTGAATAGAAGTAACACTGTGGAATGTTTATGTTGGCATGGGTAATTGGAAGCTAGAGCACTCACTGCCTTGTTTCCTAATTATGTTGCTTTTACTTATTTTACTCTTCTTGATATTTTGATGTTGTTGTTGCCTACCATTCTGTTGCTTTCCTTTGTGTGACTACATAAAGAAGACAGACTAACATAAAGAATGATGGGGCATATTATCAAGCCCTTTATCTCCGCATTATCAGCACTTTTCTGCCGATAACGCGGAGATATGTGCATCGCCCTACTTTCATGGCAGCATTAAAGCAATTAATGTGGCTTAAAGCCACGTTAATTGGCTTACCGCTGCCTTGGTAATAGGGTCCCTTTCACAATAAACTTATTGTGAAAGGGGGCGTGCAGTGGGTGTTGCGGTGGGCGTTCCCCAGCAACACCCATCAACTTCGACGCTGCCACCTATTGTCAAGTTTGGCGATAATAGGTGGCAGCGCCAAACTTAAGACCAGAAAAATCCTGGTCTTAAGGTGGCGAAATAAGGAGAAATGCATCATTTCTCCTCGTTTTAGCTTTTTCCATGTGTGCTGCCTTATGCAGCACACATGGAAAAAGTAAAATGCCAAGGTTTCTTTATGTACAGGAAGGTGTCCCTTCCTGTAAATAAACAACCTCTTTTTAAAAATGGCAATTTGTAACTTACATGTGTGCTGCATGAAGCAGCATACTTGTAAGTTACAAAATGGCATTTAAGGTTTGTTTATGTGCAGGAAGGAATTCCTTCCTGTACATAAACAAACCTTCTTGTACATAAACAAACCTTCCCTGCTCACAGACATCCTTGCACTCTGGTGCAAGGGTGCCTGCGCTGGCGATAAGTTGTAAAACTTATCGCCATCGCAGGGGGAAATGCAAGGCTGCATCATATCCTTGGTAATATGGTGCAGCCTAGCGTTTCCGAAGTGGCGAAGAGGGCCGTTAAGCCAAGACGGCTATCGCCTCTCTTCGCCACTTTGTTGATAATATGCCCCGATGTACCGTGGTCTATCCCACAGTGCATCTACCGTATCTTACTAGCAAAAGGTGTGCAAAGGCCTCACATACAAGGCATTTTTGCGATCGCAAACCCTGCGATTCACATAACTGAATGCCTGGGTGGAGTAAGGGAGTTCGGAACATAGAATTTTAAGGATAATGTGGATCAATTATGTCTCTGTAGGAATGGTTCTGCAGGTTTGTCGAACAGTTCTCTGGATAGTTTGTTGCATGTACAAGAGTTAGTGTGCGTTTTTGTGAACAGGTATTTTAGAATGATCTGGAGAAAACACTTACCGTAATGTTCTGGATTTGAGATTTGAGATTGCAGGAGGCTGGGGGTGCAGTGAAGGAGAGAGCACAGGGAAGAGGAATTGCAGGACTAAAACGCTGGAATCGAAGGATACCACAGGAGGTTGATGGTCCGGAGAGAGAGAGAGAGAGAGCATCAGGAGGAGAGGGACCATACGAGCAATGTGAAGGTGTAAAACGATAGTACAGAAGACTTCTAGCACACAAACAATGTGCTGGAACCGAGGGAACACAGGCAGCACAAGGGGTTAACTGTCTGAGATATAGGTGGAGATAAGGGAGAGCACAAAAACAGTAGGGCTTGGCATGAGTGAAGATAGAGGCTGGGGGTCGAGAGGAGCCAGGGCAGAGAGAGATGGGCAGCCATGTCAGACAGACTACCAGTTATGTGGTTATACTGAAAAAAGCAGCTCCCTGCGCCTTTATCATATGAAATCTCTTTATTGATGCAGTAACTACACCTTTACACAATTGCTTTATTAACCTTCTTGCTTTCTCAAATGTTCTTGAAAAGGCGCCATTTGCCCACTCTTTTTTCAAACTTTTCTCAGGAGAGGAAAAGCCCCCCTAATGACGTTCAGGCTCACTCGCTGCGCTTGCCACTGGGCACTCATCACGAACTTTTATGCCTCACCACTTTCAAATTTCACCAGCCACCACTGCTTCTGCCAGAGCCAAGGGCATGGCAAACTGTTTTTGTTTATGGCTCCTGTCTCCCCACCAGGGGCCAAGCTTTGGGGGAGGTGGAGATTTCATTTTGGCTCATGTAACCCATGTGCATCCAATATGCAAACACAGGCATTTCAATTTTTACTCCAGCACACAACAGATGAAGTGCAGGGTTCCCTCAACCTAATATAAACTTATTTTGACTTGTGCTTGTGTTGGTTGTCTTTTTACTTATGGAATATTGTGCGACCTCCTCTGATGTGTCTGTAAAATGTACCTTTTGTCCCAAATTTTTGTCCTGAATTATGACCTTCTGTCCTGAATTCTTGTCCTTAATTTTGACCCTTTGTCCTGAATTTTTACACTCACTGTACTGAATTTGCACCCATGAAAGTTGGTCACCCTACGTACATTATGAAGCACAAATTCAAGACATCATATACGGGAATGGACAGGGCAGACAGAGTATAGATAGCTCGAAGAAGGCAGAGTGGCGGGAATGGGCACTTTAACGCGGGAATGGGCACTTTAACACTATTTAACACTGCAAATCTCTGTCGGTCCTGTATTGTGGAACTCGCAGTCGGTATTACACTGACTGTGGCTCTGCATAAGCACTAAGAAAAGTGTAGCGTGTTCCTACGACACATATATTGATGTCAAGGGAAGAGCCCGCCCATCGCATATCTTAGCTGGGGACGCAAGCAGATGAAAGTGGTACGGCACGCTGTCATTCACAGTCAAATGCCCACCCGAGGCTAAATAACCCTTTGATATAACCCTGCCATTAGAGCGCTTCCCCCATCCCCGCTGAAGTGAGCAGGCTTGGGTTGAAAGACGTGTGCAGTCGGTGGCTGTCGCATTCCACTCAGCTTTTGGGGAAGCTTAACGCGCTGTCTAGCCTCGAGGCCTTCACATGCGGGAGCCGCTCTTTCAGGGAGAGTGCCTTCGAAATGCAACACACGCTATCCTCTTACAGGGGAGGGCGGTGAGATGGCCCGGAGCGCCTGGCTCTCTGCAGGCCGCCTCGCGCCGCGTGCACGTGCCTACAGAGCTCGATGCCCGGCTAAGAAGACACAGGAGTAGGGGCCAGGCAGCGCTCCTCATTCACTGTCAGGGCAGTGTCAATAACTTCTGCATTATTCCTGCAGGTGAACCACAGTTAAAAAGAGGCTAAGTTCCATTACAGAGATCGGGAAAACACATGGGTCAAACGAGAAATGCCCCTGCTCTAACCACTGCCTGTCTGCGCCAACTGGCAAGGGGGGTGGCGTTCCGGCCAGAGCTGCTGACTTTGAAACTAACAGCCTGATTCATCAAAGACCCGTTTTGCGAGTCTATAATAGCGATTCATAAGGAATCGCTATTACAGACTTGCAAAACGGGATTCATGTAGGAATCGCAAAAAGAATTGCGATTCCTACACATTCCTTATTTGCGATTAGCAAATTGCTAATCGCAAATAAGGAATAACTCCCCATTCATTCCTATGGGCCAAAACGCCCATAGGAATGAATGGGGAGTATTCCTTATTTGCGATTAGCAATTAGCTAATCGCAAATAAGATAGCGATTTTAAGGGTGCCAGGGGTGTCCAAAGGACACCCTGTAGCACCCCTTAAATGCAAATTGAAACAGGTGTTGCGCACACACATGTCCAAAGGACATGTGTGTGTGCAACATGCAACTTAGAAAAATGCTTTTAAAAGCATTTTTTTAAGTTTTCGCTATTTACCACGAGGTTTGACCTCGCGGTAAATAGCGGGCCGAAATTGCGAATTCGCAATTTTTAAATGGATGATGAATTGCATTTAAGGAATCTCAAATAGAGATTCCTTAAATGTAATTCCTCGCAAAATAGCGAAATCGCTATTACCGATTTTTGCATTTGGGATGATGAATCCCAAATGCAAAAATAGCGCTCGCAAAGGGCCAGATTCTCAGAATCTGGCCTTTGCGAGCCGATTTCGGCTTGATGAATCAGGCTGTAAGGTACCAGGTCCACGTCTCGGCATCCGCTCAGCATCCTGTGATTCCGGGCAAATCGTTTAATCTCCCCGTACCTACCTACAATCATTCAAAACATGAATGTTACCTTGTGTGATGTAACCGGTGCTCATATGAAGCGCTCCAATACCGTAGAGTGGAGTTCACGCTATATAAAACTGAAAAAAAAAAACAACAACAGCACCACCTATTTACTAAAGTGGTGTAATGCGACCAGGTGATCGGTCGTTCTTATGTGCAGATCCATTTATATTTTATGTTACTTAAATATATTATTGTCGATACATCAAAGTCTGGCTATTTGACCAGTATGCACATCGGCAGTGTCTGATTTAGATAATTCATAATAAGGCGAGAATATCCCCAAGGGAGAATTTGCGACTTTCTCTACGGATCGGTGGATTTTAAATCCCTTGGTATTCCACCAAAGAATTCACCTGCTTACAGCAAGGGAAATCTCTGTGTGAAACACCAAATAGGGCCGGTGTTCCAGCAAAACGTATAATTCCTATGGGTCCAGTAACTCCAGGCTCCAACCCCGTCAGAATTATTAGGCCACTAGTAATGAGGGACTTAGTTGGCGACTATTCCCGCGATGATTGGTGGAGCACAGACAGTGCGTTTCAAAGGAAGCACCAGACAGACCTTTCAATGATTGGATTTTTTATCTCTGTAACACTTGCACATGATGGAAGCCGTCAAAGTGAGACATAAAATGCCCAGTACTCATGAAAACAGTTATTCAAGGTGCAGTGGTTAATTTGTAAAAAGAAAAGTATCAGAGCTCTTGTGAGGAGGCCACTGTGGCTTGCACCACACATTTCCCCTGCCATGCTGCCAACTATAGGAACAACAATACTACTAACCATCACACTGCTCCAGGTGTGACAATTGGGACACTTTCAGGCCACCAAAGCTATAAGAATGGATTGGGAGGCAGGTAATAGTAATTTTAATCGATATTGAATTAATAAATTCCTGTTGTTGTGTTCATCCCTAAATTTGCCAGACAGCGCCACCATGTGGCAGTCTGTCACACGCGTCGGTGTTGACTATTAAGTGTGGTGCAGAGCACCGGACACCACCTGCTCAAATTAAGCACGTCAATGTGGTTTGCAGTAGATCAATGGCTTGTGTTGATTCTCAGAACATCTGCCCAGCCACATTATGGTATATTAGAAGGAGAAGTCTAAAATCACGGTTAAAGGAAACATTTTCAAGACAACTCCTGGGGGCACCAATCCGCTCTATGCCATTTATCACACTAGGATATACACACTCCCTAATTATTAAACCACACAAGCGATGACTGTTACACAGACTATTCACAGCTGCTCACCACAACACTCAGTATTCACCACTACCCATATTTCATGACTTTGATAGTTTCAGTACCACATTGGTCAGTACCTTTTTCTAGAAACTGTAACGTCATCAGTCACAACCGGAGAATCTTTAACCCAACAAGATATGCAGATGTTCTGTACGCCTTTAACCCTTGGATAATTTCTGTGGTTGAAACACATGTTGGCTGTTTTGGATGACACAGGTACGTGAGAGAAATTTAAGAACTGACAAACCTAAACACACCATTAGCTATTTAATCCTGTTTAGGGACTCATAATTAAGGCTTCCAGTTTTCCGTTTTTACTGATTTTCACAGATAAATACAAACAGAAAACAATATGTTTCTGTATATATTTATTTTACAAAAAAAGGATAAATACAGAATATAGTGCTTCTTTAGAGTGATTCTCCTTGCTGTCTTTCATGAATTCCAGGCCAACAGCTGAACAGATAAGAAGCATTTGAAGTTGAAAAACAGGATGAGATTTCCCTAAATACAGGCATTAGTTGACATATATTTGTAAATGATGCTATTTTTACATGTGGGTGTAGTGTTTTGTTATATTTGGCTACCTATTTGATAAAACTCGACAGGCATCAAAGTATGACTGCATATTTATCAATTAAATAGATGAGGACATATACAAGTGGAATTGTCCTTTCTACAACTCTGTTTATTCTCAAAACACAAAATAAATATGGATAAATACCAATAAAATGCCCCCCCAATGGATAAATACAGATGGAAATGTTAAATACCATAAAACTGGGAGCCCTACTCATAATGTACTATAATAGATGGGATTCTGTAATCTCTGTATAAACGACAGTCACTAATTTCTATTTGATCAGCGACTTGTGACGCACCAAGTCGCTGATTATAAAGAAAAGACAAGCTCGACTATTATAAGGTATTGCAGTTTTAGTTCTGATATCACAGTGCCAACTGCCAGAGCCAGCAACCATGTACCAGTTTTGTGCTGTCTTGTAACATTAACCCCACCAGTAAAAGCTCATTCTTTTGTTGCCAGTCATAAATTGAACAACCACTTTTTATAGGTATGATGGTTATTATACGATGCATCCAAAAGCCCTATGCACATTCTTCTTCCCTTGGTGTCAGAAAAGAAAATGTAATCTGTCCCTGTTATACAGACTGTCAGGGCCTAAAGTAATTTCAGAAGACATGTAATTTGGAACGTTGTTGTAAATAGGAGTTTGAGTTCTATCCCATTGGACATTTCTTTGTCGAACTGGGGCCACTGGAGTCGCTGGGCTTGCCCATGATCCCGGGCTTTGTTGTGAGAGAGAGGGAGAGGGAGAGAGAGTGTCTTAGTGCTATTTTCTTTTTGTTTTGTTCCATGAAACCCAAAGGAGATCCAAAGAAGGATTACAGCACACACAACTGCAGCCAAGTTTTCATGGCCGTGCTCCAAAGTCATCACTTCCACATTCAGTTGATTTGGATGACTAAGGCACACAAATCTTCCGTTGCACTAAGTCTGCTGACTTATCTCTGAAAGAAATTCAGCATATACGAAATAAAGTATCTCCTAAATAGAAATTGTGATTCCGAGAGATATCACTGAGAGGGAAAATAGTTTGCTTGGTGTGATGATATGTTGTATATTTATTTAATGCACTTCTGTCTTTCTTAATAGAATATGGAATGTATGCACTAGTTGATTCCATTGTAGCATGCGCTCATTTATTTATTTATTTATTTATTTTATTTAGAAGTTTTCTATAGCGCTAACAAGACCCGAAGGTAGCAGAGCGCTTTACAGTGAAAGGAAGGAAAAGGTGGACAAAAAGACACATAACAAATAAAGGTGATCATCAAATGACAATTAGGGGGGAGGAGAAGTTCGTACAGTAGGACTTCTTGGTAATATACAGAGTTATCACATAGTTCTGGGGATGGATGTTGATCCTAGTTACCCAGGACCTAGGGAACGGATGAGGAACAAGGATTTGAGTTGGCTCTTGAATTCCGCATAGGACGGTATGGTTCTGATATGCGGGGGGATAGAGTTCCATATTTTGGGGGCATTTCCTGTGAAGGAGCAGTCCGCAGTTTTCTTCTTTCTGGTTTTTGGTAGGATGAGCAGCAGGGAGTTAGAGCTTCTCAAGATTCTACTTTGGCCAGCTTTTGTGAGTTTGTTTGCCAGGTATTCTGGTTTTCCGGTGTGGAGGGCCTTGTGGGTTAGGCAGGCCGTTCTGAAGGTGCTACGCATATCCACCGGGAGCCATTCAAGTTCTTTGAGTGCAGGGGAGATGTGGTCGGATTTTTTGCATCCTATGATCATTCTTGCTGCCGCATGCAATGTTGTTTTTAATGGAGCCAGGTGTGATTTGGGGATGGCTGTTAGGATTGAGTTCCCATAGTCCAGTCTAGATAGAACTAGAGATTGCGTGGCTAGTTTAAGGTCCTTGTTGGGAATGAAAGGTTTGATTTTGTTCAGAAGTCTGAGGTTAAAGAATGCGCTTTTTGCCGAGTTCTTAATGTGGTTTGTCAAGGTTAGTTTGGGGTCTAAGGTGAAGCCCAGAGATTTTACGGAATCAGCTAGCATGAGAGAACCTTTAAGAGCATCGATCGACTTCAGCCACTCGATGATTTGAGGGTTGTCTTCTTTGTTTGAGATGAGAAGAGTTTCGGTCTTGTCGGGATTGAGTTTCAGGTGATTCTTTGTCAGCCAATCTTGAACATCATTTAAGACGGCATTTAGTCTGTGGATGTCGTTAAGTGAAGAGGTTTCCAGGTAGATCTGTGTGTCATCCGCGTAGAGGTGGAAGTGGATATTGGCATTCCTGAGTAGTTTGGCGAGTGGTTCCATATAGATGTTGAAGAGCTGAGTAGAAAGTACTGATCCTTGGGGGACACCCTTATTGACTTGCTGGGATTCGGAGGTGAAGTTCTTCATTTTTATTATTTGCGAGCGGTTGTGTAGAAAGGAGGAAAACCACTCAAGAACTACCTCGCCGAGGCCAGCTCTTACTTGCAGAGTCTTGATGAGGAGCTTATGGTCCACCGTGTCGAAAGCTGCGGATAAATCAAGGAGTATGAGGAGGCAGCATTTGTCAGCGTCAAGAGAACCGTGAATGTCGTCTATGATGTTCAGCATCGCGGTTTCTGTGCTGCGGCCTTGTCTGAAGCCGGATTGGAGGGGGTCTAGGAGATTGATGTTATCCAGCTGATGAGTCAATTGCAGGAGAACGCATCGTTCCAGTGTTTTGGCGAGTAGAGGGAGGTTAGATATCGGTCTGAAATTGTTCAAGTCAGTAGAGTCAAGACCGGGTTTTTTCAGCAAAGGGGTGACTTGTCCCATTTTTAGACAGTCGGGGACCACTCCGCTTTGTAGGGAGCTGTTTATGATTTTGCCCCAGATAGGTGCTAAGGTGAGCTTCATTTTTTTGATTAGTGAGGGAGGAATGGGGTCTGAGATGTGAGCTGAAGGTTTGGAGGTCGAGATCAACGAGATTATCTCGGTTTCCTGCACATGGCGAAAGCTTAGCCAACGGAGGGGGGAGGAGCCGGATGGTAGGGCCTGTGGGATGGCCGCGTTGTTCTTCGGGAGGTGTGAGTTGTTGATGTCTAGAGATAATTCGATTTTTAAGACTTTATCGTTGAAAAAGGTGGCAAAGTTATCGCATAGTTCTTTGGACTCCTGCAGGGGTGAGGGCAGAGGCTTGGATGTTTGACGTCTAAGCGGTGTTCTGATCAGTTGACCAGTGACAGTTTGTGGCTGAGGTTTAATAAACCTACGTGCTGAAAACCACCTATGAAAAGTTTCCTTAATTTATTGGTGAAGAACACCACATTTATTTGGCGACAATCGGAAGAAGAATTACCTCAACACAAGATGAAGCTTGTTTCGTTTACCACTCCTCCAGCGGCAGAAATATTTTGAAGCGAAGCGTGGTCTTCTCAGCGGCAGTCTGGACATGATGACTGAATACAACCATGAAACATTGGTGAGGAGTATGGTGGGAGGCTTATGAAGAGTATTACTGGAGAGTTTGAGAAAATAAAATCAGAGCGGAAGATTGTAAAGCGACGTGCGTGTCAGTGACGTTCTTATGGGTCACATGTGCGTTCCAGCTTGATTGAAAACGTGCAGCAAATCAGAGCAGAAGACTGCAAAGCGATGTGCGTGTCAGTGATGTTACTTTGGGTCACGTGTGTGATCCAGCTTGATTGAAGATGCACTGGGCGTCTGGGCGTCTGTTCGTAAATGCGCAGAGCGTCTTTATCTCGAAGATCTTCACGCATGTTTGCTATGCGTCTCAGTGATGGAAGACGTTCATAATGTCATCTGCATTGTTAGATCAATGAATGGAGCATTCTTAGTCTTTCAAGGGATGCGATGCGACGCATTGTAGTTGCCTAGCAACAACAAAACTAAGGAAAAAACTCCCAGGCAATTCAGGATATAAAGACAGATGCTCTGTTATTGCCCGACTAAGTTATATTCTTACAGGATTGTGAATTGAAAAGGAAATAAGCTTTCTTTTTTACACTGTCACTGGAAATAAAGCATTAAAATATAAAGATCAAGGAAAAGGAAAAAAAAACGTATTTTTATAATTTATTTCTTTGTAAACTTTGGTCAAGTGTTAACGGAATTAGATTTGTATATAACCATATAATTGGACTATATATATAAAAAAAAATGCAAAATGTGATTCAACCTGCATTTTTCCTAACAAGTCCAGGAGAGCCTAATGTAAAGTGGCAGAAATGGAAGAAAATATTTGCAAACTATGCAATGGTGTATGGCACAAACTTAAGTGCAGAGAGGAAGCATTCATTATTGTTGCATTGTCTGTGAGGTGAAGGTCAGGATGTCCTGGAACACTTGCCGGAACTAAGTGCGTCAGAGCAAAGAAACTTGAATGAGTATGAAATAGCAATTGAGCAATTAGATCGACATTACCTACCAAGATTGAGCACAATAATGGAAAGATATCACTTTGGTTTGCGAGGACAAAAGAAAGATGAATCAGTGGAAGAGTACGTCTCGGCATTAAGGAAGTTAGCTGCTTCATGCAAGTTTGGTCAAACATTGGAAGAAAGGATTAGAGACCAGTTTGTTTTGAAATGTGCACATGACAACATAAGAAAAGAACTTTGGTTAAAATATGAACCTCCATTAGATGAGGTATTAGTTATTGCAAAGCAAGTTGAGCACATGACAAAATGTGTAGATGAACTCAAAGGAGAAAAAGAGGAGACGGCTGACTCAGAAACAAAGGTTGTATCTAAAGTTGAAGAGGTTGTATGTTAAGTAAAAAAAGAAGATACGGTTACAGTAGATAAAAGCAGTACTATGTTGAATAGCTCAAGCACAGGTGTAGAAAATCTAAGCAATAGATTTTCATGTTTTAGATGTGGGAATCTTGGTCATTTGACCAATTCCCCTAAATGCCCTGCATTAAAATCTATGTGTAATACTTGTGGAAGGAGGGGGCATTTCTCGAAGTGTTGTAGAACCACCAGAGCAAATAAAAGGGAAGGTTCAGTTAAAAGATGGTCACAGCCTCAGGTAAAAACGGTGACTTTTCAAGTAAATGGGAATTTATTGGAACATCCTTCCCATTTAGTAAAAGTTGAAAATGCTGTAATTAAATTCAAATTTGACTCTTGTTCGCAAATTACTATGATTGACGAAAATTTATATTTTCAATATTTTAAAAACAAAGTTAAACTATTAAGAAGTTACATTTCTCCTTTAGGATATGGGAGAAAACCCATCAAAATGTTGGGATACTTTATTGCCACCAATGACTTGGGTAGTCGTATTATTGCGGGGAAAGTTTATGTGGCCAAACAGGGTGATGCATTACTAGGTTGGCAACATCAGTGTGATCTTGGTGTTAAACTTAATCCTAATGCTTCACCTCAAGTACAAATACAGAAAGTGGATGATATGTCCTCATTGGTTGCGAATCAGTTTCCTGATGTTTTTAAAGAAAGTTTAGGTTGTTTACAAGGTTACAAACACCGTATAAAGTTAAAAGAGAATGCTATTCCTGTTTTAGCAAAGGTAAGGAGAATTCCTTTAAGTGAACAAGCAAATGTACAGAAAGAAATTGATAAACTTATGTAAAACCAAATTATTGAGCCAGTGGAAGCCACAGAATGGTTGGCACCGGTTGTTATTGCTAAGAAACCGTCAGGTGAAATTTGTTTATGCATAGATTTACGCGCCTTGAATAAAGAGGTTGTAGTGGATAGGATTCCTATGCCAAACATTGATGAGGTTGTGGGAACATTAGAAGGTGTGAACTATTTTACCACACCTAGATTTGGCTTCTGCTTACCATCAGGTAGAATTAGATGTAGCTTCTCAGGAGTTAACAGCTTTTATTACACCGATGGGGACTTTCAAATTTAAAAGGATGCCTTTTGGGCTTATTTCGGCAGCTTCAGTGTTCCAATGCATCATGTCAAGAATTCTGAAAGGTCTTCTGGGTGTAAAATATTATCAAGATGATTTGTTGATTTATGGTAGTAATATTCCTGAACACAATGGACGTGTGTGTGCGGTGTTAGAACGGTTGAGTAAGGCAGGATTGCCACTCAAAAAAGAAAAGTGTAAATTTGGCATGGAAGAAGTAAATTATCTTGGGCATTGCATTAAGGGTGAAGGAGTTTTTCCTAAAGGAGAGTTAGTTGATAGTATTGACAAAATTGCAGAGCCAGTTAATAAGGAAGAACTTCTTTCCTTTTGGGCATGGTTGAATTTTATGGGAAATTTATAATACATTTTGCTGATAAAACTAAAAATTTAAGAAGACTTACTACAAAAAGTGTGGTATTTGAATGGTCGAGTGAGTGTAAGAGAGAGTTTGTAGATATAAAGGAAGAATTGAGAAAGCTCCGTCTCTTCATGCATTTGTTCCTGGTTTCCCAACGTACATGTTCACAGATGTGAGCGACAAAGGCCTTGGTG
Organism: Lissotriton vulgaris; assembly: GCF_964263255.1. NCBI lineage: Eukaryota > Metazoa > Chordata > Amphibia > Caudata > Salamandridae > Lissotriton > Lissotriton vulgaris. The sequence continues at coordinate 1,592,151,901 of NC_141695.1, read as the reverse complement.
CTGTTCTGGTTGAAAGTAAGCAGGGTAAAGAATCTCTTATTGCTTGCGCATCAAGGTGCCTTGGAGGCCCGGAGTTAAACTATTCTGTAATAGAGAAAGAATCATTGGCAATTTTCTGGGCTTTGAGGAAATGTAAAAATTTGATTTGGGGAACTAGAGTTTGTGTTACGTCAGACCACAAACCATTAAAGGAGGTGTTTTTGAAGAAAGGTTTGCATGCCATATCATCTAGGATTAGGAGGTGGATTATTTCTTTGCAGGAGTTTGACTTTGATGTGCAATACATTCTTGGTGTTGCTAATAAATCTGCTGATTGTTTGTCAAGATTGGTTAACAGGGATGGTGTTAGTGACGAGGAGTTGTTTGAGGTTGAGGATGTGATCAATGTGTGTGAGGTTACAGGAGGTGCTGTTGAGGAGAATGAATGGAAAAAAGAACTGGAGAAGGATGAGGAGAAAATCAAGGTCATGAAGTTGTTGAGTGAAAATAGACGTTTGGAAAAACCATGGTCTCTTGTCTGTGAGGAACTATCGATTACTGATGGTATGTTGACACGTGGCATGAAACTGGTACCTCCTTTAGGGATTAGGAAAAGATTATTGTCACATGCACACTGTGGACATTTAGGAATTGTTAAAACAAAAGAGATGATGCAAACACAATTTTGGTGGCCAGGTATGGATTTGGAGATAGAAAGAATGGTTAGAGAGTGTGTTGAATGTTGTGCCAGTGACAAGATTCTCAAAACTAAACAAATGCCTATGGTTTGTAGAGACTTACCTTGTCATCCTTGGGATGAGATTGCCATAGATATTTTAGGTCCACTTAGTGGAGTCTCTGATACTCCTTATTTGATAGTTGTCATAGATTTATACTTAAGATGGATTGAGGTGTGTGCAGTCAGGGATATAACTTCAGACTCTGTGATCAAATTCTTGGAGGAGTTGTTCAAGGGGGAAAGATTTCCCAATAGTATTTTATCTGACAACGGATCGCAATTTTGTTCTAGTGCTTTTGAGAGTTTCTTAAATAAATGTGGAGTGATTCATAAAAGATGTTCTTTGTATCATCCTGAAACTAATGGAGCTGTGGAGAGGGTTAATAAAACACTAAAAGAATGTATTCAGCTAGCCAGGGCTAATGGGTTGGATTGGAAAGAGGCTCTTAAAGAGAGAGTAATTGCTTATCGCTGTTCTCCTCATTTCACCACTGGGAGATCTCCATTTGAGTTATTTAAAGGCAGAATTTCCAATACAATGTGGTGTCCTGGGTGGATGAAATTGAATAAAGGACTCATAGATAACGGTATAGGTGAATGGAGAGAAAGGGAGTTGAGGAAGCAAGTTTGTAGGAAAAGGTATTTTGATGACAAAAAATGTGTTAAATTTCAAGAGGTCAAGATAGGTGATTTAGTTAAATAAAAGCATCTGCTGGGTGTAAATCTTGGTCAAAGTATACTGATGTTAGACCTGTGGTAAAAGTTTTCAAGAATGCTGTTAAAACACAAGATGGGAGGATTTGGAATAAGAGCCGGGTAGTAATTGTTAAATCAAAAATGTTTGGGCAAGTTGATTTTGATGCTAATAACACATTTTTCAATTCACTTAACATTTCTACAGATTGTTCAATGCCATCTTTTGCTGTTCGTGAAAGGAGTCAAAGGATACGTAGGGCTCCCGCCTACATGAAGGATTATGTATGATTTATCATTATTTACCTTAAAGATTATTGTTCACTTATGTTAAAATTGTTTTTTCCATTTTTTCTTGTTGTTATATTCAGTATTTATTTTTGTTTTGTTGAGAAGGAAGATATGTGATGATATGTTGTATATTTATTTAATGCACTTCTGTCCTTCTTAATAGAATATGGAATGTATGCACTAGTGGATTCTATTGTAGCATGCTCTCATTTAGAATCTCTATGCGGTGTTCTGGTCAGTTGACCAGTGACAGTTTGTGGCTGAGGTTTAATAAACCTACGTGCTGAAAACCACCTATGAAAAGTTTCCTTAATTTATTAGTGAAGAACACCACACTTGGAATATTTGAGAGCTACGAGTATTGTAAATTTAGAAATACTTCATCACGTGAAATCAGAAAAAAATATCTATTGACCATTTATTACATAGACAAGTTGATGCTTTGGAACCCGCTTTTGAAAATGATGCTGCTAAACCATTGTAAAAGAGTGGATTTACAAGGGCTGTCTGTACCTAAACACTTTAGGACTCTGGTGTTGTTTATCAGGAAGGTCATCCCAGAACTCACACAATTAAAATGGACTGCAATGCAGGTTAACCCCTCAATGCCACTTAACTAAGTCAACAATCGAGAAGGCACATTTGCATTATTGTGAGAAAGAAAATCATTTTGAATTTTGCTTGGTCTCCCATAATTTTTTGCTAATATTAGAGATGATGTACAGAATTTTTTTTACTCTGGGCCGTTCCTTTTAGCCCCAAAGTGGATGTGATATGAAGCCTAACACAAGACGAAAAGATTTGCTCACTCTAATGACATATTTCTTTTTTAAATAAAGCTCCATTAATATGACATGAGAAAATGCACCAGCAGTATATACGTTAAATGTCACATGTGAACTGCAGTATGCTTTTAAATCACTTGGTGCCTATAAAAATCTGACTTCAGATCTGCCTGTGCAGCTCTGAACTGCTGGGAGCCACATGTCAAAAGAAACAATTTTGACATGTTTCAAAACCTACTTTTGCTAAGTAGTGCCTGAAGGCTGCAGAATGGGGCCACATGATGTCCAAAGGGGAAACATACATAATATGTAGTGTGGCATGTTGTTTTGCAGTGTCAGAAAACAAAAGGACTGAGTGACAAAGGTAAATTTACAAGTGTAGATTTACTTGTGTAAATCAACTCCTGCACCTAGCTATACATATACACTATATTGCAATTAACCATTTCGGAGTGTAGATTTACCCCTAGATAAAGACTTACATGTCTCCATCCTTTAAGTCATAGGGCGGATCCTCCTGCAAAATAATGTATGTGTGTCCAGCTACTACTAGTAACTTTTTAAATGTAGGTGAAAATCTCCACCACAGAGGCAGAGATTTTCCTACTGGAATGCATGTGGAAAATTGTGAAAGTGTATCATTCTTTAAAAACATAATTGAAATTATATCAAATTTAATTTAACAAAATATATATTATATATATATATATATATAGATATATATATATATATCTATATATATATATATATCTATATATATATATATATTTATAGATATATATATATATATCTATATATATATGCGCAGAGTGGTGCAAGAAGGGGGCGATAATGAGCATTCCGTTTAGGGAAATGTTATGCCTAAGAAGACTGTAGTAATGAACAGGAGTTACGTGAGGCACAGATTATCAGCTCTGAAAGATTTCTGGAAAGGGGATATTCACGCATGACTATAGAGAAAGCCATACACAAATCCCTAGGCTTTAGTCGCCAAACCCTATTGGCCAAATATGATACCTCAATAGAAGCACCTAAGGCCATTGAGACGTTGGAATCTGACACTGCAGAAACTAGTGACACCTTTAGGTTCATCACGGGGTATTGCTCACAGCATAGAGATATTTGCAAAATGGTGAATAAACATTGGCCTATCTAACTTAAAGACCCGGTAATCGGGCACCTGCTTCCTAAGAAGGCCTCTATAACTTACAGCAAATCCCCGAACATGAGGGATAGGCTGGTGGATACTGGCCCGGAGGTTCTTGCCAAAACATCCTGGTTACACAACAGGGGAGGTTTCTACAAGTGCAAATCTTGCAAAGCCTGCACACATGGTACTAACAAGAACAGTTACAAAGATGGTTTCAGTGACCATGATCATTTGATCAGGAAGACCCTTACGTGCAAAACTGAATTTGCAATTTATGTATTGGAATGCCCTTGTGCATTACGTTATGTGGGCAGCCCCAAGCTGCCCGTACACAAAAGCATATTGCAGCACCTCAGGGCAATTACCTCACAAGACAACACCTACCCTGTTGCACAGCACTTTAAACAACATCACCAGAGTAGCAACAGGGAACTCAGTTTCTATGTCATTGACACAGTCCTGGCAAGCAGACGAGGAGGTAACAGAGAGGCAAAATTGTGCAAACTGGAAACCAGATACATTTAACAGCTAAACACTAAGCAGCCAGGGGGACTGAACGTCACGGAAGATCTGTACACCTGTTTACACTAGGTTACTTAAAGTCAGCTGGGCTCCTTCCCTCCTTTTCCCCCCTTAGTCAAAGTGTTGAACCTGAGCACATACAATACAAGTAGATGGTGGTTTTTATGAGGATATTAACTTACTATTTATTTATTTATTATTTTAATTTGATGCCGGCTCGCACTCTATACTATACTACATTTGTTTTTTTTTTGACTGTCCACTGACTGTATATGCTTCTATTTGAGTGTTTACATTGTTTTCAGGTTGTACCATGCAATATATGCACATGTATATATATGTATTTAATTATTTTTAAATTTCTATTCATTCATGGCACAGTTTGCACTTCATGTTCCTCTCTAAGCATAATCTAAGGTACTACAAAGGATCTTGTGTACCCAGCCCCTCGACTGATTCCCTTTGTCACTTCATATTTATACGTATATTTATATTTATATCTAGATCCATATTTATATTCATGTGTATATTTATATTTATATGTGTGGATGTATTTATGGGAATATTAATATTTCTATTTCTATTTCTATTTCTATTTCTATTTCTATTTCTATTTATATTGATATTTATATATGTGACAGCGGTTCTCACCTCAAATTTGAAAGGAGATTTTCTATCTGTATACACGTTCTTTGATTTTATAGTCAGGTATTCCTTCATGCTGTCTGTATGGAAGCCCAACCAGTAACCTTTTTCTACTGCACAAATAATTTGACTGGGCTCAGTCTCTTTGGTAAAATAGGTTGTTGGCTAGTAGAGTGTGGTTTATCATTATTCATTACTTTTTGTCATGGTTCACTTTTTGCACTTTTGGACTAGCATCTTTAAACACTTTACATCAGGGTCATGAATTGAACTGTAAATACACCGTTGGGGATTCATCCCATTATTGATTCTTTACTGGTGGGTGATGTTCGCATATAGAAAAGCCCTATGTGATTCTGTCCCTTACAAATCCATGTATAGGAGATGCGGTGTAGGGTATTTATTGGAATTCTGGTATTTTACCTGTATTTTTCATTGACCAGACTGCTTTGTTTTTTTAAATGTGTAGATATTGTGTATTTTACTATGATTACACTTGTGGTCTGTTTACTATGTTCATGCATCCATGACCCAATCCGAATGCAGCACTAGCACTTTAAATATTCACCCTTCACAAAAATTCGCTGTCATTTGATCAAGGCTCTGGTGAGCCGAAACGTTATGAAGGCGACAGCAATTAAATCAACTCAAAATACTGAATCAGTGGTCCGTGCTTGGTTCCTGGTCGTGGCTGGTGGTGGAGTGACAGCACGAAGGAAGCGAAGGTTTTTGCATATATATATATATATATATGAGCGCTCCAAGTATCCCAGGAAGATCACTCCAAAAGGAAAGTAGCAACAGCAACGAGTTGCTGTTGGTTTTTCCATTAAAAATCTGTGGAAACCTCCCCTGCGTGTGCTACTTTCCTTTTGGAGTGATCTTCCTGGGATACTTGGAGCGCTTATTTAAACACGGGTACACCCCCGTTTTCGTGTGCACCCACTCGCGTGTGCAATTGGTTGGTGTTTTGGAGCTGTGGGATATATATATATATATATATATATATATATACATATATATATATATATATATATATATATATATATGTATATATATATATATATATATATATTATCTACTGGCGGTTGCCAGTAGATAGGTACAGTTAGGTCCTATTATCCATAGGAAAGCCGTAACATTCTATTGCAAATAACTTTGTCGTCGATTGATGAATCTTCTTGAAACAAACTTTTGGCCAGCTCAGTTCCGCTCTTTCCCTGAAAATTTGGGGGTGATTGGTCAAGTGGGGCCCGAGAAAACAAGGGGGTCCCAAAATGTGTTTTCCCCGTGCAATTTCCCATTGGACCTTTAGCCACGGCTACAGCCCGAACGGCTGAACGGAACTACACCAAATTTGGCAGAGAAGTAGTCTTCACTTCCGACTTGTGCCTTTGGCCTATCTGGTGTCAATCTGTTCAGTAGTTGTTGAGAAAATTGTGGTTAAAGTCATTTATATATCTATGGGCGCGGAGGATCGGCGGATTGTGCGAGGATTGGCCTCGTAGGATAAGCGCACAGTCTCGATCACGCGCTCAATTCTAATTGGCTGTCAAGAGATTGTAAACATTCAAAAACCAAGAACTGTTGGCAGCCATTTTGTGCCTCGGTAGAAGCGAGGCTGAGGAAGTCAGTGAAATATAACTGTGCAAACTGCGCCAAGGGGGCAGGGTAGACACACCCTGACTCCCTAGGCCAGTTCAGAGGGTCCAACAAGAAACCCCTGGGCCAAATTATTATTATTTTTTAATAAAAATCGCGGGATGCGCAGATCCTACACGCATCCCGTGATATAAAAATAAAAGAAATGCGGTCTCCCACTGGAAATATGTCAATTTGCCCCCGGGGGGCCAAATCCCGGGGGCATTGTTGAAAAAAGAGTTTGGGGAGGGTTCCAATCCCACCCACACCCCGGGGCTCTAATTTAATATATGCGGGGGCTCACAGGGCCCCCAGCAGCCTGGTGAATGGCCACCCCCAGGCTATTTCAAAATGGGTGGCGGGGCTCTCAGCCCTCCAGCCCTGTGGATCGCCACCCCCGGGGCTCGATTTTAATGTATGCGGGGGGCTCACGGGGCCACCCACAGCCCGGGGCAAAAATTTCATGTATGTGGAGGGCTCACGGGGACTCGAAACAAATGGGTGGGGGCTCTCAGGCCCCCCCAGCCCCAAGGACCGCCACCCCCGGGCTTCTAAAGAATTTGGGAGGGGGACCGCACGGCCTCCCTCCTGGAGCCCACGATGGCCCTGGGGACCGCTACCCCCAGGGGCGGCTTCTGCAGTGTCCCGGGGTGCCCACTCCTGGGACACTGCTGTTTGCAATGGCAGGACGGGAGCCTCACGGCTCCCATCCTGCCATTGTAAACTGCTTTGCTTCATTCAAGCGAGAGCAGGGAAACCTGCTCTCAATTCATTGAAAAGCAGATTGCTTTTCCATATGGGCAGCAGCATGTTAGCTGCTTCCCATATGGAAAAGCAATGCCGGCTCTCGCAGGAGGGGGGGGGGGCAGGCGGGACGGTGTGGGGATTGGGGACCCCTCACGGTCCCCAACGGAGTGAGCCAGCCCCGGGGATGGGGTCCTCGGGGCTACAAAAGGCCCGGGAGGGGGGCCACATGGCCCCCCTCCCCCCCCCCCAAAAAAAGATTGGCCGGCCCCGGAGGATGGGGTCCCCGGGGGCTTAAGTGGCCTGAGGAGGGGGCTTTGCAGCCCCCTCCATAAAAATATCTGAAAAATTTGGCCAGGCCCCGGGGGATGGGGTCCCCGGGGCCCGGAATTGGCCACGGAAGCGGGGGCCGTGCGGCCCCCTTCCCTTACATATTTTTTAAAAATTGTAATTGGGGGTTGAGGCCCTGGGGGATGGGGTTCCCAGGACCCCAAAAAAGAAAAAGGAAGGGGGGCTACACAGCCCTCCTTCACAAAATAAAAAAAATGTAAAAACGGGATTGGGCCGGAGGCCACGCCCCCTTCTTGCACCACTCTGCATGTATATATATATATATATATATATATATATATATATATATATATATATATATATATATATATATATATATATATATATATATATATATATATATATATATATATATATATATCCTACAGGCCGTCTTGAAAAAAAAATTTAAGAGCGGGCAGTGGTTCCACAGACCACTGCTTACTCTTAAACAAGCATTTGCAATGCAATAGGTCTGGTATTTACATACGTCTGAGCAATTAGCATTGTAAATGACAAAGCCTTTTATTTATGTTTGATTTTAAAAACATAAATTAAAGGCATTGTCATTTACAATGCCACTAGCTTAAACTTGCATAAATGCGAGACCTATTGCACTGCAAATGGTTGGCATCACGGACAACGGGAAGGAGGGAGGATGGGCGGGGGAGAGAAGGTACAGATAATGGAAGGGAGGGTGGACAGGGGGGTGGGTAGAAGGCACGGACAACGGGAGGGCGGGGGAGAAGGCGCGGGGGAGAAGGCACGGACAACTGGATGGGCAGGGGGTGAGTGGAGAAGGCACAGACAACGGGAGGGAGGATGGGCGGGGGAAAGGGAATGGACAACCGGAGGGAGGGCGGCCGGGTAAAGAAGGCACCAAAGCATGTTGTGCCTGCAGTAGGAAAACCTCATTAAAGAAAATAGTGCTCAAAGTCTAAATAACACATACTGTGTAACAACCGAAGTAAAGGGGCCATGGGAGGTGACAAATGAAGAGGATGTGGTACTAAGGAGTGACTAACAAGCCTATTTATGAATCAGAAGCCAGCATTTAGGACATACAATGTGACAAGCCAATGGCAAATATGGGTGGAGTGTGGGTGGGGCTTCTATTTGCTACTCCACCACAACAAGTCTTGCAGAGCAGCGCATGCACTCTGGCTCAGGCTCGACCTAAAAATCAAACAGAAAACCTTTCAATATGTTTTTTTAAACACATCCTGTTTTCCTTTAAGGAAAATGGGCTGCATGTCAAATAAAATATTGTTTTACTTTAAAGCAATCACATACATGGTGACTGCTGATCGCAGCAGGCCAACATCCCTGTGATTTTTGCGATTTCCAATGGATCACAAACTGAGACAAACCTCATTAATATTCATGAGGTAGGTCTATTTTCAACCCAAAGGGAATGGCAGAAAGTGTAAAACACACTTTCATACAGTGTTTGTGGTTACCAAATCGTGAATCGCAAAATTCTAAATGTAGTCATTGTAAACACTAAGCTTTGTACATCTGTCCCATAGAGAAGTCATACATGAGGGAGGTAGAAAGATTTTAGCTCAAGTTAAAAATCTTAGAAATTCTCTGAAAAAGGACTACCAGTGAAAAAAACTGGGAAATTCGTCAGTTACACTCAACTGACATATGTATAACTTGCACCGCTATGATGCACTGCATATGTTCTCAGATATTGTATCACTGACGAAATCTAAAAACAGTGACTTTTTTTATGTAAGTAAAAATCTTGCTCCCTTCCTCATGTAGAACCCCACCTTAACTTTTATTTTTATCAGTGAATCTATCTATCTATCTATCGATCTATCGATCTATCTATCTATCTATCTATCTATCTATCTATCTATCTATCTATCTATCTATCTATCTATCTATCTATCTATCTATCTATCTATCTATCTATCTATCTATCTATCTATCTATCTATCTATCTATCTATCTATCTATCTATCTATCTATCTATCTATCTATCTATCTATCTATCTATCTATATGTCTATCTATCTATCTGTCTGTCTGTCTGTCTGTCTGTCTATCTATCTATCTATCTATCTATCTATCTATCTATCTATCTATCTATCTATCTATCTATCTATCTATCTATCTATCGGTATATATTGACATCGCGGAGTGCTGGGGACATTTATAATGCATCGGGCCAAGGACGAGTGAGTCATAAATGTAACCTGACCCCGAAGATGGCAATATATGATGATATTACATATGTTACTCGTTATATGTTTTTTATATTACATGATTGATTCATTTATTTTAGTACTGTTTAGAAAGATTTGAAGCATTTGCACATATTTTTATTTAGTATTCATTGCTTTCTTGGGACTGAAGATATGTCTATCAATGGGTTGAGGAATGTGTGTTTTTGTTGGGTATGATGTGTAAGTATATAAAATGTGTTCATGCAACAATGAGTATTATTAGAAGTCTAATGTTAAATCAGAGCATATAGTAAGGACATTTACACAAATATTATAAAATGTACTTTTCTCCAGAAGGAAATTGACAGAATGTGAAACAGTGTAACATTTTACTGACAAGGTTCTGCGTTTACAAATGATTCTATTACAGGACCGGAGGCTTCAGATTATGCTTCTCAAACTTTACTGCATCAACACAGCAGCCAATGAAAATATATTATTTTCGCAACAAACAATAAATTACTACATTTCCCATGAACACCATGGTTATAGGCACGCCCCCATAGTCCATAAGAACCCTCTGCGTGCGTTACACTTCCTCTTTCTTTGCTGCTCAAGTCAGAGTTAAGTGCACCTCCCCTGGGTCCCCTCACTCTGCTTGTGTTTGGGTTGTTCCTTTGGGGTTCATTTGTATTGATTTAATATGTGTTGTATGATTGAGCCATAGCTCCGAATTGATTTACTTATTATTTCTGTTGGAATTGTTGTTGCACTTTCTCTGTCCGTTTACGAACCACTTCAGAACCGTTGACTTAGGACGTCAGTCTTTCGGTCCTCGCGCTTCTAGCGCTCAGGACAACGGTCTTCGCCGGCAAGGGGGCTGCCGCTCTAACGCATAGGAGCCCGATACCGGCAGCCGCAAGGCGTGCAGAGGCTTCCCTCGTACGCCCTGACGCTTCTCCGGGTGGCTCTCGGCCGACGCACGCTACCTTCACGCTTACCAATTTGGGCTAATTGGGCGGTTTTGGTAGCGTTGGGCGGCGCGTCTCGTTCTGATCCCTTGGCTTTCTGCGAACGCATTGCACAGGCGTTCCACACACCGGCGGGTCCCCTTGTGTGATCGCCAGCGCTCTTGAGCCTGTTGGTTGGAAAATCTGCGAGGCCCGGAGTGTGCACACGCTCTCGGAATCAAGGGCCCAGGTCTTTGACCTTTGACTACAGCTCTGCTGAGGGGGTTTGGGAAACGTTACAGTCGAACTTGTTCAAGTGTGCCCGGGCTGACCCCCCCGTTACCTCCCCTTTGTACCGGCAGTCGGCCGACGTTCCTTCACGATGGAGGGCTGGGTTCGATACCCTGATGCGGAACATCAGGATGAGGAGGAGATTGTGGATGGACAGCGGGAAGCTGTTCTAGAGGATAATATCGTGGAAGCCCTGGATGCCTCGGTCCAGGCTTCGGTTTCGAAAGCTATGGAGACGCAAGTCCCGCAGACGGTGCATCAGGCACTTGCAGAGGTTCTGCGCCCTATTCGGAAACAGCTCGAGGGTTTTGCCAAACGACATGGCTATGGGAAGAAGAAGAAGAAATCAAAACACGCAGCCACTTCTTCCGAGACGTGCTCGGCGGGTCAGCAGTGGCCGCATGCTCAGTCTCTTGCTTCCCTGCCGGCGAAAGGGCCATCGGACCAATGCGTGGGCGGAAAGGCCAAGTCCAAACGCCCGATACCTGTGGATGCGGACACGGATGACACGAATACGGACACGGGTACCGATACCGACACCTCGGAGGAGCGCCCTCCTCCCTTTAAAAAGGCCAGAACCGAACCGAATCCGGCGGAGGAGAAAATCGGGACATTCAATTTTGACCCGGCGGATATCATCCACCCCCGGTCCTCGGACTGGATCCCTCCCCCGGCGGTCGCTGAATATCTACACGAGAACCTCCGCAAGCCTTTCAGCAGGGAGGTCCGCAATCGTTTAAGGTCGGAGTGTCCCCGGCCTGAGATTCAAAATGGCGTAGCAGACACTCCGGAGATAGACGCGAGCATGCTCACGTTCTTACGTAAATTTTCCAAAGACCCGAAGAGGGGGTTGGATAGGGCCTGGCGAGGCTGTCAGGATAAGATGTTGGATGTCGTGGGGCCCCTAGCGAAAATTCTGGAAATGGCACTAAAGGCCAAGGAGGGTCCGGACGCAGTGGACCCGGACATTCTGGCGGGCTGGGCCCAGCACGCCATTTGCCTCGTGGGCAACGTGAACTGCGCCATCTCTTCCGAGAGGCGGAAATCCCTACTCCTTCGGATGGACAGCAACCTCACCGAGCTTGCGGAAGTGGAACCCGGGCCCCTGGCGGGGGGTTTCCTCTTTGGCGACAAGTTCGTGAACGACGTTACTAAATATGTCGGCACCTTCACCGCCCTTGACAAAGCCCAGAGCGGTATCAAGCGAGCCCTAAGCCAGGGGGTTTTCAACAGGGCCGGACGAGGCGGGGGCCGCTCGTCAGGCCGAGGATTCCAGCAAGGCTCCCAGCGTGGAGACTTTGGCCGTGGCCGTGGAGAGTGGGACTCCACCCGCGGTGGGACTTTCTACCCTTCCAAGCGAAGATTCTCGAAGGGCCGTTTCCAGTCGGGAAACACCAGGGCCAACTTCAAGTCCAGCCAGAACTCCGGTGAGTGTTCCAGATCTTTCCATTCTTCCGTTGGGGGGACGAACGCAGCATTGCATGGCGCAGTGGCGAGCTTTGACACAAGATGCATGGGTGCTGCAAACGATTCAGGGTTTTCAACTGGAATTTTATTCCCGCCCAGAGCAGGGTTTTCCACCTCCGCCTCTCCATTTTTCCCTACAAGATCACAATTTTACAAACGAAGAGGTGGAAGAATTGCTGAAGAAAGGGGCGATCGCAAGGGTTCAGGGGGGCCCTCGGTCTTTCTTCAGCAACGTCTTCCTTGTCCAAAAGAAAGGAGGCGGCAACAGGTTGGTTCTCAATCTCAGGGATTTCAACCAATACCTTACCTACAACCATTTCAAAATGGAGGGGATCCACCTCCTGGCAGATTTGCTGCAGGAAAGGGATTAGTTTGTCCGCCTGGACCTCAAGGACGCTTATCTGTCTATCCCGATTTTTCCACCGCATCGCAGGTTTCTGCAATTCATTTGGGGCAACCAATGTTACGAATACTTGGCACTTCCCTTCGGTCTCTCCTCGGCTCCATGGTGCTTCACGAAAGTGATGAAACCGGTGGTCACCTTCCTCAGGGAAAGAGGGGTAAGACTGATCATCTATCTATACGATATATTAATCATGGCACAGGATCGAATTTGTCTCCTGCAGCATCTGAGCATGACCATGTCTTTACTCCAAAGCTTGGGTTTTGTAGTCAACTCAAAGAAATCGGTACTGGTTCCGATGCAGTCGGTGGATTTTCTGGGTTTCACAATAGATTCTCTGTCGGCTCAACTATTCCTTCCGCGGGCCAAGTTGCGGGATTTGAAATCAGAGATACGGAAGTTGTTGGACAGTCAGGTAGTGACTCTCAGGACGCTGGCCAGAGTAGTGGGCATTCTGGCATCGTCCATTCAAGCGATCTTTCCAGGGCCCTTACATTACAGAGCCCTTCAAAGGCTCAAGATACAACATCTACGGAGGGGCCTCTCCTATACAGACTCAGTACCTCTCTCGGAGGAAGTACGGACGGAATTACAGTGGTGGTTAAGTCACGTCGACGCCTGGAATGGCAGGGCGATTTTCGGGTCACAACCAGAGGTGGTGATCGAGTCCGACGCCAGCAGATGGGGCTGGGGCGCGCGCTGTGGAGAAGTTTCTACAGGCGGCAGGTGGTCGGCGCAGGAACTGGAAATGCACATAAATTGTCTGGAACTGTTAGCGGGGTCATTTGCGATTCGCACTTTGTCCACGAAACAGACGTCTTGTTGCATCCTCCTCCGCTTGGACAATGTGTCGGCGGTGAGGTATATCAACAAGTTGGGCGGCACAAGGTCGTCGATGCTTGTTCAAATAGCCAAAGATTTTTGGCATTATTGTCTCCAGAACCAGATTTCGGTGGTGGCGGAATATATTCCGGGCCAGGCCAATCAGGTAGCGGATTGGAATTCCGACATCTCAGGGATTACAGCGAGTGGAAGCTGCTCCCTCGTGTCTTTCGGTGGCTTCAGGCCACATGGGGCCCGTTTCAGATGGACTTGTTTGCCTCCAGGCTCTCGTATCAGATTCACCGGTTCTTCAGCTGGAGACCGGATCCAATGGCGGCGGCGACGGACGCCTTTCTCCAGGACTGGTCTCAGGGGACGCAGTATGCGTTTCCTCCCTTCCTCCTGATTCCCAGGGTGATGACACAGGTAATCAGACAGAAAGCGGAGATAGTCATGGTGACTCCGTGGCAGACGTCTCAGGCTTGGTTCCCCAAGCTCTTGCAGTGGAGCTGCGATTGCCCACGGATGCTTCCGGACTCGAAATGGTTGCTGCAGGGACCTCAGCGGGAACAGCACCCATTGCTTCTGGAAGGCAAGCTGTCGCTGATGGCATGGAGGCTTTCCGGGAACAGTGGCAGTTGCCGGGAATTTCGGACGAAACTGCTGAGTTTATCAGACAGGCATGGGCGCCTTCCACCAGGAAACGTTATTCCTCAGCCTGGAAAAACTGGGTGGATTGGTGCATGGGACGACGTTTGGATCCCGTGGGGGCGGAGTTGTCCCAGGTTCTGAATTTCCTGACGGAAAAGGCCGGATCAGGTTTAGCGTACCGGTCGGTCAATAATTTTTGGTCGGCAATTTCGGCGGGGCATGCCCAGATAGACGGGAAACCGGTGGGCATGCACCCGATGGTATGCAAACTGTTAAAGGGCATCAGGGCTGCCAAGCCGCCCGCGCCCAAATATACAGGTTTGTGGGATGTATCCTTAGTGCTTTCTTTATTCAATACATGGCCGAGTAATGCTCTTCTGTCCAGAAAACAGCTATCGGCAAAACTGGCTATGTTATTGTGTTTATCGTCTTGCAGACGGACTTCGGATGTGAGAGCGCTCGACGTAACAGGTAGAGTGTTCACCCCGGAAGGGGTTTCCTTTCATATTACAGGTCGTACTAAAACTTTGTCACGTCACATTTCATATAATGCTTTTCCTTCAAATGACAAATTGTGTGTGGTTCATTGCTTGAAAGCTTACGAGGAATGTACTAAGGCCTTGCGGCCGCAGGGTTGTAAACAATTGTTGATCGCCATTCAGAAACCATGCAAACCTGTGGCTGCGGCCACAATTGCTAGATGGCTTCGTTATGTGATGGTCGAAGCTGGTGTAGATACTAGAATATTTGGTGCTCATTCTGTGAGAGGCGCAATGGCGTCGAAATCGTTTGGGTTGGGGTCAAGTATCCAAGATATCATGCGTTGTGCAGATTGGTCGTCTGAATCGACTTTCAAAACGTTTTACTATAAGCCGGTGGGAGATATTACTTCTGTTGTATTTAATCAAGCTTTAAACCAAGCATAATCTGAAGCCTCCGGTCCTGTAATAGAATCAAAAATTTGCTAGCATTCGCGCCAAGAATTTTTAATTCTATTAAGGACACGGAGGCGAGGATTATCCCACCCGGCTTAATGTCTGTATATCATACGCCTGCCCACCCTGTATTTCAGTGATTACGGTGGTGTTATCCTTTTTTCCAGGAGCTGATAAAAAGTCGGATTAAGAGACGATGGCCGTCAAGCTGTTGAGCTGAAGTTATTCTTCCATGTTGGAGTTTGTGTTGGTTCATGCAATGGACTTTCGCCTCAAAGAAAGAGGATGTGTAACGCACGCAGAGGGTTCTTATGGACTATGGGGGCGTGCCTATAACCATGGTGTTCATGGGAAATGTAGTAATTTATTGTTTGTTGCGAAAATAATATATTTTCATTGGCTGCTGTGTTGATGCAGTAAAGTTTGAGAAGCATAATCCTCGCCTCCGTGTCCTTAATAGAATTGAAAATTCTTGGCGCGAATGCTAGCAAATTTTTGACTCCCCCTCCAAAAGAAATATTAAGCATTGCCCCGTGCCCTGACCCACTCCGGGGGAGTGGGGTTAATAATACTGCTGGAGCCATTTGTTTATTTATTTTGCTGTGGATTCATGGATCCTCCCCAAATTTGTGCCAAATATACAAAAAAAAACATTATTTTCCCCAGGCCTGTGTCTCCCAAGTGTCTCTGGGGCCCAACCAGGCCTAGGGGTGTGGTTATCCCGTCTCTTCCCCAATATGTCTTTATTTTAATTGTTGTTTTAGTCCCAAGTCCTAAGGTGGCTGCCACCACATTCTTGTTTCGTTTAAAGTGCTCAAAACCTACTGAACAGATTTACACCAAATCACAAAAAGCACTCTTTCTGGACCAAGATCTAGCTTTCTGCCAAATTTGGTAGGGGAGGGGTCCCAAAAGGCATTTTCTCCTAATACATGATGTTACAACGCATGCAATAACAACACATGCTTTTACAACACAGTCTTTACATCACAACTACCATTACATTGCATGATTTTACAACGCATGCCATTACAACACATTTTTTAAAACTACCATTACAACGCATTGCATTACAATGTATACTATTACAATGCATACCATTACAACGCATAATACTTTTATGGCATGCGATGTAAAGGCAGTTGCATTGTAACAGTTACGTTGTAAAGGTATTTCGTTGTAATGACTGCATTGTAATGGATGTTTCCCATTTTCTCCACTAATTTTTCCACAGGAAAACTGAACAGCAGTACAGCAAAAACCGCTGAAGGTAATTACAACTGGATACATTCTGTGATGATTTTATGGAAGATCTGGTTCCTTTCTGCTGTGAAATGTACTCTATCTTTTTGGTACACTCCTGGCTTGTTGAAGTGGATATTATTGTGGTAAATGGAGCCCATCCTATGGTCATGGAGAAATGCTCCTGTACACTTCCCAATTATACAATTACTAATACTAACCGACCGCCGAATTGCAGAGAACCGTAAGGACAGACCAACCATATGGCTAACCATGAAGAAAACCACCTTAGACTCTTATAAACCACTGGGCTGTGCACCATTGAGGGGCAAAACATGTGTTGACTCACCTAAGTTCCCTGCTACCTCGAAATTAAATAGAGGATGTCAATGTTTTCAGTTGCTTCAAAATAAATATATGTGTTGATTGTTACATAATATTTGACTACTGTCTCACTTAAAAATACGAGACCGTAATTTTACAGTATGTTTATTATTATTGAGATTTCCTCACTTCATCTTACTCCAAAAATGTATTTAGAAGGCCACTGATTTAGACAAAACATTCCTTATATATTTCACCTTCTGTTTGAAAGTTAACTGTTAGATTTGTCATTTGCCTTTTCACATATTGTGACAACAGGAGCATATTTTAAAAATAGGAGTAAAAGATAGTGTGTTGAGTAAATTCATTGAAAGGAGGAGAATCTTGAGTGTAACCTCATGAATTTCATGGTGTGCCAATGTGGAACCAATGAGTACTGCTTTTGACGGCATGGTGAACTCAAGTGCATGTTGCGGAACCTAGGTGCACCTACCTGGCTCGTAACTCTAAGTTGTGCAGTGTATGCCTGGAACAATTTTTCTGATTCCTTAGAGAAACTGACGAGAATGTACATGGCATTACCTTTATACACCTGTTGAATTAAGCTCAAGGGATCCTGCAGTTGTATTCAGTAATTTTAATAATAGATTTCAAGCCATACTTCACTTTATCTACAACAAAATAAATCATTCTCTTGGTGATGTCATTCACTACTTTTGGGGGAAAGAATACCAGGCGAGTGTGCCCCACACATTCAAAAGTTACTGTCGGTTAAAGGTGCACCAAAATAGTGAGAGGATACCGATGTATCAGTACAATAATTAATTGAGCAGTATATAACATGCAAGATTCCCAATGAGAGAACTCTTAAGAAGCAAGTAGTTAGACATTAGTCCCACAGATGTCGCAAGTTCTTTTGTCGGAACTAGAGAATCATCAGAAATTTTTGGCCACAACCCAGAGCAGAAGTTTAGACACAACATCTGGGTTGGGGGACTGAGTTTGGACTTTGTGATTTCACTGACCAAGTCATGAGTAATGTAATATGCGAGGTCATAAGCAGTGCATTGCGGGAGCATACGTTATAGTTAGCTCAGGTAACTATAACTGCTTAATTTCTATGGTTGTGTTTGTGCAAGCTGAGCCTAACTATAGAGTCACTGTAACATTACTACAGTAACCTTTATTTATTTCAGTGAATTTCTAAAGTTTTTAAATTCTATTTTTAAAATTTTTTAATGTTATTTCCTAACTATAATGTCCTTGTAACCTTTGTTTTTTAGTGAATTTAGAAGGTTTTTAAATTTGATTTCCTAATTATAACCTGTAACCTTTTATATTGGGTGTGTGAGTGGCTGTATGGCTCTCTGAGTGATTGTGTCATTGGCTTTATGGGTCTATGAGTGGGTGTGTAAATGGTTTTGTAGGTGTGTAAGTGGGTGTGTGAGTGACTCTATGGGTCCGTGAGTAGGTGTGTGGATGGCTGTATGGGTGTAGGTGTGTGAGTGGCTTTATGGGTCTGAGAGTGGGTTTGTGAGTGGCTTTATGGATCTATGAGTGGGTGGATGAGTAGCTGTATGGGCCAGTAATTAGGTGTGTGATTGGCTGTATGGGTGTGTGAGTATCTGTGTGGGTGTATTAGCAGGTGTACGATTAATTTTGAGGGTGTGTGACTGGGTATGTGAGTGGCTGCATGGGTCTATGAGTAGATATGAGAGTGACAGAATTGGTGTGCAAGTCTCTTTGTGGGTGTGTCAGTAGCAGCGTTTGTGACTTGGCTGAACTGAAGTTCTCCTGCCGCTTTATCCAACAAGAGTCCACAATTTTGCACACAATATCTACCCAACTAGAATACTTTCTACCATTTAATTAGTAAGAGCTCACTTTTCGGATAAACGGCTGGTGCATATTCTACACTACAGCTGTGTAATGGACCAGGAGGAAATGTCTCTAATGACCATCTGTGCTTTTAATTTTGGCAATGTGATTGTTCCTCAAACGTCTTCTTCTAGAAACCCTTGATTATATGAATTCTCCTGTAGAGAAGATGACGAGACTACAAAGAGGTGAATATCCACCAAACAAGGATACATCCTCTTAACTATATAAAGTAAGTGCTTCTTTGTTCAGTGCAGATGTCCTTATATTCTTTGGCATCAAGAAGGTGTCACCAAAATAAGCAGGAAATGCAGTGGGGGACCTTGGGGTAAGCTGTCCATTGTAGTGGCGAAAGGTGGGAAGACCTTTGCATACTACTAAGGTGGCAGGGCGGGGCCAAACGAGCAAGGCTTCCAGGTGATTTTGCACAATGCATGCTCATTGTCACAACCCCCTCAAGCGCCCTCTGTGCAGTTGGCCTAGCGTAGTTGTGTTATCCCTGTGGAGCCTTATGATAATTTCCTGAGTTTCCCCTAGACCACTGATTCCAATAACCTTTATTTAGTTTAGTGTTATTCCCCAAACCACAAGTGCCCTTAATCCTTGACCCTGGGTAGTGGGTCTTATAGAGCCCAAGTTTCCCCTCTTCCCCTCATTCCATTATGCGTAAGCTTGCAAGCATTCTCTGAACATGTGAAACAAATGGCTTGCCTTGCTCCAGCTGTTCCTGGGGTCTTGGAGTATTTTCTCTTGTGTATATTTAGACAAAACATTAATTTTCCGTTAAGTGATTCCATCTGTTAGTTTGCACCTGCTCTTCCTGTGAGGTTAGCCAGTGTCCTAACATGTGTTTCCTTCAGGAGTCTTGGAGAAAGTACCAGATTGCAACGTGCGCCAGGTGCCAACAGGATCCCATTGTATCTAGTGGACCCTGAGACTGTATATAAACCACACCCAAAACTGAGCTGCTTGCTTTGGCTACGCTCCGAGCGGAACAAGTTTTCTGCCTTCCCACTCCCTTGAAGAATGGACCGGACAAGAGCAGCGCTCTCTTACCGGCTGCAGTTCCTGTCCTCCGGTGATTCCTTTGGATCCAGCTCCATTGATGCATCCTTAGTCTCCGCCATCTGCTCAGCTACTCAAGCTCCTCAGTGACTTCCTGAGTCAAGACCTCAAGACCGTCTTCAAACTTAGGACAAGTTGAAGTACTAGGCTAAGTACTTGATATCAGGTTAGTGAGCACTATCCTTTTATAGTAGTAAGCAAGCCTGAGTATCAGTGTCCTCCAACTATAGACTTTTCTTTAAGTTTCCTCTCAGTGACTTCTCTTCAGTTCACCTTTGATTGTTCTAGCTCTGGATCCTTCCTGCCACATTGGATTTTGAACCATGGTTTCTATAAGGTCTAATGACTTTGCTGTGTGTTTCTCTGATGAACAGTAGTGCCTGGAGAATTATCCTTCGGGCATTTTGATTCATATGTGATCCTTGTACCAAGATCAATGTGCATTGCGCTCCAATAGATCAAAGATGCATTCACCTCCACAAAGGATTTCAGATTTTTAATGTGGAATTGGTGAGAAAAATACTTGCTCTGTCTTTGCCATGCCCAGAAAGTTAGGATAATTTGGTATTTCCAGAAGGGGAGATGTGCTGCTTGGCCCCCCTCCAGAGGCTGATTTTGGCCCCAGAGATCCCATCCCTGGGCCTGACCAAGAATTAATGGGGAAGGGGGGCTGTGGGGCCCCACTTCCTTGGGATGAGTTCGGCCCCATGGAACCCATCCCTTGGGGCCCCACCACTTGATGCTAGGTGCCCTGGAGACCACCCAAGCCACACAGTGTAAGGTGTTGGGGACCGTGGGGGGAACCTTAATGCCCTCATGGTCCCTGCCAGAATCACTCCTGCACGCAGAGAGCAGCCAAAAATGCTGCTCCCTGCGTGCAGGAGCAATCCTTTCCTCTGTTTGCTGCTTGTTTCACAGCGGGCAGGAAATCAGATGTAAAGTTTGCTCCCAGCGAGTTGGAGCAGTTTTCCTGCCGCTGTCTGCTGGAAGACGGCTTACTGATTGCTCTCCCTTTGCGAGAGCTGTCAAAGTTCCTGCCAAGCAATAGCAAACATATATGTCCCAAGGGTGGGCACTCGGACATAGGGCACCCACCTTGGGGGGTTGCGGTCTCCAAGGCCATTAATGGCTCCAGAAGGGGGGCTGTGCAACCAAGTACTTTTTTATTCTAGGGCCTGCCCCGGGGAGGTGGTGGTCCGCAGGGATGAAAAACGGCCTGGGATGGGGGCCGTGTGTACCCATCTCCCGTTCAAATATGGCTAAGTCCTGGGGAAGTGGTAGTCTCCAGCGCTGTAAATGGCCATTATCTTCTATTTGCCTGACCTCGGGGAGTGCCACTTCTCAGATTTGCACATTAGCCTGGGTCCAAGGAGGTGACGGTCCACGGGGTCCATTTCTGCTGTTTCGAGGGGGGCCTTATGCACCCCCTCCCCATAATATATATTTAAATATGTTCACAGTACCATGTCATTAGTGATGTAATATATGAGGTCATAAGCAGTGCATTGCAGGGGCTTAAGTTATGGTTAGCTCATGTATCTATGTGTGCTAAATTTCTATGGTTTTGAGCTTAACTATAATGTCCCTGTAACCTTTGTATTTTTCAGTGAATTTCTACGTTTTTCAATTCTATTTTGTAACTATAAAGTCACTGTAACTTTTGTTTTTTTCAGTGAATTTCTCAGTTTTTTTAATGTTATTTTCTGAAGTATAACAACCATGTAACCTTTGGATTCTTCATATTATGTACATATTATAAGATGCTTATGTAGGTTAAATTTTTCTTGATTTTGTTCTGTTTGAACTTTTTTATGGTTATTTAAAATTGTAATTTATACTTTGCTGGTTGTTTCTTTTTTTTGACAGTTTTTCTAATTTTAAAATATTATTTTGAAGAACATACATTTTTTTAAATGAAAAGAAAATGTCTAAATGTTTTGCGAGAAATATGTAGTAATTTTTTTATATTGTTTTAATATAGTTCTTAGATAATGTTTTGGAACCAGGGTATGTGAGTGGGTGTTAGAGTGTCTGTTAGGGTGTGTGACTGGAGGTGAAAGTGTCTGTATGGGTGTAAGTTTGGCTGTAATAGTGTCTGTATGAGTGTCAAAGTGGGTATGAGAGTGTCTTTATGAGTGTGTGAATTTCCATCTGAGTGTAAGAGTGAGTGTGAGAGCGTCTGTATGGATGTGCGAGTGGGTGTGTAAGTGTCTGTATGAGTACGTGAGTAGTTGTAGTAGTGTCTGTATGGGTATGTGAGTGGGTGGCAGAGTGTCTGGATGTGTGAGTGGGTGTGAGAGTGTATGGGTACGTGAGTGGTTTTGAGAGTGTCTGTATGGGTATATGATTGGGTGTGAGAGTGTCTGTATGGGTGTGTGAGTGTCTGTATGGGTATTGGAGTGTGTGAGAGAGTGTATGTATAGGTATGTGAGTAGATGTGAGAGAGTCTGTATGGGCGTGTGACTGGATGTAAAAGTGTCTGCATGGGTGTAAGTGTGGATGTGAGATTGTCTGTATGGGTATGTAAATGAGTGTGAACGTGTCTGTATGGGTATGTGAGTGGGTGTGAAAGTATTTGTATGGGTGTCAGAGTAGATGTGAGAATGTTTGTATGGGTATGTGAGTAGGTGTGAGAGTGTCTGTATGGCTCTCAGAGTGGGTGTGAGAGTGCATGTATTTGTGTATGGGTTGGTGTGTGAGTGTAGGGGTATGTGAGTGGTCATGGAAGTATCTGTATGGGTGTGTGAGTGGGTGTTAGAGTGTCTGTATGGGTGTAAGAGTGGGTGTGAGAATGTCTGTATGGGCATGTAAGTAGGTGTGAAAGTATCTGTATGGGTGGCAGAGTGTGTGTGAGAGTGTCTGTATGAGTGTGTGAGAATTTCCATATGGGTATGAGAGTGTCCGTATGGGATGCGAGTGGGTGGGAGTGTATCTGTATGGTTGTCAGAGTGGGTGTGAGAGTGTCTGTAAGAGTGTGTGAGTGGGTGTGATAATTACCATATGGATGTGGAAGTGTATAACCAGGACTTTTGCAATTGGTATTTGTGCCAGAAGGGGCAGGGCAGCACCAGACAAATCGGATGGGGCGTGACATTTTATCAGAAAGATTGCCACCATCTGAAGCAACTACACCCGTGGCGCTGAAGAAGGCTGTTTCCAAGCCAAAATGCATTCGTCTGATAGCGGGTGTTTTTCTGCCTTGTTGCCTGAAGAATAAAAGCTGTTCATACCTGTCCCTTTGGTTGGCCTCTTCACTCTCGTCGTGCGCGAAGGTGATGGATTGCTATATTCAGCGCGGTTTCCAGTGCCGCACACAAGAGGCTCCCATCTCGTGAAGTTGGTTTCTGCTCACTGGGTGCTGCTTTGGTGGCGTTTGGAGATATCCGGGGTGCCGGGATGCAGAACCCCCCCCCCATTCTGGGAGAAATTATGGCGGTGAGGAAGTCAATCAGCTTCACGCTGGGCTGGGTGTATTATACCCCCGTCCCCACTTAAAGGACACCAGTGAATGGGAGGTGAGATGATAAGGAACTGTATGGTGACAGCGTGTTCTAAGGCAGCAGAGGGCGGAACATTTGCCAGCAGTAAAATGCTTTCCCACCCCATGCAAATACAGACCAGGAGGTGCAAGCAAGATGCATTCTGGGGCTGGTAGTCGCGGCACACCATGTGACTAAACCAGGACTTTTGCAATTGGTATTTGTGCCAGAAGGGGCGGGGCAGCACCAGACAAATCGGATGGGGCGTGACATTTTATCAGAAAGATTGCCACCATCTGAAGCAACTACACCCGTGGCGCTGAAGAAGGCTGTTTCCAAGCCGAAATGCATTCGTCTGATAGCGGGTGTTTTTCTGCCTTGTTGCCTGAAGAATAAAAGCTGTTCATACCTGTCCCTTTGGTTGGCCTCTTCACTCTCGTCGTGCGCGAAGGTGATGGATTGCTATATTCAGCGCGGTTTCCAGTGCCGCACACAAGAGGCTCCCATCTCGTGAAGTTGGTTTCTGCTCACTGGGTGCTGCTTTGGTGGCGTTTGGAGATATCCGGGGTGCCGGGATGCAGAAACCCCCCCCCCCCCATTCTGGGAGAAATTATGGCGGTGAGGAAGTCAATCGGCTTCACGCTGGGCTGGGTGTATTATACCCCCGTCCCCACTTAAAGGACACCAGTGAATGGGAGGTGAGATGATAAGGAACTGTATGGTGACAGCGTGTTCTAAGGCAGCAGAGGGCGGAACATTTGCCAGCAGTAAAATGCTTTCCCACCCCATGCAAATACAGACCAGGAGGTGCAAGCAAGATGCATTCTGGGGCTGGTAGTCGCGGCACACCATGTGACTAAACCAGGACTTTTGCAATTGGTATTTGTGCCAGAAGGGGCGGGGCAGCACCAGACAAATCGGATGGGGCGTGACATTTTATCAGAAAGATTGCCACCATCTGAAGCAACTACACCCGTGGCGCTGAAGAAGGCTGTTTCCAAGCCGAAATGCATTCGTCTGATAGCGGGTGTTTTTCTGCCTTGTTGCCTGAAGAATAAAAGCTGTTCATACCTGTCCCTTTGGTTGGCCTCTTCACTCTCGTTGTGCGCGAAGGTGATGGATTGCTATATTCAGCGCGGTTTCCAGTGCCGCACACAAGAGGCTCCCATCTCGTGAAGTTGGTTTCTGCTCACTGGGTGCTGCTTTGGTGGCGTTTGGAGATATCCGGGGTGCCGGGATGCAGAAACCCCCCCCCATTCTGGGAGAAATTATGGCGGTGAGGAAGTCAATCGGCTTCACGCTGGGCTGGGTGTATTATACCCCGTCCCCGCTTAAAGGACACCAGTGAATGGGAGGTGAGATGATAAGGAACTGTATGGTGACAGCGTGTTCTAAGGCAGCAGAGGGCGGAACATTTGCCAGCAGTAAAATGCTTTCCCACCCTATGCAAATACAGACCAGGAGGTGCAAGCAAGATGCATTCTGGGGCTGGTAGTCGCGGCACACCATGTGACTAAACCAGGACTTTTGCAATTGGTATTTGTGCCAGAAGGGGCGGGGCAGCACCAGACAAATCGCATGGGGCGTGACATTTTATCAGAAAGATTGCCACCATCTGAAGCAACTACACCCGTGGCGCTGAAGAAGGCTGTTTCCAAGCCGAAATGCATTCGTCTGATAGCGGGTGTTTTTCTGCCTTGTTGCCTGAAGAATAAAAGCTGTTCATACCTGTCCCTTTGGTTGGCCTCTTCACTCTCGTCGTGCGCGAAGGTGATGGATTGCTATATTCAGCGCGGTTTCCAGTGCCGCACACAAGAGGCTCCCATCTCGTGAAGTTGGTTTCTGCTCACTGGGTGCTGCTTTGGTGGCGTTTGGAGATATCCGGGGTGCCGGGATGCAGAAACCCCCCCCCCATTCTGGGAGAAATTATGGCGGTGAGGAAGTCAATCGGCTTCACGCTGGGCTGGGTGTATTATACCCCCGTCCCCGCTTAAAGGACACCAGTGAATGGGAGGTGAGATGATAAGGAACTGTATGGTGACAGCGTGTTCTAAGGCAGCAGAGGGCGGAACATTTGCCAGCAGTAAAATGCTTTCCCACCCCATGCAAATACAGACCAGGAGGTGCAAGCAAGATGCATTCTGGGGCTGGTAGTCGCGGCACACCATGTGACTAAACCAGGACTTTTGCAATTGGTATTTGTGCCAGAAGGGGCGGGGCAGCACCAGACAAATCGGATGGGGCGTGACATTTTATCAGAAAGATTGCCACCATCTGAAGCAACTACACCCGTGGCGCTGAAGAAGGCTGTTTCCAAGCCGAAATGCATTCGTCTGATAGCGGGTGTTTTTCTGCCTTGTTGCCTGAAGAATAAAAGCTGTTCATACCTGTCCCTTTGGTTGGCCTCTTCACTCTCGTCGTGCGCGAAGGTGATGGATTGCTATATATATATATATATATATATATATATATATATATATATATATATATTACCTACTGGCGGTCGCCAGTAGGTATATATAGTTAGGATTTTTTCTCTATGGGATTTTTGAAAATTCTATGTCTAATAACTTTGGCGTTTGTGGACGGAATTGGCTGAAATTTTCAGGAAAATGGAACATTTTGTTTCTGAGCAGCCCCTGACAATTTGGGGGGGTTTCATCAAGGGGGGGCCGAGAAAAAAGGGGGGTCCCAAAACACGTTTTTCCCATGTTAATTTCCATAGGGCGGTTGGCCTCACTTTTAGCTCGAACGGCTGAATGGATTTGCACGAAACTTGGCAAAATTGTAGGGACTGTTAGCCCGATGTGCCTTTGCTAGGTCTCAATATATGTGCTCCAGTGGATTTTGAGTAATTTAGGTTCAAAAAAAGATATATATCTGGGCGGAGCCTAACCACACATCTGATCTGATTGGCTGTCAGCACTTCATCCAAGAAGTGTTGGCAGCCATCTTGGGACCAATATACATGATAGCACCTCATTAAAAAGCATTGTAGTTAATAGAGGGTTTTAGGACTTTAGTTACATTATAAATCATTTGTTGATGGTACCATACTCGTTTTAGGAATTGTGGTGGGTTCTAAGGTGATTTTACCATGTGAAAAAACCTTCTGCTGTGATATCATGAATATTGTTTGAAAGAAAACTAATATCTCATGATTTTCCCACAGTGGTTTGGAAGGGGATCTATAAGCTAAACTGAAAGCATATTTTCTGTAAATTCACATTATCTTTCTCAGTCATGTGAAAATGAAGTCTGACATTCTCAGTAAAACATGTACATCCAACAAGGACAGAGACTGTCAGTTGATTCCTTTGTGTTCTACTGCAGCCTCCTAGAGTGTTCTAAAGAACAACTAGAGCGCTAACAGTCCTACTTATTACAAAGGTATGGCACACCTGAAGCCATCTTGATTGGAATAAAGTGGTAACTCTTAAAACATTTAATTTAAAAAGAAACAACATGAGGGGGTATATTTTGCCATAGAAAGTATGATTAGTGCTGCAGAATGAAAAATTAGGGCACATTTTGAGTGACTTCTCAAATCCTTTTCTATTTCATTAAAACATTCTGACATGCAGTCTCCCAAAATGGCCACCAGAGACAAAAGAGCCCAAATGTAGCCCAAATATCACCCAGATGTAGCCCAAGTATAGCCCAATGACAGAATGTCCCAGAGTGTTCTAAAGAACCACTAGAGCGCTAACAGTCCTACTTATTACAAAGGTATGGCACACCTGAAGCCATCTTGATTGGAATAAAGTGGTAACTCTTAAAACATTTAATTTAAAAAGAAACAACATGAGGGGGTATATTTTGCCATAGAAAGTATGATTAGTGCTGCAGAATGAAAAATTAGGGCACATTTTGAGTGACTTCTCAAATCCTTTTCTATTTCATTAAAACATTCTGACATGCAGTCTCCCAAAATGGCCACCAGAGACAAAAGAGCCCAAATGTAGCCCAAATATCACCCAGATGTAGCCCAAGTATAGCCCAATGACAGAATGTCCCAGAGTGTTCTAAAGAACAACTAGAGCGCTAACAGTCCTACTTATTACAAAGGTATAGCACACCTGGAGCCATCGTGATGGGAATAAAGTGGTAACTCTTAAGACATTTAATTTAAAAAGGAACAAAATGAGGGGGTATATTATGCAATAGAAGGTATTATTAGTGCTGCAGAAAGAAAAATTAGGGCACATTTTGAGTGACTTTTCAAATCCTCTTCTATTTCATTAAAAAATTCTGACATGCAGTCTCCCAAAATGGCCACCAGAGACAAAAGAGCCCAAATGTAGCCCAAATATCACCCAGATGTAGCCCAAGTATAGCCCAATGACAGAATGTCCCAGAGTGTTCTAAAGAACAACTAGAGCGCTAACAGTCCTACTTATTACAAAGGTATGGCACACCTGAAGCCATCTTGATTGGAATAAAGTGGTAACTCTTAAAACATTTAATTTAAAAAGGAACAAAATGAGGGGGTATATTTTGCCATATGAATTATGATTAGTGCTGCAGAAAGAAAAATTAGGGCACATTTTGAGTGACTTCTCAAACCCTCTTCAATTTCATAAAAAAATTCTGACATAGTCTCCCAAGATGGCCACCAGAGACAAAAGAGCATAAATGTAGCCCAAATATCACCCAGATGTACCCCAAGTATAGCCCAATGACAGAATGTCCCAGAGTGTTCTAAAGAACAACTAGAGCGCTAACAGTCTTACTTATGACAAAAGTATGGCACACCAGAAGCCATCTTGATTGGAATGAAGTGGTAAGTCTGAAAACACTCAATTTAAAAAGGAACAACATGAGGGGGTTAATTTTGCCATAGAAAGTATGATTAGTGCTTCAGAAAGAAAAATTAGGGATCATTTTGAGTGACTTCTCAAATCCTCTTCTATTTCATTAAAAAAATTCTGACATGCAGACTGAAACATGCACTTTGAATACCAGCAGCAGACGTCCCTGGTGAGCAGTAGCTTTACTACAGTGATCTAATGTGCAACTAGAGTGCTAACATTCAGAATTTATGGCAAATGTGTGACACATCTGAATGCCTTCTTGATGGAACCAAAGTAAACAAGCATTGAAAATGCAATAGATCTCGCCCTCGTTTAAGTTAAAGCCATTCTGTTTGTAATGAGGTGGCTTTTTAGCTTTGCTTTTATTAGTGTTTTTTCAACTTTCATGTAAATAACGCACCGTTTTCACCAAATCGACTTTGCCCAAGCACACCCTTCCCTTCGGCCAACAAATCCCAAAAATTCGGCACACCTGCCGATCCACTCTCCCTACAGCTCACCAAAGCCCCGTCCCTCTAGCGCAACTGGAACACCCCAAATTCACCTTCTCCATGCGCACCAAAAACTCCCTTTGAATAACATGGCAATTCGCTACTCCGCACAAAAATTGCTCTTTAAAGCACTTCCACTGCTCCGATCCGCTTCAAACTTGGCTGGACACTAGTTCCAGCGATTCCCTAACATCTCACCAAAAATCAGCCCAATCCATCCACTGGAACAGGGACGAATTTCAACCCGAATACGCGCCCCCCGCAAACACAAAAAAAAGCCATAAAACGGCCAAATCTCGACCAAAAACCGCCAAAATCCCTCAAAACCTTGCCAACACCAATACGCACGAAACTGAACCGGCCCCTCAGCCCTAGGCTCCGGGAACCCTACTTAATTGACCCAAAAGCCCTAAAAAAGCAACATAATACACACGAAAACGCCCTAACAACCCTAAAATGCATATAAGTATATGTATGCATGCATTTATCTTTGTATTTATATAGATATACAGATGATATATGTTTATATATGTATGTATATATATATATTCACTGAAAAAACCATAGGCTATAGACCATATATAGTTAGGAATTAGCATTTACAAAACCTTGAAAATTCACTGAAAAAACCATAGGTTATAGACCATATATAGTTAGGAATTAGCATTTACAAAACCATGAAAATTCACTGAAAAAACCATAGGTTATAGACCATATATAGTTAGGAATTCGCATTTACAAAACCTTATTTTACTCACACAAAACCATTGAAATTCCATATATAGTTAGTTGCACTAACTATATATCGCGCACCCGCAATCCACTGCTGATGATGTCACATATTACATCATTCATGACATGGTCAGTGACATCACTGATGACATCACTGATGACATCTCAAATGACATCACTGATGACATCACTGATGACAACATCCAGTGACTGTATGTTTCTGTAAAGTTAAAATATGTCTTACATATTGAAGAATGAGTGGATGTATAAGTGTCTGGATGAAGGATTTAGTAGGTGCATGACTGACTGTATGAGTGAGTGATTAAATGTGTCTCACTGAGTGCATGGGTTAGTGACTAAACTGTCTTAATTTGTGCATCATTATGTCTGTTGTTCTGTAAACTGTTGCATGTGTTGATAAGTAGCTATATGAGTAACTATATGGGTTATTGATTGGTTGCCCAAGTATTTGTATGGGAGACTGAGTGTGTGTGTGGGTGGCTGGGAGGTGTATGACTCTGTGCATAGATGTGTGAGCAGTTGATTCACTAGATGTATGGTTTCAAAAGTGCATGTGGAAACAGCTGTATGGGCGGTTGACTGTGTGCATGAGTGTATTGGTGAGTGAATGGATATCTCAGTGCTACATGTCAAAGTAAGTACATATGTAAAACACAGTACATGTGAGAGTTGACATATATAAATAACTGTGCATAAGAGCCAGTGAATGTGTGAGTGGCTGTATGGATCATTGTGAACTTGTATCAGGGATTATATAAGAGAGTAAATATGTGTTAGTATATGTTTGAATAAGTAAAGTTTGTATAACTGTATAGTTGAGGAAATGGAGGTGTGATTGATTCTTTGCATGACTGACTAGGTGTGTGAGTAACTCCATGGATGAGTGACAGTCTGTGAGTGTCTGTTTACACTGATTGTATCTAAGGTTATATTAGAGTCTGAAGAGGTTCATCGTATTATCACATGAATGATATCATCAGTGATGTGATCAGTAATGTCAAATGAGATGTCATCAGTGATGTCATCAGTGATGTCATTTGAGATGTCATCAGTGATGTCATCAGTGATGTCACTGACCATGTCATGAATGATGTAATATGTGACATCATCAGCAGTGGATTGCGGGTGCGCGATATATAGTTAGTGCAACTAACTATATATGGAATTTCAATGGTTTTGTGTGAGTAAAATAAGGTTTTGTAAATGCGAATTCCTAACTATATATGGTCTATAACCTATGGTTTTTTCAGTGAATATATATATATATATATATATATATATCTTTGTTCAAATAAATGAAATTCCTCGCACGTGCAGCAATAAAGATTTACGCTTTTAGACCAAATTGCATTTAAACTCCAAGGTTTATTCTGGCATTTTTCAATAGCAAACAACCAGCACCCCTACTCGTTTCGAGACTACCTGTCTCTTGTTCACAGGGAAAACAAACCAAATGCCTCAAAGAAGTTGTTACATTTTCAAACAATGATTACTGACATCATTTCCTACTTTGTGCCGCTAGGCATTCAGGTAATGGTAGTTCAGGGCAAAAATTAATTTTTATAAAACCCCAAATCGTTGCAGTTTGGTCACATTACTCATTCTCCTGAATAATTGAAAATTCATCATTATTTAGATAACGGTTAAATCAAATCCACAAAAACATTCATTTTAGCGATATTGTAGGACATCTGCGTAACTGATAATCAAATTGCGATCTGACCCTCTGGTGGGGCTACATCGTTAAGATCGGAATAAAGCTCTAAAGTACATTTTGCTCTATTTCTAATAAATCAAGCCCTCCTTTGGGCAATAATCATATTACTTGTTTCAAATTATAACATTTTTGATCTCAATTATGGATATTATCCCAGATCCATACAGTAATCTTCCTACTCTGATCTAGTCACAGGCTCCCAGCCTTCCTTCCAACCACTTCCACCAAGCAGGGTTGGTGCCAACAAGTGGGCGCTGGATCCGCTATTGTATTTGCATATCCTTACATCTCTCGTCCATAAGGCAAAGTCGCACTCAGGATTTAGTAAGAAAAGAAAAGTTTTATTGACTGACACGTTTCAACCCAACGGTCTTTGTCAAAGTCACCCCGTAACCCTGAAGTGGCTGTGTTTAAATGCATTCTCAGGGTCAAATAAACATAGAAAACATATGCAAGCATTGGAGTCTCCATACACCTGAGAACAGACACCGGTGATAAGCATTTAACATTTTTTTCAAAGCTTAGTTCAATGTCTCCCAAATTTACGTATAAATCAATAGTGCATATTATATATCATTTGCGGGGGTGTCATAATAACAAATAAAGTGGTTGCCAGCCTGACCTTGCACTGCCACCACGAGTCAGCAAAGTGAAAAGCAAGTGCTATTTCAGGCTGTCAGTCCAGAGTTGCGCTGCCATCATGTGTGAGCAAGTGCTTCTTGAAAAGTGCCCTTATTATCTAAAATGCTCGTTTTCCACTCATGACTGAGCCGAAGGCTATTACTGCTATCTTACACAATAGAAGGCAAGTGCCCGTGTATCTAAGATGCACCTCTCACACCCTGCTAGCAGTAACTGCCTGCCCGGTGGTGCTATGCTTGTAGCATGTATTCTGCCCTGTTGTGCTGTGCTCCTACTGGTTGTGCACTCGTCTAGTGACCCCTTCTGATATGAAAAAAGGAAAACTGCACATCTATAGAAAGAGAATGCCCCTACAAAAGAACACAAAAGAACACACTAACATAAACCCACCCTAGGTGCTATAAAACCTCTCTTTTTATAGCACCTATATCAGAGGGGGTCACTAGACAAGTGCACAACCAGCTGGGCATTAATGTGTTAGAGTGGTCGAATCAGGCAAAATATCAAGTAATGATCAGACCTGCATTAGATAAATTCACTTTTTTAAAAAAAAAAACAAATGACAAGGATTAAGGGCCCCCAAACGCATCTGTTGGAGTTAATCAAAAGGAAATCTGAGAGAAAAGGTTTAACTCTGTGTTTCAGGAAACCACTGCCCTATTGAATACCATTTACTC
The DNA here is from genome assembly GCF_964263255.1 of Lissotriton vulgaris. Lineage (NCBI taxonomy): Eukaryota > Metazoa > Chordata > Amphibia > Caudata > Salamandridae > Lissotriton > Lissotriton vulgaris. Next base: position 1,592,119,605 of record NC_141695.1, on the reverse strand, counting down.
CGAAGCCCCCTCAGACACATGTCCCCACTTCATATACAACCTTGAAAGAACCATCATCTACCCCATGCTCACGGCTATCATCAACACCTCTGAGAGAGCGCAATTTGAATGCAAAGTATATCATAGCCATATCTAGACGTATATGTCATAAACGTAGGAATGAAACGCACATTGTAATGTTAAGTTGGCGATTATAGCATAAAAGCCAACGAATGTGATAACATGGTATAGGAAATGTAAATGTATTTACATGTTAAAATGCATTAGATTTAGAAGGCCCGTATACATGATGGGTAATGTAGAAATGCTTAGGAAATATCGAACGTGCACAGTAGAATTCGTGTACGTGTGTAACTTTAAACATGTGTAACTTTAAACGGAGAAACGTGGATAAATGTATAAGAGAACTCACATAAAGATGTAACCAAGGAAAATGCATAAGTTATATTCTATGCAGTCGTATTCTATGTATTACTTATATTTGATGTAGAATGTATTTAAGTATAACTAAGGCTTTTGCTAAAAATACGGATATATAAATGTATGCCAAAGGTTATACTGTGTAGAGGGTTTCTGTAGGAATGTTGGAAGAGTTTAGGTCATTTGTGTTTGTAACCTAACTGGTCAAGAGTTCGCAGGAGCATAGTCAAATGTATGTAATTTAGAGGACTTGTAAAAGTCGTAAATAGCTTGATGTGGACGTGAGAGCCGAGAAGTCTAGCACTTGTTAGATTTAAGGTGACAATGCCGGACGGAGCTTATTGCTTGAACGTGAGGAGAGACACTTTGAATGTGGACTATGTTTTGACAAGACCATTCACAGGACCTAGCAGGGTCAAGCTAAGAGACATAGAGTTAAAGCCTTGTCTAAATTCGTATGATACTCGATCTGAAAGAATCAATAAAAGTCGACGATGAGATGATGAAGATGACATCTAAGAAAAAGGTCAACTTAACGAACGACGCAAGGAGTGGACCAATGGAAGAAGCAGGAAGTTGACATCATCGGGGAAAGTCCGTGGTGGGCGTCAAGGGGCGTTCCACCCACACGGTGATTGTGTATTTTAGGGACAGCACCCCGGGGAGGAGAGCAGAGCAATTAGCATTAGGCTAAGGCGAGAGCGAAGACAAGGGTAGATGCCTTGAGCAGATGTGCTGAGACATCAGAGCACAAGGGAGCAGTAGGCCGAGGACCCTTAGAGAGCGGATGGGTAGGCAGATAGGGTACTGCTTCTGAAACTTAAGATTTCCTTTAGAGGCTAAAGAGAGTTTGAACTTCTTTGGAAGTCAAACTGCTGACACCTTTTTAGGGAAGAAACTTGCGAAGTAGGATTGTCACATAGCATAGAGTAGGGACAGATTAACTTGATGATTTTTATCTTACTGCAGATGACGCAGAATGAACCACTTCACATCGAAGCTTAAGCAGCTGATATTGTAACCGATTTTGTATTTTGTATTCTTTGAGATTTTATCCTGAGTGGATTGTAACGCATTCAAAATAACTTTATATAAAACTCTTAAAACTTTATCAGTTGTAAGTGGTTCTTCAGAGTGGCGTCAGTTAATGGGGTTTATCTAACCAATGCGGGGGTGGTCCTTTCCTCAATGACAGATACGAGCGGTCCAAAACAGATGAATGGGATTCTTTATTAAATTTATCATAATCATAAATTGATATCAAAATCTCATTCCCCGCAGTTGGTAGCAGAGTAATGATGGTTATCTTCTTGAGGAAGACGACCTAGGCCAGGCTAGTTTACCCCAAGGTCCCTAGTCATCGTCGACCAGAAGAAGAATTGCAGCCGAAGACGGTGCTGATGGTGCGTCGAGAGAAAAGCAGCAGAGTCGGTCGAGAGTGAGTATAAGGGTCATGCGTTGTAAGATTGCGGTGTTTTATGTTGTTCCTGTGTTGTAATGTCAAGCGGAGTTGAATGCCTGTAGTGTGATTGGGGGAAGGTTGTGAGCGCGCGCAACCGGATGAAATCTTATGTCCAGAGGACTTAAGTGGTTCGGGTGTATCGAACACCCAGAGTAATTTGTCTACCATTGAAAGGGGGTCATGAGGTACCATTGATTTCCCGACAGACCGATGATAGGAGGAGCGTATGTGTGAGTGAATAAGTAGCGGACGCTGGTCGTACGTCTACTGTGTGTAAGTAACCTATCAGTTGAGGCAAGTGTCCGACCGTAAGGGGAAAGACGCTGTGCCAGTTGAGGTAGCAATTACAGTTAGACTGTGGCCGTACAGTCAGAGAAAAGTGATCGCTTGGACGGAAGTAGTCATTTTTCAATGTATGAATGAAAACGCATGTGAAATCGTGAGACGAGTTGAGGTACGAGAGAAGCTGCTGAAGAGAGAAGTGACGTCAGCGTAGAGCCGCGCTGAGATTGGTCAGTTAGCATAGAACTGTGCTGGGATAGGCTGATTAGCGAGAGTCGTACAGGGATTGGTGGTTGTTATCAAGACGCAAATAAGTAAGAAATATCATACGTGATCAAAATGAAGTGTTTTAAGGGTTTAGGAAAAATCTTTAAAAAGAAAAGGAGAAATTTATATGCCGGAGAAGAAGCTCCACCAGAAGGCACACCAGCATATCATATGGCAGTAAATGTAGGCTTACACTCGATATTATGGATTTCCGAGTGGCACAGGCTAACTGAAGGGCAAAAGGAACTGGCGTTTCCAAGATTTGGAACATTTAAATTAGAAGTGTTGAACCAACTGAAGGCGACGATGCTTTCAATGAGACCTTTACCGAGGCCAACACAATTTGAAGCTCTTGGTGTGTGGTTTAGAACAGCACACGAAAGGGGCGTAAAGAGGCGACAAGAAAGAGTGAGAAGATCGGTAAAAGCAGTGCAGGATGCTAAATGGGACGATGAAGCTAAGAAATGGAGGGTACAAAAGATAGAAGCGGACAAACTGTTCACCATGATGGAGGCTACGGGAGAAAGGAAACCTCTAGAACAAGATGATGAGGAAAGCGAGTCGGAGGAGGATCTGATAGAGAGGCTATTGACAGACAGACCACCTCCATACAGCGGGGAACTTGCGAGTCCCATATTACCGCAAACGGGCGGAGCTAGGTGGGGGGAGTATAAGTCGATCCCGGTAACAGAGTGGGACGCTAATAAGACTGAGGAAATACCCCAAACTAGTTCTGAACAGAGAGTAGTGGGAAGATTTGTGGTCCAGAAGGTGCCGGAGACGCAATGCGCTAGGTCATACCAAATGCCGGACGCTTTGCAGGTCCCGGTCACCATAGGCCCTATTGTGTCAATCTATAACCCAGAAGGGGTCCAGCAGGAGGAACAGGCACGATGGGACAATGAAAGAGCAGAAGAGGAGAATAGGAATGCCACAATGAATCCCCACAGGCAAATACGAGCACCAATAAGTCGGAGTACCCCATTAGATTCCGCAACGGGTCCCAGGGTAGAACAGGGAGGTCGAAGAGGACCAATGGATTTGAGGGGTCCTAAACCGAAAACCCATGAGGAATTAAGGGAATACCTGAGAGAATGGGACGCTGCCGAAGAGGCTCGGAATAAAAGTTTAGAAACGGGATCCGAGTGGAGAGAGCAGGATAACAGGATTCTCTCTCATTGTGGAGCTGGCGAAAGCAGCCCCGAGTGGGAGAGAGGAAGCCAAGAGAGCAGAAGAGATACTTATCCTGCTGATAACAGCAATAGGCTAATGTGCGAAGACAGAAGTGCAGGGTGTGGCGAAGTGCCTCGCGTCACCTTCAGTGAAGGGGAACGTAGGACACAGGAGTACCAGAATACCTTTAGGTGCACACACCATGCCCCAGGTGAGAATGTGAGACATTGGAGTCACGGAAACATGGAGAGTCGCGAAGCGTCTCGACATGCATCCGGTGATAGTGGACGGAGTCAGGAGAACATAGGAAGTCGCGAAACGTCTCGCCATCCATCCGGTGATCGCGAAAGAGATCACGGGAACATGGAGGGTCGTGACGGACCCTATCGTTTATTAAGCGACACCAGACAGCAAGAGAGTTATAGTGGGTTAGAGCAGAACGGTGGATCCTATCTCACATCTGGAGAAACCGAGCCTAAAAATCGGAACGTAGGGTTGGGGGACGGAGCCTTATTCCACCATACCCCACGTGGAGATGGAAAGGCTTGGGATCTAGAAGGGTGGGAACGAAGAGATGGAAGGAAGACTCCTCATAACTCACCTGTGCTCAGGCGTAGGGCGCATAGTGGAGGTGAGAGGGATATGAGAGAAGAACATAGAACTGAAATGCTGAAAGCTGAAATAAAAGCAAAACGGCTTGACGTGATGAGTTTGAAGGCAGATCTGGATGAATTGATTGATGGTACAGTGCCATTAGAGAGATTAGCCTCGTATACACCAGATGAGATACTGTTCCTATCCAAAGATATTACTCGGAGGGCGAGGTCAGCTCATGAGAACTTATCTAATTTAGCAAACAGGTACATGGTAGACCTGTCACGAACTAAGGCTTTACAGAGTAACCATAGGCTAACTTGCACGGATCAGGATTTGGATGATCGCAGAACGATCGCGCTGAAAGTACACATAAGGGAATTGATCGTAAGTATCAGAATATGGAGAGATCTAGATAGATGGGAGGAAAGATGGTCCAGAAAGGGCTCTGTCAGACGGAGTGTGCTTGAGGAGTCCCAGGACGCAGGCTTGATGCGAATGGAAGCCTTCCCTTTGCGAGAAATCGCGAATGGAAGCTACGTTCATGTGCCCTGGAGTAGGGGGGATTTGGCGGCATTCACCAATTCCTTCCCAAAGCTTAGGGATAATCCCGTCGAGTGGTATAAGCAGGTAGAAAGATTCGTGAAGATCTCGAAGGTACTGTGGATCGATTTGAACACACTGTTCGATATCGTAGTACCCGGAGATTTGTGGACGGCGTGCAAGCTTAGTGTTGAATGGCCTACTTGCGAGCCTCCGAGAGATACCCGGACGAATGGTCCATCAGTCAGAGTCATGGAAAAATACGAGAGAGTAATAACATGGCTAAAAGAGAAAGTGCCGGTGCAAGACATAGACTGGGTAAAGATAGATCGAACTACTCAGGAGCCGAAAGAGACAGTTCATGAGTTCTATGAGAGATTACTGAAAGCGTTCAAGCAATACAGCGGGTTAGATGTGATGGATCCCAAGGACATAGGACAGTTTGTTTCGAAGTTTGTCCTCGGATTAAGACCAGAAATATGTCTAATGATCCAGCAGCATCTGATCTGTTGGCAGAACAAGCCTTTGGATGAAATTCTGAGGTATGCAAGGTACTGTAGTGACGAGATAGACTCTAAGGCAAAGAAGCTTAAAGAAAAGTTAATGCTAGTGCAAATGCAAGCTGCTGGAAAGGATAAACCGCGGCAGCAGGGAACAGGAACGCAGGCAAAGAAACAGAATAATCAGAGCAGAGACGAGGAAGAAAGACAGAGACCGAGAATGGATATCGCGACACTGAAAAAGACAACAAGATGCCATCAGTGTAATGAGGTGGGACACTGGCGACGCGAGTGTCCTTACAATGTTGAGTCAGGGGATCTTGAGCAGGAGGAGGAAGAGGTTCAGAACAACGTGGTTAAGGGAGCCACAGTCCCGAAGGGCAAGTTTGTCAAAGGGGGGACTCAGACTCCTCGAGCCCCGTTTCCTCAACCACCTCGCATCTCAAACGGAGGGAAAACCTACAGACAGATGCCATTGTTTGTAGGAGGAGAGGAATGCTACTACGTTGATCCTCTTACAGGGCAGCGGGCGAATAGGGAGGAAGACTGTACTCTAGGAGCCGCTTTGGAAGTAGATCAGAGAGGACCATACGTAGAGGCGGAAATAGCGGGATGTCCTACAACCTTTTTGGTGGATACAGGGGCCACTCGATCCACGTTAAGATCTGCGGTAGTCCCGGGTCTGCCAATATCAGGAGAAACGGTTCAGGTGGTAGGAGTCGCGAACAAAAGGATGACAAATCCCTTGACCGAACCAGTGTCAGTAAGGATAGGGAATTACAGTGACGAACATCAGTTTGTGATCTGCGATTCTAGTCCTGTGTGCTTATTAGGGAGAGATTTGCTGTGCAAACTGAATTGCACGATACATTGCACACCTGAGGGAGTAGAAGTGCAGACCAATGATGAGGACGCTGATTTTAAAGTCGTAAACTCAAAGGAGTGTGTGGAACTTTATCCTACCTTAACAGTGGAGGAGCTTCCACAAGACTTGAGAGAGAAAGTCTCAGCTGAGGTATGGGATTTTACTGGGGAAGAAATAGGATTGATCAAAGGAGTGGAACCGGTAAAAATCTTGGTAAGACCCCATGCTGAGTATCCAAGAACACCACAGTATAAGCTAACGCCAGAGACGATTGCAGGGATCAAGCCTGTGATCGAATCCATGATTAAGCAGGGAATACTGAAAGAGATCGTGGGTAGTCCATGTAACTCCCCGATCATGGGTTTGCAGAAACCTAGTGGAAAATACAGAATAGTGCAGGATCTTCGAAAGATTAATAACATGGTTGTCTCATGTTGTCCAGTGGTACCGAATCCATCAGTCATATTGTTTCAGATACCGTTCCAAGCTGAATGGTTTACCGTGATAGATTTGTGCCAGGCTTTCTTTTCGATACCGTTAGACGAAGAGAGCCAGTATCTTTTCGCTTTCAAGCTGGAAGATCGCGTTTTAACATGGTGTCGTATTTCTCAGGGGTACACAGAAAGCCCGTCGATCTTTAACCAGTTATTGAAACGAAATCTTGAGAGTCTAGTACTGCCCAAAAAGTCAGTTCTGGTTCAGTACATAGACGACCTCCTCGTTGCGTCAGAAACTGAGGAAGCTTGCAGAGAAGACACCATCACCTTGTTAAATCACTTGGCCGAGAACGGACACAAGGTGTCTCCAAGTAAATTGCAATATTGTAAGACTGAGGTGCAATACTTGGGCCACAGGATTGAAAAGGGAAAGCGGAAGGTGTCTCCAGACAGAATAGAGGCGATTATGAAAATGAACGCGCCTACGACACAAAGAGAAGTCAGGATGTTTCTAGGCATGGTCGGTTACTGTCGACAGTGGATAGCCAACTTCTCACTGAAGGCAAAACCGTTATTACAACTGACGCACAAGGGAGTAAGTGATCCGGTACCATGGGACAAAGATTGTTTGATGGCGTTCTTGCAACTGAGGGAGGACTTATGTCGTGCCCCGGCTTTAGGAATGCCAGATTACACTAAACCTTTTTTGCTTTACTGCTGCGAGAGAGAGGGATGCGCTTTAGCGGTATTAGCACAGGTCCATGGAGATGCGCGCAGGCCAGTGGCGTACTTTTCGGCTACATTAGATCCAGTAGCCGCAGCGTTGCCCGGATGTCTCAAATCCGTAGCTGCAACGGGTGTCAGCATTGAACGATCTGAAAGCGTAGTTATGGGACATCAGTTAGAAGTGTATGTACCACATTCTGTAGAACTGTTAATGACCAGGACTAAGACTCAGCATCTGACGAATAGCAGGCTCACACGCTACGAGCAGGTCATACTGGCTGCCGAGAATGTGACCCTAAAGAGATGCTCTGTCTTGAATCCTGCAACCTTGATGCCACTTCCGAATGAAGTGGACGACGAAAATTGTACAGAGCATGACTGCCTCGATGTGACTGAACTATGTACCAAACCGAGACCTGATATCGTAGATGAGCCATTGACAGACCCAGACGAAATTTTCTTCGTTGATGGTTCATGCGTAAGAAACGATGTCGGTCAGCTGAGAGCAGCTTATGCAGTATGCATGATTACCAGAGTTATAGAAGCCGCTTGCCTGGAAGGAGTACACTCCGCACAGGTAGCTGAAATTGTGGCTTTGACTCGTGCTTGTCTAGCAGGCGACAGACTTCGAGTCACTATATACACCGATAGCCAGTATGGTTTCGGCGTAGTTCATGATTACGGGCAGTTATGGTCTCAAAGAGGTTACATGACCTCCTCGGGTTCTCCTATTAGGAATGGAGAATTCGTGAAACTACTGTTAGAGGCTTTGCAAAAACCTATGGCCATAGCTGTGGTCAAATGTGTAGCACATACAAAAAATATGGACTTTGTATCACTAGGAAACAAATACGCAGATGAAGTAGCGCGTTACTGCGCAGAGCAGGGATATTCTCACACTGATGCCAAAGTGGGGGGAGTCCAGGAGAGAACTGAATTGACCATGTTGTTAGACACGGTGGATACGTGGGATGAATTGAGAGCTGTACAGGAAAATGCACCAAATGATGAGAAAAAGAGCTGGGAAACAGCAGGGTGTGAAAAAAGTGAGATGAATTTCTGGGTTTCTGCCGACGGGAGGGCAGTATTACCAAATGAGCTTGTTAGTCCAATGGCAAGGAAATTGCATGGATCAGCACACATAGGGAGAGATGCTATGGTGAGAGTATTCAGACAAACGTGGTTCAATCCTAAGTTTAGAGTAGCGGCAGAAGCAGTGTGTCAGCGATGTACGATCTGTCAGCAACTAAATGTGGGAAAGAGAACACCAGTTACCTTGAGTCACATAGGAAGGTCGGGGGGGCCTTTCAATAGGATGCAGATTGACTTCATAGAAATGCCTCCATGCAACAGACTCAGATACGTGTTAGTGATTGTCTGTATATTTTCTAGATGGGTTGAGGCTTACCCTACACGTAGGTGTGATACACTTACAGTAGCAAAATTGTTACTTAGAGAGTTGATACCGAGGTTTGGGGTGCCATCCTCTTTGGAATCGGACAGAGGAACTCATTTCAATAGCGAAGTGGTGAAGATGCTGTGTTCAGCTTTGAATATCGATCAGAAGTTACACTGCAGCTATCGACCAGAAGCTTCAGGGATCGTAGAGCAAATTAACAGTACTATCAAGTCCAGACTGGCTAAAGTTTGTTCATCGACATCCCTGAGTTGGCCAGACGCACTTCCAGTAGTTCTTATGAGCATACGTAGCACACCTGATAGAAGAACAGGCCTCTCTCCACATGAAGTGCTAATGGGGAGAGCTATGAGATTGCCATCGGTTCCGACTGCAGCGCTAGTGAACATCACAGACGATTTGATCTTGGACTACTGCAAGGGACTATCTGATGCCATTAATTCTGTGTCCCTCCAGGTCCAGGCTGCAGAGGTTCCATCAGTACAAGACTTGTGCCATGACCTGAGTCCAGGAGACTGGGTCCTGGTGAAGAAGCATGTCAGGAAGAACTGCTTAGACGTGCGTTGGTGAGGACCGTTTCAAGTCATACTTGTAACGAATACCGCAGTGAAGTGTGGAGGTCTGCCAAACTGGATACATGCCTCACACACCCGAAGAGTGCCAACACCTCCAGAAGAAACAGCTCCTCTCTCGGATGAGAATCCGGCGGGAAGCGGAGAAGCCATAGAGGGGGAAAGCCAAGCTGTGGAGGTGATCGAAGAAGCTGAAACTGTGTTGGAACAGGACGACGGAGGTCAGGACACTAGTGGGACCGAAGTCGCCTCAGGAGAAGAAAGTAATTGGGAGTCCGACACAGATATCGAGCAAACTGGGAGTGACCAAGAGACGGGTCCTGGAACAAGGAGCGGAAAGACGGAAAGCAACGAAGCCAGTTGGCCGGAGAGAAGGAAAAGGCCAAGTTCGGAAAGGAAAAAGGAAAGAACTCTTGCCCCGATCGCTGAAGAATCGGATCAGGAGGAAGAGACGACAGATTCAGGAACTGAGAGTCCACGAAGATCGAGAAGGGTACGTGTGCCCTGCAGAAGGTACGCCACCCCAGAGTGGACTTATCTAGCAGATGTATTGGGGACAGAAATCTGGGAGAGTGAAGAGCGTGAAAGTAATCGATCTCGATCCATTTGTGGCAGTGGAGATATGGATGTTGGCGCCTGGACTCGAGACTGAGGGGTTACTGACTTTCACACTTCCTATACCCCCACGTCTGAGTAAAATCCAAGATTTAGTGCTAAAAAGATTACAATTTCCAACAGTTGGTCAGCAAATGTCAGAGGAAGAAGAAAAAGTTATTCGCTTTGAACTGTTAATAATTGTTGTGAAAGCTGCAGGTCCGAAAATAATTGTTGATGCATAAAAGACTTTGTACGTATGTTATAAAGAAGAAGATAACCTAGCGCCGAGTGGAAAGAAGAATAAACTTAGGGATTACATTTAGAGGACGGAGAAGGGCTAGGGTTGTCTGCTGCTAAAAAGAGAAAAAGACATTGTGGTGAAAAAGATACCTGCTGATAAAAAAAGCACTTTAAAGACTGTGAAAGCAAACAAGCAACCAAAGACTGGAAAGAGAATTTTCGCTAGAGAACGAGGTACGCTGTTTTGATAACATGGAGAACGGCAACCCAAACAGAAAAGCTAGATGTATAGTAGGTACACTTATAGCAATAGTGATATTTCTCATAATCATAGTAGTAACGATATCTTACATGGCAGGACATGAGAATGATAAAAGAATAGCAAATGTAAAAATTGTAACGACTTTGAAACCTGCTCTCGTGGGAAAGAAGGAGGAGAGCAATGTTATACGTGAAAAGGCTTTACTTACAGATGAAGCTCGTAGATTACACATAGACGAGTCACAGGGAAACTTTAGGTCAAATGCATATGCTAAATTATTGTACGAATATATCGATGCCATGGAGGCCAAAGATTGCTACGTTTGTATGCAATTGCCGGCTTCTGTAGACGAAGGCATTAGATATCACCATCTCCCATTGACTTATGGGATAACCTGTAGTTTACTGCTTAGTATATTTTATGGGAGAGAAGGATTTGAGTACTACTTTTCAAATTATGATTCGGTACTGCCCGAAGTTCCGAATTATAAGCAAATGAATAAGTGGGACTACTACAAAAAGGAAGATAGACTGGCTAAATTCTTTCTTCCTTGGGATACATTAGATACATCGTATGCACGTAGAAATAATCTGACTTGTAAAGTTTCAGAGGTAGAGAAAAGGTTTATAGCACAAGTAGATGATCGATGCAGACGGCAGAAGATTCTAAAAATGTCAGGACAATGGAAAACAGATTGGACCGAAGAAGAGAAGGCACATAAAAAGAAAGGTAGCAATGGTCCAATAGCATTGGATAGAACGCAGAAAGGAAAGTTATGTTTAGCTCGAAGCAAAACGTATTATGAGAGTGAATTTGTAGGTGAAGTTAGTTGCGAGCACTCTTTTAAACTAGAGTACTACACGAAAGATTTTATGAAAGGGATGCAAGCTATTCCGAATGTGTATTTTGTATGTGGGAGAAATGCCTATGTAAAACTTCCAGACAATTGGTATGGTTCGTGTTACTTGGCAATTGTCTTCCCCAAAATATATCATGCAAAGGATTTAGCGATCATAGAAGGAAAGGCTTCGAGGAGAACGAAAAGGGAAGTAGGAGATGCAGAAGTAGTAGGAGATGTATTTGGAGCGATGTTTCCATTGTTAGGTTTGATTCTTAACGATGTTAAGATTAGAAGGTTAGCAACAGTCGTGGATAGGTTGTCTGCCAGTACTGCAAGATCATTGATGTTAGTAGAAGGTGAGATGCAGTCGATTAGAGCAATGGTTTTACAGAACAGGCTTGCTTTAGATGTGAAATTAGCAAAGGAAGGCGGAGTTTGTAAAGCTTTGAAGGTTCAGGAATGTTGTACATATATTCCTGATAATTCAAAACCACTTGAGAAAGTCATACAGAACATTACACAGATTCATCAAGAAATTGAAGATTTATCAAAAGTAAATGTTTGGGAAAAAGTAGGAAATGGAGTGGGAAAGGTTGGAAGTTGGTTTGCTAATTTAGGCAAAGGTATAGTTTGGTATATTTTAAAGCCTGTATTAATAGTATTAATTTGTATAATTACATTATTGGGATTAGTAAAATTGTATAAATGGTATAGGTCGAACCAGTTACAAAGATCGATGAGAGACCAAGAAAGGAGACTAGCTGTTCTACAAGATCAACAGTATAAAAGTCTGAGAACACTTGAATCGATAAAAAGAGGAACTGATGTAACTAGTTCGGTATAAGAAATGTATTCAAATTGCTTTTAGTGATGACTCCTAAAAGTCATCAAAGGGGGGAACTGAGAGAGCGCAATTTGAATGCAAAGTATATCATAGCCATATCTAGACGTATATGTCATAAACGTAGGAATGAAACGCACATTGTAATGTTAAGTTGGCGATTATAGCATAAAAGCCAACGAATGTGATAACATGGTATAGGAAATGTAAATGTATTTACATGTTAAAATGCATTAGAATTAGAAGGCCCGTATACATGATGGGTAATGTAGAAATGCTTAGGAAATATCGAACGTGCACAGTAGAATTCGTGTACGTGTGTAACTTTAAACATGTGTAACTTTAAACGGAGAAACGTGGATAAATGTATAAGAGAACTCACATAAAGATGTAACCAAGGAAAATGCATAAGTTATATTCTATGCAGTCGTATTCTATGTATTACTTATATTTGATGTAGAATGTATTTAAGTATAACTAAGGCTTTTGCTAAAAATACGGATATATAAATGTATGCCAAAGGTTATACTGTGTAGAGGGTTTCTGTAGGAATGTTGGAAGAGTTTAGGTCATTTGTGTTTGTAACCTAACTGGTCAAGAGTTCGCAGGAGCATAGTCAAATGTATGTAATTTAGAGGACTTGTAAAAGTCGTAAATAGCTTGATGTGGACGTGAGAGCCGAGAAGTCTAGCACTTGTTAGATTTAAGGTGACAATGCCGGACGGAGCTTATTGCTTGAACGTGAGGAGAGACACTTTGAATGTGGACTATGTTTTGACAAGACCATTCACAGGACCTAGCAGGGTCAAGCTAAGAGACATAGAGTTAAAGCCTTGTCTAAATTCGTATGATACTCGATCTGAAAGAATCAATAAAAGTCGACGATGAGATGATGAAGATGACATCTAAGAAAAAGGTCAACTTAACGAACGACGCAAGGAGTGGACCAATGGAAGAAGCAGGAAGTTGACATCATCGGGGAAAGTCCGTGGTGGGCGTCAAGGGGCGTTCCACCCACACGGTGATTGTGTATTTTAGGGACAGCACCCCGGGGAGGAGAGCAGAGCAATTAGCATTAGGCTAAGGCGAGAGCGAAGACAAGGGTAGATGCCTTGAGCAGATGTGCTGAGACATCAGAGCACAAGGGAGCAGTAGGCCGAGGACCCTTAGAGAGCGGATGGGTAGGCAGATAGGGTACTGCTTCTGAAACTTAAGATTTCCTTTAGAGGCTAAAGAGAGTTTGAACTTCTTTGGAAGTCAAACTGCTGACACCTTTTTAGGGAAGAAACTTGCGAAGTAGGATTGTCACATAGCATAGAGTAGGGACAGATTAACTTGATGATTTTTATCTTACTGCAGATGACGCAGAAGGAACCACTTCACATCGAAGCTTAAGCAGCTGATATTGTAACCGATTTTGTATTTTGTATTCTTTGAGATTTTATCCTGAGTGGATTGTAACGCATTCAAAATAACTTTATATAAAACTCTTAAAACTTTATCAGTTGTAAGTGGTTCTTCAGAGTGGCGTCAGTTAATGGGGTTTATCTAACCAATGCGGGGGTGGTCCTTTCCTCAATGACAGATACGAGCGGTCCAAAACAGATGAATGGGATTCTTTATTAAATTTATCATAATCATAAATTGATATCAAAATCTCATTCCCCGCACCTCCATAACCACTGCCATCTTCCCGTCTTGCTAGAAAAATTAAAAATCAACGCCCTATTGAAGAAATCAACAGACTCAGCAGCCACAGACCAATCTCATTCCTGCCTTTTCCAGCTGAAGTCATTGAGAAAGCCTCATTTTATCGAATTCGTAGATCACCTAGAACTCCATAAATTCTTAGACAGTTCTCAATTTGGCTTTCACACCAACCACTCACAGAGACAACTCTCATTGCGGCCACCGATGACATCAGAAGCATCCTCAACCGAGGAGAAATGGCCGCACTCCTCCTTGATTTCTCTGCAGCTTTCGATATGGTCTCCCACAAGCCACTCATCAGAAAGCTTCAGCACTTGGATAGCTGCGGACTGATTCTCAAGTAAATATCCTCTTTCCTAATGGACAAAACCTAACATGTTAGACTTCCCCTTACACCTCAGAATCCAAGAAACTCATCTGTGGACTTCCTTAAGGATCGTCGCTCAGTCCTACACCCCTCAACGTCTACATGAAGCCCTTCACGACCATCGTCAGAGTCTAGGTCATTAACATAGTATCCTACACCAACAACAAACAGCTCATCCTCTCCCTTATCAACTCAACCAGCACTGCCAAATAAAACTTCACCAATTGCATGAGAACCTTAAACAACTGCCTCCAGCTCCACACAAACCAACCAGCTCACCTTGGGATGTCTTAGTTACCCTCCAAACGTGGCCTCCCTCCCGCCCCTGTCGACCATGCCAATAACCTGTGGATCATCCTGGGCACCAACCTCTCCATGAGCAGACAGATCAATTCCATCTCTTCATCAATTTTCCACATCCTGAGAATTCTACAGAAGATTTTCAAGGGGATCCCACTAAACACCAGATGAACAATCATCCAGGCTCACAAGTAGACTTGATTGCAGAAACATCCTCTACATTGGAATCCAAGTCCATGTCCTACACTGACTTCAAACCCAGAACATCACGCCAGACTGATCCTGAATATCCTGTGAAATAAGCACATCTCTCCACACCTCAACAATCTCAACTGGCTCCCAGTTCAGGAAAGATGTAAGTTCAAGCTCCTCACTTATACTTACAAAGCTCTCAACAACACCGGTCCAGCTTACTTCAACCACCACTTCAACTTCTACCAACCCACCTGATACCTTTGTTCTGCATTCCAGGCAGGACACCACCCTAGCATCAAGAAGACCAGAAGCAGAGGATGGCCTTCTCTTATCTCACAGCCAAGACCTGGAACAGCTTCCAGAAACAGCTCAGAAACCTCCCCCTCCCTCATGGACTTCTGAAGGAACCTCAAGACATGGCTCTTACAGACGAAACATGCATGATCTCCTCTTCTTCTTCTAGGCCTGCCCTACTCAGTGCCTGGATACCCTCATGAGTGATTAGCATGCTCTACAAAATTACATAACATAACACAACATAACATAACAGGAGAAGTTAGGTAAGGGGTTTATTCACAACATCAAAATCAAACAGAACTGTGGACCAGTGAAACATAGACTACACAATATATTATGCAGTGTGAGAAACAATCTATACAGGATTCTACAAAATTAGTTCATATGAAATCATAGAACATGTTGAGGCAATGCTATGGCACTGGCTTATTGTCCAGGCAGGAAATCTACTGATTTGCACCCATGTGTAGACCTCAGGAGTCTTGATGATGCAATTTGGGTTGTGAATTGTTTTTTACTAGATTTGAGGATTTAATAACAAAATTGGGGCTGGTAAGTTAGTTCAACAAACTGGGCTTAAGGGCAGATTTTCATCAGGTGCAGTTAAATGCAGAATCTCGTCATCTAACAGCTTTTGTCATACTTGATGGTATTCATCAGTTTGCAGAATGTCATTTGGCTTAGCTTCTGCCGCTGCCAGTTTTCAAAATGTGTTGTCAAACATATTTGCAAACAATTCATCTGTGGCATTTCAGAACAACACATTAACAGTCTGAAACTAATTTAAAGTTGCAGATGGCAAAGCTATTGAAAAGGTTTAAATGCATTACAAGATAAATTGCATTATATTTAGTAGTGCCAAATGTGTTTTTAGACCAGGTACATTGTGTATCAAGGTCACATCCTGTCAGGTCAAGGGATCCAACCTAAGACAAGCTTCATAGAAATCAAAGCCAAGGCAAATGTAGTTGAAAACAAGGAAAAACTACTTTTTGCTTGGCACATGTGAAATATATGTGCACTTACTTGTAAGAAATTGGATTATTATTTGGGGTGGGCACTGGCCACCTCAAGAAATAATCACAACTGTTGACAGGGTCAACCCTTAAAGTCACTAAATTAATATGAACGCAACCCTCTGGTAGATATGGCACAGCACTGACAGGCTTGGCACAGGTGATGTGAAAAGTATTTATGCAGTACCAAAGCAGTAATACAGTCAAAATACCAAGCAGTTAAACTTCCACACCAAATTAGAAAAATAGAGTAAAATGTAATAAACAAAATATCAAAAATCCAATAAAGGGAACCGGAGATATGAATGTTTGCAGTTATACGTGCAAATTGCACCCAAAGAAGGGGTAGACCAAGACCAAGACGTGATTTTAGGTCGACCACGATGGCGCTATGGTCAAATATAAGTGAATTTGTGTCAGTGAAAATCTGGAAGTCAAAAAGTTCTAAAAAGTTTCTGAGTTTCAACGCAGAAAGGGACTTTGTCACTTTTGAGAAGAAAAATCCTCCTTGAGCGGGCCACTGCTGAAATTGTAGCCACTGCCATAGAACCGAAGGCTGGATACTTGAGACAGGTTAGTCCTGCTGGAGCTATGAAGTTTTGGGGATTTCTTGCTGAAATCGCAGGATGGGACATCGTAACTGTTTTAAGTGGTGCTGGGAGCCTTGAGTGGAATGAAGCTGAAATATAATTTGCGGAAATTCCAGATGGATACTGTTGTGATCTATATAAATGGAACATTCCGTTCTTCCTTCTCCTTGAGTTCCTGTCCCCTCCCCCCACTCTTCTTTTCCCTTCTTTGAAACCTTCAGTTGAAGCTCACTTTTTTCTGCAGAGGAAAAGTTCCGCCAGAGGAGAAGTTTTTCAATGTTATCAAACTTTCTTTTACAGTAACAATATTAATACAAGATTTATAGAGAGCATGGTTACTACATTCAGAGTAACAGTGCCCAAACAACCAAAGAAGTACACTTCTAAGGTCCAAGGCCTCAGGGGGAAGCACTTAGAGACTCTCAGTGTGCCAAGCAGAGGCAAACAACAAAGTACAGGCCAGGTAAAGCTGTCACAGCTCAGCTGGGCACTTAAGGTAAAAGGCCTTCTGAGGAGTTTTGGGTCCTTGAAGCCACAAAGGAGGTAACTCAACTAACGTTTGGGGTTAACCTTCTTTGCCTGGGTACAAGTGGTGGGATGGTCCAGTCCTACAGGGCTCCTCTCAAATCAAAGTGTCCAGGTCTAGTTTGCTTCTTTTCTTCTGCGGATCCAAAAGGTTTTCTTAGGAAGGTACTTAAGGGTGCCATATTTATGCCTGGGACCAGCTAGCGTGTGGGTGAACCCCCTCAGCACTCTCTAATCAATGAGGGGAAAGTTCTCGGAGGCAACCCTGCCCATTTATTTAGTAGTTTCTGTTTGCCATACTACAGACCGTCTCAAAATGACATGTGACAGGGCTTTTGTAGGATGGTGAAAGTCTTTGGCCACACTGAACGTGGGCTATAAGGACTGGGGGTAAATGCGGCAGTGTCATAAGCAAATAACCAGTGTACTCCCACATCTAACACTAAAACCCAGATTGAAACAAGCCCTGAACCTACACAAACCATGAGACAGCTGTATGGTAAAAAAAAAAAAGAATAAAGTCCTGAAGCACCCATACAGTGGATACTCAAGAATTGTCCTGGCATCCTATTGCTTCCATTTTAAGGACAACTATATTTTACTGATGCTTCAGACAGAGCTGCCAGGCAAGATTTGACATTGTTGGGCCAACAGGATACCCACATTCCCTACCCAAAATATTCTGCTGAGCTGAGGAGCCACCCCGCCCATTCAGGTCAACCTATTGTATAGTCCCTGGGAAAGATGTCATGCCTCATTTACGTCTATTCAGGCCAAGTTAATGTTGTAAGTTACTGGATAATTCATGCAAATGAATGTCCAATAGCTCCAGGCAGTCTAAAGGTCATTTTGTAAAAATTATTTTTCCTCAAAATTTCTTAAAATCCGACTTCACCAGTGAGTTGGATTTGTATTAACTATTAAAAATAGTGGTTTAATTATTTTTCTAGCTGGTTCGATTCATGAGATGCATCGTTATTATTTTAATGGAGCTCTTTCCCAGCCACGGTGCATCCATTGGGGCGTAGGGGCGTAGCCCCACTAAGCCTGGACGCACCGTGAGCATATAGCAGCCAGCAGCACTAAAAGTAAAATAATAGTAACTGTCACTGACAAATAATAATAAAGCGCCGCAGCGCAGCGCTTCAATTCCGGGACACACCCGATGGATGCGGGGTGCGCAGGGGGTGGGGCTGGCCTGCTGCAGCTTGAGTGACAGTCTGCAGCAGGCCAGCAGCAGTAGTGTGTGCAAGAGGATTTCTGGGCTGTGACTAGCCCGAGCATGCGCTTTACTGTGAGTACCCCCTTAGAGGGACCAAAGGGTCGAGGCGTAACTAAACATCACGGCGCGCGCGGCGCATCCCGACTCCCGAATGGCCAATCACTGCATGGCTTCACATGCAGAAGTCACACAGTGATTGGCCATTATATGTAGTGCTGAGCAGTGTGCCACCACCCACGCGCGGCATCCAATAATGGATTTTGCGCGGTGGGCCAGCCAATCCTAGTGCTGCCTTAGACGGGGTGCTACCTTAGACGCGGCCCCCGGGGTTTGAAAGGCGCCAGGGCGAGTAGTCAGTGTGCCCCCCTAGCCAATCCTGGTGCTGCATGCAGTGCTAGGATTGGCTGGCCCACCGCGCAAAATCCATTATTGGATGCCGCGCGTGGGTGGTGGCACACTGCTCAGCACTACATATAATGGCCAATCACTGTGTGACTTCTGCATGTGAAGCCATGCAGTGATTGGCCATTCGGGAGTCGGGATGCGCCGCGCGAGCCGTGATGTTTAGTTACGCCTCGACCTCTAATATGTAGGGAGTCGTCCACGTGCGCGCAGGCAGGACTCTGTAGGAGGAGCACACAGACGTCCGCACTTCGACACATCACACATGTCGCAATCAACTGATTGAATTAGGTGTGCTGCTCTTAGTTGAACTTGTGTGTAAAAAAAGTTGTCAGTATATGTGCACAGCACAGTGTGCAGTGCAAAATGAATTTTAAAATAGTGTGCCTGTGCGCTGGCTGCCGCAGTGTGTTGTGTGCTCACAGACACAGTTGCTCGTGAGTTGTGCCTCCTTCCTGGCGTGGCGACGACTCAAGCCCCTCCCACACTACTTCACCCAGAACAGAGGACAGACAGTCCACGGCTTCAAAAGACAAGAACTGCCGTGAGGTCAGGCAGGGGATGGACCGTGGATGAGGAGGCGAGGCAATGGCTGTGGCCTGGGCCAATTTGCAGACACACGGAGGGGCTGCTATGCCATATCCTCTTCTTTGATCCCATCCTGGGTCTGCCAGAAAAGGCATCCTAACTAACGGCTCCCGACACAGGGATATAGGAGCCAGGGAGGGGTGGGAGTACGAGAATCGACATATTTCCAAACCTATAATCAATATTCACTCCGGGACCGGGACCACGGAGATGTCATCTCCATTGAAAAGCGTCGGACTGCGGTCGCGTGGCAAAGTTGATAAATTAGTCCCACGGTGCCGGTAATGAATAATACATGATTCAGTGTGGCCTTTAACCTTACTGCCTCTGAAGGATGGTGTGATATTAACTCCCTAACTCCCTACTCTCTGCCTGGTAGCCGGATGCTTTGCCTTTACGTCTCTGCCCCACACCCTAACAAACAGAAACCAGGCCTCAAATGGCCAAGACCTTTGCGTCATTATTTTTTACTTGCAGGTTAAGTTCCATGTTTGCCGGGCACCCCCAACTTAACATTCTTCTGGCTATTGTGGGCTCAAGCCTTGATTATGCTAATACGCTTATTTGGAACTCCTCTAGACAAAATACACCCTCTGCAGCTGATCCAAAATAATACTAATAATGATGGAGGACACATGGGTGGACAACAGAATAAGAGTGAGAATGGCTGAGGATTTCCACAGTTTACGTATAGAGCAGGTAGAGAGAGAAGGACAGAATATGCCTGGGGGTGGGGACTGGTTACTGAGAGGGAGAGGGCTTTAAATATGTGTGTACATACAGGTGAATTTGCAAGTGTACGCATGCTCTGGTTTGTGACATTGAATGTGCACACCAGTGTCAACCGGGGTGTGTATATCTATGTGTGTTTGTGATTGCCTAGAGGTTATTCGAAGGATTGCGGCTGAGTGCAGAAGAGTGTGGGTGTGAGAAGTGAATTTATTTTCCTTGTGTTAGTCTGTAAATCAACGGCGTGAGTCCATGTGTGGGAATGAGGTAATTTTATGTTGGATTTGTGAGTAAGCTTTCTGAACAGGGTCGTGGATACGAGTGATCGAACGTGTTGTTGGGTGTGCAAGTAAAAGTACAGTTGAGTGTGCATTGAGTGAGTGGTAGTGGGATGCACGAGTTGCTCTGTGAAGGTGTAAGCAAACCTTACTGTGTATCTGTTAGTGAGTGAATCAGTGACTGAGATAGTGTCAGTGGATTAATGCCATAGCATCTCAGTGTGCACCTGTGAAAGTGTGCCAGTTGATTATGTTTGCACACACTGCAAGCACTGGATCAACTCTTCACCTCACTGGGCAAGAGCAAACACGTTATTCTATTCTACCAAATGCTCCCATGGTATGTTATGTATTGAGTGGGGCACACGGTTAGAAGCACGAATTTGAAGAGGGTCTGCTTAGAGGCAGGGACATAGTAATAGCTCGATGGGCCCCAATGCAAGATGATACTGGGCCCCCATTCATGAGTTTTGTAATACAGCCAAGAACAGGGGTCGTACTTATTATATTACGACAGTGACTGAGGCCAGGGACAGGTCTACAATATTCAGACTGCTATCAATGAGACCATTTGCGTACACCTGCAGCAATTGTATGTGCAGGAGACACTGCCTGGCAGGCAACAGAACAATGAGTATTTATGTTCGGCAAATGTAATGGACTTACCTATGTCAATGAAAGGTAGGAACGACTGTGAGCACTGCATTTGTAGTATTTGTTTTTACACAAAAATAACAGATAATAAAAACAATTATAATAATAATTATAAAGCAATTGAGCCTTGCGATTCCGAATTCCCATACCTCCGGATATGCATTCTACAGCCAGTGCCTCATTGAGATACTTAGCAAACGCAACCAACTGTGATGGACGGCTTAAGAAGATGAGGCGTGAATAATATTGGCTCTATCCACTGTGATGGACGGCTTAAGAAGATGAGGCGTGAATAATATTGGCTCTATCCCACCTCTCTCCCAATTACAACATTCATGACTTTTTAAACTCAGGCTCCATCTATAACAAAGATCATCAACGCCCTACAAGGACCATGGATGTCCGACCGCTCAAAATGCACCAAACATCATGCGTCTCTTTGAGGAAAGGATAGTCATTTCACCTTCGGAGGTAAAGAGGAAGTTTTACTGGTATTAGTCTGCTGGGCTACTGCCAATACACTGGCACATGACAGACTGGGGAAATGAAGTACCAGTGGCTTTCCCAATACAAACCAGACAAATAACAGAAGCTCTCAGATTTCACCTTGGATTTAAAATACTCACTCAAACAAAAACACAGGCCTTCCTATGCAACCCTGTGTGCTTTATGTCCCAGGGATGTGTGTTTGTGTGCGGATGTGTGTGTGAACGTGTGTGTGGGGGTTGACTGCGTGAGTGTGTGTGTGTGTGTGTGGATTGATGTGTGGGTGTGTGTGTGAGTCTGTATGTGTGTGCGTGTCTCTGTGTGTGGGCGTGTGTTTGTGTAGCTCTGACAAACTTTCTCTATTTCTCTCCCATGGCTGGTCTCTCCTTCTTTCCCCTATAGGACAATGACCTTCAACTGATCCTCATGTTTTTCTTATCCCCTTGGCTAACTGTTTTCCCAGAAACTGCTCTTAGATGAATCACCAGTTTCAGGCGTGCTAGCTAGCTCGAAAATAATTACCTGGAGAACATGCAATTTTTCATTTATAACAAACACATAGGTCGCATTCATGCAGCAGAATTTGTGGTACAATTTAATCACAGCTGTTTCTTATAAGGTGGAAAACATTGAAAAAGCAGGTCCATCAGGGGTTTTGTCATAACTACAAATATGCCACAATTTGTCATACCTTCCTGTTCTGACCTTGCATCAATATTGAGCCGACCAACTGGAAGAAATGTTGTTTTTGCACTGGTGGTCGGTCTGTGGAAATAGTGGTTTTCACGTTGCGGACAATGTTGGGGCACATTACCCCGGCATGGATTTTATTCTTTATTCAAAGGATTATTTAGTCATTAATGGTAATGTAACAAAACTGGTGCTCATGTAAAGCGCTCTGATACCCGATGTCTCGGGTCTAGTTCGCTATATAAAACAGAAAATAGAAAAATCAGTTGTTGCCCTATATATGGAGGTGCGTTGGCAGTCTGGCAGAGCTAGCCTATGTTTGTGGTCCCAGTAGTGAACAGCAGGCAGCATCGCAGAAAGTTAATGTGCCTGCTGCAAAGAACATGTACCTGATGCAGATCACAACATGCCTATGATGTAAATAGGTCAACGAGTCACTGCTTTTGTCAGAGAGATTCTTTTGTTACTTGTAGTTTGTAAGTTAAAATCCTAACATACAACTGAGAGCTAATAACTTAACTTAAATAAAAAAAGACTGTGAGTGAGGTACTCAGAAATGCATTGTTATCTCTGTTTTTAAAAGTTTTCTAGTGTTTGTTCTACTTGGGCACTAAACAGATTTTACTGATCAAAGGGCATATTATTAAGTACATTCTGTAGCACCTAAACACTATAAACTGTGTGGAAAGACATGCGTTATAAAGTAACATGCGTTGTAATGTAAACGTGGTAAAGGTAATGCGTGGTTCCCAATGCTTTTTAAAGGCTGCTTCCCAACTGCTGTGCAACTTCTGCTACTCTTAGAGCTGGGATTTTCATGAAAGTCTTATAGTCTGAATTCAGCAGCGTAATAGGACGGAATGTATGAAGCTCTGTGGTTATACTGAATAAGCAGCTACCTATGTTATGACATCTATCAATGTAATAACTGCACTTTCACAATTGCTTTATTAACCATCCTGCTTTCTCATATTTTCTTGAAAATGCACCATTTGTCCACGCTTTAAAAAAAAAATTATCGGGGGGAAATCCCCTCGAACCCTCCTTAGGGGGTTCAGGGTCGCTCGCTGCGCTCGCTCGATACGGTGCAGTATGATTATCATTTTACGCCGCACCACTTTCAAATGTCACCAGCCGCCTCTGCTCTTTCCTGATTCTTACAGAGCAGTCCATATGAAAGTTTGCTTCTTGACTCCATACTTAAGATATTTGAAGATTGAACATGCTATCCTCTTGCCTATTATGAATTATTGAATTGCCTAACTAATTATTTTGTCTTTTGTAATGAATCTTAGTTTTAAATAAATGTTCGTGGTTTGAACTTTGAATATTGTCTTGTGTAGATTTCCTTTATTTGCCTAGGGCCCTCACCCTTTTCGACTCACAAGACCCTGATGTGTTTCATTGTCTAGTTTAGGAGGAAGTGCTGATTCAACCATTCTCAAAAGTAGCTGATGAACTGTCTTTGGATGATGGCAAGTTGGTTTATAGGAATATGTTCATTCCAACGAGGTGTTTTAGGAGGTCCATTTTAACTGCTCAATATGCTAATTAAATTCTTCAATGGGTTGATTGTTCATTTTATCAAGGTAAGTAGTGCAGTGTGTATCTGAGCCAACCAGGAGACGTTTAGTAGTCTTTTTACAGGTTGTGTTTGCAAGAGTTGGCATTCTAGTGGATGTAGTCAGTGATAATGGGGCACAATTTGTTTAATCCAACATGAAGTTGTTTCTGAAAAAGGAGTATTAGATGCATAGAAACAGCTCTGTATTATCCCCAATGTAATGACAAAGTAAAGCAGTTAACATCTACAGGAGCAAGATGAGAGCTACCTAGTCACTTAGATACACTTCACATATAGAGAGACAAATGTTGCTTTTTGAGATGATCCGAGGTAGGAAAGGTACTTCAGAATTACAATTTGGATAGAGAAATCAGTAAAAAAGAAAAAATTGTAAACTGTCAAACACTTATTGGAAAAAGGCAAAGATAAATCTGATTCCTTAAGCAAAATGAATGGGTACAATAAGATTTGAGTAAGGCGGTCATGTTTAAGAAACGGGGATTGGGTAAAAATCGAGAATCCTGTGTTGGTGAGTTATAGATTCTCCAAATTTCGAGAACCTATGCACGTTGAAGCGATTATAGGAAATACTGTGAAAGTCTTTAGAGGTAGCTGGTGGAATATTTATAGAGTGTACTTGTTGAACAACAAGTCTAACCAGTATTTAAGTACTGAAAGTAATCATGATGAGGTAATAGTGACAGAGATTTCCATGAGTTCAGATGGTTCAAAGAGGAAAAGAGCACAGCAGTTTTTGGGAATTCCCAGGAAAGAAAGGTTAATATTTGGAAGTGACACACGAAACATGTTCACCACCTGCATGTTCGAAGTTGCTAACTGGATGAAAGCCAATCTTACTTTTATCTAGAATCATAATTGCCCTCGGGACAGGTGGGGTAAGTTTCCAAGTTGGTGTAAAGTCCCATTCGCACTGATTCTTTGAATCACTTAATGTTCACTCACAGTCCACGCACATCACATTTTTCACCGAGAACACCATTCTCAAGAGGCAGAAAACAGACTCCAAAGTGAAGAGTGAAATGCAGTGTGTGTGTGTGTGTGTGTGTGTGAATGCTGGATAGCAAAAAGGAAGTGAGATTCCATATTAACTCATATTCAAAGGGCAAACCTAGTGATAGTGCAGCAGGAGCAGTGGCACCAGGCACCTTGTCTTTGAGGGACCCACTGCTCACAATTATGGCTTTCTTGTTTACTGCTGGGAAAAAGCATTCACCACAAACATCCACACACCACAGCTAAAACTCAAAAGATAGGAATGTAGTGCCTACTATTTTTCCCCTCATGATTCTGTGGTGAAATCACCCAACTCTGAAAAGAATAGGCAGTGTGCATGCTCGCTGGGAATTAATGCTTTTAACAGCACATTTAGCTGGTTTGAATTTGCTGTTCTGTTACTTGCATGGTGATTTATGCCTCAAATTAGCCATTCGTTGTCCTTAAACTATGTCTTGCAAGCAAGGCAACAAATGTGTGAGTGGTGAACATCCATGAACTATGGTTGTCTTATTCATACTTAAAGCTGCCCTTACGGAAGAAGAACAATAACCACAGATGAGCACCTTCAAGTGCAAATAGGGCGTGAGATGAAGCCAGTGAATTATCTCAGCATGTTTAGTGCCGAATAGAGTAGTGACGCCTACTAGAGGCATGCTTGACTTAACCATCCATCCTTCCGAAGTTAATAAAAGGAGTACAACTGATACGGAGAAAAGTAACAATTTCCATCCTCGGATAGCCTTTCTTCCTGCTGTTGTATGCAGCAGCCTGGCTGGAATGATGGCTCAGTGGATTGAGAGAGTATTGCGAAGAATCGTATGCCATGTGTAGGTGGCGGCTTTTAGGGGCAGATTTACAAGCCCCTTGCGCCTCTTTTACGCCGCTGTTGCGTCACTTTTGGGACGCAGCGGTGACGCAAAAGATGCGCCATGGTGCTGGGTATTTACAACATGACGGATCTGGGAGATGCGTCACGTTGTAAAGCCCTGCGCCATAAGGAGGCGTTCCGGCACAGGAGGGGGCGTTCCGGCGCAGGAACGCTTCCTAAAAGTGGCTGAGTGAAATCTCTAATTTGCAGGAATGCGCCAGTAATTGTAAATCTGCCCCCGAGTCCTTATAGGGCCACATTAGCATTCAAAACATCAAGCGAACACCTGCTGAATGTGATTCA
This sequence comes from Lissotriton vulgaris, assembly GCF_964263255.1. Lineage (NCBI taxonomy): Eukaryota > Metazoa > Chordata > Amphibia > Caudata > Salamandridae > Lissotriton > Lissotriton vulgaris. The sequence goes on along the minus strand of NC_141695.1, from coordinate 1,592,093,765 downwards.
GATGCGTTCAGCCTTTCGTCCTCCTGAAGTCGATAAAACGACAACTAGTAGTTACCTGTGGAAAGATGAGGTAAGTGTGAGCTGGAATAAGAATGGTAGGATGTGGGAAAGTATAGCACGTACATGGCATGCTCAACGCATAGTTATCGCAGCAGTGGAGTGGCGTGCTGTCATCATTTATCTAAGAGGGGCGCAGTTATACAGAGAGAGGGGTTGCGGGAGGGGCAGTATCTGGTAACAATTCAGGGGCTGCAACAAGATGTAATTGGGCTGCTTCAGTGTGATTGCTGGTTATCAGCGTTTTTTTTGCCATGACGAAGGGAGGGGAGAGAGGATTCGTCAGTTGCTGCACAACCCAGACCTTTTCTCCTGAAATGCGTCTCTGGATGTGAGTAGTGAAATCAAGAAGCAATATTGAAGCAGCCCTCTCTGCTGCACTTGTTCTGTTAGGCTGATAACAGGAGAACTTGGGGGCATATTATCAAGGGGGTTTATCTCTGCTTTTTTGGCTTTAAAGGCTAAGAACGCGGAGATAAAATTATCTCCCTATTACCTAGCTGTCGCTAACACCAGTTAGCGACAGCTAGTAGGAGATAGCGACCATCTTGGGCCCCGCTTTGCATGTCAGTGATATTTGTCACTAATGACATGCAAAGTGGGCGTGCCAAGATGTTAGCGACTGGTAACAGTCGCTAACATCGCTATCTCCTATTACCAACTTTTGGAGATATTCGCGCTAAGTGCGAATATCTCCAAAAGCTAACACCTGCCCCTGAGCAGTTCTTAGCCATGTTATCCAATGGTAGGTGGATAACATGGCTAAGAGCATTAGCTCGGTAATGCATGAATATCGCTGACTTTTCAGCGATATTCATGCATTTCGGACGATTTTTATCGCTTAGGAGATAAACCTTGATAATAGCAAGGTTCCTAAGTGATAAAAATCACCGCAGCTCGCCGATAAAAATATCGCCGCTAAACCAACATAGCGATAATTATTGCTAGTTGTTGGTAATATGCCCCTCGATTTGTACACCTCTCCACCTCCACCAATTAGATGTGACATTTATATTGTCTGCCAGTAACAGACAGGGGCAGAGGGTGGCCATGACAGGAGGTGCACGACTGCAGTGGGGTTTTAGTTTTTATGATCTGCACAGTGAAAACTGTTTTTGTTCAAGGTGCGTCAGCCGTTTCTCCACTGAGTGGCCGTTTCCTCACGGCAGTTTGTATTACTTGAGCCATCTGGTTTGGTCTCAAAGCACAGCCTTGTGACAGTTCGTCTTGGCCTTTCTCCCTTTTCAACAGCTACAGAGTCAGTTCCTTGCAAATGGCCTTGATCACCGGTCATTTTTTTGACATTTTATACTCAAGTAATTTTCTTTCTTCAATCTTCATATTGCTTGATGTGTGTGTAATTAGGGGTGAAAGCGTGCACTGGTAAACTCCGCTCCTCTGGCAGGTGGCGGAGTGTTTTGCCGAACTCCGCACTACAAGTATAATGTGGAGTGCCAAAACTCCACGACCTCTGCCGGCGGAGCAGAGTTCACTGCCCACCCCAAATGTAAATCTTAAAAGTGCACGCCCATCTTTTTAAATACACTCCACCCTGCCCTCTGGGCTGTTTAGGGCCTTCATGGGATGACTTATATGTATTAAAACAGAAGATTTAGGCCTGGCAGACGGTTTATTGAGCCAGGTCGAAATGGCAGTTTTAAACTGCATGCAGGCTGTAATGGCAGGCCTGAGACAGGTTTTGCAGGGCTACTTAAGTGGATGGTACAATGAGTGCTGCAGGCCCACTATTAGCATTTAATTTACAAGCTCTGGCTACATGTAGTATCACTTTCCTAAGGACTTGCAAGTAAATTAAATGCACCAATTGGGTGTTTTTCAAGTACTTTAGCATTAGTTAGCAGTGGTAAAGTGTGCAGAGCCCTAAGGCCAACGAAAACAAATTCAGCAAAACAGGAGGAAAGGCAAACACTTTGGGGGTAAACTACATCAAGGATGTTAGGTCTAACAATCTGTAAAAATGTCTGTATTCCCCTCCTTGGCTACTTTAGGTCACATTGCCAGTTCATCAGTACATTTGGAGGCACAACGCACTACTGCCGGGTTCAACCTCTATGCTTTGTGACAGCACATACCTCTGCTGAACTACAGCTCTCTTTTCGGTTGCTTAGATGCTGCTTCATACCGACTGCAATCTCTAAAGTTATCCTTTCAGTTCTGGTTTGAAACTTCATCACCAAAAATAAAACACATACCCCTTCCTAATAGATACACAGTTGATAGATGCAAATTTAGAAACTCTACTACACCTAAATGGAAGGATCTTTGTTTCAAACTGAAGCGTGCCATCAACAATTCAATAACGGAGCAAAACACTGAAGCACATCTGCCCCACAGAAATCACACAGAGTAAAGATTTGCAAAGCATCAGGATTTATTAACCAATTAGTTAAGTTAGAAACTCAAATCAATCTTTTTGGTCATAAATCAATAATCCCCTGTTTAAGGCATAAATTAATATAGTCCAGTCAAATCAAACAGCAACGTGAGATTAAGAGCCTGATTTAGATTTTGGCAAACCACAACTCTGTCACAACGGTGGCTAATATCCTGTCCACCAAAATATAAATTCCATAATATCCCATGGGATTTATATTTCATCGGACGGGATATCAATTACTGTTGTGACGGAGTAACCCATCTGCTGAAGTCTAAATCAGGCCTTAAGTTATTTAAAGGAAAAGTAGGTAAATTGTAAAAGGATTCAGTTGTCCTGAAGGGAAACTCCCTAATGCTAAACGTAAGTTGTGGCTAAAGTCTGGGAAATTCATAGGCAGCAGGTGTCAGCAAATGAAAAACCTGGACCAAATCGTAATACCAATCAGAAAAAACCTGTCCACAAGGAGTGCTAGCAGGTAAGGATCCTAATTCACCTAATCATCTGCAGAGATGATGGCATCCAAAAAGTTGTTACAAAGGGGAAAAAAATGCTAGCCCCCCCCCCAAAATGTTCCCCGAGTAGTGTGTACAGCAGCAGATCAAAGAAATCAGAATCTGGAATAGGAGTTCTCTCCTTCTAGATCCTGAGTAGGAAGGTGAGGCCCAGGGGAGAGGATGTGGTCCGTGGGCTAGACTGCCCACTTTGGTGCTGGAAACCAGGGTTCGAGCCTCGTGGTCGCGTCCACAGAATTAGTAAAGTGAATACGGTGCTCATGTAAAGCGCTCCAATACCTTTGGGTCGAGTTTGCGCTATATAAATACGCAAAAAAAGGGAAGGGAGTTTTTAGGTTACATATAGTCACGTGACACCTGGGAGGAGTGGAAATCTTCTCACAGAAGTAAGGACTGGGTGAGGGAGGGGTTGGGAGGTGATGGTTCCTGCATGTTTTGCCTCTCATGCGTTTAATTCTGTGGTCATACTCTCTTCCATTCCTTGATGCTCTGCAGACTCCAACAATAGTCAGTGTGTAAACTCAGACCTTGTGCTTCATGACCCTGTCCTCCAACCGGTCCTCCAAAAAACAAACTTTTGGAAAGAAAACTGTTTAGAAATGGTTCCTCCTGCAAATAAAAGGTAGAGGAACGATGTTCCCATCCATCGCCAGCCACTTTGATGTACAGAAACATGTTACATCTTACATAGTAAAAAGGGGCTAACACATTTAAGAAAAGCTTCAGTAGAAACAACATAAATTAGAACACTGGAATGTTGAGAGCTCCATTGAAGACAGTGGAGTAGCTCCAGGCTTACGATAAGCCCAGAGCTCTAGCATTCTAATGTTTTCCTTCATGTTTCTCCCTTTTTAATTTAGAACATTGTAGCCTAAGGAGGTGGAATGTTCTAATGGCTTTACAGCCCTTTTGCCTTGGGCTATACCGGTTGTTAAAGGCCTCTTGGTAAAGGCCCTCAGTAAAGGCTCGGGCCTATTACTTGGGTTCAGGACCTGTAACAACCGGTATAACCCTTGGCAGCAGGCTATAATGCTATATTGTTAAATTATTTAGATGAACAGTTTCTTTAAGAATTTCAATGTAATAGAGAACTTCAAAAAGTATAACTCTTTTATGTAGCGGTATTGAGTCAACCCTTGGTCTCTGCGGGTCTCTACTTCCTGTAATAAGCACAACGCCGATTTCCTCCTGCATGAGGCATGTGAGGAATGTCATATGTTCAGAGGATGACACATGCCAGATTTACCCTCTCACCACTTTAGGGTCTGTTTAAAATTTTGTTTGGCCACCAAGCTAACAAACTAGATTACCTTCCTCTGTGCTTGAAATGGAAAATATGCACTTTAAGAACTCATCACCATGGAATGTGCAGTTGGATTTAAAGCCAGAGCTCGCTGAAAGTGTCAATCATGACATAGGACCACTAAGAAACTATGGCCTTTAATGAAATGATCTTAAATAGACAATTTATAAATGCCTTTAAGTGCTGGCAGGTGTCCTGGACAACCCCTCGGTAGTGTAGACCATCACATTGTTATGTCTCTCCTTGACAAAGGCCCCAGGTGCTGGACACAGCTCGCCACCACTCAGTTTGTGGTGCACTGAAGAGGAGCCCCCCGCCACGGTGTGCAGAGTGAACTTTAACCATCTGCAGACTGCTCTACTTGTATTGACTGTGACACAACCAACCCCACTCTGTAAGCCTTTAAAGTTGAAACAAGGTTGCTTTATTGCCATGGCAGATCAGGGCTAATATTTACATCTCCTCAGCCATTTAACCCATCAAAATATTAGGGCCCTAACATCAAACTGGCACACTATTTCTTCTAAAACTTCCCTTGCCCCTAACAAAAGGTAACTTCACACTACACCTTACCTTTTTACAGTGGTGCATTTGGCTATGTATAAAGCTCTGGTCATCTTACAGGCACACTGCCTCCTTTTTTTTCTTGTGATCCGTCCTTGCCCTTGATCAGCTGGTCACACAGCTAGCCTATCTCCATGGTTGCTATTACTTGGGAGTTATTCTCATAGTAAAGAAGCCCTCATTTTAAGTCTCAGGGAAATTGCTGTGGATGATTACCAGTATTGCTGGGTTCGACTTTACACCACCGTGGGAATATCTCCTAGTTCCATAAATTCTGCGTGTCCGGACTCAGTAATAATACATGTTTTACATCAATTCTGAGCTGCAAAACTCGGGTTATGGTATTGTTTTCCCCACACAAATGTCACCAGGTATCTGGGATCTAGCTGTCAATACTGCAGTCAACCAGTAATTCCTTCTATCACAAAGCTCGAACTTACACTTTGCATCTTTACGTTTATTTACAAAATGTTTTCTGCAAAGTTCTTTCACTGGATGAGCACCTTCAGGGGCAAATCAAGCTTTGATGTTTCTCCCACACAAGCAACAGATAGAAAGAAGAATGATGTCACAAAAAGTTTCAAACGCCAGCTGACATCATTAAATAAAAGAATACTTTAGAATGCTCATTATCACTGATCTTTAGGGATACATGACAGGGCAAAGAGAACTGTGGGGCATATGATCAAGGGGGTTTATCGCCGCTTTTTTGGCTTTAAAAGCCAAAAAAGCGGAGATAAAATTATCTCCCTATTACCTAGCTGTCGCTAACACCAGTTAGCGACAGCTAGTAGGAGATAGCGACCATCTTGGGCCCCGCATTGCATGTCAGTGAAATTTATCACTAATGACATGCAAAGTGGGCGTGCCAAGATGTTAGCGACTGGAAACAGTCGCTAACATCGCTATCTCCTATTACCAACTTTTGGAGATATTCGCGCTAAGCGCGATTATCTCCAAAAGCTAACACCTGCCCCTGAGCAGTTCTTAGCCATGTTAAACAATGGAAGGTGGATAACATGGCTAAGAGCATTAGGTCGGTAATGCATGAATATCGCTGACTTTTCAGCGATATTCATGCATTTCGGCCGATTTTCATCACTTAGGAGATAAACCTTGATAATAGCAAGGTTCCTAAGCGATAAAAATTGCCGCAGCTCGGCGATAAAAATATTGCCGCTAAGCCAACAAAGCGATAATTATTGCTGATTGTTTGTAATATGCCCATGTGTTATTTCTCATTATTCAATGACCTTTTAATTACTGACGCCAGCATCAGCCCTCAGTTCTCCAGCATTTTTGTGAATAAGCAGCTGTCCCAACGTGCCTTGGTTTACACGAAGAGGATACGTCAATGTCATGCAATATGTTTCTTTTTACTCTTTAGTTGGGAGGGGGCTGGAGGGGGGGTGTTGAGGAAATGGAAATAATCTGCAGAAAGCTCGCCAGCATGCCTTTCCGCAATTAAGATGATATACAAGTTTTAGACATAACAAACAGCGATTGAGAATAAGCCATACTCGCTCCATGTGGGGCTGGGTTCCTGTTTGCCAGGTTCCTGTTTACAGCCGCGCCTTTGATGGTTGCAGACTCAGAAACCCCGTGATCTCTCGGAGCAATTTATATTTACACAAGACTGTGCTGGATTTTAATAAAAGATGAGGCAGAACATGCAAGGAGTGATGTCAAGAGATTTTTACTGCTCACACCATGTGGAATTATGGAAATCGAGTATCGCAGAATATATTACCATCTAAATTTAGTCACCTTTAATCTTTGCAGCAGTGCCATTGTTAGGTCTCGCCTAAGATAGCAGGGGCCATTTTACACAAAGTGCCCTGGGGGCATAAGGGGCATGTGTGCCCGCTGTGTGCACCCCAGGGCACTTTGGTATTTTAGAAGGGACCACAGATGGTTGTGCGGGTCCTGATGGTATACTGATAGTGCTGGCATATATGTTTTTTTAATTTTTTTTTATATGTATATGTATATGTAGCACCAGCTCTATCTTCAGAGGGCTTTCCCTCATTTATATGGGACAGAGCCTCATGCAAATGAGGGAATCTCTATGCCTGTGTGCCCGTGCTGTATTATGGACGTGGGTGCAAGGGCAAAGAAGCTGTCAGGAGGTGCAATGAAAGTGTGCCACAAAACGTTGGTGCACTCTCAGTGCGCCCCTTGATGGCATCCCTCTGGAGGAAGAAAATGGGTCCCATGGACCCCCAGATATCCCCTTGAAGGAGGGTGCAGTCGCTCACTGACACGCCTGCAATGGGATCTCTCTCCCCTCTTGATAGGGCAGGCGGTTGCCGCCTGCACTGTGAAACAAGGAGCAGCTTTTGAACAGCGGCTCCATATTTCACTTGAGTGTGCTGTCCCCAGGGAAGCGTGTGTTCACAGCGTCCCTGAGGGCAGCATATTCAGGATAATAGGGTGCACTTTCTCATTTGTGCCCAGCACAACAGGGAAAGTGCACCCTGTGCATAGTACGGCCCCAGATCGGCTGTTTATTACAAAACATTTTTTTAACCTACAGCAGGCTTACAGCTTACCCAATGCTTACCATTGGTTGACTTCATTGCCTCTCTGATTTTCTTCCTTGTGCTTTCATTCCTCTTCTTGTGTTTGTCCCTCCTCCTGGATCATGGCCACATTACTTGTGCACTTGCTTCGCTCATTGTTCAGGGGAGACTTTTTTCTTTTTGTTTAGGCACTCTACATGAGAGTGTTTTTTTTTCTTCCAGATGATTTCCTCATCCTCATGTACTTCTCCCGTAATCTTCTTTCTCACCATGCTGCTCTTTCTTCCTCCCCAACCACCTGCCCTTACCGTTCTTGCATTCTCACTATCCCATAGTCCCTTTGTCCCTCAAGCCCTGTCCTCCACCCTCCATTGTCCGTTTGCGCTCCAAGCCCCTCTCACCCACCATCTGCTGTCTATGTGTTTCCCCATCCCCTCATTCTCACCTGTGTGCCTTCCCATCCCCTCCTGCCCACCCTGTTGTCAGTTCACTGATCCAGTCCCTCCTGTGTGTCCTCTGTTGTAAGCTTGCTGTCCCAGTCCCTCTGATCCATCCTCCAATGTCAGCTTTCTTCCCCAGCCCCTCCTGCCCTCTCTCTGTTGTCAGCTTGCTACCTCAGCCCTTTTTTGCCAGTTTCCTTCCCTAGTCCCCCACCCACTCTTTGTGGTCAGTTTGCTTGCCCAGTTCCCACACCCACCTTCCGTTGTCCTAGTCCCCATTGTCTCTTGCATGTCCTCTCCATCACCAGCGTCTTTTTCTCCCGAAATACCTCCCTCCATATAGGCTCTTCCCACAAACACTTCTGCTTGTGTTTTTTTTCGGGGGGGGGGGGGGGGGGGGAATGCATTAGCGTTCACCGGGTCATAGCACACTCACTGTTATGCAGCAAAGCTAAAATCGTTGCCAAAGCCAGTGGCGCTTCCAAGCAAGACATATTGGCTTTGCAATGGATGTTCTTTAAGGAATCATTGAAGGTGTCGGTTCACTATGCAACCTTCTTGGACTCTTTTGAGACCATTCCTTCTCAACCCAGGATGCCAGTAAGCATCCTCCTAACTTATGTGTAGGAATTATCCACAAACTATAGGTGAGAGTACTATTTAATGTTCCTATATTGGTCATGTCAACTCGCTAGTTAATGAAGAGGGTAGAAAGAACAGGGCTATCTGAGTCTTCATAAGGCCCCTTGTGAGTCTTTGCAAGACTGGACACAGCTAATGAGCAAACCTGCATGAGCCAAGGATTCAAGCTTAAAACATTATAGGTGTATTAAAAAATATAATCATAACCAAAAATTAATCAGTTAGAGGAGTGTCGCCCCACTGCCTCAGCCGGCAATAAAAACATGTAAAATAAAATGAAAAGGCAGTTTTTTTTTTTGTTTAAGAAATTTTTATTAGTATTTTGTAAGAGAAAACCATACATACTTTATATATATTGGGAAAATGTACAAAAGATTATGGAGTATAAAACATATGCAATGGGAGAGAGTACATGTAGAGAAAGAGAAAGGGAAAAGAAAAGAAAAGGGGAGAAAGAAGGAGCACGAGGGAGAGAAAGGAAAGAAGAGCAGAAGGAAAAGGAAAGAAAAGGACGAGATATAGGCAATAAGGATAAAACATGTGGGAATAGAGCAATACAATCAACTAGGAGATTTGGAAGAAAGTTACACAGTAAAGCGAAGCCAAAGAAGATCAGATTAGATTTTTAGGGGAATAGAGGAGGATGAAGCAATAGCAATCCTATGTTCATCACTTAGGAAATTCCACCATGTATGTACAGAAAGTTTAGAATTATCTTTCCAACACGATAAAATAACTTTGAATGCAAGAGCAATACATAGGTCCAGCAATCTAGCAGAAGACGAAACAATATCAATATCATCTGATAAAGAACCTAGAAAAACATTCAAGAATGATAAAGGGGTGGAACAATGAAACATTGGCATGCAAATATTCCAAACATCAGTCCAAAAGGACAAAACAGGGGAACACTCCTGTAACTGATGTTTGAGTGTACCAGGGTCTTTAGAGCATGACCAACAAAGTGGAGAGGAAGTTGGAGAAAATGTATGAATATTAACAGGAGTAATAATAACTCTATGGTAAATGAAAAACAAAGATTGAGTAATACGAGCTGAAAGTGAAACTTTAAACAGTTTGGACCATAAAAGATCCCACAACAAGACAGAGAGGGAAACAGCAAGATCAATTTCCCAAGCAGTCTCTACATTTGTTTTGAGGCGATCCGTGACATTAGATAATAAAATTGTGTATACAAGAGCAGCCTTAGGCTGTTGAGTTGAGAGTAAAGGGTAAAGTTGAGTGGTGAGAGTGAAAGTGGGAAAAACTTCAGGTAGTGAGAGAGAAGACAACTATGATTGAATTACAGACTTTATAATGATATATTCATTTATAGACGATGGAGATAGGTGATATTCAGATTGCAGTACATGGAACGGGATGATAGAATTACCTTCATAAAATTGGTGTATAAACAAAATACCCTTCTCTTTCCAGTATTTAAAATAAAACGATTTACCTTTGTATTTAAGGAATTTGTTATACCACACAACCGAAGATAGGAAGCATTGAAGAGGAGAGAGATTAGAAGAGAAAACATTGTGTAAGAGTGTGTGGGAATATTTAAAAATGGGAAATTTAGACAAAAAAGAACAGTTTGACATAAATACAATATGTTGGAATGAAAAATCTTTCAAAAGAGAGCGTTCTAAAAGTACCCATTTAGGTAGAGGAGTAGTTGAAAAATCCTAGGCAAGTGAAAAGGATTGTTTAATCTGGAATGCAGAGTGATAGGTTTTAAAATTGGGGAAACAAACGCCACCCTAGTTTTTAGGGCAAATCAATTTATGTAAAGCTATACGAGGGTGTTTGTCATTCCACAAGAATTTAGTACATGTAGAGTTTATGCAGGAAAAGTAGGAGTTGGGGATTTTAAAAGGAAGCATCGAGACAGTATAAAGCACATGAGGAGAAATTATCATTTTAATCGTATCTAATCTACCCCACCAGGAAAGGAATAAGGGGGACCAAATTTGAAGGAGGGATTGAATTTTCTTTACAAGGGAGTCAAAAGTAAGTTTGAGGGTATCAGCTAAGGATGAAGAAAACCATATACCAAGGTATTTAATTTTGGTAGGCCACCAAGCAAATTCAGTATTACTAACCATATATTGATAGCACGCTGCATTTAAGGGCAGGACTTCCGTTTTAGATAAATTGAGTTTATAACCCGATACAGAAGAGTACAGCCTCACCTCGTCTAAAAAATGTGGAAGAGAAGAGGTGGGGTCAGCCATATATACAAGTACATCATCCGCATAAGCAGACAGTTTAATCTCAGAGGATGGGATTTTGAATCCAGCAATCATGGGGTTTGAACAAATCCATTCTAAAAAAGGTTTGAGACATAAAATAAATAACAAAGGGGAGAGGGAACATCCTTGCCTTGTACCTCTTGACAAAGAAAAAAACTTGGAGAACTGGTTATTAACAAATATACTGGCCCTAGGAGAGGAATACAGGAGTTTAACTAGGGAAATAAAAGAGGGGCCAAAACCAAACCCCTGGAGGGTACGAAACATGAACTGCCAATTAATACGATCAAATGCTTTTTCCGCGTCCAAGGACATTGCTGCCATCGGGACTTTTAGGTTTTTACTATGGGCTATAACATTAGAAAACATGCGAGCATTGTCAGCAGCAAGCCTACCCTTCACAAATCCCACTTGATCTGTTTTGACTAGGCTGGGAATAAGGGAATCAAGACGCAATGCCAGAATTTTAGCAAAGATTTTACAATTCTAATTAATTAAAGATATAGGGCGGTAATTTTTACATTGTGAGTGATCTTTATCAGGTTTAGGAATTATGATAATTAGCGCATCATGAAAAGATCCAGATTCTTTGGCATCTGCAATAAAAGAATTAAACAATTGTATGAGTTTTGGCGCAAAAAATGCATGGAAAGCAGAATAAAACTCAACAGGTAGTCCATCAGGGCCAGGCGCTTTTGCTTTTTTAAGGGAATTAATGGCCCGGGTGACTTCCTGGAGAGTAATGTCCTTCTCCAAGAGCGCAAATTCATCTGTAAGAGAAGGAGGAGAAGGGAGGCCCTGAAAAAAGGAGTTTAGGTTTACTTCAGAAGGATGAGTATCATCGGTGTATAAGGATTGGTAATATTTGTGAAATACCTCTTTTCTGAAAACAGTATCAGATAACAGGTAAGAATTACATTTCCATCGGCTAAATGTGGAAGAAATGAGGGAGAGGTCAAGGGAGGTATAAACAGGAGCGTAGTCACATATAAATATAGAACCAATCACAGATTTTTGAACAGCGGGAAGCATAGATTTACTAACCATTATGTAATCAATCCTGGAGCGGGTGTGGTGAACATTAGAGAAGAACGTATATTCTAACAAATCAGGATTACACAATTTCCAAGAATCATATAAAGGACGAGAGGCAATGGCAGATTATAATAATAATATTCCACATTTGTAAAGCGCACAATCACCCGTAAGGGTCTCTAGGCGCTGGGGGCCGTTGGGAAGATTAAGCAAGCTACTGCCCAGAGTCACATGGTGCTGGGCTAATCTGCCGCCGGCCCAGGGGATCGAACCATGATCCCCAGATTCCGGAGTCAGTCGCCCCAGCCGCAGCGCTTATGAGATTTGTCAGGCTGAAACTTACTGGAGGATAATCTATCTAGCAATTATAAAGTCTGGACAATCAATGGACGAAATTAGGACTTTAACATCCTTCCAAAATTTGGGATCTGGTCGTACTGGGCCATAAATGTTTAGCAAAACCAGAGTTTTATTTTGGATAGCAACCTCAGTCAATGTCCATCGTCCTTCATCATCACATTGGGAGGAAATAATTTGAACACTTAATGCTTTATGAAACAAAATAGCAACCCCACCTTTTTTACTAATAGCAGGAGAAAGCACAACTTGGCCCACCAATTTTCTCTTCAACCTAAGGGATTCAACATCAGAACAGTGTGTTTCTTGAAGAAAAACAACCTGCGCATTAAGTTTAGATAAGTGTGACAATACCTTTTGACGCTTGACAGGATGACCGAGACCTCGTACGTTCCACGAGACAAAGTTACACATGATGATAGGAGGGAAGGATGGGTGACATATGGAAGAAACACACTTCAGGAAGGTAACTACAAAAAGGGAAACAACAAGCCATTAACTTATATGAGAAGAAAACAACCAACACACCTATAAGACTGTAACACATTGTGTCTGTAATCAGAAAGCAAAACAGCATGTCAAACAAGGAAAAACGTAGAGACCCCTCAAGAAGAAAATACCATGAAGGAAAGAGGGGGAAGAAAGAAAGCCATAAAAAAGAAAAGAAGGAAATATTTAGGGGAAAGGGAGACAGATATAAAAAAAGAGAAAAAGAGTGAGCAGATCAAGGCTGGGAAGCCTGATCGGAAAAGAGGGAAATAGCCAATACATCAGGGGCGAAGATACACCAAAGAGGGGAAACAACCCAACGAACTGCAAAAGAGAGGACACAAACCTAAAAGAACAAGGAAAGGAAAAGCAGAACCTGAGGAAAGGAAACAAGGACTAGGAGAGAAAGTCATCAGAAGCCATAGTGAAGGTAAACAACGCCACATTGAAGACCAAAAGGACTGTGAACATTAATGATCCGTGTCCATGTTAGAGGAAGAAATACTCTGCAAGAACGTGAAGTTTTTGTGGATCATCAAAGGAGCGGGTACGACCAATATGCGTGATTTTGCAAAAACAAGGATGCAGAATGCCATATTGAATGTTCAACTGTCTCATCAGGGGACGGAGATTTGAGAATTCCTTGCGTCGGGCATTTGTAGCAGTTGAAAGATCCTGTGAAATAAATATGTTGTGACCAGACCATTGGAGACGCCGTTTAAGCCTAGCAGCCTTCAAGACCGACATTAATTCTGTGAACTCAAGAAAAAGAATAATAATACCGCGAGGCTTTGTAGAGTTAGAGTTCAGACGACCCAAACGGTGAGCTCGCTGTATGTTTAGTGGATGCGACGAAGGTTGGAGATCCAAAAGTTCCTGAAGAAATTTAAGTATAAAGGACACCATGTCGGACCCCTCCACATTTTCCGGAATGCCGTAAACTCGTAGATTGTTCCTACGATTACGATTTTCAAGGTCCTCAGTGTGTAATTTGAGTTTGTGAATCTCTTGCTCCAACAAAGGGATTTTTGCAGAGGCATCCTGTATATCACCCACGCGCTGCTCCAAGTTCAAAACCTTGCTCTCCATGACAACCCAGCATTCTTCAATCTGCTTAAGCTTTTCGTTGGTGGCAGACATAAATGGCTGTAGACCTCGTACTTCTTCTAAAATAGAGTCAAGGACAGGATTTGACGAGGATTGAATGGGAGATGGCGGATCATTCTTTAGTCTCTTAGGTTTGGTTACAGTATGAGACAATTTTGGGTTAGAAGACTCATGCGCCATTGTGTTGATCTGGGATTGTGCCAAAATAAGGAGAGCAGTATTATACGAAGACTGTGACGCACACTGCTGAAAGCACCACAACCGACACTGCGTTTGTAACTTTTCAAAGGTACGTATATGTATTGAGTCAGTGGTAGGAGACAACAAAGCCAAAACGATGTGCAGCGGAAAACAGGTCGAAGTACACACAAGGTACTTAAAATAAAGCTGAAGCACTGACTTGAATGGGTAAAAGCATATGACGCAATGGCAACCTTAGTGGAGACAAAAAACTCCCAAACATATCACCTTCATGGGTTAGCACTACTTAAAAGATATAGCCATAAAGAAATGTTGACCGTAACTTTAGCATATCATCAATGACTGTTGCAATGTAGATAGTCACTTCAGGCATGGCATACACAAAATGGCGGCTATGTTTCCACACATAAAATATGAGCAGGAAGCTGAAAACTGGACCTCATCGCCTATAGGAGCCAAAAGTAACACAGGATGTGCCCCAGTATAATGAAACATCCATGCAAGCAGTTTGTATGAAAAATCGAGGCAGATCAATGGGAGAGAAACGGCAAAAAGTAGCTGAAATGAAAGAGGCCGGCGAAGCGAGCCAAAATGGCGGCCGCCCGCGTCTCGGAAATAGGAGAAAATTACAGCTGTCCAAAAAAGATGAAATACGGCTCAACATCAGGCTCCGACCTCTTCTTCATGGTCCATGCATCCTCCGCCGGCTCTGTAGTCCTTATAATCGACTCAAAAAGCGGCAAATCAGGTTCTTATAGCATTCACAGCTAGTGTCCAGCCCGGAGCTCACGGAGCCAGCACCCACGCTCTTCGGTGCGCAAGCCACGCCCCAATAAAGCAGTTTTTTAATCATTTTATTTTTCATGACTGGAGCAGAGCAGACTTTTGGGGGTGGGTCCATCCTCTGACAGGCAAGCAAGGAAGGCACTTGCAGTGGTGGGCTCTGCAAGTGTGCATGACAGTTTGTCCGACTGTATTAGGACAACCAATCCGTCATGTGCACTTAGATGTCTTGGCTATTGCGTGGAGAGCAGAAGGCACAGGTTCCCAGTCCCTCTGGGTCCACACCGTCCAATCCTGGCCCTGCTCTCATGATGGGTAATAGTATTACCAGCGTAGGAGCAGCGTCTGGACTGGCTCAAGGGAGTCTGGGAGCCTGTGATCAACAGAACAGCAACAAGGCTGCAGGCGACGAGGCAGAGGGTAAGTTTTAATTTCAATTCATTTATTATTGTCCTTCATGTTGCCCACCACTTTTCCCTCCTGGCAGCCGCAACTGGAATTAGCATCAACAATATAGTCAAAACTTTATTATGCAAGAGGATTAATTTAAGGTCAACCTCTGAAGGAAATCCATTAAAACAACCAAGTATAAATCAAATCAAATAGAATGACTAGCACAGAATCTGACTTCTAAATACAACTTGAAAATACTCTAAGGACTAATCAGATAGTCAAAATGAATCAGAATCTGCTTAGGTAGAAAACCAATGAAAGTCTTGGTATTGTTCAAAATAACAGTGTTATTGAGATGGCATGTTATGAAATGTTAGTAATGTTTCTAAATGTGAACTAATCATCATTCTGGAAAACAAGATACTTCCAAGACACCTACGTCTTAATGCATTCTATTGGGCAAGCTCTACATAACTAATTAAGGAAACTGTTGGAAATGAACCTTTCTGCAGCATCACACCCAAACCTTTTGCCTTTCTCCTCCTACTTTTTGCTGAATTTGTTTTTGTTGGTTTTAGGACTCTCTGCACTTTGCCACTGCTAACTAGAGCTACTGTGCTTGTTTTCTGTCCTTAAAACATTGTAGAATTTACTCATACCCAATTGGCATATTTCATTTACTTATAAGTCCCTAGTTAACTGGCACTACATGTGCCCTGGCCCTGAAAAATAAATGCTTCTAGTGGTTCTGCATCTGCTATTTCGATCTGGTTAGATAAACCTCTTGCCAGGCCCAAACCTTCCTTTTAAATACATATAAGTCACCCCTAGGGTAGGCCCAGTATAGCCCAGAAGGCTGGTGCGATGTATTTAAAACACAGACATATACTTTTAAGTTTTACATTTCCTAGTAGTGAAAAATTCTTACATTCGATTTTCACTACTGCACGGCCTGTATCTCCCATAGGATAACATTGGGAGTACCTTATTAGAGTGAAGAAGCATACTTTCCACATGGGAAGATATCATTGGGTCAAGTTCCATGTCTCGAATCCTAATTTAAAATCCTAACATATGGTGAAGTCAGATTTTAAATTACAACTCTGTAAATGCCACATGTATAAAGTTGAAATGTTCTAGCCTTAGCCATTTGGTGCCTGCAGCCTGTCTCTGGTCACTTGACTGGGTACAGTTGGCAGTAAGGATTTGTGTATTTCACCTAGATAGCCATGCAAAATGGGAATTTGGGTATGACTAAGTGGTCTATCCTGAAATGATGGGAGGGAGTAGCTGGACTCAGCCTACCTTACACATACATTGACGGTGTCCTGTTCGGATGTATGACGTTACAACACATGTTTTTACAACGCATGCCTTTACAACGCGATTTTTACAACGCATGCCTTTACAACGCATAGTGCTTTGGGGCGCTGGATAGTTAATAGTTTAATTTACTATTCCAACTCCAGTCCCCGTGGATAGTAGGGAAGGTGTTGGATAGTACATTAAACCTATTCCCTATCCTAGAGCGCCCCCCAGCACAATGCGTTGTAATGGTTTGCGTTGTAAAAGTTGTGTCATAATGGTAGTGCGTTGTAAAAGTTTTGTTGTGATGGTTTGCGTTGTAAAAGTTGCGTCGTAATGGTAGTGCGTTGTAAAAGTTTCGTTGTAAAGGTTGTTTACCGTCCTGTTCCCACTCAAAGGACTTCTACTCCCTGTAGTTAGTCTGGAGCCAGGACAGACAGGACAGGACATCTATGTACTTCAAAGTCTTGTCTTTGAAGTATCCCCCACTTTAAAGGCACTATTATGTATATGTACTGGACATCAGACACGACCACTTCAGCACACTTCTGGATCTGTGGATACTTTGCCAGGGACAAGAACTGATGTACCTCTGAAGGACAGCCACTCTGCTGGACTGCTGCTCTGAAAGATCTCATCTTTCATGAAAGATCTGCTCATCTTTGATCTGTCCTCCTCTCCCCTTTCTGTCTCTAATTTCCAGTCTACAATGACATTCATCAGGGACTGGATGAACCACAACCACCTTAAACTGAACCCGGATAAAACCGAATTGGTTCTCACCGGGGGTTCATCCAGCCCCTGGAACTCTCTCTTCTGGCCCTCCTCTCTTGGGCCCGCACCTTCCCCCTCAACCACGGTCAAAACACTGGGTGTCAAAATGAATAATCAGCTCACTCTTCACTCACAAATCAGCTCCGTGGTCTCCTCTTGTTTCCTCACTCTCCGCACCATCCGCTCTGTTTCCCGTTTCTTTTCCCCTCAGGCACTCAAGATCATCATGGCCACCCTGGTGATATCAAAGCTGGATTATGCCAACGCCCTCTATCATGGCATTCCAGATTACAGCCTACGAAGACTTCAGTCGATCCAGAACCAGGCGGCCCGGCTGGTCTACGGCCTCCCACGCTATCACCATTCCACCCCCCTTCTCAGGGAGCTTCACTGGCTTCCCGTAAAAGAACGCTCCCTTTTCAAGACTGGCTGCATGGTCTTCCAGGCCCGCCAGGGCACTGCCCCCGCCTTTATCTCTTCTTTAATAAAACCCTATGTTCCCACAAGAGAGCTCCGGTCTTCCTCTAAGTCCCTTCTTCAGATCCCCCGCTTCACACGTAAAAAGTGGGGTGGGGCCAACTTCTCCACCTTGGCTCCAACATTCTGGAACTCCCTCCCTGACCATCTCCGTTCTGCTACCCAGTACCTCTCCTTTCGCAAAGATTTAAAAACCTTCCTCTTCAAGAAGGCTTTCCCCGCTTGGCTCCTCACTCCTATCACTCTTGTCTTTCCCTCAGTTGCCGATCCTGCCTACTAGCGCCAAGAAACCGCATGGTGTACGCTGCGCTTTAGAAATGTTTTAAATTAGAAATTAAATTAAATTAAATTAAATTAGAAAGAACTGCCGCCTTACTGTGCTGACCTGCTGCCCTCCTTGCCTTGGTAAGAAGGACTGGACCTGCACCACTTGAACCCAGAGTGATACCAAAGGCTAGTTGGCCGGCCTCCTGAACTTAAGCCTCAGTCAATAACAGGCTTCCAATGACCTTTCCCCTGCACCAGGACTCTACCATCTGCGAGTCCACCCTACCAAATGGTGCCACCTTAGCATTGGACCCTTGGAAGTGGGCCTAGAGTGCTTACCAGTTGAACCAACCCATCTTCTCTGCCCAGCGGTGCATCCTCTATCCGAACCAACGGATCTCCTCGGCTGAGCAACACATCCTCAGGCAGAACCGATGCATCACCACTGCTGGGTGGATTGGACCCAGCGTAGAAAGCTTGCATTGCTCCCACAATTTCTGAAACCAACGCATTGCCAACAGCGTGATACATCTCTGACTCAGATCCTTGCATCTCTCGTCGATGGCAGCCCGAAGACTATGCTGGGCTCCGCATTGTAACCACACAGTTCCTCAGAACTGAAGCTTTTCCAGCTGCTTTCTACATCCTCGATGCTTTGAATTTGCATTGCACGCACCGTCAATGGGATCCCCGATGATGATGCAACAGGACCTCGCACCGCAGCCTCGCCGTATATCCGAAATGACGCCTTTATTCAACTGCAAGAAACTTCTTCGCCTCTGATTACCGTAACACTTTGCAAACAGGATTTACGATACTTTGTTCCACGGGCCTAACTAGGTCTATGTAGCTGGCCCATGCTCTATCGCAGTCGGCCTGAACTTGTGACTTTGTCCTAGGCCGGGTGCAGAGGTCAAATTCTATGTTGGTCGCCCTAATGTTAACCAATGGAGACTTGGGGTACTCAAAGTCGCAAAGCTCACAGGTGAGTAAAGCAGTTTCAGAAGTCGATCTCCTGGAGTTAAGGTAAGTACAAGGTGGGCCACACAAGGCAGCACCAAACTTACACCCTTAGCAGCACAGGTTCGGCAGGGTGCAGAGTGCCAACACAGCATCGGGTACCCAATGTTAACCAATGGGGGAGATCAATCTTGAAGAAAGGCTGTAATCTCAGATCAGGAGGCTGGTCAAAGAAAACACATAGCTGTCCAGGTAAGTGGAGATGCTAGGGAATGTAGTGACACTGACCGTTGAGATCCCCAAGGCCCAGGGGCTTCGGGTATAGGGGTGTCCTTAGGCATCTGAAAAGTCTTACCCGGCTAGGCACGGTAGGGGGAATCTTCAAGTTGAGGCTGCAGGAGTCGAGGAGCAGTCCAGCAGGGGTCAGCCCACATTGGACTCAGGCTCAGAAGTTCTGGGGAACCTTTGCAGGACCGGTGGGCCACTTGGACTCTGGCTGTGGGCATCAGGTTCAGAGGTGATTCGGAAGCAAACTCCCAGTTCCTGAGGGCAGAGTTCTTTTTCTTTGCAGGTGGTTTCTTCTGGACAGGTCCGCTGTCCACGTGGACTAGGAGTCTTTCTGGAAGCTGGAGGGCAGGAAGTCCTCCCTGAGTTCTGGAGGTTGCTGGTCTGCGGGTTGAGTCGCTTTTCTTCAGCAGGGTCTTTGAAAGTTGCAGAGAGGCTGACAGGGCTGGGGCCAAGTCAGGTGGTGTCTTTAGCCTTCACTGCTGCACGGCTCTTCTTCGTAGGTCATTGGACTCTCATTTCAGGGTCTGGGGAGCCATCTAAATACTAGATTTAGGGGTGTTAATTGTAAGGACCAATGGGTTCCTTACCTGGGGTGTATACACCCACTATCATGCCACCCTCCTGGGGAAGGGGCATAGCCCTGATTGCTTAAGTCCCACATCTTCAGGATGATGGGCAATGGAAATTGTACTTTACTTCGCCTCCAGCACCTGAGAGGTGGAGTTGGAAAAGGGGGGCACACTTCTTATTCTTCCTAGGTTTTCCAGCTGTTTCTCCAGCCTAAACTGGGGGTGTGAACCAGGGCAGCATTCTGCTGCTAGCAACAGAGGCTGGGGTTGCATAACAAAAGCGGCAGACCTTTGAATCTTCCTTCTTGAGCACTGTGCCCATCCTGGGTGAGGAGGTGTAACACCTCTGCCCAGGATGGGCTTTGTTTCTTGCCTGAGAGACCAAGGGTTTTTGACCCAGGGGTCCAGAAACATGTCCGGTGGTTGCAGGCTGCTTAAAGCCAGTCAGAGACCACACACGGGCTGGCAGGTTTTCAGGGGGCACCTCTGAGTTGCCCACTGGGTACATATTTTAATAAATTTCACACTGGCATCAATATGGATTTATTAAGAGGAATTGTTTGGTACCAAACACTCCTGGGTTCAATGAAGGCATAGTTGTGCTGGGAAGCTCTATTTGTATAGTTTGCAGCCCATATACTCTCAATGGCTTCTCTGGTACTTACAATATGAAGGAATATACTTAAATAGTGTAGGGGTATTTCTCCCTAGGCAGATATGCCCACGCCTGAGATATATTGCGCCCTGCCTTAGGGCTTGAATAGCCTCCTAGAGGGGTAACTTACCCATAACGTAGGCTATGTTTGTTGGCATGGCACACAGGTGGTGTGCCATGTCAACTTTGCTGTTTTTCACTGATCCATGGCAAGCAAGCTGCAGTGGCAGTGGTATGGCCTTGGTCAGGGGTCCCTAGGGGAACCTCTTCAGTTCCTAGGCCCCATGTCAAGTACAATCCACTAATATGAACAGGAGCAGAACAATGTCAGTTCCCAATGCCCCTCTTCAGCTTCCCAGTCAATCCAATTGTATACTTAAATGTGAATGACTGTGGAATCTACACTGGGGAAAGGGGATGGGGACAGAGAAGAGACAGACAGTATTTTCTTCAGGTTCTTATTCCGTCTTCTTATACTCCTCTCGCTATTTCTATTCTTAGCAAGATCGTGTAGTAAGGATGAGGAACTGCAAGAAATGATGTTAACAACCTTATATTTCTCTCTCTAAATATATTAATATATTAATCCTTGTGTGATATTTCAGTTGCAATCTTATCACCTCCAAAACTTGCACAGTACCTACCTAAATCTCGTGTGACCAATGCCTCTCTTCTTTTCTTTTTATTTCTTCCAGTATGTAACTGTGTAATGTTATGCTGCTTGGTGTTTATTTTTTCAATAAATGCAGCTCTCAGAGGATCTACATGGATAACTTATATTTATATTTTATCTTTTATCTTCAGCTTGGATTCTCTTGAGAACTGGTAAATATATTAACTCTCTACAACTAGCCTTATAATGATACTTTGCTGTATGCTTCTGTTCCTTTTCCCCTTTGTAATACTAGTCTATGAAATTTCTAAACGTGTCAACTTTAACTGTGATCTTCCATTCGTATTGAGTCTAATCTAAGACTTGCACTAAGGTACATAAAGTAAACTCAATCACAATAGTTTTGCTTCAAATTATTTCAATACGAAACTACGCACCAACCCATGCTGACTCTAACTCCTCCTCAGACACTGCTCATGGACTTAGGCAAATGCTAATCTAATTCCTCAAACAACCATACACAAAACTGACACAGGATTACACTAACTCAAATACTGCTCCCTCAAGCACGAACAAGTAACAATTGCAGGAAAAAAACAAGGAAGGTAATATTCTTACTGACATGGCACAGAGGTGAGACACTATCCTCCACTGAACTGGATTCCAGGAACATGACGAAAAAAAAATGTCAAATAATATTACGCGACTGTTAGGCCCAGGATCCCTGGTTGGCTGAGGTAGGTACCTTAGGCCAAATAGCGACCCGCGTTTCAATGTCAGGGAAAGGAAGGTCACCTTCTGAGATATCCCAGCTCCCCCTTGGTAGCTTGGCGCAAGCAGCCAGGCTTATCTTCAAGGCAAATGTGTAAAGTATTTGCAACCATGCTCACAGCAACCCAATGATGACACCACAAATAGACTCCACACGAGTTTTATAAAAACGAGTATAAACTTTATACAAAAATATATATGATAAGACTACACGATATAAATCCAACATATGCATATTTGTAATATTTCTCGTGGCCGGTTGTTAGGCCAGCCAGCCCTTGTAAGTTCTAGCGATATTAATGAGCACTTCTAAACATTCTACAATCCTAACACCATGTTATGCAGATCGTAATGCTAGAATTAGGCACTTTTGCAATGCAAAAATAATGCAATAAGTATGCAACAATCAGGCACTTTGGGATGTAAAATTTTTTCAATGCGAAATACAATACAATACAAAATTACACATTATTTAAAAAAAGGTTTATAGCTCAAGGGCGAAGAGCTAAAACATCAAAAGTGGAGATCATCAATTAATACAATAACAATGAATGTAATCCGTACTACACTCCTGCACCAATCACGGTGCCTCAGGCAGTCTCTCCGTCACTCGTGCTTACTCGCAGGTATCCTCTGACACAGGTGCCCCCAACACAGGTATGGTTCTCAGTACTGCCACTCCCTTGGCAATACGGGCACGATACGAGCAGAAGCAGAGGCTCATGCTGCTGAAGTGAGACAGAGCCCGAGAGAGTCTCCCTCCGAGCCCGCGCCCTGCCCAGGAGTCGACACACATGTAACCTGGGGGGCGCAAACTCACTCTGCTCTCCTAGTCCAACGTTTGGGCGTCTGATGCAATCTTTGGGACTTGCAACAGTGGGCTCGGGCCGTTGGCCGTTGGCTTAGCTCCTCCGGGGCTGCCGATCCGGGCCGCTACTGCTACAAAGATCTTAGACTACCACAGGGCACACACACACAGCGTCGCTGAGACTTCCTTGAGCTTCAGGTGCACGATCAGCGGCCACTACACACAAAGGTCCCAGGCTGCACGAAGATCACGGGCACAGCGTCACTGAGACTCACTTTAACTCCGGGTGCACGATAACAAGGGATATCCTCACAAAGGTCTCACGGTGCACAACGCACACGCACACAGCATCGATGAGACTCAGTTGGATTCCGGTGCACACGATAACAAGGTAAATTCTCATGGTGCACAACGCATATGCACACAGCGTTGATGAGACTCACTTGGACTCCGGTGATATGATAACAAGGCAAATCCTCATGAAGGTCTCACGGTGCACAACACACACGCACACAATGTCGATGAGGCTCACTTGGATTCTGGTCCACACGATAACTGAACAATCCTCTCAAAGGGGTTCAGGCTGCACAAAGCACATGCACACCGCGTCGCGGATCCTTGCTTGGACTCCAGGTACCCACGATCACAGATCACACCTTACGAGGGTCTCAGGCTGCAGCAAGCATGCACACACAGTGCCGCTGAGACTTCCTGGAAACTTTTGTGTTCCTGTGTTTCCGCAACAGGAAGCCAGCTCACCTCGGTCCCTTGGGGATAAGTTACTGCAGGATGCAGCACACAGCAAAGTCTGTTCAAGCAGGGGGACACAGCACACGGCAAAGTCCCTTTAGCCTTTCCGTGGTTACAACAGCGAACTGCAGGCCAGCCCAAGAACACACAGCAAGGGTCAGTCCTCTTCTTCAGTCTATTCAGTTGTTTCTTCCTTGGCAAAGGTCCTCTTGACCATGAAGTAGCTCCAGTCTTGTTCCCACCTGATCAAGCCATTCTCCAAAGTTCAGGGGCTTCAGCTCTCATAGTTATACTCCTCAATGGCTTTGAAGTATTTTTGTTCAGGGGGCACTGACCCCTGTTCAAACCAGTTCTGGGTGCCTCCCTGCTAGTGACATATTCTTCCTTTGATTAGTGGTGGTCTGGATTCTCAATCACTCAGCAGGAGACAGGACAATAGTTTTATAGCAGCAACCCAGACATCTTCACCTCTAGGGGCTTCTCCTCCCCCCCACACTACAGCTGGAGGTCAGCCTTTGCTGTCTCACCTACTCCTCTGGGTCAAGTCATTCCCCAGACCCTACCACTTTCAAATTCAGACAGTCAATCCACAGCCAGGCAAAGACACACAGAAATGTTAGAGCACAAAAACTCAGCCACTTCTAAAAGAGTGGCTTCTAAACACACAATGCAAAAACCACCTTCATAAAAAGATGTGTTATTTCATTGTGAGTTCACGCATACTAAACTTCACCTTTCCATTGTAAGCCTTTGGGAAGATAGGCTGGAAAACATATTATACAGTCTATCCATTCTATCCTATGGGCAAGATGGCCTTTCCACAGTGAAAAACGAAATTCAGATTATTTCACTGTCAGGACATGACACACACCTTAATACATGTCCTACCTTTCACATGCACTGCACCCTGCCCAGGGGGTATGCTGGACCTACCATAGAGGTATCTGACGCGCATAGAAAGAGAAGGGTAAGGTCTGGCACGTGAGAGCACTTGTTGCACAACATGGCAGTTTAACAAACTGCACGCAGGTACTACAATGGCAGGCCTGAGTTCCCTTTTTAAGGCTACTTTTATGGGTGGAACAATTAGTGCTGCAGGTTCACTAGTAGCATGTGCATTACCAGCCCTGGAACACATAGTGCACTTTACTAGGGACTTTACTAGTAAGGCAAACATATCAATTTTGGGCAACCAATAACCATTTCACTTTACACAGAGAGCACTTGGACTTTGACACTGTGTAGCAGTGGCAAAGTGTCCAAAGCATCTAAGTTGACAACACCATGTCAGAAAAAAAAGTCTAGGGGAAAGCAAACATTTTAGGGAACTTTAACCAAAAAGGGCCAAGTCCTACAGTGACAAACTACCCTGACTGTTCGCAAATGCTAGGATATCCTTCTCCTCAGAAACATCAGGTGAAGTGTATGTTTCTGAGGGAGAATTCGCTGGACATTCTAAACTGCCTCCTGGTCTGCAACACTAGAATGCTGCACTAGTGGTCGCTTCCTAACGGCCATCTTGGAAATTCTCTTGTACTTATTCCAATGCCAGTAAGCTCCTTTTCCTGACCTCAAATATGTTTTTTTCATTAATCATATTTATAGAGGTAGTGTTTCTCTTAGGGGGCTGAGTGGCTCTGACACCCCAGGTACCTGGGGTACCTTTTTCTAGGGACTTACAGGGGACTGAAGTTGCCAATCTTGGTACAGTTTTAGGGAAGAAGCACAGAGCACAAGGAACCAGGTTGCAGGGACCTTGTGCACTACAATCGAAACCACATACTTTTCCAGGCAAAACGTGGGAGGCTAACCATGTTAAAAGAGGCACTTTCTCACAGCATGCAACATAGTGCTTAACGAATTTAAACGCAGATATATAAATATTTCCTTTACAAAATCATCTGGGTTGTTAGTAGAGATAAGTGCATGCTTTCCCTGATTATATCGATTACAACCAATGCCGAACAACCATTCATTCTCTTCAATGGGCTAGGATTTCTTTTAGTCTATTTCTTCTATGATTGTATTTTCTATGTTTAGAAGAGATGAGAACCAATATCCGGCACCCATTTCTCTCCCATTTTTCTCAGGATCATGCACTCCTGCATGCATTGTAAAAAAACAAATAAAAAATAGAAACATTAAATAGTCAAGACTTTCTAATAATGTGTGTAACAAGAGAGGACTCAACTACTTTGCCCAGGTTTAAGAATTTCATGTTGAACTTTTGGGAAATGTGGTTACTAAGACAATATATACATTGGAAGGTGGAGAAACCCTTCTCATTACGTTTGTTGTAGTCAAAGAGTGTTCCTGTTTATATTTGGAATTTACTGAAGTTCTGTAATCTCGCTTTGAATCCAAAATGCAAATATGTGTATGTGTTGGCCCCACTGAGTTATGTGGCAGCTTTGTTGCTCTTGGATCTGCTTGTGGTTTGCCAGGAATGAGTACCAGACCTCCGACTGTGTACACCAAGGCAAGGTCATACTGCTGTGAACGAGCCCACCACAGACCTCTCCCCTTACCAACCCCTTCAGTCAAGTGAAACTGTACCTCCAGGAGACCAAAATCACATGTTTATTCCGAAAACAAGCACCACAACCAAGGCTTTAGGTGGGATGAAAAAAGCGGGTGGTGGTCTCTGAAAAGGGAGGTGGGCTAAAAAGTATAATTGGTAATTAGGGGTGTGTGTGTGTAAAGTTCAAAATTAGCTTTTCCATAATTAGTTGAAATTTCTAAAAACATTATGCAAAATTACATGTAAATGCGCAAAACGCGATACACCAATTAGCACTATATTTTAACATGAAATGCATTCTCACATCAATTTGTGGCATGAGCAACAGCTGCTCGCATTCTGCTCTATTGCATTCTAGCCAATCACGTTATTGTTGCACACTTACAGTAACGTTTTACTTTAAAGGCAGGCGCAGCCGGCACATGTAAGAGCAGTGGGGTGGGGTGGGTAGGAACCAAGTCGACTGACGATAAGATAGGTAAAATGAAATAAATAAAACGGCCGACTCGGCGATGTGGCGAGCGCAAGGTAAGTGTTTTTTTAATTTAATTCTACCTATCGACTTCCCCCCACCCTGAACCGCCCCCGCCCCACTGCCCCACCGCTCTTACTTGTGGCGGCCACTTCTGTTCGAAGGCACATAAATGTACGATGTGATGTAATCAGTCACACAAGTGATTCCATTGGGTCACTGGAACCATCCCTGAGGGAACACCAAATTCTCCTCTATGTTCACAAGAGGATTCCCACACAATTTTGTCAAAAAAGAGATTTCCAATGTTTATTCCTTTTGGTATTTTTCAACGGTAATCATTTAATTCATTAAACTTTCCACAGATAAGGCATTATCATATATGTAGGAGAAACACAAGTTAAGAGGCTGCCACGAGGCCGCTCAACTATGCGTATAAGTACATAACAACCACGGTCAAGAATAGGCATTTTCATTCCCTGATGAAGGGCATCGTAAATGCCCGAAATGCATTGGATATGGAGTTAAATTGATAATGCCTTATCTGTGGAAAGTTTAATGAATTAAAAGATTACCGTTGAAAAATACCAAAAGGAATAAACATTGGAAGTCTCTTTTTTGACAAAATTGTGTGGGAATCCTCTTGTGAACATAGAGGAGAATTTGGTGTTCCCTCAGGGATGGTTCCAGTGACCCACTGGAATCACTTGTGTGACTGATTTAGAAGGGCGTCTGAGGGGTTATGACGCCACCTGCGGAGAACCTAAAAATCAAACAAATAAATAAGTAAACACAAAAGCTGTGCACCTTTCCAATTCAAGTCACTTCAAATCACGATGTGATGTAATGGCGCAATTGGGAATTTCACAAAACAAGAGTAATACAAAATTCCTGAAATTCCCCAGATTCTGTTGGCATAATTTACATTTTACAGGACCTTCTAGGAATTCTTTCTAAGTGGTGTGGCCTATGTATTAAAAGGGCCCAGCTCAAACTATGTAAACTAAAATCCTGTGTACCCTATAACGTGACACCTGACCAGTAGTTTGGTGCCTCTCTGTGAGCATTGTAATCTTGCAACTAAACATATCATTTAGTAACACACTACCAAAAACAAGTCAAATCTATTGGCTTTGCCAATACTTGCTAGCAGTATCATATAAATGAGTAATAGCAATGATTTTGTTGAGAAGAATTAAAAATTAAAATGTTTCGATTTTGAAAATAAGAGTTTGTGAGTTAAACATTACTAAAGTCTGAGTGAGAGAGATAGGGGCAGATTTATGTTAACTGGCGCATCCCCAGGGATGCGCCAGTTATTTTGCGCCATAGTGCGCCACAGCTACGCCACCCATGGTGCGCCGCATTAGCAATGCGGTGCACCATGGTGCAAAAACGGCACAGATGCGTGACGCATCTGTGCCGGAAATGTGGCGCATTGCTGGAGTTGCGTCGCAAGCGTGACGCAGCTGCAGCAAGGCTCGGGGGTGCCCCATCTTCACAATGCTGCGTCAAGACCTACGCCTGCTTCAAGCAGGCGCAGGGTTTTGACGCAGCATTGGCCTGGAAGTGACTGAGTGAAATCTCATAGATTTCACTCAGCCACTTTCAGAAGGCGTTCGTGCACTGGAACGCCCCCCCTGCGCAGGAACGCCTCCTTATGGCGCAGGGCTTTACAACGTGACGCATCTCCTAGATGCGTCACGTTGTAAATAGGGCGCATTGTTTGCGCCGCCGTTGCGTCACATAAAGTGACGCAATTGCGGCGCAAAGAGGTGCAAGGGCATCATAAATCTGCCCCTTAGAGTTCTTCAGAGGGTCTCAATCACCTCCTTTCGTACAATTATTTTCCTCTGAAGTCTATTAGACACCTGCGCCATTTTGCTTTTCACAGCTTCCTGAAAACCTTCTTCTGCATATCTCACGTCTCATGTTTTGCTCCTCAGCATCTTCTTTTTACTCTCCCCTGCTTGTACTTCCTTACTCCTCCTTCAATATGCTATATCACTACACTCCACACAATTAATTTTCTTTGACTTTTGCCTGTCAATATTTTGACAGCTTTGCACCTCCTTCACACATGTTCTCCAATAATCTCAATTACAATTGATGCATGTGATTATCGCTCTGAGTGATTTTCAGATGCACCTAGGATTGGATGGGAATGTATTCTGAACACCTTTATAACACACTGACAGACACGGTGATAAACTCACACTGCCTTTAGCCTCAACCTCAGAGATTTCAATCGTGGCAGGTTAAAAACACCCACCCACAACTTGAGCTCACGCAGAAACCTACAAACAAACAAGAACACAGCACACATAATTCAAGATTACCAGGCTGTATGAGAAAATACCACAGAAACGCAGGAGTAAGTAAAACATATCTATACTACTAGTATAAAGAGAGAACAGAAACCTTTTGGCAAGGTAAACACGGGAACCACAGCGCCAATCTACACACCCAATACATTGTTGGAATCCTCAGGGTGTGTAGATGGACATAGGCGACATAAATTTAAAAAAAATGTAAATTAAAAAAATAAAATTTCAAAACAAAGTAGTCCCCTAAAACTAGCGCCGGCCGCGACGTAGCGCTGACCGCGACCTGGACGTGATGACGACATGTGGGGGAGGAGCGGTGACGTGCGGCGAGGAGTGGCGGTGGAGTCCGTTGCGGGCAGCTCAGGTAAGGCAAAGGCAGGCTGGAGGCGGGAGGCGGGCGGGAAGATCGAGGCGCGAGGCGGGCGGGAGACGGGCTGGGCGATGTCGGGGCGGTAGGCGGGCTGGGCAATGTCGGGGTGGGCGGCGGGCGGTGGCGGCGAGGCGGAAGGCGGGAGGGATGCGGTCTGGGCAATGTCGGTGCGGGCGGGAGTGCACAGGGCCTTAAAATGATGCCCCAGCCCCCTTCTGCCCCGGGCAACGCCGGGGCGGGCTGCTAGTAACATATAATCAGGACTGCATTGCTGAAAAAACATGAATAAGGGGCCTGATACTGGACCCATTTCAATGCCAGTTTGTAATTACTGCTGGGTCTGAGATCTGGAGGGACCCCACCACACTTACATCTTTGACCACAAAGAATGAGATGAAACAACATGCATTTAATGAAAATGTTGGTCTCATGTTTGCATTAATGTGACAAAGACCATTTACACAATGCTTTGAGCAACTGGGAGGGTAATATGAAAGGTGCATTTTGTAGAACATAAAGTAGTGCTACTCTAGTACCACTTCCCACAAGATGGAATTCACAAACCTACAAGTGTAAATCTTCACCTCTCCTATCTTTTCAATGGGAGATCCTCACACATGTAAGTTTACTATTTAGCACGAAATGTGAGCGGGACCAGGTGAGTGACTGAAAAAGGGACATACTTCTAAATGGGAGGGGTTTAGGGTGGAGGAAAGTGGGTTTAGGGAGGCTTAGGGAGGAGTTTAGTGAAGGACATGCACTCACAAACAAAAGAGTAAGCCTATTGCTATTCACACAATGCTCTTCTATAGTTACTATCGCCCAAGAGCATCCAAAACAGTTTACTTCAGCTCACACCTGCAGTAAGGTCAGCACTACACATGGCCAACTACTGGGTCTGCACCACCCTTCCATGGAAAATTAAATAGGCCACTAATAGCAAATAATGATAAAATAATTTAATTTATTTTGTCCTTTTAAATAAATATATATATTTAATTTATTGTTAAAAATATATGTATGTAATAAAAATATTATTTTCAAATATTTTAGTAACATTTTCAAATTTAAAATTAAAACTAACTTCTTAAAATAATTACATTAATATTTAAATCGAAATTTAGTTAATAGTGCTGTAGAATGTTTTATTTTGTTCTATATTTAACATAAATGTAAAAATCTATTTGCATTCATATGTAACACAAAAACATTTTTTAAGGGTAATAAACTTTTTTACAATTTCATTATACTATAGGGAGATCTCTGCCCCGGTGGCGGCGACCTCAGCCCGTGTCTTCCTATTTTTTGAAAAGTTACTAGTAGTAACTTTATACTGGTAAATTAAACTTTACCGCAGAATTCAGGGAATGGACATGCAAGTCTACACTATGTAGTAAATGTACATTCATAAATGGTGACTAGCGAAAAGCAGTAAATTTACTATAAAATGTAATAGTACATTTGCACATGTAGTATTACTCACATGTATATTTATGTTTGTGCTTAGGGCCCTCAGATTGTACTAACTGAGGTCATGCTCAATTGTGGCCCGGCACACACATTTAGCCACATGGGGAGATTATATGTTGGATGGCAGTAACCAGAAATTCCACCACTGATGCTTGATGAGGGTCATTGTTCTGTTGTTAGCTTCTTGTCATAATAGTTATGATTGTTTTTGTCCAGTATTTTCAGCCAGGCCCTGAACTCTCTTAGCCTAGTCTCCATTGACACAATGGCACGTTTAACTTGCTGAAAGGCCTCAGCAGCAGATGAAAATATTTGCCAAGTCACCTGGAAGCCTGAAGCTCCAAGTCTTTGGATAGAAGATACATTGGATGTGCCATGAGAGTGCTTGTGACTGATTAATAAGATATTCCTAAACAGATTGCAGCAAATATCCTGACATGTAATAATTTTGCATGACTTTTCTGGGAGTGAATATTGGAGAGTTTATCAGCCTGACATTGCTATCCATTTTCTCTGTACCTTTTATGCTAGTGTACACAACACCTTTGAGTCCACAGAGGGGGATTCACCTTTAGGTCTGTTGTCTCAGTAGGCCCCAGCACTTTATTACACAAAAAGTACACGCAAAGTGCATTGACCACAGATAATGAAGATTGACAACTAATCATGAGTCATTGGGGAGACTGACAATTGGTGGTTGTGGTTTCGCCTCTTGGGTAGTGGCACAGGCATTTTTATATAGTCCTGAGAGAGGGTCTATAGAACTCATGCAAAATCGGCTCGGGATCACTTTAACTGAGGTCTCTGACTTCCCAGTGAGAGTACGGTGTGAGTTATGTAATGTATCTGATGTGTATTTATTGAACATGCTTTGGTATCCATGTGCTCAATGAATGGTGCCTACAGCCCATCCGAGCAAGCTGGGAGTTTCCACATTCACATCATCCCTGTCCAGAGCTTGGCTTGTGAGTAAAGGACAGATCAATCAGATTAACGGCCTGTCCCCCTCATCTGCCATATGACAGATTACTCATGCTTGGGATGACTCGGCCATGCCTGCCCAACTATATAGTTTAGAGTCTATTTGTGCCCCTCATTTTATATTTTGCTTTGAGTTGTCGTGGCCAGGAGAGACCTCGCTCAAATGTCCCCAGTGAGTCTCTCCAGTCCACATTCTAATTGACCATTTCATAAACTCAATCAGTGATAAAATAGTATTTTGTTGAAGTGACTGCCTTGTGAATAGCCTTGGATTCCCATTACCCCTCCCCCCCCAAGTGAATAGGGACTGGGCCTTCCTGAGCTTGTTAACCCCTTGCGTGCTGCCATCGGCCAACGGCCGACGGCAGCACTACCTCGCTAGTGCTGCCGTTGGCCAACGGAAGTGCGACACTGTTGCGAAATCATGGCCGCGGCAAAGGGGTTAATTATTTTATATAGATGTCACAATAAGCTAAACAGCCAGTGTCGGGTTACCCCGTCAATTAATAGGTGCACTATCGGTAGACCGTCTAAGCCCTAAAGGAAACTGACCTTTTTTTGGGGGGGGTGAAAGAGAGCAGGCAGCTGTCTCTCACTCCTCCCCATCTGAGTTATTCTCTGGTGTATGAGTGTATAAGGAGCCAGACAAACCTGTCAGAGAATGTCTCTTCTGCAGGTGGTTTATACAGAAGCTTGCCTTTTTATCCCGAAATCAGTATTCATGCAAAATGGTTGGTATTTTATGCTGTATGATAATTTATTAAACGTGTTTTGCCTGCAAACCATGTTCATTACAATGACTGTAAATATTATAACTAACTCAGAAGTTATAGTACTAATGACAGCAAGAGTTAAATAGGCCCCAAATATATTTAATCACATTACCATATCCTGCTTTTTTAAACCCTTCCTTAGTTACAACCAGACATCTAATAGCATGGCTATAGTAGTTTTTCAAAAATATGCCAAACCATATAAATCCTCCCCACACAGCTTATCATATCATCAGGCCTGAAGCTGGAACTCTGTATTTCAGCATTCTGTCCAGCAGCTAGCACATCTGTCAAACCTCACCTCACCCTAATCCAGTATTTTAAATGACCAACGCCACCCTCCCACCTGAATGTGCTAAACATTCTAGATTATTTTCTATTAGCTCAGTATTCCCAATACTTGCCTGCCTCCCCAAAACATGATGAGACTCAAGTTTGCTTGGGAACCCAGCACCACACTGTTCTTGGCTCCCGTAGGAGACCATTCCAGTGACAGATGTGAAAAGTTACAAATGCCAAGTGCTGCATTATAAAACATGCTACAGCAACAAATGATGGACGGAATGACGAGTAAATCAAACATCCCCCCCAGTCAAGAGATCTGGGTTAAATCCATCATTCTTTTGCTCACCATGCCAACCCAGTTTGGACCCAGCCACATGCAAATCAGTCTTGACCCTGTGCCTCATGGGAACAGTCCAGCCCGAACTGCCAAGCCCGGTCCTCACTGGACCGGAAACAAGCATCCTGGGACCGGTTTCAGGGTTTCACCACTCATCAGCCAGGCTAGCTTGAATCCTGTGACAAAGTGAGCAAGGGATGCATTACCATCCCACTTAGGGCAAAAAGTGCTACAGAAGCAAATGATGGACGAAATATTGAGTAAATCAAATATTCACCCCTAGTCAAGAGCCTGCAGCATTATAAAACATGACACAATTGACTGCGTACCATATTGTTTATTTGTAGCTTTCTGGTACAACAGACATATCTAGTTAACTCCCCCCACCACTCCAAAACACACATCTGCACATGGTGCATATTTTGTAATTAATTTAGCAAACGAACGAGTTCCGGTCCCCAAAGTTCTGTCAGAGTTCTGCAGCTGATGATATTAAATGTCAGTATGTCGGATACCAATGCTGCATGGTCTCAAATCCACCTGTTTCTCTTTAATCGACTACCAGACACACCCTGCCCCTCTATGTTCCTCTTGTAGGTTCTGCTTTCTCCCTTTGTGATGGTTTTTCGTCTTTCTCTTCCTCCTTCTTTCCCTTTAGTGCATTTTCTCCTCTCTTGCTTGTGGTCAATATCTAATGAGGAAAAATATGTGCCGGTCACGAAAAATGAGTGCCAGTGGTCTCCACCAACAACCACCTGTGCAAATTAAGCGCTGTCTACTGCCACGCACACACACGCATGCGTGCGCGCACACACACACACACACACACACAGGCACACATCTTCCCATTGTAAATAATATCTGCCTGAAAAACAGACTGAAGAATTATTTTTTTACTTCTGTATTAGAACCTTGGGGCATATTATCAAGGGGGTTTATCTCCGCTTTTTTGGCTTTAAAAGCCAAGAAAGCGGAGATAAAATTATCTCCCTATTACCTAGCTGTCGCTAACACCAGTTAGCGACAGCTAGTAGGAGATAGCGACCATCTTGGGCCCCACTTTGCATGTCAGTGATATTTATCACTAATGACATGCAAAGTGGGCGTGCCAAGATGTTAGCGACTGGAAACAGTCGCTAACATCGCTATCTCCTATTACCAACTTTTGGAGATATTTGCGCTAAGCGCGAATATCTCCAAAAGCTAACACCTGCCCTGAGCAGTTCTTAGCCATGTTATCCAATGGGAGATGGATAACATGGCTAAGAGCATTAGCTCGGTAATGCATGAATATCGCGGACTTTTCAGCAATATTCATGCATTGCGGCCGATTTTTATCGCATTTGCGATAAACCTTGGTAATACCAAGGTTTATTTGCGATAAAAAAATTGCAGCAGCTCAGCTGTAATTTTTTGTCTCTAACCAAGCAATAGCGATAATTATCGCTATTGCTTGGTAATATGCCCCCTTATTTTTCCCTATCAAAGTCTTCGATACCAATGGACTGTTGTTTGCTCAAGTGCTTCCAGTTTTGAGGCAGTACCGCTTCTTGTGGCTTGTACAATACACTATGCTGGGAGGTTAGTTTAGGCTTCTAAATATGGGATCTCAGTAGCAATGTAGGGAATGTGGTCTCAACTCTACCCCCCTCCCTCCCCCACCCCATACTCCCCATCCCCGCCCCATCTATCCTCTCCAGCCTTTGTCACCTTGGGAATCAGAATACAACAAAGAGATTCTGAAGGCCTTGGGCTTTAATTTGATCATTTGGAAGAGAAAATGAAACGCATGAAGCCTGTGAACCATTAGACTAAACGAGTCACTTAAGTAAAACAGGTGTAAGGAGAGAAATGCCACCTGTTGGCGCCGAGGCATCCGTAAATTCCAGCAGATTGAGGGGGTGCAGGTGGCATGGGACTGTCAGTGTCTCCGCTGTGCGCCAGTCCGATCTACCGCTGCCACAAGCACACTGCTGAGCTCTGCACACACACAATGTCTGCTTTTTAAAAATAGCGAGCGAAACAGAGAATTCCAACCCCCCCTGGCACGTGTGAGGTGCTGCGAGAATAAAGTGGCGCTGCATCCTAATGCGCCTCCCGTGCACTCGGGCATATGCTCATGTTGTACAACACTGACTTTGTTCTTACACAAATTCCTGTCATCACAGCCTTTCTCCGACGAGACTGTAGCACAGATATAGGCTCCATCTGGCATGACACTGAAAGCAAATATATATAAAAAAAACTAAAAACAATCAAATTGAAAAATTAAAATGGGAACATTATCACGGTGCCAGGTTGATAGACAAGAAACCACATGGGCCCAGTCACACTGTGCCAATCTTCAGGGGGCGCATGGAGTTGTCATCAGCCTCCCTCCCACCCGGCTCTACTTATTCAGACTAACCTCTTTCAGTAATTTCTTCTTTACTGGCCACAATTGATGCCCTCAACAACCCCAATAACCTCTCTAACTGCCAGTGTTTGCATGGGG
The DNA here is from genome assembly GCF_964263255.1 of Lissotriton vulgaris. Classification (NCBI taxonomy): domain Eukaryota; kingdom Metazoa; phylum Chordata; class Amphibia; order Caudata; family Salamandridae; genus Lissotriton; species Lissotriton vulgaris. Next base: position 1,592,058,440 of record NC_141695.1, on the reverse strand, counting down.
CCTATGCTCAGCTGTGTGCAGCTGAAAACCCCCACCCCCACACCTTCCTCCGCCCATGCACCAACAGCCCTATCTGTCCCGCCAACAACTTGGCTAAGGTGTGGGCAAATCAGGGAGAGTCGAGGAAGGTGCTGAGATGCCCCCACCCTAAGGCAAAGCCACCACCTGATGCAACCAGTGACTGATCAGTAAACACAAAATGGGTCCCCCGCTGCCTCACCACATTCAGCAGCAGCAGCTAGAGTGCCCGGGACAGCGTCCCGGGCAGAGAGAAAATGTGGTGTATGTTGTGGAGGATTGGAGTTAGTGCGGTGTGGGCTGATTACAAAGTCTTTAATGGGACTCGATTGAGACCAAGTGGGATGGACGAGCTGCTGTTTGCATGACATTTAGCTAGGCAGGTCCCTGCTGTGCCCCTCATAATATTGGTGCCCCGTGCCATGCCTACCGGGCACCTGAGTATGTGCTGGCCCTGACTATATATTTTAGAGGTGTAATTTAGAGCAGTTTAATAACCCATTTATGTCTACAGACCTGCCAGCTCACACTGTGCCACCCTGTGCCACACGATTTAGGCACCTTCACACGGTCACACGGTGAGGAGCCGAAATCTCATGGGCCAGTGAAAACCAGCTGAAAACCTCTGTAAACAGTGGATTTCCAGCTTGTTTACAGAGGCAGTAAGCAGCCAATGTCCATTAGGAGGTGTGAAAACACCCCAGGAATCCATTGTTTTAGGTTGTTTTGGGAGGGGGTCGGCGGCTTGGTGAGGGCAGGGAGCCTCTTAGGTAGCTCTCGGCATGAAGCCCACCCCCTCCAAGCCCCGTCCCCTCCTCTAATGGAAGAACGAGTTAGTAAGTTGGCAGGAATGCATCCGTGAGAAGAGTACTATGGTTAATTAGATGGGTGGTACAGCAGTCCATGCATTTATTTGAAAGTAGAAGTCATTAGATATTGCACTATTTTCTTGTTCATGTCCTATTTTAATTTAAGCTGCAGGTTTAGGAAATAGCAGTCTTTCACAAAAGGAGCTGCAGAGGGATATAGCACAGGTCGTCCTCCACCCAAAATATATAATCACAAACACAGGACCTGCTCTAAACCGGGACATACATCATGCGCATACACCAAACCATATCTTGGCTCTAATAATTAAGTACCAGCTATTCAATGCTGTGCACACTGGGTGCAGTGATATCTATGAGATTTCATTGTGCCTCTACTACGACTTGACTCTGGCTTTAAGCAGGCATAAGGAGTGATGCAGGGCCTTTTACATGGGACTCACCCCATGTGTAATGCCACATTGCTAGAGTTGCGTCAGTTGACCTACACACTCCAGCAACACGTCATTACTACACCATCAGATACGCCAGGATTCCTGATGTATCTGTGCAATCCTTACAATATGGAGCGCCGAAGTGTGAATATGTAAAATAAACAATTGATGGACGGAATGCTGGACAATGCAAGCATTCACCCCCAGTTACAAGGATCTGGGTTTAATCCATCATTATTTTGCTCACCACACCACCCAAGTTTGGAACCAGCCATATGCAAATCAGTCTTGACCCTGTTCCTTTTGGAAACAGTCCAGCCCGAACTGCAAAGCCAGGTCCTCCCTGGACCGGAAACATGCATCCTGGGACCGGTTTCAGGGCATCCTCCTTCATCATCCAGAACAGCTTGAATACAGTGGTGTGGTGAGCGCAGGACCCACGCCTTGGCATACCCGTCCCACTTAGGGCGACAATGCAAAAGAAACCATTGATGGACGGAAGGCTGGACAATGCCAGCATTCACCCCGTCACAAGGATCTGGGTGTAATTCACCCTTCTTTTGCTCACCACACCACCCCAGTTTGGACCCAGCCATATGCAAATCAGTCTTGACCCTGTTCCTTTTGGAAACAGTCCAGCTCGAACTACAAAGCCGGGTCCTCCCTGGACCGGAAACAAGCATCCTGGGACCTTTTTCAGGGCATCACACTTCATCAGCCAGGCTAGATTGAATACAGTGGTGTGGTGAGTAAGCATGGGCGAATTTTGCGAATCTGGCGTTCGCGAATTTTGTGAATTTGCGAACTTGCATTCCGTAAAATCCGCGAATTCTCGTGAATTTGCGGATTTTTTTGTGTGTTCGCAAGGATTTCTGCCAGTTCGCAAGGATTTCTGCCAGTTCGCGAGGGTTTTGTACCAGTTCGCAATTGCGAACTTACATGTCGGCTCGCAACGATCATGATTATGTTGTTTCTACGTCTGGTTCATCATCACAGGTTCCCAGAACCCTCTGTTTCACCCCTGCCACCCTCTGTTTTACCCATGCCATCCTCTGGTGCATCAATGCCACCCTCTGGTTCATCATCACTGTAGATTATGAGGGGGGAAAGCAAGCACACCTGCCTGCTTCAACTGACATGAATTAATTTGGGGTTGATTTATTAATGTGTCACTGTTTTAAAATTCCAGTCTGGCACCTGCTTCCTTATCTGTAATTTGCTTTCTGTTGCAGTGCAATTTTTTTTTACAGGACCTTTGTGGCCTACTTGTAGCTATTCTATGAGCCTGCTGTGAGGGTCAGAGCAGGGTCATATAATTGTTGCAACTAGCAACTAAACTCTGGAGGGGCCCTTGTCAGGAAGCACTAGAGGGAATGGTTACTAATGATGAGTTTGAACTTTTGAACCTGCTGAATGCTTTTTTTGTGTTCGCAAGGATTTCTGCCAGTTCGCAAGGATTTCTGCCAGTTTGCGAGTGTTTTTACCAGTTCGCAATTGCGAACTTACACCGCACGCAGCAAAAAATCCGCTGCATGCGAATTTTCGGATTTTGCGGGAAATTCGCAGATCTCGCGGATTGCGAATTTACCGAAAATCCACAAAATCCGCGAGCGTAACGGATTTTCCGCCCATGCTTAGTGGTGAGCACAGGACCCACGCAATGTGGTAGATGTACGTTGCAAAGCCCCAAGTCATATTTCTGAAGCCATGCAAAGCCACTTTATGTGGCTTTGGATGGGTTCACAAATATTGAGTAATGCAACGCAGTGCAAATCGGTGCGTTGCCTTACTATGGGCAAGGGAGGCATTTCATGGGCGTTGCGGTGGGTGTTTCCATGCAACTCTCATCCTTTTTTTTTACGCATTCCAGGTTTACAACGACTGTTAACCTGGGAATGCGTAAAAATCTTACGCCTCCCAAGGTGAGGCATAATGAGGACAAATGTTTATTTCTCCTCGTTTTTTTCCACGATTGAGGAAAACGTGTTCCCTGGGTATTTTTATGTTTATCTATTAGAACAATCTAATCAGTTACACTTCTCTCATCAAGGATAACCACTCACTTTTTTTTAAAACCACATCTAATATACTTATTTCTTACCCCGTACAAATAAGTAGAACCACAAAGGCATTAACTCAAAATAAATCAATAATTATAAGTGTACATTCTATTACATTTATTAAAAAGATTAAAATACGTTTTTAGAGTTTGTTACTTAAAGAATAATCTTTAGAATTTTAGCAACAACTCCTCATCTTACAAATTCTTTGGCATCAACATTTCATTTTTCATACAGTGCCTAGTGCCAATAGACAAGATTATAAAAAAAAAATGATACAAACGAAAAAGAATATTTTAAAACTAAGAGGTTTGTTTGTCGATGCGTTTCGGTGGATTCAGCTATAAGCCCCACCTTCCTCAGGACAGTTAAAAACACACAGTGATATGTAAATATAAAAATCCAGTATAAAAATACAATAACATTTGGAATTACGAATTTTTTATCCCATATTCATCTATATAATTACATTCTGTTGTTATGCTATTTGTAGTCCCACTTATCCAGTAATTATCATGTGCTGTACCAGTTGCCCAACACTCATGAGCTATAGTTAGCCACTTATCTTTACAATTTCTCACACATACTATCCAGCTATACGTTCTGGACTCCTATTATCATACTTTTATTGGGCCTATAAGGCCTATTAATTCTGATACGTGGGTCCACAGGTTGTTTCGCCCGTTAATGACACCTGGGGGTATAAATATTCATCTCATTATGATTCCACCTCAGTGTCTAAAGTTTAATTTTTTAATTGCCTTCTGGCAGCCTGTCTGTCTCGTACCTGTTTATGGTAAAAACCTTTTAGTCAATATTCAGGCCTTTATGCAGAAATAGCTGCAGCCGATTTCCCCATGCTCGTATATTGGGCGGCTGAAAAGACAAAGAATTGTCTCATTTAGTTTTAATCCTCATGCCGCTAGTTTGTCTTATATGGCCTTATTAAATAAAGCACTCACCCTCTTCAATGGTGGCACGTTTGTTTATACAGTGACTTATTATAGTCCCTTATTTGATTATTGATCTAAACGCCAAACAACCATTCAATTCTGTTGTTTGGCGTTTTTTTCGCAGAATTGAATATATGGATAATTGAATAAATCCAGCCTAAGAGGAAGAGGTTTTAAATACACGTGACCTTTACCTACAAAAGAAATAAAAGGTGAGCATACTTAGGATTCGCAAGCAATAGATCAATAATCGAATAAGGGACTATAATACCAAGAGCATTCTTTATTTTTCTATTGTACATATGGAGAATATCGAATCTGCCTTTGAAATTAACTAAAAATATAAAGCGAAAGGGAATCAAATCTGTGAAGTCACCGTATAAAGCAATGTGCCACCATTGAAGAGGGTGAGTGCTTTATTTAATATGGCCATATGAGACAAACTAGAGGCATGAGGATTAAAACTAAATGAGACAATTATTTGTCTTTCCAGCTGCCCAATATACGAGCATGGAGAAATCAGCTGCAGCTATTCCTGCATAAAGGCCTGAATATTGACTAAAAGGTTTTTAATATAAACAGGTACGGAACAGACAGGCTGCCAGAAGGCAATTAAAAAATTAAAATTTAGACACTGGGGTGTAATCATAATGAGATGAATATTTATACCCCCAGGTGTCATTAACGGGCGAAACAACCTGTGGACCCACGTATCAGAATTATTAGGAAGATACGTTATAGGCCCAATAAAGGTATGAAAATAGTATTTCAGAACGTATAGATGGATAGTATGTGTGAGAAATTGTGAAGATAAGTGGATAACTATAGCGCATGAGTGTTGGGCAACTGGTACAGCATATGATAATTACTGGATAAGTGGGACTACAAACAGCATAACAACAGAATGTAATTAATAGATGAATATGTGATGAAAAATTCGTAATTCCAAATGTTATTGTATTTTCATACTGGATTTTTATATTTAAAGATCACTGTGTGTTTTTAACTGTCCTGAGGAAGGTGGGGCTTATAGCTGAATCCACCGAAACGCTTCGACAAACAAACCTCTTGGTTTTAAAATATTCTTTTTTGTTTGTATCATTGTTTTTATAATCTTGTCTATTGGCACTAGGCACTGTATTAAAAAGGAAATGTTGATGCCAAAGAATTTGTAAGATGATGAGGTGTTGCTAAAATTCAAAATAATATTCTTTAAGTAACAAACTCTACAAAAAATGTTACATCTTTTTAATAAATGTAATGTTTATGTTTATGTTTATGTTTTTGGGATTTTTATTGCGCACAAATACCCTAGGGTGTCTCGGCGCATATCGGACTACCTGGGATGTAGAGCTGCCAGATGAAATATTGATTAAATAACCAGGTCTTCAGGAGTTTACGGTAGACAATAAGAGTGGCACTGGTTTTGATGGACAAAGGGAGAGAATTCCACAGCCTGGGGGTTGCTACTAAAAAACGTCTGTCTCCCTAGCTAGTGGTTCTAGTACGTGGGACCGAGAGGAGGTGGGTGCAAGCTGAGCGAAGAGATCTTTGGGGAGTGTAGATCCGAAAAGCATCCTTAAGGAATCTGGATCTTGAATCATGGATTGCCTTGTAGGCGATACAAAGTGCCTTAAACTTTATCCGACTCTTAACTCTTAGCCAATGCAGGTGACGTATGGCCGAAGAGGTGGGGCAGCGACTGGGGATGCTGAGCAGGATTCTGGCTGCAGCATTTTGCACCGATTGTAGTTTGGTTAAGATCTGTTCTTGCGTGCTGAGGAAGAGGGCGTTGCCATAATCCATTTTAGAGAAGACGAGAGTGGTGATCAATGTTTTCCCTGCAGCTGGAGGGAGATATGGCAACAGCTTCTTAATCTTCCTCAGAGTATAGAAGGAGGATGAGACCACTGCATTCACATGGTGCTTAAACAACAGCTTGTCATCGAACACAACACCGAGGTTTCTGACCTTGGCAACCGGAATGGGGGATGGACCCATTTCACTGGGCCACCAGATGGGAGACCATTCCGGTGAGAGGTTGCCAAAGGTCATCACCTCGGTCTTGTCCGAATTTAATTTCAAGCAGTTGCTTGACATCCATGAGCTAATGGCCAACATCCCCTCCTGGAATCTTGCAGCAACGGCTGGTCCATCTTTATGAACCGCCAACACCAATTGGGTGTCATCCGCATAGGTGGTTAGGCAGAGTCCGTGTGCTTTAATGACCCTCGCCAGATCTGCCACATATATATTGAATAATGTGGGGCTTAGCGAGGAGCCCTGGGGCACCCCGCACGGAAGGGTGAAGGTGGGCGAATAGAAAGTGCCCAGTTTCACCGCCTGCGTGCGGTTAGCCAGAAACGAAGCAATGAGGTCCCTGGCAAGATGGGTCACCCCCAGGGATGTGACACGGTCGATCAAGATGGAATGATCGACCGTGTCAAAGGTACACTTGGAATTATCAATTTATTTTGAGTTTATGCCTTTGTGGTTCTACTTATTTGTACGGGGTAAGAAAGAAGTAAATTAGATGTGGTTTTTAAAAAAAGTGAGTGGTTATTCTTGATGAGAGAAGTGTAACTGATTAGATTGTTCTAATAGATAAACAGATCCAGGGAACACTTTCATTTTTTACACTGTATTATACCCAGTTCCTGTGGGTTCAAGGGTCACTCTCTTTCTCTTAAACTTGGAAAACGTCTTTATGCATTGCTTTTGTGCAGGAAAGAGCACCTTCCTGCACATCAACAATCCTGCCTGTAACGCTTGCACCTTTGCAATATGGTGTAAGGGTGCCTGCATTGCCGCTAGGCTGCTGAAATGGGGCCTGTGCAGGTGGAAAGGACATGAATGCACTGTATTTGATAAAGACGGCGCATTCCTGCCCTTTTCCTGCGGCGCAGGGCAGCGCAGCAAGGTAACATGCTGTGTTGCCCTGCGCCACCGCTCCAGTAAATATGCCCCAAAGTGTACAATTAGAATCCATGATATTTCAATGTGATGCCTACATAATACTCACGGGTGAAAAATGATACAAGCAAGTCATGGAAATAGGTGTATTTTTAAACAATATATTCAATCTTAAAAGAGCTACTGTTAAAAGTTGTGTTTTTAAAAAAGTTTTTCTGGAGTTTCTTTCCAGATCTTCACATTTTGCAAAAACAGAAGCCAATAGATATTTCACTACTTATTTTAAAAGAGGCAAAAACAAGCTGATTCTTTAATAGAAAGTGCAATGACACTTCTTGATGACATTACTTTGGAGATGGTATGGCAGTTCTGCTCTCTACGTTTTGCACTGGAATCTGTACATACCAAAGAGTTGCACCCTTAGGTAAGCATGATCTTGCTGCTCCTGCAACACTTTTCTAGGCAATGTTTTATTTTACTCCTCAGGACCGTTTTTGACAGCTTATATTCTTTTAACTCCAGCTCAGCTGCACAGCACTCATTCAGAAGTCACGTGAGAAACTGTTTCTTCACATTGGATGTTTTGGCTAAATACATTCCTGAATGACCACGTGTCTATGTTTAATTGCAAATGAAGCATGCCACCTTGTCAGCATTTATATTTTTATCATTATGCGAGTTATTTTGAAATTGCTGCACCTAAGGCTCTGACAATGATCAGTTCAGGTTCCTCATCAAGGGGTGAAACTGGAGGTTGTCATGGTCCAGCCACTGTTAATCAATTTGCTATTTGACACCAGGGGCGTAACTTAGGGGGGTATTTGGGGGTGTCACACTCAGCCCTAAAAAAAATATTTTGGTGTAAATAGTTGGGTATAAGTGCTTTCAGTCAGGTATGGTGACATGTATGTTGGATTTCACCTGAGATTTTTACATGCCGACACTGAAAAAAAAGAAACACACACACACCAACTCTCTTGTCTCTGTTTTCAAGGCCTTAACATTTTTTGATTAGTTTGAATTTTTTTAATTTTAAGTGCCCCTAACAATACGCCCACCTCTCTTTCCACTGCCCCTTAAGCCCCCTCATGTCCTGCTTCTCATATAGATATCCTATCATAAATCTTATTGACCCCCCACATCTTATTGACCAAGCTACGCCTCTGTTTGAAAGGTTGGTTAGCCATTCTGCTGCTGGAAATGTCGATTATGCCACTGTAGAAGAACATTGTATTTTTACTGAAGGGCAACTTTTTCTTTCTCTGGAAAGATAAAAAATTTAATGAAGATCCACCAATCCTGTCAGAATCTCGCAAGTTTTTTTGTTCTTCTGGATCATGTGAGTAAAGATTATTATCAATGCTTTTAGGTTTTGTGGTTCTAAAATGATTCACAGAATCTCAATCAATGTAATGTCAATTATATGTACAACGTCTTTCTCTACGACATTGATACATAGTTGTGTGTTGAAAGCTGCAATGCCGCAATCAAGACGTCCAATCCCAGCTTTTAGTGGATTTACAAAGTATCTGCAGATCCTGCATTGAGTGTCACAATATTGAGTGAAATAGTAGTGTCCTGCAAAAATATTTAATTCCCTTGGTCAGTATAGCTCAGTTAAATCTGCTACTCCACCTTCACAACTGTTGTGCTCAGATCCATCTATTTTCAGTCTAAATATAAAATACTTTCAACTTGCTTACTTTCACCACACTTCCCGTTCGTCTGTCTCATCCCCTTGGTGTCACTAACAGACTACCTTCCGTTGAATTCTGTATTTTTCACTTCCTCTGCTGCCATGGTCTCTTCCAAACTTTAAACTACCTCCTGTGGGTCCCTTCTTCATCCTTGTCCTACTAAGGTAATTTTCTTTTGTCTATCATTGTCCCATTTATTACTTACATATATAGTTTCTCTCGGACACATCAGACTCATTCTGATGGTGAGAAAATACCCTTGTCATCTATCTGTTAAAGAAACGACAACCCTAAAATACTGGCCAACTACAGACCCATCTCTCCTTCCGTTTTCTGACACAATTACTCATTTTATCATGAACCTGCAGCTCTCCACCTTTGTCAAATATAACCATGTTCTCTAGCCTCAACAATCAGGCTGTAAACCTCAATTATGTACTGAGCCATTCATTATCCACTGTCAGGGGCATCCATGTGCACCTGGACCTAAGTGGCCAAGCCGTCCCGACTTTATTAAACTTGTTGGTAGCTTTTCATACTGTCTTTCTTATCACTGCATTCAACTATCTAACCTGTACTGGAGTTAAAGACACTGTGCTGCAATGGATCTCTTCTTTACTAAACAACCATTCTCAAGATTTCTCCCTAATTCCTTTTCGCTGTGACTACAAAAAGATCTCTTGAGAGGTCCAAAAAGGGTCTTCCTTGAGTCCTACACTGTTTAATATATATGGCATCCCTTTAGCAGCCTTCATCCATTCACTAAATATCAAATTCTATGCTGACTCCAAAGACACAGAACTTATCTTGCATCTAGATGTCAATCTTTCATCTCGACTCTGAGCTCAAAGGCTGTATTCCTGCTATTGCAAAGTAGATGTTTGTCAATTCATTGTACTTCAACACCGATAACCTGGAAGTTCTCATTTACGATAAATCACCCCCTGGTCTACTAGCTGATTTGAAGAGGACCTTGGTACTTCCTCAAACCAGGACCTTTCAGCCAGCACCTTAGACATTATTTTTTATTAAAAATTGACCTTCTCAATTCACATAAATCGACTCTCCTCTACCTATTCCCTCATCCAGTATGAAAATCTTATTCCCCTTCTATTTTCTCATTTCCATAATACTGTTTTCTAGGCCTATTTCTTTTTTGCCTGGACCACTAGAAATCTCTCCTTGCAGGTCTCTTCACCTACTCACAAGCCAGACTTTGGCAGATTCAAAATGCTGCTGCTCAAATGATTCTTGGCCTGAATAAATGTTCCTAACATTTTTCGCACCTTCAATCTCTATAGTGGCCACCTGTTAAAAAAATATGCCTTTTCACCCCTCTCTACCTCGGACATAAGGCCTTACACACACACATATGGCCTTTCACAGATGTTCTAACACTTAAATTATTTCTCATTTTATTTGTTATACTTCTTCCAGAGCACTGCATTCTAGAACAGCCAATCATCTTGTGGTGCCCAGGTTCTTGAAAGCACAAATGGGTGATGATTAAAACTTGGAACTCCTCCTCCCGTTACCTCTGTGTCAGTCGGTGTTTCAGTCTGTAACCTTCTTAAAACTCACCTTTTCAATTCTTTTCTTCTGCTGCTTCCTTTCTAGCGCCATGTCACTCCTACTGTGGGTAATTACACGCTTTACAAATTCTTTCACCATCATGAGCGTTCATGGATGTACATCCTAGAGTGTTATTTATATTTTGTATTTGGTTTTCTTTTAAACATTATTAAGACACTATTAAAACAGCATTAGTAATGTCCAGCATAAACGGAAATAGCATTGCGCTCTAATTATTGACAAAAGTACTGGAGAACAATCAACATATTTAAAATAATAGTTATAACTATATCAAGGCAAAACAAAAGATGTCTGCAAGCAAAGCTTCTATGAATATTATTATTAATGAAAAATCAAGAATGAAATAACATTTTTGTAAAAATCTAAAAAGAAGTACCATATGATTCGTTTACACTTTTAAGCGCAGTGGGAGAAAGTGGTTTCACTGAAGCGACTTTCTGAGATTTGAGTGCTTACCATTTGATATTCATTGATAACTAAAAAAAATAATCTAAGCAGATAGTTGTGGGGTGGTGAAGGTAGAGGACTTTCTCCATGGGGAAAATATATTCATTTAACAGCTTTTCCGGTGTGCTACTTGTTGTATTCTGCTCGCCCCCAATGATGACGCGATGCAGTTGGTGTCTTTCAGGTACTTTTAGTGTAAGTCCTCATACAGCCTGTTGTGCGTCCTGCTCCTAACCCTCTGCCCTCCTGAATGCCCATGCCCTGCCCCTTGACCGGATGTGGTGTCCAGTGACCCCTCCCCACATCTTTGACCCCAGGGTCCTAGTGCCCATTGCCAGGTCATGACATCTCCCCCTTTGTTGCAAACAAACATTTAAACATTTGTCGTGACGCGACCTGTGGCCAGTAGTCGGTGAGTGGAGAGAGAGAGAGAGAGAGAGAGAGAGAGAGAGAGAGAGAGAGAGAGAGAGAGAGAGAAAGAGAGAGATCTTCACAGACCAATCATTCTCTGTGGTTTCTTGCATGTCCTTCTCGGCCTTGTTTCTCTGTCATCCGCCTGTACACTTTCTTCCTCTTTTATTGCCTCCGGCGCTGGTGCCGGCTGTTCTTCTTCTTTCATTCTCAACTCTTTGAAGTGTGAGCTGTTCCTTGTGATGTGGTACTGCCCTGCTGATGCTGTTATTATCGGTCCTTTCACCTCCGTCATGGTCGGCGGGTCCTTCGAGAACGCACTGTCCAATTTCCTCTGCTGTCTTTGCTGCACTACCACTGTGTCCCCTTCTTTTAGTCTTGCTTTGGTGGCGTGCCTCCTCTGATTTGCGTACGCCTTAATTTTTGCTTTTCCCTCTTCGTCTTTTGCTGCTATGTTGCTTCGCTCCACACTTGACATTGTTTCCATCTGCGGTAACCTGGTCCTGCTCGAGCGTCCGAGCACGAGCTCGGCCGGGCACCGGCCTGTGGAGCTGTGAGGCATGTTCCTATAGTCCCTCAGTACCTGGCATAGTGCTTGTCCTATCGATATTTGTGTTATCTTTGCTCTCTGCACCACCTTCTTTAGTGTCCCCATGAACCTGTCCGCCATCCCATTCGCTTGTGGCCACAGAGGCGTTATTTTCCGATGGCGGATGCCTAGGTAGTCCATAAACTTCCGGAACTCTTCTCCTGAGAATGGCAGCCCATTGTCAGTCTTTAATGTCTGGGGCGAGCCCCATGCTGCAAACACTTCATCCATGACAGGTAGTGTCCTGTTTGCTGACATTGACGCCACTCGCCTGGCAATTGGAAAACGGAAGAACTCATCTATTATTACCAACAGGTAATTTCCTGTCTCCAGTGGTCCATAGAAATCTGCCGCCAGTTCGGTCCACACCGCTTTTGGTAGTTCAGACATCTGAAGTGGCTCTGGCTTGGGCAGCGGCCCGTCACTTGACAGTCGCCTGGACCATGCTGTCTAGCCCCGGGAACCACACTTTTTCTCGTAGCATTTTCATAGTTGCGACCATTCCTCGGTGTAACTCGTGCGCCAGTTCTATCGTCTGTTTCCTTAGTGTTCGGGGCATCACGATTCTCGTTCCTCTCATCATGATGCCATTCTCGGTCTCTGAGAGCTCTTTGTGGATCTTCTTGAATGCTAACAGTTCCTCCTTCATTACTCCTTCATCCACAATGCTGTTGTTGTTGATGTGTCTCCACCTTTCCTGTCTTGTCACTTTCTGCATCGCTCGCAGGGTGGGATCCCGCTTGGTCTCATGTTCCAGCTCTGCCATTGTTATTGAGGCCGGCATGTTGTGTTTCAGTATGAAGTTCAGGTATTCCTCCGCAATTGTCGTGGCCTTAGTTGCGTGTGGCAACGGATGTCTGGACATGTAGTCAGCCGGGTTGTGTTCTTTGCCAGGCTTGTGTATTATTTTGAAATTGTAATCCATTAGTCTTACTCCCCACCTCTCTATCCAGGGTGGTATCTTTGTCTTGGGGTTTCCATAGATTGTTATCAGTGCTTGGTGGTCTGTTATTATCGTGAATGGTTTCCCATATATGAACATGTGATAATGTTCGCAGACCCACACAACTGCTAAACTGTCTTTTTCCGGTTGAGAGTATGCTCGCTAAACATCAGAGAGACTCTTACTTCCGTATGCCACCACACATCTTGGTGAGTCCTTTCCTGGTCTGTGTTGCGCCAGTATTGCTCCCAACCCCACCAGGCTTGCATCCACTGTCAATTCAGTGCACAGTCGCGGATCAAAGTACACCAGATGATCTACTGCAGTCACGGCTTTGCTGATCTCTTCATAGGCTTTGCTGCATTCCTCTGTCCATGCAAAGCCCTATCCTTGTTTTGTCAGTTCTCGCAACGGTGTGCTTACTGTGGCACCGTCTTTGATGTACCTTGCACAGTAGCTGGCAAGACCAAGGAATGACCTTACTTCTGCCACATCGCTTGGCTGCCTGGCTTTTTCCAATGTGTCCATCTTGCTGCGATCTGGCCGCATTCCTTTTTTTGAAAAAATGTGTCCGAAGAATACTAGTTTATCTCGCCCCAGTTCTCATTTGTCTTTGTTTAACGTGAACCCTGCCTGCTCTAGTTGAGAGCATACTTCTCGCATTGCCTTGTCATGTTCCTCATCCGACTTGCCGAACACTAAGATGTCGTCGCTGTAGTTCAGGCTATTCTTTACTGGCCTTATCACTTGTCTTATTGTCTCTTGAAATATTTCGGCGCCTGAGGATATTCCAAAACTCAGACGCTTGTAGCGGAACAGACCAAGGTGCGTGGAGAATGTTGTTATATATCTTGACTAAGGATCGAGCTCTAGCTGGTGATATCCTTTGCACAAGTCTAGTTTGGAGAATCTTCTGGTGCCTGTTAGCAGCTGATCATGTCGTCGAGTTGAGGTCCAGGGTGTCTTTCCCGTTCAATTGTTGTGTTTGGTACTCTCATGTCAACACAGATGCGAATTTTGGACGTGTTTTTCTTTGGTACAGCCACTATTGGCGACACCCAGGGCGTCGGCCCTCCAGCTGGTTCTGTAATGTCCTGTTTGAGCAGTGCCTCAATCTCTTCTTCTACTTGCGGTTGCAGGTGTATTGGCGCTTGCCGGTGGTGTTGAGCTACAGGCTTTATCGCTTCGTCGATGTGCAGTGTTATTTGGCGCCCCTTTAGCTTTCCCAGCCCTTTCAATAGTTTGGGATATTCTTTTAAGATGCTCTTTTTTTCCGACATGTTATACGTCATCTCGAGCAGGCCCATCACTTGGGCTGTGACGTTACTCAACAGGCACGGTGCTGGAATGCCACCTCTCAGTACATGAATCTCTTCCTTTGTTGTTTGACTTTTGTGTGTTAGTTTCTCTGTGAATTTTCCCAGGTTGGTCACGGGCCTTTTTGACCCCCATGTGAACACCTCAACTTTCGACGGTTTCAGGGCTGGTTTCACTTCCATCCTTTCATATTCCGACGCACACATGATGTTTCATGTGGCACCGCTCTCGAGCACGAACCGTGCTCTTTGTGGTCCTACGTCAATGGTCACAGACTCTGTCTTCTTTATGGTGCTTTTGTCTACGAGGTGGATGCTTTCTTCAGTTTTGTCTTCATCTGTGGACATGACAGCAGTGTCTGACATGAGGTACAGTCACTCTACCTTTTCTTCTTCTTCTTCATCTGCCGACTCTATTGAAGAGCTTCTGTTTGCTGTCTCAACATGCCTGACGTGTCTGCTTGTCGTCATCCGCGGTCTTCCCGGTCTTCCCGGTCTTCCTCTTTCACTTCTAAATTGCAGCCCTTGGCAAACACTGGCAAAGTGATTGCTCCTGTTGCATTTCCTGCAGGTTTGGACAAACCCTGGGCACGCGCCTCAATGTGGAAATTCAAGTCTGCATCTGTAGCATGATGATTCTGGTTCTTCTCTTGTCGCTTGGTAATTTTTTCCTTTCTTCCAGTTGTTGGTGCGACCGTTTTCTGTCATGCGGTGTGCCTGTTCTACTCGTCGTTCTTTTCCTCGTTCCATTTCCTTTGCTTGTATTGCCGCTCTTGCTTCCGCCCTTGCTAGTGATAGGATGTTCTCTAGTGATGTCGGTTCCTTCAGAATCCTTGTGCGCAAATCTGTGTCATGACACCCTTCAATGATGTGTAGGCGAATTGCTTATTCGTTGTCGTATTTATCGAACTCGTAGTGAGTTACTAACTTCCTTATTCTCGTCGCAAAATCATCTAGTGACTCATCGGTGTGTTGGAATGCTATGGTGAAAGTATATCGCTCGAAATCAATGTTTCTTTGCGGGTCAAATTTGTTTGTAAGGCACTTTATTAGGTCTTTGTACGTTGATATCTCATTTTCTGGTAGGGTCACAAGTAGGTCATCTACTTCGTCGCCCACTAAGTTGAGCAGCAGACCTAGTTGCTTGGCCTCAGTTACATCAGTGGCTTCCATGTACCTTTCAAATCTTTTGACCCACCACTCCCATCTTATTCCCACTTGTGGCTCTGAGAGGTTGAATGGGAGAGGTGTGCGATATTGGGCGCTTTGCCTTTCACTCCTTGGCTCTGCCATTTTCTTTTGCTTTGTGCTCTTGGTGGCCCTTCGATGTTTATACTTGACTTTCTGTTATTTTCTATTGACTGTCTTTTGTGGCATCTCTTTGTGCCTTTTTTAATGTCCCTCTTTTTTTTTCTCCTTTCTTGTTATAATTTTTGCTGCCCACTTTCTTTATTTGTTGAGGCTCTTTTTGTCTTTATTTGGGCTTTTTCTGCCCTGCTGGTGCTCTTTTGGGCACTTTTCCCTTTATTTTCGATTTTGCCTGGCCTCAAAATGGCCGCCGGCTCTTCCTGCTGTCTGATTGGTCTTTTTCGCCTGATTCCAAAATGGCTACAGAGACTCTCGTGACTTTGGGACGGATATATGTTGATACCACGCACGCATACTTTTAGCACGCATACCATTACCACGCATTTTTTACAACGCAGGACCCTTTACCACGAATACCTTTACAACGCATTACACTACAACGCAGGTACTATTACAACGCATACCATTACAACGTAAGTATAGGTAAGTATATAATATTTAAAAATAATGTAATTAATAATAAATTAAATATTTTAATTAATTAATAATTATTTTATTATTAAATAATTTAATTATTATATTAATTATTATTTATTAATTTGTAAATATATATGTTAAAAATACCCCTGTACCCCAAAACCCAAACCCAACCCTGAAACCTAAAAATACCCCTGTACCCCAAAACCCAAACCCAACCCTAAAACCTAAAAATACCCCTGTACCCCAAAACCCAAACCCAACCCTGAAACCTAAAAATACCCCTGTACCCCAAAACCCAAACCCAGCCCTGAAACCTAAAAATACCCCTGTATCCCAAAACCCAAACCCAGCCCTGAAACCTAAAAATACCCCTGTACCCCAAAACCCAAACCCAGCCCTGAAACCTAAAAATACCCCTGTACCCCAAAACCCAAACCCAGCCCTGAAACCTAAAAATACCTCTGTACCCCAAAACCCAGACCCAATACCCCTAATAAATGTTTTTAAAAAAAGATAAACTTACCTATACTTACGTTGTAGAGTAATGCGTTGTAATGGTATTCATGGTAAAGGGTCCTGCGTTGTAAAAAATGTGTGGTAATGGTATGCGTGCTAAAAGTTGCGTGGTAACAGTTACATACCCTTTGGGACCAATCAGATTTAAAGATGGCCACCGGCTCTTCCCGCGCTCTGATTGGCTCTATTTGCCTGATGTCAAAATGGCCACTGAGACTCTCGCGAGAGCTCGCGCCAAAATCCCTTAAAGTCTTGCGCTCACGCTCGGCGCTTACTGGGCAGTTGTGACGTTCCTCTGCAGCGGTCGGGGTGGGCTCCCGCGCCCTTGCTTTTTTACGTGGGGCCAACCAGGGTGGGCTCCTGGCTTCGCTGCAATGCCACGATCCTCCTTCTGCACACAACGCGATCCAGGGTGGGCTCCTGGTTTAAATTGCGAGGCAGGCAGAACACACGTGGATACCATCCGTCCTTCATCGCCAGTTGTTGTATTCTGCTCGCCCCCAATGATGACGCGATGCAGTTGGTGTCTTTCAGGTACTTTTATTGTATGTCCTCATACAGCCTGTTGTGCGTCCTGCTCTTAGACCTCTGCCCTCCTGAATGCCCATGCCCTGCCCCTTGACCAGATGTGGTGTCCGGTGTCCCCTCCCCACATCTTTGACCCCAGGGTCCTAGTGCCCATTGCTAGGTCATGACACTACTAGGGGTGTAAGTATTGCAAAAATAATTGTGAGTGGAGCAATAACACGTTTTCCTCTGATCTTTTTGTGAGTCTATGAAGGAATTTCACACACGATTCGGTTAAAGGCAACACAGACCTCTCTGTGCATTCTCTATATGTGGAAGCTCATTCAATTCATAGTAATAAGCACTATTTCCAATATTGTCCTCCATTAAATTGGCATACCCAAACTACATTTGTGATCCTAAATAATGCAAACGGTGGAAATCATAGTTAACCTATTCAATAAAATATCATAGTACATCATGGTGCATCAAGGCAATACAAAACAAAAGAGGAGAGAGGCCTAATGTAGGAGTTCACTGACATTACAGAGGTAAAAGGAAAACTGATACCCACAAAGGCAAAAGGCTGAAACAAAGGGAGATAGACAAAAGGGAAAGCACACTTTCAAGAGGGAAACGTGCAATGAGTGAGTGAGTGAGTATTAAAGAGAGAGTGAAAAATCATGGAACAGAAAATGGAGGCAAAATTACTTCACAAAAGCAAGCAGGCAGACACACTGAAACCAGAAAGAGGGAAAGATAAATGGACGAGGGTTTTGATTTAAAAGAAAGAGGGTTGGAAGGGGATGCACAGACTGGAACATGGAACATACTTAAAATTCGAAAGAAGAGGAAGAGAGAGGGAAACTATAGAAAAGGCACACTGACAGAGAAGGCATGAGCAAATTGGGTAAGAAAAGAAGAACCACAGAAAATCGACTGTTTTTAAAAGAAATAGTGCAAGAAGGTAATCGAGAGCGAAGGCCAAAGAGAAATACGGAGGAGGATGGTTGAAAAGAAAAGAAATATTGTTACTATAGAAGAGACAGACATCTGGTCAAATAGTATCAAAGGGGAAAAGTGTGCAGAAAATGAACGAGTAACGAAGAGAGTGGAAAATTAATAAACAAAACATGGATGGAAAAGTACACTACACATCTAACACGCTGACACACAGAGCAAACATAAGATGTAACAGTGCATAGGTCAAAAACAGAAGGCTGGTGGTGTTCATAGGAAACAAAGTGAGAGATAAGTGCAGCTCAAGACAAGAACTAAAAAGACAGGGAATGTTCAATGTGGAAGGAAGAAAGAAAAATGATAAAAAGTAGACCGACAGAGAAAAAGTTTCAGAAGATAGGAGAAGCAATGGAGAGGAAGGTGCAAAGAATCCCAGACGCCAATGGGTGATGAAAAGAAAAAGGCAAAAAGGAGAGTTCAACCCTAGACAAGATATAGAAGACAGGGAAAAGAAATGACAGTTTTAAAGAGCGGACACTTGAGTAGCTACAAAGGGTATGAAAATAAAGAGGGCTAGAAAACAAGAACCACAGAAGTTCGAGAAATGTAAAATGAAACAGTATTAGAGGGGAGCACAACACAAGACAGAAAAACCTGCTATACTGTGCAATTGTCACATTCCATTTCAAACATTCACTTTTCCTTTGTGTCAACATTTGTACATATTGCCAATGAATGCCTAACGACACCCCACATGCATTAGGCTCATGCCAACTACATGATCCTAAATAAAAATCATCACTGCAAAATTATATTTTAGGCGAGTTCACACTATAGTTGAAATTGGCAGCAATATTGAAAAACAGGTGGGAGGCCACAGTGGAGAGAATTCACTCAGAGCACTGAATTCACTCAAAGCACTGAGCTAGAAGCAGTAACAGAGCCAGAAATACAAATTCTGAAATGGGTGGAGACAGAGAAAAGAGACAGATAAATGTGCACTACCAACGGGAAAACTTCTAACACTGAGGAAGCAAACTGTGGAAAATCAAGGAACAGAAATTAAAGAGGAAGTACTCTACAGAGAAAGCTTACAGACACAAAAACCATGAGAAGTAATGGACAGTTGCTGTTGACAGGAAACAGTATGGGGGGACCAGTTGGTCCCTGAAGAATGGTGTCACTAGGGGCAGAAATATGTAGACCTATTGTAGGGTTATATTTGCTGGTAACCCCTTTTATGTTATGTTATGTTAAAAGGATTTTTACCGCGCACGGTCACCAGTCGGTTTCATGGCGCTCATAGACAAAAGCAGGGAGGATAGGCAGTGAGGATTATTCGTAAGCTAGCTGGAAGAGTTGGGTTTTGAGAAGTTTACGGAAGCAGGTGTACTCGGGGCAGAGTCGTATAGTTGAGGGGAGGGAGTTCCAGGTTGAGGGGGCAAGAAAGGAAAAACAGGAGCCACCATGTTTTTTTCTGTTTGAACCTGGGGACAGTTAGAAGGTTGTGTGTAGAAGACCGCAGATTCCTCGGGGGAATGTGACGCTTGAGGCTGAGGGAAGTGAAGGCTGGGGCAAGGGCAAGGAGTGACTTAAAAACAGTACAGCCCAGTTTGAAGATGCATCAGGAGGCTACTGGGAGCCAGTGCAGTCTCCTCAGCAGGGGAAAGACGTGTTGGTACTTAGGCTGTTGAAAGACCAGTCTGGCCGCCTGATTTGTGATAGGCAGGGATCCCCACATACAGGGAGTTGGCGTAGTCAATACGGGAGGTGACAAGGGCCATGATGACAAGTGTAAGAGCCTCGGTAGTGAGGAACCTTCGAATTTTACAAATTCTGCACAGATGGTAGAAGCAAGCAGAAGTGACGGCGTTAATTTGAGGTCTCATGGATAAGTCACTAGAGATGATAACGCCGAGGCTCCTCACGGTATTGACAGGACAGGGTGGGGGGCCAAGAGAGTGGGGCCAAAAACTGTAGCTCAAGGGATTGGAGGACCCTCCTGTCAGTACCAACTCCGTCTTGCTGGGATTAAGCTTCAGCTGGCTGAAATGCATCCACTCAGAGATGGCAAGCATAGTGGATTGGAAGTTGGTACAGGAAGAAGGGGAGGAGTCGATGGGGAAGATTAACTGTAAGTCATCCGCATAGTTGAAGATGGTGACGGGGGTGTGACGGAGAGAGGCTAAAAGGGGTTGCATGTAGAGATTAAATAAGAGGGGTGAAAGAGCAGAACCTTGGGGGACACCGCAGGAGAGTGAGGAGTAGGGGGCAGAGAAGGTGGATAGATGAACCGATTGGGAGTGCTGGTGCAGGAAGAACCCCTAGTCCTCTCTTCTTTTAATCCTGTCCCAAGAGACCGCAAAATAAAGGTTACTTGGCCCCCTGTTCACAGTTTGAGCCTATAACCTTCTTCTGTTTTGCACTCCTCCCTTCACCATCCTTACTTGAAGGTTCCTCCCTTGAAAACACCTCAGCTCCTCTTCAAAGCCTGGAGAGTTGTAGAACACACCAATGACCTTGCAGCTTTGGTGTGAGGATGGAACCCAATGATGAAGCATGTCACCTCTGGGCGAGCAAAGATTCTTGTCCTAAAAGAGGCCTCCCCTCTTTGACAGAGAGTGACAAAGAGCGACAAAGAGCGACAAATGGAAAGGGGCGACCACTCGGTCCCCCCGAATGTATGGCGGAGTGCCTCGATCCCCCCGGGAAGCCATTTTTGGGCGGGAGGCGCGTCTCGGCTGGTATGCCCGAAGCGGCGTAGCCGGGGCGCGTTTTTTCCCGCCCTAGAGTGGGCTGGCCTAGACACCGACGTAGCCAGCCCCGCCCTAGGGGCAGGCAGGGGCGGGTTTACGCCCGCCCTGAAGACGGATAAAAAGAGACGCAAGACCAGAAGACGTCCTCTTGTTCTTGTGCTCCGAAGCTGCACCTCCTCGCTACACGTGAGCTCGGGACAGAACGAAGAGCCAATTTTGAGCGTTTTGATCTTTTTTCTTTGTCTTCTAGATACTTCGTCGGAGAGATGCCCAAGAAAGGCGCAAAGAGAATGACGACTGAGCAGATGGTTCGGGCCCTGTTTAAGGATATGTCCGACATAAAGAAGCGGCTGGCGGAGCGAGACGGGGAGGAGGGATCGGGCCAACCACCGGCTGGAGGGAGACCTAAGAGGCCGAGAAGGGTTCCAGCCGGGGGAGATGTCCCGGCGCCCTCTGCCCCGCTCGAGGTGCCGACCCCGCTACCGATGGAGGGGAATCCAATCCCCGTTGTCATCACCCCGACATCCAACGAGGATATGCCCCCCGAGCTGGCAGCACAGCTAGCAGCATGGTTGGGCGATAGTACTGAGGGCGCCACGGCTGCCGAGGCTCAGGCGCTGATAAAAAAGCTGCGTAAGGAAAAAGAAGCAGCCAAGGTGACCGCACCGGTGGCGGTGATAGAAAAGCCACAAGTGGCAGAAGCAGCATCCGGTTCAGGTAAGCGGCCATTGCCGATCGCAAGGGACGAGTCAGCACCCTCTCGTAGAGAAAGATTGGGGCAGCATGTTCCTTTAGCAATAAAAGAAAAGATTTGGGCGGGGGAATACGTGAATATATTCTCCTTGCTTGTCGATCATTATGAGGTAGAGCATGTCAAGAGTCAGAAGGACCTAATGCATCCAAGTGTTTGGCGCGCAAAAATGGCCGCCTTTAAGGTAAATGAGAATATTGGCAACTGGGGCAACGCGTGGGGTATTTTTACATCGATTTTGGGGGAACGTAGGCCCGAGTTGCTTCCTGAGTTTCCCATTTACCAATCACGAATTATGGGTTACTCGACAGCGTATCAAGGTAACCATTGGTTCTGTTATGACAATCTGTTCAGGAAAGAAAAGGAGCATAACAAGAGTTTGACTTGGGATTGTTACGATTCTGTGACATGGGATAAGATGAAAGAATCAGGAATGTTAAAAATGCCATTGGTTGGGAGCAATGTTGTTGATTACTCCCGCCAAAATGGGGGGACGCCCTCTCGACCAAGTACGACCACCGACGATTATTCGAGACCCGCAGGCAATACAGGGAAAAAGGGTTTCTGCTTTAATTTCAACAAAGGGAAATGTACCAGGCCTCCGGGATCGTGTAAATTCAAACATGAATGTAGTACTTGTGGGTCGTCCCATCCTGAGTCATCCTGCAGAGCCAGAACGAGTGAGAATGGGGGTAAGGGAGGCGCCAAACAGGTCTAAGATAGTCCGAGGGGCGCCTCTACCAACCCCGATTGATACCTTGGCAATGATTCCCTGGCTCAGTGAATACCCGGATCGTACTTCTGCTGGGGTGCTGCGGAACGGTTTTACACATGGTTTCCGCATCCCGGTGGGGGACTTTCAGGGTGTAGGGACGTGCAAAAACCAACTTTCCGTTTTACAACATACATCTGTAGTGCAAGAGAAGATTCAGAAAGAGGTTAGCCGGGGACGGGTCGCCGGCCCGTTTAGTGTACCCCCGGTACCGTATTTTGTCTGTTCTCCGTTAGGGGTGGTCCCCAAGAAGGACCCAGGTGAGTTTCGTTTGATCCATAATCTGTCTGCTCCACATGGTCTTTCGGTGAACGATGCAATTGATCCAGAGGTTTGTTCGGTGCGATACGCATCGTTTGATGAGGCAGTAGCCATCTTGAATCGCCTGGGGCCCGGGACGTTGATGGCGAAATCAGATATCGAGTCAGCGTTCCGGTTGCTCCCGGTACACCCAGACGACCAGCGTCTTCTGGGATTCGGGTTTCAGGGGTCATTTTACATGGATAGGTGTATGCCAATGGGATGCTCTATATCATGTGCTTATTTTGAGAAATTCAGTACTTTCCTGCAATGGGTGTTCACTAAGAAAACGGGTTTCCGAAATGTAATGCATTACCTTGACGACTTTCTGTTCCTTGGCCCCGCCGGAAATCCCGAATGTGCCCAGGCCTTAGCTGAATTCTGTGTGTTGATGGGTCATTTTGGCGTGCCATTGGCACCAGGTAAAACTATGGGTCCCACGACTTGCCTCGAGTTTTTGGGGATCGAGTTGGACTCTAGGGAGGGGTGTTTCCGTTTACCAGCTAGCAAAGTGTTGAAATTCAGGACAGCCCTCCAAGTATGTTTAACTGCATCTAAGGTTACACTGCATCAGTTGCAACAATTGGTCGGGAAGTTGAACTTTGCCTTGAGGGTGATCCCAATGGCCCGCCCCTTTTCCCGCTCAATCGCCCAAGCGATGGTTGGCCTAAAGGAGGGTCATCATCGCACGAGGTTATCGGCCGAGGTCCGCCAGGACATGCGTATTTGGTTAGCATTTTTGGCGGACTTCAATGGTCGAGTCGTCTGGAACAAGCCAGCCGTATCCTCCGAAGAGCTTGGGCTATGGACTGATTCAGCGGGAAGCATAGGCTTTGGCGCCATCTTCGGCACAAAATGGTCGGCACAAAGGTGGCCCCTATGGTGGCATGAGAAGGGGCTGACGAGTAATATTGCTTTCCTTGAACTATTTCCCATTCTGGTGGCCCTGAGAACCTGGCCTGAAGGGTTCAGAGATCATTCGGTCGTGTTCTGGTCTGACAATATGACCGTTGTAGAATGCATCAATAGTCAGGCTGCCCGTTGTAAACTGATTTTGAGGCTGCTCAAAGAAATTGTCCTACTGTGTATGCAACTGAACGTGATATTCAGAGCAAAACATGTCCCGGGGGTGATGAATCAGGCGGCTGATGCACTGTCTCGTTTTCACATGCAGGCTTTCTCGGGTTTCCTTCCTTCAGCGGACCCAGAGCCGGCACCCTTCCCCGAAGCTCTCTGGTCTCTCGGTGCCCCGAACTTCGTCACCTCGTGGGAGAGAGTCTAGCACCCAGGACAAGGAAGGCATATGAAGGGGCGTTTCAGGCCTATTTAGCCTTTTTGGGGACGGAGAGAGGGGGACTTTGGGGTCAGGAGGAGTGGGTAGTACATTTTCTGATGTCCTTACGTAGGGCTGGGAAGTCGGTGGCTACGGCCCAAAGGCATCGTGCCGCCATTTCCTTTGTTGCCAGGGCCCATAACATCCAGGACCCGACAGCGTCTTTTGCAGTACAAAAGGCGCTGCGTGGGTGGCAACGCCTTGAGGGTCGCAGAGTAGATGTGAGGCGACCGATAGGTCTGGATAGGTTGTCCCAGTTGCTGGCCACACTCCCTACCACATGCTCGTCTCCTTTCGAGACGTGTTTGTTCCGGACTGCATTTACGCTGGCATTTCATGGGGCTATGAGGATAAGTGAGCTGGTTGCAAGGAACAAACAGGATGTGGTGGGGGGGTTGTGCCGGGAACATGTTCAGATCAGGGGTGACGCGATGATTGTCTCCTTTCTCAGGTCCAAGACCGACCAAGATGGGAGGGGGGACTGCACGATCATTCGCAGGACCCCCGGGTCCTCCATGTGTCCGGTACAGTGTTTAGAAGATTACCTAGCACGAAGGGTGGCATCATGGGGGGGGACATTGTTGAGGCATGCAGACGCCACCCCGCTGACGAGGTTTCAGTTTCAGCGGGTGCTTGCAATGGCCATTGCCGCAGCGGGCTTGAACCCGGGCGAATTCGGGACCCATTCCTTTCGAATAGGGGCTGCCACTGAAGCTACAGCCAGGGGTCTTAATGTAGAACAAGTGAAACGAGTGGGGCGTTGGTCCTCCAATTGTTATAAGAGATATGTGCGATTGCACATGTTGTGAAGCTGTAATCATGTACTCACGCTTCTTGTCTTTTGTTTGTTTTCAGTTGCGCAAGCCTACGCGGCAGGGCGGACTATGCAGTCGACCCAACACAAGGCCAGCGGTCAGACATCACCGGCTGTGAGAAAGGAGGTGTGGGTCGTGGGCCACTCATACGTGAGACGGGCCGCAGACGTATTCAAAGCAGGTGACATGATTCACGTACCTGGGGAATACGGGTACAGAGTGTCCTTCTATGGAAGAGGCGGTCTCTGTATTGACCAGTTTCAAGCATTTTTTGAGGGTTTGTTAGGGCGGATGAGGTCACCGCCGTCCATAGTCATAGTGCATTTAGGGGGCAATGATTTGGTCGCCACCGGTAGACGACTTCTCCTGGAGGCTATGCTTTCCACGGTAAGTTGGTTAGCGAGGAGAGTTCCGGGGTGCATAATTGCGTGGTCTCATATGATCCCACGAAAAGTGTGGCGGGGGGCTATCTCGATCCCTGCTTTGAATCATTCTGTTAGAAAACTCAATAACAAAGTGAGTAGGTTGTTCCGTTCCAAGACATTGCATTCGATCTCGCATAGTTGTATTAATGATGACAGTATGTATTTGGGGGATGGTGTGCATTTGTCAAGGGTGGGGAATGAGTTACTCATAGGAGACTTCTTAGCTTGGTTAAAAACCTTAAAACATGACCTTTAGGTAGGAGTTTTGTGGGGGGTCCGGATAGCCGGTCAACTATCCGGACCTGTGGCGGTAAGGTCATGATCGGTGAGCACTAATTAGAAGATCCCTATGAGTGGGCGTCACCCAACACGGATGGGAGCGCTCGGGAGAGGTGGCCATTGGCCCCTCAGTGGGGAGGCGGTCCCGTCTAAGGGTGGGTCGCCGGAAGTAAAGGAAAGGCGGTCAAGGCCCCTTCCTTTGTAGGAGGGGTTACAGCCCCCTCCTGGGGAATTTCCCGGGGCCAGTGTCATCTGCGACGGCAGATGCGGTAAGTTGTGTGGGGTGGGGGGAGGTCCACGATACCTTCTAGATACCTCACACGAGTCTTCGAACGACCTTTAAATGGCGTCGAGTCTTAAGTGCCCCGTCAAGTCAAGGGAAATTGTTAGTAGTTGCACTTGAGGTAAGCCTCTGTGCTGTCGCCCCTCCCAAGTGGGAGGGGTAAGTCTGGTTAGGGATCTTGACACCGGTTATGACCTTGCCGTTGGCCCTTAAACGTTAGGATGTACAATTTCAGTATTTCTAGAGAATGTTTTTGTAGGATGCTAGTTCGGCTAGGAGAACCTCTGTATTAGAGAATATGTTAAGGTTAGCCAAACATCGCAATGTGTTAATGAAATTGTACATAACATGAAACGTTTAATGTTTTTAATTTTGTTTTAATAAATACGGCCGGGAGGGTCACTCCCTCCCACCTCCAAAAACTTTAAGAACTGTTTCCGGATTTCCCTCCTTTTGGGGATTGTGTTGAGAGGGGGTGGCGGGTATCTCAGCCATATGGAAAGGGGCGACCACTCGGTCCCCCCGAACGTATGGCGGAGTGCCTCGATCCCCCCGGGAAGCCATTTTTGGGCGGGAGGCGCGTCTCGGCTGGTATGCCCGAAGCGGCGTAGCCGGGGCGCGTTTTTTCCCGCCCTAGAGTGGGCTGGCCTAGACACCGACGTAGCCAGCCCCGCCCTAGGGGCAGGCAGGGGCGGGTTTACGCCCGCCCTGAAGACGGATAAAAAGAGACGCAAGACCAGAAGACGTCCTCTTGTTCTTGTGCTCCGAAGCTGCACCTCCTCGCTACACGTGAGCTCGGGACAGAACGAAGAGCCAATTTTGACCCACCCACCAGCCCCTGAGGACAGCCAGTAGTTTTGTAATAAAGTGATTTATAAGTATGTTTTCCGTTTCGTTTACAGGCTGTGAAGGTATCAGTTTTATGTTGAGCATAATAAAGAATGGTGAATGTCGTGTAGGTTTTTTCGGTTAAAACGATTTGATATAGTGTTGTAATTTTAAGCATGCTCTTTCGGTCGTAGCGACCAATGTTTACATAGGTTTGAGTAAGAATTGTCGTATTTATTTTTTGGTAGGCGGTAAGGTCATGATCGGTGAGCACTAATTAGAAGATCCCTATGAGTGGGCGTCACCCAACACGGATGGGAGCGCTCGGGAGAGGTGGCCATTGGCCCCTCAGTGGGGAGGCGGTCCCGTCTAAGGGTGGGTCGCCAGAAGTAAAGGAAAGGCGGTCAAGGCCCCTTCCTTTGTAGGAGGGGTTACAGCCCCCTCCTGGGGAATTTCCCGGGGCCAGTGTCATCTGCGACGGCAGATGCGGTAAGTTGTGTGGGGTGGGGGGAGGTCCACGATACCTTCTAGATACCTCACACGAGTCTTCGAACGACCTTTAAATGGCGTCGAGTCTTAAGTGCCCCGTCAAGTCAAGGGAAATTGTTAGTAGTTGCACTTGAGGTAAGCCTCTGTGCTGTCGCCCCTCCCAAGTGGGAGGGGTAAGTCTGGTTAGGGATCTTGACACCGGTTATGACCTTGCCGTTGGCCCTTAAACGTTAGGATGTACAATTTCAGTATTTCTAGAGAATGTTTTTGTAGGATGCTAGTTCGGCTAGGAGAACCTCTGTATTAGAGAATATGTTAAGGTTAGCCAAACATCGCAATGTGTTAATGAAATTGTACATAACATGAAACGTTTAATGTTTTTAATTTTGTTTTAATAAATACGGCCGGGAGGGTCACTCCCTCCCACCTCCAAAAACTTTAAGAACTGTTTCCGGATTTCCCTCCTTTTGGGGATTGTGTTGAGAGGGGGTGGCGGGTATCTCAGCCATAGAGAAAATAGACAAACAGCCACACAAGATATGAGGAGTTAGGAAGTGACAGGTAAAAATAATCACACATGTTAGTGAGAATTGAAAAAAAAAATAGATAAAAGGGAAAGGCAACACCAAACCAGAACAGAGGAGAAGGGCGGTTAGAAAGAATAGGAACACAGGAGAACACTATAGAGCAGAATGAAAAATGGACGCAGAAGCCATAAGGACAGTGTACATACAATCATTGAAATTAAAGGGGTTGAAAAGAAACAATGAGAAAGGGAGACAGCGTCAGACAGAAAAATCAGCTTTGCAGCTGCATTTACCATTAGAGCATTAAGTTTTCATTCTGATTGCCATTTGCACACCAACAGCCTCTCTGAATACAATTAAAACCATTGCTGCAAAATCAAATTTCAGATTAGTTCACAAAACACGATATTGCATGTTGGCATCAACGCAACACTGGAAAAGAAGACAAAAGGGAGACTTCACAAGAAACACAGATGAAAAAGAGAAACACAATCAGTCACAAACGCAAAGACTTGTACTCAAAGAGACAGAGAAAGGCAGGAGGGTGTCCCTAGCAAAGGGGAAGTTGTTGCATAGTCAATGAGTAATAAAGAAAGAGGCATAAGTAAATTACGAAGCAAACATTCACAGAAACTTTTCTGAAATATGGTAACCAGCATAGAGGATATTGTGAAACCGAGAATAAAGAAAGAAGACAGGAAGAATTAATCTCAATCAGGCAGAAGAAGTTAGGTAGAATGAGAGAAAAGAGGGAAAGAGGGTCAGTAGATGAGATATTGGAAAGCCTATTGTAGGGTATCGGTATATGCACACCAGGTGCGTAACTCGTGTTTACATTTTTTTAAAACAATGGTCTAGAATTTTTGCGTGCAGCCGGGGTTTTGCTGGCTGATCCACCAGCGCAAAGTAAATATGAGTGAAAAACAATGTCCTTTCGGGGAATGTCCCCCAATCGCACTGCTAAGCGCCAAAGGGAGCTTAAGCTAAAGTTAATCCATGAGAAAATGATGGTTTAAAGTTGCATCTATTTTTTATTCAACATCATAGTATGATTGTAATTAAATTCCTTCAAAGTTTTGCATCGTCATGGGAATGAATGAGTCTTAACATCAGGACCCAATGCATTTCGGGTGAACCCTTCATCAGGGGAATTTAGATCTGTAAATACTGAAGCAGAAATCACATAAAGTCGAGGACTTACCCAGATAAACAATAGTGTGCAGAAAGTGAACAGAAACACTCCACGAGGTGTTAACAGAAATCTTAAAATATGGGTGGCATGCACCGGATTGAAATCAAAGTTCTATCCCATGAGGGGAAATCTAAATAAAAATTGCGATCCTGTGATATGGTACAAAGGAATCAGTGACAGACTTTTGGTTCATAGTCCTGATGTTGCTTTTGTATTCATTAAGTCTGTCTTAAATTTTACGCTCAGTTGTGCCGACATATGCCAGTCCGCAAAGGCATTTAAGGAGGTCAACTACATTTTCGGTGTCACAAGTTGCAGTGACTTTATGTTTAATTTTGATGCCTTTCCATGGATGAGTTATATGGTTTCCCTTGATGATGTTGCAATTATTGCAATTGAGACATGGGACGGCACCCTGATATTGAAGAGGGTTAGTCAATTTTGGCATGGAAAGTATTTCTTTAATGTTTCTGCTGCGTTCATAGGCAAAGAGTGGTAGTTCTGTGAAGATTCTTTTGAAGTCTGGCTCGAGTTGCACCATTGGCCAATGTTTTAAGAGGGTTTGCTTGAAATTGGAACTGAGTTTGGAAAATGTAGAGACCAAAACTGTCCGGTCTTTAGTACATCTTTGGGTAGTGGTAAGAAGTTCATTGTGGGTTTTGGTGGAGGATCGTTGTGCCGCGGGTTCGAGAATCTCTGGAGAGTATACTCTGTCAGCAAATCATTGGAGCATCTCAGTGGTATTTGTAGATAGCTTATTAGGACTGGATGTCATTTTTTTTACACAGAGAAGTCGGGAATATGGTAAGTGTTTTTTCAAAGAGTGTTGGTGGAACCTATTGAAATGTAGTAAGCTGTTGAGGTCGGTTTCTTTCCTAAAGGTATTGGTTTCCAATTCACTGCTAATCTTGGCAATGGATACATCCACGTAATTTATGAAGGTGTCAAAGATATTATAGGTGAATTCAATCTGGTCATTTGCACAATTCAATTGTTGTATGGCTGTAGAGAATTCTTGGTGAGAACCTTTCCATATTAGAAAAATATCATCAATGTATCTGACAAACATAATCAGATAGTCAAACCATTGGTCGGTAGTCAGAATGTGATCCAGTTCAAACTTGTGCATGAACAGATTAGTGTAACAGGGTGCTGCGCAATTGCCAATGGAAGTACCATTAAGCTGTAGAAAGTATTCGTTTTCACAAATGAAATAACTGTGATACAGTGTGTAGTGTACTAGTTCAAGTAGAAAGATCTTCAGATCATGATCTAGCTCAGTGGTAGTTGGAAAGTAATCAACAGCTTCTAAACCCATGTCATATGAAATAGATGTGTATAATGATTTGATGTCAATAGTGCACAGTAGAATCTGCTGATCACCCTCACGGTTAATGGAACGTATCTTAAGCAAAAAATCATTGGTGTCTCTGATGTATGTGGACATTTGTTGAACTAATGGTTGTAAGTAATTGTCCAAGTATCTGTCAACGGTTTTGTGAATAGTACCACAGGTTGACACAATGGGTCTGAATGGGGGCTTCATAAGATTTTTGTGCATCTTGGGCAACATGTAGATCTTGGGGCTCCTGGGGTTGTCCATGAATAGAAACTGTTTGTCCCCATCAGTGATTGTTCTATTAGTAACTGCAGCATCAAGAATGGTTTTGAGACCTGTTCTAAAATCCTCAATTGGATTTTTATCCAGTTTCATTTATGTTAGAGGACCATACATGTGTTCTAGAACATTCTGGGAATAAAATAAAGAGTCCATAATCACGAGTGCTCCCCCTTTATCAGCTTGGCTGCAAGTAATTGAAGGATCCCTTGCAATTTTTTCCAAAATTCCCTGTTCCTTAACAGTAAGATTTGACTGTTTCGTTCTTCCTTTAAACAATTTTTATATATCTTGTTTAATGAGGTTTTCAAACGAGTCCAATATTTTGTGACTGCCTGGAGGCATATAGCTGCTCTTCTGTTTCAACCCTTTGAGTGTACCTTTTTCTTGGCAAGGTTGATTGTCCATTATGTTGGTAAAGAAATGCTTGAGACGAAGAGTGCGGATAAATTTGAAGAAACTAACTTCAAGTTCAAGTGAGTTCGAGTGGTATGTTGGAACAAAAGATGTGCCCTTTTGAAGAGTGTTGATTTCCACAGGACTCAATCAGTAAGATGAAATGTTAATAATTAGTTATGGTGGTGTTAAGTTCTGTTTACAGATCTAACTCTCCCTGATAAAGGGTTAGCCCAAAATGAATTGGAACCTGATGTTCAGACTCATTCATTTCCAAAGCGATGCAAAGTTTTGAAGGAATTTAAATCCAATCATACTATGATGTTGAATAAAAAACAGGTGCAACTTTAACCCATCATTTTCATATGGATTAACTTTGGATTAACCTCCCTTGGGAGCCTAGCAGTGTGATTGGGGGAGGTTTCCTGAAAGGACAACGCTTTTAACTCATATTGGAAAGCCTGACACAGATGCAGAAAAGGAAAGTGAATCTGAATTGAAAAAGTAAGGTCAGTAAATGGGAGTCCAAGACAGGATGCTATGTTTCATCAGAAAAGAGCATTCTAATAATGGAAACAGGCAGAAAAAAACAGTCAGAGAGAAAGAGTGGATTAAGTAAAAGTGGGGGGAATTTTCAAACAGGCATGCAGACAAATAAAGGGGTACAGGATTGAGAAAGAGACAGAGACAGAAAGCGTTTTTTATACCCTAACAGGTTGGGTCTTGGCCCACCAGACCTATAGAGGCCAAGGTCACTCACCAAGCCACCAAATGTTGAGATCTTCACCAGGAAGGTAGGGATTTCCATGTATTCAGTGGAGCAACTGCTGAGGCGGCTCCAATGAAGACACTGAACTTATGTGAATGGGCCATGTTTAGAAGGGATGGGAGCTTGCAGACACCCGAATCTCACGGCTGCCATCTTTCCTGTCCCTTCCAGCGTGGCTTGGCAGTTATGGGAGAGAATTCAAGACTGATACTGTAATGGGAGGTGGAAGATGCACTAAATTGCTTCAGAATTTTGCTGACCTTTCGAAAACGGGGAACCTGGACCCCCCACGATGTACGAGGCATTGGCAGAGTACTGTGCCATATAATTATGTAGTTGGCTGAGGCCTTTTAAAGATTTCTAATAATAAATGAACTTTTTCTACTCACCATATTTGCTACGGACTTCTTTTGTTGGTGCACCATCCTTCATTCCTACATTTCGGTATCTGCCCTGACAGTAGAGCTTCTGTGTGGCCAGCCCCGGATATGACTTGTACAACTTTTTTAATTCTTCCTACTGCAAAATTTGAGTGCGAACCTTAGTCAGCCACAGCTTTCTTTCATTGACATATAATTATGGCTGTCGGCATCGGTGGCAGCCTCAGGAGAGTGTGGCCTGAATCAGAGCAGCAGATGAACTGTAGGCTACGGAGGTCTCCGGCATGAATGGCCCCCAAGGTCGTCCGGGATCCTCGAGGCAGAGCAGGAGATTTGGCAAAGCAGGTTCAACAAGAGCTCTCAATCAGAAGCTAGGGTGGAGCCACTAGGACTAGGTGGCCGCGTGTGGAACTAGTCATCGATGGAGATGGCCCCTGCAGTGGTGGTGAAAGCAGGTGGAGCAACAGCCTTCAGGGAAGACTTGCCCCCTACAGCAGATATTTTTTAAATGCCTGGTCTGTCTAAATGATTGTCAGAGAGCAAAGAAATGCAGGCTGTGAGGCGAACTGGGTTACCTCAATTGACTAACTATTTAGTGCATTTTTCAAAGTTTTTGCAAATTACCATGAAGTTCAACCTCATGGTAATTTGCGGCCCCTATTAGCGAAATCGCAATTTTTTTTAACTTTAATGCATTGCATTTAAGGAATCTCAATTTGAGATTCCTTAAATGCAAGTAATCGCAATTTTGGGATTTCTTAAATTGCAATTTTTGCATTTGGGATGATGCATCCCAAATGCAAAAATACCGGCCGCAAAGGGGCAGATTCTGAGAATCTGCTCCTTTCTGAGCGGATTTTACCTTGATGCATCTATGCCTAAATAACTCTCACAGTGTCAAAGAGAGAGAAATAGACAAATTCAAACAACAAGATGCCAAGAACAGAGAGTGTATATGTGAAAAAATTAACAAAAATGTTTACAAAAGATTTTCATTTAGCCACTAATACCTATCTGGCATGGAACTTTTTTTAATTTTTTTTAATTTATTTTATAGAGTTTTAAATAGTGCAAACTAGACCTGAAGATATCAGGTATCAGAGCGCTTTACCTGAGCACCAGTTTCGTTACAAATGGACACATTCATTTTTGTTTGGCAAATTCGGTGTTAATTGCACTGTTTAACAAACTGAAAGGCCATTTTTTTCATTTTTTGGAAGGTTTTGGGAAGGTTAAATCATATTGCAAGAAATTGTCACAGACACGGACTTTATGAAGAGACCCACATCAGGGATGAGGTTGGAACAAATACAGAAAGTGGACAAGGCCTACAAGGTAGACAGGAGCCTAAAAGAGATTGCTGCGGTGCCGTTGGACCTCCAACCCTCCAGGGGGCCCTAAACCGGGAGGATATGGTGTAACGGCTAGAGCTGCCGACCCTGGAGCTTGGGAACCAGGTTCGAATCTCGGCGTTAGCTCAGCTTCTTGTATTTCTGGGCAAATCACTATGTTGTGTGCCTACCAAAGATGGATGTGTCCTTGTGTGATGTAACTGGGTGCGCATGTAAAGTGCTTCAATACATCTGGGTCGAATTCGCATTTTATGAAATTGCAACAAAAAGGGGGGGGGGCATTCAGCCCAAGAATGCCGCTGCCCGCGTCTCACGCAGGGGGACATTGGCAGAGCAGCTCCCTAGTGGCCATTCGTTGTAGCTCGCCGCCCTGTACCCGGGGCGTGGAGGGGAGGCATGCAGGGCTCCCTGCCCCTCCCCACAGTTGCCATGACGCACGGCCAGGGGAGGGCTTACCTGTGGGGGGGGCGTGCCATTACTAAAGTCCCGGCTGCCCCTGGCTCTGCCTCTTTTTCGGCTTTCTGCCCGCCTGAGCGCTGCACCAGCGTTGTTGTCGTCGTCATTGTCGTATTCGTCTGTCATCGATAGTGGCCTCCTCCAGAGCTGTGGCGGAGTTCCAGGGCGATCTGGAGGCAGACTGGTTCAGTAAGGGTACCTCTGCGGCAGACTGGTACAGTAAGGGTACCTCTGCCTGGCACAGTAAGGGTGCCTGGGCCAAGGACCTGGAGCCGCAGGAGGTTCCGGGAAACTGCGACGGCGCCCCGTTAGTTCTTCAGGCGGTCGGGGGGCCTGAACCGACCGGGGGTGTGCCATACCGCTCTGCCCTGAAAGAGGGGGCGGGAGTATAAGATAGGATCTACAAGGTGCTGCACCGTCTGAGCATCGACTCACCGTGCTGGCTGGCTCGTTAGGCAGGCGGGACAGCGAGGGGCTGCCTGCTTTGGATCGCCCGTAAGATGACCCACCAAACGTCATACGCTTGTTGTATGAAAATAAACCTGCAGCAGTTCTTACCCATAATACGTGTCCAGTGTATTTATTTATTTATGGGGCTAGATGTACATGATGTTGGGTGGGAGCGGATGACGGTGTGGGCACTATGCCGCTGCCCGCGTCTCACGCAGGGGGACATTGGCAGGGCAGCTCCCTAGTGGCCATTCGTCGTAGCTCGCCGCCCTGTATCCGCGGCATGGAGGGGAGGCATGCAGGGCTCCCTGCCCCTCCCCGCAGTCGCCATGACGCGCGGCCAGGGGAGGGCTTACCTGTGGGGGGTGAGGGGGCGTGCCATTACTTAAGCCCCGGCTGCCCCTGGCTCTGCCTCTTTTTCGGCTTTCCACCCGCCTGAGCGCTGCACCCACCCTATCCTCGTACCCAGCGGCTCAACAGGCGGCGTGAAGTGATGGAATGTTTTAACGTTGTCTTTTGTGTTGCAGGCGGAGTTACATGGTGATCTGGAGGCAGGTGGGTACAGTAAGGGTACCTCTGCGGCAGACTGGTACAGTAAGGGTACCTCTGCCTGGCACAGTAAGGGTGCCTGGGCCAAGGACCTGGAGATGCATGAGGTTCCGGGAAACCGCAACAGCTAGTCCTTCGGGCGGTCGGGGGGCCTGAACCGACCGGGGGTGTGCCATACCGCTCCACCCTGAAAGGGGGGGCGGGAGTATAAGATAGGATCTACAAGGTGCTGCACCATCCGAGCATCGACTCACCGAGCTGGCTGGCTCGTTAGGCAGGCGGGACAGCGAGGGGCTGCATGCTTTGGATCGCCCGTAAGATGACCCAACAAATGTCATACGCTTGTTGTATGAAAATAAACCTGCAGCAGTTCTTACCCATAAATACGTGTCCAGTGTATTAATTTATGGGGCTAGATGTGCATGATGTTGGGTCATGGGTGGGAGCGGATGACGGTGTGGGCACTAAGGATATCTATCTGAGAGGGCATCTTGTCTGATTCTGCGGGTGGGTCCCATCCTTTTAATTTATGCCACTGGTGCGAGTTTGGAAGAAAACTGTGAGGCGGAGGTATAGGACATCCAGACAGACAGAGAGAAGAAAGTGACAGAAACAAAGATAAAAAAAAGTCAGCAGAACCACAGTGAAAAGAAGACAAGACTGCGAGTCACAGTCAGACAGAGAGGACAATAAGTACGAGAAGCAGAAACAGATCTTTTTGTAGGATTGATAAAAAGGGAGAAATAAGCAACATGAAAAGCTTGGAAAATGGGTGCGAGATGCAGAAAATGAGACAAACAGACAGACATATGGAAAATTAAAATGAGAGAGAGTCTCGAAGAATGAATAAAAGGGCATTAGAAAAGGGAAGCGCCAGGTATGAAATAAAGTGGGAGAAACAAAAGACAGACGAAATACAGTAAAAGTAAGGGACAGTATGAGTAAGTGGTTATATGGGCAGAATGAAGGAGAAATCATTGAATAATGACCCAAACAGAGGAAAGAAAGACACAAATAGAGGAAAGAACTGCTAAGAGATTGGGAAAGAGGAAATGGGTGAAAGAAGAGAGGAAGGGTGGCTCAGACTCGTAGGAATATTCAGATACATCAGGGGATAATAGAATAAACTGCAGTGAGAAAGACCAACGTACATGTAGAAAAAATAAATAAGGTAAAGAACAGATATGTAGGAAATGAAAAATTAGCTATTGTTTAAAATAACATTGAAAACAAATTAAACGAAAGGACAACATAGGGCAGTAAATTATCACTTATATAAAGTATGCGTGTGTAAATCTTTATAATTCCTTTCACCAACGTCTCTCTCCTTACTTTTTTCAGTCTTCAAGAGGAATTCAAATGCGGTATGATCCACTTCCCAAATCTTGATCTTTCGTGTGAAGATGAAAAGATCAGCCTTTTTCTAACCAGTAGTGAAGTCATATTCTTTGGAATAGGTCCAAAGCTGATTTGCATATGGATGATCTCTGTGTGGAGTGGTACAGTGGGCGAAAAACGATGGAGTGGAATGCAGCCCCGAGCGTTCACCAACGGCTGAAAATACATCAGGCAATCGTTCCATCACTTTTGTTTGTTTACAAAGTGAACGAACTACATTTTTTTCAAATATATAATGCATTTTAATTAGGTAAACTTTACTTGCCCTTTGTAACGCGCTCCAGTTTTCAAATGGGAGCATGTTTCTGCCAAGCAATAGTACAGGAGCACTGCCTTATTCGAAGTCTAGAGTTTTTTCTTCAAAAACAACTGATGAAATTGCAATCTGCAATCACCAATCGCATTTAGGGGCCATATGTATGAAGCGTTTTTCTTGTCGCAAACGCTGCGAATCCGAAATTCGCAGCGTTTGCGACAAGAAAAACGTGAAATGCGATGTATGAAATTATCGCATCGCAAATGTTAAGGAATCGCAACATTTGCGATTCCTTAACATTGCACAAGCATTTAGGAAATCGCAAAATGCGATTTCCTAAATGATATGTATGAAATATTTAAAAATTGCGATTTTGGAATAAGATGTCGCAAATTACCACCAACTTGTAGTTGGTGGTAAATTGCAAATTCTTTTCAAAAAGCATTTTTTTTTAAAACAAAAGGTGCCATGTGACGCTCATACATGCCCTTTGGG
This sequence comes from Lissotriton vulgaris, assembly GCF_964263255.1. NCBI lineage: Eukaryota > Metazoa > Chordata > Amphibia > Caudata > Salamandridae > Lissotriton > Lissotriton vulgaris. The sequence continues at coordinate 1,592,021,599 of NC_141695.1, read as the reverse complement.
CATGTATGTGCGCCATATGCGCACACATGTCATTTTCAGGGGTGCAGCAGGGTGTTCTTGAGACACCCCTGCACCCTGGAAAATTCGCAAAATTTGCGATTAGCAAATTGCTAATCGCAATTTTGCCTTTCATTTCTATGGGCCAAGAGGCCCTTAGAAATGAATGGGATGTATTCCTTATTTGCGAATTCGCAACTTGCGAATTCGCAAATAAGGAATTATTGGAAATCGCTAAAAAATAGCGATTATTTACATACATACCGTTTTGCGATTTCCAAATAGCGATTCCTTAAAATTCGCTATTTGGAATTCGCAAAACGATAGAATGATACATATGGCCCTTAGTCTCTTGTTCAATTTGTATAGCTTTTTCATGGGAAGATCTTTATTCTTCACCTCCTTCCCTGGTGGAAACGTGGACTCTGTCAGCAGGCTGTATAAGGATCCTATGAAACTTGTGGGTACACTGGATGATGGAGTACTGTGGATGTTATAAACTGCACTAGATTATAGTATTCATTATTATTAAAGCCATTTTAAACATATAGGCTCTGATTCTGAGTTTGTCGTAATCCAGGTACTTCTGATCACACCAGATAAATAACAATGTCCTCAGGTACGTTATTTACCAGGTGCGTTAAATACCACCTATTATGAGTTTCTGGGAAATACCATGCAGATTTTGGCATTTGCAGCCCCAAAGTCTGCATGGTACGGTAAATACCTTACACTTTTCCCCTGCTAAATTCTGGCAGGTTTGACCGGCCTAAAATTTGTCAAAGGGTGAAATATTTAAATCACCCAGTAATTATCTGATGCAGTAAATATCACTCACTCATAATTATGATAAAGCTACTATACATGTGCTGCAGGTGGTGCAAAATGCGGCCGCGCGCCTGCTAAAGAATGTCCCCAGACGCACCTCAGCCACTGCCGCTTTGCGTGACCTCCATTGGTTGAGCATCCCAGAACGCGTTAAATTCAAGGCACTCTGCTATATGTTCAAGGCTAAGCAGGGTAGCACCCCAGTATATGTTCAGGGGCTGGTAAAACCCTATAGACCCCTGCGCTCATTAAGGTCATCGGACATTGGCAATTTCACAGTACCAAGATGGAAGCTGGCAAAAATGGGAGGCCGCTCCTTTTCCACTCTTGGTCCTAAATACTGGAACTCCCTCCCATTGGCATTAAAATCTGAGACCAACTTACTCCGCTTCCGTAAGGCTTTGAAGACCCTGCTCTTTACTAAGCGTGACCAATAGTCGGCAGAGGCCTTAAGTCAAGGTGACATTCTCTTTTCTTCTACAGTCTATCCCTGGCGCCGGGAAACCCATTGTGGGTAGCTGTGCGCGGTACAAGCTTAAATAAATAAATAAAAATGACTCCCGGAAAAACAAGGGTTAACACGAGAGTTAGAAAACACTAACCCACTCCTAATCAACGAACAAACTATGTAATTCCAGTGCATGTTCATATATGTATAAACGTGACTCTGGGATTCACTACAAATAAACCTGTAATTTCTGGACTCATCATTATGGTAGATGCACGATCCCCAAGTAGGTCAAGGGAGGTACGTAGGGTTTGTCCTAGCTCAGGTTGGTAAACTGGTTTACGTCTGTGCTTGCCAGAGAGTTTTTAATGTATAAAACGGGGCTGTATTTGCTGGGGAAGCTGAAAAAACATATCATTATGTTGGTCCATACCAGACTTTCTGCTTTCTGTATGAAAAAGTTGGTCCCCGAAGTGAGATTGTTACCCTTTTAAAAGGCAAAACATGGGGCAGGAAACAGGCATGTACCCATAAGTGAAATATTCCAATGCTTTTAGATTAGGCATCTGATTTGATTGGTGAGGTGGGTCAAAAGTGGTGACAACTGTGATTGTGTCAATATGGGCAGGCATTTCATTGATTTCTAATAGTGCCCCCAAATGGGGTATTCACAAACAGAAGTCTGTTGCTTGCACTTAAGAGCTTAGATGTGCTTGTTCGTTAACTTCAGCATCGCTCGTTCAGAAAATTCGTCTCATAGAGTCTATAGTATCAGATAAACAACAGGGGTGGATCCAGAGCGATCAAACAAGTGAACTCCTCTTCAGGAGTCATTTCAAACACAAACAACTACATTTATATCAGAATGTCACATATATATTATAGATCTATATATGGTCAAACTGCCCAACTTATATATTTTCTAGACCCCCTGCTACCTATCAGGATTCAGGTTTACATGTAATACCCATAGGATAAAGCCAACGATCCTAACCCTCCATTTGTTTTGAGTGAAGTACATCGGTTAGGAACCCGGGGATAAATTGCTGTAAAGGGAAAGACATTGGATTGGCGTCAACAGCAGCCTGGGATCATATCAGAACCATAGCTCAGTAATCTTGATAGAACACAAAGACAAGATTTCCTATTAAAATCTTGCAAGCATTCAACTATATCCAGGTATAATAAGAAATAATGCTTTCTTGGCTTACCTATATCTCACTGGCGATTGATGTGACTAGCCCCGATCCAATGCAAAATACAGACTGACAGCCAAAGATGCCAAGGAAAGAAATGGAGCACTGCAGTGGAATAGGCATCACATTGACAGCAGTTCATTATGAACAATTATGAATGCAGGTACGTATGAGCTAATTTAATAAGCCTCTGAGGAGGGAGGCAAGGTAACCAAGGGAGTAACAGACAAGAGCATCAGATAAAACTGGGAACTGCAAAGGCAAAAAATAATAAGGTGCTGGAATGCAAAGCTGGGGGATGACCAGTCAGAAGTAAAGTAAACGGAAACAACTGGGATATGTCATCATACACCTTCCCAGTGTCCAAAAGAGTTTTATATAGCAGCTTTAACCCTGTCATGCTGGAAATCTCACCCCTTACCCAGAAGTAAGGATTGCATGATTCTCATACTACTTTCCATACGCCCATTTTCTAAGTTTTCCATGCCTGACCTCTTCTGCTCCAGGGTTGGGATCCGAAATATTGCACAGTTAATACTAGTCTTCTGTAACTGTTCTACCTTCCTTTTGCTGACACCACTATAGCCTCCATTGTAGTACCTCAGATTTGCCAATATAGTTGGTCTTCAAACTAAAAAGGTTATTTTAAGTGCTAACTTCACACACTGTAGAACAAATAATTTGTGTTATGAAACTATTCAGTAGATAATTATGCTACTGCCTTTAAAGTAATCATCTGCGGTATAGATGCAGAAAGTGCTTCAATATTGAGTCAGTATGATCTGTTTAGTAAGGGCAAAAGTAAGATCTTTAAGGACATTTAAAATGTATAAAGTGTCTCTAACATTAGGAGGGTTGAGTAACAATGCACTCTCTCAGAAAATAGAGTAATCTGAGAGGGGCTCTCACACGGATCCTATACCGAAGATATCGATCTTCCAGGAGGAGGAGATCTATGTTTGTGTATCGAAAAACGTAAAAAGCAGGAATCATTGTCTTCCTTTCCAGTGGAGGCTCCTCTGCTATGTTTGAGTACCGTCGCCCCCCCTCCCCACCAACCTAAAAACTTGAAAACTAAAATGATAATAACACAGGTTTATTATTGTTGTATATTCCAAGGTCTAGTCTTGGGGGAGGGCCCTCGGAGGGAGAGTCAGGAGAGGGAGAGGTAGGTACTGCTATCAGTGTACATTTCAGTTTGGCCAACCCACTTAAGCTGACTAAACTGACATGCGCACTGAGCTGTCTCCAACCCAGCTGCATTGCTTGGTTGGAGACAGCAAAGCACAGACTCACAGTCTCTCTGGGAGTGCAAATTCACGGCACTAGGGTAAATCCTAACGCTGCTTTCAAACATGAGAGCAGCATCAGGATTGCCCGCAGGGGTGCCTGTGCTGCAGCGTGGACTAAGAGAAGAAGAGCGGCGGGCCTGCGGGAGGTACTTTTTTTTCTCCTTTTCTTCTGTTTTCGTCCTTCGTCCCGTCCCTTCCAAAGCCCCCAACCTGCCACTCCGCCCAAACAGCAGCCACTACTGTTCCTTTCAATTACAACATATCCCTCCTTCTTATCCACAATATTATTGGCCACAGCTTCCAACACTAAGCATTCTATGGTAGATTGGAAATACTTGGACTCCTTGAAAAGAAGGATACTGTTTCCTTAAGATTGAAAAAGCATAATGCTTCTTGCATTCAGTGTCAATAATTATGATGGCCCCTTTTGTCAGCACATTTCATTAGATCTGAGGGACTGGTCTGGAGTTCTTGTTAAGCCATAAGATCTTCTGAGCTGAAAAACCTTCATCTATTAAACTCCAAGTGTAGCAACATTTCGTAAGACTCTTTGCAACAATGTCATAACTTTATGGCCTGTTATAGAAGTCAGAGGATTGTAGCCTTTTTGGATTATGAGAGCCAGAGGAAGAGAAGAAGCTTCCAGTTCCGGGTCCGGGTTTTGAAAACAACATTTTGAGTTTGATTTTTCTCTTGGTTTCTTCGAAATCAACATGGAACAGAAAAAGATAATGTAAATGAGTAGCCCCTAATTAAGCACTCTCTCTTAAGCTGCACTTACAGAGAGCATAGAAAGGATTACAAGTAGTGATTGAAGTTGAATTGACTGCTGTCACTACTGTGGGTCCCTCTTAGGGAAGAATCTATGACAGAATATCGACGGACATAATATCGACCTACAGAACATCGACGCTGGAATATCAAAGGCAAGTATATCGACACCCTATCTACAACATGGTAAGTACAAAAATATCGAAACTAAAATATTGATGTTAAAAATATCGTAATTTGAAATATCGGTTTTTTTCTGTAAAAAAAAGTAAAATAAAGTCAATAATACTTATAAGTAAAAGAAACATATTTAAACATATTTAATAATGTTTAAAATAATACATATTGAATAATATAACTTTAATTAAAAATAAACATAACATATATTATATACTTACCCAATAATACATTTTATTAATTATTTTAATTACTTATACATTATTAAAATATACTATCAATTACAAAAATATCTACACACATAAAATAATAACATAAATAAAAATAAACAAATATATTTAATAAATTAAAATAATTAAATATACTTTCAATATTTTTAAACTTAATTAAATACAACAGTATCTAAAATAATACAAAAAATATTAAATACATAAATAAATAAAACTACTATTTAAAGTCCAAAAAAAACGACTGTAATGAAAACATTGGATAGCGTAGAATGTAAAATTACTATTCCCACTCCAGAAAATTAAACAGTAGGGAAAGCGTTAAATTGCGTAAGGGTAATAATTACTATTCCCACTCCAGAGAGTGAAACAGTAGGGAAAACATTGGATAGTGTAAGAGTAAAAATTACTATTCCCACTCCAGAGAGTGCAACAGTAGGGAAAGCGTTGGATAGCGTAGTGGTAAAAATTACTATTCCCACTCCAGAGAGTGCAACAGTAGGGAAAGCGTTGGATAGCGTAGGGGTAAAAATTACTATTCCCACTCCAGAGAGTGCAACAGTAGGGAAAGCGTTGGATAGCGTAGGGGTAAAAATTACTATTCCCACTCCAGAGAGTGCAACAGTAGGGAAAGCGTTGAATAGCGGGTGGGTAAAAATTACTATTCCAACTCCATAGATTGAAACAGTAGGGAAAACGTTGGATAGCGTAGGGGTAAAAATTACTATTCCCACTCCAGAGAGTGCAACAGTAGGGAAAGCGTTGGATAGCGTAGGGGTAAAAATTACTATTTCCACTCCAGAGAGTGCAACAGTAGGGAAAACGTTGGATAGCGTAGTGGTAAAAATTACTATTCCCACTCCAGAGAGTGCAACAGTAGGGAAAGCGTTGGATAGCGTAGGGGTAAAAATTACTATTCCAACTCCACAGAGTGAAACAGTAGGGAAAACGTTGGATAGCGTAGGGGTAAAAATTATTATTCCCACTCCAGAGGGTGCAACAGTAGGGAAAGCGTTGGATAGCGTAGAATTTAAATATAACATACTTATAAATCATTTTTATATTTAAAATAATGTATAACTAAATTTTAAAATAAATCTACATCATTTACAAACAATTAAATTTGAATAATTAATTAACAATAAATTACCAACAAATACCAATAAATAATAATTATAAAAAATTACTCACCAAATAATAAATATTAAACAATAAAATATTTTTCATTACAAAAAAATATTATTTAAAATTAATTCACAATTAAAAATTATTAAACAATAACATTATTTTGTATATCAAATAATATTTTTTATAAAACATTGATTAGCAATTAATTACAAATATTTTCCAATTAATAAAAAATAATTACCAATTAAAAATATTAACTGCCAATTAACAAAATTATTTACCAATTAAATAATTCATTACCAATTACAAAAAGTATTTCCCAATTACAAACATGAAATACCAATTAAAAAAATTAAATAACAATTAAAAACATTAATTACCAATTAAAAAAATAAATTATCAATTTAAAGAATTAATTCCAATTAATAATTACTTATAAAGAAAATTATTATCCATAACAAAAAATTATAAATCATTAATTAATTAAATTACTTTCCACCCAATTCCCCTATAAAGCCACAACCCACTACAGAAATAAAAACAAAAATTAATTAAAATTAATTTAGAATTCCTAAAAATTATTAATTAATTAAGTATATTTTAATTACTTCCCACCCTATTCCCCTATAAACCCGCAACCCGCTCCGGTACTAAAACATAAAATGTACCTAAAAATAACATTATTAATATATAAAAAATAATCCACATATAATTTTTAAAAAATTAAATACTTAACAAAAACATATTACACATACATAATTAAATACATAAAAATAATACAAATATCGATATTAGTGACATCAAAATTAGTTACATCGATATATATGCTATCGATATTACTAACTTTGATATTACTTACATCGATATAAATAAATTCAATATTACTTACCTACGGGTCGATATTCTGTCCAACGATATTCTTGACATCGAAATTCTGTACCTTCGATATTTCCAACTCGATATTTGTGTAGGTCGACAATTAGGAATCGATATTTAGACTGTGTACCCTTAGGGAATTTTCTAGGTTGTTCTAAAGTTGACAGCGCCCACGACCTTTTCCTGGTCCTCTTTCTTTGCCTAATTTATGTTGTGGAGGTGGTATGGAGACTATATTCCATTGCAAAACTTACCCTAGGGCTAGATGTAGAGGTAGAAGCCTCTGGTGCTTCTAAATTGTCCTTGCAAGTAGTAGTGGTAAAAGAGCAGTTCCATTGTGTCTATTTTTTACATCACTTATTATTCTATTTTCTATGAACTTGAGCAGCTTCGTCCTGGGGGCTAGAGGTATGGTATTCTCCTTTCAAATGAGGTATTGCCCATTCATGCAAGCGGTGCTTCAACTTTTTCTTACGACTGTTAACTTTGAGATAAACCAGTTGGTCCTTTTACTCAGCAATATCATCAGAGATTTCATCCTGATGTGCTTTATCATTTTCGAGTTCAGATTATTTTTTGTGTTTAAGAATCTCTTTGAGGAGAACTTACTCAAATGCTTGTCTGAGTAATTTATTAAAATGACCCAGTTTCGGTGCACTTCTTGGACACATAATTCCACTTGTTTCGAATAAAGTATCATCTAAAAACGTGTGATCCTAGGGGTGGGATCCTATATATAAGACTTGTTGGTACAGCACTCCCCAAGTCATTCAGTTACTGAGGCACCATAAAATGTTCTCCTGATCTATTTCCTCTTTAGGTCTGAAAGTTGTTACCACTCATTGTTGAACTCCGCTTCAAGTGTAAGATTGGGGTCTTCGAACAGTGGAGATGGTCCAAATTAGGGGTAATGTGTACATAAGTGAATGCAAGGCAGATGTTTCTATAGTCAGTTATAAGGAAGGCAAGATTTGCCGGTATGTGAGGTAGCGTTGGAGGCTGGTCAGGAATTAGAAACTAAAACAGCAGCAGAAATTTATGGAAAATATGGTATTTAAAATGTTAATATTTTAGAAGAAGTTGGGCCAGATATCTTTTTTTACTTCTTGGAAGGGTGAATGCATTGATATTTGCCTAACCAAAGTAATTATTTTAGCTATTTGGAGATAGTAATTCCTAGCTTTTACACAAAGAACAATTAGGTGAAGCTGGTTAACAGAATACACCTTCTGCAGGAGTCAAAATACCAGATGTCCAGAGCAAAAAAATAGAACATGGGGAGATAGCTGCATAGCCATGAATTTCCTTACAGTGTGCATTTGTGGGTTTGTTGTACAGCCATATTGCGATCTCTTGGTTCCGTAGTTAACCCGTTTACCGGAGTGGCAATTCCGCCGCAGTGCGGGACGTTCGATTGAGTGGGCAGGGCCGCATTGGCCAACGGACGTGCGCAGCACTTCCTCGGTAGTGCTCGCGACGGCCTTTGGCCGACGGGTGCACTTAAAGGGTCCGATTTTGTATGCTTTCTACACTTTTTCGCTCATGCAGAAGACCTACATCTATGCACCTGAGTATTGTTGACAAGAATGAGCCAGGAGACAAATGAGATAGTGGTCTCCTCTACATACAGAATTGTAAACTGGTTGCTGTCAACAACTTGGAAGTTTTTCACCAAGAGGTTCTGGGTGACATGAAAGAAGTCAAGTGCAAGCCTCAAGTTATTTCTGCTATTGCTCGTAACTGCTGCTTGCCCTGACTAGAAGACAAACGGATTTAGAAGCCAGCAGGTAAAGGAGAAAACATCTGCAGGAGCCCTGGAGAACCAGCAGTTCCCACACCAAGACATCACTGTGGCATTGTGATGGTCTGTGCAGGCACAACAGTGGTGAAATGCGACTATGCCTGGGGCACCGTAAGTTGGGGCCTGTGTGGCCTATGCCTAGAGATTGTGTGTGTGCATGAATATGCTTACTGAGCACGGAGGTTACTGACAGAAACACATGATTTGATGCATGCATAGGAAGCTGAATAGGGTGTATATGAATGACATACTAGACTAATGAATTTCACAGCTAATGGACAGTCTGAACTTCAGTTCCTAGGACCGCAGAGACCACGTTGCTGTAATCAATTCGGGTTTAGGACTGCAAGACGGACATCCTGCCTTGAGAAAGCCCTCGGCAAACTGGCCATGAGGCGAAACACGTGTCGGCTGTTTTTTCGTGTCATTTCACTACTGGAACAAATAATTAAAAACGACACATCCTATTGACCAAGCACAAAAGGATATGAGGGTTGGACATCATTATTCCTCTCACTACATTTGATTAGCAGGCACAGACCTCCACCCACAACTCTAATGGTGAGTCTGAAGCAGAATGAGGGAGTTCATCTTGATGATGCCGGCGTGGTTTGATTGCCTCATACTTCACTAATAGTCTCAGCTGAAGCCAGGCCAGTAGACCTACAGTTGTTGGCTTCATAGGGGTGATCAGATGGCTCCATGTCACCAGACCTTTTACATATCTGTGTCTGGGGCTTAGCTCGGTTGGTAAGATTGAGGGGGTGTGAGGTTCGGTTTTCCCAACAATCACACTGGCATATAATATTAAAATACATAATATGACAAGCAGGGTGCATGAGAGGGGCTAAAAGGGGAGTGGAAAGGGAGACGAATAAAGATTGGTACAAATACCAAGTTAGAGAAAACACAACATTTTGTAAATTGACCAACATGTTTGAAGACTTTTAGAACAGAGAGGCAGAGAGTGTGTTTTTATTTGTGTGCATGGAACAATTCCTGATGAAATCCGACAGACACCTCACCATACCCAAATGAAAGCACCTGGACCCAACTATTTTCCGGAAAATGCATTTACTAGGGCGGTGTAACATCCCAAAAACCCTCACTGAAGCTACGCCCTTGATCATTGCTATCAGATGTGCTGGTCCAATTGGCTCAATTAAAATGAGCCAAGGCTACAAATCCAAAAATGCACTGATATGTAAAAGCAAACATTCGGAAGGGAAAGTTGTGTCCTGGTGATATGACACAATAGATTAACCTAGGCATCCTCCCTGATCGATAGATGGGTAAAAGAACTAGAATTCTTCCATCAGCCTCCAGTCCTGCAGACCAATCCCAGACAGATAAATATTCTCGGAGATAACTACACCTCTAGGCACCTTTAATTTCCTACCTGGCCCCAAAGTCGTCTCTCCATATGTGTGTCTTTTGAAAAGGCTATACTATAGTACGCTGAAACCTAAAAGGCCTCATCACTGAGAAAACAGAACTTTTACTAAAAAAGTGTATCTATATATATATTTTTTTTTAAATGACAGACTGATACTTAGGCTTTGTTTTGCATTAGCAAATGTTGTACTATTTCCTCTTCCAATCTAAATTGCGTTTTAAATTTGATATTTAAGCGTGCATTGTGGACCGGGAAACTTTCTTCCAGCAGAGCAGCGGTGTTCTCTATTACATCTCAGCATACGGGTCTTATTTACTAAATAGCCTCTCCTCTGGCAAAGCCCTAAGCCCTGTTACCTAACCTTGCCTTATCTACAGTAGACGGACATAAAAATACAAAGTGCCCACTGGCACCACAGGGTCTTTCATTTATCGTGAGGACATCTGACATATATTTGCACGGCCTGCTTTTTTTTTTTTTTAATTTTCAAGCAGAAAACTGCATTTCACAAACTATTTGTCTGTGTGGCTCTCAATAGCGGATGGGACGGCCTGTTATTGAAATGCAACCTTCGGCAGAGTGGGGCGAGGGTTGTATTGAAACCCACTTCTTGAAGATGAAAGGGCACTGCACAAAAAGATTAGCATATCATTCTTAGCTGCAGAGCACTTCTGCTAACGACATAATGGTTCTTTATAGCTTACCGGCGGTTAATCGGCAATTAACAGGGGCCCTGACGACGCATGTCCACAAAAGTGGCTGCATACCTGCTTTTCAGCGGTTGCCCAGATGCACGTACAACGTACGTTTTGTGATGCGTCAATGTCGCTCAAATAGAGCGTGTAAGAAACAGGCGGGGAATTTGACGATTTCCTTCATGCGAGGGCTACGTAAAGGCTGTTCGGGTGTGATCAAAACACTTTAAAAACTTGTTGTGAGATGGCTGTGACTGAGGAGACGTTTATGAACAAGTGGGACCGTCCCCACCGACCCCCTCAATGTATCAATACCAGCTGTTCAGGCAGCACCGGAGACACACGAGAAACCCCCCTTGGAAAATCTCATGATGAAGTGCGCCAATTTTTCCCGCGCACTGACATATGGCCTGGTACTTACTTAAGTACGCCAAGAAGATGTATAAACCACATAGTCTTCGATATTTGAAGTTTCGGGCCTGTAAATCGATAAATAAAGCGCAAGTGCTTCCCGTCTTTAGCAAGAAAAGGAGAGCAGGAGCAAATAATGCACGGTTTCCCGGGTAACCTTGATTTGATTGCTGATTAGCTTGCTAATTAAATTGCACAAGCTGCACAATGCTGACAGGTTCCCGGTGCTTCTCGCTGTAACAATTTAGACGATGCCCAGCGGCAAAAGGGTGGTGTGGCTCGTCTTATTCGGTGCCAAGATTGTGTGCCACCAGTTACACTTGTCAATCTTAGCATAATCATTTAGATAAAAAGAAGCTCATTAAAATGTATTAGAAAAGAGCCATCTCTCGCTCATTATGCGTTGTGTTAATTGTGTAGCGGCCCATATCATCTTGGCGAAACCGCCTAAGATCCGAAAAGAGCCTGTATAGCCAGTTCGCTCTTTTTGTTTTTAAAGAACGCTTGCCTCCCTTTGTTTTACCAAGTTTTTGACTGCAGTTTGATTTATTGTTGTGGGTGGTTTTCGCACAGGAAAGTTGGCATGGGAACTGGAGCAGTAACACGACAACTGTAAAAAAATAAAATACAACAGCAATAAGTTTGAACCTTTCTTCAAAAGTTGGATTCTGGCAAAAGGCAAAGAAAGGGTTGGATAAGCATACACACTAAGGTACACATGTCACCTCTGTCCACTTGAAACAGTCCAGCGCTTGTCAATCCGAAGCCTTGAGGCGGTCTCTTAAGATAGACTCTAAGGACTGAAGAGCTTGTGAAAATGCAACATGTGTCCATAACAGCAGGTAGTAACGAGCATTGGTTCTTATAGACAGTGGTGTATCAGTATGCGTTGCTTGCAATTTGCACCAATGGGCAAGGCAAAAACACGTTTCAATGGTGCCAAGACAGTATATGTCAGCAATAGGGTCCCAGGCCTGTGTGAGCACAGAAATGTTATACATTTTCCACAAATTATGTCACCATAAAACTTACTTAGAGAGCCTAGAAGTTCTGCGATCTCCCAGAATGATGAATCTTTGCTATAGTTTTAGAATATAGCTTCACACAACCACATGAATAAGTGCATTTGAATTTCAGTCTATAAGGAGAGGTTTGGTGAAGTTTTAAAAGTTTATTTTCTCTTTTAGTAGATTAGTTGGCATTTTTGTTCTTTTTATTCAAATTAGTGGCAAATCAATTGAAGAAATAAAATAAATAAGATTGGTTAGACCAAGCATAGAGTAATATAAACTGCAGGTTCCATTCAGAGTATAGTCCCTATTCTAAACTAAAGACCTATCCTATCCTAACTAGGACCCAGTATAAAAAAGGAAATCTTCTCACATAGCGTAAGGAAAACAAACAAATCACTGTAAGCAGGAGCTTATGGCAAGTTGGCTAGCACAGCAAAGTGCCAAGGGGCATGGCAGGATAGGAATGCATGGTATAAGAAGCTCTCTAGCTAGGAACACATACTTTATAGAAAGCAGCTAAACATGTTGCAAAAACAGATAAAAAAAAGAGAACCACTTACCTTGCGCTTGCCACATCGCTGACTTGGTGAGCGCAAGGTAAGTGTTTTTCTTTTTTAAAATTATTTTTCCCCTAGTCGTCTGTCAACTCCGCCCTACCCCACCGCCCCATTCCTCTCACCCGCACGGGCCACTCCGGCCATCTACTAAGGTGACAGTACAAATAAGGCTTCAGGCCTCCCTTGTGCAACCTGACTACTGCAGTGTAAAACATGAAGTGAAACCTGTTAAAATAACCCTTTCTGATAGGTAAAAATCTTGTGTATTAGGTTTCACCTTGATGACCTGCAGTGCTGTAAGAAAGTCGATTATTATTTGGGCAGGACAGTGACTGTCCACCTCAAGAAATAATCACAACTTTTGTCTGGGTTAACCCTTAAAGTCACTACATTACTATGAGCTCTAATCCCTGGTATCCATGGCACCGAGCAGAAAGTCTTAATTTAGTAAATGTGTAAAGTATTAATGAAGTACCCAAACAGTAGTAAAGTTAACACTGAACAGTAAAAATCCCAAACTGAATGAGAATAAACAAAAATGACATAAAATTGACTAAAATTAAACAAGGAGTATAAAGTTTGAAATAAAAATAGCACCACAAATCTCAAAGCATCAATGATAGTCAATAGTCGTGGAAGACAGGACCTAGGTGCAATTTGTGGCTGACTGTGATTCATCATGGTTCAGATACAGGAACCAGGTTTCCTGGTCAAAGATTTTCTTATGAGTTAGGGCCTGGATAATTAATGGGCAGATTGCCCATTGTTTTGCCAGAGGGATGGAGTAAATTACTCCGCTCTCCTGGTGGAGGGACAGCTCGCCACATTTATAAATGACCACCAAGCAGGCAGTCATTTGTAATACAGTGACAGGAGCTACCGTTACTGTGAATCCTGCCAATGCATTTTGCTGTCTAGTGCAGGGCTCAGTTAGCGGGCTGGAGTCATGCATCAGACAGTTTTCTGTTTTATTTTCAAAAATAAAATCCAAAAACAGGACTTTCTTTTCACAAAATAAAAAAGAAAATGCCCCCTCACCATGGGAGTCATCTGTCATGGTGAGGGTGGCGTTATTTCTATTTCACGGCCACTCACCGCCAGGGTTTGCCTAGCGGTGAAGGACAGTAAAAAACATGGCACTGTGTCCATCAATCATAATTGGGTGGGTGGACATATAACCATTTCACTGATGGCCCTTACTCCGTAGGGCCATCAGAGAGGTTTGCCTTGGATGGTGGAGAAGTAGTTACCCCCACAGCCAAACCTATGAACCACAAGCATCAAAATCTGATGGGTGGACCATTATCTTGTCAGTTTAGGTACTCCATCACTATTGTGATGGGGTACCTATGCTGCCAAGATATAAAGCCCCTAGTGTTTTTAGTCGCAGCCAACACAAGAGTACACATTTAAGCATCCAGGAACTCGAGGAAGAGCACTTAGAGCCTCCAGATTGTAGCAGAGGTCAATAACAAAGTCCAGTCCAGACTCAGTTGCCACTAGTCACCTTGGCACTTTAGAAAAACAGTCACTTTCAGCTTGTGAGGTCCGTGTAGTCTCACAGGAAGTACGCCCACTAACTTACGGAGTCCCCTTCTACTTCCTTGGGACAAGGGGGAGGTCCAGTCCTTCAGATCACGGGCAGTAGGTTCAGTGTTCTTCTGTTCTTTTGCAGATCCAGAAGTGGTTTGAGGAAAGCTGGTTGAGTGTCCAACTTCGTGGGGTTCACCAGTCTGTGGGTCGAGACACTATAAGACACTCCTATTTCCTCACTGATCAGTGGAGTGAAGGTTCCCTGGCCCTGGCCAATCTCCTTTTGCAGTAGTTCCTGTTTGCTTTAGTGTAAATTTGCCCAAATTGCAAAATGTCAGGACATAGGTCTTCAGCCGCACTAAACTTGGACTATGAACACCCAGGTAGTCAGTTCTTGTAGTAGGACACTTGCATATGCCTTCCCTTCCACATCAAGGAGGGCAATTATCTGGTAATTGTCGGGGTTACACAGCAAGCCTTTTTAGTGGGTGGGGACTAGAAGAGATCCGCACCAGGAGTCTGGAATGGGCCTACCCATTCTGGTTGCCTCAAATATGGTGAATCATCTCCCCAGCACACGTCAAATCAACAAAAGGTCTCCCAGTTTTCACAGCAGCAAACAGATATTAATATATAACACAGTGAAATGAGTATAAATGTCTTGTATTCTTTTTTGCCCAAGATTTATTCATGTGGACTTCAGAAACTGCTTTTAACAGCCAACACATGTTTCGTTGCGTTTGAGGTGTTATCCCACAACTTCATCAAGGCTATGTAACTCAAGTTGTTATTCCTTTGTTTTGTGGTGATGATTCCGGACCACAAAGGGTTTCTGTATCCTAAGATTGTTTCCAATGTAAATTCGTATCAATTTCTCTGTATCCGTCTACTTATTAGGAAAGGGTTCCTCAGTAGCAAAACTCCTTGCAAATCAACAATTTCGTAGTGCCCGGACTTTTGATACTCGGTGACGGTGGCCTGCTTGAATCACCAGGGGGGTATTCGATCGCGCTCCCTGAATGCGGTGGTGTTCCCATTGTTTTGCTGAGTGGAGGGCCATCTTTTGTCTCTGGTTGCTGTACATGTCCGGGGGGTGGACAATGGGGTGGCAGATGCCCTCAGTCAGTTTTTTCCTGCCTCCCTGGAGTTGGCCTTAACCCCGGTGGCCTTTCGTCTGGTGTGCGTGAGGTTTGGTCTTCCCTTTCTGGACCTCTTTGCTTCCCGGCTCAATGCTCTGCTTCCCCGGTTCCTCTCCCGGGTACCTCAGGAGGGGTCTTTGGGGGGTGGATGTCCTGACCCTCCCTTGGCCTTCTCGCCTGCTGTATGCATTTCCTCCCCTTGCTCTGATCACTCATTTTCTGTCTCGGCTGGTGATGGAAGATCGGGAGGAGGTGGTAGTGGTGCCTTTCTGGCCCCGCCGGTCGTGATTTCCAACTCTGAAGTTGTTGGCAGTTCAGGGTCCTTGGTGCTTCGCCTACCCTCCGTCTCCCTTACGATCCTCTCCGATGTTTTCCCAACGGCAGCTTTGGCTGTCGCTTTGGAGGTTGAGAGGCAGGAATGGAGGAATAGGGGTCTCCTCAAGCATTTAGCTTTGGCTGTTCAGCAGTCCCGGAAGCCTTCTACTTTTCAGTCCTATGGCAGGCATTGGGGGAACTTCGAGCGTTGGTGTCTCGGTCTGGCGTTGTCTCCTTTGGTTTGTCCTTTGCCTGATGTTCTTCAGTTCCTTTGGGATGGGTTCGAGAAACATTTGTCTGTCTTGACCCTACGGGATCAGCGGGCTGCTATTCGTCTTTCCGTGCACTTTGGGGGAATCTGCCTGATGTTGATGGTCTGGTTTCCTGGTAGTTGCACAGTTTCGCGATTTTTGGTCCTGTGGTTCAGCATTCTTTTCCTCTTTGGGACCTTCCTTTGGTTTTGAGGGCCTTGGTGGCAGCTCCCTTTGAGCCTTTGGAGGAGGTTGGTTTGAAATTTGTCACCTTTAAGGTTGTCTTTCTTTTTGATGGCTATAACTTCTGCTTGTCGCCTGGGGGAGCTGGGGGCTTTGATGGCTCAGGAGCCTTTTCTTTCTTTTCGTGCTGATGGGGTTGTCCTTCGTTTGGATACCTCTTTTGTTCCTAAAGTTTCCTCCCAGTTCCATCGCTCTCAACAGCTGGTCTTGCCTGCTCTGTGTTCTGTTCAGGTGGATGAGGACGACCTTCCCTGGTCCTTGCTGGATGTTTGCCATGCTTTGCGGGTTTATGTGGACCGTACTCGTGCCTTTCGGCGTACTGACTCCCTGTTTGTTTCCTTTGGGGTGGTCTCCAGGGGTTGCCAGGCTTCCACTTCTTCCATTGGTCATTGGTTGAAGCAGGTTATCGTTTTGGCCTATTCCCTTTCTGGTTCCTCTCCCTCCGCTGGGGTTCAGTGGTTTTTCTACTCGGGGGTGGCTGCTTCCTGGGCGGAGGTTCATGGTGTGTCCCTTTCGGAGACTTGTAGGGCCACTACTTGGGCTTCTGCTAATACCTTTGTTAGACATTACCGTATCCAGAATGTTCTGGGGATGACACTAACTTTGGTTTGGGGGTTCTTCAGGCTGTGTGTTCCTGATTCCCCTTTTTTTCTTTGGTACTGTGCTGTTTTTAATAAACTGCTGGGTTTGCTGTGGTTCTGTGTCCTGGTGGTTTGTTGTGTGATGATGGCTGGTTGCTGCTTGGGTATTCTCACTTGTGAATATGAAGGGTACGAGGACAGGAGGGACCTGGGGGTAATGTCCTATTACTTACCGGTAATCTTCATTACTCCGGGTCCCGTTGTCCTCGTCCCCTTCATACCATCCCTCCCTCCCTCCCGGACTTTCCGACCCTCATCTAGGGCTTGGTGGAATTCTGGGTAATGTACCCTTATGTACTCCCAGTAGGGAGGGGAGGGGTGTACCAGCATTCCTGCTTTTCTTTTTTCTGTCTGGGAGATAGGTTATCTCACTTGTGATTATGAAGGGGACGAGGACAACGGGACCCGGAGTAATGAAGATTACCGGTAAGCAATAGGACATTCCCAAAATATCCCCATACACAAATATCAATGCAAAAATATCGATGTCAAAAATATCAACATCCTATATTTAAAATTGTATGTACAAAAATATTGAAACAAAAATATCAATGTAAATATATAGATGTATGAAAAAATCGATTTTTTAAATTTAAATAAAATTATTGTTAAATATGTTACATAATAAAATTAACTTAAAAAAATATTTAGATTTAATATACATTTTGACAAATATAAGAACATAAATGTAATTTAAAATATATTTAAACATACATAAATAAAATGTACTATATATATATACATATATACATATATATATATATATATATATATATATATATATATATATATATATATATATATATATATATATATATATATATATTTCCTTTTAATATATCTATCTATCCCTTTAAAATAATTAATACATTATTCATTTTAATTTATTTTATATTGTTATCAATATATAAACATTTACAAATAAATGCATATATGTACATACACTTATAACATACAATCTAATAAAATACCAGTATATTATAAATAAAACATCAAAATATTTATTTGTCTTTAAAATTACATTTTGCAATCCATTGAGTGCAACAGTAGGGAAAGTGTTGGTTAGTGGAGGGGTAAAAAATACTATTCCCACTCCAATGGGTGTAACAGTAGGGAAAATGTTAGATAGCAGATGGGTAAAAATGACTTTTCTCACCTCAGTGAGTGCAGCAGTAGGGAAAGTGTTGGATACCGGTGGGGTAAACCTTAATATTACCACTCCAGTGAGTGCAACAGTAGGGAAAATGTTGGATAGCAGAGGGGTAAAAATTACTATTCCTACTCCAGTGGGTGCAACAGTAGGGAAAGTGTTGGATAGCGAAGAGGTAAAAATCACTATTCCCACTCCATTGGGTGCAACAGTAGGGAAAGTGTTGGATAGCGCATGGGTAAAAATTACCAATCCCACTCCAGTGAGTGCAACAGTAGGGAAAGTGTTGGATAGAGGAGGGGTGAAAATTACTATTCCCACTCCGGTTGGTGCAACAGTAGGGAAAGTGTTGGATAGCGGAGGGGTTAAAATTACTGTTCCCACTCCAGTTTGTGCAACAGTAGGGAAAGTGTTGGACAGAGAGGGGTAAAACTTAATATTTCCACAGGAGTTAGTTCAAAATTAAAAACAAGCAAGTTAACGACAACAACACACAAGATTTTCAAAAACAAAAAATAAAACATATGAAAGTTTTAAATATTGCAAAAGATAGAAACAGATTAAAATGTTAAAAAGATCTAATAAATACCTAGAAAGATTATTTTAAAAAATGCAAAAATATTTTTTTAAACACTATTTTTATAGAAATATTTTATAAACAAAAACATTACTTATTACATTAATGTAATATTTTCTATTTTCTACCCTGTAACACCACACAATTCACAACCCACATTACATTTTTTTTAAATGTACCTCTATATTTAACATAATAAATTTTCAAGTAAACAAATATAAATAAATAATTAATTAATTTACTTCCCAGATGTAACCCATATAAAACCAAAACACTCACACAAAATAACAATAAACACTTTCCATAATTATTTATCAATTCATAACTTAGGGCCCCATTAGGATGGTGGACGGATTGCCCCCGCCCGGCCAACGGAAGCCACCGCTGGCCCGGCAGGGGCGATCCGCCCGCCATCCTCCCATTAAAGACCCCATGCCACATTACAAAGGCGGGGGGTGCGCGGCAGACGGAAAGACCGTCCACCGCTTTTCCACCTGTCCGAGAAGTCGACCGTGCGGAAAAGTTTAATATGGTGGCGGTGTCTGAAAGACACCACTAGCCATATTACAATGTGGCCTTTCACATGCCGCCACGGAACGGCATGCGGGTCTGCTTGGGTGCCCGTTGCGGGCCCTCATGGACTCCGATCGGGTGGAGGTGCACATGGGGGGTACCTATGGTACCCCCCTGCATTTCAATGAACACAATGGCAGGCACTGCGCTGTGCCTGTCACGTTGTTCATTGAAAAGCACAACATGCATTTTTAGCATTGCGGCGGGTGGTGCATTCAGCAGCGCCCACCGCAATGTTAAAAATGTGCGATGCGCCCGCCAGTGTGGCGGGAGCATCCTAATGGGATGTACGGGACCGCCGCACCCTTAGTGGGCGGTCCCAGTTCCCACTAGTATGGCCATACTAATGTGCCCCTAAGTATTAATAATCAACTAATGATTAATAATTAAACATAAATTACTTTCCACCCTGTACCCCAATAAACACCAGAACCCACACCTAAAAATCATTACACAATTTCCATAACTAATTTTACATTAATAAATGAATATCAATTAACAACAACGTATTAATTATTAAAAAGAGTTTACTTTCCAACCTTTACCACTATAAACCCTACAACTTACATAAACAATGAATTACATAATTGCCATATTTGAATGTTAATTAATTAATTTTAATTAATTAACAAACAATTAGTAAATAATTATAAATAAATTACTTCCCACCCTATTCTCCTATAAACCCCACCACCCACTCCTAAAAAATGACAACATTAACATAATTAATTACAAATTAATTAATTATTAATAATTAACAACCAATTAATACATATTTAATAATAAAATAACTCCCAAAAATTAACATTATACGATGTAATAAATAAATACAAATATTAATACATTTATTATAATTAGATTACTTTCCACCCTACTACCCTAAAAACCCACAACCAGCTCCTAATAAAATGACACAATTAACATAATCACCAATTAATTTATTCATCATAATTGACAGCCAATTAATTAATAATTAATAATACATTCATTGTCACAATTAACACTATAAAAACTTAATTAAATGAATACTAATACATAAAAAAGTATTATTAATTTATTATCATTAAATTACTTCCCACTCTATTCCCCTATTAACCCTCAACCTGCTCCTAAAAAATTGACACTATTAACATAATGGCCAATTAATTAATGAATTATAATTAACAACCAACTAATTAATAACTAATAATACATTAATTCCCACAATGTACATTATAAAATCAAAATTAAATAAATGCAAATGCTAAAAAAATTATAAAAATTTATTATAATTAAATACATCCCATGCTATTCGCCTATAAAGCCACAACCCGCTACAAATTTAAAAATGCTAAATTTAATTAAGATAAAAATAATAACTACTAAAAATGTAACACATATATTAAGAAACAGACCAAATTCTTAAAGAAAAAAATTGATTACATACTTTTAAAATACATACTAAAATACATAACACTAATTAAAACATCGATATTTTAAAGAACTTTGAGCCAGATGTAGGTAGGCCAATTCCGGTCGGTAACGGCCGAAAATCGGTATTTTCGGCCGTTACCGACCGGTATTGAGCATTTGGGATGTAGGAGTCCGAAAATCGTCCGAATCGGTATATTTACCGAATGGGTAAAGTTACCGAATCGGTAAATTACCGAATCGGATAATTTACCGAATTTACCAGCCAAAGGAGGTATAACCGGGCCCACAAAAGCACACGGAATGTGGTCGAACGGACCTTTGGCTTCTGGAAAAGCAGATTCAGATGCTTGCACAAGAGTGGAGGTGCAAGGCAGTATACCCCTATCATCAAACAAATAAGAGTAAATTTGGGTCTCAGGGATTATTTTTAATGACCACTCAGCACTACACTCCCCGGAGGTAACTGGAAAAAATACAAATAATAGTGGAGGGTCGGAAGACATGGAATTCACAAGAGACGACTATGTGATGGAACTAGTAGCAATAGTCCACTAGACAGGGTACATCAGTCATGGTTTTTGAAAAATACCCATCAGTAGCTCTTCCTGGATGCCCTTATCATCATGTGGGTTCCTTCTAACCATGAAGGATAGGAAAAGAGTTCGGTCAAAGAAATGACAACATAGGAACCTGTGATGATATATCTGGGTCGCACGGGGCTACTGAAAAGCAGTGCGAGGGAATGTGAAAAAGTGCAAAAAGTGCAAGGTAGTGATATATAAAATTAGATAGCTCTGAGGAAAATAATTATTTATTGGAGACCTCAGAGTCTCTAAGGCTTAAAAAGAGCGAAATTGGTAGTTTCAACTAATAGCTACCAACAGGTTGGTCGACATGTTTCAGCAGGAATTACGGATCACACTGGTATCCACTGAATTCTTCAGGACCTGTGTCGCTACTACTAGTGTTGTGTAAGAAATATAAAAAGAAAAGGTATCACGTGGGTATTAGTGAAGGATCATTCTCCCAGCATATTACACAGGAGAGTCCTGCCCCACCTCACCTGGCAAGCAGCTCAGGTAATTGAAGCACCGCTCTGTCCGTCGGTACTTCCAGCGTCCCTCTGGCTGTAAGGGGAGGTCAACTTACAGCCAGAGGGACGCTGGAAGTACCGACGGACAGAGCGGTGCTTCAATTACCTGAGCTGCTTGCCAGGTGAGGTGAGGCAGGACTCTCCTGTGTAATATTCTGGGAGAATGATCCTTCACTAATACCCAGGTGATACCTTTTCTTTTTATATTTCTTACACAACACTAGCAGTAGCGACACAGGTCCTGAAGAATGCAGTGGATACCAGTGTGATCCGTAATTCCTGCTGAAACATGTCGACCAACCTGTTGGTAGCTATTAGTTGAAACTACCAATTTCGCTCTTTTTAAGCCTTAGAGACTCTGAGGTCTCCAATAAATAATTATTTTCCTCAGAGCTATCTAATTTTATATATCACTACCTTGCACTTTTTGCACTTTTTCACATTCCCTCGCACTGCTTTTCAGTAGCCCCGTGCGACCCAGATATATCATCACAGGTTCCTATGTTGTCATTTCTTTGACCGAACTCTTTTCCTATCCTTCATGGTTAGAAGGAACCCACATGATGATAAGGGCGTCCAGGAAGAGCTACTGATGGGTATTTTTCAAAAACCATGACTGATGTACCCTGTCTAGTGGACTATTGCTACTAGTTCCATCACATAGTCGTCTCTTGTGAATTCCATATCTTCCGACCCTCCACTATTATTTGTATTTTTTCCAGTATACCCCTATCACCTGCTGTAAGATAATTGCTGCCTGTGCCATGTTGCACAACCTTGCGGTGAAGAAGGGTACTGAGGTGGAGTTGTCAGACTACGAAGATCATGACGACGACAATGCTGTGCCTGAAACACAACCTGCTGGAGTGTCAACACCAAGTGATGGCAGATACAGACGTGAGGAGATTACGCACAACTATTTCTGAGTGAGTAATGAGACACAGACAGGTTGTGAATGAGTAGAACATGATTTAATGTTGCCACAATGTTCATGCACTGAAGTGAAACTAAACAAACTTAACAAACGTGGGGACTGCATGTCCCGGCTTGCATCACCCACACCGGCAATGTCATTTGCGGCCGCGCTTCCCAGAGCCACTGGGATGTTGCTCGCTGCCTTTCTGCATGGCCTGCAGGCTCAGCTGAGTGCCTGGTTCTCCTGCGTGGCTCAACTACAGCGCTTGCCGGGCTGCTGCGGCTACTGCTGTCGTCTGCCTCTGCCACATCCATAGCAGGATTTACAGCAGTATGTGAAATTATCATGGCCTCCAGGGCACTGGTGATCCTGGCCATGCCCCTGGTGACCTCTGCCGTGTTCTGCGTGAGGCTCTCCTGCATATTGACGCCTCTACGGCATAGCTGGGATGTTGCAGTGGCCAGCCGGTTCATGGCCCTATTGTGCACACGCGCATCCCTGCTCCTTGTATGCTCCAGGGTATCCATTTTAGAGCAGAGCTGGGTGATGACGGTGGTCATTTGATGCATTCCTGATGCAATGTCAGTGTTTGTCTTTGCAACCTCCCTATTACTGTCTACTAAGTCACTGATGCCCTTTCCCATGTCTCCGATTTTTTGGTTTAGGATTCGGAATTGGCGGTGGCAGGCCTGTATTGATTTCCCCTGCATGCGCTGGATGCGCACCATGCTCCCCTCAAGGTCACGGAACACTGTGCCTTCTCCAGGTGGACCTGCACTGTTGGGAGTGCTTTGGCGTCTGCGAGTGCTGCTGGACTGATTGGTGGACTCCTGTGCAGCAGGAGTGACTTGTATGGTTGCTGGAGCCTCACCCTCTGCTCCCGCCATAACTCTCAGTGAGGCCACGATTCTCCTCCTGGCTAGTGAGGTTGCAGGTGCTGACAGGGACCGTGATGGGGAGTTCTCTGGTGAGAACACCAATGGGTGTAATTGAGAAAGGCGTGTGGAGTGGGGAAACACGAGGGACTGAACAGTATCATCCTCATGGAAGATGGCAGTGATGTCTTCCTCCTCCTGCGAGGCTTGTACAGTGCTTGGCCCTGCCTACACACTCTCTTCCCTCGCTGGTGCAGTCCCTTCTGATGTAGATGGTCCACTGCCTGATTTTGCCCCTGATGTTGCTAATGTGTCACAGTCACTACAATAAATGCTTTGCACACTTAACTTTCATTACTCTGATTTGCTTTCAGTGCCTTGCTGATTTCTGTGCACTTACACATGGTCCTACATTTGCTGACTACATTTACCATAATGCATTGCTCCTGTATAGTGCTAGCAGTACTGGACTGGGGTTGGCCTGTACACAATGGCTAAAGGGAAGCTGGTTGCTATGGGGTGTCATGCTGCACAAGCCTCTTACCTTTTCTTGTAGCTCTGGCTGAGCTGTCCACATCTCCTACTCGCACAACACTGTCAGGCTCGATGGTTGAGGCCACCAGTTCCTCCAGCAGCCTGCTTATGGATTTCTGCCATCTTTTGTTTGGTGAGGCTCCTGATGTCGTAAATTATTTTCTTCAGGTCCTCAATGCTCCTGATGGTCACACCCACTGCATTTACCTTCTCTCCTATAGCAAGCCACAGTTTCCTTTTAGCTGACTCAGGTACAGTGAGGGACTGCCTCCCAAATAGCTGTTTGTGGACTCTCACCACTTCCTCCACCAGTACCTGCAGCTCCATGCTGCTGAACTTTAATTTTCTTTTTCTCTCAGCCTTCTGGCTCTCAGTGCTGCTTGCCATTTTTACTGTCTTTCACTCCAAACAAACTCTCCCTGCTGCTCTGTCTCTCTGCTCAGCTCTGACTGCCTCTCCGGAACCTTCTAATGAGTTACAGCTGCCTGGGTAGCCACTCCCTGGTAGGGAGGGGGAGGGTGGTGGCACCTGATTGGCTGTTTTCATTAATTTCACTTTTCCTTGCTTGCCGATTCGGAATTTACCGATTCGGTATTTACCGATTCGGTATTTACCGATTCGGTATTTCAAATGCATTCCTATGGGCCTTTTGACCCATAGGGTTGTATGGCCATTACCGATTCGGTACTTACCGATTCAGTAAATACCGAATGTCCAATACCGTTTTTTTCCGAATCGGTATTTGATACCGATTTTTTAGCTACATCTCATTTACCGATTCTTGGATACCGAATAGGTAAAATTCGGTATTTAAGAATCGGTAAATGACTTTTACCTACATCTGGCCCTTTATTTTTGCAAACAATATTAACAAATTCGATTGTTCCAAAAACGATATTTCTTATGTGCAAGTCGATATTCCTGACCATGATATTCTTCCTGTTGATATTTCTGTATCACAATATTTAAAACCCGATATTTGTGTATGTCGACATTTTAAACTCAATATTCTGTCTGTTCACCATGCTGTTCTTCTAATCGTTGGAAAGACTACCCAAAAATAAATTAGTGTATGAGAGAAGAAAGTTAGTATGAAAAATCCTATTCATTTGTTCCCAAACTTGAAACCAATATTGATACATATGAGGGCATTCAAATAACATGTGTTTCAATGTGGAAGTGTGGAATTTACATGTCCAACATGATGATGTTATACTGGAATTAAAGTTATGTAATGAATCAGGTATATTAAGTAATCTATTATAAATTTAAAAAAACAATGTTTGTGTAGAATTAGCAGCATGCTATGTTTTTTGAATTCTGCTCCACATTTTGTCCCATAAAGAGGTAGAAATGGAAGTGAGTAAATTAGACTCCCATTGCAATTCCAAAGGTGATTTTTGTCTCAGATCAAATAGGGAAATCAATTAGGAGCGTAGCTTAGATGAAGAGGGGGAAGCTGATAAAGACGTTTTTGTAGGGGAGTTTACAGATATGAAGAAGTGACAGAACAAAGAACATCATAAGCAGCAGAAAGTGGGGTGCTCAAGAGATAATATTTGTGATAGTATGAGTTAGAGGAATTAAATAAGGCTTTGTCTTGAGAGAAAGGAATAACAGAATTATTAGCTATCAATTGGTAAGTCATAACTAACATTTTTCTCTCTAAGATTTCCAAAGCATAGATTTGTTATTAATGTTGATAAATGTATTACACCATATAGAAGACTGAAGAAATTGATCAAATGCAGAGACATTTGAGATGAAAATCGGAGATAGTACCCTACTAGCGCTTTTGGGGATAGGTAACAACACAGAGGAAAGTTGGAAAAAGATAACAATTCGAGGGAAAAAAAGGAAGAATGAAACATAACTCTATTGCTAACCAGAGGATACGCGAATGATGATCTATGAAGAAATAATAAGCTGAATATTTTAGAAAGAAGGCAATGTGATACCATTGAACATTTGGAAAGTTAATAGCCCGGTGTTGCTTACTACGCTGAAGTTTGATGAGAGATATACAAAGATTTTTGTTATTCCATAATTTTTTTTTTTAATTAAATTCAGGTTTTTTAAACCAGAGAGGGAATATTAGTTGGAATTGTAGAGAGATAAAAGAGTAATATGGGAACAGAAACCATTTTAATATATTCCAGTCTATCCAACCATGAAAGAAATAGTGTATTCCATTTTTATGTAAGAGTGCTTAGGGTAGTAAAAAGATTAGTAGAAATAATAGAAACAGTATCTTTAACAGAAGTAGTAAACTTGAGACCTAAATATTTAATTTTGGTGGTACTCCAAAGAAAACAGGATTAAGAGAAATCATGTTTTTAAACACCATTTATTGAGTGGTAATATTTCACATTCATCAACATTAAGGCCCCCATTAGGATGACGGGCGGATCCCATCGGAAAAGGGGACCGCCCGCCATAAGGGCGGGGGTTCCGTGGGGGGTATTAGGATGTGCCCGCCACAGTGGCGGGCACATCCTGCATTTTTATCATTGTGGTGGGCGGTCTCTCAGTACCGCCCGCCACAATGCTAAAAATGCATTAATGCATTTGCATAAACAAAACGGCAGGCACCGCGCAGTGCCTGCCGCTTTGTTTATGCAAATGCAGGGGGATACCACAGGTTCCCCCCATGTGCACTCCCCATCTCTCCTTCACTCTGTGAAGACCGCATGCCTTTCCGTGGCGGCATTGCCGCCACGGAAAGGCATCTAAAGAAGGCATCTAAAGAAGCCCATCCTAATATGGCTGGCGGTGTCTATTAGACACATTAAAAATGTTCTGCCCCGGTCGCCTTGCGACCGGAGCGGAAAAGCGGCGGACTGTCTTTCCATCCGCCGCGGTCCCCCCCCCCCGTCCTAATATGGCTGGGGGGGAATTCAGGTGTGGATGGCGGGCGGATTGGCTGGGACAATCCACCCGCCATCCTAACGGGCCCCTTAGTTTATAACCCTAGAGACCTGCAAAAATGCAAACTGTGTCCAAAAAAGGTTGTAAAGAGGTAGTTGGAGAAGACATGTATAAAAGACTATCATCTGCATATACAAAACATTTAGGGGCCGATTCCGATCCTGGAAAAAAAACGTCCGTACGATTTTCATCCGGAGCCATCGCCGTACGATTCGTACCTGTCCGTCTGAGTCGCGTAGTACGATCCGTATTCTGTCAATCTGTCCGAATCGTCACGATCCGTACGTGTTGCAAGGCTGAAACAGTGAACCGTACGACTCATACACATGCCGTACGACCCGACGAGTACGATCCGGACCGGGCTATGAGGACACGACTCGTACGGTCCACGTCAGGTAGGGGCGATTCGTATGGAAGAGCACACAATCACCTACACACAGTACGGTGTGTACACCCCATGATAGCAGGGGTATGGTGCGTAACCCTGTGATCTTGGGGTATACGCACCATACCCCGCGATCGCAGGGTGTACGCACGTACACCCAGCGAACATGGGGTATGCTGCGTACCCCCAAGATCTCGGGGTACGGTGCGTACACCTACGTGATCACAGGGGTCGGCACCTGGGGGTCATTCCGTTACTGTTTCGGGGTGAACTCTGCTTTTGCGGCTGCTTTCAGCTCCCGTAGAAAAAGGGTCGTACGGTGCGTACCCAACACGAATTGTACTTGCCGGGTCGGAAAAAGCAGCCGTGAACCATACAGATGTCGCGTACATCAGGTTTCGAGGGAGATTCGTATGGGGATTTGATTTGTACGTTCTCTTTACGACTCGTACAGAGTCCAGCTCCTGGTACAAATCATACTTCGTCGTACGTACGGGGTACGATTCGTATGGGAAAAACACTCTGAATGGCTTTTTGGAGCGGTTTATCCCAAATCGGAATCGACCCCTAATTGTGCTGATCTTTCTGTTTAAATCATTGTATATTAGGGTTTTGATGGATATAAGATAAAAAAGGTTCAAGTACAAGGAGAAAAAAAGTGGAGAAAGAGGACATCCCTCCCAGACTCCTCTATAAAAATGTAAGGAAGGAGATATTAAACCGTTAGTGAAACTTGATGCTTTAGGAGAATAATTTAATAAAGAAATTCAATTAATAACTTTTTGCCAAACCAAAACCAAGTAAGAGTGGAAAAAAGAAATTCCCAGTGAACCCTATCAAAAACTTTCTCACCATCTAAAGATATAGCAGCCAACAACTGTGAATATTTTTTTGACTTACTTAAAATATTGAAAAAACCCTGAAGTTATCAGAAAGGTTTCTGACTTTTACAAAACCAGATTGTTCCCTGCCAATTAAAATGGGAAGAAAAGGATCAAGATGGAGAGCAATAATTTTGGCAAAAATTGTATAATCAGAGTTAACAAGGAATATCGGTCGATAACTTTTACCAAACGTAGGATTTTTTTCTCTTTGGGTACAAGACAAATGGGGGCATCTTGAAATGTGCCAGAAGTGGATTGATTCATGGTAAAAAATTTAAAACATTTATGCAATTTGTGAACCAAAATATGAGAAAAATGAATGTAGAATTCAGTTGGAAAACCATCTGAACCAGGAACCTTACCCTTTTTAATAGAAGTAATGGCTGTACGAATGTCTTGAAGAGAAATATCCTCATCAAAAGACGATGATGAGTAACATGGTGATTCTTTTGAAATTCTGCTTCCTTTTTGACTCAGGTACTGATTACATTGCCAAATAGTTCTTTAAAAAAGTTTACTAAATGATATTAAATTGTATCTGGGCTCCAAATAGCCCTATGAACAATGTTGACAATTGTTGTTGTCAGACTCTGGAAAACAGCCTCAAAAGTGCAGTCACTGAGTGGTATACAATACGAATAACATTTCCTCTGTTCAATTTCCTTAAAAAGTTGGAGATTATTATGAAAACACATCAAAAGTGATAAAAGAGAGCTGTGGTTGTGGAAACATAGAACCAAAAGGTTATGTTCACATAAAAAATATGCACAATGGCAGTAAAATAGGGAATTTAGCCCTACTGAGAAAATAGAATCTGGCCCAGTGAGATAATCATGAGTGTGAACAGGAAGCTACTTCAAAAACATTGACTTGCCAAAAATTGTGTGTCATACGCTTGATAAGCTATCCATTAGTATGTAACATGTGGAAGCAGAACTGTATCATAAAATATTCTGGACCCTACTCCAAAAATCAAGACACTAAAAACTTTCAGATGACATTAACTTTATCTTGGGATATTGTACCATGTGTTGATCTTGCCCAAAAAAGCACGATACCCAACATTTTATTATCAGAGTATCGTAAATAAGTAATCAAGGCCACTCAATAACTAAGCTCTAGATCAAGGGAAAAGTTAAAGAGTTTAATTACAATATCTCAAAAATCAAGTATTACAGAATAAATGCAATTAAGGTACACATGCAGAGTTATTAGGAGTAGACAAAATCAGAAATAATTCTTAGTTCCAAGTGAGCATCAACAAATAGAAAAGAAGCAGGCAGGATCCCTAGTGGTAAGGAAAGCTCAAACATCTCAGGCTTATCTCCCAAAACAAGGGGCTCTTATACACAACTCTTGCATGACAAATTAGAGAAACAGCTCAATTATTGTGGCATGATCACAAGTAACAACTCTCTTGGTAAATCAGAATGGAACATGTCACCATCTAAGTTCATAAGCACTATCCCATTTTAAAGTAAGCATCTACCATCTTCCATGCCACCTCAGTCTAAAAATGTTCAACTACTATGTAACATTTGAACAATAATGATTTACACCAGTGTTTCTCAAACCATAGGTCATGACTCACTGGAGGACCATCAGCTGATTTTTGGTGGGTCACGAAAGTCCGAGCAATAAATGAGGATGCCTTTAAATTCAAATTGCATGTCTTATGACAACATTTTGTATATTGGGATTCATGTTTACTTTTCCCACAGCAAAGTAAGATGAGCTTTCAAAGTGAATTTTGTGACATTGTTTCTGATGTCATTTTTTACAACACACTACTTAGGGCCCTATTCTGATGCAGTTTGGAAAGCTACCCAACCAAATGAGTTCGGGAATTGTTTCCAACCAAATTGGATTGCAAGAGTCTGGATGCTTCCAGATACGATTTGGTTGGGCTCCCATTGACTTCAATGGAAGTAAGTGTTCCAACAGAATGCGTAGGCTCCCATTGAAGAAAGGGTGGCTGGGGAAAATCTGGCACCCTGTGGCGGTCAACACCTGGTGCCTGCCACACTGTGCATGGCTGGTACGGTAGGACACATGGGTACCCCCAAGTGCCCGATTGGGAAGGCTCCAGGTGCAGGGGGGCCCACTACGGGCACCAAAGTATGATTCCAAATGCCGATTCGAGTCAAATGGCACGATTCGGAAAGGCTGTCCAAATCCAGCATTGTACTCGGTCGTTTGGAAATGCAGACCATAGAGACATACAATTCTGATCTGTACGGCTTGATCATTCGAAATGCATTTGGGTTTTGATTGAGATATTCCTAATGCCTAACTCGCATCACACTCGGTCGGTTGGAAACCTTTTCGAGTCCATTGGAATGACACATTCCCGATCTGATTTGGACGGAGTAAATGCTGTTAGGAGGCTTTCCTAACTGCATCAGAATCAGGCCCTAAATGTAGATACCTGTAAAGGTACTGTATTCATTCAGCAGTCAGGAAAATCAAAAATGAAAAAAAAATGGTCACTCTGAAGTGTGCTGGAAAAAAAGATTTTAAGAGGAACAACACAAATCAAGATACTTTACTTGATGATACACAAAAGATAAATATTCACAGATACCCGATTTCCATACATTATCATGTGTGCGTTATCAGTAAAACAGTTTGTATATGCAAAAATAGTGGCCACAATAGAAAATGTGCTCTCTGTAAATGACAATGTGCTACCGCACTATTCTTCAGTTACATTCAAAAATCTCTCCTCCTTATGTCTATTAATAGTAGATGGGTCAAAAAAGTTTGTCGTTCTGAATTGTGGTTCCAAAACGTTTGGGAACCACTGCTTTACACAAATGAATAGGACTAGGCTCAGCAACGGAACTTCAGCGGAAGGGCCTTCCAACAGTTTTAAAGTTAGGAACACTAGAAAGATCATTTAGATCACATCAGTAAAAATCCATTACATCAGTTGTCTTTATTTCTGCATAGCCTATGAGGAGAGAAAATATGTCGGGGGACCAGATGGCAGGGTTGAATACAGGTGAATGAGAGAATAGCATCTCTTTTTACCAATGTGTCATTTTCACATAAAATGTACCACAACTAAATGTCATTTAACACACTTCTATACATCATATTAAACTTGTTTCTACTGCAATCATGTTAATTTATTAATTCAGTATTTGTGTTTTGGAAAAATCATGGCTCATCATTATTATTTTTTCCACAAAAATTTAGACTCAGAAAAATGTTACACACGTGGACATTATCAGGTTCACCAATTGATGGGTGCCCCTGTAAGAATCCAAACTTGCACATTTTGAAGAATCAATGGGGCATATTTACAAATAAAGTGGCGAAGTGTGTTGTTAAGCCTAGAAGACTAACACCACTATCCGTCACTGTGGAAACGCAGGGCTGCACCATATCTACCTGCAACGCTGGCCTTTAAACGACCGGCATCGGCATCACACTCGGCTGCAACTCTACACCGAGAGTTACTCTGCATTTCGCACCAAAATGGTTAAATGTTCAGATGCGAAGACCTCACCAGATAGGCAACCTTTGTCTTTAGTTATTGCTTACATGATTCAATTGCCCACGTGCAATAATACTGGTTGCAGAAAACGCTTCTGTTTACCTCGACTCCTTTGGGTCTAAATCCTTCTAAAAGAAATCTCAGAAGTATATCTTTTGGTTCCATATTCAACCTCACATCCTGAAGATGGTCTGACCGTCTTATTGCCAAACACAGACCAAAACGTCAACTGCAACATCTATTTCTTCACACATTTGTTGGCTTTAAGGAATTGTTTACGTTTTTTTCCAGATTATTTTCCTTGATTATCTTATGGAATAGATGTACGCATAGTTGCTCTGTAGGTTAAGGTGTTACACCTCTAGACCTATCTTTGGTTGATTTGGATTGTATTCTCCTGTTTTTTTTGTATATATATATACTAGCAGTCCGCCCCAGCGTTGCCTGGGGCAGAAAGGGGCTGGGGGCAGTACACCCGCTCCTGCCCCGATCCCCTCCCGCACCGACTCCCTCCCGCCCCGACATATGCTTCAGTTAATGGCTTTGGGGTCCTCGATGTCTCTGTGAACAGCCAGTAAGAAATGCAGAAAAAAACACAATGGAATTCGCACAAATAAGAAATACATATTTGCTTTCATTCAATATTTATTTGAAAAACAAATAAATATTCCTTAAGTTTGAGAAGTTACTGTTAGCTTGACCAAGACGGCTATCCTATTTTCCATCTTCGGCAGAGCTTTTTGATAACCAGGCCCTCGGTGGACGAACACGTGCTCCAAAGACAGAAGCCTCGCGCTGGTTGCACCTGTGCCACTTTGTATATGTCAGAGGAGGAGGGCTGCAGTTGAAATGTGTTTTTCAATAAGGTGCAAGGTGATGGCTGGTTTCCCTTTCTTCCCACACAAACATGTTGTTCACTTCTTCCTGAAACCACAAAAAAAGGGGACCTGGCGCCAAAGCCTATTTCCCGAGTGTGTATCTTTCCAAGTTCAACAGGGACACCAATTTATATATTTTTATTTTTTACAGCGACCAATGTCGGCCTCGGCATCCTTCCTCTGACCAGTCCTCTCCCTCTGAAAGGCATTAAGCCTTGGCACCGACCTTGGCGTTTACCACTTAAGCTGGAGTAAGTCCACAGACAGAAGGCTCTGTCAACATATCCGAGTGGAAAGAAGGCAGGATTAGTCCTGAAAACCTATTTCAGATCTCAGATAAAAAAATGTCTTCCCAAATCCTAATTGCAACTTTCCTCGTGCCCTGGCTCTCGCCTGCAGCCGATGGGCTGGGGCAGATCAAGTGTTTTGTTTGATAAATGCAGCTTACTTGGAGGCGGGTACTCCTGCCTGCCAGGGTTGCTGGACGTCTCTGGCCTCCCAAAGGTGATTATCTGTCTAAAGAAGGGGGAAGACGCACGTTTGTCATTGCCCAGACTCACTCGCGCCCCCCTCCCACCCAGACTCACTCGCACCCCCCTCCCGCCCAGACTCACTCGCGCCCCCTCCCGCCCCGACATTTTCATTTACTGCTGCCTCCTTACCTGTGCCGCCTCCTCACTGCACAGCCGCTCGTCACTGCACCGCCCTCCTCCTTGTCATCATCACGCACGTCGCGTCGTGCCCAGTGCTAGGTCCCGGCCGGCGCTATTTTCAGGGGACTACTTTGTTTACAAACGTAATTTTTTTTATTTACTTTTTTTTTTTACATTTATATAGCCTATGTCCATATACACACCCTGACATTTTCATAGATGTATCGGGTGTGTAGATTGGCGCTGTGGTTCCCGAGTTTACCTGGCCAAAAGGTGCACGTTCTCTCTTTTTTAATAGTAGTATAGATTAAATATATGTTTCTTTGAAGAAAAGTTTGCCCTGTGTAATCCTATTTGATGTTTGTGAGAAAATTGTCCGCCTGAAAAAGAAATGTCCTTTTTTTGTTTGTTTGATTAATCATTAGTTCATCACTAATCAGGGTTGAACAGAAAGGAATTTTTGTACAAATAACTATCAAATCAAGTATAGAAACAAATTCCCTTGTAAGCACCCTTTTACTTATTTCCAGGCTTGTTAATGAGGCGAAGCCTATGTCCCCAAAGGAACGTCACAAAAAGTGACATTCCTGTGGCGATAGGGGCTTTTGAATATGCCCCAATGTATCCATGCTTTCCTGCGACAATGTGGTCAATGAGATTTGAAGGGGTGCTAGTAATTTGAATAAATTAGAATTAGTTCACATCTCTAGACATGGCTTTTCCGAAACAATACCAATTGTAAAAGTTGATTCTTGACAACCCAAGGAAAAAACAAGCTTGACTCCAGCGTATAATCATGATGGCAGCACTTACACCACTAAAAGTCAGCAATGTTGGGACATAGTCATTTAGGGCCACATGTACAAAGCTTTTTTTATTTGTAAACGGCCTGATTCGCAGAGTTTGGCCTTTTGCTAGTGAAAAAATGTATTTTTCGATGTACAAAAACCTTATTTGCAATTTGAGAACCAATTACTGAATACCAAATTGGGTTTGAGATTCGGTATTAGGAAGGGGAACGTTCAGGGCGTCCTTCCTAATACTTAATCGCATTGGTATGTGTGCATGTTTTGCAACCCAAATGTGATTGCAAAACTTTCGCATTTTACCACCTACTTCAAGTAGGTAGTAACTCATGCGCAAATAGGAAGGGGTCCTCAAGAGACCCCTTCCCCTTTTTGAATGTTTGAAAAAATGTTTTTTCAAGAGCAGGCAGTGATCCCACGGACCACTGTCCATGCTTAAAAAACGAAAAGAAAAGTTTTCATTTTAAAAATGCCTCTCGTTTTCCTCTACGGAAAATGGGCTGCATTTAAAAAAATGCTTTATTGAAAGCAATTACAGACATGATGGTCTGCTGAACCCATCAGAACACCATCCCTGTGATTTTTGTGTTTCCCATTGGGTTGCAAACCAAGACCTACCTCATGAATATTAATGAGGTAGGTCTATTTGTGACCGACTGGAAATTGTAAAATGTGTCAAACACACATTTGTACATAGCCGTTTGCGATTACCAAATAGCGAAGTGCAAAAATTTGCTATTTGGTTATTGCAAACACTTACCTTAGTACATCTGACCCAAAGGGATTGACTCGACCAAAAGCCTTCTGACCATTCAGAAACATGGGCCTGTAGGGGAAATTACCCTGTAAGGGCCACAGTGAGAGGTCTCTGCTAATTTAGATGGGGCCAATAACATCAGTTTCTGACCCGTCAGCAAATTGAATAGTTAGCCGAGAAATGGGGCCTGGAATTGCCAGTTTTCCGTGTAATTCCTCCATTCAATGGCAACCCTCAGTATCCTACTTGAAAACCCAAGAAAACACCGTCTCCTCAGTTACCGGTACCCAGGGTCTCTGTGACTCCATTTTGTCAAGTACCAGGAAGATTGCCAGACCAAGATGGCCTGAGTCAGTTTGCCTTTGCTTTCGAGGTGCTGATTGAGGTGAGCTCTAATGAAGAGATACCTCATTGTTTAAAAAAAGTAAAAAAATAGTCATGATTGGAACAGCTAGTTAAAAAGTCAGCCGACCTTTGTATTTGTTTTGGTTGGCGCTACACCTGGTTTTAAACGCCACTGTTAAGAACGCACTGACACGTTTCAGCACCAATTTACTTTGATTTATAGCCAAGCAGCTAATCAGGTTTGACACGTATCTTTCATGGTACAGCGCACCTGTGCTCCATCATAAGTATTTAACCTGTCGAGTTTTAAATTAAGTGCATGTCAACTGCATCTGACCTGCCACTATATATTTAAGTGAGAAGCCTTGAAGACTGCTAACCAGGATTCTGCAATGCAATCATTTACTTTTGCAGCCCTTGTCTCAGGTTTGGTCCACGTTTTGTGCTTCATACACGCTTTGGCAAGAATAAACTTTGCTGTTGTGTTCATAGATAGATACAGTTTATGATTTAACATAAATTCACCAAAAAACATGTTGTAATCTTCCATCTTTGGGTCAGTACACCTGTATTGATGGACTCTCCATGCCATTGTTCCAATGGTATGTTCTGTCCTCCCTGTATTGTAGGGACAGTGGTTCACTTTTAGAACGCCAGGAAGAGTGCGATAGAATGTTGGGTTAGAGGATGAGGGAAGTTGGACATGGCGACTGGGAACCTTAGAATGAATAAAACCCACATTTGAACTTCGTAAGTCTTCGCAGTTATTATTTAGTTAACAACAGCCTAGATTTTTCGTGATTTGCAAAATTTCAGAATTCAAAGAATATTGCAACCTTCATCGGTAAAATCCAGACCCAACAGAGAATGGAGGGTATGTCAGCACCACCTGTGGCCCTACAATCTCCTGATGAACCAACCTTGGAGTGGAGTAAATGGAAAGAGATGTCTCTAACACGTCACATTTTTATAAGCAAAAGTAAAGTTCGCCGAGCTCAAACACTGTTTTGGTACAGAAAGAATGGACGTTTTTTAATATTTTCCATCTATCATGATAGGCAATGAAGAGGAAGAAGAAGAACTGGACGAGGACGAAGAAGCCGTGAATAAACCTGATACCAAGTGTGAGAAGAAAAAGAATGAAGTGATGGAAAGACTGCCTTTTGGAGAGAGAGCAATTGACAAAAGAAACAGTAAATAATGGTGTGGCTCAATGAAGGTGATTGGTAGCAACTTGCTACTATAAACCGTTCAATTATGAAATGCTTACTGACCAGGACGTGCAGTAAATTTGCAAGAAAGCGTAGGAAAATGTTTGCTAATAAAGGATTTAATATTGCACAAGGCAATTGAAATAGCTAAGTATTTGGGCCCAGATTTACTATTGCTTCACGCAAGGCGATGCAAGGCAACACAAGCCCTTAAGTCAGTTTTACTGTGCAGCACACAGCTACCTTGCGTGGCCCTGTGTGGCTTAGTAAAAGTGTGTAGAACAAACCAGCACAAGTCACTATCTTGCGTTTCTCTGCACTGGGAAGGCGTTACTTAGGTGGAGTGAGTCACGAGGGGTCTAGCAGGTAGCACCACTGTGTGCGATTTGCCTGATCTGTTTTATGCCTCATTGAAGTGTGTATTTGTTTTAAATATCGTTTTTTTAAAACTTGTATTTTGCTTGACAGTTTGTTTTATGAGATTCTTTGCTACTACACCACTTTCCACTGACCTTGCCGTCCCCGTCTGTAAGAGCAGGGCCGCAGTGTGTTTAGGGTCAGCATTCTAGTTGTTCTTTTTTTTTTAAGTTTGATTCTAGCATTCTAGTTGTTCTAGCTGGGGAATAAATAGTGTGCGATTTGCCCGATCTGTTTTATGCCTCATTGAAGTGTCTATTTGTTTTATATATCGTTATTTAAAACTTGTATTTTTGCTGACAGTTTGTTTTATAAAATTCTTTGCCACTGCACCACTTTCCACTGACCTCCCGATCCCCGTCTGTAAGAGCAGGGCCGCAGTGTGTTTAGGGTCAGCATTCTAGTTGTTCTAGCCTGGGAATAAAAAGCACGCTGGCACAACTGCGCCCCTGACACGCCAGCCTGTCTGCGTCAGAACCCCTGGTCATTTTGGCCCCAAAATCCGTGTTAGAGTTAAGGTAATGGCGCTTAGGAGAGGTGATTGTTGCTCGCCGAAAGTATGCATCATGGATGAGGATTATGATAAGTTTAAGTGTATTGGTTGTGAATTTCGGTTCTCCAAACACCCAGACTCTAACACTGCTGAGGTGGGCGTTAAGCTAGACGGTAAAGGGGAGAGTGAGATGGCAAGCACGGAGACTCCTTTCTAAGATCGGGCTGATACACCTGGCAACACGAATCATCTAGGCTGCAATGGGGGGATTTTTATTTATTTTATTTTTTATTTTTATTTTTAAAGTCTTATATAGCGCTGGCTAGACCCGGAGGAATCAGAGCGCTTTACATGAGCATCGGATCATAGTTACAGGTTACATCGTTACAAAGGTTACACAGTTCTTAGAGCATGGCAACAGAGTTACTTGTAAGGTCGAGATAAACAATAAGCACAAATACGTAAGGGGAAAAGAAGGCAAGGTGAGAGATTCAGGGGAGGGGCGTTGGAGTAGGGGAAGTAGACAGATAATGAAGGCGGGAAAGAGGAGGGGAGGGTGAGAGACACAGCAAAGGGAGAGGAGGGGAAGGGTGACGGGGACACAAACCGGTAGACGAGTCAAGGCAACGTCCAAAGTCCAGTAAGCTGTGATCCCAGGGGAAGTGGTATCCCTTCCCTATCACTATTGCGAGAGGCACCCTTTACGCAGTGGACTCTCTCAGAGGGGTCTCTGAGACTCCAAGGCCTACATACTGGATCCTTCCCCAAAAAGGGGAGATGGAGTGCTTTGGTAAGGGGTGCCATACCATACCTCAAGTGTGAGTGGATCCCTTGGCACAGTGGACTCACTCAGCGGGTTCGCTGAGACTCCAGAGTATAAATATTGGATCTTTCCCCAACAAGGGGAGAAGGAGTGCTTAGTCAAAGGGCACAATGGACAGGGGGGTAGGCAGAGTAGCAGGCAGGGGGAGAGATTCAGGGGAGAGAGGATAGAAGCTATGGAAGAGACAATAAGGAGAGACGAAAAAAAGTCTGCCTAAAGACCGACTGGGTAGGTGACGACCAAGGAGGGAATCCATGGCCCATCTCCCCTATAGCTAAACCAAGTAGCTCCATCGGGCATCAAACAAAATAGTTCGGTCTCAATACATTGAGAGAGGAGGGAAGGAGAGACATTAATAGAGGGAGGATGCGGAAGGAGATGACAGGAGAGACAAAGGGAAGTGCAACAATGTGGGTCAACAATATACCAGAAGAAGATCAACAAGTAAACATTATATCAAACAATCAGCAATACAATTAGGGGAGGAGAGAAAGGAGAGAGAAAGTAGTGGGGCGTAGGGGAGGAGGGAAAGTGAGGATAAGGGAAGAGACAACCGTAGAGACGAAAGGAAGTCTGTCTAAAGACTGACTGGGTAGGTGACGACCAAGGAGGGAATCCACGGCCCATCTCCCCTATAGCTAAACCAAGTAGCTCCATCGGGCATCAGACAAAATAGTTCGGTCTCAATACATTGAGAGAGGAGGGAAAGAGAGACATAAATAGAGGGAGGATGCGGGAGGAGACGACAGGAGAGACAAAAGGAAGTGGAACAATGTGGTTCAACAATATACCAGAAGAAGATCAACAAATAAACATTATATCAAACAATCAGCAATACAATTAGGGGAGGAGAGAAAGGAGAGAGAAAGTAGTGGGGCAGGGCGAGGAGAGAAAAACGCAGCTAAAATGTATACTGCTTAACACGAGATCTATGGGCAAACATAAATATAATCTAGAATGCTTGCACCAGGTCTCCTGACACAGACCAGGCCTCGGACCCTGACTGGAATTGTGCCATTCCAGCAGGATACTCTGTGGTTAGCCAAGATAGGGTAGGAAGCAAAGGAGTGGGGATATGTGGGAAGTTGGCCTGGCATATGCTGTCCACTATTCTAGTGGGCACCTTGCACCAGTCCAAACGACCCTTATTGATGGTAGGTTTAAAGACAACCTATATCGAAAGCTATCCTAGTGGTAGGTGTGGAGAGCAGCCTTCAGGCTAAGTCTTGGAGGAATGTAAAGCAGCTTGTTTTACCAGTCTATAATCGCATGAATGACCAAAGGAAAGGAGAACCACACCAGGTATATATATAAAATAAATGTATTTATTCTAAACACATCCCTCTAGTCTCTGTATAAGGCCAGAGGCAAAATTACATTCAGTAAACTTATTTAGCCCACAGTAAATTAGCACAATATACGTTGAGCCTTAGGGGCGTACCAAACCATATATTAAGAAAGTGGCACATAGAGGGTGTTACCTTGATGATTCTATGCAAGGAGTGTACTACATGTGAAAGAGAGAAGAATGCCTATATTTCAGGAAGTGAAGAACTCAGCAGCATCCAAATGGGAGGTACCATGCAAGCAGCATCAGAAAGAGGTCATCACAGAACAGGTTACAAGATGCATCTGTGAAACAGCCACTCATAACCTTTGGGGCAATACTGATGCCTACCCATCTATATTCAGCTCCTCTACCTGGAAATGGAACTAGTGTCCTCAATCAGTCCACTGGTCTCAAACTGACCCATCTAAGGCTCACACATCACTTATGCTTTACCATGCTTACCCTTCTTGTTGGTCGATGTCTGATAAAGTCTCCTTTTGTACAGTATCTTTCTCACAAAGGGCTTGTAACCGTGCTTTGATTTGCTCAAACGCTCCGTCCATCATCCCCTTTTGTATCGCTTTGTTCGCCCTAAGTTGGCAGGGTATGCTCAGACGTGAGTCCCTTGCTCACTGGGCCACTGGATTCAAGATAGCCTGGCTGATGAGGATTATGAATCCGAAACCGGTCCCAGGATGCTTGTTTCCCGTCCAGGGAAGACATGGCTTGGCAGTTTGGGCTGGACTGTTCCCATGAGGCACAGGGTCAGACTGATTTGCATATGGCCATGTCTGAACTGGGGTGGCTGAGTGAGCTAAAGAATGGTGATGGATTAAACCCAGATCATTTGACTGGGGTTGAGTGTTTGATTTGCTCAAACGCTCCGTCCATCATCCCCTTTTGTATCGCTTTGTTCGCCCTAAGTTGGCAGGGTATGCTCAGACGTGAGTCCCTTGCTCACTGGGCCACTGGATTCAAGATAGCCTGGCTAATGAGGATTATGAATCCGAAACCGGTCCCAGGATGCTTGTTTCCGGTCCAGGGAAGACATGGCTTGGCAGTTCGGGCTGGACTGTTCCCATGAGGCACAGGGTCAGACTGATTTGCATATGGCCATGTCTGAACTGGGGTGGCTGAGTGAGCTAAAGAATAGTGATGGATTAAACCCTGATCATTTGACTGGGGGTGAGTGTTTGATTTGCTCAAATGCTCCGTCCATCATCCCCTTTTGTATCGCACCGTGCAGGTGTATGCCAATGCTGAAGCCTGCTTTAAGTCTTTGCAGTTTTGACTGGTGCTTTTAATCAAGTGTAATTGAACAATCTATCTTTTGTTACACCCTTAAAGTGAAATTCATTGTGGGACCTTCCCAACTTTCCCTGTAAAATAACATTTAAATTCTATTTAGTTTTCACCACTGTTGCAGCACTAAACTGTTTAAAAAGACACTGTTCGCCCCTAATTTCCCAACATGTCCTTGATGGATATGCTCTAAGCTCTCAGAAAAGTT
This sequence comes from Lissotriton vulgaris, assembly GCF_964263255.1. Lineage (NCBI taxonomy): Eukaryota > Metazoa > Chordata > Amphibia > Caudata > Salamandridae > Lissotriton > Lissotriton vulgaris. The sequence goes on along the minus strand of NC_141695.1, from coordinate 1,591,980,611 downwards.
ATTTTAAATTAGTGGCGAGTTAAATTAAAACTTCACTCATGTAGTGGGTTGGAATTAGGAAACTCCACACTTTCCGAACCAGACGAAGTTTCCCAACTTTACTAGAGGTAAGGTTTACCCCTAGGGCCTTCCAGGTGTGATTAGTTGAGGTTGAATGTCCCAGGTAGGACATCGTCTAGCAAACAAATGTTGAGTGTGGTAGCTGGACATCCACCACCTCAGATAAGACTCGTAGGGAAGGAGGGTACAGAGCTGAGGCCAGCATTTCACAAAGCTTGAACAGTTTACAAAAAACCGTAAAGTTGGAGTTAGCTGACTTTATAACTTTACACCCCTGTACTTTGATAGGATTTAAAGTTGGATTGTGGAAAGTTGACTGAGTGAGATGTAATATATACCTTAAACAAATTCACACTTTACTTCACATAGAATCACAAGGTGTGCACCTTGAATTTCAAAACCAGAATATCGATGGCACAGAAGTAATAAGTTATTTACCTGTAACTCCAGTTATCCAACATTGGTTTTCTCTATACACCACTCCCCATCACCAGGCTGGGAACCCTGGGCACACCAAAATGTTACACTGTCACTTTATCTCACCAACTTTAAAAAGGATGTGACAAATATATCACCACCATTCACCTATCTGGGCACCCGAAATGCTGACGAAAGAAATAGCCAGTATTTAAAGGTAAAAAAATAACTAACATAAAAATACACTCTGAACTAACTGTATCTCTGAAGGCTAAACAACTATCCTTAGGAGGCTGTGAAGAATGTGCCCAGGGTTGGTGCAGTCAAGGAAGCCAATTGGTAAATGTGGCTGAACCATAACCCCATGCTGTGTGCTGTGGTGGGCAGCAGCAAAATGCAAAATAGAATTATGGATCAATTTTTTTTATTGATGCCACAGTAAAGTTGTGACAGGGCTAAGCGCCTACAACCACAAGGGGCCAGCAGCGTATGGAAGTCGAATGTACGTGAATACAAAGCTGTTTGCCTACAACCCTGGGGCCGGGAGCGAAACTGAAGCAAATAAATACAAGAAAACATAGGAAACCCAAAGAACAAGCCCCCCACACCCCGATTTCTACATAAGGTGTAGATACGTGGTAGGTGGTGGAATTTCATCATGTCTTAAGTCAATGGTTAGTTGGGTCGATGTCTCTGGGCCGTTAGGTGGGGGAAGCAGTCGAAGGAGGGGCTGAGGCAAGCAACAGCCGAAGTAGCTTCAAGTAGGTGGGGCAGGACAATTAGTTGAATTCAGAAGATAGAAGACGCATGAAGGGATCCCAGTCTTCAGCATAATCGTCTGGTCTCTGGTCTACTGTTAGCAACGGTGATGGACGTTTACAAAGCAAATTTATCTCCACGGGGAATCACAACGCAGACTTATCACAACCGTGTTGTGATTCCGCATACCATTACTGCGCAAGTCGGAACAATGACTTGCGGAGGGGGGGGAGATGTTGGATTTCAAATCCGACACCATCCCTAGTGTCCGCACAGACTGGAGTTGGAATAGTAAAGTATACTGTTCCAACTTCCAGCGCCCCCACTGCGGAGTAATGGTATGCGGAATCACAATGCAGTTGTGATAATGACCGCGTTGTGATTCCCCGCGGAGAAAAAGAATGCGGAATTTAATCATATATTCGTTAGCAACATCTTTTCCATGCCCAGTATATTCCAAAGTTTGTGCAACCAAGTTGTGTATTGAGGGCTCTTGTCAATTCCCCACAAAGCGAAAATGATCTGATGTGCAGCATGAATGGTGAGGTAAAGTCTAGGGGTTAGGGAGCCAAAGGATCATATATGCTGGAAAACTGGGTATGGGAGTCTCAAAATCCCCATCAATGTCATCTAGTACCTGTTCCCAGAAGTGAGTGAGTTTGGGGCAATGCCATAAAAGATGAAGTAACAACCCCGTGGTCAGAAAGCGATTGAGGAGTTATGGATGTGGTGGGAGGGCTGGGGTAACTAGAAAATAATCGATACGGGCATATGTTTTTTGTGCTGCTGAATAGTGAGTGTAGTCCCTCATGTTAGGATGTTTTGAACACCAGATATTACCTAGGCCGCAGTCTGCCAACCTACGGAGACCCTGCGATCAAAAAGCCCTGGTCTGGTCTGAGCATTGGTTGGTTCAGTAGAGATCATTATCCATGACCAGATTTAAGTTGCCTCCGACCAGTATAGTAGCATCTGGGTTCTGAAGTAGGAGAGAGAGAGCAATGCTGATGAAGGCTTCTTGCTGGTCTTTGGGAGCATATATGTTAGCAAGGGTAAAGTGAAAGGTGCCCAGTGAAAGTCGGTATGCCAGAAAATGTCCCTTAGTCTCTGTCACTTTAGAGAATATGTCCCCCTTAAAACATGTGGAAAACAAAATAGCACCCCCTTACTCTTTTGATGAGTTGGAAGACCACAGCTCGCGTGGAAACCTGCGAGATTGCATGCGATGTACTTATTTAGCTAACAATTGTGTTTCTTAGAGTAGACATATACCGCTGCCAGAGTGCTCTAGAAGGGAGAGTATAGCTTACTGGTTAGTAGGATTGTTAAGGCCTCTGACATTTAGGCTTGTGATTTTAATTTCCAGGGGAGTGCTAAGGTCAAGCAGATTGTAGGAGGGAGGGAAATGTTGTGTGGAGTAGAAGGCCATGGAGAAGAGCTGGTACCATACCCAAACTCAAAGCATCTTAGACCAACCATGAGGGATGAAGGAATGATGACCCCAATAACAAATAACGTCATACTTAAAACAACAATTTGAAAATGTCCATTAATACTGGTGTTCTTCATAGTCGGTTAGGCCAGTAGCAAAGAAACCGCGGTTGGGTTCCTTAGATGACAGATGCCTCCCAGGCACTTGAGGCTGCCTATAATTGGTGTAGAGATGCCTGGTGGGTTTTATAATGGACAGAGGAGAATCAGTCAAGAGCGTTATCAGGTGGGTGGGTCCGCCCGATAACACAGAAACTTGTGTTATCGGGCGGAATCAGAAACTCACGGTCCGCCATAGACCTCCTACTCCTGCCTGCACGCTTTCGAAAAAGAAAAACCTATAATCGGGCGTTCACTGGGGCTGCGCCAAGAATATGGAACTCCCTCCCACCCGCCATCAGAAGAATCCCCTCTGCTGCACGTTTCAAAAAGGAGGCCAAATCGTTCCTCATGAGTAATTTCCTCATCTAAACCCTGTCCCTTAACCCCACAGTGACTATTGCCTCCTTCCGTCGACCTTTCGCCCCACTGTGAAACCTGGGGCCTACCTTCAGCAGCTTTAATGTTAACCATACTTGCATCCTTCCTCACTCCTTTTGTCCTGTGCTATAGCAATGCTAACTGTACCTTGTGTTCCTTGCATCCCCTTGTACACCCATGATTCCCTTCCGATTGTACAAACTCCTTGACTATGTAAAGCACTCTGATATCCTAACGGGTCAAGTTCGCGCTCTATAAAACTCAAAATAAATAAATAAAAATAACAATGTTCCTGTGCCTGCTCCTCACAGCCGGAGCGAGGGAGCCACGTGGACCTCATTATCATCTGCCATGGCTAGGGATGCTTGGAAAAGCCACAGGTTGGACTCATATTGGTGGGGGATTTCCTCTCATTGTGGATGTCCATGAGCCATCAGGCTTCTTTCAGTGAACCGTTGATGGAAATAACCCTCCCAGCGAAAGTTTAGTCAGAAGGGGTATCCCCACCCATAGGACACTTCGCTAGAGCATAAGAACTCAGGCACTGGCTTGAACTCCCTCAGCGTTGGAGGGTAAGTAAGGAAACATCTTCGAAGAGACCTATAGTGGGTCCTCTAAAGTAGATGGGCTGTTTTGTTCTGGCACCTCTCAAAATGTCTTCCTTTATTTGAGAAATGTGAACAAAGGCTAGTATGTCCGATGATGCTGTGCCCCCACACCTGTCGACCTGGTGGACCCTGTCGTGATGCAGTTTGGTGTTGTCGTCCCACTCTAGGATGGAGCGGGAAAGCGATTGGGCGTATTTACGTATGGCGGATCCCTCTGCTCCCGAAAGGTTGACCTGGAGGCGAATGTTGTTGTGGTGGGACCTAATTTCAAGGCCCGCTGTTTGAGCCCTTAGGTCGTCTTGTTGTTTGTTCAGGTGAATAATTTCTTGTTATGAGATCTCAATGTCTTCCCCCCATAGGGTTCTTGTTGTCCTCCAGTGCAGAAACATGATCTTCGAACGAAGGCAGGTCTTGACGTATTGACCGCATATCATGAGAGAGGTCATTTTTTTAGAGCTTGGAGGTCTTCCTTCAGGGAATTAAAGAGGGAGTCCAGAAAATCCCAGGTCACCTGGGCCTTATCCCAATCCAGCAGCCCCTCTGGGGCATAGTGGGTGGTGGGCTAAGAACTGGGTTCTGTCTTTGGTTAGAGCGGGGCTGGAGCAGGTAAGCATATTGTAATGAAGAGGGGTACACCGGTAATTAGTTAAAGGATGAAAGATTTATTCTTCAATATCTTCATTGAGGGAGTCTTTCCACTCTTTCTCACTCAACACATCTGTAATAATTTTGCATACATTGCACCCATCATCATCAAATCACCCAGGGTCTCTGAATCAATATTGGAATTTACTTGAACAAGAGACAGTCTGACACTTTGTTTTCAACACCAGGTATGTAGTTCACCACAAAATCATAATCCTGGAGAGCAACAATCCACCTACAAATTCTTGAAGAAACAGCCTCTAAGCTTTTCTTTGTAAAAAGATCTTTCAAAGGTTCATAGTCTGAGCGGACAATAAAAGAGTTTCCCCAAAGGAATTTTCTTAATTTCCTAATTGCCCAGAAAATGCATAAGGTCTCCTTCTCGATAACGGAGTACTGTCTCTCAGCTCCCACAAGAGCTCTAGAGAGGAACATAATGGTCACTTCTTTATCACCTCTTATTTGTTTGAGTACTGCCCCCATTCCCTTACAGCTAGCATTCATAAGCAAGATTGACTTGGCAGAATAGTCAAAACTGTGAAGAGAAGGTGCGCTATTAAGAGCTTTCTTGATGTCACCAAATTCAGTCATACAATTGGTAGACCACACAAATTTCATTCCTTTTTTTAAGAGTGATTTTAAGGTATGTGTGCGTGAAGCAAACTGGGGAATAAACTTATTGTAATACTCTGCCATCCCAAGAAAAGAAACAAATTCATCTCTGTTCTGGGGCTCAGCATAATTTTCAATAGTTTTGACCAAATGATGTCTAAGACTTACACATCCTTTAGTCAATTTGTGTCCAAAATAATCCAACTCTGCAAGATTAAACTTGCACTTGTTCTCCCGAAGTGTCAAACCATGAGATTTAAATCTAGACAAAACAGCTCTGAGTCTTTCATCATGTTCTTTTTGTGACGCACCATGTATGAGAATGTCGTCTTGATATATTTTAACACCTGTCAATCCCTGTAAAACATTCTCCATGGCTCGCTGAAAGACCGATGCAGCTGAGTTGAGACCAAAAGGGAGGCGTGTAAATTTGAAGTCCCGAAAGGTGTAATGAAACCCATAGACTCACTATCTATCTTGATTTGGTGGTATGCTGCCCTCAGGTCCAAGGTCAAAAATACCTCAGCCCCTTCTAATTGAGTCAACATCTCAGAGATATTTGGGAGAGGGTATTTGTCAGCTATAACCGCACGATTAAGATTTCTAAGGTCAACACATAATCTAATCTCGCCAGAAGCTTTGCGAGCCAAAACGTTCAAAACTAACCAATCGCTTGCCTCAGTTTCCACTATAATATCCTCTTTTTGGAGTTTCTCAAACTCATTTTTCATAGAATCTCTCAATGAAAGGGGTACACTTCGTACTTTACATGAGACCGGAATTGCGTTTTCCCTGAGAACGTTCTTATGAGTGTAGTCAGAGAGACATCCTAACTTCTCACTAAAGACCTCTTTAAATTCAGAGCGGAAGTCTTGAACCTGAACAACATTGACCAACTTCTCCGTACCCTCATTTTTGTGCATAACATCTTTCTCTATCTGATTAGCTGAGGAGGTAAAAGAGTCTCTCATAACAATACAAGGGTTGGCACCAGGGACCAGCAAAACACCCAGTTCGGCTTGGTGAATCCAGATAATGATACAATCTTCTCTGCAGGAAATGTATATTTTCCCAGTTCTTCCCTTTATACTCTATTTCTCCCACAAAATAACCAACACGTTTAATAGGTTGTCCCCCATAAGCCAAAGGTCTAATATCAGGCTTGAAAACTTTAATCTTGCCAATCAGATTGGAATTATAAAATGCTTTTGGAACTAGTGTGATTTTTGCACCGGAGTCAAAAAGCATTTTGACAGTACAACCATTCACCTGAACACCATCAATTGGATTCTTTAATATTCTGGTTGATTTTTCAACTGATTGAACCATGACTTCCCCACAGTGAAGTTCATTGGATTCTGAACCTGAAGTATTCTGTGTAAAAACCTCTTTCACTTGTTTATTCTTTTTATAAACTTTCGTTCTGCACACTTTTGCTAAATGTCCAATCCTGTCGTGTTGTGGAGGAGTGTGGCTCAATGGTTAGAGCGGCAGACCCTGATGCAGAGCTCTGGCCCAGGACCAGGGTTCAATTCCCGTCTCGGCGGGTCTTGGGCTCAATTTCCTCAGACCTGACAATTCTCGCCTCGGTGCCTATTCTAATCATGGGCCCCACGCTGCAACTCTGGGCAATAGCTTGCTTAACCTCCACACCGGCCCCAACAGCGCTAGGATGCCTGGCTTCACCCTGGGGGTGCCCAAGAGTGGACACTTCACAGGGAAAGCCAGGAAGGGTTCCACAGCGGTATGAGTAATAGCGACAGGAAACCGCTTGGTGGCAGTGCGCTCTACAAATACCTTGACATTTACATTTGCCACAACTTTTACACTTAGCAGAAAGAGCAGGAAATGATTTATCATTTGCCAGATGACCAACAGTATCACAACGATAGCATTTAAAATGATGGACTTTTTTGGAATTCACACTTGTAGTATCTTTAGGTTTTTGAACACTTTGTTTAGTTATGCTTTGTACCTTATCATTGCTAGAATTAGCAGTAGACTCTTTTTAAACACTTCAACACAGCCAAGAGAGAGTTCTAAGTGCTTGGCAATAGAAAGAATCTCATCCAAATTAGGATCGTCTTTTTGCCATAACTCATACTTCACCTTTTCAATGTTGCAACCCAACATGAATTGATCACGAATGCGCTCCTCAAGAGTGTTTTCAAACTTACATGTTGATGCTAGTTTACGTAGATGAGTGACATATATCTCAAGAGACTCTTGTGGAAGTTACATACGCCTTCCAAAATGGTATCTTTCTAATACAGTACTCACTTTAGGAAGGTAGTGCTTATCTAGCTTCTTAAGACAAACCTCAAACTCATTTAAACCATTAGATTCTTCATCATTAAGTTCAGGTAAATGTTCAAACACGTCTTGCCCCTCTGAACCTAAACAGTGCAATAGGAGAGCAGATTTCCTTTCTGCACTCAATGAGACACTACAAACTCTTGCATAATTTTGGAAAACCTTCTTCCACTTTGACCATCGAATTGAAGGTTCTCCATGGTCAGACAAAAAGAAAGTTACTGAGGTGACATTTTGCATGTTTGAAGACCTTAAAGATGATAACGCTAAAAATGATAGCTTGTTATTGTAGATATAACAAGAATATTGTTGATAAAATAATAAAGACAAATAAAGGTGTGTTTATCACCATTGTAGGACAACAAACACAAAAAGAAGGTGTGTTTATCACCGTTTAAGAAAATAAATGATAAACACGTGGTTGAATTTACATTTATCAATGTTTGTTGACTTTTGAAGATGCCTGTCTGAAGATGAATAAGCACAGGATGAGTTTTATTCGTTTAAAACCCCACTCTCTAATTGGTGTTTTTATCACCGTAGTAGAAATAAGGTAAATTGAAAATGAAGATTTTTTTTTCATTTGACAATGCCTGTTGAATTGTAAAAAAATGCTCCGTGTGAAGATAAACACAAGCTCCTACGTGGTGTGTTTATCACCGTCGAGAAAAATAAACACAAGCTGAAAGAATCTGTGTAAGTCTTTCAAAAGTAAATAATGTGAGAAAGAGTAAGGCAATAGTCAATAAACAGCACTTCATGTGTTGCTAGGAGACGAAGTCTTCGCGTCTATTATCATGCGCTTGATGACGTTTGAAGCTTGATGTTGCCTAGACAAATTCGCGTTGGCCTCACGTTGTCATTGCAGCGTCAAAGAAGATGACGCGGTCGAGAACAGCGCGAGCCGTCCGAAGCTCCGTGGCAACAAAGACCAGCAACAGGGAGTGTGAGGAATAGCGCAAGCAGGTGTGCGCACGAGGTAAGTCAATTGAAAATAAACAATTTCGAGCTGAGATGAGAAATCCAGCAATAACACATTTTCCTTATTGCGGGAGCAAGTTCCATAAATAATGCGCGCTGAGAGGAGAAATCGTACGATAAATGAATACACAAAACAGTCAATGCGAATTCTTATCAAAGAAGAAATAGATTTCCTTTAGTATAAAATTGGCCAATTCAACAGGCATAAAAAAAAATCAATAGTACAGTACCTTGAGTTGATGAAAGTCAATGCTTTACCACATGAGTTTTGGTCGTATTAGGACGTTCCTCTCCGCCTGCTTGAATAAAATCTGTGAAAATTAAGAAGTAATCTTAAGAAGAATTTCTTAAGAAGATGGCAGGGTTCCCATGGGGCACAGGGTCAGAGCTGATTTGCATAAAGCCATTATCTGACCCAGGGTGGTGTGGAGTGCAAAAAACGATGGATTTAGGCCCAGATCCTTGTACTGGGGTGAATGTAAGACATTGATCTACATTCTGTCCATCAAATTGTTTTTTGTCATTTTCTCCCTGAGTGTACTGGGGTAGCTCAGACGTGGGTCCCAGAGCCTCCACACCCCTGGAGTCAAGCTAGCCGGGCTGATGAGAGGTGTTACCTCGAAACCGGTCCGGTCCTCGGATGCTTGATTCCGGTCTGGGAAAGATATGGCTGTTGTAGTTCGGACTGGACTGTTCCCATGGGGCACAGGGTCAGAGCTGATTTGCATAAAGCCATTATCTGACCCAGGGTGGTGTGGAGTGCAAAAAACGATGGATTTAGGCCCAGATCCTTGTACTGGGGTGAATGTAAGACATTGATCTACATTCTGTCCATCAAATTGTTTTTTGTCATTTTCTCCCTGAGGGTTCAAGCCAGATCATCGCCAGTCTAATGAAGAGGGGTACACCGGTAATTAGTTAAAGGATGAAAGATTTATTCTTCAAGTAATACAGGATAAAGAAACGTCCTATCCACACAGAATCAAAGGAGTAACTCTTACATATAACATTCTCAAGGCATTACCTAACATTTCAGAACACAAGCATTTCATTCTAGAACAGAATGAAGAAGGCAGTCTTAAACAACTACAAGTAAGGAATAACTAAGCATAGGCAAAAACAAGTAGAAGATATTACACATATTTCTGACCAGCTAACCACCACCCTCGCCCAGAGCCCACCCGCCGACCATACCGACCCAGACACCGCTGCCCGCAACCTCAGACAGTGGAACAACAAATGCGGCAACACCCTCGCCCCGATCAAGAAACCCTCCAACAATCATACCAACCATAAAGCCAGCTGATTCACTGAAGACCTCCGGGCCTCCAAGCAAACCTGCCGAAAGCTGGAGAAGATCTGGCTCCGTAAACGAACACCAGACAGCCACGCCGCCCACAAGAATGCCACCCGCAGACACCATCACCTCATCAGATCCACCAAAAGGGCCTCCTTCAAAGACCGCCTAGACAACAACGCGCACAACAGCAAAGAGCTCTTCAACATCGTGAAGGAACTCTCCAACCCCAGCTCCAACAGCAACGATGTCCCACCCTCGGAAGACCTGTGCGACTCGCTGGCCACCTTCTTCCACCGCAAGATCACAGACATCCACGACAGTTTCAATGCCACGACCGCCCCGACAACCACTGAGACCTCCACCACCACGACCACTATCCGCACCAACCGCCTGCTCTACTGGACCAACATCAACGACGATGACGCCATCAAGATCATGAACACCATCCACTCCGGATCTCCGTCAGATCCATGCCCACACCACATCTTCAACAAAGCCAGCCCATCCATTGCACCCCATCTCCGGAAAGTCATCAACACCTCCTTCGAGACAGCAACCTTCCCGGAGAGCTGGAAGCACGCCGAGATCAACGCCTTACTCAAAAAACCCAAGGCAGACCCCAAGGACCTCAAGAACTTCCGGCCCATCATCCTGCTCCCATTCCCGGCAAAGGTCATCGAGAAGACCGTCAACGAACAACTGACCCGCTACCTCGAGGAGAATAACATCCTGGACCCTTCCCAGTCCGGGTTCCGCAGCAACCACAGCACAGAGACGGCCCTCATCGCCGCCACAGATGACATCAAGTCCCTGCTGGACAACGGAGAAACGGCGGCCCTCATCCTCCTGGACCTGTCAGCCGCCTTCGACACGGTCTGTCACCACACACTACGAATACGCCTTCACAACGCTGGGATCCAAGAAAAGGCCCTGGACTGGACCAACTCCTTCCTCTCTGGCAGAACACAGAGCGTCCGCCTTCCCCCCTTCCGCTCCAAAGCCACAGAGATCATCTGCGGTGTACCCCAGGGCTCATCCCTCAGCCCAACTCTGTTTAACATCTACATGGCACCGCTCACCCAAGTCGCCCGTCGCCACGACCTCAACATCCTCTCCTATGCCAATGACACCCAGCTGATACTCTCCCTCACCAAGGACCCCCACACCGCCAAAATTAACCTTCACGAAGGAATGGAGGCCGTTGCTGAATGGATGAGGAACAGCCGTCTGAAGCTGATCTCGGACAAGACGGAGGTCCTCATCCTTGGATTCAACCCTTCGGCCTAGGACGACTCCTGGTGGCCGACCGCACTGGGAACCGCTCCAACTCCCACCGACCACGCACGCAACCTAGGGGTCATCCTCGACTCCTCCCTCTCCATGACTAAACAGGTCAACGCCTTCTCCTCCTCCTGCTTCAACACCCTCCGCATGCTCCGTAGGATCTACAAGTGGATCCCCACTGAAACGAGAAGAACAGTCACCCAGGCCCTTGTCAGCAGCAGGTTGGACTATGGAAACGCCCTCTACGCAGGAGCCTCGGCCAAACTCCGGAGACGGCTCCAAAGCATCCAGAACGCCTCTGCACGCTGATCCTCGACATCCCTTGCCGCAGCCAGATCACACCCCACCTGAGAGACCTGCACTGGCTCCTGGTCAACAAGAGTATAACCTTCAAGCTCCTCACCCAAGCACACAAGGCACTCCACAACACCGGACCAGCGTACCTCAACAGACGACTCAGCTTCTACACCCCCACCCACCAGCTCCGCTCCGCCGACCTCGCCCTCGGTACAGTCCCCCGCTTCCAAAGAGCGACCTCAGGTGGCAGATCTTTCTCCCACCTCGCCACCAAGACCTGGAACACCCTCCCCATCCACCTACGGCAGACCCAAGACCTGCTGACCTTCAGAAAACTCCTCAAGACCTGGCTTTTCGAGCAGTAGCAGCATTCCCCACCCCAGCGCCTTGAGACCCTCACGGGTGAGTAGTGCGCTTTACAAATGATATGATTGATTGATTGATTGAATGATTGATTGACTGATTGGTCACGCTTGCCTTTTGAAGAGGTCATTGGGTGGAGCAAAGTGCTGCAGAGGCTATGAGCTAGTTGAGCCTTGTGGTAGAGCCAAGAGGCCAGTTATTTGAATGACTAGTCCCTGTCTGGGTGGGGTCTGGGGACCCAGTAAAGGGTGTTGGAGAATCGGAATGTGAAGAGGGGCAGAAAGGCTCACACCCCAAGCCCCACTGGGCAGGACACCACAGGCAGCCTTCAGGAAAGAGATGTTGACAGGGATGTGTTAAAGGACACAGCTCAGGAACCAGTTGCCCAGGGGTGTTCACTGCAAGGGCGGGCAGCAGGTGCAAGCATTATGTGCTGTTGCAGTGGGTGCTAGCACAGGATAGAGCAGTCTCGGTTGCAAGATAGACCCCGAGGAGCAGGCATCAATTGTGGAGGCACTGCAAAATTGAAAATTTAAAGCTTACCAAAATCCATGGGGATGCAGCCTGCTTAAGGAGCAGCCATCCTGGTAACTTGCACAGCCCGGCCACCACTAGGTCCATGGCAGGGCATAGCCCGCTAGCTGTAGTCAATTGTAGGAGCTTATGGACCAGCAAACAGTGGGAGAGGTGGCCACCGAGTAAGTATGGCCCTGGGTGTTGTTCCCAGGCCACCACCCAATGCCATTTCAGGCAGTCACGCATCCCGGGCCCAAGGTGAGAGACTCCAGCGACTAAAGCGTTGTTGCTATATGTGCGTGGCTGAAGGCCGGGATGATCCGACTTTAAAAGCCATAAGGGGAGGTGTGTTGGAGTGCATGACACTCAATAGCCCGCCAACTGGAAGCCAGGTCGCCCGTTTCTGGTTTTTCCAGGTGGCACCAGTGGTGCCTGGGATGACGGACTGGGGGACCCGGGTCCTGACAGATTCTTCCGTCCCCTCTGAAGGTGACTCCACAGTCAATCTGCAAAGGGAACCCTCCAATGGGCGGGGGCGCAGGTTTCTCACCAGCGATTCTCCGTGCAGATGGGTCTGCCAGGTCGGGAAAGCAAGGTCTGCTGCGTAGGCCTATGTCACCGCCATTTTGGTGTCCCAGGGCTCTGCTCAATGCGAGAGAGATCAAGAGCCATCCCTGGGGTTAGGAAACAAGTACAGCCTCCCAATCATCAGGTGATTGTGGTGGTAGCACTGGGGCACTGGATTGCTAGTTCATGCCAGCCATGGGGCGGAGAGTCTGAACCCATACTTACTCCTTCGCCATCTTGGCCATGCCCTACAACAGAGAATTAAACAAACTAATAGACGAAGCCCTCTGACGAAAAGCCCTTTTATTTGTATATTTTCTATTAATTTCCGGGAAAATCAATAGCACGACGAGATATCTAAAGTTGTTTCAATGGCCAGACCTAAAAACAAACCTCCCTGCTTTGCGAATGCTGGTTTGAGTAGTGACTAACTGATGTATGTTTCTGTCAAATGTGTATTCTTAGAGTTCTGTATTCGTAATCGCCGTGCCATCCTGTCAGAACAGGAGAATGAAGGCACATGACTTGGAAGTTTGCCACTTGAAGCCATCAGCTCGATGGTTCGATGCCTTCTTGCTTTCATCAGTAAGTGCTAGATTCATCATGCTCAAAAATGCAAGCCTGGCTTGCTTGACAGGCTTAATTAAATGTAACGTTCTGAACACCGAGGGAGTGAACCTTTTCACTTGAAAAGGTAATTTTCTTTTTTCTTGGAATCTTGACTGTCAGACTTGTTCTTCTTGCTTGAGAGAATGCCACTGCACCGCTGACCTTTGCCATACGTCCTCTAGAATTATCCCCTTCAGTGCAACCAGAGGTAAGCCTTTGTCTTGTAGGTTTTACCATCCAGGTTGTTTTCCACCATTTTTGCTTATTGCGTAACAACGTATAGAGAAAATAATGTGTGCACTAAGGCAAGTATATACACACACTCTGATTTGATACTAAAAATGCCTTTTTTGCATGTTAGAAAAGTTGGAAATGCATTTTATCCACTTTCAAACGTGAAACACGGGACCTTGGCCCACATGCATCAATATCGGCTTTTGCGATTTCTAAATTGCGATAAATAGCGATTCGCAATTTAGAAATCGCAAAAGCCTATGCATGATTATTTTTTTCATTTTTTTATGCAATTTGGTAGAAATCGCTATTTTTACCGATTCGCATAAAAAATGCGATTTTCAAATTGCGAATTCGCAATTCCCATTCATTCTTACGGGCCAAAAGGCCCATAGGAATGAATGGGAATTGCGAATTCGCAATTTGAAAATCGCAAATCCTGATTGCATTTCAAGGGTGGTGAGGGGGGTTCAAATGAACCCCCCCCTGCACCCATGAAATGTTGTTTTCGCATCATGTTGCACACACACATGTCCTAAGGACATGTGTGTCCGTAACATGAATGTTTTAAAAATGCATTTTCTGCGTTATTTACACTTTTTCCAAATTTACCGAGTAGTTCAACTACTCGGTAAATTTATCCCTCTAATTGCGAATTAGCAATTTAAAAAGTAATCATGTATTGCGTTTAAGAAATCGCAAATTTGCGATTTCTTAAAAGCAATCGCAATTTTTGAAATCGCAAAAATGTTGCGATTTCTAAAATTGCTTGATGGATCCAAAAAAAGCATTTTTGGAATCGCAAACGGCCGATTTTAAGGAATCGCACCATTTGCGACTCCAAAAATGCTTGATGCATGTGGGCCTACGTTTCAATCAAAAACAGTTTGTGCCATATGTTATTACATAAGCAACAAAAACAGTGCAAAATCAGCTTGCTCATTTTTAATGGTATATCCGTGCACTAGTATTTTTAGTACATCAATTACTTGTTTAAAATGCTTATACGCATGGACATGCCCTGTATTAATGTAAGCTAAATCTTCTCATCACAGAGATTTGTTATGTCTTCAACCATTAACCAAGGTGTCTGGGCCTGGGAATCATTTATCTATTGACTTTATTGCAAAATGTATTTTGTGTCTTAGACTATTTCTCATGTGAAATGTTATCTGATCATGGCATGGCGCTAAGTATACTTTCCATTTTGGAACAGTGTTTGTTTTGAATTTAGTTAGGGCATGCTTTAACATCTGGTTACTATCCTTAATGTAATAGTCGAACAGAGTACCAATCACGTATAACAGCAATATTTGCAGCATTTTATGACTAACACTGAGTGTAACTGGACATAATTACTGCCTTTGGTTGAATTTTCATGTAATATCATTGACCATTGCGCCACAAGGGTCTTTCCATTGTTTTTCTCACTAAGCCTTAATTTTCAGAAACTTTACACTTCAAGGAATGGTTTTTGTAACACTTTTCTCTTGATTTTTCCAGCTACTAAGTTGGCCCTTTGGGCCTGATTTAGATTTTTTGCTGATGGGTTACTCCATGAAAAATGTGATGGATATCTTGTCTACCTTTTTACATGTGCCGTAGGATATAATAGGATTAATAACTTATTATAAGGAAGATGGGTTATCTATCACGTTTGTGGAATAATCCATTTGCCACACTTTAAGTTAGACATTTGAGTCTAAGGTCATTTGTAGCCCTCATCCTCCTAGACCTATCAGCGGCGTTCGACACAGTCTCGTCGGTGCAATGTGGTGTAACATCTCTCATTTTGCATTGTGGAACTGTCGAGTGGCATCTGAGATTTAGCCATTCTGCCTCGTTGTATAAACAAGATGTCCATCACAGTAAGAATTCTTTCTCAGGGGCATGGGAAGAATGGGATCGATACTAACCGAAGCAACAGTTGTTTAAAGTGAGTACTGCTAAAAGAGAGTGGCCCTACTGTGCATGCAATATCAACCTCCTCTTCCTGTCCTGAAGGCTACTCCCTGTGCTTTGGTCAGCTTTTTGTAATTTTGAATTTGGACTTTCCAGGGAAATCATTACTCTGCCTTGGTCTTCTATTTCTACTGTACATCCACAATTGGAATATTTACATTTTTTGGCAAAACCAACTAAGTTCAGTTGAGCACTTTTTGTTTGTTGTTGACGGGCACTTCTTTCAATTTCTTTGTTGCCTGAGAGACAGGAGATGGAGTTGAGAGTGCAGGCAAGTCCATGTGAGATTATGGGTTAAGAATGTAAGGGCAATGGACATTTTGGGGCGTAGTAGGTACTAAGTAGGTTGAGCTTCCTGTTTTAGTAAATTGGAAGGCTACAGTAAACAGTCAAATAAATGACTAGAGAGGATAATCTATTAAAAAAAAGTTACAATCCAAATGTTTGTAGTAAGTACCCTATAACAAGTTGCAGTGTAACTACTTTATTGCCAAGGTACAGCGTGGAGTCATCACAGTCTGTCAAGCTCTCCCGTCTCCTACAACTGCCACCAAGTGTCCCCGCACAGCAATGGAATCAGAATCCATTTACAAATAATAATAACACAGTGTGACACAAGCCCATACACAGGTCCACAACATATTTCCCTCATTTAAAATAAAAAAACAAGTGAATTTAATATAACATCACTACATTGCCACACACCCATCCCCCTCTTTTATTATGCAAGTTTGATACCTTGTCCTCTTGTTTTTTTTCTAGAACACATTTTTCTTCTACATACCTAACCTATATTACCCTATATCAAAGGCAAAAGTAAAAAAAAGGAAGAGAAAAAAGAAAAGAGAAAAAAAACAACAAACACACAACAGAAAAACCTTCATGAATATAATCCTCTAACCACTTAGGCGGTTTCCTTGTTCTACCACATTTACCCAATCCTGCACAAGGAAGTGATACAGTCACACCTTGCTTTTGTTCAATTCCCTCCTCTGATACTTCCCTGGTACCACCTGCATTATGTGACAAATACATCTACGGAGGAATTTGCCGGGAATGGCTGACCACTGTCCCCGAATATCCACTCAAACATTCTTGAGTAGCCATCATCAATGGTGTCCTTTGCATCCAACAAATAAAATACTTTATTCCCTCTGTCCTCCATCAGATCCTTCCATCCCTTAATGTTACTCAATGCTACCCACTTAAGATTCCATACTTTACCATTACTTAGCCTGACTGCATTGTCCAAAACCTCCACTACTTTTTCTGGTGCGTACAATTTGCTGGCTCCTTTAGTTATAAACCAGCTTTCTTTATACAAACCAAATCTCCAACCTGAACACACACAGGGGAGAGGATGTGACATTAAGGCCTGAGCTGCCGAGTTCGGACCCAGTGGGAAACAGGTTTGAGTCTTGGCGTCAAAATCCTGTGATTCGGGCAGATCGCTTAATCTTCCTTTGCCTACAATTCAGCACCTTGAGTCCCTCACAGGTGATTTCCCAAGCTTTACTACTCCTGCATTTATTTCTTTATTTACATAGGTTTTGTGCTATTCTTGAACTCATTACAACGTTTGCTCTTAAGATGACCCTTTGCCATGGTGTCTCTGACTGTTCAACGGACCATGGTTCTACGAATGTACCAAATAACCACCCTGGGTTGTACTTGGTTCCTGGATTCTTATTCCTCATTATCAAAAAAAGGATAGTCTCATTCTTAGTGACACTGCGTTCAATACTTGTACTACCCAGTCCTTGTTGTTAACACATACAACCTGAATTACAGCCTCAACGATACGGTTGAATATCTCAACTATGCCGTTGCCACTAGGATTATAAAGAGAGGTTGTTTTCAGTTTCCCTCCAATTTTTTCACAATACTGTGTAAAGGCATGACACTTAAATTTCACGCCAGTATCGCTTAAAATAGTGGTCAGAATTCCTTCAGAACTGAAAATATGATTGGGAAAATCAAAACTGAATCAGTGTCTGTATTCTTCACTACCTTGACTACCGGCTACTTCGAGAAAAGATCCATGATCACAATGATATACTTTTGTAATGGTCACACCGGTCCCATTATACCAAAGACAATAACAATAACTCCCACGTATTCTTTGGGCAGTGGCCATCACTCATCGGGGGCCTGACTGTCTGAAGAGAGCTGTCTGCTCTAAAGCATTCCATGCACTTCTTGACCATGCCTTCTATGTCAGAATCCAACCCTGGCAACCAGAAATATTTCTTGACCACAGCTTTCGTATGACCTATTCCAAAATGACTCTCTTGACACAAGTGTAAAATATTGCTCCGGATGGACAATTCTCTCCCATCTCAGGATTACTCCACTATCCAAGGATAGCTTGGATTGTATTTACCAGAAATGTTTGATAATGTCAGATAAGTTCCTCTCATTAGGCCACATGCCGCAGACAAACTAGACAACCTATTATAATACCATGTCACTCCTGTACTCTCACTCCCACGCCTCCCTTTGTACTGATTGCAATCCATTATCGTGTATAAGGGCCAAATGAAAACCATTCCCCTTCTCAACCTCACACTCCTATAACTGTGTCCGCATCCTTGATAAAAAAATCCACTACATTATCCTTTCCTGGCATATATACAATATTGTAAATGAAATCTTGGAATCACTGACATAATATCGATGACAGAAATATAGACTTACCAAAATATCGAGGAAAAAATATAGAATGCAAAAATATCGAATCCCTATCTCCAAACAGGTAAGTACAAAAATATCGAATCAAAAATATTGTTGTAAAAAATATAGTCAAAATATCGATTTGTTTTAATGTCTTCAAAGTAATTGAAAATTAATGAAATAATAAATATAATTAACTTAAACATACTTAAAATACTTGAATAACCTTAAAATTCATAAATAATTAATGTAAGTTAAGAAAACATACAATTAATTTTTTTAATACATATATATATGTGAACATAATATTAATAAAAATATACTATATTTTTACTGTAGGATAGCAGGAGGGTAAAACTTACTATTACCACTCCAGTGAGTGCAACAGTAGAGAAAGCGTTGGATAGCGTAGGGGTAAAAATTACTATTCCCACTCCAGTGAGTGCAACAGTAGGGAAAGTGTTGGATAGCGGGAGGGTAAAAATTACTATTCCCACTCCAGAGAGTGCAACAGTAGGAAAAGCGTTGGATAGCGTAGGAGTAAAAATTACTATTCCCACTCCAGTGAGTGCAACAGTAGGGAAAGCGTTGGATAGCGGGAGGATAAAAATTACTATTCCCACTCCAGAGAGTGTAACAGTAGGGAAAGCGTTGGATAGCGTAGGGGTAAACATTACTATTCCCACTCCAGTGAGTACAACAGTAGGGAAAGGGTTGGATAGCGTAGGGGTAAAAATGACTATTCCCACTCCAGTGAGTGCAACAGTAGGGAAAGCGTAGGATAGCGTAGGAGTAAAAATTACTTTTCCCACTCCAGAGAGTGCAACAGTAGGGAAAGCGTGGATAGCGTAGGAGTAAAAATTACTATTTCCACTCCAACGAGTGCAACAGTAGGGAAAGTAAATACTTCATATATGAATAAAAATAAATTAAATATTAATACCAATTACAAATTAATTAAAAGTAATTAACAATTTAATATAATGTAATAATTAATCAATTAAAAATAAAAATAAAAATGTATTATTAAAAATAATTATCTATTAATACAAATTATTTACCAATTAACAATTAATTAATTAACAATTAAAAAATAATTCAAAATTAATTCAAAATAAATACCAATAAATAAATAAAAAAATGTTGCTCCTTCTCCACGGCTCGTTTACGGGGGAACCTCCCATAGTCTGGTGGCGCGTTTGCACTGGCAGAGCCCCGCCAGTTATTCAATTTCCAATAATTTCCAAGTTTTAAACGCACGCTCAGAAGCAGAATGGTACACAGTGTAGCTTTATTGCTGTTACGCGTTACGGAAGCTTTTGCTCCCTTGCTCACACAACAATCCATCAGCTCTCCACCATTTACATACACAGTTCGTGCTAGCCATAGAAACAGGACTGCACATTTCATTTTGGCTGACATCTTGGAGTGTACTTGTATTACATTTTTGTTTTACCCCTGATGTCTCACTTTACAAAAACAACTTAGATCATTGTTGCAGTTAAGTACATTCACTTTACTTTCTTTTTCGTGTTCCTTTCGCCACAGTGGCTATTTGTGCTAGTACTATTTCATTACCCTTCTTCTTTCGCCTAGTGGCTTAGTCAGGGTCCAATGTCTCTGGGGAGAGCTTATTTAAAAACATATAGTGAGAAAAACGTGAACTTAAGTGAATAAATCTTTACATTACTAAGTGACGAGGTCTTCTACTCTATTCTCTCGTGAAATCCTCTGGGTGACAGGTTCAATTGCTCGTGAAGTGCACGTGCTCCCTAATCTGAGCATCTTGATTCTACCTGTTAGAGTAAAACAAACAATTAATTACAATTGTGCTGCGGTTTTGATTAAAAACATATATACACTTTCAAGCTTTGGTTTTCATAGGACAGAACCTCTTAAACATGATAAACATACATTAGTTCAAATATCATACATTTCAATTGATACAATTGTTCTTACTCCCTAGTCAGGTATTTAGGAATAGTACAGGTGAACTGCTAGCTCTTCATGGTCATTATGTCCATTCGGCTGTCATGTTTCTAATTCCAGGATCCATTTGGACTCCTTCTTTCTCAACTGTATCTCTCTGTTACCCCCTCTTTGGTTTTGCCTCACCTGTTCTATTGCAAAATAAGTTAGCAAATTGCAATTTGATCTGTGATGTTGGGCAAAATGTCTCGCAACGGGGTATTGGGGATCCCTGTTAGTAATTGCCCTTAAGTGTTGCATCACTCTGTTTTTGGCCATGACTGTTGTGCTGCCTACATATCTTTTCTTGCACGGACATTCAAGTACGTATATCACATGTGTTGAGCTACACGTCAGAAACTGACTTATCTTCCTATTGGTCTTGCCATGAGGAATATCAAAGTCTTTTCTCATTGGGCTATATTTGCAGGCTCTACAGTGCCCGCATGGGAAAAAGCCTACAAGGTTATGTTGGTTCCTATCCTTGTAGTCTGTGATATCTCCCTTTGTGATTATATCCCTCAGGCTGCGACTTTTTCTATATGTGATTGCTGGTCTGGTGCTCAATTCAGGGCCAATGATGGGATCACTTTTCAAGATATTCCAATTTTTTGCAATTATTTTCTTTACCTTTTGAAAGTGCTCTCTCTTGTTATATTTTCCATGTTGGATAAGGCCCTATCTAGGACCCACTTGGGGTAACCCCTTTCCTTGAATCTCTGTATCATATTTTCACTTTCTTGTTTGTACTCTTCTGTGTTAGAACAATTTCTCCTTGCTCTTAGCAGTTCCCCGTAGGGGATGCTCCATTTCAGAGTGTCTGGGTGGCTACTAAGGGCATGGAGGACACTGTTGCCTGCGGTTTCCTTTCTGAACAATTTTGTTGACAAGCAATCACCTTCCGCCCTTACTTCAACATCTAGATATTCCACCTTGTATCTGTTTTTATGATGGGTCAATCTTATGTTGTAATCATTAGTATTCAGTTGTTCCACAAATTTTTCAGCTTCTACATCACTCCCACTCCATACTACAAACAGGTCATCTATATACCTGAGCCATACCTTGACTTTCTTAAATGCCTGCCTGTACTGGGGGTCAGTGTGTATTTCCTCCTCCCATTTCCCTAGAAACAAATTCGCGAAGCTCGGCGCGAAGCTCGTACCCATACAAGTACCAGTAATCTGTTTGTACAGCTCACCATTAAACATAAATACATTATTTTCAAGGCATATTCGTATCATTTCACCTAGCATCCTGGTGTGCTCCAGGCACATTATGTTACGCTTTTTCAGGTAATGCATGCATGCATCAATGCCATGTTCATGTTCAATGATAGTGTACAATGAGTTGACATCCATTGTCATAAGTATGTATTCTGGTTTCCAGTTCATGTTGTTAACTTTTTTCAAAAAATCTTGGGTGTCCTTCACATAGGACGGGAGTTTCCTTACATGTTCCTGAAGGAAAAATTCGACATATTTGGACACATTTTCATATACGCTCCCTATGGATGACACTATGGGTCTCCCTGGTGGTGCTAGTGGGTTTTTGTGGATTTTCGGGAGAAAATAGATTATTGGCAGTTTGGGATAGTCCTTCTTAAGGAAAGTAAACTCATCCCATGACAGAAGGCCATCTTCCTGCCATTTGGCTAATTTAGACCACATTGTTAAGATGTTATTTCTGTATACTCCACCATTACTTTTACAGTAGAAGGTTTCATTATCTAGTTGCCTCATGGCCTCTTTTATATATGTCTCCCAATCTTTTATGACCACATTCCCACCTTTATCAGCTGGGCGTATTATGATTGAGGAATCATTTGCTAGGGATTCAATTGCTTTCCTTTGTTTAAGGTTTACGTTAAAACCTCCTCCCTTTTCCCCAGGATAGTGTTTGTATTTCACTAATGACTTAGTTGTAACATCATGAAAAGTGTCTACATTGTTGTGAGGAAGATTTGGAAAAAATACGGATTTTGGTTTAAAACCTGTCAGGGCAGCTCTATCTGTAGTCATTTTCAATATTCCCGTGTCCCCATCACGGAAATATGTTTCAATACTGTCTCCTTCACTGAGTAAGTTCTGCGCCACTTGAATGGCATTAGCGTCACCCACTTCTAAAAAGGGCTGACTCGGAGTAATAGGTTCTTGTACATTCAGGTTACCAGTATTTGATCTTAGAGCATGCCATTTCTTCAGTTTTAATTTCCTTATGAAGCGAAATATGTCTATTCTAGTATCACTATAGTTGAACATTTCTGTAGGGCAAAACGAGAGTCCTAAACTCAGAGTATTTTTTTCTATGTTAGTTAACTCTCTACTTGATAGATTCACTATTGTTTTATTTACCAGTTCATTGTTCTCCATTATTGGTTGCGTTTCTTGTAGCCCCCACGCCTGGTTCCCACTGGCTCGCGTTCCACTCCTTTTCCTTTTCCTTTGTTTCCTTTGTTTCCTTCTTTTTCTCCGCTGCTTGCTTCGTCCATCCCTCTTCCGGCTCCTCTTGCTTTCCCCCGTGGCCTCCCTCTTGTGCCTCTTCCTCTTTGTGCTGGAGGGGGTGAGAATCTTCCCGACTGCTGCCCCCTCTTCAGCGCTCGGAATTCGTCTAAATACGTCGGTTTAGAGGTGATTATTTCCATTTCAGCGATTGTGCTTGCGCTGTGTATGGAGCCATCAGTATCTGACCCGTCTTTAATTACATTTAAATTACTTCCCACCCTATTCCCATATAAACCCACAACCCACAACAGAAAATAAATTAATAAAATGAACATAATTATCAATTATTCAATTATTACAAATTAATTACCAATTATATTTTAATTTTTTACCAATTAAAAATTAAAAAACAATTCAAGATAAATACCAATAAATAAATTAAAACATTTAATGAATTAGAATTAAATTACTTCCTACCCTATTCCCCTATAAACCCACAACCCACTACAGAAAATAAATTAATAAAATTAATATATTATCAATTAATCAATTAATAAAAATTAATTACCAATTATATTTTAATTATTTTACCAATTAAAAATTATTAACAAATAATTCAAAATAAATACCAATAAATAAATTAACATATTTAATTAATTATAATTAAATTAATTCCCACCCTATTCCCCTATAAACCCACAACCCGCTACAGAATTATATTACGCAAAAATTAAATACCATAAAATTAATGACTTAAAATAAATTATAAAATAAATATACACTTTTCACACATATACTAACATAAAAAAACACATTAAAAAATTTGGTATTATTAAAAAATCGATATTAACTTACCTCAAATTCGATATTTTTGTTGTCTATAGTCTGCCCATTCGATATTTTGTCCATTCTATATTTTGAATTCGATATTACTGCTATTCAATTCGATATTTTTGTTGTTTATATTCTGGCCATTCGATATAGTGTCCATTCTATATTGACTGTATACCGAAATATTGCATGTGATTTGAAATTCTAGGAAGCCGGGCTGATGTATTTATGGAACCCTCCATGGTTAATAATTTCACCAGTGGTTTATGGTTGCATTGAATAATAAATGGGCCTACCCCACACAAATGCCTTGAAGTGCTCCAGAGTCCAAGCACAGGCCAGGGCCTCCTTCTCAATGGTAGGATACTGTTTCTCAGTATGTGTTATCCTGCTATCACACCTTCCTCCCCTTTGTCATTCACCTGAGTTAACATAGCACCCAGTCCCTTGTTACTCGCATCGGTTGTAATAATACAATCCACATGTGGGTCAAAGCTAAACAGTTTGGTTGCACTTGTTATACAATCTTTTATAACAGAAAAATCTGCCTCACACTGTTACAAGCACACGAACTTAGTTCCAGATTTCAGGAGTTGTCTGATGTGATAACATTTCTCCACAAACTTTGGAATAAACTTAGCTCAATATTTCTGAAGGCCTATAGATGACTGTACGTCGTCCTTGCTCCTAGGTGTGGGTGTATCCTTGATAGTTTGCACCAAGGACATTTTTGGTTTACCTCCAAATTCATCGATTACATTGCCTAAATAAGTGACACTTTTCTCAGCTAACTTACATTTGGTAGACTCCACTGTCTAACCTTTTGATTCAAGGTTAGAAAATAATTTTGTCAATTTTGAATCATGCTCACCTCTTTCCTTGCCAAATACCAAGATGTCATCCTGAAAGAACATTATGCCTCATTCTTTGCTAAACAAGTTGAACATCATTCTCTGAAAGACAGCAGCCTCCGCCACTAGTCCAACTAGCATGAAAACTGCCAACTAGAGTAATAAAAGCTGTGTACTTTCGGGAATCAGGTGTCAGTGAAATCTGGTGATACACAGATAATAATTCGATAGTCGAGAACCATTGCGCATCTTTGAGCAACATAATTATTTTGTTGATCTTTGGTAATGGAAACCTGCCAATAATATTCTTTGAATGATGCAGGTTGATGTTTAATCTGATTTGGCTATTATTGTGCTGAGCTACCACTTTTGGAGAAATCCCATCAGATGCCTCAATAATGATGACACCAATCTTTCCTATTCTTTAGAACCCTTTTCTCTTATTGCCATTGGTACATTTCTGAACCTATGTCCTTTAGGGCACACATCTCTTTTTAATTGAATCTTATGCTTAAACCTCACCAAGTTACCAAGCTCCTATTTAAAGTCTGCAGGACATTTTTTTAATCAAAATGTCCCCAATCCCTGCACCATGATCTACAATTAACACTTGTTCCTTGTTATTAGAGTCCAAAACAATATGCAAATCCTTTTGATCTTGCCAACCCAACACTGATGGACCTTTTTTGCTATGTAGAGTTTCTCCCATGGAACTCTATCTTTGAATTTGAATGTCAACCATTTTAACATCAGAATGTCAATTTTCTCTCTGCCAAACCCTTCTAGGTTTATATCAGATTCAATTAGAAATCACCAATGTTCCCCAGAACCATTACCTTACACACTTAGTCGTTGACAATGGTGTAGTGGGAACCAGAATCAGCAAACATGGTTAATCCCACTCCACTAATTGTCTTCCAACACTCAAGTTTTGCTTTGCATGTTTCATTGTTTATATTCAAAATTAATTTCTCTTTAACGTCCATCACTATGTTCAACTTTTTATCATTAGAATTGTGCTCAGAATCATACTGTTCAAGCTGTCTCCCCTTCTTCATACACACATTTAACACATTTTTTTCTACTACACTTCTGATTAACAGTTGGACAGCTTTCCCTGTAAGCAAGATGTTCCTTGCTGCCACATCTGTAACATCTTCCCTTTCGCACACATTAGGTTTTGTTTTGCTCTGTGAAGCATTATTCTTCGTACTGTTTCAAAGCCACCACACTTTTTGCTGAAACCTCAGCCTTCCTGACAATTGCTAAAATACTGTCCAAAGGAGAGCCACCGTGTACCCATAAAATGTCTTGTGTAGCTGGATTGCTGGCACGAATCACAACGTGATCTCTTATCAAGCCCTCCTGCAAAGTTCCAAACTTTCAATCACTGGCCACTTTTGTAAATCTGCAACAATAAAGTGTCTCAACTCTTGTTTGCTTATGTTAAAAAAAAATTATCTACTGATACCAATGCATACCTTGGGCAAGAATCAATTATCTAAATCATTGATAGTGGCAGTATAAACATTTATGTCACACACAACCAAGAATACATTTTCATCCCCATAGGGACCAAAGAATGTAAAAGGATCCTTTTCTTTTGTGTAGCTGACATTTCCTCTGCTTAATCAATAGTTTCAATGTAATTTGTAAAATATTCCCTCCATTCAGTCCATTTCAGGGGAGGGTTGGGTCCCGATGGCCAGAAAGGCTGAGGAGAACTGATACTAAAATTGTGATTGCTCATGTTCCCAATGGACTAGTTCAGTGATAAGGACATCGTCCAATCTTCACCCATAGAAACTTCCACAAAAAATCACTTACTTGGGGTGAGTTATGCCATGTGAATCCTTGAGCAAATTGTTAAATTGTGGAAAGATTCTCCTGCACACAATAAACCATTGCAGGAGCGTTTGAGGCTTGTCTGACGCTCCCGATGCACTTAAACAAATGGCACCCAAGTTGTCAAAAAGCATGTATGGGAGTATTGATAATCCCTGTCGCGCTTGTTGCCTGGTTACCCATTCTCACTGCAAGGAAGTCAGAGTGTGCCCCAAACTGCTTAGTGCGCTGCTGTCATGACCCAGAAGTCAGAGTGCGCACAAACGTGAGTCGCCGATCGGCAGGAACAACAGCAACCAAACAACACACACAACACACACACAGCACACTGTTCTAAACTTTGAGCCAAATTCCCCCAGGCAAAGACTGACAGCACTCCTTAAAGCCACGATGAAGAGCAGTGATGCCCCTAAACTCCAAGGCCAAATGAATCTTCGCCTGACTCGTCTCTGGCCAAAATGGCTTCTTCCAGCACCGCCTCCGAACTGCAAAACTTTAGTAAGTCAACAGTTTCAGAAGTTTACCTTGGCTGCTCTTCACCAATTTTTAGTAATTACTCCACACAAATTGCTGTGTAACAACTTTATTACCAAAGTACAGAGCAGAGCCATGATGGTCCATCCAGTAGTTCCGTCTCCTTCAAATGCTGCCAAAAATCCCTGCACAGCAATAGAATCAGAGCCCATTTACAAAGAATAATAACACAGGTTGAGACAAGCCCATACACGAACCCACAACAATGTTGAACAATATTTTATGCAAAAAAGAAACCCACAAATGGCCTACCCGAACCCTAGTCAAAATGGTAAATAGAAAGAAATCGAACCCTTTCCCAACTGTTTCCACGCACACTACCCACAAGCCCACCATTCTCCCAAAACCAAGTCAAAAATCTAAATACAAAACTAACACTTCCCGAACTGTTCACATCCTCACACCTGCAACAGGCCCATCACCTCCCTAATAGAAGTGCCCTAAACAACCCATTGTGTTTTTTAATTTCCCCTTTGCTCCTCATTAACTCCTAGCCTTTTCAGCACATCATGGTGGAGCACCTATGTGGTTGAGTGGAGAGGGGAAGTTGGCTGCTGAGCAGACAGGTTGATTGGCTGTCTGCCATGGTGACAGCGATGGGGATGGCTTGGTGCCTCACCCTAGCTATTTATTGAAGCCTCTGCCACTACTTCTTTATCATCCTCTTCCTCCAGAATCCCTATATGGATGTAGGTAAACAAATGGCCTCCAGCTTCTGCCGGCTCATCCAAGTAGCTAACTCCTGCAAGTAAAAGAAATAAACCGGGGGTTAGGGCGTCAGTGGGAAAGTTTAACGATCAGCACAGATATAGTCCCAATAAGAACTGAAAAACACAATGAAATATCTGTGGGTCTCACCAGTCACCTGGCGCCTAAAATGTCCTATGCACAAGCAAGACAGTTTAATATGTTTTATGTTTATTTAATCTCTCACTGGAAAGCCCTATTTAATGGACAGAGTCCCATCAATCACCAAAGGTCACATGCTTCATCATCTGGGATCTCCTCCCGGCTGTAAATCCGAGTGCTACAACTCCCTTACTGAAAGGGAGGAGCTCAGGAATGTTTTTAGAGTTCAACTGGATACACTGAGATCCATCAGATGAAGAGCTACAATGTGTTACAAGGTGATGGGTGCAGTGCTTAACTGAAAAAAGTGAGGCGTAATAAAGCTAACAACCATGAGAAAAAATAATTTGATATGTATCTCATGGTGTCAGGGTTAAAAACAGTGCTAGCACAGTTTGAAAAAATAACTGCCACTGTAAAGTTTATGAGGGATGCACCCATCAAAAATGTAAATATCTCAGTAAAACCATCAATCATACAATGTACAATCCATAGTAAGCACAATTTCTCCAATTTCTGGAATGTATTTCTCAAACTGTTGTTGGTGGCGTTTCTGTTGGCTTCCGTAGTCCCTGTCTTACTCTGTTTGAACAAATCTGCCGCTAATCTCTTATGATCATTATTCATGTTTCTTTGATTGATATTCTAGTTGATTCAGGTATCAGTCCACCAACACCGTGCTGCACCTGCCCGTAACTCCAAATACTTAAACACAACGTCCAGCGGTACAGGCAAGAATCTGGTAACTGTATTTCCAATTTTTTAGGACGCAACACACATAAAGAGCTAAACAATAGTCCCTGCCTATGTCCAATCCTCTTTCACCATAGTAATAATGTTTTACGGTAATTATTTGTAATATATGGTCATAAAAAGTTTTGGTTGAGGTTGGTCACATAGAGACTCATTTTTCTGAGGAGTAAAGTGGGGTAGTATTGGGTGGACTTGGTATAAAAAATAAAAAATAAACTGAATGTAAAGAATAAATGAAGGAAGAGGAAGGATTTTAAGGGTACAGTAATGCAGAAATGATACTGCAACAATTATTTTGAACCTAAAGATGAGTATAGGTGTGAAGGTACAGGATGTGCACTGGTTTCACACTTTGAAGCACTCTCATGAGGCTACTACTCGTTCGTTCTCGTTCTTTAGCTTTATTCGATTTTGGTTTAAAATCATAAAATCGTACAATTAAAAAAAATCATAATAAAAGTTACATACAAAAACTCAAAATGGCAAGAAGGTAAAACATTTGTCCAAGCTGCAGGAGTAAGTTCCTTGGTTTTATAGGAGAATTCATAGTTTTCCATACCTATGGCCAATGTGCATTGTTACGGGGTGATTGAAGGCAGAAAAGCCACGGCCACACAATGCACGGATGTTTCTACCCCTCGAGTAAGCTGTCTCTGCCTTTGGTTTTAGTCGAGGGGTATATGCCTTGCTTGGATAAAAATCGTGTAGATCCCAGATGGATATAGGGCCATCACCTTCACGGGGGTACAGTTTGCAGGTAGGGAACGATTAGACTGCTTCTAAATTTTATAAGAACTTGGTCGCCGGCAATATCCTTTTGTAGGGGGCCCACCCTTCTAACAGACATTATTGTACCATCAAGGTCTAGGGGCAGGGGCCTATTTCTAGTTAGCCAATACGTGACTTTATTTAGTAGGTCTTGTTCCCACTCAGTTTATCCAGGTTTAAGTGCTGGGATTCCCGCAAGAACACACACGAAGGGTGCAGCCTCCGGAGGTAGCTGTATGTGAGTGGTATTATAAGGCTCTACTCTTGTAGCAGTGTATTGTAAAGGACCAGGTTTGGAGTGGACTTTAGGGGCGGTAGGGGGTGGTAAGATAGAGACTAGAGGATGAGTTTGATTATTACTATTTGTACCAGGTGGGTTGGAAGAAATTGATGTTACAGATTTTTCAATGGGAGTTAGGTTGGCCTTAATACTTTTCTCTATTCCCAGCAGCCTATCCTCTAGGGTGGTAATTTTGTCAATCAGTGGAGAAATGAGTGATCTAACCAATTGTTCGATCTGGGACAAAAAATTCTGATTGAAAGAGGTTGCCAGTTGGTCTATTTTTCCTTCCAAGTTTAGGGGGAGGTTAGTTACAGTCAATGGGGAGCTAGAACACAATTTTTGTAGTTTAGGTTTGTTCCCTGTGGGATTGACCCCCATCCCACTTCCTTTTGCTGGATAAGGACTGGGGAAGTACTATGTTTTGGGTATTTGCGTTTTTGGGTAATGGGGGGTGTTCCAGTGAGCTGGCGAATGGAGTTGATATACTGGTTCGTTTAGCGGGGCAAGTTGGGGGACTTTTAATTTCATTTCTAACTTCCACAATGGCATACCTAGTTTTGCAAATGGAATTTAACTCGTCCAACAGCGAGAAGTGTTGCGCTATATCATTCGTTGGGTCGGGAGATTGGTTGGTGAATATGCTATCTATTATCTTGCAAGGTTCATTCGTAATAGCAGTGGGCGAAGATGACCTACAAAGATCTTGTGACCCAGAACGTAAGCCTCTTTGGCTAATAGGTATATTGGTCACCCCCTTGCAAGTCATTATGGAGTGTGCTAATAATAGAGTATAGCAAGGCCACAAGACAATCTGGGGATATTTAGGAATTTTCGACTAATGTCCAGTGGGGTAATCCCTTGCCAGAATGTTGGGAGGGGGCAAAAGGTTGTTACCTTAGCGATGTGATGGAGTCAAGGGGGTGGCCCCGTCCCGTCCTTCTCGTGCCTCTGAGGGCCACAGAGAGCCTGCCCTTTGCCCAGGCTTAGCCCGGCGCGTCCCGCGCTCGTCCACGCGGGACGAAGAAGTGGGCAGTGCTTTATGCGCCTCCTGGCGCTATGTGATGAGGGGGGCGGCGTCCTGCACACGAGGCTGGTGGGAGGTGTAGTCCTGACTGGCGGAGCCAAGCCCGGCCAGTCAGGAAGTCCAGTGCAGGTTACTCGGCGGAGCAAAGCCCGGCCGCCACGCTGAACAGGAGACAGGAGACAGGAGACAGATGAGAACGCCTGAGCGGAGCTGAAGAGCTCGGCCGGCGTGGAGACCCCTTGACAGCCCACACCGGCTACTACTTATATGTTGTGGTGAATGAACATAGGCATGGACTATTGTTTAGCTTTTTATGTGTAAGTGTTTACTATGGATTGTACATTGTATTATTGATGGTTTTAATGAGATATTTATATTTTTTTGGGATCACTCATGTATGTATTGTTTCTTTAACTTACAGCCCTGATGATGTCCCCAATGAACGAAACGCGTCGACTGACATTGAATATTATGGTGTGATCTGGAGTTATGAAGTGACCATTGTGAAATAAAATGCGATAATTGGATACATATAAAACTGCCTATGGACTTTTTGTGAATTGAGCTACAATAAGAGTAATTAACTTGGGAATTTTGATGAATTAAAGCGCTCCTTTTGGATCAAGGTTATATTGTACATAAATAAACAGGACTTACAAGCACCAGAGGGAATGCCTACAGGTGTGGTGGTGGAAGAAAATGTCTTGGTCTTCTTGGCCCTCCTCTACTTTGTTGGTCCTGAAAGGAGGAAAGAAAAAGGAAAAAGACACCGTATGGTTACGCACAATAACACTAAAGTGTAAGTAATTGTTTACACACAAACAAATCTAGTGCTTGAGTAGCCAATCCTATACCCCTCTTTAACCTCTGTCCCGAAATTAGTTCCCTATTGTACAAATTAATAATATCTACGAATGACATTGCTCCTCAGCTACCAACAGGACACTCTGGTGGAAAGAAGTGCATTTATTTAGGTGAATGGCACAAATGCATTATCGCTCTGAAATTAGTCCTATTAACCGTGAAAGAAAAGAAGGTTCTTGGTTGGTTCGTCATTCGAGTGCCGATCCTTTCTTGAAGGGAGAAGAGGATGCATTGGATATATATGTATAAATGCCAATTCCAGTTTTCAATCACAGACAGGACACCAACACAGCTAGGCAAGGTAAAATCAACACACCTTTATTTCTGGCTGTAGCGTGTTTTGGCAGTAACTACTGCCATGATCACAGACTAGACGCCATTACTTGCTATATCATAAATAGTAGCTCACATGCTTCCAAACTTATAAACATGCCAAACGGCAATATTGTTATGGCATATTTACAGCTTACAATCCATCTTGTTTACTTTTGTCTTTTTACACATTATCTTTGTTAATTTCCTAAATATTTTTATTTTTATTTTTCATTTTTTTCTGCCTATGTCATATTCATATTGCCATTTGAATCCAATGTTAAAATTGATCATACTTAACCACATCTCAGATATTTTCACAATTATTTTGCACAGATAGGTTATTAACATAAAAGTAAAGTGCTCATGCATAAATTCAGTACCTACGTAAGTCATCCTCTGTACTGCTTGATCACTCTAAATTGAAAGGTTAAAGTGACATTATAGTTAGGTGAAAATTTCAGTGCCAACGTAACATTTTGAACTAAATAAAACACAGAAATTCACCAGTTATATTTAGCAGAGCTGACTATATTGCACCCTTGCCATGTACTGCTTATGATGTCACATATTGGATCACTCCAGATATGTTCTGTGACAACATTTATGACATCAATGATGACATCTCAAGTGACAATTGATGACATCACTGATGACTTCATTCAATGAGTGTCTTACTTTGTTTTAAAGTTCACATAGTGGCGGATAACCACCATATTACTTATCTACCAAATTATGTATAGCCTGTGTCCAGCTAATGGGTGTTAATCCTAATGCCTCATATGTGTGTAGAGGTATTGTAAATGTAATTAATCTTTGTATTCAGGAGTAACTCTTGGTGCTGGTGACAGTTCACGACTTGTGTCCTGTATGTTCCTCATATGTTTTTTGCTTCAGAATCCATCAGAGCAAAGATTCTACGTAGTACATACTAAATATTGCTAGCAACCTTGAGAATTTAGACGGAATTGTCTCAGCATGACACATTCTACAGAAGACTGTGTGCAGACCAGGTACTAATCTATGTACACGTGCTTGATTAGCTACAGAAGATGGGGTAGCTGCAATGTTTTTACCACAGTATGAAGGCTGCAGGCTGTATACCCTGTAGCACCTTCAGACATTCCGCAGCACACATAGAAAGAACAAATAGCTATTATTGATTATTTTTGTGCATGAAGGTGTCCCTTCATGTACATAAACAATCGCACATACATCGCAGGCACCCTTTCAGCAGGGCTCCTGCACTGGCGCTAGGCAGCTTTTTAGCACTAGGGGAAACACAGGGGTGTGGTAAATGAATTAGGGAGACTTCTGTATGAAAATCTGGAAGTTTATTCCAAGAAGTAAACTCCACCCGATCACGGAGCGTCCAGTCCCAGGCAAGCCAACCGTTACAATGGCAAACCGAAGACCGGCCGTCCATGCACGGGCGACAGAACATTTGTATAATAGCATGTTTACAACGTTAGACACAAGAAGTGCTCGCGAGGATCACGAGCTGAAGATGGTCATACTCCGCGTGAAACATCACGCGGTGTATGACACGTAAGCATACATTACACCACCATCCCCCTTACAACAGCGAATAATAAATGAAATAAAACAACATTCAGAATCTTACAAATTCATTGAATCTCTCAGGAACTTTGATGCGTCTGCCAAAAGAAGAAAAAGATTGGTTAACAACAGTGTTCTGAGGGTTTACAAAATTTCTGACGGGAAATTGGTCACAGTTATGATCAGAAGAAGGAGGACCATTAGACATATGAGGGGCACTTAGCCAAAAACTCCAGTCCAGATCATCAGAACTATCCTCACCAACTTTACTTTTGATAATTTCAGCTTGGTGATCTGTTACTTTCACCAAATGGCGTTTGTTCCACCAACCTTTCTTACCAAGGAAAGCGGCCCCCTTGCTAACTCCTAGTACTTGGATGGGTGCAAAAAATTTTGAGAGACCTTTAGGTACTCTTCCAGGGTTCTTAATCAACACCCAGTCACCGACCAGAATATCCACATAATTACCATCCGAACTACCATCAAAATAAAACTTCATTTGTTTTTGTTTCTCTTGGACGTTTTTCCTAATGGAATGAAGATCATTAGATTTCCTAACAGCTCCCTGCTGTAACCATGAAGGAAACAAAAGAGAACGATTCTCTCTCCCTCTTAAAAGAGAAAAAGGAGATACTCCTGTTACACAATGGGGTGGCGTGTTATAATGCCAGACCTTTTGTTTAACAAACTCCCCTACCTTGTAACCACAAGACACGGCAGTCTGTATACCTTCTTTAATTACCTTATTCCCCCTCTCAACAAGGCCATTTGAAGATGGGGAATATAATGCCACCTTCAGTTGTTTGATGTCTAATTCCTTCAAAAACTTACACATTTTATCAGACACAAAATGTGTCCCATTATCCGTGACAATAGACTTAGGGGATCCTTCTAAATCAAAAACTTTCTTGAGGAAAGTAATGGTAGAATCTGAGTCAGGTGATTTAACAAAATCAAACTACATCCATTTAGAAAAATAATCAATTAAAAGAATTACATACTTATTTTCCTGTTGGAGAATGGAATATGGGCCAGAAAAATCTATCCCGACTTTTTCCCAAGGAGAGTCGGGGAATTCTGTGGGATGCAAAGGTACCTTTAAAGTACGCCAATGCTTGTCAGACAACAAACATTCAGGGCAAGAATCAATCAGATTCTTGACCTGAATATCCATAGACGGCCACCAATAATGTTGTTTAATTCGCATAGATGTTTTAGTTACTCCTAAGTGACCTTGATGAGCCTTATTAATAATGGATTCTCTTAGTTTAAAAGGAGGAACACATTTCTCTCCCCTCTGGACTATGCCATTTTCTACAGACAATTCCTCTGCAATTTGAGCAAAACTACGCAAATCCCCACTCAAACCCCTAGGTTCAGGCCAACTATGAGTGGTAAATTCTACAACTTTCAACAAGACGTTGTCAAGAGCAGAGGCTTCTTTCCAATCATTTTTGGAAATAACGTCATTAATCTCCTTTACAGCATCCACTAAAGTAACACACTCCACATCTTCTACTAGGAAATCCTCTTCATCATCTTTAATCATAGCCATTCTGGACAAACAATCGGCCCGAAAATTCTTGCCTCCCACAATATGTTTAACAGTAAAATTAAACTCCTGCAATTTTGAAACTAGTCTCATAAGTCGTGCAGACATGGAAGCCGATTTGGATTTGCTGAAAATATAAATTAGGGGTTTGTGATCGAATTTCCTTCCCCAGATATACATTTTGAATTTGTGAACCGCCCATGCACAAGCTAGAGCTTCTCTCTCAATTGTACTATACCTTTGCTCAAAATCTTTCAGGGCTCAAGAATCGAGCGCAACTGTTTGTTCCTGACCATTAACTTTTTGGGTGAGAACCGCCCCTAGACCAGACATACTCGCGTCGACTGTGATAACAGAGACAGCGTCCTCTCTAAAAGCATGTATGGCCTTTGCTAAAATAATCATTTTCTTGATTTCACAAAAAACTTTATCCAGCTCATCAGTCTAAATAAAATTTGCCCCTTTTCTTAAAAGAAGTCTTAAGGGTTCAACTAGTTGGGAATAAGATTGCACAAATCTAGCATAATATTCCGCTAAGCCGAGAAAGGATAGCAAAGCGTCCTTATCTGGAGGGGGCTTGGCGTCCTCAATTGCCCTGATCACGGAGAATTTGGGAGTAATACCTTGATCTGAGACAGTATGACCCAGGTAATCAATTTTGTTCACTGCAAATTTGCATTTATCACTCCGAACTGTCATGTTTCTTGACATTAAAATTGATAGAACATTTCTAAGAATTTTATTGTGTTCCTCTAAAGTTTTTGCAAAAATCAGGATATCATCAAGATATGCTTGCACACCTGCTATACCTTGGAATAACACATCCATCAACTTCTGGAAAACACTACCTGCAGACGCTAAACCAAAGGGAAGGCGTAGGAATTTGAAAGCCCCAAAGGGAGTGACAAATGATGTAAGTTCTTGGGATTCCTTGGACAATGAAACTTGATGGTACGCTGACCTAAGATCGATCAGCGAAAACCATTTAGCTTCTCCAATGTTTGCCAGAAGTTCATGGATTCGTGGAAGGGGATGACAGTCAACGATAATATTTTTATTTAAGGAGCGCAAGTCCGCACATAGCCTAATCTCCCCTGTTTTTTTTCGGGCAACTACAATTGGTGCGATCCATTGAGAGGAATTGACAGGTGTAATAATCCCTTGTTTGCATAAGTCATTTAACATATCCTTTAATTCAGACCTAACGCTTAATGGAACTGCTCTAACTTTATGTGCTACAGGTTGGGCTCCCGGTATTAATCTTATTTTATGTTCAAACCCTTTCACGCTTCCGACCATCTCTTTAAAAACAGGTTTAAATTCTGACACAATGTTCTGGACCTCCACATTAGAACTATCAACCATAGCAATAGGAAGATCACTTGACACAGTTTTGAACTCAGGCAAATCCCCTACTTTGATGGGATTTTCGTCCCCTGGAACTAAATAAAGTCCCATCTTGGCTAGATCTTTCCAACCCACAATATTTTTCCCTTTTTCAGCCACATAGATTTTAGTAACTGTTTCTCTCCCAAGGCACTGGTCCAAACCTTTAAATAACCCAACATGTTAATATCTTTCTCACCAAACGCTCTTGGATTAACATCAGACTCCAATAATTCAACTCTTCTGTCCCATTTCTCATAAAAAGTTGAATCTCTGAGTATGGTAAATGGCGAACCTGAATCTGCCATGACTTGTAAATGCACGTTATCAATAATAGCGGCACATAAAGGCCCTTTAATAGAGTCCACATCACCATTGAAATCTAAAGTAATTACAATGTTTTTGAAAGAGTTGGAACAAGAATCCACATCAATATAACTTACATTAGGAGGTTTCTTTGCAAATCTACAAACGCCTTGAAAATGCCCAATTTTTTTACATATAGAGCAACGTTTTTTAAGTGCTGGACAATTTGGTGCATTTCCTATGTGATCCTTTGAACCGCATCTGTAACAGAAAAAATTATTTTTCTTTTGAACAGGTTTATAATTAGATTGAATTTTGCTTTTAGTGTTAACTGAACAAACAGCCCCTTCTTGGTCAGAATCGGATAAATCCAGGGCATTAATACCTTGTTTGCTTGGTTCCATAACAACCTTACTAGTCAAAGTAGAGCGCTCGATGCTTAAAGCAAGATCAATGACTTCAGTCAAGGATGGATTCTTACATCCAAGGATCCTTTGTTTGATTTTTCTAGAGACACAGTTGAATACAAATTGATCTCTTATAAAATTGTCAGGTGTTGGTTCGAAATTACATGTGATGGCAAGTACTCTCAGTGCAGCGATGTATTCTTCTACCTTTTCTTCTTTTTTCTGTTTTCTTGAGTAAAAATTGTGACGTTCAAGCATGATGCTAGGTTCATCACAAAATTGTTTTTTTAACCTAGCAATGGCTTCAATGTATATATTCCAAGGATTATCTCCACTTTCGTCTTGTGAAATAGGTGGAGCTATGGGGACAATACTCTTAAAAATTCGCTGACCTGCCTGACCTAAACAACCAAAAAGAATAGCAAACTTTCTTTGAAAAGAATAGTCAGCGGCATCAATAGCAATCAAATGGTTCTCGAATAAACTAAACCACTCCGACCAAATAATGTCAGGAGTACCAGGTTTAATCAAGAAAGGTGGTGGTTGAGTGATTTGGTGCCAATGATTATTAGCCATAGTAATTAATCAAAGAAAACTGAACAATAAATTCAATGAAAATGTAATAAAATGGAAATATACAGTAAATGCATATATATATTCAAACTTGTAATCCTAAAATATAAGTTAAATACTGTTGAATCTAAGAATAGGACCGTTTTTGAATAAAATTTATGTAGTATTTCTTATAAATGAGTAGCAACTTTTAAAATGTCATTTAAATCTAAAGAATGTAAGTAAAACAACATATATGCACCAAAGTTTAAATATAAAGAGCGTGCAGAGACACGTAGTAGTAAAATACAGCTTGAATGCCAAGAGCGTGTGTATCGCAGTAGAGACAAGCAGTAGTAAAATATACAGCTTGAATGTGAAGAGTGTGCCAAAGAGCGTGAGTATCGCAGAACTGACACGCAGTAGTAAAAACACCAGTTAAATAAAACGTGCGTATCGTTGAAATGACACGCAGTAAAGCGTGCGTATCGCTGAAGTAATAGACACGAATAAATAAACCATTTGACTAACACGAGTATCTCAGTAACCAAAAGCGTGCTGTAACGATACGCGGTAATGAATGAAGAAAAGTCAATCAGTGTATCGTTGAATATAGGTTACACGAGGAACAAATACAATTAATGAACAGTACCTTGAATTGAGCTGGGAACACGTCAGATTTTCGTTTTTCTTCGTATTATTATTGAGGAGTGGATGAAGAGACGAAATCCAATGATAACGTGTGTTTCTCCCAGGTGATTGTAACCGTCCAATTGAGAGGCACGTTCCAGAAAGAGGAAGATTAACCAATAAAATGGTAGAATGCCTCGTTAAATTTTCTACAACCAATTGGGTTGATGTTTTGCTGAAAGACTTGCTCCGAGGAAACAGGAAATACTTCGTGAAGAAAGGAAGCTGGAATCGAAGGAAGTCGAAGGAAGTCGAGATTGAAAAAAATAAGGTGAAATTCCAATATTTTGCGTGGGAAATGGTGGAGTTTGTTCCCCGATCGCCGCCAAATGTGGTAAATGGATTAGGGAGACTTCTGTATGAAAATCTGGAAGTTTATTCCATGAAGTAAACTCCACCCGATCACGGAGCGTCCAGTCCCAGGCAAGCCAACGGTTACAATGGCAAACCGAAGACCGGCCGTCCATGCACGGGCGACAGAACATTTGTATAATAACATGTTTACAACGTTAGACACAAGAAGTGCTCGCAAGGATCACGAGCTGAAGATGGTCATACTCCGCATGAAACATCACGCGGTGTATGACACGTAAGCATACATTACAAGGGGTATGCCGTACTCATGTGAC
The DNA here is from genome assembly GCF_964263255.1 of Lissotriton vulgaris. Classification (NCBI taxonomy): domain Eukaryota; kingdom Metazoa; phylum Chordata; class Amphibia; order Caudata; family Salamandridae; genus Lissotriton; species Lissotriton vulgaris. The sequence goes on along the minus strand of NC_141695.1, from coordinate 1,591,942,032 downwards.
TAAAGCGCATCTCTGCGTCATAAAAATGTCAGAGCGCAGCATTACCAAATTTGGCGGGACACTGCACTCCTACATTTTTAGTAAATATGCCCCATTGTTTAGTAAGGCCCCACTTTGTGATACATTTTTTGCCCCACCATGAGTGCAATTATTATGTATTTTGTCAAAGTGGTGAGTTTCTCTGCAGTGAGGGTAATGTCCTCCTATAAGCATTGTGTCAAAAATGCACACAACTTAGAAAATATACTGAGAAATGTATTTCACTTTCTGTTTCAAGAATGCAGATTTGCTGTGGTGAGCACAGGCCTTTCATTCCACCGGTCATTTCCCTGGTCTGCCGGGCCCTTGGAGCCCGGTTTGAAATACCCAGGGCCACCACTGGTGCCTCTGCCACTTCCCCATCTCCCCAAGGTTCATTGCAGCAGGCACAGCGACACTTTAAGAGAGAGAAACAGAGGGAAGGAGGGAGGGGGAATACAGAGAGAAAGCTATCAGGGAGGGTGAAGAGAGATGGGAGAGAGGAGATATTGAATGGTTGGATGAAAAGAGAGAGATTGCTGGAGGAGATGAAGGGCGTGGGCTGGTTTGTGCATTTTTTTGCCAGGGCTGCTTTTGGTTCCCCAGTCAGGACCATTCGACAGCTTGGTCTTGAAAAGAGAGCAGGTGAGGCTTACAAGCATCCTTTGTCTCGGCTTCCAGTGTTTGTGGGGCTCATGCGTTGGTGTTACACAGTTCTGTGCCAACTTCAAACTCTCTGGAGACATGGAATGGGCTGGCGGAATTGTTTAACAACACATTTTAACCAGCCCCAACACGAGTTTGTGAACACAAACCAAGCCCAGCCGTTTGGCTGAACACACAATTGCTGGGAGTGGAGCCTTTTTGTCTAGCTCCATCCACGTTTAATACCCAGTAGTCGTGGAGAAGGCTTCTGTCTTGTATTCATTGTTCACACGTTCCAAGATGCTGTAAAATGTACCAAACACTTTTTATGGAAATATGCAGGAAACACTATATAGAAGTAACACAAAGACATAGTAAAAATAAAAAGTTGAAAAAGGATTCTAAGTGAAAGAATGGTCTGGAAAGCATTGCAAGAATAAGAGAGAATTTCAAACAATGTGCCTACTCAGTGCTTAATTTGATTTGGTTGCCAGTGGGGGTCAACAACACTTATTTTTGGGACGGAAAAATCGCCACAAAGGGAGAGAAAATTTGAACCTGCAAGACTGAGATACAGGGTCAGGGAGTTTCTAGTATTGGATTAAATAGGCATGAGATTCATTTCAGTCCACCAACCTTGGTAAATGGCGCACTGACGTTAAATTAGGACATAAACCATGCCTGTCTGAACTGGCAGTCAGTCAAGTTTATTGTTTCAGCTTACAGGTGTAAGCAATCCAATAGACAACGCAAACACAAATTCCATAAATAGCATGAATACAAACTTATAAAAAAATGAACATCATGACAACACCCACTGAGGAAAACAAAATGATCTTGAGCTTGCAGCTCAGCGCCACCATTATAGTACAAAGCATCGAAATAATTTTCCTTTGATTCCACTTGCAAGGCCAACCATGCTATTCCCTAATATAAGTAACAAATATCTTGAATCATTGTGCAAAATTAACACAATAGTAAATTACAAATGGTTCCCAATAAACGCAATAGTACAAGTTATCTGATAAAATGCTTACTGCATGAAGTGCTAAATAACAAGCACACTAATTGCACCTAAAATTAATTGAGAAATCTAATAATAATGCAGTCTCAAGAATGCCTATGAGTTAGAAGAATACTCATTAAGATATAAAATAAAAACTGAAAGACTCACCGCCCCCAGCTGTGCAAATGACTTATAAAGTGCTCGATCTAAGTGCTATTTCAGTAAACTGTAAGCATAAACCCACCTAATTTTAAAAAGTGAAATTAGGTTAACGCCAAGCACAACCTCTCACACCATGCTCTGCAGATAATAATCTGAAAATGATTCATAAAGTCCTTTAACTAAGTGCTATTGAAGCAGGCTTTTTGGGCACAATACCACATAAGTCTGAAACAGAGGATTAGATAAATGCCTGAAAGCCTCCCACACCATGGGGCGTATTTACAAGCCCCTTGCGCCGCCGGTGCGTCACTTTTATTATGGAGAAATAAATGATAATGCCAGGTGCAGCCTCCTGCTACACATTTAATGTGATGACGCAACACAATAGTACGAGGACCTTTGCCAGTCTTTTTAATTATATAATGCAGCTCATGGAACCACTTGTAAAAACCAGAATGCTGAAAAATGATGGGTGAAGAGTTCTAGTGGCCTTCCAAGAGACAACTGCCAGTTTAAAATGAAATATTGGTACGCTAACAAAAAATCAATGCATCCTTGCAGTGTCAAATTTTGTTGATGTTAAATAGAGATCCAAGATCTTGCCTCCTGGCCAACAGTGAGATGATACAGAGTAACATAAAGTATGCAATGGTTTCTTCTTCCACTAGCCCATAATTGCAGCCTGATGTGCCCCTGGGTGCTCCTGACCAATTGCTAGTGTATGGCCTTACCCTCAATGCGCCTAACCTGAACCTTATATACAATGATCTCCTCATTACTGAAAATAACAGGTCTAAGTGACTTTCATAAGCAGAAAATGGTTTAAAAGCTGGAAAACACATGACTTACTTACCCCTCAAGTGTCCAATTTTATATTGACAAAACTACTCTTTTACTAGCTGAACATTCAATGGAGACATAGGCTCTGGGCCAGAACTTGAGGCTGCCTGTGGATTTCTAGGTGACAGCAATGTGATCAGACCAAGTTAATTTAGATGACTTAGCACTTGACCAGAGCCCACACAAAAGTTTCAAGTAGCTAATCAACTCAGGCTTCATCCATATTATTATCCAATACAAAACTGGTTTGAGTGCTAAATGTTGATCTACAGAGAATGTGCTCAGTTCCAACCTGAGCACGTCCATGGGAGTCCTCAGTCCAAGATAAAGAAGGCATTGTAGAAAGCAGTTCTCAGTTCTCACCAAGACAACAGCTTTATTGTGCCTCCATAGCTCTGCCCCATAGATGTCTGCTGCTATGGCCTTTGCGCTGTATGCCTTGAGAGCGGAGCAATTAATCTGCATCTGCATTTGTTCTAAATCTAAGCACTGCATTAGCATATTGACTTACGGTGACTTCATTGTTTAGTAACTGAGGTGATCAAGACTTTTTGCATCAAATCTGACCCCCAAGTAATCATAGTAATCCACACTATCCAAAGGTTTTCCAAGGATTTTAAATGTGTTCTTTGGGTTGCGTCTGCAGTTTAGGATCATATACTTTGTTGTCAATATACTGATCATGAGATTCTTCATTTGACAGTAACCCTCCAAACCTCTGAGAAGCATTTCTAGTTTTGGGCAAGACAAGAGATCTGCATCATCGTCAAATAATAAGATCAGAGTTATTTTCCCACCACAAGCTGGTACATCAAGGTTCAGAGCAAGCAGAAATGTATCTACATGATTGATGAAGATGTAAAATAGAGCTGGGGTCAAGACACAAACTTGCCTTACAACAACATTTATTGCCAAACTTGAAGTTGTTTATCCTCTTGACCCATATCTGACTGATGACAAGTTCTCTTGATAGAGCAGTTCTATTGCAGACACAAGTTACTGATGGAAGCAATGGTATAGAACACAGTAAAATGCTGTTTTGAGGGCGATAAATGTCATGGTCAGCTTTCAATTATTTTGTATGTGTATTTATTTCCAGGTATATATTGTGCAGTTTTATTTCTCGATCAATTGTGCCTTGTCCTTTTTTTTAAACCTGTTTCGAGTGGTGAAATAATCTCACTGTCCTCAGCTCAGTCTTGTGGACGGGGAAGTAGCAGTGTGGTATACATCTTTCCAACCTGTCAAGCAAAGACATTGGACGGTAGTTATCAGGGTCATTCTGTGAACTTTTTTTGTGGAGTGGTATACTAATTGCTGCTCTCCAGGACACAGGTACCTCCTTTGGAGCCTGATTGCGTTGTAGACAGTAAATAAGATAGTTACCCAGACTGGTAAATCAATTTGAAAAGTGTCAGCCGATACTCCGTCAGGGCCAAAAGCCTTGTGATGTTTTTGACTATGAATGGCCACATAAACATCACCTTCTATGAACTTAGGGGGTCATTAGGATGGCGGACGGAGTGAAGTCCGTCCGTCATCCTGGACCATCCGCCATGCATGTGGCAATCCCGCACAGCGAATCAGGATGCGACCGCCACCATGGCGGATGGATCCTGCATTTTAACCTTGCGGCGGGTGCTGCTAACAGCAGCACCGCCTGCGATGTTAAAATGCCATGCCATGCATTTCACAGCATTACGTGGCAGGCACCACACAGTGCCTGACACATAGTGCTGTGAAATCTAGGGGGGTATACCATCGGTACCGCCAAGAACACCCTCACCACCCCCCAACACAAGGGGGGCCTACAACGGGCCCCCGTCACTAATCCCCACCAGTCTTTACATGGCGGCATCGCCACCAAAGAAATGCCAGCTGTAGCCAGCATCATGATTTGGAGGACGGTGCCTGCTGGGCACGACCACCATTACTGGCTATAGGGACCGTCCGCCAGGTGGCAGACCAGTGGTGGTCTTTGTGTCTGCCACGGTCAGAGCCCGATTCCCTCCGCCATCATAATGTGGTATGGGGAAAATCGGGGTACGATTGTGGAAGGCTCATCACGGCCAGCCAATCGTAATCGGCCCCTTAGTACGCATTCCATGATAATTGATGCTGTAACCGGAGGAAGGGCCAAATGAGGGTCTGGCCGGTAGACTGAAACATTGGAGCAGTCTGAGTTATACAGTGTTAAAAAATGGTTATACCAAGCAGCAGATGGACTACAGGAGTCTAGATTTCTGCCACAACCTTCAGAGCCCCTTTTGACCAATTTCCAGTATCTCTTCAGGGTCCTGACCCTTAATGAATCCTTAAGAACCAGCCATGTTTTTATATGAAGACTGCTTCTCTTATATTTGATAAGGCGCTTGTACTCCTGTCGTAATACTTTTAGGGGTAGTTCCCCATCCGTTATGTAAATTGATTGCTAACAATTGCTTTAGCTTTTGACATTCCCCTTTGAACCAATACATTTTCAATGTGGCAACATTTTCCATAAGGCTGCAAGGCAAGGTGGGTCAAAATTGACGTAGCCTTTGAGTTAACTTTATTAGATTCTCAAGCTTCAGGATTAACTTTCTGTCAGGAGTGTCTTTAATTTCTACAAATCCTTGGCATTTGAGATGCCAATGATTATAAGATTCTTGAGGCTCAGTTTTCCTAATGTTAGTATGGCATCAGGCAATATAGGTCATATCTCAAGAGGACTTTTGCATATCTGAATCTCCATAAGGAAGTCTAAGATGGGCTGTCAATGGGTCATGGACCCTTTTGACCCGTCTCTGGACAACAAAGTCAACGGCCAACTGCCATGATTCTAGATTTACAAGGATGTAGTAGATGAGGCTCTCTCTGTTCCCAATGCTGATCGTACGTTGAGCAGGAGAATCAGAGGGCATATGCCCTTTAAGGGGGCATAGATCATTACTCAATATAAAAGCAGTAATTTTGGCCCCAGGTTTCAATTTCCCCAGAGTTTGAAAGACAGTGTATGGTATAATACTGGCTACTTCTTCTTTGAACACCTCTAAGTCAGCAGGCAGGCAATACACCAGTTGAGTGTTGAAAACCCCATACGCCAATATGATGTGTGGTTTGGTGTAGGCAATTTGGCCTGCTTTTGCATCAGAAAATTAGGGTGAAGTCACTAATACACTTATGTAACTCCTTAGATGCACATAAAACTCTGTTGGGTTTCTAGGCAACAAATACACCTGTTTGATATCCATGTACCACATTTCGTGAGTAATCTGCAGCAACTGGATATTGTTGCTGACTTTAGAATAATCCTGGCTTCTGGGCCTAGGCCTAGCAAGACTCAAATTGATATTACTCCTTTTGGACCGCCTTTAATATCTTTCACAGCTAAGATGTTATAAGAGAAAAAAACATCCAGATCAATCTTGTCCGATGCCCATGTCTCTTGGAAAAAAACAGATTAAGTTGGATTCAACAAATGGATCCAGTCTTTGACCTCAAGTTTAAAATTCAGACCTGCTATAGTCCAATGTACAACTTTTCTCTGGACATGGGGTGAGGGGTAAGGACGTTATTTGCTCCTTAACAGAGGTAAATGCAGATTTATTTTTGAATTTTGCAAATCCTTCATTCATTAGTCATTTATTGTGTGATTAATTAAAATCTTTAAAATATTGTGATCCCAGTAAAAAGAAATACATTTTAAACAAAAGTAAACACATGCATTAAAATGGTATAAAACATCAATGTGTACAATGATGTAAAATGGTTCATCAAGGATTTCCTTCATAGGAGTCTATAAAAACCTATTCATAGATGAAGAGCTAGACTTAATGACGTATAGTGCATATGGCTGTTAGAATGTTAGTGACTGAAGTGAAGTGCAGAGGGAAGCAGTAACTGGCAAAGCTTATATGCACAGGGGGCAAATGACCAGACTGTTTTGGTCATTTAGTAAGAAAGTATGACCCTTTCCAGGCATTTGGTCACATCTCAGGGCCTTTGGCAATGTGTGAGTTACAGAATTTCAGGAATAATCTTCACATAGTTTGTCTGCCCGAAGGATGGCTTGATATGTGAGCAGTACTTGTGTGATCTGTGGCTGCAACAAGTTACTATTGTCATGGGCCAGATCCAGAGTTGTCCTCTCTGTGTGCAGTCTACGAGGCCTGGTTCACCTGTTTTAGGTGCGCTTGTGTGGTGCTGATGAGCTTGTCGAATTAGGCCAACTCAGTGGGCTCGGTGATGGTAAACTTGAGGTTCCTTGCCTCATTGTACGTTTTAGTTCCATAGACTTGGAAAAGAGGTTTTAGTAGGATGTGTCTGGGAAGCAGGAGCACTGAACAGCAACACAGTAGATGATTGAAAGACTCAGACTGATAGGCACAGAGTCTTCAAATTCTTTGCCCACCCCTAAATTAGACCCTGTTTAACTACGCAACCAGTATGCATCCTTAACATCTTCCTCGTATACTTTCTGCATTATGTGTCCCAATAGTTAGTTGTATGCATTTCCTCAGTCCCCCAGGTTAATTTAAGTCCTGATGAGACCCTAGTATCTTGTAAAGGGTTGAAACACTGTTGACCATACCAAAATGACAGATCCTATGCATTTGTGAAAATACACACTGGGACCCAGCCCTTTGTGTTCAACTGTTTGCAATTTAACTGCCTGTCTTTTGAAACAAAAACAAGATACCATTTATGCTCACTTAATTAGTCACTTGTCTTCTTATATGGCTTTGATTTCTTTATAAAGATCATTCCACAATTCACTGGATTGCAAATTTCTTGTCATGATAATGGCTTGCTGAAAAATACATTTTGATTCAGCTGAATCGAATATGACTATGAAATACTGGTTGTTTTTCCATGTTGATTAGTTCTGGACAGAATTTCATTTGTCCTACCATTTCTATCCATTTGACTCAGATTAAGTCTACACAGGATTTCCTGCGCTATCATAATGTATTAACTAAAATGAGCTCCATGTGAACGCTTGTTCCAAATGCTACTCTTTTTCTTATATGACCTGCCAAAGGTTACTACTTTGGTCTGTGTGCTGTTTGCCATCATTTTGTTGGCCAGATTGTATTTGTCTAGAGCGCTGAGCGCTTTTGGAATCCCTATTCTGGGGTGGTCCAACAGGACAATGTTGACTGCGCATTGTAGTATTGTAATTTTGCTGGGTCCAATTTTGGGGGGGATAGGGTTGGCTTGTTTCAGTGCTGATCCCATGTCTGCAGTGTAGAGGTTGAATAGTAGGGGCACAAGCACCCACTCTTGTTTTAGGCCGTTGTCAATCGAGATTTTCCTTGTTACCATGGTCTGAGATAACCTGACCCTCACTCAGGTGGCGGTATATAATGATACGATTGTTTGCAGCTGGTAGTGCCTGAATGCCCCACCCTCTAAGTTTCCTCCAGGGGTTGTAGTCTACAGAGTAAAACGCAGTAGAATAGCTGACAAAACACACGTAGAGCGGAAGTTGTTTCTGGAATGCGGCCTGGTGGGTTAGGTACGAGAGTGCCACAATATTATTCAACTTTGAGGGGTTTGTCCTGAATCCAGTTTGCGTGAGAAGAATTATCTCAGTTGCCTCTGCACAGCACTCCAGCTTTGTTAGGAGGACGGAGGCATATGCTTTTGCTTCTATATTCAAAAGAGCGATGAGGCTGTAGTTTGCTGGTTCCTGCCTGTTTCCCCTTTTTAAATATGGGGTGCAAGGTCAAACTCTTCCAGCTCACTGGAACTTCCTGGGTAGATATACATGATTGGTACAGTGGGAATATGATTGTTGACCACAGGTTGATGTCATCTTTAAAGACCTTGGCATGAATACCATAGGGACCTGGGGCATGGGAGGATCTGATCTTCCTTAGAATTTTGCAAATGCCAGCAAGGGTTAGTAGCACCTCTTGGTTTGGGGTTTCTCTAGATGGCGTGCAAGAGTCTGCATTGCTTACCATTTTGGCAACATCTAGGTTTTTTATGTGTCCACTGATATTCATCAACGTTAATTTTAGATAGCTCCGGACTTGTCTTATCTCTGAGATACCTCCATAGGTCAGCTTGGTTTTGTTTGTCCATCAGAGCTTTACGTGTAGCCACTCTATGCGCTTACTCACATTTTACCGCCCAGACTAATTATTTGTGATGTTTTCTTAAGCGTGCTAGTTGAAGTTTTATTTCTGCTTTGTTACCTATTTGGCACATTTTTTGTAGTCTTCGTATATTCTGTTTACTTTCCGTTATTTTATGGTTTGGCTTTGTGTGACCCATTTTTGATAGAGACTTTATGGCCATCCGATGAGACATTGCAATGTTGCCTTGTGCCTGGTGAAGTTCACCATTCATTTTAACCCAGTTGTCCAGGATGGGTTTGCCATTTTTGTATTTTGAAATGTAGACCTCCCATTAGTTTTCATGCTGTCAGTTTCTGCAAACAGACCGGGCCCTATTTTACTCTCCTGATCAGCTGCCGGCATTGGTCTCCTGATGATTCACCTGCTACTCTCAGATCTTCTCGCTTGTTAATGCTAGTTTTTATAGTAGTGGAGAGTGGAAGATGGTCACCTTCTTTGAGGGTTGAAATGTCAACGTTTTCCATGAAATTTAGAACTTTGTTAGTGGTAAACACATAATCGAGGGTGCTTTTTCCCTTGAAGTTGAAGCTTTTTGGACATTTTTGGGCTGTGGGTTTGTTTTCCAATGTGTGTTGAATAGACTTGATACTGTGCTTATTTAGGAGAGAGCAGAGTGGATTCATGCTGCATCCCACCTGAGTGATGCCATCTCCAGATGGCGCAGGTGGAAATCACCACAGATTATGATTTAGTAGTTGGTATATTTGCAAAGCACAGAGTCAATTTATTATTTATTTATTATTTTTTTTATATTTTTATAGAGCACGAACCAGAACTGTGAGAGTATCATAGCACTTTACAGGATTAATGGGTAGTATACAAGCGTAGGGATGGGAAGGATCAAATTGGGAAAGGTAGGGGATACATTATACAGGAAAAGCACGCTGCACGTTTAAAGTCCAGGCTACATGTGATATACAAATTAAAACAGGTAGATACATTTTACAAAAAGGCACGCAGTCTCAGCTCTTGGGGGGATGCCCAGGAGTGCAGAATAGGTATCCTCTGTAGAGGCCATGGATAGTGCCGAGGTGGAGAGAGGGGCAAGTCAATGCGGTGACTGTAAAGTATTCGTTAGATGAGGTATTTTCCCATTAAGAAGGTTTTGGTTTCCTTCTTAAAGTGGGCCAAGGACGGAAATCTTCTGATGGTGGGTGGGAGAGAGTTCCAAATTCTTGGCGCGGCCCCAGAGAAGGCCCAATTGTAGGTTTTCTTCTTCCGGAAGCATGCTGGTTGGGGCAGCAGGTCTTTGGCAGATCAGGAGTTTCTGGCTCATCCGGATACCACAAGTTTTTGTGCGAGAAATAAAGGGGAATTGGAGAAATGGGCTTTGTGAGTAATGCAGGCAGTTTACATTGGATTCTGGGCTTTAGGGGAAGCCAGTGCAGAGCTTTGAGGTGGGGGGAGAGGTGGTTGAATTTCTTTGAGCCAGTTAGGAGTCTGGCGACGGTGTTGAGGCAGGCTTTCAAAGGGGCCAGGGGAGTTCTTGGGTAGCCCTGCGGGAGTAGAGCATCCATATTCTAGTCTGGAAATGACTGGTGCCTGGGTTGCCGTTTTAAGGTCGACACATTGAGGAAGGGTTTTAGGTTTCTTAGGTAACTCAGGTGGAATCTAGCCATTTTGGCCATCGAGTTTATATGGCTGTGCATGTTCAGACTGCCCTCAAGGATTCTTCCAAGAGATTTTGCAGAGTCAACAATGGTAGTTGGGCGGTTTAGTGCTGTGATGGTCTTGATCCATTCCTGGAATTATGGATTGGGTTTGGGTGGGGAGATCAGGAGAAATTCAGTTTTATTTGCGTTGAGTTTTAGCTGGTTGACATTTTTATGTAGATCTGAGTATCGTTGGTGTACATAAGGTAGGAGATGTTGGCGGCACGTAGCACCTCGGTGAGAGGTTCAAGATAAAGGTTGAAGAGGTTAGGGGAGAGGACTGTGCCATCCAACCTCATCTTAAGTTTGAGGCGTTCTAGGAGAATTTTGTGGTTAACCGTATCAAAGGCAGAGAACAGGTCTACGAGGATTAGGAGACAGGTTTTGCCTAGGTCGAGGGCTTAGAGGGCGTCATCCACTATGTGGAGGAGGGTGGTTTCCGTGCTGTGTCCAGGTCTGAACCCTGATTGGAAGTCATCTAGCAGGTGAAAGTTGTTGATGTGTAGGCTTAGCTGCTGTTGCACTCATTTTTCGAGAACTTTGGCAAGGAGAGGGATGTTGGATATGGGTATATAGTTCTCGGCGGAGGCAGGATCTAGCTTTGTTTTTTTTAGGATGGGGATATCTTTGCCAGCCTTGAGTGAGTCAGGAATTGAGCCCTGTAGGAGAGAGGCGTTGATTATTGAGGTCCAGGAAGAAGGGATGATAGCCTGAGAGGTGGCAGCTAGGCAGTTAGAGGGGAGAGGATCATTAAAGTGATTGTTCGGTTTTAAGGAGGCAAGAATTCTCGAGATAGAATGTCTGTCATAGGTTTTAAACTTGGACCAGTGCGATAGGTTTTGGGTGAGGTTTGGGAGGGCAGCACGGAGAGAGGAGGTGGAGCAGGCAGATTTTGATTTTGGTGTTGAGTAGCAGATTTAAGTTAATTTCCAAGGGCAGAGATTTGTCGCAGAAGAAGGAAGAGAATTCCTCGCTTGATATTAGGGGTTTAGGTGATTCTTTGGTGGTTTTCGCTAGTTTGTTGGATTGGTGTTTGACCAAGTTGAACAGCTTGCAAGGTCGATTTTTGGTATTCTCCAGTTCAGATCTGTAGAATTCTTTTTTATTGTTGAGGATTTTCTTATTGTAGGCATTTCTGGCCTGGTGGAGAACTTTTAGATGTGCTGCTCAAGGGTGTTGTTTCCAGTTTCGTTCAGTCTGTCGAAGGGATCTCCTCTCCTTGTTGAGGGATCCGCTAAACCAGGGATTTCGGTCTTTGAGGTGCACTGAGGAAGGGGGGGAGGTCGGACACACAGCGCTCTGCCAGTTTCTCGTGATCAAGGTTCTTGGTGTGTCTAACCCATCCTTTGGGAATCACAGGTTGAGGTGTCCATGTTTTGTGGGTGCTGGGCAGGAGGAAGGTGATGGAGTGGTGGTCAGAGCAATCGCAGGGGTCAATAGAGAGAAGTTTGACCACTGATTCCTTAGCAATGATCCAGCCTAGAGTGGCGCCTTTCAATGACTAGGGAGGGAGAAGGCTTGGGTAAGGGCTTGATCCGCCAAGAAGTCTCTGATGGCATTGACCTGAGGGTCCCTATGATCGTTCCAATGCAGGTTAAAGTCACCAAGGAAAATGTCAATAGAGTTTGCCGAAACCTGGACTCTGATGATTTCCATGAGGAGTTTCGTAAAGGAGTCGTTCTTATCTGGGGGTGGTAAAAGATGTGAAGTTTGCACAGCTGAGACCTGTTGTTGGAGATGGAGAGTGCGAGGTATTCGCAGGAGTCTGTGGGGTCCACTGGCAGTTCTGTAACAAGGAGATTGGAGCAGTGGATGCAGGCAATGCCACCCCCTTTTTTCTTAGGGTGCCTATCCATCCTTACGATGTTATAGTTGGGCGGGACTAAGAGGTCTAGGTAGGGCGATGAGGATTCCTTGAGCCAGGATTCAGTCAAGATCGCTAGGTCTGACTTATGAATCAGGATGAGGTCAGCGACATCAGATGCATGCTTTACAGCTGACTGACAGTTTATTAGGAGGCCGGCTAGGGAGGGGTAGGAGTGATTGTCAAAGGTAGCGATACAGAAATGGGGGTGGTGGTGATGAACAGAGTGTCTGAATTAAGCAGACCACTCTTACCCAGTCCAAAGATCAGGGCTTGATCCATCACCGTTATTTATCTCACTGCACCATCCCAGTTCAGAACCTGGCTATATGCAAATCAGTCTGTCCCTGGCCCAGTGCATCATGGGAACAGGGCAGACTAAACTACCAAGCCAATTCTTCACCAGAAAGGAGACAAGCTTCCGGGGACCGGTTTCTGGCATTTCAGCCGTCTTCGTCAAGGGTAGCAGCAGCAGTGGGAACTTTAGCTAGGTTGCTGTTGACCACCCCTCTGTTGCGGAGGGTAGCAGATCTGTTAGGGTTGATTGCAACCATGCAGATAGAGTGTTCTTCCCTCAGGTGTAAGGGGCGTGGGGTTGCCAAGGCAGAGTCGTAACTACTGAGGAGGTCAGCCACTTCTTCCTCCGTGAGTTCAGAAGGATTGATCGTGCCAGGGGTGGGTTTGTAGGTGTAGAGGAGAGCAAGAATTTCCTCCTCCGAGAGGTGGCAGGGTTGTTTGCGTGGGCGCAAGTGTATCAGGGATAGTGGTAGAGGGTGAAGGAGGGGCTTCGAGAAGGGGGTGATTGGTCGCATTCTGCGAGAGCCAGAGATTCAAGAAAGAAAGTTCTGTGATGTGAAAGAGGTGCTTTAGGTCCAGAATTGATTTGTGGATGCTCCGTGTTAATTTGGAGGATCTGCGGTGAAGATTATCAATATCTTTTAGAGAGGTATGTTCTGGCAAGCCGGCGTCAGTTGCAAGGGGGCGGTTCTGATAGTATGTGCTGGTAGCCTAGAGGTGGGTTTAGGCAGATGGTCAGCATGCCTATGAGAGGGATGATGTTGCGGACAGGGGGCCAAAGGGGTGGGAGCGATTTAGTCTGTCTGATTTTGCAGCCTGGTGTTGGGGCTAAATCGACCAGTGTTCTGGGCCCTGTTAGGCTTTTCTATACTAGTGTTGTAGGCCCTAGTAGGAGTCAGTAGCCTGGTGTGCAGAGCAATTATGTGGGCAGGAGGTTAAGGGTTTAGGGACGCCTCAGTGGTATGTGCTGGATGTGTGATATCAGCGCTGGGTTGACCAGAGAGGTGGGCCCTAGCGAGGGTTTTGGAGGCCGACAGAGCAGGGATCGCTAGGAGGTCTAGGTTCAGTGGTATGGGCGCGCAGTGGTTGGCATGCGTAATTGACAGGGTGACCAGGCCGGGTCGCCCACTGACGTGGTCACTGGCAAGATTGGTTGGTGAGAGGCAAGGTACACTTGGCAGGGTGGGCAAAAGGTGGAGCAGCGGGAACGAGGACTGAGATGGGTTGTGAACATGTTTTTTAAGAAGGGTTAAGAGGTCTGAAAATTTGATGAGGTTTGTGGGGGGCCCTTGAATCAGGATAATGGCGCTGTTGTATAAGGTGATGGTAAGGTCAGCACGTAGGTTTGCAGATGGAGTGATTGTGAGCTTTTTTCCGTGAGGGATGTTCCTTGCTTCTTGTACTTTGAGGAGGCTCAAGAAGGTCTTTTCCTGAAATGGAAGATAAGGTTGTTGATGATAGTGCCCTGGTTTACGCAGAGATGATGGTCAGATATCAGGGTCTCAGGATGACTTTTCGAGATAGTGTGTTTAAGGGCTTTGGAGGCGATTTGGAGAGATTAGGAGGATAGATAACGGTATATTAATTTTCTCCCGTGGAGGTCAAGTGAGGCTCAGCCATGCTGGGGAGAGTGATGAGGCTACCACCCTAGCGGTCGGTTTGCGTTGTGAGATGTATCCTCAGGACTGCACTACTATCAAGATTTGCTTACGGAAAGAGCTGCTGCGCCAGGATGGCCCGACTTAAATGAGCAGTGAAAGCAAAGTGCAGGGCTGTTAGTCATATGCCCATGCCAGGGTGGGGGTTTACCAGGTCTTATTAGTGCAGTAAGTTGAGAGGGCAGTGGTGTAAAGGCCCATAACAAGATGGCCACTGTAAAGGGTCCTCTTTCAGCTATTGTAGGTAACTTCAAGCTCAGTCCTCTATCTATTGTTGTGGAAGCATGGATCAGTCCTCTTTCACTTACCATGTATAAGGCAGGTGAGGATCAGTCCGCTTTCTCTTGCTGAGAATAAGGCAAGTGAGTTTTCAGTGCAGTAAGTTGAATGGGCTGTAGGACAAAAGCCCATGCCAAGATCGCCACTGTGGAAGTCCTCTTTCTGTTTATGTAGGTAGCTTCTGGCTCAGTCCGTTTTCTATTGTTGTGGAATCACTGACCTGTCCTCTATCACTTGGTATGGAAAAGGCAGGTGAGGAACAGTCCACTTTCGCTTGCTATGATTAGGGCAAGTGAGGACAGCTTCTGTTGTGCATGCAAGCAACTTCAAAATGGATGAACCAATACATAAATGTCAAGGTGGTCATCACAAACAGTTTCAGTCTAAGGGTGAATATAAAGTATGTGTCATACAACTGGTTAAGTCGGCACATGTAACTACTGCCCCTATAAGAATATAGTAGATGGCGTGGCGCTCACAGTTTATTAGGTTAGGCAGATAGTCAGCTGGTATGCCGCAGCAGGCGAGCCGTGATCAGAAGTCGACGGGATTCAAATGATAATGCCTTGCAGGGCGCTAACTGTTTCAACCAGGCAATTTAGGTTAGGGTGGTCCGTCGAGTGAAAGACTCACAGGACTTGTTCCTCGGCGCCTTCAGGAGATCAGCGGCCTATCCGTGCACCAGCCGGCTCTTCACTGGGGCACCGTGAAGAGGAGAAGAAAAAGGCATCAAATTTCACAAAGTCGAGTCAGTCTGTCTGCTTGTCTGTGACCGAAGCAGTTGAAGTAGTCGTTGGCCAGCAGTATCTTTGTCTGCTGGTTGTCTATGTGCAAGCCTTCCAGAGTAACTAATTGGATCATTTTGTTGCATACTTCAATCCATTTTAGTCTTAGTTCTAAATCCATGCATGCGTATATTGACAGGCTGCCTGACGGCTTCCCAAAGAGGTTTGTTTTTTATGCAGCTTGATGTACTTCATAGAATCCAAGGATTGTTGTGGGTTTGTTGACCAGGTCTCCTGGAAACAGTAAACCTGCGTTCTTTATGAACTAGTTTGCAGGTAAAGATTTAAGTTTTAAGATTTAAGATTTTGGGGAGAGGATGTAGCCTTACGGCCAGAGCAGTCAACCTTTGAAGCTGGAGAACCGAGTTTGAGTTTTGGCAACGGTGCTCAACATCCTGTGATTCTGGGTTAATCACTAACACCCAGATTCATGAAGAACACATTTTGCGATTCCTCAATAGCGAAATTTACCGATTCACTATTAAGGAATAGTAAAATGCTATTCATCAAGAAATCACTCAAGAAATAGCGATTTCTAATTATTCCTTAATTGCGACTTGCAAATTACGAGTCGCAATTAAGGAATATCTCCCCATTCATTCCCATGGGCCTAGAGGCCCATAGGATTGAATGAGAAGACACTCGCAATTTGCTAATCGCAAATAGCGATTCGCAAAATGAAATTGCGATTTCAAGGGTGCAGGGGTGTCCAAAGGACACCCTGTAGCACCCCTGAAATGTGAATTTACACGGATGTTGTGCACACACATGTCCAAAGGACATGTGTGTGTGTAACATGCAACTTAGAAAAATGCATTTAAATGCATTTTTCTAAGTTTTCGCTATTTACCACGAGGTTTGACTTTGTGGTAAATAGCGGTCCTAAATTGCGAATTCGCAATTTTTAAATGTTTCATGAATAGCATTTAAGGAATCTCTAATAGAGATTCCTTAAATGCTAATCCTCGCAAATTTGCGAATTCTTTATTAGCGATTTTTGCATTTGGGATGATGAATCCCAAATGCAAAAATTGCACTCGGAAAGGGCCAGATTGTCAGAATCTGGCCCTTTTGCGAGCGCATTTCGCTTGATGAATGTGGCTGTAAATCTCCTTGTGCCTTACAAAAATTTAATGTGTTCATTTGTAACAAAACTATTGCTCATGTAAAGCGCTATGATACCTGATGTCTTGGGTCTAGTTGCGCTATATAAAACTCCCATTTGAAAAAAAAAGTTGTTTTAACAGCCCAGTGACATTCCATGATATATGTTTTTGCGTTCGTTCTGGAGCTTTCTAATGTAGACAGCTGTTTAATTTAAGCAATATTTTCAGATACTAATGGGTGTATGGGTGCCAGCCCCAACCTTTTGCTTGCTTTGGGCCCTCGGGTTCCAGAGCAATTCTCTTTGTTGCTCCCAATCTGTTTGAGTAGGATCATAAGATTTGCAGCTAGTTGTATGGCAGGTTTAATTGTGAGTATCCTGTGCCTCAGAATGCTATGAGGGTGGTCTAGTGTCCTTGAGGGCTCCCCTGGTTCCTTTAGTAAGTACAGGAACCAGGATTCCCCAGGTTTCATGATATCAATGCCCCATTCCTCAAAGATCGATTTTCTAGCCCAAATGTCCATTAGCAGTGAGTAAGTTCTTAACACTTATATGGTTAATTCTCTGCCACACTTGCTGTTGTCAAAAATGTTAATTCTACCCCAAGTATGTCTTCTGTGGTTGGTCTAGCTCGATTTGGGATGTTTTTCAAAGACGTAGCACATTTGATCTATTTAAGATGTTGTGCTGACCCTCAGAATGGTATTGCGGAGTAAGGATCAGTTTTGCTGGTGTGGGGTTATTTATGGTCTTTTTAGTGATGGAGTTGCCTCTGACTTGATTGTTCAGGTGTTTTCTGTGTGTAGGCCGATTGCGGCTGCTATTTAAGGTGGCCATTATACGTTTTGGTGATTTTTCTGCCACTATTGAGGATGTGAGGTAACTTTTGAAGCTATGTCTGGGTGAGGGATTATCAGTTGAGTAACCTCTGGCTAGACTTGTGGCCGAGTATGGGATTCTTATTCATCCAGAGCAGTGATTAAATGAGCAGTGATCTCTTGTATGGGCTAGGTTAGGGGTTTGGGTAAAGGCTGCTTAAATGTCTTTGGAGGCTCATTTACATTCTTCAATGGCCTCTTTCCTTTGAATATTGGATACACACTGGGTGAGGTTGTGACTGTTAAATTTGCAGAAATCTGATGCTCATTGTTACTCCACCATTGCTTATCCGCTTTGTTTTTAGCCTTGTTTTATTCTCTTTTTTAGTTTTTTGGGAAATAATTCTGGTCCATTGATTATTATTGCATATATCTTCATCTTTGTTGTTCTGATCAGACTTCGTACTGCATAGTGGAGTCTTTTTATTGGTTGCTGGTGACTTTTTTTTTGCCTATCCTGGGTGTGCCCTCCCAGGGGCTGTTCAGGGTGATGGCGGTTGTTTCCACTGGTGGCTCCTCTTGGCCGTGCCGCATGGTTCTCACTCAATGCACAGGTTATCCATGTGTAATTGTTAGTAGATCACACTTCATGTTGAGGGGCATGTTTGCGTGGTGAGATGGTTTAGGGTATGAGGATTGGATGCTTGTTTTTATTGGGTGTTCAAGGGCGAGACTTCAGTCTGAGTTCATTGAGGATAAAACCTCCTGTAGGGTGCATAGCTTTTTGTCTACTGGATTACGCGCACATGTTGCCTTTCCCTTTTCAACTGTACTCTTGCTTTTCACCTTTTGGTTCAGGGCATCGAGTTTCTGCCTATCTTAGTAAGTGATGCAGCCAAGACTTGGATTAAATCCAGCTACAAGTGTAGCTTCTCTGACTGTCAGGTCAAGGCATCTATTGTCGTGGCCAGGGTTGTGTTGATTGACTTTATTAGGTTTCCCTGCTCGATGTTGGATTGATAGATGGGCAGGTCTGATTTGCTGTGTCTGACATGGGTCCCAGTTAGGGTATAGTTCTGTGATGTTAGTATTTGTTCTCTTCGCTGTCGGGTCATGTCGTCACTTCTGCTATACATGTTGCACTTTTTTTTAGAGCACTACTGTGAGTCGTGGCACAGGGAGTAGTTTAAGGCAAATTTTGAACGGAATTAGCTGCCCACCCCTATTTAGAAGCATGTTTTAGGTCTTTTATAAACTGTAGAGGATCAGGAAATATCAAAATCATATTTGATATTGTGGCTACATTTGATTTCACTGATAGGTAAAATGGCTGGTTTCATAATAATCTTTCCCAATATGTACCATCACATTTACCCACAGACAGAGAATGGCTGAAATCCTTTGATACATCAGCCCCCTTTTCTAGGGAGTCAGTATTGATTGAAGGTGAAATGCCAAAAACCTTAGGCTTTAAACATTCAATGCAAGATGTAGTGACAGGTATATGTGAAAAGAGAGTTGTCACCAAGCATCAAAGATAGGGATGAGAAAATGACACCAGACGTTTGGTAAACATGGAATGCAGTGTCACTTGGAATGCTGCTGCAAAAAAGTTCATACCAAGTTCAATAAAGATTGGAGTGATATTGTTTGTATGTGCAGTGATTCAGCTACGTATATGAAAAAGTTCTATGATGACCTACCATAATCGATGCCTGAGCTGAAGTGCTTCCCCGTAAGAGATCCTTGTCACTTACTAGATGGTATGCTGAAACCATCTTTGCAATCTACAGAGTTAACAAAGAATGCTAATGACTTTGTAGCCAATTCTAGCGCACTGTTTCGTTATTCCTAGGAACTAAAATGCAAATAAAGAGTCATCTTAACTGTGTCATTTAGCCGGTGGTTCTCAGTCCTAAAGGCTGTGAATGCTATTGTATCTATGTGGCGACCATTTCCAGAATCTTTGCTTAGTGATGATGCCAAATGCAAGAAATTTTATGATCTTTGGTCACATATTGATAGTGATGTAAAACAAATACAGTCTCCTGCATCCTTAGGTTTTTCAGAAAATCATGACTGCTGTAGTGGACACAATCAAAATACTAGAGTCTAAAACACCCTTGTCCGAGTAATTGGTGTAGATGTGAAACATCTCATTGAGAGTAGGCTGGGAGACACTTTTAGTGACCTTGGCACTGCGGAGAAGTGTGGCTCACTGGTTAGAGGAGGCAGACCTGGAAGCAGAGGTCAGCCCGGGACCAGGGTTCAATTCCCGGCACGGCGGGGTCTTGAGTCCTAAAATGTCCATGGACTCGACAATTCTCGCTCCGGTGCCTACTCGATTCAGGGGTTCACACTCTGCAACTCTTGGCAATAGCTTGCTTAATCTCCACAACGGCCCCTTGCGGCAGAATGCCTGGCTTTCACCTTGTGGATACCCTGTCGGGGTTATCTCACAGGGGAATACCAGGACTGGTTCCCTAAGCAAGCGCTTAGAGACCGGTTGGTGATTTGTGCTATACAAATTCCTGTACATTTACATTTACAACATGCTTCTTGTTAAAATTATTGCACCTTGGTAAGGAAAGAAATTTTGAGGAGCAATTCAGGACGTTTTATTTTAAAGTCTATGGGAAGTGGCTTGCAATGATGCATTGAAATGTCCCTCCACCAACCATAGCATTTGAAGTTAACGAAGCCTCACTGAGGTACTCTGCACAAGTTCTAGATCCCTTCTGAATTTTCTCCAGACTTTGAAAAGTGCTGCCTAATTGTTGACTGTATCAGTAACTGAGGACATATATGCTCAATTCAACGCATATGTTGTAGAACATGTCCTAGCGAAGGAGTTAGCAAATTGTGTGCTGGTTGTTTTGGTGTTGCCCATCTCAAGTGCCAATGTTTAGAGGGCCTTTTCACAGATAAACTGTTACATAGGAAGGAAAGAGTGAGTGTGCATGACCAAAGACTCACTAAAGAAGTATTGTATGGTGTACTACAATAAGTTTGATTTGTAAAAATCAAACTTCATATACCCTTTACACACGCTATCTATACACATGCACTAATATTTCATAAACACTGGAAAAACACTGTTTCTGTTGTTTTTTATGGCACCAAAATGTGTACCCACTGATAACCACTGTTTTTTAAGGTATTGAAAACACACAAAAAAAACACCAGAATTTACCAAAAATAGAAACTGAAAACACGAAAGCCTATTCATATTCAACGTCTGACCATGCTGGTGCTCAGCTATGTAGGTTTTGCTTTCAGATCGAGTTCTCGTTGGAATGATTGGGCCTCTCAGTGACCCTCTGAGAGGCACTGGTGCTTCTTCTGCCAATCGGAAGCTTGCCTTTAGACCCTTCCATTTTGCCATTGCACTGAC
Organism: Lissotriton vulgaris; assembly: GCF_964263255.1. Lineage (NCBI taxonomy): Eukaryota > Metazoa > Chordata > Amphibia > Caudata > Salamandridae > Lissotriton > Lissotriton vulgaris. The sequence goes on along the minus strand of NC_141695.1, from coordinate 1,591,921,381 downwards.
ATGTCACTGATGTCTACGGCATAGTTTCCACCCAAATACGAATTGGCTTTATAGCTTACTTTGTTTTCTGTTGAGAGAGTCGATGCCCCATGTCAGGTCGCTGCATCATTGAAGTCATCCAATGGTGCCCTTGTGATGTTTATGTCTAATATCCTAATCCCCTTTTTTGGCTTGGAGGGATCTGGGCAGTCAAGTTTTGCTATGAGGCTAACTTGTAGCTTGAGATACTGCAGGCACTGCAAGCAATGTAGTGGTGTTGTAGTGTTGAGGTGTTTTTGATAGGCAGCTGCGTTTAGCAGTAGTAAAGTTAACTTTACTACTACTAAATTGAGAAAAATCCTAATTTTAAGACTTTCGGTATTCACAGAAGGCATTTAGGAGTCCTAAAGTTAGTAGTCCTAACTTTACTACTACTAAATTGAGAAAAATCACAATTTTAGGACTTTCGGTATTCACAGAAGGCATTTAGGAGTCCTAAAGTTAGGAGTCCTAACTTTACTACTACTAAATTGAGAAAAATCCTAATTTTAAGACTTTCGGTATTTACAGAAGGCATTTAGGAGTCCTAAAGTTAGGAGTTCTAACTTCTGTGAATACCGAAATGAGTAAGTTCATTCTGTGAATACCAAAAGTAGTAAGTGCATTCTGTGAATGCCAAAAGTAGTAAGTTCATTCTGTGAATACCAAAAGTAGTAAGTGCAATCTGTGAATACCAAAACAGTAGTAAGTTTAGGATTGAGTCTTAAGTTCATTCTGTGAATCGGGCCCACTGCTTTTAAGTAGAGAACTGGTGACACCTTGTTCTGGCTCTCAAACTAAGGTATAAGGTCTCATGTCTCTAGAGGCAGTTTGGACATCACTAGACTTCAGAGGTGGCGAATCTGGGAAGATATTGTATAGATGGTCAGTGATAAATAGACTGCTAGGATGGGAAAATGAGAGGATTTGTATTTAATTAAGCTTGCACAAGTGATAGAGATAACAGACTGTATTACCTTAAATGTGGGGACATGGTGGTGCCTTAACATTGTAGGTTGGTTTTATTCACTATACCATGAGTTAAAAATAATATTAAGAAGTTAAGTGACCTCTGTAACTTATTTATCATAAAAATAAAGACTAAGGGCTTGATTTACAAAGGTAAACTGAGACAAAAGTCTAACTTGAAAACTTTCGGTATTCACAAAGGGCATTTACGAGTAGTAAATTTAGACTTTGGTCTCAGTTTGGGTCTTAGTGAAACTTAAGAACAAAACTTAAGTTTAACTGAGACAAAAGTCTAACTTTAATACTCGTAAATGCCATTTGTAAATATCAAAAGTCATAAAGTTAGACTTTCATCTCAGTTTACCTTTGTGAATCAGGCACACTTAGCGTTATTACATGAAGGAGCATATATACTATTATTTAACGGAATACAGTTCATCAAGAGAACTTGCTGGGCGGCATTGCGTGAAAGGGAGGGAGCAGAAATGCTCAATATTTACAAAGATATGGAGCCTTTCTGCTCGGTCCTTGAGCTGGCGCACCGTTCGCTACACAGTGCAAGGTTGCTTGCGTTACAGGCATGATTGATTTTGTGCAGGAAGGAATACCTTCCTGCACAAAAACTATCCAAAGATACATTTTACTCTTTTTATGTGTAATGCAGAATGCATCACACATAGAACGATGAAATAACGAGGAGAAAAAACAATTTTTCTCCTTGTTATACCAGCCTCTGTGAAGCGTTCTGATTTGATGCATATCCCAGGTTTACAAACCTTTGTAAATCTGAAATTGCGTCAAATCCATGGGTGGATGCGTGGGAACCCCCACTTTCACCTATGGAAGGTCTTCTGCCAGCTCAAAATGCAATGTAACACAGAGCAAGCTGCTGCATTGTGTTACATTTCTTAACAAAGCCACGCAAGGCAGCACAAATTGTCCCTTGCGTGCCTATGTAAATTTGAATTAAGGAATTGTGCTGCCTTGTACCACCTTGCGTGACTCAAGTAAAATACAAGTCCTTAATAAATCTGCCCCTAAGTGTATTATAAAGCAAGTTCTTTGGAGGACCTACTGGTTGCAACCTGAAAATGTTATCTGAAGCAATGAAAGCAGGATTAAACATTATACCACAGCCAGTAGTTGCCTATGATCTTTGATCCATGATGGGGCATAATGCTTGCGACGAATTCCAGTGACCGTGTGAAGCAAGGGAGCGTGATTTATTTTCTTCCAGGATGGTCATTGAGTGTGAGGGCAAATAAAAATGGGTCAAATGGGTTTTTAACACAAAATATTCACATACATATACTAGAAGGCTGTTCTCTCCGAAAGGGCACTTATGAACTATTCAAGTACTTTCATAGAATTCCGATGCAGCCTTGTAATTCATAGTAAGGCAATTAATCACATTCTGCGACTGATACCATTGAATCATCCAAAACCAATTAATCCCCTCATAGAAGATATATATACAGACTCAAGTGGAAAGTGTTTCTTTTTAAATGAACCACTAATTCTTATTTAATTTTAAGATAATTTCTTTATCAAATTCATATGGCAATAATGTATCTACATTCAATTGGTCATACAGGAAGCTCCCTATCACCACCACATGGTTTCCTGGGAACTGTGTCAATGCCAAAATAAATCAATTGTTTACAGTCACTGTTATGTTTTTCCATAAAGTGTCTGGCCACAGGGTATGTTCGATCATTTTCAGTTATTGCTTTTACTATGTTCCAATATACGTTTTTAAACTGGGTACATGTAATTCCCCACATACCATTTCCTACAGGGAGATTCTAATATATAGATTGGGTATGGTGTTATACATGTAATAAATCTGGTGATCCTTCTTGTTTCCTTCGGGAGAAGGATTTTGTAGATTATTTTATCAATATCATTCATGCATGCATTGCAGTAAGAGCATTTATGAAAACCAGAAAGTTCAGTTAGAAAAGTAGTATTTTTACTGAAGGAAAGTAACCTTTAACTAACATGTCATGCAAGGACTTGGACTTTCTGAAACTAATCAATCACAAGTGCCAACTTATTTTCAGTTTGTAATAAATTCCAGTAATTATTAAATATGCTACTAACTTTAGTGGCTTGTGCACTAGATGTAGCAATCACACACATCATGTTCTCACAGTCCACTCTTGATCGGGAAGTTAGTTATTCTTATCTATCCATCTTCTTAATCTTTTTCTTGGGTTCAAGCAACATAGGTACTTCATAACTTCTCTCCCTGAAGTGAGCCATTGCTGTGCCTTGTTCTCAGTAAATTAATGATCTTCACTGCAATTCCTGTGTATTCTAATGAGTTCACCATGCTGAATGCTATATTTTAATCTTGTACGATGAAAAGTATGAAGTAGTATGTTGCTTGCTGTTGGTTTACGCTACATACTTGTTACTAATCTGTCACCAATGGCATTGACGCTAGCATCAAAGTATGTAATCTGATGTCTGTAAAACACTGCTGAAGAATGCTAATTAAGATTGTTATCATTAAAGTGTGATACAAACCCTGTAGCTGAAAATAGATAACCTTTACAAATGACAAAAAGATCATCAACATAACAGAGCCATACAACTGTCTTCTCAATGTAACAGTGCATGATAGCAGACCAAACTACCTGCTTCTCCCGCCAGCCCACAAACAATTTTGCATAGCTGGGGGGAGAAGCAGGTGTACATCACTGTGCCTCTTACTTGTTAATACAGGATATCCTGAAATATAAAGCTATTATTCAAAAAACTAAATTCAAGCATCTTGAGTAACCTATTTGTGTATTCCCGGTATTGTGAGCACTTGATGTTCAAAAACTATTTGCATGCTAAAATTCCTTGTTCTATCAATGTATATAAAGAGGTCACATCAATGGTAATCTTATAATATGATTCGTACCATGGAATGTATAGATTTTACAAAGGAAGCCCACAGTATCATGAAAATATGATGATCAGCCCTGAACAAAAGGTGAAATATAATGATAAATGTGTACTGAAGTGTTCTCTAGAAGACTATTGTTGAATGCAACAAATGTTCCAGGGGGTCTCATCATATCTTTATGAATTTTAACTGGAAGAATAATGTTAGGCAAGGTTGGATGACATTCTTTAAATATTGGTATTCTTCAAATTCTATCAACCCATGATCTCCCAGATAACCATACTTAGAGAAATGTTCTTGAATAACCCTGTTATGCTCTTGCCTGGTCATTTCAACAAAGAAATCACTATCATTCAAGTAATGCATGGACTCATCTAAATTCATAAATCTCTATAAGAACAATATTATGCCCGTTTGTCACAGAATTTGATCACAATATTGTTGTCACTCCAGCCATCAAATCACCAATATATTCTCCAATGTATTCGCAGTTTTAGTATTACTAGGCTTTCCCGGTTTCCTGCGATCACAGTCACTTTAAACTGCTGTTTGGAATTCATCATATAATAAAATGAGGACAAAAGTGGACTAAGGGTGTAAGCCACTATCAATGGTAACGCCAGTTGGGATGTCCAAATTGGACATCTCGCTCTTAGTTCACGCACCATTTGCACCGTCCTATTCTAATTCAAGATTGCAGAGTGAGTCAACTATTTCACATCACCAGTTAGTACATTTGTCACAACAGATGTTGTGGAGGGACAGGCTTAATCAGGACTGGAATGATTGAAAGTGTGAAGTTTGAGCTTCCTGCTAAGTTTGAACATGTCAATTTGAGTTTCCACAAAGTCAAAAGTCTGTCTAGGGAAGTAACACTTGTCTAAGTGTAAAGTGCATTGTTCCTTGAACATCACAGCACACAGGAAAACATTCTCTATAGTTAACCAGGCATTTTTTACCTCTAGGCCTTTGATCCTCTGGTTGTTCTTTTTATAGATGCTGGATACTTGTTTTGCATCTTCTTTAATGCCCCTTGACAAGCCTTTCCCTTTTAATTTTCAACCTGTACATCTTGATGGACTCTTACTTGAGTCTTTGACATTCATGTTCTTTTCAGCAGAAGATGCTTGTCTAAAAAGGTTGCTTGATGGATATGCATGGTATTATTATCATTTGAACATACAGAGGTAATTTAATTGAGATCTGAAGATGTACCTCTCACATGGGTGTTACCAGAAGTAGTAACAGAATACAATTTCTGTTGATTGCGATCTTTAATCATCTACTTACTTGCAGAGCCAAAACATTTTGCAAAGATAAAAATCATGCCCTTGTCGCAATCTTGTTTTACTCCCAGTAATTTGCATCTTTCTCATCATTTATCTCTTGATTTTATTTGTCTAGTCTAACTTGGATTTGGATTATATATTTCCTAATGTAGGTCTCATTTTCTTTTTTGTAATCTTGAATATTAAGGTATCAATTTGTTTCAACAGTGCAGTTCAGTCAGTACTCACATGTTTCACTAGAATTCCTATCCAGTGCACTAAACATCCATTGCTTTCCCCTAACTATTCTTCATTCATGGCTTTTAGTGTTTCTTTTGTAGCTGAGTATTATATTTATATACATTTGCACAGACCTCTTAGAACACTGCCCACTTCTATTGTTTTAATGACATTGCCTCCCATCATTTATTGAGCTCCTTCTTAGGTAGTTTTTCAAGTTTGTCTAGTTTTTGTTTCAACCAAAGAGTTTGTATTACGTCACCGACAACATTTCCTCCTCTCATTTCTATATCACTAGAATCATCAAAAACACTTTCCACTATTGCCTTTTTTCTTGACTCGTGTTTACTTTTTTTAGATTATAAAGCAAACTATCCATATACTAAAGTGCGTTTATCGATTCGAAGTATGTGTTGCTGACTCTCAAGAAGTATTGTGTTCAAACGCTATTACTGAGGCACTCACTTAATGTTCCCAATCATTGTGAGAAATATTGAAAAGACACTAATTCTTACGTATGGTTGGTGCTCCGTGTTGGGGAGTCACAAGCACCCTTCAGTGCGCACTTCTTTCTTTAAAACACAGAAACAGATATCAGGGCTGGATTCAACAACAATTTACAGCCATCAAAGTATGTTACAGCTGGTGCATTGACAGCAGACAATGGTTACCCCAAAGTAATGTCACCACAATGTTGGCTAGATAGTGGCTTCTCCTTCCAAGCATGCATAATTCTCAACAAAAGCCAAGCAACACATGAACTTTAGAAGAAACCCTGCTTCCTCATTGCAGGAGAAAAAGTTGGCACTCCAACAGGACATGTTTGCATATAACCCTTTATTTCATAACACAAAGTGTTAACATGTTTCGGCCCTTATGCCATTCTCAAACCAAGAAGTGACATACCATCTTGGTCACTTACTTTAAAAAATCAATAAACAATGAAAAAAGAAGCAACTGAAAAAAGATTTTAAAAATATACATTGTATTTCATATATCCTGTATGGCTCTCTCATTCGAATGCTGGTCTTGTTACCTCTTCATTATTGCAACAGTATTATTGCCAATGTACCAACCTTCTATTATTGTGGAAAACATTTAGGATTTACAATAGTATCTGAAAATGTGATTGCATCTCATGCTGTCCACAATAAATGAAAAATAACCTCCATGTGGCTGGCTTATTGTAACAATCATGGTCCTCATTTGATGTGATATCGGAAAATTTGATTTCCAAGAATTTGAGTAAGACCTAATCCTCTTCACCAGAAGAGGAACGGTCTGTCCATCACTTTAAAAATCAGCTTTTCCATCAACCCTGTGCTTACAGAACTATGTAATTCCAACCTTCAATCAGGGATTGTTCCTCCATCATGGAAAAGACAATTGTTGTCATGCCAGTCTTGATGAAACTTTCTTTAGACTCGAAAATTATGACCAACTACCAACCTATCTCTCTGCCTCTGTCTTTGGTAAAACCATTAAAGCAGTAGTTGATAACTAACTGAGCGGTCTTTTGAAGGTTAATCACTTCTCTATACTGTTCGATCTAGATTAGAAAAAGGCTTTAGTGCATAAACAGTACTTGCCAAATCTACTAATAGCCTTCACAATATTCTGGTCAATAGAGGGACAGCGACTAGCGACTATGATATTGCTTGACGTATCAGCCACTTTTGATACAATCTGTTATTTCATGCTTGTTGATAGGCTCGCCGAATTGGGTGTATTAGACACAGCCTAAAAATGGCTTGTGTCTTTTCTATCTGAGAACACACAAACAGTCTATTTAGGTAGTTTCAGATCGTCTGGAAATTCCATCATTGCAGGTGTGTTGCAAGGCTAAACTTTAATTCCTAACCTGTTTAATCTTTAAGTGACACCCCTAGCAAGACTCAGCAATTCTTTTGGCTTATGCTGATGACACACAATTTATACTTAAAATAGATAAAAATGTTATGTTATGTTACAAGTATTTGTTGAGCGCACGTACATCAGGATGGTTTTTTAGCACTTGGGTAACAGACGTATTCTGCCCTGGTCAACAGGGCTTAGTCATATGCTTTTTAAAAGCCATGTTTTAAGTAGTTGGCTGAATCACATTTAGCAAGAGGTGGCTCACATCTCAGGAGCTAGGGCGGTCTAAATGATGGGGCGGGCAAAATTGAGACTCTGGAACCTCCCATTTTTTTCTTTTTAAAATTGAGGACAGCGAGAAGGTTAATTTGGATGGATACTAGATTTTGGTTGGAAATTAATTTTCGAATTCAGGCTGATATGCAATCTGGCTTTCTTCCATGAAGGGATTTAAAAATAATACAGCCCATGTTGAAGATGGTCCTTTGTATACAGGAAGCCAGTGTCATTTTCTCATCAGATGGTTAATATTGTAGTGTCATGGTTGATGCAAATGAATATGGCTGCTTGGTTTTGGACCAGTTGGAGTCCACCATTGAGGCCTTTGGGGAGACCTAGATTGAGACAGAGTTATCGAATCTACTTTGATGGACCTCCATAAAGTGTCTTGCTACTGGATATATGACACCTTGATTAGTTATTGCTTAAGTTCCAGTACTCGTTTCTTGGTAGGATGAATGCCACCTCCCCGGAGCATTCTTAATTATGTTCGAGGGGCCTTGGGGCCCCCCCGGGGACCGCCACCTCCCGGGGCCTAAATAACATTTTAAAAAGTGGGAGTGGGGCTCCTCACACTGCCACAGGGACCACCACCTCCCCGGGGAAAACTTCATTTAAATACTGGGGCTCGTTACAGACCCCCGTCCCTGGGACCACCACCCTGGGGCTATGCAAATGATGGGAGGGGGCTGCGCGGCCCCCCTCCTGGAGCCCTAAATGGCCCTAGGGACCACCACCACCAGGGCCGGTTCCTGCAATGTCCCGGGGTGCCCACCCCGGGACATTGCCATCTGCTATGACAGGGCGGGCATAGCAAACTCTGCTTTGCTTCAACAAAGCAAAGCAGAATTTATTTTGGGCAAGGGGAGCTGCATGTTAGCATCTCCCCTTGTCCAAGAGCAATGGCGGCTACAGTAGGAGGTGGGGAGCCGGCAGGGGACATGGGGGCATTGGGGCTCCCCCCACGGTTACCAACATTAGGGCCGGCGCCAGGGGATGGGGTCCCCGGGGCCAGAAGTGGCCCTGGAGGGGGCCAATCGGCTCCCCTCCCTAATTAAAATATTTTTTTAAATAAAAAGTTTGAGGCACAGCAGGTAACAAGAGGGGTAGTAGGCCCCCAAGGACATCCTTGGGGGCCAACTACCACTCCTATTACCGCAGGTGGGGGTTGGGGTCCCAGGGCCAATAATGGCATCAGGAAGGGGGCCGCACAGCACCCTCCTTAAAAATTATTTTAAAAATATGAATTATGTGGCATTCCCCCGGGGATGGGGTCCCCGGGCCGAAATTGGCCTCGGGAGGGGGCCGCACAGCCGCCTTCCCGTGTTTTTTTCTTTCTAATTGTGGCAGGCCCTGCGCGATGGGGTCCCCAGGGCCAAAAAAAGATGGAAAGAAGGGGGGCCACACAGCCCCCCTACTAACAATTTATTTTTAAAGCCGGAATCTGGCCAGAGACCCGCCCACTCCTCGCACCACTCTGCAAACGCACCCCCTGGTGCGTTCTAAGTTGGGGAATTAAGTCCCTTTGAATACTGAGGGTCCCTGGGGGCCAACTAGCCCACCAGATACCTCCAGTAAGCGCCACCCAACTGGATTGCAGAGAGGTGGTCAGAGGCCATGCCCCTTTTTACACCACTCTGCAAACGTACCTCTTGGTGCACTGCTGGTGGGGTGATGAGGTCCTCTTGTGTCCTGAAGACCTTAGGACACAAGTGGACTTCATCCCCTGAGCAGCAGTGCACCAGGAGGTGCATTTGCAGAGTCGCGTAAAAAGGGGGCATGGCCTGCGGTAATAGGAGTGGTAGTTGGCCCCCAAGGATGTCCTTGGGGGCCTACTACCCCTCTTGTTACCTGCAGTAAGTCCCACACAGTAGGATTGCTAAGAAGTCTTTGGAGGCCAAGCCCCCTTTCTGCACCATTCTGCAAACGCACCACCTGGCAGTGTACGGGATGGGGGAAAAGTCTACTTTACTCCTGGGGAACTTTAGAGGCCAAGAACCCTCCTGGTATCTTCCGTAAGTCCTACACAGCGGAATTTCTGAGCGCTGGTCAGAGGCCCAGCAACCTTTCTCTACCACTCTGCAAATGCAACTACTAGTTAAAAAAGCATCTTTCTGCACCTCTGACTTAGAGGTAGTTTTAATCCCCCTGCCCTATTATGTACTAGGGCCTTACAGGGTTGGTCATGCCAATCACAGGGGTACCCCAACCCATATTGTACCCTAGTGTATGTAGGTGTTTTTACTGTATTCTAAGTGCCTTTTAGCATAGCACTGGCTCTAAGCTTGGTTACTCAGACTCAATTACCACCAGTACCCGTCAGCAAAAAGTTGGGGGCACAGGATGACTTTGCAATAAGGCCTCTTTCTGCCCCACTGTTGGTTCTTTCTGCATATCTTTTTTTGTCTTTCTGGGCTTCTGTTGCCTCTTTCTGCATTTCTCTAGCTTCTTTCTGTGCCTTTCTTTCTCTTTCTGCATATGTCCTAGCAACGTAGGCATAGTTTGAAATTAGCATTTAAAAAACCTTTGAAATTCACTGAAAAAACCATAGGTTTCAGGGTCGTCATAGTTAGAAATTAGCATTAAAAAAAAAACCTTAGAAACTCACTGAAAAAAACATAGGTTTCAGGGTCGTTACGTTATAGTTAGAAATTAGCATTTAAAAAACCTTGGAAATTCACTGAAAAAAACATAGGTTTCAGGGTCGCTACAGTTAGAAATTAGCATTTAAAAAACCTTTTAAATTCACTGAAAAAACATATGTTTCAGGGATGATATAGTTAGTTGAACAATTCACAAAACCAGAGAAATTTGACTGCTATAGTTAGTTCAGCTAACTATAACTCGTGCCCCCGCAATGCACTGCTGATGACACCACATATTACATCACTCATGACATCACGGAAGCTAGTTCAGGTAACCATAACTCCTGAATTTCTGTGGTTTTGTGCGTGTATAATCTTAGTCTAACTATAACGTCCCTGTAACCTTTGCTTTTTTCCAGTTAGTTTCTAAGGTTTTTTACATTTGATTTCCTAACTATAATGTCTTTATAGCCTTTGTTTTTTTCAGTGAATTTATATGTTCCTTTTAATCGTATTTACTACGTATAACAAACAACTAGGCGTGTTAGCAGAGTGCTGGAGTAAGGAGATGGGGCCTCTGACCACCTCTCATTAATTTCAGTGTGTAGGACTTACTGCTGGTAACAGGAGTGCTTCTTGGTCCTCAAAGGCCCTCAGCATCCAAAGGGACTTCATCCTCCAACAAGTAATGTGCAAGGAGGCACGTTTGCAGAGTGATGGAGAAAGGGGGCGGCCCTCGGACGATCTCTCAGCAATCCCACTTTGTGGGGCTTACTGGAGGTAACGAGAGGGGTTGGTGGCCCCCAGAAGACCCTCAGCTGCCAAGAAGACTTCTTCCCCCAACCAGTATTGAATCAGGAGGTACGTTTGCAGAGTGGTGGAGAAAGGGGTGGGCCTTCCACAATCTCTCAACAATCCCGGTGTGTGGGATTTAGTGGAAATAACAGAAGGGTTGTTGGTCCCCAAGCACTCTCCGCATCTAAGGGGACTTCATCCCCCAACCAGCAGTGTGCCAGGAGGGGCATTTGCAGAGTGGTGGAGAAAGTGGCGGGCCTCAGATGACCTCTCAGCAATCTGACTCTGTGGGACTTACTGGAGGTACCCGCAGGGTTGTTGACTCCTAAAGACCATCAGGAGGCAAGAGGATCTCATCTCCCAACCAGTAGTGCACCAGGAGGTGTGTTTGTAGAGTAGTGGAGAAAAGAGCAGGGCCGCTGACTAGCTCTCACCAATCCAACTGTGTGGGACTTACAGAAGGTACCAGGAGGAGTTGTTGACTCATAAGGAACCTGAGCTTCTAAGAAGACTTCATCCCTAAACAGTAGTGCACCTAGAGGCGTGTTTGCATAGTGGCGGAGAAAAGAGGCAGGGCTTAGACCACCTTTCAGCAATCCCGTTGTAGGACATACTGGAGGTAACAGTCAGTGCGCCTCCTGACAGCTTCTTTGCCTTTGTATCTATAATACAGCACAGGTTCAGAGGCAAAGTGATTCCCTCATTTGCATAGGGCCACCCCCCCATGCAAATGAAAAAGGCCCTCTGGTAGTAGGGCTGGCACTCTATGAGCACCAATTCTATCTGTATTACAGAAAGGGTCACACAAGGGTCTGCAGCCCTTTCTGTAATACCAAAGTGCCCGGGGCACGCAAAGCAGGTGCTAACTTCTATTGTGACCTGGAGCACTTCTGTTATACAGCCCCTGATCTTTTCTAACCACTCATGCCAACAGAGGATACAAGGTAGGGACTAGAGAGAGAGAAGATTCAGTACTGTCAGGAAGAAGTCCAATATTTAGGACAATTACTGTCAGCATTTGGTAGGCGTAGGTAGGCGCATAGCACCTGAAAGGGCAGCCTCCATCCGTCAAATGACAGAACCAGAAACTGCCAAAGGAATGCAGATGTTTCTGGGTCTCTGTAATTTTGTGAGACAGTGGGTGTTTGACTATAGCAGGCTAATAGCCCCCTTGTTAACTGCCATCAAACAGGCAAGAGACAGAGACAACAGGATAATATGGACACCAGAGATGAAAGAGACATTTCAGAAACTGAAAAGTGAAATAACAAATGCTCCAATCTTGGGAACTCTAGATTACAACAAGGAGTTTTATTTATGTTGCATTTGCAACGGCCGGGTGATGGCAGCTGTCCTCATAGAGAAGTATCTGCTAGGCACAAACAGATTGCAAACTTCAGTGGGCTGCTGGGATCAGTCATGAAAGGACACCATCCCTGTATGCAGGCTCTGACAACTGCAGCCTTTGCAGTGCAGAAGCGCACCTCTATAGTTATGGGAGCACCCTTGACTCTACGCAGAACATGCAGTATTTGACATTATTCAGAAGGTGAAAACCACTCTGACTACTCTCAAAGTACCTTAATACAAAGTGATACTGGCACTACCATCTTTGAAGGTTGTGAAGTGTCATACAGTGAATCCTGCGACATTCTTTGCCCACCAAATATTAGACCCTGAGGAGCATGTGCAGGTCTGTGCAACATATACTCCCCACAAATCCAGTCAAGCCACAGAGGACTCTATACCAGGTAGCCTTGTCTACTTTGCTGATGGTTCCTTCACGATTGACAAAGAGACAGGGATTAGACACACAAGGGCAGCAGTAGGCAAGGTTCAACAGCATGGTCTCTCTGATACACTCTAGGTCATAGAACAGTTTACATTACCCACACATTATTCAACCCAGGCAGCAGAACTAGCAGTATTAATATTGGACCCCTTAAGTCAGGAGAAGTAAATACCATATACTCAGATTCAACATATTTAACAACCACTGTGCAGACAAGCATCATGAGGTGGAGGGGGAGAGGGTTTCCTAAATCAGATGGCAGTTCTGCAATACATTGAAACCTCTTAGATGCTCTAATAGAGCCACTTGCGCTACAATAGGCAGAGGCGGTTGTGAAATGTGCAGCTCACACAAGTGAATAGGATTTTGTGTCTCGGGGCAATGGACCAGCAGATCAGGTAGCTAAGGATGCAGGTAGGTGGACACCCACAAAGGTACAATCAGACACATCACCTGCCCTAGTTCTGAGGGCTCAGACTGCCTCACCAGCGAAGTCTGGATCCAAGACTACCACAAACAAGGACATGCCTCATTAAACTGAGACAACTAGATTACACCTGAGAGAACAACAGGAAGCACTCCTTTGAACGGAAAGCAGCTACGGGAGGATAGAGGGTGCATCCAGTCAGGGGTGGATCCTATTGTATAGACAGGTATCTACAGGAAAACCAGAAAATACCACAGGCTTTGCTCGTAATAGCCCTGGATCAAATCTATTTGACAGCCCACGTCTCCAAGGACTATTCAGCAACACACATACAACAAGACTGGTTCGTCCCCAATTTGCACGGCATAATTACCATGTATTTGCACAGCTGTATGATCTGCCATCAGCATTTCCCTAATCCCACCCTAAAAGGGATAAGTTACGCCATTCCTCCACCACAAGGTCCCTATAAAGCCCTTCATCTAGACTTTGTGGTTATGACTGGTCGGTGCAGTAACTATATGTACCTCATCGTGGTGGTCTGCCCATTTTCCCGATGGATTGAAAAGGACCATGCATCTATTGTGATTCTGATAAGATCTGACAATGGCACTCATTTTTCCAATACAATATTTGGATATATTAAAACACTGTATGGATAAAGCACAAATTGCCCTCCATGTACCACCCCCAAAGTAATGATATTGTTGAGCGCCTGAATGGCTTCTTGAAGAGCATGTCATGCACTACTTTAAGCAAAAGATGGTGATACTGTTTGCCAATAGCACTGTTTTTCCTGAGGAATACACCAAGTTTGGACCCTCAATTGACACCCCATCAAATAGTGACAGGAAGGTCCATCAATGCCCAAGTCCCTGCCATTAGAAGTCAAATTCAGGGGAAAAGTTTGTCACAAGCACGGAGTGATGAAATGCATATGTATTTCTGGTGAGGTGGGCAATATTTATCTCCAAACAGGTAACCAAGGAAAAAGAAAAACACACCAACTCCGAGGGCAACCTCCCAGCTGTGCAAGTAAGAGGTAAAGTGTTTGTGCCCTATTAGGTCCGAAAATAGAGGGAGAAACGTTTTGAGGGCTTGTACAGTCACCATGGTCACATCAACAGCTCTCAAAGTGGAGGCAGGAATGCCCTGGATTCATCACAGCCATGTGTGTCTCAACCCCTCTTTTTCAGCAAAAAAAATGAACAATGCAAATGGAACAAGAGGGAGGGATGAAGATTGTCATCATGAAAGCACCCCTCACCAACTATGCTTTTGAACTATTTTTTAAAAGACAGCACAAAATATATGTATTTTAGTTCTTAAGCTTCTTTTTTGTCTTTCAATTCCATCTTTTCTTTTCTTTCCTAGCAAAGTACACTCTAATTCTAATGTCTTCCATGTCTGGAGAAAGCTCTCTAATAAAAATGTGACCCATAATGCCCACACTAAATTGTCAGTTAACATGTGATATCAGCACATCTGAGAAATACGTGCAGTGACCACAAATGAGTCATGCTGCATGTGCTCAATAATTCTTCATGGCACTGGTTCAGATAGACTGCACTCCACAAATTAAGTACCTCCAGACATAGCTCAATGGTTATTACATCTGTACTTGCGTAGAATTAAGGTCCAAATTCAGTTAAAACATGTCAAAGTAGTGTGCTTCCTGGTTAATGCCACAAAATATGACACTTTACCATTCTTACTGATGGGCAGGAAATCAGGGAAGAAGCATCATGCAATACCACTGTAGATTGGACCCAGATGGTCCTAGATCGAGGATTTCCAGGAGTAACACTCCCACTAACTGAGTGTAAAAACTATTTTGCAAACCAATTACACCCAGACTGAGTTCAAAGGCTAGGGTTTACAGTAACAGGGTCAATCTTTGCCCACGATCAGTGACATCCAAACATTGAATCAATTTTCCTGTAGGACCATGTCTTTATGGAATGGCACTGATGTCAGCCAGGATGCAATAGGGAAATGTACACCTACCTGGGTCAAAAACATCTTGCGTTACACTTGTGTAGATAGCACTGTAAGTCCCTAGACTGTCATGAAACTAACTTCTGCGTCCTTTTGTTTCAGGGAAAATAGCACCATCAACGTAAGCCATAATATTGGTTGTAGGATCACAGTAAACCACGCCAACATACAGTAGGGCACTTCCAGTCTCATGGATTTGTTCTGGCAGTGTGGAGACCTTTTGTACACCCAGTTACCACCAAACTGGTGAGGGAACTGTTCCATTGTGACTTTGCACACCCCATCCTTTGTAATTCATGGAATAAACACATTTTCTTAGCATAAAAACCCCACCGTCATCCAACAACCTTGCTATATTACAACTGAAGGAAGAGAGCTGCAGAATATTATGACACAAGCACTTGGAATGAAGTTCCCCAGGAGTATCACCTGTTCAATGATGCTGAACTTTTCTTTCGGAGCATCTTGCCATTTCTTCAAACTAAAGCAACAGCTTGTTGGCTCCAGATTACTATAGGGGGCTCCTCTAAGTTATCAACACTACCAACGATAGCTTCAATGCCATAAACGAAGAACTGCCTGCCATAAGAATGATGGTGCAATAACACAGTTATGTACTTGACCTTATAATGGTCAGGCGGGGGGATGGGCAAGAAAATAGGAACCACATGCTTCACGTTCATTCCAGCACATGATGCAGAAAATGTAACTTTGTCAAAGGCAATACAGATACTGCATACATTTACAGACTAAAATGACAGCTGGAAGATGTGCCCCAGGTAGTTGGTTCAGTGGTTGTTTTGGATTGCTGTCATCCTTGATGTCAGGAAAGTCCGGGGCCTTGTTGCCCTCAGTGTGGTCTTACTACTATTATACTGTATGATACAAGTAATTCTGGCATGTGTTAGGAGAATTGGAGCCAAGGTGCAAGGGATGTTTTCAGTTAGGACACCACTGCAAGGTAGTAGATTCCCAGGGCAGCGGGTATCACCTGGTGCCAAGGACAGACCAATATCTAAATGAAGTAGTTGAAATATCAACTAGAGGGGGGAATGTTGTAGGAAATGTAAAAAATGAACGCGCTGTAGAAAATATGAAACATGAAAATATTCTGTGACAGATAATTCTGGAGAAGATCTCAACAGGCCAAAAAGCATTTCTAAATTACGAGAACTGAGATATAGCTATATTGTTTGAATACAGAGGTATCTTGGGTTTCTTAGGGATATTTTATTTAGCTCTTTTCGTGTCATCTGTAGTTTTAAATGTAAATGTCAAGGTATTTGTAGAGCGCACTGTCACCAAGAGGTTTCCTGGCGCTATTACTCATACCGCTGAGGAACCCTTGCTGGCTTTCCCTGTGAAGTGTCCACTCCTGGACACCCCCAGGGTGAAGCCAGGCATCCCAGCGCTGTTGGGGCCGGTGTGGAGGTTAAGCAAGCTATTGCCCAGATTTGCAGCGTGGGGCCCATGATTAGAATAGGCACCGAGGCGAGAATTGTCAGGTCCGAGGAAATTGAGCTCAAGACCCGCCGCGGCGGGAATTGAACCCTGGTCCAGGGCCAAAGCTCGGCAACAGGGTCTGCCGCTCTAACCATTGAGCCACACTCCTCCACATGATCATGTGGGAGCATGATAATGGGCATATGAAACAGTGAAAATCACTGCAGAGAGTAGCCTACCCTGCCTATGTTGGGGTATATTGGCTCATAACTTGATACATTTGGTTGTTGTTCTTTGTTGTTGCTCGAAACACGTGGTTCTCATGAGTCTTCTCATATCTTTATAGTTCCCCAAGGAAGGGCAGTATAATGCCCGAAATTCATTGGGAACATCATCTCTATGCTGAATTGTGAAGAAAACGTGCACCTCTGTGTGTTTGAGAGTAAAGCCGGAATGGAATTTGTTGAACTGATGACAATATATAATGGAAGAATGAAATGTCAGATTACTTGCAATTACCTCTGGAATAAATAATGTTGAAATATGGAAGAAAAGGTCTGAACTTTAATGGATGGCTTACATACACTTTGGCTGTGCATCCTAGGTTGGGGATTCGGACGAGGCCCCAGTTGGCATGATGAAGCCTGTTTTGTCATGTTTGATCAAGTGTATCTGGTTGGTGATATGTCTCATTTTAATTTTGTAGGGCAAAATCTACCAATCATACTGGTCCAGTTAAATGCTTTTTGATGCATAGTTTTGAATCAAAATCCTTTTTGCATTAAAATGTCACATATCATGAGCATTCTGAGTTATTTATATGCTATGAGGATAGGGTTTATGGTCATCTTTTATATGCTTTGTGCATTTCTATATCTTTCTGATAGAGTTCCAGACTAGCTGGCACTGTTTAGTGATCATATGCCTCTCAAATAAGCTTTAATTGTCTTCCAAACACATACATCCCCAGTATTCAAATTGAAGAGTTCTCTGATCGGTGCCCAATGACATTCCTACTGTTTAGGACTGGCACAGATGACATATCTGCTTTCCAGCAGAACATCTAGAGGCTCTCATTTTTTGATGCTTCTAAAATGGTTTTACAGTAATAGGATCCTGATAATTTTAACAAAACGGGTTCACGATCTGACAATATTAGAGAAGTATCTCTGCCTCTACACATTCCAGTCCCACAGAAAATGAAAAACAGTCTATCCGCCCCAGGGTTGCTTTTGTACAGTTTGTACAGTAAACCTGACAAATCCGGGTTGCATTTCCTGCCAAAACCTGACTAATTCATAACTATTTTGTAACACCTCTAAAACCTCACTCATATGCAGGTTCTACACTAAAACGCCTATCTTTCCTTATAATTTTCTATTTCTGTTAATACTATTTAAAGATGGCTGCCAACTTTCGGGTCTGGAAACCAGCTAACTCCTCAATTAATTCTTTAAATGGTTCTCAATCATTGGCCACTCGGCAGTAGTATATGCCGACAGTTGTTAATGTTGTGGCCTTCCTTAACGCAACAGTCCCAATCCCTGTTTATCTCTTCTCTTGTTCTATAACCCATGCATTTGCCTTACTTTTTGTAATTGTTACCCATGGGCCTCTGCCTTGGCCTTGGCTTTGGAGTATCTCACTTCTGAAACACACTGACATTTACTTGAAACATGGCTAGTAGCCATTTGGTGTGTCTCTTGCAACGGGATAACTTCTGCTTTAATAATTTCAAGTAATGGCATAAATATATATTTTTTTCCTATGTATGTTTGACCCATTTGCGTTTACAGACAATAACTTCACTAATGTTTCTTTGCTCCTCTTTTCAAATATAATCTGGATTTGTTCTTCAGGTTATTTATATTTTCTCTGCACCAAATCACCCATATGTTTATATTTCACAACTGCCTATCCTCATGCTCCTAGGCTTCCCTCCCCAACCATTTACAGACCCGACTCTTACTGTTGGGGAGAAGAGTAGAGTTCACCTCCAAGTGCTCCTTCAAAGTGCTTTCAGGTATTCTTTCTCTGTGGAGGGTCTTCTGCATTGTCCTGCAATGACACCAAAGTTTATACTTCTTACATACCATCACCTGTATCAAGAGAGATAAGTTTATTTTCGAATTGTTGAAATTCAGATTACATAGAATAATATTATTAACTCAACATTCAAAGCTGCTTTACGTTGTACTAAAAATGAACAAATCAGTGTTTTTGTCATTTTTGTCAATGTAAGCCATATTTCTAACCCATTAATACATCAAAACCACATTTTCCAAGCCCTTTCTGATCATCTGACATTTGTTTCCTTCTCATTCTTTTTATCATTCCTAAAACGTATTGGGCTTCCGTACTTTCTTTTAAAAAGTGGAATTCCCCATGCCGGTAATATGCAAATTATATAACCTGTTGTGGTTTTAAAGGCTCAGTTCCGTGTGAGTTTAGACATAATCTCAATTTTTATACAGTAATCGAACAAGCAAGGATTGTATGGGGAGGTAGACCAGGATAAGGCTCATGAAAAGGCATGCAATGGGCTGGAAAAATTGTAAAGTCACACCCCTTATTTGTCAGGTTGTTTAATACATCACCCTTGATAATTTACGTTAGATATTGCTCAAGGTGTATAGCTCCCTCTCCATCCTCAAGTAATGTCAATAACCTCAAATTCATAAATCAGGATCCTTTTTATTCACTGCAATTGTTTTCAAGGAGTTTTGA
This sequence comes from Lissotriton vulgaris, assembly GCF_964263255.1. Lineage (NCBI taxonomy): Eukaryota > Metazoa > Chordata > Amphibia > Caudata > Salamandridae > Lissotriton > Lissotriton vulgaris. Next base: position 1,591,902,084 of record NC_141695.1, on the reverse strand, counting down.
TTCTCCAAGTGTTGAATCTTGAAAACATTATCCAGGGGGCCTACATTACTTCAACTTCAATTAGACAGCCTGCAAAAGTCAATCACATTGAGTGTACTTTTTCCAGCTTGGACCAGTTTTGTGTTACTTCCCTGCTGCTTTCTACTTGTAAATTGACAGATCTTTGTATACTGTAAAATAATCTGCATGTATGCTTTCAGTAGGAATAGATTTTTCCTTGGTGCCATGATACCATGCCCTTTGTTCCAGATCAGAGCAGGATAAAAAGGTGATGGATTGTGTTTCTGAGCTATTTTAATTTTTGGTGCATAATCCTAGGCTCTCATATCCATTAGTGCCTTCAGTGGTGGTGGATTTGATTTGTTCATAGGGAGCAGGATTCATTTCTTTTTGTTGATTAGCTGTTTGGGGTCCTTGGGACAGCCTGTTATCTTTACAAGCAGCTGCTGCACTTTGGTTCGTGGACATATTCTCTGGGTAGGTCAGCAGCTGAAATTTGTTGGACAGAGAAATATCATTGTTTATTTGATGTTGCTGAGAACCTCTTTGGCTATCATTCAATACAGCTCTTTAATCTTTGAATTCATCAGTTAATTTGATCCTGGATTAGGCGCAGGATCCTTAACTATTAATAAGCCTTGGTTTAGAGATGTCCCCTGTGGTGGTATTGTAGTTACACAGTTGACACCCATTAAGTTGGCCTGCTTTTTAGGAAGGTTTAACAAACTGTGCAGCATGCGGTGGCCCACCTTCTCTAGATACCCTATATTTTTTCATTTGAGGTAATAGTCTCCTTTAACTCAGTGTTAATAGTTTCCTTTCACTCTGATCATGTTAATTGCATTTGCTGTGCTTCTTGTGTAACTTGAGTAATTTGAAAGGAGATTTTAATGCCACATGGGTCTTTCCTTGTGTCTGGTAGCTTACTAATAGCTCAGAGCATTCTATATGATATGTCTTAGAATCTGGTATTATTTTTACTATAAGCTCTACTAAGAATGTCTGGTGTTACACCTTACTTGGTTTTTCCTAGGTATGGACTCAATGGGTCACCTAGGCCTTTCACCTTCATTTTCAGTTCAAATGTATCTTCTGGTAACTTGGGCCTCTTTTTTATTTCATTTGTGTCTTCTTATGTATCGATGATAGCTTGGTGAGATACAACACTAGGAGCAAGGGGGTTTGGAGGGTGTGCTTGTTTATCGATTGGGACTTTTGAACTGACTTTAGCCTTCCCACCACCTAAAACATATGTTGCAATAGTTATATTTCTGCTAGAATTATTCTCAAGCTTGTTATTTTTCTAATCATCACCTGATGGCTGATGTTGGAGTTAATGTGATTCCGACTCTTTCTTTACATTTAGATATAGGTTTCTCCCCTTTCTGTACATATATTTAACATTGGCGTTTTCTTCTATGGACAAAACCCCTTACTTATGTGTTTCGAGACTCCTGCAAGGGCCCTCTCAAGTAGTGTTTTTTTGCCTTTGGCACAAAGCTGAACTGGCACCCTTTCTGTCTAAGGAGCCCAGATTTCACAGTGGAGCTTATCTCTGTACTTGTGATGAGTGTGCAGATACTACCAATTGAAGCAATCTGCAACTGTGTCTGTATGCCTTCCAGATCAGCTATGGCAGTATCAGCACAGACATTCTTCCAGGATTAAACTCTGGCCCAACTTGCTGCTTCTTCTCCACTGCCCGGACTCTTTGCTGTAATTTGGTAGAATTCTTCCACATCACTGCTGCTGCCTTCAGATTCTAACATTGTATGCTGAAGTGTGTCTGTCTTGCACACCACCTCTCCCGCAAAGTGCACTTCTGCTCTAATGTCTGCGTTGGTCCACCTCAGAGATTGACCCAGCTCTGTCCATTCTCCAGTCTTTGGCTCCCCCACTCACAATGTGAACTGCTTATCATTCTCAATTAACCAACTAAGACACCAGGGGCCTCATTTATGAAAAGTGACGCATCGCTGCGTGAAAACAGCGATGCGTCACTTTTCACTGCGCCCTCCTTGCGACACCAATGATGCGTCATATTTACAGTATGACGCATCATGGCGCAAGGAGTTACAGATACGTCAGTATTTCTGACGTATCTGTAAGCGCAAAAGTGACGCATTGCTGGAGTGTGTCACAAAAGTGACGCAACTCCAGCAATGCGTCCTTTCACATGGGGCAAGCCCCATGTGAAAGGGCCTGCGTCAGTCTTACGCCTGCTGTGAGGCAGGCGCAAGATTTTGACGGAACAGCGTCCTAAAAGTGACGCAGTGAAATCGCATAGATTTCACTGCGTCACTATTACGAGGCTTTTTGCGGGGGAACGCCCCCTCCGCATACATTATACCTGACGCAGGTATAATGTGGCGCAGGGGTTTAAAAAGTGACACATCTACCTAGATGCGTCACTTTTTAAATATGGCGCAACAAGGCGCATGTTTTACGCCGCCGATGCGTCACAAAAAGTGACGCATCAGCAGCGCAAAACTGACGCAAGGCCTCATAAATGAGGCCCCAGGTCCCTTTGATTGACCACGAGCAGCTTTCGGCCAACCACGAACCACTCTTGACCTGAAATAGGCCTTAATGATGCCTCTTGACTTCGTCTAACATATATTCTTGGATATTCAGTCATTCTGCACGCATTTTTATCTGCGAAGGCATCACTGTGTCAATACAGGAGGTAGAGTTCAGGCAGCAACCGGTCTCCCACTAGTTTCAGTGGTCATCATTCCTCCACAGTTGCACATACTCACCTGAATGTACAGAAAAAAGATCTGAGAGCATTTAAGTTTTTTTTTACAAACTCCTCAGCCTTCAGTGTGGGTCTAGATTCAGCTTATCAGCTGCTGGTGCCCAAAGGACCCTTTGGGCTGGCACACAGTTCCCACCAGGTCCCTCATGGTCAGAGTTCCCGCCTTAAACACCGAATCAGGAATCTGGAAGCTGGAGCCGCCACAATGCATAACGCGTGTAACCCTGTGATGTCAGGTCCATGCTGCCTGATACTTTGCACAGTCTCCAGCTTTCAGTTACTTGCTGTCATTTCACAACCTATCCTTTCCAAACTTGTCATAGTGTGGGAAAGAGTTGGGTGACAGCCTGATTGGCATGCAGCCCTGGGCTGAAAGCACCTGGAGTTACTCTTACAGGTGACACTACAGTGAGTCATCAGAGGGGAAGCTCTGATGTTTGGCAGGCCCTTGAGGCCAGAGGTGTGAGTTGAAGTTCACCAGCCCAGAACAATCTGAATTATGGCACCAGCATGTGCAGTAAGCACTTATCACAAAGATTGTCTGCCTCTGACTGCCCTAATTTCCCTTCATTGTTGCAGTGTCAGCATTTTCTTTATGATTCATTATTAGCACAGTAGGAAGAAGAGGGGCAGCATATGGGAGGGTGTCCAACCTTCCACAAGTGCGGCCTGCCCCTGACTGGGCTTTCCCACAGCTCGACAGTGATGTTATCTTTCCCTGAAGCAAAGTCTCTATCTACATGTGAAACTGGGATGCCTGTACTGGGACTGGGCCTTTAGGCTGAGCTTAACGCAAACTATCTATTTAGGGTTGGGAGAGGGTGAGCATCCATGGAAGAAGAAATATAGCAATTACATCTCAAATATCCTGCATGTAAGAATGGTGGACAGCAAAGAAGCTTGATAAATATAAGCACAAGGCTTCACATAGATGAATAAGCATTCTTATTTCATTAATCACAGTTTTTCGTTGCATATCTGTAGCCTTACAAAGTGCCCTGAAGCTACTGAAAAGTATTCTGTTGAAGCACTTGAATAAGCACTTAAATAAATGTTGAATACATGCATGTCTGTCACCAGAAGGCTACCACACTATGATAGCCTTTTATCCACAGAGCCTGTTACTCAATTTAATCAAATTTCATCTACCTCTATAGATATATAGATATAGATATAATGTATGCTTATCTCTGGAGTCCTTTATTCGGTGCATTTTAAGGAGCACACTTGATTTATTTTCTAAAATTGACTTAATAGTGTTTTAAAAAATGTCAAAAACAAAAAAAGTAATTCTTTCATTAAGATCTCCCGCGTCGACACAGCATCTCCCCTTATCTTCGACAACTTCACTGACTGCCAATAGTCTAAGGGATCGAATTCAAGGTCCTGACATTCGCATACCGGGCAGACAAAGGGAGATGCCCTGCCTATCTAAGGGGAAGACTCCGACCCTATCATCAAACCAGATCTTTAGGATCTAGCAATAAACACTTTCTTGTCACACCGCGGTTTGCAAAAGCAAGAATGGGAGGCAGATCATTTGAGGTGGGCGCCACCTAATTCAGGATGCAACCAATATCTGCTGAATCCAAAATGAATTCATCAACATGGCAAGGAGCAGGATACAGTTGTGGAGAAGTGTGGCTCACTGGTTAGAGGAGGCAGACCTGGAAGCAGAGGTCAGCCCGGGACCAGGATTCAATTCCCGGCTCGGCGGGGTCTTGAGTCCTAAAATGTCCATGGACTCGACAATTCTCGCTCCGGTGCCTACTCGATTCACGGGTTCACACTCTGCGACTGGGCAATAGCTTGCTTAATCTCCACAACGGCCCCTCGCGGCGGGATGCCTGGCTTTCACCTTGCGGATACCCTGCCGGGGTTATCTCCCAGGGGAATACCAGGACGGGTTCCCTAAGCAAGCGCTTAGAGACCGGTTGGTGATTTGCGCTATATAAATTCCTGCACATTTACAGTTGAACCTTGACATTTTGCCATTATTTGGGAAGGTGTAAAGTGCTTCAGTGCATACATGCCAACCGTTTTGGAACGAAGAAGATGGACATTTGGAAAAAAAACTGGGAAATTACTTTTTACATTGTCTTGCATTGAAGATGAGGATTGTGTAAGTGTAAGTGTGAGAAAACTAGAATCTTATGCCTGTTTCAGGAGTGTTGACATGTATGCCAGTGTGACTGACTTGAATACAGTTTGAGGAATGTTTTAGGTGTTTCTCATTGGTGATGATTCTCCACCGATGCTTCTTTTCACATGACCTTGGCCAAGAACAGTCAGCGTTGTGTCACTTTCCTGCTTCTCAGGGCTCATCCTTTTCTTCGGGGCTAGCCCTAAAACCCAACCCTTCCTGCTTGTCAGTTACGCTTGGTGTTGTGAAACAGGCAAAACCGGTACTCCACTATTTGTCAGCGGACAGCTTTTCTCCTCTTTTACTACTTTACTTCTAAGTTAATATAAGTAGGGTTGGTCGCTCAAGTAAAAATCACTGAATTTTTTTTTCCTTAGAATTACAGAGCAATGCACAGTTTTACAAACTGAAATACGCAAGTCATATTGCAAAGGATCAATTAACCAACTTTTGTACCCCTAATGTTCTTGTCACACACAAACCTCATGTTTTCTTCTTTTTCTCCGCCAGAAATCTGCTGACATAGAAAATGGGTTATTCATTGCAATGTCATTGCGTTCCAACAATATGTAGCGAGAGTTGTCATGATGTACAGGTCATAGATGAAGTAAAGTGTCAAGTAAGGCAACAGTACCACTCTATTAGTGCTTCTTCCTGTGTATGGGAGCAGTGAATTTCCCCAGGTTCATTACTGGTGCTGTATAGGTGTACCAAGTTAGCTCCAGGGGAGTTTAGATGATTAGGTATCTCCAGCCAATGATAGTTAAAGTCAGGCCTGAAAGAGAGAGCAGACAGAAGCTGCTCAACTGTGGACAGGAACTGTCAAAAATCAAAGATCAGAACTACCACAAGATCTAAAATTTGTAATGCTAGAAAATATTTCAACTGACATTACTTTCATGAAATACCCCTTTTTGGGTCTCACCTATGCAGTGCGCATGCGCTGCATAGGCAAAAAGACCTTTAGCAATCGCTTTGGCTTTTCAGCCAAAAAACGTGCACGGGTTCAATTGCCTTCAATGTCAAAACGTGCACGTGTGGCGATTCACTTGCAGGAGCGCACAGCGCGATATGGTAGCAATTACCGCTCCTGGTGCTGCTCGCTATCACTTTTTTATCCAGCACTCGCCCCCTCCTCTCGCCCCTCCACCTGCTGCCTCCTTTTAGCGTGAGGAACGCGCTTGTTATAAACAGTATTTAGGTCACAATATTTCTGTCGGGCGATATTTTTGTTAACATTTTTTGGTTCTGACATTCTGTTACCAAACCCACAGAACTGGATTTCTTTCATTACACTAACTCTAAACACTTAGGAACGGTGTGTACCACAGTGATGTTAATGTTCTGGGAGTCCACATCTGTAATTTGTTTGTGATTTACACCCGGTGTAGCTATTTGCCATTCTCTCTGCCTGTGGCTAGCTGACTTCACAGTTTAAAATAATCCACTGCATGGTGGAAATAGCACAACACTCTGCCACACTGCAGAAATTTATGTTGATCAAAGCAGTGCAAGTTTGATATGTATTTAAGGACCCTTATTGGCTACAGCCACATTGCAACCTCAGTATTTTAGGACCAAGTGTGTCAAACTGCAGTGTATGGCGGCCACTGAAGACCACTATGGGTCACTTGTTGTCATGCATACTGGGTAACTGCAGGATACAATGTTACTCTCTACATTACATGATAGGCGTTTCAGATACCAGCTTGTTGCCCTGCAGACTGGGTATTCTAGGACGAAGTGTTGCATGCCGAATTTCATAATGGATACTGCTCCATGCATATTTTGTACTGGAGGATGAAGTGTTGTTATTTATTGCACTATATACAGGGTAATGAAAGGCTCTGTTTCTCTTGCTTCATTTTAAACTGAATATTGCTAGACCCAGCGTGGCCGGCTGCACTGTACACTGCAGGATCCAGTGCCATTGGTTGCAGGGCACTGTGGGTAGCCCAGAACCCACATCAACGATTCCATTGCATGCTGGGTATTCCAGGACCCAGGGTCCCTGAGTTACAGTGCATGCTGGGTATTAAAGGAAACTGCATCCTCTCTACATACAATGCATGCTGGCTATTACTGGACCCAATATCCCACGGCATACTGAATGCTGGACAATGCAGGACCAGGCATAACTTGCTTTTGAATATGCTGGACTGGTATCACTTTCTGTGACTGATCCTTTCTCTCTCATTACATATACCCTCAACAGTTCACCTTTGTACCAACGCCCACCCCATCTTGAGCCAATCCTGACTTGCTCAAACTAAAACAATACGCAATTATCTACCTGCCCTCATGTGTCTCGTCCATCAATGTTCATACCTCGTTAACTGTTGTACATGTTCTAAAGTGTAACGCCTTCGTGGCTTTGACACAATACATGACTGCCAAGTTCAGCTTTTCCATTCACAGTGCTTCGGCTAATCTTGAAAGAACCCGGTGTGAGTGTTACGCTGCCCATGGGGCATGTGGAGCGGTACTTGCTGGTTATCACTGGGCTGACAATCATTAGCTGCAGTTCATGCCAGGCGTTGCAGGATTGAAGGTCACCGCTACAGTGCCTGACTTTCAGTGTATGACAATGTTGCTGGTCCCAGTGGGTGCTAACTATTGCAGAACCTGGCATCACTATCTCCAGTACATGCTGCAATTAAAGAAGCCATGTCTTGTCAGGCTGCTTGTGCACTGCAGCGTCCTGTACAACACAGTGTATAACATTCTTGGAAACAAAATCTCTCAAAGCACTGCCAAGGCCAAATAGCCAGATTCCCCGCGAGCCTCGTTTGTATAAAAGAAAACAACAAGCATTGGCATAGCGAATAGGTCTCGCCTTTGGGACCTTATAAGTGTTTAGCCATGCAACACTTGCTATTGTTGCACCATGGATATTGTGCTGGATAACTAAACACTTATAAGGTCCCAAAGGCGAGACCTATTGGCTATGCCAATGCTTGTTGAATTATGCAAACAATAAGAAACATTTCTCCTAAGAGCAACAATGAGGAGAATAGGTTAGTTACCTACAAGGACAAATGCATACAAAACTGTGCAGTACATGCACAGGTACGAATCCCCAACGCATTGAAAAGCTGGACATTTGAACATTACCTGCGGGAACTATTTGACAGGTTAGACCATACCTTTGGTGAATTTAAAACTGTTCTGCGAATATTGAGTGGACCGAATTCAACAACCTGACAGAAGCATTATAGGAGTGTACGAAAAACCTATAGATTGCCTTGATGAAGTTCTTAATTGTTCAACAACAAGGGGTGGTGATGGACAGAGTTTCTGAATTAAGCAGAATACTCTCACCCAGTCAAGAGATCAGGGCTAGATCCAACACCGTTTTTTAGCTCACTGCACCATCCCAGCTCAGAACCTGGCTATATGCAAATTAGTCTGTTCCTGTCCCAGTGCATGATGGGAACAGGGCAAACCAAACTACAAAGCCAATTCTTTCACTGGGAAGGAAACAAGCTTCCGGGGACCGGTTTCTGGCATTACAGCCGTCTTCGGCCCGGCTTGCTTGAATCCTGATGGTGCAATGAGCAAGGGACTCACATCTGAGTATACCCTTCCACGCTTATGGTGGACAAAATAATTAAACAACAAGGGGTGGTGATGGACAGAGTTTCTGAATTAAGCAGAATACTCTCACCCAGTCAAGAGATCAGGGCTAGATCCAACACCGTTTTTTAGCTCACTGCACCATCCCTGCTCAGAACCTGGCTATATGCAAATTAGTCTGTTCCTGTCCCAGTGCATGATGGGAACAGGGCAAACCAAACTACAAGGCCAATTCTTTCACTGGGAAGGAAACAAGCTTCCGGGGACCGGTTTCTGGCATTACAGCCGTCTTCGGCCCGGCTTGCTTGAATCCTGATGGTGCAATGAGCAAGGGACTCACATCTGGGTATACCCTTCCACGCTTATGGTGGACAAAATAATTAAACAACAACGGGTGGTGATGGACAGAGTTTCTGAATTAAGCAGAATACTCTCACCCAGTCAAGAGATCAGGGCTAGATCCAACACCGTTTTTTAGCTCACTGCACCATCCCAGCTCAGAACCTGGCTATATGCAAATTAGTCTGTTCCTGTCCCAGTGCATGATGGGAACAGGGCAAACCAAACTACAAGGCCAATTCTTTCACTGGGAAGGAAACAAGCTTCCGGGGACCGGTTTCTGGCATTACAGCCGTCTTCGGCCCGGCTTGCTTGAATCCTGATGGTGCAATGAGCAAGGGACTCACATCTGAGTATACCCTTCCACGCTTATGGTGGACAACATAATTAAACAACAAGGGGTGGTGATGGACAGAGTTTCTGAATTAAGCAGAATACTCTCACCCAGTCAAGAGATCAGGGCTAGATCCAACACCGTTTTTTAGCTCACTGCACCATCCCAGCTCAGAACCTGGCTATATGCAAATTAGTCTGTTCCTGTCCCAGTGCATGATGGGAACAGGGCAAACCAAACTACAAAGCCAATTCTTTCACTGGGAAGGAAACAAGCTTCCGGGGACCGGTTTCTGGCATTACAGCCGTCTTCGGCCCGGCTTGCTTGAATCCTGATGGTGCAATGAGCAAGGGACTCACATCTGAGTATACCCTTCCACGCTTATGGTGGACAAAATAATTAAACAACAAGGGGTGGTGATGGACAGAGTTTCTGAATTAAGCAGAATACTCTCACCCAGTCAAGAGATCAGGGCTAGATCCAACACCGTTTTTTAGCTCACTGCACCATCCCTGCTCAGAACCTGGCTATATGCAAATTAGTCTGTTCCTGTCCCAGTGCATGATGGGAACAGGGCAAACCAAACTACAAGGCCAATTCTTTCACTGGGAAGGAAACAAGCTTCCGGGGACCGGTTTCTGGCATTACAGCCGTCTTCGGCCCGGCTTGCTTGAATCCTAATGGTGCAATGAGCAAGGGACTCACATCTGGGTATACCCTTCCACGCTTATGGTGGACAAAATAATTAAACAACAAGGGGTGGTGATGGACAGAGTTTCTGAATTAAGCAGAATACTCTCACCCAGTCAAGAGATCAGGGCTAGATCCAACACCGTTTTTTAGCTCACTGCACCATCCCAGCTCAGAACCTGGCTATATGCAAATTAGTCTGTTCCTGTCCCAGTGCATGATGGGAACAGGGCAAACCAAACTACAAGGCCAATTCTTTCACTGGGAAGGAAACAAGCTTCCGGGGACTGGTTTCTGGCATTACAGCCGTCTTCGGCCCGGCTTGCTTGAACCCTGATGGTGCAATGAGCAAGGGACTCACATCTGAGTATACGCTTCCACGCTTATGGTGGACAAAATAATTAAACAACAAGGGGTGGTGATGGACAGAGTTTCTGAATTAAGCAGAATACTCTCACCCAGTCAAGAGATCAGGGCTAGATCCAACACCGTTTTTTAGCTCACTGCACCATCCCAGCTCAGAACCTGGCTATATGCAAATTAGTCTGTTCCTGTCCCAGTGCATGATGGGAACAGGGCAAACCAAACTACAAGGCCAATTCTTTCACTGGGAAGGAAACAAGCTTCCGGGGACCGGTTTCTGGCATTACAGCCGTCTTCGGCCCGGCTTGCTTGAGTCCTGATGGTGCAATGAGCAAGGGACTCACATCTGAGTATACCCTTCCACGCTTATGGTGGACAAAATAATTAAACAACAAGGGGTGGTGATGGACAGAGTTTCTGAATTAAGCAGAATACTCTCACCCAGTCAAGAGATCAGGGCTAGATCCAACACCGTTTTTTAGCTCACTGCACCATCCCAGCTCAGAACCTGGCTATATGCAAATTAGTCTGTTCCTGTCCCAGTGCATGATGGGAACAGGGCAAACCAAACTACAAGGCCAATTCTTTCACTGGGAAGGAAACAAGCTTCCGGGGACCGGTTTCTGGCATTACAGCCGTCTTCGGCCCGGCTTTCTTGAATCCTGATGGTGCAATGAGCAAGGGACTCACATCTGAGTATACCCTTCCACGCTTATGGTGGACAAAATAATTAAACAACAAGGGGTGGTGATGGACAGAGTTTCTGAATTAAGCAGAATACTCTCACCCAGTCAAGAGATCAGGGCTAGATCCAACACCGTTTTTTAGCTCACTGCACCATCCCAGCTCAGAACCTGGCTATATGCAAATTAGTCTGTTCCTGTCCCAGTGCATGATGGGAACAGGGCAAACCAAACTACAAGGCCAATTCTTTCACTGGGAAGGAAACAAGCTTCCGGGGACCGGTTTCTGGCATTACAGCCGTCTTCGGCCCGGCTTGCTTGAATCCTGATGGTGCAATCCTAAGCGTGGAAGGGTATACTCAGACATGAGTCCCTTGCTCATTGCACCATCAGGATTCAAGCAAACCGGGCCGAAGACGGCTGTAATGCCAGAAACCGGTCCCCGGGAGCTTGTTTCCTTCCCGGTGTAAGAATTGGCTTTTGTAGTTTGGTTTGCCCTGTTCCCATCATGCACTGGGACAGGAACAGACTAATTCTGGCTAAAACTGATTTTGCTCTATTACGATAACATTTTAATGAATGAGGTCCTCGAAATTGGGGGGGACTGTGATGGTTATTCACCTTGTGCTTCAGCACCTATAAATATTCTTGAAATAATACACTACATGAATAATATGTTCCACATTCCTCATTGCCCTAATCACCAACTGTAAATAATACAGTTCGTTGAAGCCTGGAGGAAAAGAAGTACCGTCGCTGGGAACTTTCTTGGGGTGTGTGAAGTTGAGGCTCTTGTGGTTCAGAACCTTGTTCCTTACAAATAAACTCAAAAGCTTCTCAAAGTGAGCAGTTCTTACATTTTAAATTGAATAAGTATAAGAGACAGGCAAATATTCCTGCTGCTGCGATGGGCAACAAAGTGAAATGGGTGAAGGGCTGGAGTAAATTGGAAGCTAACCCCTGCCATTTGCACTGAGTGCCCATGCACATAGGCCTCAAGCCCTAACCCCTCCCTGTTCCCCACCACAAGCAATCGCAGGCCCCTTACAGGTCGTTCTCCTTGTCGGCCATGAGATGCTCCACAACCCCCCATCACATCCACATCTTCAGTTCGCATGACCCCTTGCCTAAATCTCTGTTGTCCTCTGTGGCCGTCACTGACACCTCCCAGTACCTGCAGTCAGCAGCCCCCGCCGCAATACAAAAAATAGGGTGTTTACATATCCCTGCACTACGTAGAGGGATATGTAGGGGCACCATAGGTGCTCCCAGGGCCCATGTGCCAGTCCCATGTGGTAGGGGGGGCCCGGTATGGGTCCCCAAATCTTTTTCTGCGAGCTGTTTCATGGCGGGTTGACCTCTGCAGAACGGTTTGTGAAAAGGGATATTATAATCCCCACAGCGGTGTCTGACAGGCACCGCTGCCATTCTGGGGATGGAGGGCGGTCTGCCAGGTGGTCAGAATGCTTCCGACCATCAGGACTGTGTTGGTCGGTTTTTTCAACCACCACCATACCACCCGCCATCATAATGTGGAGGGCGGTGATTCCGTCACCGATGTCAGGGAGACCGACCGCCTATCGGTGGCGGTCACCCCGCCATGGTAATCCGGCCCTTGTTCATTTCCATTTGATTTCAAAATCTATATGGGGGTCTTAATAAACTAAAACTCTGATCCTGATCAATAGAATAGGCAATGTATTCCTTTATGGAAAAAACTTAAATGTATTGATACTGATGTTTGACTTGTTTCTAACCAAATTCTTTATGATGAGACTTGAATAAACTTAATTGATTGCTGAACTAACTTAAGAAAGATAAAAAATAAACAGAGATCTTTACTACTCCCTTAATGAGAAAATAACATTTATAAAACACCACTACAACTCTCATCATTGGCTGAGCATAAACTGTTATTTTAGAGATGTCTGAACTGCTCCTTGACTCCTAACACTTAATTCAGAGGTCCATCGCAGAAGAAGAAAGCTATTGCATGGAAACAGGGCCCTAGCACCGACAAGCGATTATAAATAGGGCTCATTACTGCGCTAACAAAATAAAAACAGTATTTGGTTGAGAGTCAGTTGAGGGACAATAATAGAGGTGAGATGTGATTCAAAGACATTAGACCAAAGATGAGGCGAGTCGCTTAGTAGTGGACCCTGTGCAGATCCATCGTATTCTTCAGTGGTCAGCTGTAGCGATTATCATGTCTAAGACATGGTTGATCGTATGAGGAAGATGCAGAGGGGGCAAAATAATTAGAATTATCTTGTATACCCCTGCAACCCACTGTCACCTCTAGTGTTATCTACTAGTCACGACCTTGTTTGGACTATATGGAAGTATTGACAAACAATTGATATCTTTGGTATTATCACACATTTCTATGCAACTGTGGATTTACAGTAATCCATTAATATCACATTACTGTAATCATCTATCCTTACATGCTGCCCCTGTGCTCCCCAATCACAGACTAAATTCACTAATTTGCTGATAATACACAAATCTACATAAACATGTCCTCAGCCCTTGACACTGAGTAATGCAACCACTCCCTCCTCCACATTCAGACCAATTTGCCTGACACCGAATCCTATCAAAGCTGACTTCATCAGCGTCGACAAACAACAACTAGTCTAAACATGGTTTAACAACATGAATCGGATGGTGTCATATCCGTACTATCAATAAAAGCCAAGTCATCATCATATAAATCTTTATTCGGTTATAAAGATAACCATAAAAAAGCATAACATCACAATACATAAAGTTCATAAAAGTATAAAAAAAATAAGCACACAAAGTTGTAAAGACCATAAAAGTGATAAAAAAGAAACACAATTATTAATACAATACATTAAAAATTGCCCCTTTAAAATAACAAGATTGGTCAGGTCTAGAGTGCCTTGATCTCAGAACAGCACGGAGAAAGCATGAGACAGAAATTGAAACATGTGCATTGGGTAGGAGCTGTAAGTACATTAGCTCATTGCGAACATGAATAAAAATCCGGGATTTCAATAATGGGAGCATAAACTACTTCCTGGGCATGCTAAAATATTTACAAAACAGCACACAATGTAGGGTATCCTGTGGAGACCTGTTGCTGCAGCCACAGGGCCCTAGAGTTCCAGGATGACTATCCACTGGGAGATCCCTCTCATTAGTTATAAGAAAAAAATATGGATCCAAACCCTGAACAGGTTTTAACAGCAAATTCCCACTATACCATGGGTTTCATTAGCTTTGTGTGTCTCGTTTCAATTGTATACTTTTTTTAAACAGTTCCCTCGCCCTTTTGAGCTCCAGGGGACCCAGGGAATGATGATTGTAAAATATATCCTCCCTGGCCATGCAGGCAAAATCTGCCTTCCCATAGGCTATCCAAGGTATTTTTTGCTTGTGGTCCAGGGACAAGGGGTCAGAAAGGTACTGTCTGTTTGCTGAGCTCCCTCCCCAGTCCAGATCTTAATCCAACAACGCAAAGGCATGAGAGCATCAGTGTCTTCTATATATTTTACACCAAGCTCAACGTGGACAGAGAAAGCTGGAGTACTTTCTGGGCACTTGGGGTAGGGGTTCGCTACTGCTCGAACAGCCAGGTCTTCAGTTGCTTCCTGAAGGAGAGGTGGTCCTGGGTCAGCCGGAGGTGGATGGGGAGGGTGTTCCATGTCTTGGCCGCCAGGTAGGAGAAGGATCTGCCTCCGGCGGTGGCTCTTCGGATGCGTGGTACGGCGGCGAGGGCGAGGCTAGCCGACCGTAGCTGGCGGGTGGGCGTGTGGAAGGTCAGGCGGTCGTTGAGATACTTGGAGCCCTGGTCGTGGAGAGACTTGTGTGCGTGGGTGAGGAGCCTGAACGTGATCCTCTTGTTGACGGGGAGCCAGTGCAGGTCCCTCAGGTGGCCGGAGATGTGGTTGCGTCGGGGGATGTCCAGGATGAGTCGGGCGGAGGCGTTCTGGATGCGTTGAAGTCTTTTCTGTAGCTTGGCTGTGGTTCCGGCGTAGAGGGTGTTTCCGTAGTCCAGTCGGCTGGTGACAAGGGCCTGGGTGACCGTCTTCCTGGTTTCGGTCTTAGAAACATATGTTCTGCAAACTGGATTTTCTCAACCATTGTGTATCCCAACACTCACAGCCATATAGAACCTTGGAGAGGCAGTTAGCTCGATAAAGCTTAGCTAAAGTACTTGAAGACGAAGAGCCCAACCTCTGGGTACTGCCCGTGGCCTTAACAAGCTTGCTTCTTCATGCCTTAAGCAGGGTCTTCCAGTTGTTATTCACATTAAATAGCACCCCAAGGTAAGAAAAAGCCACAACTTTACCAATGTGTGATTTCCAGGCCAGCTATATCGGCAAAACACAGATTACTTATCACTCTACAAAACAAGAAGCTATCTCTAGTTTAGCAGGCCTTTGCTAAATTCTTCCACACACTCTTAGGTAAGGTAAATGTGGGCTTTGCTAAGGCCTTCTTGTATTACTTCCAACAGGAGGGAACATGCTCCCTATCTCTGGGGACCTGGTTTAAGGTGGCCTTCAGGAGACAAAGGGCCTTAGAGTACTCACAATCAAACTATTTTGAATCCTGCTAGTAATTGTCAATTGGACCTCCAGTAATACTGATACCTTATCGACAATGCAAGCAAATGCGGACAAGATAGCCCCCACCCGAAGAGCTCAAATCCAAACAGGTGGATATCTCCTGCCAACACTCAGTAAAGAGCGACACTTAAAATTCCAGTAGCTCTGCCTGTGACCATCCAAGTCACCTGCCTTGGTCAGAAAGAGTGGGCCCACCTTGCATCTCAGTCAATGGCCTAATACTACCTCTTGCTCCACTAATGGCTAAGGACAGAGGATTACGGATACTGAAAGGCCTGTGACCTATATTAAAATTAGAGATAGGCAAAAACAAAGGGGCCTAAACAAAAATATAGTCTATAATGAATGGTCACCCCCTCCCTTTGAGCGCAGGGAAAATATGTGGCTTAGCCGAGTTTACCAGCTTCTCCAGAATAAAGACGAGGTTGGAAGTGCTTAGAAATGTTTTTAGATCCATATCCTCCTTTGTGTAAACTATGTAGTTTTGTCGAATATATAAAGGAACAACACACAGATGGCAGTTAAAGTTGCCCACTAGTATAAGCTTATCCCGACCAGAACCGTGCCCCGCCAAATATTCGATAGTGGAGCATAAGCTGGAGAGGTTAGATACCACATCCGGCTCTCCTTTCGCATTATAAAAGTTCATCGATTCTAGCAGTTTGGAACTAGGGACAGACAACTTAAACACCTGCAACAGACTTGAGATCCTTGGCATGTCCACATAACTTTATTGACATGAAAATGATTAAACCCCCTTTAGCACTCGCTGTCATGATGCTACTGCAGGATAGAAATAGGTGTAATATCTCTCTAATTGAAAGTGGTTATTTACTTCCCAGGTTTCTTAAAAGAAGATGATCTTATATATCCTAACAAACTGCACCCAGTTACTGTCAATAAATTTGGCGGACCGACCCATGATATACCAGGATAGTAATCTCAGGTCGTCCAAATTACCAATTGGGGTATCCTAGGGGTGAGTTGTGGACAGAATAGAAGGGAGGGATGACTCAGAGTTGGCAAGTCAATCATAGGACTCAAGGTTACTGGAAAGGGCAACTAAGTTACATAAGCAAAGAGTTGAGGACATCAACAAGGCCAAACTAGGACAACCAAAAAGAAACCCTTGCCAAACCAGATTCCACAGGGATTGACAAACCGCTTCAGGCTTGTAGAAAAAGCCAAGTAGCAGCGCCTGGATATTGGTTGGTCTGGGAGTTCTAAATGAGCCTAGGGTAGTCAGAACACATGCAGTGTTATTTTATTGTAATTGCACATATATATATATATATATATATATATATATATATATATATATATATATATATATATATATATATATATATATATATATGTATGTATAGGCGATATATATATAGCGCCTACTACCCCTGACGAGGCGTCAAATCGCTTTTTCGGCGAGTAGCACACTACTCCGGAACCCATAAAGGATTAGTGTTAAATTAGTATAGTGAAATATGAAAGTAAATTGATTGGTGGATATGTTAGTCAGTTATTTGGATTCAGAAGGATAGCAGAGGGATAGAAGAGGTAAAAAAAGGTTTGCATTTATATAGCGCTTTTTACCCCTAATGGGGTGTTGTAGGTTTATTCATATCAACCACAACACAGTCCCCCACCCATCTCTTATCATCAGAACCCAACCAGCTTACCCTCCTGACCATATTAATTGATCAATTAAACTCTATACATAAGTTAGAGTGCATGTTAAACCAGCACGCTACTTTGTAACCCATAAGGATTAGTGGTGAATTAGTATAGTGAAATATGAAAGTAATTTGTGTGATGGATATTAATCAGTTATTTGGATTGCGAAGGATAGTAAAGGAATAGAAGAGGGAAAAAGGTTTGCATTTATATATCGTTTGTTATCCCCAATGGGGTGTTAAAGCACTTTTTTGGCGAGTAACACACTACTCCGGAACCCATTAAAGGATCACCGTTGAATTAGTATAGTGAAATATGAAAGTAATTTGAGTGGTGGATATGTTAGTCAATTATTTGGATTGAGAAGGGAAGCAGAGGGATAGAAGAGGGAAATGGTTTGCATATATATATATATATATATATAGCGCTTTTTACCCCTGATGGGGTGTTGTAGATGTATTCAAATCAACCACAACACAGTCCCCCACCCAACTCTTATCATCAGACCCAAACCAGCTTACCCTCCGGACCATATTAATTGAGCCATAAATCTCTATACCTAAGTTAAAGTGCATGTTAAAGCACTGTATCACTTTGTTTTTCTAGTTCCACAAACTACCATATACAGAGCTGCTTCAAGTGGCAGTTTGATCACCACCCTGCCTTAGAAGAAGGAGGATGATTTACTATAGGGTGCTGGATTCCAGTCAAGGGAGCTAAGGAGCCTGGTGGGCAGGAGAAACATCAGTTCAACCCTTCACTGACTGAGGAGCTTGGGGTAGGGGAACTAGTTCACTGGGATGCACTGACGATCTCTGTGGCAAAACTGGGGCAGTATTCATGGGTACCACACAGGATAAGGGACTCTGGTCCAACTGTGGGACAGCTAAAATTTTCAAAAGTTCCAAAAGCTGCATCACTCTGGATTTAATCAGTGCTTGCTTTGACATGATTGTGTCTAGTTTGGCGTTCAGGATGTCATTGAGCTCACACAGGTAGGCATCCGGTGGATGTTCAGGCTGGTAATTTGCTGGGAGTGGGACAACAGTGGTTCTTCCTGTGTGCCAAAGTTAACTAAGATGCTTTTCTGCTTTGAGGCAGCCTCACGTCTCCTACGCTTAGACCTAGGGCTTAGAATAGGGCTAGTCTGTGTATTTTAGGCATGAGTATGTCCCACTAAAGGTACCCTCCTCTCAACAGTGAGGCTGAAACCTCTGCCGTTCCATCCTGGTCACTTTCTAGTAGGCTCATTACAAGTGAGCCACAAGGCACAGGGAATGTAATGGAGCCCTTGGGTGACTAGAAACACAGGGTGAGGTAGGGGGAGAACTGTCCTTGCTTAAGAGCACACTGGAGGAGACCCCACCAACACGAGCACCAGCCTGCAGCTGCACCTCCTGGCACATGTAAATGGGGGGGATGAGTCCCCAGATGCCCACATGGTCCGTAGGGATCAGATATCCCAAAACTTCACTCCAAGGTGTCCTGCCAAGTCACTTGGATTCACCCTCAACACTGACACATCCATCAAGAAAGACTGTGTAGAAAAACAGCACAGAATAGAGCCAATTCACCTGTCATAACACAATAAAACTGCTCCTCAATGAAAGTAACTTCAGACTGTCTGTCTAAGCCGTTGCTCTATGATATCTGTTTAGAAGCAATGTCCTGGTCCAAGGCTTCCCAGATGCCATGATGGTCCCTTAAATTCCAGTACTGCGCAACCAATCAAGAGACTAACAAGGACAATGAGTTCTCATTTCCACAGACCACTCTTTTAGTCAATCTATGTATATGAGTTGAATGTTTTGAATGAAAATTCCCCCCCCACTCTTCCTCACGCCTAAACAACTCCTGCTTTTGTCAAATATTTCCAACACAAAGGCCCCTTTTCCTCCCCCAATTTTATTCATGATAAATATGTTGGACTAAGTAAAAGCCAAAAATTATTGTGTCGTCTTTTATAATACTACATAAATCTTTCCTCAAAAGAATAAGTAAAAATCAAAATAAACTCCTTCGATTTGATAACATTTTGACTAAAAGAGTGGTCTGTGGAAGTGAGAGATTTATAACTCATTGTCCTTGTTAGTCTCTTGATTTGTTGCTCAGTACTGGCATTTTGTTTGTTTACTACAATTTTGGCGTAGCCTTACTGCGCTTTAGCCAAAACCCTCGTTGTTGTTTGCTTGGTCTCTTAAATTCAGCAAATACAAGGAGATGATAGACCGAGTGCTGAAACTTTTCAGAAACTCACCCCCAGTCACAGATCTGGGTTGAATCCATCATCGTTCTTTAGCTCAATTTGCCACCTCAGTTCAGACACAATTATATGCAAATCAGTCTCGACCCTGTGCCTCATGGGGATAGTCACAGGCAGGAAACACAGATGGCGTCGTGAGCTGAGTGACAGAGCTCAGGGCGGCAGGGATTAAGACTCGGGATTCAGTACCGGATTGGATTAATTGAAGAACCCCGTGATTATGTTATGAGGCTTACGTTTTCCACTGAGTCCTTAGCCCACCGTTAAGGATTTTAAAGCTAAAGCCCTGACGATTGAAAGTATTTATGAATAGAAGGTGGATTCTGTACCTCTGGCTACATTTATTTCGAACTGGGGTTCTAGTATGTTTGCCCTCGTAGTCCTGATGAGGCCTGGATCAAACAGAGGCTGAAACGCGTTGACACGCACATTGGAAGACTCCAAAACAAGAGACCTGTGGAACATTTTGAAAAAAATTATTTAGGAGAGTGCTACTGAGAGAGAGGTTAAAAGTGGTTAAAACCTCATACACTCCCTTCGTTTTAGTTTTTGTTTTGTTTTGGTGATCTAAAGGAATGTTATGTTAAGGAAATATACATTGACATCCTTGTTTAAATCAGTGGGGCATTCGAACCGTGAGTTTGGTTCCAAAAAAAGTGTATATATGTAAATCTATAATATATGTGTTGTGTGTATATATGAATTGTGTACAATGTTTGTTCAATGTGAGAGACCAATAATTAAGGGTTAATGTAGTTTAATTAAAAGAGAAAGTTAAACTACACATTTGATTTGTATTGCTCTGTGCGTTTGGTTATCCTTCTGGAGATACTCTTCGAAAAAATTACTTCAATTAATTTGTGTTGAGAAGGATTCACTCAAGATTGGACAATTGATGGTATCCAGTCTTTGAACTAAATAGATACAATATTTTTCCGTAGGCTTTACTTTGTTTTTTTCCTCATGGGGATAGTCCAGCCTGAACTGCCAAATCAGGTCTTCTCTGGACCAGAAACAAGCATCCTGGTGCTAGTTCCAGGGTAACAGCCCTCATCAGCCAGGCTAGCTTGTATCCAGTGGCAAAGTGAGCAAAGGACCCACGTCTGGGTATACACTGCCAACTTAGGACGAACAAAGCAAACACAAGGAGATGATGGACAGAGCGCTGAAACTTTTTAGACACTCCCCCTTCACAGATCAGGGTTGTATCAATCATTGTTCTTTTGCTCACTTCACCATTCCAGTTCAGACCCAGCTATATACAGATCAGTCTCAACCCTGTGCCTCATCTGAACAGCCTAGCCCGAACTGCCAAGCCAGGTTTTCCCTGGACCAAAAGCAAGCATCATGGGACCAGTTTTGGGGTAATGCCCCTCATCAGCCAGGCTAGCTTGAATCCAGTGGCAAAGTGAGCAAAGGAGCCCATGTCTGGGTATACCCTGCCAACTTAGGGTGAACAAAGCAAACACAGGGAGATGATGGACGGAGCACTGAAACTTTTCAGACACTCACCCCCAGTCACAGATCTGGGTTGAATCCATCATCATTCTTTAGCTCACTTCGCCACCTCAGTTCAGACCCAGCTATCGGCAAATCAGTCTCGACCTGTGCCTCATGGGAATAAATTCTATGTGCTGCAAAACTGCTCATCAAAGGCCAAATTAAATTTTCCCATATCACCCCAATCTAGATGGAACTTTACTGACTCCCTTGGCATTCCTATATAATCTTCAAAGCCTGCTGGATTAAATGAAAGGCCACCTTGAATGACACTCCCTCTGTGACAGACAAAAGAACCTCCTCTTGTGAATCACAACACTACCAAGGCCAGAACATTAAGAACCTGGAAAAGAAGAATTGTCCCTTAAAAAACAGGAACTTGGCCTTCCATCTACCCACGCTTGTTTTGGAAGAACATCCCTGTAGCCATCAGAAATACACCAACGCTTGTCCAATTCAGTAAAGAGTTGAAGACTCACCTTTTCAAAGGACAGTACATTTCTGCAACTGTGAAATTACCTTACCCTTTACTGACTATTGTAAACTTTCTCCTCTCACCTCTGTAAATGATTGTGGATCATAAACTTGGTTGCTAACATTCAAAAGTGCTTTATTACATCTGGCTAGGTTCACACTATTACACACCCACATTGGTACATGCATGTTATGTTAGTATGAATTTGTAAAGCGCAGGTTCACCCCAGGGTTTCTTGGTGCTGTGTACTGCTGGGGAACCCGTCCTGGCTTTCCCTGTGAGATGGTCCCTATTGGGCATCCCCAAGGTGAAGCCAGGCATCCCCGGCTGCGAGGGGGCCATTGTGGAGATTAAGCAAGCTATTGCCCAGAGTTGCAGCGTGGGACCCATGGTTAGAGAGGCACCGAGGCGGGATTTATCGAGCCCACTGACATTGGTTCCGTACCCTGTCGCGTCGGGAATTGAACCCTGGTCGACCTCTGCTTCTGGGTCTGCCGCCTCTAACCGATGAGCCACACTTCTCCACTAATGCATATATACATTAATTCAAAGTAATGCCACAAATAGTTCCCACTAACAAAAGAATGGTGGAAATAAAATGCATAGGTTATTTCTACTAAAACTCTACATTTGCAGCTAATACCAGGTGGTAACATTATAACCATTTTATCATATGACCTCAAGACTTAGCACACTTGGCAGTTACGGCTTGCAACCATTACTATGTGACTTCTCTATCATATGTTTTTTCTCTCTCTACTCTGCCATCTATCTAACTTGCATTCAGTCTCACAGTCAATGCCATTTCTCACTGGTTGCACAGAATGTCTTCCACCTTAATAAAACTTTACAAAATAGCCTGCAGTTGTATTACTTCAAACAACTCAGGGGTGGGTTCTGAGATCATTCTCATTGATGAGTGTACAATAAATGTAAATTGCACGTTGATGCTATCCTAACTAAGCCCCACTTGGTAATGTGCATCTTCTCTTTCAAATACCTATTTCTAGTTTCAAGAGCAAAGCAGAAACAGATGAAGGCCCACCTAACAATATAGCAATGAGTGAGCACATTCCCTGAGTTGATGTGTTTTATACATACAGTGTGTGTTTATTATTTTCCAAGATATGCTTGCGCATTTCCAGGCTAGATGTATCTACAATCTCTGACTTGATGTTCCAGTTCTCAAGTCTGCATGCTTCTGGCTGAACTTTCCAGTTTTCTCTTACTCTTAAATTGATTTGATTTATATACAGTAACTACTGGTGGGCTTGGATCACATTAAATGTTCGTGATAAGTCACCAAGGCCCAGATGCATCAAGGTAAAATCCGCTCGCAAAGGGGCAGATTCTCAGAATCTGCCCCTTTGCGACCCGTATTTTTGCATTTGGGATGCATCATCCAAAATGCAAAAATCACAAATTAAGAATTCGCTAAATTGCGATTACTTGCATTTAAGGAATCTCCAATTCAGATTCCATAAATGCAATGCATCAAAGTTAAAAAATTAGCGATTTCGCTAATAGGAATGGCAAATTGCCATGAAGTTCAACTTTATGGTAATTTGCAAAACTTTGAAAAATGCACTTTTGTGCATTTTTCAAAGTTTCAAGTTGCGCACACACATGCCCTAAGGGCATGTGTACGCGCAACACATGTGCACAGATCAATTTCAGGGGTGCAACAGGGTGTCCTTTGGACACCCCTGCACCCTTGAAATCGCATTCTCAATTTGCGATTCGCTAATTGCGATTCGCAAATTGAGAATGTCTTCCCATTCATTTCTATGGGCCTAGGCCCATAGGAATGAATGGGGAGGTATTCCTTAATTGCGACTCGTAATTTAAGAGTCGCAATTAAGGAATTTTAAGAATTCGCTATTTTTTTAGCGAGTTCTTCTTGCGTAGCATTTTGCTATTCCTTATTAGCGATTCCTTATTTTTCGCTAATAAGGAATCGCAAAATGGATGCTTGATGCATCTGGGGGCAAGGCTGTTAGTGCTGTTATTGTGACTTTACTTCATACTTTGTGACTACTTTACAAGGTTGTGGTGAAAATATGTAATGTTCCGGAAAATGGTCTGTGGTATAATGTGACATTAGGGCTGAAACGTCAACTTTACTTTTGGATATTGCACACATTTAGACATATCTGTAAATAATTCACTAAATCCACCCCTTGTTTTGCCTTTCTAACTAGCATGTAAATACTTGGTGCACTTGTGTTTGTGCACTTGTAACCCCTTAAGTAACCCTTTTTCCACCCTTTGGTTAAATGTGTTAGATGTATGTGAGGTGGCAAAAGATATTATTTAATTATTTAATGGGATTTACAATTTCATAGCACTAATGCAGCCTTATCAAATGGTTATGATACTTCAGTTTTTTTAATAATGGAAGGCTATGCAATGAAAAAACATAGGGGCATAATTACAAGACCCTATCGCCAACATAACGTCACTTTTATTGGTGTTGTGGTGGTGATCGGGGGTTCGCCTTATTTGCAAGGCAGCATTAAGCCACGTTAAGATGTTTAACGCTGCCTTGTAAATAAGGCACCCTTTCATGCTACATTTAGCATGAAAGGGACAGGCAATGGGTGATGCGATCCGTGTTCCACCGCAACACCCATTGATTTTGACGCTGCCCCGATTTACAAGAACAGCGTAAATAAGCGGCAGCACCAAAATTAGGACCAGGGAAAACCTGGTCTTAAACAAGCTAAACAAGGGGAAATGCTTTATTTCTCCTCGTTTTTGCTATTTCCATGAGTGCTGCCTTGCGCAGCACACATAGAAACAGCAAATTGCCAATGGTTGTTTATGTGCAGGAAGGTCCCTCCCGTCCTGCACATAAACAATCATTTGAAAAATGAAGTTTTGCAACTTCTATGTGTGCTGCATTAAGCAGCACACATAGAAGTTACAAAACTGCATTTAAAGATTGCTTATGCGCCGGAAGGGGGAACATTCCTGCACATAAACAATCTTCCCCACAACACAGGCACCCTTGCACCGTGGTGCAAGGGTGTCTGCTTTGAAGTTATTCAGCTAAACTTAGCCTTCCTGTCTTAACGACACGCTTCACCACTTTCTTGTAAATATAGCCCCATAGTTCCTCCATACATGTCTCAATGCCTCATCCTGCGACAAGCATTGAAGCTGCATTTACTTTATTCTTGTTGGCATCCCCTTGTCTTTCACTCCATGCAAACAGTAGCATTTCGAGACCTGTGGTCATGTTGGGTGCATGACGTCTCAAAAAGTGGTGATCACGCAAACAATTCACTCACACATTGTAAGTGTGGATTGCTGGCGTTGCCGGCAGCAGCTTCCCTTTAACAGCGAAGTCTCGCCCATTAAGATTCAAACACTCAAGACATAGTAACTCTGAGAGCCCAGGACCATGCCCAGGGCCCCACACTTTCCAAACCAGACTGTTTGTAAACAAGCAAACCTCTGTCTGGTGTGGCAGCTGCTTGCATCAGGCCTCATGAAAATGCAGAGCAGAAATGCAATGGCCCACAGCAACATCTGAACGGAGGTACAGCCGAGTGTGTTTGTTCCCTGCTCACATCTAGCTCTGCTCTGCATACCAAACACTGACTCATTAACAAATTAACATGTTATGATTTAAGCATGAAACGTCTTGAGATAATTGTTACAGCTACAGTCCTCAGGCTGAAAGATTGCGGTTTCAAAATACTTGTATAGAACTCTACAAATTGGATGATTTTCATATATGCGTTTAATTTTAATTAAGAAACCCCCTCCAGCAAACACATACTTTCTTTGAAGTTGCCATAATTTTGACATCTTTGGGTGGTGAACACTTAGATCTCGTCAGATTGGTTGCCCATGGAAACGGTTTTCAACAACCCCTTCATTATATACATCGACTGCCTATGTACTGCACGGTTAACGTATGCAGATGCAAATGTATAGATTCTACAGTAGTATTTACATAAACAACAATACTGAGCAGGCCACCTTCAAAAATGCAAATGAAAAAAATCATTAGTCTTCGGGAGACACACTACAAAGATGCCAACAGGGAATGCTTAATTTAAGCCAGTGTTTTGTGGTGCTCGTCACCGGTGCTTTATTGTCAGCACAGGCGCTTATGACAGCCTGCTGCCTTTTTTATTTTTTGAGGAGCACAACAGCTGTTGTTTAATAATTAAATTTAGAATAAAATCACTAATACCTGCCACTCAAAGCGATATGAATAGCTTGGGTGGCATATATTAGTCATTTTAATATATATTTAAAGTCTGAATTGTCACACTTGTATTATTATGTAATATATGTGATTATTAAGTGTGATGGCTAGTTGTGATAGTGCTGTCACTGGCAGCACTAGTGGGGGCAATCGGTGATGCAGGCTGCAGTGGCCTCCTGACAAGGGGCCTGGAACTTCTTTTTTTCCAGTTCAAATTAAGCACTAGGAAATATAGAAAATGAAGCATGGTGTAATGAAGATATTACTTGTTCAATGGAAATCTTTGTGATTAGGTATTTTTCAAGTGCACCTCTAAACACGAATAATATATAAATATGAGCCTCTTCTCTCACTTCTGTACTGTAGTTGTTAAAGAAATGCCCACTTTCAAGTTTGAATGACTATTCCTATTTTGAAAGAAGAGTTGGTGCACTTGTAATGGTGAATCTGTTTACGTCTCAGCACTCAGTCATCTTGGTAGAACACAAATGGCCACATGGCTTGTTTACAAATGTCGAATGAGTTCCTATGCCAGTGAAGACCTACAGCCAGAGGTAGCTCTTAACTGTCTACCTATAGCTAGACAATCAATGTTTGAGGTACTTCGCCATGCTCACAGAGTCCCCCAAGGAAAAGGTCCAGTGCAGTGCCCCTTTAACATTAGGAGCCAATGATACTCCCTAATTCGGTTACTACATTCAGGATTAGCTACACCGATCACTGTACAGAACTACAGAAAAAAAGTCTATCAGCTGATCTGCATTTTTTGCTCTAGACTGCAAGACTCTGGAACTCTTTGCAGTCAAAATACAAAGTATACAGGAAAATCTGAAATCCAAAAAAAAGTAAAACATCGCTGTTCCCAAAATACAAAAGGGGACAGGACTAACCACGAAAGCCAAGAAGAATAACTCAATCATCCCATCAGATCTGGAGACACAACAGCTCCGCTCCACTGATTCCTCTTGTATCTGAACACCTGAAGTCTTCTACAGCGTAGGGCTCTCTCCAGCCCACATAGTACGCAAGTACCTAAAGATGCGGTTGCGTATCAATCCAACCAAACACCACCCCTTTTGAGACATGTCTCTTCATCTCTGATTTATTGTGAGTCTACTTTAGACAGGCACTCAATACTAGGTGAGCTGGCACTCAGAAATGTAGAGATCTACATACCTCGCTTGTGAACAGGGGGACTTTAACGTAGTCCGTCCCTGCAGTTTCCATAGCAAATAAATTCTCAGCTGGTCTTTCGACTAATGTTACCTGGGGTTACAAAATACAAACCTTCCCGGCAGATCTCAACTCAAGCCTGTATCCAGAACCACAAGTTCTCAAGTCGACACCAGTCTGCTGAAACCGTAAGAGAAAGAAACTTGTTTGTTACACAGCTCTATACTGGGTAGCAGTGGTCTGTTACTTGGCCTTTAGGATTGTTGGTGGCCACACTATCATCTGGTTGTATGAGTTTTAGCACAGCAGGCACGCCTTGGGAGGCGAGAGACAACATACCGGTGTTGTAAGTCTTTGTCTATATGCAGTTTGTGAGTTATCCCAATGAAGCGGTTTGCCATTGGACTGTGATCATCCTGGCTTGTGTTTCAGTTGTTGTGAGGAAGCTGGTGTCTTCCACACCTTGCTGCAGAGAGTTTGTCTTTTTCTTGCGGGTTTCCCACTGTGAGGAGTCAGTAATGGAGGGAGGCTTCGCAGACTTTAACCCTCCTATTTCTACCTACGTAGACTTTTCTTCTCCCTGCCAAAAGACTAGGAATATAAAATTGCGCCCCTTCTATTATCTATGTTTTTTTTAATTTTATTTCTGTCAGCGGAGTAAACAATGAACTTAGAATATACATTAACATTCTTTTAAAAAAGTGACCCAATTTGCACCTATGGAGTCACTCTGAAAGGCATAACTCACTATCATTGTCAGGGTGCCTTTTGTACTTTTGGGGCGTGCTGTTTGTGGTAGTTATTGGATTTTTCCAAGTTTTTTTTCTAGTTGACAAATAGAATAAAAACTCCCCCGCCGCATATCGGTAATGTTATCTTCAGAACTCTTCTTATCATTTAGAACACTGCATTTGTGTTTTTTTTATCTGTTCCTTGTTGTTGTATTAATCTGTTATTCATAAATAACTATTCAATGCCACGCCGGATGCCCTTTAATCATCTTCCGTTTTAAGAAAACAAGAAAAAATAAACACAAAAATAGATAAAAGTGTAGCTTTCAATTTGAATTCCCTTGGGATGATTTTCAGGCATATTAATTCATTCATAGTCATAGCTGGGAGGAACCTATGGTGAAAGGCCCCTGGCAATGACCCGGGCTAGCACAGATCTAGTCAAAGTGCGTCACGGCCTGGCGTAAGCACTGTTGTGCGTGTAGGACTACACTTCCAGCGACCCCTCAGAAGTGGGCGGAGCCAAGCACAGCTCCAGAGGCACACTGCCAGCTGCCCCTCGAGATAGGGAATCACAGCCACACACACAGCAAGTCTGTTGTTAGTGTTCTTGCCTCACATACCACTGACAGCCAAATTAGCCGGGCACTAAATCAAGAACATAGGAGCGGAGGGCCAGCCTCCGGAGCGCTGTCAGAGCAGCTGGAATTCCCTTCTGATGTAGCTTTTTGTTTCCCACCGTTGCTACGTCATAGCAATGAATAACAAGATTCAGTATTTGGCATTCACGCCAATAGCACTCAATGAGAGCCATACATGACAATGATTTTAACAATTCGTTCTCCTGATTATGTAGAGCAGCAAAGCCTTCGAGCCAAAATAACAATTCTTTGTACAAGTGAGTCAACGGGTGCCTCTGAGCCATAAAGAAAGCAACCTGTCTCTCCCTGCCTGCTAGTGCAATTGTAACAAATACAAGTAATTACAGGGAAAAGTGTTGGGAAAATTGAAGTATAGAGCCTTCGGGTCAAAATCTAGCTAAAATAATAAATACAATATTTGCCTTTAACAGTTTTGATTAAAAACTGAGGAATGTCACAATATTGCAATGAGAAACCCGCAAAGCAGAGTCCACTTCCATATATATATTTTTTTTTTACAAAAAGTCAACAATCAGTTGGCGAACAGGGCTGGGGAGGCGGATGCAAAAATGGCTGGGCGGGAAAGGGGTGAGGACAAGTATAAGGGGAGAGCGTGACAACACTGACTGTGCTGAATGCAAGAAGGATTAATGCGTCAAACATTAAAGAACAGAGCGGCTTGTAGGACGTCAAACATGTCAGCCAGAGTGAGGCAACTATTTCATAATGAGCGCTTGAAAGGAACTGAAATTGACAGCTCTTAGTTTAAAGAGTCACGCCGCATGTTCTGACCATGTCTCTCTCTTCCTTTTAACCCTTTAATTTCTCCACACCTAAATGAAAGATTTTAGCACTCAGATGACTTTGTGCCTGGCCAGCTGGAGCGTCTTATACTCCTGATTATTAATTTTCAACTATGAAGAATGGTAGAGACCATACATTTGATGACAGGTTCTAGGACATTCACTTATAGTGATATGTAACGCAAAAGGTAGAAGGCAGAAACAAAGGGACAGTAAAGTAATAATTGGCGCAGGCCTCCTTTCAATTTATAGTCAAAAATGACCTACCGTATTTTCCGGCGTATAAGGCGACCCGGCGTATAAGACGACCCCCTACTTTTCTTGATAAAATGTAGGTTTAGTGCTGTACTCGCCGTATAAGACTACCCCCACTTCCAACGCAGTCCTGCATAGCCATTTGGAGAATTGTGCATAAGATTTGCACCCAAAGCATTCTTCCTGATATTTGGTTTACGGTACTTGATATCCTTTCTTTGGCATTTCATCCAAAATCAATTCAAAATGTAATGTGAATGCTGTCATATTGGATCATAGAATGTCTTCACCAGATGTGCCCCCCACTTCCCTGTGTTGTACATTGCCATTATCCACATTAGTATTGTTAGATTACCGGTACCGTAACTGTAATTTATTTCCCTCTTTCAGATCCGCTTTCAGTGGGTTTGCTTTTGATACTTCCACAGTGCCCCCATCACCTACGTAACGTTAGTTCTTGTGTTTGAGTGCCCTCCATTTATTGCAGTATTATACCGTACCTCTACTTGCACACATGTCACTTTTTCCTCCTGCAATGCACCATTTCCCATTGAGAAGCGGTCTGACACCTTCGGGTGAAGTCCGCGCTATGTAAAAACGCATGAAAACATACTCTCAAATTTCACACCCGGCGTATAAGACGACCCCCGACTTTCCAGAACATTTTAAGGGGTTAAAAAGTTGTCTTATACGCCGGAAAATACGGTACTGAAGCAACAGAAACAATAACAAACAAACAACAAAATGTGTAAGCTGACATATTATGGCTCATTTGTAGTTATCATAGTTCACAAAAACAAATTGATGTGAAGTGGTCGAGTACAGTGTGGAAAAGTTAAGAAGCACCTATTGTGACTTTCCTGAAGAATGTGAAGCATGCCTAACCCCTTAAGTGCTGCCTCGGTGCATTGGCCGACGGCAGTACTACCTCCCCAGTGCTGCGCACGACCATTGGACGTCCATTCAGCACTAGTACCAATGGACAGCGCAGCACTGGGGAGGAATGTTTAATAGCATCTATGAGGTTAATTCCATGTCTTTGCTTTACGAATTCATTAAATATGCAAAAAATCATTGGTCAGTCCAATAGGTCTTGCTTATAAAAGGCAATTGCTTTGTAGTCAAAGTCGAATTGTGGTAGCAAAAAGATAAATACACATTTGTTGGTGATACTGAGCAGTATCAGAACATTTTTAAAAAGCCAAAATGGCTAGCACCCTTTTGATGATGTAGCCCCCGTCTGATCATGTACAGACTTTCATAGGTTACCATGAATGTGCACGAGTGCGTCAAGACGGTGCAGAACCTTTTTTTGCTTTCAATCTGCTGCTCCAATATGGCAGACGCCCATTTTTGAGTGGCAAATTAAGGCATAAAGAGTGTACAAATGTGCAGCTTGGTAGCAAATTGTAGCTGCCAGTAAAAAATAAAATGGGATGCTCACAGATTGGAGGCGGATGGGGAGCAATGGAGGAACAGCAGGAAGGTGAACAAGTCAGCATCATCTATCCGCAGGGATAAACAGTGCCTTATGCCCACTGTGGAAGGATAAAAGTTATCTAATTAAAAGAATGGCAAAAAGCTAGACAATAGAAAGGACAACAGAAACATAGAGAGGAACGCCAGTGACCAAGAAGAACGAAATGTGAACTATAAGAAAGCCTACATGATAAGGAGTGGGCTGTCCCAAAGCACACAGTAAGGTTTGGTATCCTACACAATCAATCTTTCAACAACAATTAGCCTAAGCTGTCTTCATATGAATCCTTAAAAGGCAGAATAAATCCATCATTCACAAAACCCCATAAACATTTATACTCGAGTATTATTTGCTAAACAATTGGAGAAAAAAGTTACCCTTTCTAGAAGCGATATAGTGCTAATGAAGCAAATGGCACTCTCAATGTAGCACATAGGTAAACACTAAATGGCACTATGAAAGCAAAATATGTATTGTTTATACGTTAGGCTCTCTTTTTCCCTTTTGGTGTTATGTTTTCCACATAAATACAATTGAAAAACCACAGGTTAGTGATTACCTCACCTGTATTTATTTAAAAAAATGAAAAAATACAGAAATTAGATTTTGTAAGTTCCTATGGTTGCTGTCAGTGACCACTGGCAGGACAACAGTTCTTCATACTAGTAACATAGGGAGTAAAAAAAGAAACAGATGCAACAGAACAAGATCTAACTATGGTCAATAGGAGACTTCACTAAAGGACTCTCGTTGACCTTGGTTTGGTTTGTTACTTTCATGGGCACTAGGCCAGCTAAACAAGTGGGTCAGCATTTTTATCCAGACAGGTTGGAAAATGCTTTGCGGTAGGAATTTTCTGGGTACTTTCTGTTAATGGAGGTTTAGGTCGCAAGGAAGGCAAGTAAAATGTACAATTTTAGGGAATCTTTGAGGTTTGCAGGCCATTGTGGGTAATAAAACTTTGTAGGACCCACACGAGGCACACCACCCTTGAATTCCCTGGGTGTCCAGTTTTCAGAAATGTCTAGGTTTGGTAGGTTTCCTTGGGTGGGTGTTGAGCCTTGGCCCAAAAAACCACAGATACCAGATTGGCAAATCCAATCATTTTCGTGACATGATATGTTGATATCATCATTGTAGTCTGGCCCCTTACCTCTTATGGGCACGAGGCCTATCCACACAAGTTTGATACCATTTTTTATCGGGAGACTTGGGGGAGTTCTAAGTGGTAGGAAATGTGTGGCTACCCACAGATTCCAGACGTTTTCCTGACAGAAATGTGGGGAAAAAGTGTGTTTTAGTCACAATTTAAGGTTTGCAAAGGCTTCTGGGTAGGAAAACCTGGTGGGAAGCAGACAAGTCACCTGCCGTGGATTTCCCTAGATGTCTAGTTAAAATAAATATGCAGGTTTTCTAAGTTTCCCTAGGTGCCAGCTGAGCTAGAGTCCAACCCCCACAACTAGCAACATTGCAAAAAATGGGTCCACTTTTAGTGGAAAAATGTAATGTGTTATTGTTGTGTTTGGGGCATTTCCTGTCGATGGCACTAGCCCTACCCACATAAGTGAGGTACATTTATACAGTGAGACATGGGCGAATGCTGAGTGATAAGACGTTTGTGGGCCCCTGCAGATTCCAGAAATTCTATAGCCATACAAGTCACCCCAACTTGGATGGTCTACTTCTAAAACATTAATAGGTATGCTAGGTTTCCCTGGGTGTCACCTGAGTTACAGCCCAAAATCCACAGCTACCCAAATTGAAAAAAAGTTATCAGGAAAAGAAAATGTGATGTGTCCATGTTGTGGTTTGGGCCCTCTTCTGTTGCAGACACTAACCTTACTCACAGAAGTGAGGCGCCATTCTTATCAGGAGAAATGTGGGAATACAGAATAGCAGAACTTTTGTTATTATCAATTGCATTTATCAGCATTTGCGCCTTCCAAATGTAAGCCAGGGTTAAATAAAGAAGACACAATAAAAGCCCATTGTAAGGTGCAGTTTAGTGGTTGGCTCTGGCTACCTTGGGTTCTTGGAAAACCTACAAATCCTCTCTATCCCAGCACCCAGAAGGGTATAGTGAATGTAATGGTATATTGCTTTTACAAATCAGCCATTGTGACAAGAAGTTACAAATGAAAACATTCTCAAGAATGCCTTTTTTTCCTAGCAATTTTCAGTATTCATTTATTTCAACAGTTAGTTTCTTTGGGAAAATCTTAAGGGAATTACACCACTTATCGAATTCAGAATTCTGTCTTTCCAGAAAAAAATCTATGGCTTTTCGAGAACACCATAAACTGGCAGAAAAATCGTTTTTTTGATTCAGCTCTGCATGATCCTGAAGGCTGGGAAGAGAGTGACTTTAGCACAGGAAACTTTTGTTGATACCTTTTTTAGGAAATAAATCAGATACTGCTTTGTGAAGCACTTTTTTCCCAAAAAACCCACGAATGTTGATATATTTTGGCAATTTTCTCATTCCCTTCCAGGGGAATCCACAAACGTTGGGTACTTTTAGAGTCCTCAGGATGCTGGAAAAAAAGGACTCATATTTGACATGGATACCTAATGCAGAAGAAAGTTACAGAGACATAAGCATGAACTACCCCAAATAGCCAAAAAAGGGCTTAGCATTCTAGGGAGGAAAGCTTAGCAGCCAAGAGGATAAAAATTAAATATATATTTTCTAGCTCTCAAACATTGTATAAAGGAATTAGTGGGAAATTGTGATTCATGCCTAAAATATCGTTTGTTTCATTAATTTCTATCTAATTCAGACAAACACTTCAAAGCAGGCAAATTCTTTCAAAACGAAAATGTCCTCAGGTGAAAGTCCAAAGGAGCATTTGGCTTGATTGATGGATCAAATGAAACTACAAAAAAGCATTTACATTAAAGGAGAAATAATAAATCAACAATTATGTGGAAATAAAATCAAAATAATAATTATTATCCATATACCCCACACTGGAGAACTAAACGGTGGCTATTTTATTAACAAAACAATTCCAAAGCAAATACAAGTTAAGGCTGTTCCACACAGTGATGCCACAAGAGTGGTGTTTAACCCCTCCCATGCTCGTGACGGAACTGTTCCGTCACGAGCCTCGGGTGGGCTGTGCTGGTGACAGAACGGTTCTGTCACGACCCGCTCGCCGCGCCTGCGCGTTGCGAATTCCGCGCCTGCGCTGACGTTTTAAAGAGCGGACGGGGCCATGACGGAACCGTTCCGTCACAAGCACAGCTCACCCGCGGGCTGTGACGGAGCGGTTCCGTCACGAGCACGGGAGCGCCGTGCGGCCCCGCCTCCCCCTTAGCGCTGCGGCAGAATAGCCGCCGCAGCAATGGGGTTAAATATAAATAAACTACCTAAACATGTCTTAAGCTGCCACATATCCTACACTTTGCATAGGGCCCTCACCTCAGCTGTCCAAATAGTAGTTATTTAGATGACTGATTGTTATTTCATCTATTTATTTATTTTTAGTGTGCTACCTTGTCGTGACATTTTAGGTCAGAAGGGACATAAATACTGCAAAGCTTCATTTGAGGTGAATAAATACACTAAAGGGGATGGGAGAAATGCTTTCAGGTAGTCTAAAACACTGGCAATTGTGCTGGGTAACATTCCAACCCATTGTTTTTTGTCCACTGTTCCTCTCTAGGCACAGGTCTCCCTATGCAAATCAGTTCTGACGCTGCTCCTAATGGTGATTATGTGTTTGCCTCACTGTTAAAGCTTGTTTTGTATATCCTGTACTGTGCATGCTGCAATACCATACATACAACTTAAAACACTAAGGGTCGATTTAGATCTTAGTGGATGGGTTACTCCACCAGTGATGGATATCCAGATCGCCGAAATATCAATCCCATAGGATATAATGGGATTTATATTTCAACGGAAGGGGTTTCCATCGCCGTTGTGAGGGAGCAACCCATCGGCTAAGATCTGAATCAGGCCCTTATTTAGAAGAAACGAAAGGGGTGGATTACTTCTGGTGTAACTGCTATAATGTGATTTCTGAGAGAGCTGAACTTGTTACATTCTACTGTCTTCTTCGACCAATACATTAAAGAATACTGTGGTGCTAGGCTGGTGTAGGAGCTAATGACATCTGAATATGTACTATTAGCAATGTTTTGCTCTAATTATACTATACATCTGACAAGTGCCAAATTTAAGAGTTCACTCTTCATGGCAAGTTTCCATCACTTACCTCTAGCTCAAAAGTAGAGACAAAGGCAGCCTAAAAAGGTAGAGCTGGATCGCCTTGTTGGATCTTACAGGAAAGTTTTGTAAAAATAATGTTGCAAGACATTTTATTGGACTGTTTGAATATGGAGATCTCAGTTCTCCTCTGCAGACAATGAGTGACATAGGGCTTATAATGCCCACTGGTATCAACATTCCCATTGTTCTCCTTTGCCTATTCCTGTTTCAAATATAACACTCTACACAGAACGGGTAAAATTTTCTGGGGGCATAATAGCTCTTTGTCTGCCAAAGAGTTCAAAAGTTTGTATGTGCCACCCCCTTCCTTCATATAATGATTAGGACCTGAATTAGAGTTGATGGAGTACCCTGCCTACTAAAACCTCGGTCTGCCCACTCTATTCTGAGTCGGCGAGCCATCATTTGTTCAACATCAGCGCCTCTGCTGGCTCTACTGTCTGTAAACATACTCTGATGGCTGACAGAATAGGACATCAGACCATCTGCTCTATTTAGAGCAGACAGTCTGATGTCATTTTAGGTCTCGCCTACGCAGTGAGCATGCTCTGCATAGGAGGAGACCTTTAGAAATCGATTCAGGTTTTCAGGAAAAAACGTGCACGCATTGCATTGCTTTGAATGGCAACGCATGCACGTTTGGCGATTCCCTTGCGGGAGCGAGCTTTCAAACCATCTGTTTGTAATTAACAGATTGTTCCTGCTTGCTTCAGCAAGGGAAACAGGCGCAGGAACCCTCCTCCCTCCCCTCCCCCTGCTGCCTCCTCCTCTCCTGCCAAACCTGTTTTTTGTTTTGCTTTCAGCGCGAGGCGTGCACGCTTGTTCCTGATTGGCCAGGACTTTGGATCCAGCTGTTCTTCATTTGAGCTCCTACTGCTTTGCTCCAAGCCAGGGCACGACTGACAAAAGGAGGTAATCGTCCATTAAATGCCAGTTGTGTACGCTAGAGCCCCTGCTGTGCCCAGGTGTTCGCCCACCCCACCGCATCACAGAGACGGTCGGTATTCCGGTCTGGTTCAAGAAAAAATCCATTCAATAGTGATGCTGAAGCCCACCCCCGAGTCAAACCCAGCACTGCATACAGCCATCCAGGTCCAAAGAGGCACGCAAGAATTGACAACGTGATGGAAAAATAAACAGCAACATAGATAGACTGATGTTAATTGCTCGGGATCTGCAATGCTTTGGTGCTATATGAAGTCAAATAGCTTTACTTTGATGACAGAATGTGCTTTAAAGCAATACAAATACATTGTTGGCCACTCGGAGATAAGACCCTCCCCCAACTAGAAGAACCCATCACCGTCCTCACCTGAAATTCAGTGACGGCTAGACACGCTCAGAATTCCGGCCATGTCACATTAAATGTACGCTGCTCACCTACCACACAAGGCAAGAGGTTGCATATGTGCCTGCAGACAGGTGTGTGTAGTACAGGCCGCTCCTGTCCCGGTGTTTGAAGTACATCCCGCTGATACCAGGTGCGTGGAGTACACTACAGGCTGCTTCTGCCCCGTGTTCAAAGTACAGATGCCGCTGTCAGGGGGTGTGTGAAGTACAGACCACTTCTGTCATGGTGTTGTAACTATTGGCCGACGCTGCCCAGGACTGTGAAGTTCAGACAGCTGCTATCCAGGTATTTGAAGCTCTTGCTCGCTGTCAGGGCATTTCCCCATTGGCTAGCAGGGCAGCGACCTCCCATTCCCTTTTTCGTTTCCGGCTGCTAGAGTACACAATAGCTGAATCAAGGCTTCATCACCTCTATACCCAGAACGAAGGGACTGGAACTAGACAGAAGAATGACCCTGTCCCTGAGCCTAACACAATAATTACAAACTCATATTGTGAATACCATTCTTAGTTTAAAGTTACCTTGTATGTTGTTTATAGTCTGAGGATCATATATATGCCTACTAGAGAGTAATCAAATAAAACTTTTGATCAACATGTCATCTTGTAGAATAACCTTCCGTCACAGACACCAAATCAAGACAGTGACTGAAAACATTTTGGACGTTGCAGCTTGTGATAATATTAACCCCTTCGCTGCTAGGCCTCCCCACCCCAAACCACCCCGCCAAGTCTTTTTTTTAACTATTTGGGATAGTTCGTGCTTAGGCCCCTGTAACGTTTTGTTCACATAAGGTATCCACGCCAAATTTGCCTCCTTTTCTTCCAACATCATGGGAATTTAAATGGTACCCAGGGATTGTTGATTTCCCTGAAGGAGACTCAGAAATTAGCCAAAATATAGCAACATATTGGTGTTTTTGGGGGTAAAATGACGAAAAAATGCTGCAGAAGAAAGCGCCTGTTTTTTCCCTGCAAATGGTTTTGTGGTGCTGAAATCACCATCTTTCCAGCGTTCAGGGACAGACAGACTTTTGTCAGAAAATAAATAAAAAAATACACAGTTTTGGCATTTTACTGTGACATAGCCTATTTTTGATATTTTTTGTGCTTTCAACCTCCTTCCAGTTAGTGGTGAAATGGGTATGAAAGTAATAAGGATCCAGGAAAGTTATACATTTCAGAAAACTACACAACATTCTGGATTTAGCAAGGGGTCATTTGTGTAGATCTTTTAAGTTTTTTTTATAGAAACTAACAGTTGTAAATAAGAAAAATTGAAAATGAGTTAAAAAAAACATCCATTTGTGCCAAAGTTTTCACCTGTAACTTCTTCTAAGTATGATAGATTTTTGAAAGCAATATACTGTTACATCCGCTGGAACCCTTCTGGTTGTGGGCATATATAGGACTTGTAGGTTCACCAAGAACCCGAGGAACCCAGAGCCAATAACTGAGCTGCGTCTTGCAATCGTTTTTCAATGTGTACCGGGTATATAGCAATTCATTTGGGTAAATATAAAGTGTGAAAAATAGGTAGCAAGGACACCGAAATGGGAACAAAATATAGAATTTAGAAGCAGAAGCTATTTGCACATCTCTGAAATTGTGGGTACCCATACTAGCATGTCAATTATAGGACATTTTTCAAAGTGACTTCTTTTTTACACATCATCTTACATTTGGAAGGCAGAAATGCATAGAAAGTCGATAGGTAATAACAGTTGCTCTACAATTCTGTGTTCCCCTAAGTCTCCTGATAAAAATAGTACCTCACTTGTGTGGGTAGGCCTACTGCCCGCGACAGGAAATGGCCCTAAACGCAACCTGGACAAGCCACGTTTTTACAGTGAAAACGGACCCTTTTTAGCAAAGTGAGTAGCTGTAGATATTGAACCCTAGCTCTGCCGGCACCTAGGGAAACCTAGCAAACCTATACATTTTTGAAAAATAGGCACCCAGGGGAATCCAGGAGAGGGTGACTTGTGTGGCTCTCACCAGGTTCTGTTACCAGGAATCCTATGCAAACCTCAAACTCTGTAACAAAAATCACATTTTCCTCACATTTCAGTGATGGAAAGTTCTGGAATCTGTGTGGATCCACATAATCCCACCCACCCAGTATTTCCCAAAATCTTCCGATAACAAGCATTGGCATAGCCAAAAGGTCTCACCTTAGGGTCCTTATAAGTGTTTAGCCATGCAGCACATTATCCTGGGAGCTGTACCACTAAGAATTGAAGAACTATACAATTGCTATACACTGGGACTTGCAGTTTGATTCAGGAATACATCCTTGCCTCATGAAACATTTATGGGAGGGGCATGTCTGATAGGCAGAGGTGGGCGAGAAAAGTGGGACAGTGAGAGGGATAGAGTTTGGGAAGACCAAAAGGTGAAAGGAGGCCCCAGTGGTACAACAGAGGAGCCTACTACACGTGTAAGGGGGAGAGGAGGGGTGCACACCCTTCTGCCACTAAAACAGTTTAGCCTAAGGCCTAATAAATCTTCAAGATACACGAGCCTCGGGGGCACTTGCCACGCTCTGCAGGTAGCCCATCATTTTGCATGACACCACTGCAGAGGGGTTGTGGGGGGAGGTGAGTCAAAAAGCTAGGGGAGGCAAGTGGGAGAAGTTTATGACCGAGACAGGCAGGTGGGTGAGCCAGAAGAGAGAGAGGGCATCACAGTGAAAGCGATGGCGATGTGTGGGAGAGCAGAAAAGAAACAAGCATTGGCATAGCTAATAGGTCTTGCCTTTGGGACCTTATAAGTATTTAGTTATGCAGTACAATATCCTTGGTGCAACAACATCAAGTGTTGCATGGCTAAACACATATAAGGTCATTTTGTGTTCGTCACCATCAGTAAAAACCTGGCAGTGAAGCACAGTAGGAAAAAAATGATGGCTTCCACAAAGAAACCTGTGGTGCCTTCATAGGATCCATAACAGCACTTCCTCTGAAGGCATGGAGACGTAATGTCCTCTGACATCCTGATGGACAGTGGGCTGCCCTGCTAAACTATAAATGGGCCCATTATGTCTTACTCCAGACTGTGAGAAGAAGTATGACAGCCTTTATATGTGCTGGGTGTTGTATGATTGCCCACAGAGAATTTAAAAAAAGTGTGATGTCCTCCCAAAGTATTCTCCAAATATGACTGAGTCACTTGAGTAGAAAACATGACAGTGAAAGTGATTCCTCTCCGGCAGTGCTTAATTTGAAAAAAAATAAAAGTGCCAGGGCCCTTGTCAGGCGGCCACTGCAGCTGGCACCACCCCTTACCCTCGCCAGGGCTTCCAATGACAGTACCATCACAGTATTAACACAGCTATTAACCTTTACATTCCTACAAGTGTGACAGTACCGACTATTCTAGCCCCCCATAGTATGAAGAATAGCTTGGGCGGCAGGTATTAGTAATTTTGAATGTATAGTGCATTAATAAACAACTATTGTCGAGCTCATCTACAAATTAACAGTGCCACCATCGGGCAGACTGTAATAAGTGCTGGTGCTGACAATTAAGTGCCAATACTGAGCACCGGAAACCACTGGCTCAAATTAAGCACTTCTCTCCAGGTTGCTTTACACAATATCAGTTATTAATCCTTGTTTTAACACAACTGTGTTTATATTTTGCTTTTTAAAATGAAGGTCCAAACATGTTTGTATCACCAGTAATCCTTGCTCAAGGTTCTCCAAGTGGCCTCCTTTTTAGGCAGCATGGAGAGTACAATTCTCTGCCTGACCTTGGTGCCATCTTTATTGACAATTTCGAGTATTTGTCTGGCACCGACATATCAACACAGGTGATCAGCAAACAGTGATTTCTTGGCTGAAAAACGTACACGTTTTAATGACATGTTTTTACTTCTGTACTAGCTTACCCGTCGCGCGTTGCTGCAATCTCAGAAGAAAGGAAATTTAAGGAAACTTGTTATGATAACATTCAATTTACAATGTGTCATTTTTAATGAAACTTATTCATTTTAGTATGGAAAACATGTTAAAGTATTGTTTTAATTCTGTTTATTTATTCAAGTTTTTGTGGATACACTGTATTTTTTGTTTTTCCGTCTGGTGCGCAGTACACAAATAAATCAGAAGGTTTTTCGACGCGTGAGCTGGCCACATACAGTTGTCCATGTGGGAAGCACGGATTCTCCAAATCTAGTCCACCCACTTGCAGCGATTGTCCTTGTGCTTTGTTGATGGTCATTGCAAAAGCGAGTTGCACCGGAAACTGTAAACGTTCAGTATTGGACAGATTATGAGGGCCCTGGGGGGCCGATATTTAAAAAAAAGATTTCGTTTTTTGCCAGAAACCTTCGGGGGAGTGTACTCAACAACTTTTAACAATTTTATTTTATTTTTTTATTTTTTTTGGTCTTTTTTCCAGAAACCTTCGCGGGAGTGTACTCAACAACTTCCCAAAGTTTCATGTCGATCAGATGAATGGTGTAGTAATGCATAAAGGACAAACAGACATACTTTTGTTTTTGTATATTTAGATGAGATAACTTTTTAATGGTCTTTGACAATAGTTATTGTGAGCAGTTCCATCCTCCTTTGAATTATACCCACCATTGGTAAATGACGGCTCATCCGGAGTGCGTAATCATCCAAGGTGCGTTTCTTTTACTTCGCCGCGGGCCTACTGTTACTACAGAAGCAGCAGGGACATGGCTGCTCAAGTTGAATTTTTGCATTCGGTTGCTGATGTCTCGTAGGCCTCAGTGACTTCAAGAGCAGAGTTACTAAACCCATTGCAGCTGGAATGTTGCATTTTGCTTTTGGCAGCTGATGATTTAAAGAAGTGGGCTGGCGTTGTTGAATTCTCTCTCTTTCAGTGTTCTGCTCTTTGGAGCTGAAGTGGGACAAACACTCGAGTGATGAGATGTGTTATTTCAGTACATAATGATGCACTGTCCCCTCCAGGCACAGCTCCAACAGAGCGCAGTTTGCACAACAACCCACATGACAATCAAACTGCAAACCTTTAATAAATGAGAGAAGTAGCTCTAATAAATAGTTTAGATTACTGCTCTGGATTCAGAGTCAGAAAGGAGTGGGCTCCAGTGTCAATCTCTTCAGATTAAGTGGATTAATGACCCAGCAAGTGAAAACAATATTCTCTATAAATAACTTAACTACTTTTTCCATGGTCTCTAACGAAACCGAAAATCTGTTTTAGCATGTTAAAATGTGCACTTGCGAATTTCCAATTTTCTTGTTTTAAATTGATAGTCCAGCCACATAGCAGCATGCACACTAGGTTGCCTTCTAGTGGTGAAAGAAACACATTTATCAAAACCAAAAGGTCTGGCATGCAGCAGCTAAATTGGTTGGCAGTACTAATGCTGTTTGGTATTAGTCATGTGCAGTGCCACTAAATCTGTGCGATTCTATTGGGGCTGCATTTTCTGCATAATTATGGATTTGCCGAATTTGTCACAAAGGGCCACATGTATCCAAGTATTTTGCATTCGCAAACTGTGTGAATTGCTAAATTCGCCTGTTTGCGCATGCAAAATGGTGTTTCTGAATGCATAAAAGGCTTTGGGATTCACAATATAGGTATTTGCAAATTTTAGCGATTTCCTAAATTGCAAATACAAATAGGGAATCGCAATTTGCAAATTCCTAATGGACATCCAAGAAGCCTTTCCCAAATGAGAACTGTGCATTCAGGAAGTTGATGATAACCAAGTGCAAACTTTGAAATATGCACAAAACTGCATTTTTCAAAGTGCCATGTAGCACACACATGCCCTATGGCAAGTGTGTGCTTTACATGTGCACACTTTCTTTTTTTGGGGTGCTTCAGGGGGGCCTTAGGCCCCCTGGCACCCTTGGATTTGCATTAGCTAATTTGCGATTGCCAATTCGGTAATCGTACATTTGCTAACGTAAAACCATTCGCACCTACGGCGCATAGGAACTAATGGAGTAATATTACTGATATCGATTCACTATTTTCTGAATCACTATTAGGTGATATTAAGGAATTTAAATCTTTGGGGATTCCTACAGACATAACATTTTGCGATTACCAAACAGCAATTCATTAAAATTGCTATTTGGTCATTGCAAAATACTTATTTAATACATGTGGCCCATAGTCTCTCTCTCACCGGCTGCACAATCTGCTGCATTAAAGAAAAACAATTCAGAAGGATCAAAAGTTAGTAAAAGCATAGAAACATACATTTCATGCAGTGGAAGGCCAGTCGCAAATTTTACTACTCATCTTTCCAGTGCTTATAGCTG
Source organism: Lissotriton vulgaris (assembly GCF_964263255.1). Taxonomy (NCBI): domain Eukaryota; kingdom Metazoa; phylum Chordata; class Amphibia; order Caudata; family Salamandridae; genus Lissotriton; species Lissotriton vulgaris. The sequence continues at coordinate 1,591,859,518 of NC_141695.1, read as the reverse complement.
CATTTGGTTGTTAAAAAGGTTGGGCCCGATTCACAGAATGAACTTAAGACTAAATCCTAAACTTACTACTATTTGGTATTCACAGAATGCACTTACTACTTTCGGGATTCACAAAGTGACCTTACTACTTTCGGTATTCACAGAATAGATTTAAGACTACTAACTTTACGTCCGCACTCGAGCCGTAAATTCCGGCCCAGAGGCGGAGTTTCCGGCTTGGGGGCGGAGCTTACGGCCCGGAGGCGGAGCTTCCGGGCCAGAGGCGGAGCTTGCGGCTTGGAGGTGGAGCTACCGGCCCAGAGGTGGAGATTTCAGCCATGGCTTAATACCCACCTCCGAGCCGGAAGCCGGAATTTACGGCCCGAGTGCGGACGTAAAGTTAGTAGTCTTAAATCTATTCTGTGAATACTGAAAGTAGTAAGTTCATTCTGTGAATCCCGAAAGTAGTAAGTTCACTCTGTGAATCCCAAAAGTAGAAAGTGCATTCTGTGAATACCAAATAGTAGTAAGTTTAGGATTTAGTCTTAAGTTCATTCTGTGGATCGGGCTCGTACTAATAACGTAACATATTTGCCAGTATAGAGTTCATGAGCAAAAATGACATAATAATAAAGCAATACTATGATAAAATGTGCACTATATGGCAAGCAAGCACCCCTGGGACCATCTGGTGCATAAATCAATCTCACCTGCACCAGCAGGACCTGCACAAAGAGTGCCCCTTCGCGTTGCTGCAGCTGCAGCTGCTGTCTTTGGTGAGTTCTTCACACGTGGCCCTGGAGGGGCAGCAGTCGAGTATCCTTGAGTTCCTCATATACAGTCCTGCGGATGCAGCAGCCGGTGGATCCTTGATGCTCTTTCGCTCCTGGTAAGTTTCCTAAGATTCTCCCCACAGGTGGGGGAGGGGATAATGTGACACTCCTGGTCCTCTGATGGGATTTGGGCTGGAACAGGTCACAAGTGTGGCCTCCTTCTCCTCTTGTTGACAGTCTTGACCAAACTACGCTCCTTGCATTGTCCAGGTGCTCCCTCTGGCTTACAGGGTCAACGTCCTCACTCTGTACTTGGGCTACATCGATCGGCAAAGCAGCAATCTTCACTGTGGGCCCACCAGGCATACAGGGATGCTGACTTCACTCCAAACACAGGCAGCGGTCTGATTGGCACAGCTGCAAGCTTCAGAGTGGGCCCACCCTGGCTTAGACTTCAAAACCTGTAAACAGGCAAGGACCCAATCGGTGAAACAAAGTTCATGACCTACCACTGGTATATGACCAATCAGTGTAGCAGCTGTCTCCTCACACCTCGCTACAGGGGTGCAAATGCATGGACACCCCAATGGATTTTTCTCCCTCCAAAGCTCTCCTTTTCCTCACAAGACACACAGGTCTTGGCAAGCAGGCAGGCTCCGGGGCAGGTGGTCATGGATTCCTTGGGTAATGTCTCCTCATCCAGCTGGGAGACCAGCAGGCCTTGGCCCCAAGTCCTTGTCAGAGACATAAGACTTACAGAGTTTCTCTTGTATGCACACCCCGACTGACCGCTTAACAGATGACAATTTGTGGAGCTTTGAGTTTCCCTTCTTATATACATTTCCAGACACCAAATGTGATTTAGAGTCTCAAGTTTATTTCGGGGCTGTGCTTCCTTTTGAAGAGCCCTCTCCTCTGTCCTGCACTTCTTCCAGAAAGCAGTCTGTCACAGCAGGCGCAACTCCAACTCTAATAGCCACACAACACTAGCTATGAGAGTAACTTGAGGTTCACACCTAGATGTCATCCACACTGATATGTCTATGAAAAGCTTACACAGGAACCTCAGCCCTACTCCTTATGATCCTCTTATGAGCCCCATCTCTGTCATGAAATGTGCCCAGGGCCCTTCCAAGTGACCTCTTTCTGAATCAAAGAGCACCCTTTGAAGTGTACTGGGGGAGAGTGGCTCTGCCTCTCTCCAGTGTGTCCCACCCAGCCTAAAGGAATGCAGCAATCCACAAATATGACAGGGGGATTCCTCTTCCTCCTCGTGTTCCTCCAGTTAGCCCTGGGTCTTCCAATATGGAACCCAGAATCTTCCATGTATTGTACTATTCACAGGCACACAAACACCCAGCACGTGCATATAACACACACGCACTGCACAGCAAAACATCTCCCATGTGTTATACCTTTCACAGGCACACATGCACCAGCACATGTATGTAACACATGCCCACGTGCAGCAGTGCATCCTCCCTTCATTGTACTATTCCTAGGCACACATACACCCACTGTATGTATAACACACATGCATTGTACACCACTACACACAGAACTGATGTAGGTCAAGGGTCAGTTAAGCATACAGTTGCTGAACTTTACATGAGTGGGCATGCAGGCTTCACTCCTTCAAGCAGCACCTGGATCCCCTCGAGGGTGATTAGCTGCACTTTGTAAATCCTGTTTGATTGATTGACTCCAGTGACACTGCACTTGTGCTGCTAAACTCCTGGCAAAGAATGTAGCCTTCAGCACTCTGAGGGTGCCCCTCCTGGTTCAAAAGGACCGCAATCCATGAGAAAGGCCTATGTTATAGCACACATGCATGATCCGTGCTTGCACATGACTACAAAAATCAGCATCATAGTTCCATCATAGTATCATTATAGTTCCATCATAGTATCAATATAGTTGGGGCACTCAGGGTTAGGACTGGATGTCTATCACCAGGCAAGGAACTTTTCCGTCCCAACATTCCTGATGATGGCAAGCATTGGAACAAAGCAGGCAGGTCGCTGCTGTCTCAGTGCAAGGGCCATTCTCGAATTTGAATTGTCCACAACTGTCCATCTATGAAAACAAAATTCAACCTGCTGTAGCTGGTGCGTTACATGGAGAACACCAGTATCTGAATGCATTACATGGAGACTACCAGTAGCTGAATGTTTTCTGCATAAATGTTATCCTTTTGCAGTGCCGGACTGGGGAATCGAAAGCAGCCCTGGTAGAAATGTTCAAACCAGCCCTACTTCCTTCATCTGCCCTAGATAAATATTTCTCTTTCCATCCATCCATTCTCCCCTTCTCCCCTCTCACTCTTCTTCCTCTCTGATCATTCTCTCTACCTTCTCCCTCCCCTTTGATCTTTCTCTTGAACCTTCCTATGCCTGCACCAATTAATCTTTGGGAGATGGGGTTTCAGAACTGGCCTCCAAGGGCTCCATCCCACCTGTAAAATGCCAGTGGAATAAATGGTCCTTCTGGTCCTGTCCTTTTGCCTGTCTAGGCCCAGGCAACATTTCTATTACATGAGTGTTTCCTCATATACATCCCAAGTAATAGATTTGGGGAATTTTGCGGGTTTTTTTGTACTTTTTTTGCACTGTTTGCTCCTGCAGGAGACTGGCCTGAGCAGAAAATGTCTTGCGAGAACTGTGAAACTGACTGTATGTCATAGCAGCATGTGCTGCGGGAGCCCATGCTACTGTAGAAGCTGTAAGGAAAATACTTTTAGCTCATAACTCACGTGCCTTTTGTACTGGAGGAATTTTCACGAGGTTGACCCTGCAAGTGCTTTTCACGTGATACGAAAATTACACATATTTCGCGTGAAAGATAAAAATTGCAATTACACCTCCCGGGCAAATCATTATTAGGGTTGATCTAAAAAGTTTAAGAGCAAAAGCCTTTACAGGGCATTAAAAAGGCACAAATTAAAGGAAATGGGGCACTGTGCAGAAGAAATTGCACCCACTGTTCCCCCTCACATTAACACAGTCCTCAAAACATGCTACTTTTAAGGAAAATATATGGGGGCATATTAGCAAGAACCTCGTTAAAATTATCGCCGTTTTAGCTGCAGGAAACTGCTGCTAAAACTGCGAAAATGGGCTTGCTAATATGCGTCATAGAATTCCAATAGAATCCCAGGTTAGATGTGCAGGACATCTAACCTGGACTTCTATTGGAATTCTATAACGCATATTAGCAAGCCCATTATCGCCGTTTTAGCGACAGTGTCCTGCCGCTAAAACGGCGATAACTTTAACGAGCTTCGTGCTAATATGCTGCATAGTTTTATGCCGTGCCCAGAAGACTGTTGGCGGGGCTATGGAACATTGGGGTTGCCTAAAACCAAGCCTATGTAATCTCGATTCCACCTCATGGCCCTACCACGCACCACCAGACACTCCTTGCTCATTTATCTCACTTTTTCAACTTATTTTCCATCCATACTTTCTTTCTTTAGCACAGTTTTTCAGTCTTTGCCTTGCTCCTCCTTTCCCCATTTTTTGCATTTCACTCTCTTGCCCAGGATGAAAGCCCTGCTGATGAGGAAAAATATGTTCGGGTCCCCAAAAATGAGTGATGGTGGGCCCCACCTGCAACCACCGGTTCAAATCAACCACCGCCTGCCTTTAAAACCTTCAAAAAATGACTTAAGAGCGTAGACGCGTCACGATCTGAGGAATCCGGGGTGTGCTTGTGCTAACAAGTCCTTTTTAAAAGCACTTCTGACAGGCAGGCGCACCGCACAGCACAGTAGCTGCTCCTCCGTTGAGTTAAATAACCTCTGACACATGCTTGCCAAGCGATGCCCCTCTGACATCAAAACATTACTCAAGAACATTCCTCCCAACAGCAGGTAGCTACACTCAATTGCTTGGGCTGTCAAAACTCGCGGACGGCTCCTGCGAAATTACCTGAGATGTCTCCAGGCTTAAAATATGACTTAAAGGGATTGCGGCAGCGTTTGTCTTTGAGGCAACTCGAAGAGAAAGAAAAGCAGCCGGCAAACTCCGAGGATCAAAGGCGTGCTAGAGTTTGTGTTATTTTCTAGCCTATTAGACAGATTAATCCTTTAAATGTATTTTCTGTGAACACTTTTCATTGGCTGCATTTTTCAGCTGACTCGCAGTGTAATTTTAATCACAATTCGTACAATGGTGTGAGTCCCGCTTGGAGGACATACTAGGTTCACCGATAAAGGTAAGTTGAAGAAATATTAGGGGCAGATTTACAATAACAGGCGCATTCCTGCATATCAGCAGGGATTCGCCAGTTATTGTGTACCGCAGCTCCGCCACCCTGAATGCGCAGCATTTACAATGCGGCGCACCATAGGGGAAATACTGCACAGATCTGCACTGTGACGCATCTGTGCCGTAAAAGCGGCGCATTGCTGGAGTTGCGTCGCAAGCGCGACGCAGCTCCAGCAATACTCTGGGGGGTCCTATCTCCACAATGCTGTGTCAATCCTTACGCCTGCTTCAAGCAGGCACAGGGTTTTGACGCAGCATGGGCCCAAAAGTGACTGAGTCAAATCTTGTAGATTTCACTCAGCCACTTTTGGGAGGCGTTCCTGCACCGGAAACGCGATGAAACCCCTCTTTCTGGCGCAGGGCTTTACAACGTGACGCATCTGGGAGATATGATCCTCCATATGTTGTCCACCCTGATGTATTCGGGAGTATACTCTAGTCCGTTTTTTATTTTTAGTGACCCGCACGTCGACACGTGTGAGGTCAGGACGTAATTGGTAGAGACGTGAAGAAGGCTGTCCCAGCGGGCACCCGTTGTGCCGGTAAACTTCGTTCCCGACGCTTCCCGAATTCTCTGAGCCGTGCGGACCTGAGCTGCCAGGTACCTGCAGACTTCCGCGATCTTTTGTTTATTTTTAGATTGAGTTCCCGACAGCCCCACAGCACGACAGTTTGTATGACCAGAGTTTTGCGTGCCTGAGCTGTGCCATTTGTTCTTAGACTGCGTACCATTCCCAATTCGTGTATGCTTTCCCTAATTCGCGTGGGGACCTTATGTACAGTGGTGTGACTTATACTGTAGAGCACCCCAGCTCTTGTGATGTAGACATTTTGAGCAGCAGTAGTAGTTTTTTTAGCTTCTTCATTTTGGATTTGGTCCCTTTGAAGTGCTTCCCTTTTCGTTTCAGAGAGAGAAGAATTTATTCCTTCCCCGGCGGTGTATTTTTCTACCGAGTGGGCATTTGAAGTGAGCACCTACCTAGAGGTATGCGTGGTAATGGCGGTCCTTTACGCTTTGCTTGAATTGATTTCTCTTTCCTTGGTTAGGTTTTATAAAATTATATTCTGGGACACACAACCGGGCATCACAGATTTTTTATTTTTTATTATTTTTTCTGCCATATGCGTAGGACCCCCCGAGGGGTGTACTCCTACCCTGGAGCTTGCAACCACGGTGCACAGGGACCGTATAATTTCGTCGGATCTCGTGAGTATTTCTGAGATTCTGTTGACCCTCTGGTCTAGTCCCACCCTGCCCTGGGATGCATGGAATTTTGGGTGATTTATGCACGGGCCCCCACGCCATCTCCAACTGTCCTGGTGCAATGTGTTTACATTTTCCAGTATCTACACAGGTGGTGGTGCCCTTGATCCACTTGGTCATGTTTGTTTGGGGTGTTCCTTCATCCCGTTTCTTTTGCTAAATCCCTTTCCACACTCTTGCCCTCCCTCCTTCTTGTCCCTTTGTTTCTCTCCCTTCTCCCTTTTTTCCCCCCTGCTCTTGTTTTCAAGGCACTACATTAGTAACCTATGGGATAGTGTGGTTTTGGCAGAACTGTTTGTTGTGTATATATTGTAAATAATGTTCATTATATTTTAGTGTAATTTGGCCCTTCTGTCCTGAGGAAGCCCATAGATACGTGTGGCTGAAACACGACCGCAACTGCATCGACAGATATTCTGTGGAGGAGTCCGTTTCAATTGTTAAATTTGTGCTATACTGTAGCATAAGCGCCAGCTGAAATAATTTTGTTGGGGTAATTAGTTGCCCTAGGCACTGATACATAGGACTACCTGGCAGTGTAGCATTGGAATTCAGGAATGCGCACATAGACATACAAGTGTGTTTTTTCGTGTAATTTTTGTTTTTTTGTCTTTTTTAGGGCTGTGTTCTTTGTGCAATTTGAGTGTAAATATATATATATGTGATGTATATGTTGTGTATTGTATTATATGGAAGGATTGAGTACAAGTGAAGGTACTTTTGTTGTATATAATCATTTGTTGCTTGTTTTTCATGCTCCACCTAGTTGTTTGATACAGCTATATATGTGACCATAATTTGTGTATTTATTACTTTATAAAATTCATTTTTGGATATATCAAGGCTTTTAATTTAACCTTGATTACAAATAAACACTGAATCGATCCCTCTGTGCCTCTTTGTATTTATATACATCTTTTTGATGTCATGTGCTCATGTACATGAGGGTAATTTGGGCACAACCTCCCCTTTCTGTTTCCAGCATCTGGGAGATGCGTCACGTTGTAAATACCCAGCACCATGGCGCCTCTTATGCACCACCGCTGCATCACAAAAGTGATGCAACGGCGGCATAAAAGAGGGGGCTTGCAAATCTGCCCCTTAGTCTTTAAGCCTAGAACCTGCTCATAGCTTTAAAGTATATTTAGGCTTCTGGACTTAATTTAGAACTTTATGGGTCCGATTAGTGGAGGGCTAAATTCCGATCCCTGTGCAAACACCAATTTGCACAGGAATCTGAGTTACAAGTTGGGTGATAACTATCATACTGTCACAGTTTTACCCTGATAAATTCCAGCAGGTCAAATCAGTTGAAATTTATGGGTGAAAAGCCCCGTAAATAAGGCAAAAGATATGAGATTTGGTATGTTAAATACCGTCTCAGCACCTTATGCTTCATTTGCAAGTTAAAAAGTCGGAATAGGAAGAAGGAATGGAAACATAGTGCCCTGTTCTGCAAAGTTGTTTTTTATAGAAAGATGGTCTGCATAATTGCAGTATAATTTTCTTAAAGTTATTACATAATTTAGACAACGCTGCCACATAACTTGACCCCTCACAACTGCACAATTCCAGTGGACCTGAACATGCTTTATCTGCAAAATGTTATGAAAGGATAATCCATTGCATTTGTCTCATAACATAAGCATTTGTAAAGCGCACGTTCACCCATAGGTCTCTTGGCGCTGAATAATAGATGTTTATTGTTACACATCAATGATACTCATTTTATCGAACTCAGATGAATGAAAGGCTGAGTGGACCCCCGGAATTTGAACCTGTGATCATGAGGTCAAACACAGGATCCTGCAGTGGATGCATTAGTCCACGGAGTTACCAGAGCCGCCTCAGGGTCAGATTTTTAGTGTGACTTGCACTTGATTTCCAAGGCCCGATTTAGAAACGTTTTCTTTCTGCAGTTGTGTCTTAATCTAGGTGTCAATGCAATTTATTGTGTGAATTTCTAGAAATTAGACGTATGCTTACTTATCTGTTCAAAGAAAAGGGTGTGCTCATTTTTTATTGCTAACAAAGTTTTGCAAAGGTCCAAATGATTGCACTTTGCACAGTTTCCAAGTTTACATATGCATTTGACTGTGAAAAGTCTTTTCTACCGTTTCAAACGTCATAATTTTCCCACGAATATTGGAAACCTTTAAACAGGAAACTTTTGCTGAAATTGCAAAAAATGACATACAACTTTACAAAAGTGGTAAGAAAAAACAGCTTTGCAACTTTACACAACCCTAAAAAGGTTTTGTAAATCAGGTCTGTGTAGAACCATGACTTCATCCTGAAAAGTCATGAGTAAGTCACAAGGAAGTAAAATACAACAACTCACATCATTTCTGGAGAGTCCACTTTGTTAAACATGTGGCCCAGATTCACAAAGAGTTGATGTAAGGCAGGGCAGCAAGCAATGTTGCTGTGCTGCATTGTGTGAAATGGGGAGAATAAAACTGTGCTATACCTAAAGAAGAATGGGCACAGTTCTAATCTCTCCCTGAGCTAGCCCACTTTCAGTAGTCATGTGCAACGATGGCATCCTTGCACCGTACTGCAGGGGTGCCTGTGTTGTGGTCAGCATAATTTTTGTACAACAAGGAGTCCGTTCCTGCACAAAAATATGTGATAAGTCAACTTCCTCTGTTTGGTGCAGACTGCAGCACACATTCAAAGTGGAAACAACAAGGGCAAATAAAAATAATAATTCTCATTCCCCCGGCCTCAAGGAGGCACAGCATTTGGCGCAAATCCATGTATACTCTGGGGCAGATTTACAAGCCCCTTGTGCCTCATTTGCGCCGATGTTGTGTCACTTTTGTGACGCAGTGCCGGCGTAAACCATGTGCCACATTGCGCCCGATTTACAACGTGACGCATCTAGGGAGATGCGTCACGTTGTAAAGACCTGCGCCACATGAAACCTGCGTCAGCTTTCATGTGGGCGTGCCGGCGCAGGGGAGGGAAGTGGGGGGGGGGGCTTTCCGTCACCGGAACGTCACCGGAGCGCCTCGGAAAAGTGCCTGAGTGAAATCTACAAGATTTAATTCAGTCACTTTTCCGACGCCGCTGCATCAAAACCTTGCGCCTGCTTGAAGCCGGGATAAGGCTTGACGCACCATGTTGTACATAGGCAGGGTTGGAACAGTGCTGGAGTTGCGTCGCGCCTGCAACACAACTCCAGCACTGCTCCAACCTTACGCCGGCAGATGCGACGCGCATCTGTTTATTCTTGCGCTATGATGCGCCGCATTGTAAATGCGGCGCATCTGTGGTGGCGCCAGGGTAAACTTGCGTCAGGCATCTTTCCTGGCTCATCCCTGCTGATTTGCAGGGATGCGCCAGGAAACATAAATCTGCCCAAATGTGTTTGTAGATTTGGATTTGTGTCAATCTATGGGTGCATGCACGGGAACGCCAATGCACCACCCATGAATGCCCCCTTGACACAACGTAACACAACACAGCCATTTGTGTTGGTTTGCACACACCAATTTGGATTTTGCATAAGGCCTGCGTTAGAAAAGTGATGCAAACACGATGCAAAATCTTTGTAAATCTGAGCCTGGATTTAAGCTTCTGCTGGGATCCCTGGACACAAAATCTAATCACACGCACCTCCTTGGTAGGAATGCTACCCTAGGCAATTCGTGACCTTCTGCACGCTCTGCATCTCTTCAGTGCTCAGGTGAACCACTCCATGTTTACTGACAGCATCAGGACTGACACACTGTGCTCTCAGATTCGGAGGACAATGACAGGCAATGCACATTATTGTCATTCCTTGAATGTGGGCGACCTGTCAGCGACTCAAAGATATGCGGCTGAAGCAGCAACAGCAGATCAGATGTCTCCTTTTTCCATAAAACATAAAAGCTCTGAAAGGCATGAGTAACCTATAATGAGTGGTTTCGAAAAATGTTACCAGAGCCTTTGCTAAGAGACTAAATCCGACTACACCAGTCAGTGCTTAATTTGACCAGGTCACAGGTCGGACCCACAGCACTCAAGTTTGGGGGCCGACACTTATTTTTCCTCATCAGACTTTGACCCAGAGCAAGAGAGAGAAAAACACAAAAGGAAGAAAAAAACAGAACAAGTGTGACAAAGAAAGAAATCAAGGATAATAAAGTACAGAAAGAGTGAGATAAAGTGCTAGCGAGTGTCTGGTGGTGGATGTAAGAGGCAAAGAGTGAGATAAAGTGCTAGCGAGTGTCTGGTGGTGGATGAAAGAGGCAAAGGTGAGATAAAGAGCTAGCGAGTGTCTGGTGGTGGATTAAAGAGGCAATGGGTAAGATAAAGAGCTAGCGAGTGTCTGGTTTGTGGATGAATGAGGCAAAGGGTAAGATAAAGAGCAAGCGAGTGTCTGGTGGTGGATGAAAGAGGCAAAGGGTGAGATAAAGTGCTAGCAAGTGTCTGTTGGTGGGTGAAAGAGTCAAAGAGTGAGATAAAGTGTTAGCAAGTGTCTGTTGGTGGGTGAAAGAGTCAAAGAGTGAGATAAAGTGATAGCGAGTGTCTGGTGGTGGATGACAGAGGGAAAGGGTAAGATAAAAAGCTAGCGAGTGTCTGGTGGTGGATGAAAGAGGCAAAGGGTAAGATAAAGAGCTAGCGAGTGTCTGGTGGTGGATGAAAGAGGCAAAGGGTGAGATAAAGTGCTAGCAAGTGTCTGGTGGTGGATGAAAGAGGCAAAGGGTAAGATAAAGAGCTAGCGAGTGTCTGGTGGTGGATGAAAGAGGCAAAGGGTAAGATAAAGAGCTAGCGAGTGTCTGGTGGTGGATGAAAGAGGCAAAGGGTGAGATAAAGTGCTAGCAAGTGTCTGGTGGTGGATGTAAGAGGCAAAGAGTGAGATAAAGAGCTAGCGGGTGTCTGCAGGTGGATGAAAGAGGCAAAGGGTAAGATAAAAGAGCTAGCGATTGTCTGGTGGTGGATGAGAGAGGCAAAGGGCGAGATAAAGTGCTAGCAAGTGTCTGTTGGTGGGTGAAAGAGTCAAATAGTGAGATAAAGTGCTAGCAAGTGTCTGATGCTGGATGAAAGAACCAAAGAGTGAGATAAAGTGTTAGCGAGTGTCTGGTGGTGGATAAAAGAGGCACAAGCTGGAATCCAGTCTTTGAGGCACTGGTATTCACCACACCAAGATTCAATGGCACTGCACAAGGTCTTCTGAGCAAAACTTTGGGCCCTGACACTTATTACTTTACACTTTAAGCACTGATAACAACACTGACATAATGTTGTTACTGAGTCCACATATCACGAAGCCAAAAAATTTCAATAAAATGTAGTGTAAATTTTAAATATTCTGGCGACTAACCCTAGATATTGCGGGGCATCAAACTGTTTCCAAAAGTAGTTGGACATTTTCCTTTTGCTGCTCTGGTTCTGACTTTGTCAGACCCGTCACAGCAGCAATGACATGTTCCACAAGGAATCTTGTCAGGCAGCAGATAAGGAATACCATGACAAGGATGAGAGGGAGGAGAAGGAAACACACCAAGGTGGAAAAAGGAACACGTGAAAAGGTAATATAATGGACAGCAAGGCAGGGAGGGACCGAGGCAAGGGATGAGATTTTAGGTAGAAGGAAGGTGAGGCGGAGGGGAAGGGATGTAATGATGGTAAGTGGTAGGCAAGGTACAGAGACTCAGAAGAAAGAAGCCAGATGATGGGATGCACCGTCCCTTGGGATAGGAGGTAGGGAAACAGGAAATGGAATGGAAAGGTCCAGAGCAGGGAGTGGAAGGTACTGAGTAATATGGGAGGGGAAACAACAGTGGGGCAGTGAACTGCATGGCTGTGCAAAAATATATTCACCAGATTGTACCTGATGTCCCATTCCCCAGCATTTCTCTCTGCCAGATCATAAAGATAAATTATGGAAAAACTGTAAATGCATCCCAAAGATAAACGAAAATGTGGAGAGGCACGGGTTACATACATTGCATACAACATAATATGAATCTAAATACTATGACCTTTATTAAGGAAGGGCATGGTGAATGTTTTTGAAGGGCATATTATGTGTGCAACATGCACGCTCTGGGATGTGCAAGAAATTTTTGATTGCATTTGGATGGCATTCTTTTTGCATGCTTTGGCTCACAGTTCCACCACAGCCACATGAACTTACCTTCACCACAAAACAGTCAGTTCAGCTTTAAATGTCAGACCGTCTCTCATCTGCATGGGTGCACAAATAATAAGAATGAGGGGGCATATTACCAAGCAATAGCGATAATTATCGCTATTGCTTGGTTAGAGACAAAAATTTACAGCTGAGCTGCGGCGATTCTTATCGCAGATATACCAAGGTTTATCGCAAATGCGATAAAAATCGGCCGTAATGCATGAATATCGCTTAAAAGTCAGCGATATTCATGCATTACCGAGCTAATGCTCTTAGCCATGTTATCCACCTCCCATTGGATAACATGGCTAAGAACTGCTCAGGGCAGGTGTTAGCAATTGGTAATAGTAGATAGCGATGTTAGCGACTGTTTCCAGTCGCTAACATCTTGGCACACCCACTTTGCATGTCATTAGTGAGAAATATCACTGACATGCTAAGTGGGGCCCAAGATGGTCGCTATCTCCTACTAGCTGTCGCTAACTGGTGTTAGCGACAGCTAGGTGATAGGGAGATAATTTTATCTCCGCTTTCTTGGCTTTTAAAGCCAAACAAGCGGAGATAAACCCCCTTGATAATATGCCCCGAGGTTTCTACAGTGCATAGTTACCTCAAGAGAGGTGTTCCAGCGCTCGGTGCCAAAGCCCATCTACCTGCAGTTCTCAAAACCCTCTACATCCTGATCTGAAGAAGCCTGTTTTACGTATTTTTCTGAACATTTCCTCTGACTGGGCCTGCCGATCTTCTAGGGGCAGAGCATTCCACAGTTTAGGTGCTAGGAAGCCGAACGACTTCCCACCCATCCGTGCTTTCGTCACTCTGGGCACTATAGGCAACAGCTCCCTAACTGACCTGAGGTTCCTCTGAGGTACGTAAGATCTCACCAACAGTTGTAGGTACCGTGGCCCTTTATTGTTCATAGCTTTATCACAAAAGCATAAGGCTTTAAAGTTGCTCTTTGTCTCACAGGGAGGCAGTGAAGCTGCCAGAGCGCATCCTTCATGTGCCCCCGCTTGGGTAGATTCAGATTGAGCCTAGCTGCCGCATTCTATACTCTTTGCAATTTGTTGAGTCTACTTTGTGTCACTCCAAGGTATAAGCCATTAGAGTAGTCCAGCTTTAATACTATCAAGCTCTGAACCACTGCGTTCCTGGAGTCTGCTGGTAAGAAGCATGTTATGTTTCTCAGCATTTTCAAAAGACCAAAACATTTTCCCGCCACCGCCGAGACATGATTCGGGTTTGAAAGCTGCAACTGGGGAAATTACGTTTCAATCTTTCTAGTGCCCCAGCTGTAGTCTCAGAGTATGATGTAGGTGCTCAATGAACCATGTGTATTTTCTCCATGTTTTTCTAATAAAAACACCACGATTTAAACATAAAATCGCCCATGCAGAAAGCTGTTGCCTAGTAGTCTGTCAATTTCTGATCATAGAGGTTGGCCTATCATTTCATGTCACTGAGAAGCTATGAGGTGCACTGGTAGGCAGTGTAAATTAGATTTCTATTCTCTAGAGCACTGCAGTTTCCACTGCTGTAATACCATCTGCGACTCTTAAATCCACACATGTACAATGAGATCAACTATGTGTTTGTGCAGACACCCATGTGACACAAAGTGGCACAAACTTTAGCACTGATCATTTTATCTCAGAATATATGCTGTGCCAATAAGTTGACACATGCTCTGTGGGAAATAGCTCTGCATTATGTAGCATCAAACTTTTGCCAACTGTAAGTTGCACCTCCCAATTCTAATATTTAACGAAAAGGTAATTTATGAATGTCCATCCAGTATTAAGAATGTTCAGGTGTCTTTATTCTTCTTTTTAATTGGAACCAAAGCACAGAGCAGCCAACGCGTTTCGTTCTTTTTGAACAAGAACTTCGTCAAGGCCATTATACTGCTACAAGTTGTTTTTAGCCTGAAGACGCAACCTACAGTTGGCAAAAGTTTATGTTGGTAGTGAGAGAGCGCAATTTGAATGAAACATATGTCTGTACCATATTTACAAGCCTGTCACGTAAAGTTAACACGTGTAGCGTAACGTTAGCTTATGTAACTTAAGTAATAAGAAAATGTATTTGTATTTACTCTAGAATGTGCATTAGAATTAGAAAGGCCCGTATATAGGTTGGGCTAAATATAGAAATGTGTGAAAATGTTTAAGAACAGTAGAATGTGCTAAACAGAATTCATGTATGCAATAATTAAACGGAGAAAGAAGATGAAATGTAAATTGAAGAAATGTGCAGACTATATAGCACTGTGTAAGGACGAGAGTATAACGTTGCATTTTATGTAACATGGATTCGATTATAATCAATGATTTGCTAATTCGATTATATATATATGTGTGTTAAAAGTCATACCGTTTAGAAGAGTTTGTAGGAATTTTAGAATGGTGTGTTCATATGTGATTTTAACCTAACGGACCAAGTGTTCGCAAGAGTGTAGTCTACTGCGTATAATTTAGTGGGCTCACTGGGATAGGGGAATAGCTTTGATCTGTACGTGCGAGACAAGAGTCAAAGGCCTCGTTAAATTAAAGTGACAATGCTGGACGAAGTTTATGGCCTAAGTGAGATAAGCGACGCTTGGAATTTGGGGTCTTGTTTAGAAGTGACTGTTCTCAGGACCAAAAGGGTTACAATCACAACTGTAATGAATAGAGCTCTGTTTGAGGTGATAGACTTTGGTTTGAAAGTGTCAACTGGAATGTCATGGAGGTTACCAGCACGATGACGAAGATGGCGCCTGAGAAGCAAGGTCAACTTAACAGACGACTCAAAGAGACGAACTATGGAAAAAACCCAGAAGCGAGACTACGTGAAATGTGTACGTGGTGGGCGTCTCAAAGGGGCGTTCCACCCATACTGTGATTTTGTATTTAGGGACAGCACCCCGGGGAGAAGAGCAGAGCAGAGCGCAGATGGCCAGAGCAGAGCAGAAAGAGAGCTGATGACTTGAGCAAGGAGAGAGAGCAGTAGGCCGAGGACCCTTAGAGAGCGGATGGGTAGGCAGATAGGGTACTGCTTCTCGACATAGGTTTCCATCAGAGACAAAGAGAGTTTGAACTTCTTTGGAAGTCAAACTGCTGACACCTTTTTAGGTAAAGAACTTGCTGAGTAGGAATGTCATCTAGTACAGAGTAGGGAGAGTTTTAATCTTGTTTATTCATTTTCTGTAAATGACGCAGCAGATTCACTTTGTGTCTATGCTATTCAATTTGTTGATTTTGGAATTGGTTTTGATCGTTTTCTTTTGTAGACTGAGATTCTTTAGGGAATTTATGTTTCTTTTAGTACCTGTATACTTGTTAAACCTTATCTTGAGAGGATTGTATTTGCAATTAACGCTGGTTTTATATTAAACTTTTTAAACTTTACCAGTCGTAAGTGGTTCTTCAGAGTTGCGTCAGTCTATGGGGTTGATTTAACTTATGTGGGTTTGCCTTTTACTCAATGACAGTCAATAATCGATCCAAAATTGGATGAATGTGATAGGTATCTAGGTGATCAGATAAGATACCAAAATCTCATTCCCCGCAGTAGTCTTGATTGCCCCTTGGAAACGGCTGGGGCAGTGGTGTTGCACACCGTGAGAGGAAAAGGCTCGAATG
The DNA here is from genome assembly GCF_964263255.1 of Lissotriton vulgaris. Taxonomy (NCBI): domain Eukaryota; kingdom Metazoa; phylum Chordata; class Amphibia; order Caudata; family Salamandridae; genus Lissotriton; species Lissotriton vulgaris. The sequence goes on along the minus strand of NC_141695.1, from coordinate 1,591,843,484 downwards.
TTAGTTTGAGTAGAGGAGGGCTGGTAAAAGGATTGCTGTACTTATTCTAGAGGGAGGTGTGTCACATACACTTCGTAGTGTGTGTTGGGTTGTGCTGTTTTGTTTCTGGTTTTAAACATAGCATCAAACTCCCAGATAATTAATGGAAAGGTGGTGCTGGGGCGGAACATTGGAAGCACTCCTAGGATTTCAAGTGAAGCCAGATTTACTCAAGTAGCATGACCTAGCTTTGCATAAAGACCCAGGTCAAGATTTACTATTATTTGGAGCAGTGAAAGACAGCAAGACCACTTGTTGTACTGCGCTGTGTCATGTGAAGAGATAAGGAATGTGCTACATTTACTAATATAGGGCGCATTCCTAGTCTCTCTCTCTGTGTTTGTGCACACAATGCAGCCTAGCATCCATACAGGAACCCGCACAATGGTGCAAGGGTGCCTGCTTTACAGGCAGGATTGTTTTTGTGCAGGAAGGGACACGTTCTTGCACACATACTGCCTCTAGAGCAGAGGTCTTCAATCTGTGGGGCGCGACCCCCAGGGGGGTCGTGGAGTCCTGGGAAGGGGGTCGCAGATTCTGTTGGAGCGTGCAGCAGTTCCTGGCGTCAGGCTGATTGAGGCCGGGTGATCACGGTGGAGGCCTAATTCACGCCTCATTAACAAGTAAAGGTCTTCTGAAGACCTGTGAAGTACTCGGGTGTGCCTTTCTGTGTGTCCCGAAGCTGTTTCAGCCGGGCTCACTTACACGTGCTGGGGAGGGGGGGGGGGGGGTGTCTGGGGGAGGAGGCTGTAGCCCTTTGAGTTCAATCAATGGACTTAGCTGTGGGGTTTATTTTTATTTTTAACGTTTTATATAGCGCTAGCTTAACCCGTAGGTATCAGAGCGCTTTACAAACACACATAGCAAACAGCAGAAGGACATTACAGTCATTGGTTCAAGTCCCTTATACCTGGCGCCTGTGCAGGAGAAATGTGCCTGAAACTGTTCTTCACCGTGAGGTGTTTATACAGCCTGTCTGCCCCCCCCCCCCTCCAAGCAGGGAAGCACAGAGATGCCCTCCCATGAGAGAGGAAGAAGGAAGAAGACACAGAGAGATACTGACCCCACCCCCATGAGAGAGGCACAGAAAAGGTGGGTGGATGAAGGATGAATGTATGTGTGGATGGAAGGATGAAGGGTGGGTGGATGGATGGATGGATGGAAGGAAGGATGAAGGATGGATGGGTGGATGTAAGGATGAATAGATGGATGTGTGAAAAGGTGGGTGGATGAATGATGAGTGGATGGATGTAAAGATGAAAGGGTAGATGGATGGATGAAGGATGAAAGGATGGATGTGTGAAAAGGTGGGTGGATGAATGATGAGTGGATGGATGTAAAGATGAAAGGGTGGATGGATGGATGAAGGAAGGATGGATGGATGTGTGAAAAGGTGGGTGGATGGATGGATGAAAGGGTGGGTGGGTGAATGATGAGTGGATGGATGTAAAGATGAAAGGGTGGATGGATGGATGAAGGATGGATGGATGTGTGAAAAGGTGGGTGGATGGATGGATGAAAGGGTGGGTGGATGAATGATGAGTGGATGGATGTAAAGATGAAAGGGTGGGTGGATGGATGGATGAAGGATGGATGGATGTGTGAAAAGGTGGGTGGATGGATGGATGAAAGGGTGGGTGGGTGAATGATGAGTGGATGGATGTAAAGATGAAAGGGTGGATGGATGGATGAAGGATGGATGGATGTGTGAAAAGGTGGGTGGATGGATGGATGAAAGGGTGGGTGGAGGAATGATGAGTGGATGGATGTAAAGATGAAAGGGTGGGTGGATGGATGGATGAAGGATGGATGGATGTGTGAAAAGGTGGGTGGATGGATGGATGAAAGGGTGGATGGATGAAGGATGTATGTATGGATGGATGTGTGAAAAGGTGGGGGATGAATGATGGGTGGATGGGGGTGGATGGATGGATGGATGGATGAAAGGGTAGGTGGATGGATGAAGGATGGATGGATGAAAGGGTGGATGGATGAAGGATGTATGTATGGATGGAAGGACAAAAAGGTAGATGGATGAAGGGTGGATGTATGGGTGGATGGAAGGATGAAGGGTGGGTGGATGGATGGATGGATGGAAGGAAGGATGAAGGATGGATGGGTGGATGTAAGGATGAATAGATGGATGTGTGAAAAGGTGGGTGGATGAATGATGAGTGGATGGATGTAAAGATGAAAGGGTAGATGGATGGATGAAGGATGAAAGGATGGATGTGTGAAAAGGTGGGTGGATGAATGATGAGTGGATGGATGTAAAGATGAAAGGGTGGATGGATGGATGAAGGAAGGATGGATGGATGTGTGAAAAGGTGGGTGGATGGATGGATGAAAGGGTGGGTGAATGATGAGTGGATGGATGTAAAGATGAAAGGGTGGATGGATGGATGAAGGATGGATGGATGTGTGAAAAGGTGGGTGGATGGATGGATGAAAGGGTGGGTGGATGAATGATGAGTGGATGGATGTAAAGATGAAAGGGTGGGTGGATGGATGGATGAAGGATGGATGGATGTGTGAAAAGGTGGGTGGATGGATGGATGAAAGGGTGGGTGGGTGAATGATGAGTGGATGGATGTAAAGATGAAAGGGTGGATGGATGGATGAAGGATGGATGGATGTGTGAAAAGGTGGGTGGATGGATGGATGAAAGGGTGGGTGGATGAATGATGAGTGGATGGATGTAAAGATGAAAGGGTGGGTGGATGGATGGATGAAGGATGGATGGATGTGTGAAAAGGTGGGTGGATGGATGGATGAAAGGGTGGGTGGGTGAATGATGAGTGGATGGATGTAAAGATGAAAGGGTGGATGGATGGATGAAGGATGGATGGATGTGTGAAAAGGTGGGTGGATGGATGGATGAAAGGGTGGGTGGAGGAATGATGAGTGGATGGATGTAAAGATGAAAGGGTGGGTGGATGGATGGATGAAGGATGGATGGATGTGTGAAAAGGTGGGTGGATGGATGGATGAAAGGGTGGATGGATGAAGGATGTATGTATGGATGGATGTGTGAAAAGGTGGGGGATGAATGATGGGTGGATGGGGGTGGATGGATGGATGAAAGGGTAGGTGGATGGATGAAGGATGGATGGATGAAAGGGTGGATGGATGAAGGATGTATGTATGGATGGAAGGACAAAAAGGTAGATGGATGAAGGATGGATGTATGGGTGGATGGAAGGATGAAGGGTGGGTGGATGGATGGATGGATGGAAGGAAGGATGAAGGATGGATGGGTGGATGTAAAGATGAAAGGGTAGATGGATGGATGAAGGATGAAAGGATGGATGTGTGAAAAGGTGGGTGGATGAATGATGAGTGGATGGATGTAAAGATGAAAGGGTGGATGGATGGATGAAGGAAGGATGGATGGATGTGTGAAAAGGTGGGTGGATGGATGGATGAAAGGGTGGGTGGGTGAATGATGAGTGGATGGATGTAAAGATGAAAGGGTGGATGGATGGATGAAGGATGGATGGATGTGTGAAAAGGTGGGTGGATGGATGGATGAAAGGGTGGGTGGATGAATGATGAGTGGATGGATGTAAAGATGAAAGGGTGGGTGGATGGATGGATGAAGGATGGATGGATGTGTGAAAAGGTGCGTGGATGGATGGATGAAAGGGTGGGTGGGTGAATGATGAGTGGATGGATGTAAAGATGAAAGGGTGGATGGATGGATGAAGGATGGATGGATGTGTGAAAAGGTGGGTGGATGGATGGATGGTAAAGGGTGGGTGGAGGAATGATGAGTGGATGGATGTAAAGATGAAAGGGTGGGTGGATGGATGGATGAAGGATGGATGGATGTGTGAAAAGGTGGGTGGATGGATGGATGAAAGGGTGGATGGATGAAGGATGTATGTATGGATGGATGTGTGAAAAGGTGGGGGATGAATGATGGGTGGATGGGGGTGGATGGATGGATGGATGGATGAAATGGTAGGTGGATGGATGAAGGATGGATGGATGAAAGGGTGGATGGATGAAGGATGTATGTATGGATGGAAGGACAAAAAGGTAGATGGATGAAGGATGGATGTATGGGTGGATGGAAGGATGAAGGGTGGGTGGATGGATGGATGGATGGAAGGAAGGATGAAGGATGGATGGGTGGATGTAAGGATGAATAGATGGATGTGTGAAAAGGTGGGTGGATGAATGATGAGTGGATGGATGTAAAGATGAAAGGGTAGATGGATGGATGAAGGATGAATGGATGGATGTGTGAAAAGGTGGGTGGATGAATGATGAGTGGATGGATGTAAAGATGAAAGGGTGGATGGATGGATGAAGGATGGATGGATGTGTGAAAAGGTGGGTGGATGGATGGATGAAAGGGTGGGTGGATGAATGATGAGTGGATGGATGTAAAGATGAAAGGGTGGATGGATGGATGAAGGATGGATGGATGTGTGAAAAGGTGGGTGGATGGATGGATGAAAGGGTGGATGGATGAAGGATGTATGTATGGATGGATGTGTGAAAAGGTGGGGGATGAATGATGGGTGGATGGATGGATGGATGGATGAAAGGGTAGGTGGATGGATGAAGGATGGATGGATGAAAGGGTGGATGGATGAAGGATGTATGTATGGATAGAAGGACAAAAAGGTAGATGGATGAAAGATGGATGTATGGGTGGATAAAAGGTTGCATGGATGAATGATGGATGCATGGATGGATGTGTGAAAAGGTGGGGGGATGAATGATGGGTGGATGGATGGATGAAAGGGTGGGTGGATGAAGGATGGATGTATGGATGAAAGGGTGGATGGATGTATGGATGGAATAATGAAAGGGTGGATGGATGAAGGATGGATAGGTGAAATGGTGGATGTATGGATGGAAGGATGAAAGGGTGGATGGATGAAGGATGGATGTATGGATGGATGGGTAAAAGGTTGCATGGATGAATGATGGATGGATGGATGTGTGAAAAGGTGGGTGGATGAATAGATGGGTGGATAGGTAAAGGATGGACGTATGGATGGAAGGATGAAAGGGTGGATGGATGTGTGAAAGTGTGGGTGGATGAATGATGGATGGATGGATGTGATGAGGTCTAACAGGCGCATTTATGGTTGTCGATAGTTGTTGATGATGAGGAGTACCAGTTTCTAGAATCTTTTGTCGTAAGGGGGTCCTTACGCCTAAAAAGGTTTTACAAGGGGGTCTCGGCATCAAAAAGTTTGAAGACCTCTGCTCTAGAGGCATACCTATGTTTTAACCCCTTTGATGCTCATGACGAACTCAGCCTTCATGAGGTACACCTCTCGTTCACTCATGACGAGCTGAGCTCGTCATGAACAATGGGAATAAATCGGGATCAGCACAGGATGGGAATACCATCAGCATTGATGGTGTTAATAAAAAACATATTTCTTTTGCTTACACCTGTGATGGGAAGGCATAGCATTTTTATGCATCCTCAGGTTGACTGGTCCTAGTAAATCTGGGTATGCCTCAAAATTCATTAATGGTTGCGTAGGAACACTCACGCTCCACCATGGAATGCCTTCCCAATGCAGAGTAATGCAATGCAGCACAAGCCACAGGCCTTGCATTACTTTGAATTTTCTACGTCAGGCAAAGCCACGCAAGGTGGCTTTGCATGGCTTAGAAAACCTCACTGAAGCCCTTGCGTTGCCTTGTGTCACCTTGCATGAGACAATGACAACGCAAGGGCTTCGTAAATTTGGGCATTGGTGGTAATTGAATCCAAACGCAGTCAATGAGCAACAGGAATATCATGTATGACTGGTGACATTTTCATGCCATTACATATTTTACTAGTATACCCGTTGGGAAGTTGTCATAGAAGAGAAATATTTACCTAAGGGTTTACCAGGTTTCAGTTTTACAGCATCCCTACTGTCCCACCTTTGCAATGTGAGGGTTGTATTGCATTTTTATGCAAGCGCAGTTAATGACATAATTGACCTCTGACTACTTATGAATATGGGCCAGCACAATTTTGCACCGTTAACGTGGCACAGTACTGCAGATTTTCACATATCGCTGACCTGACCAACTTTAAGTAGACCTAGTCCTACATTTATCCAAGCCTATAGAGGTAACTCAATCACTCACTCACTCACTCACTCACTCACTCACTCACTCACTCACTCACTCACTCACTCACTCACTCACTCACTCACTCACTCACTCACTCACTCACTCACTCACTTACTCACTCACTCACTGCCTTATTCACAAAGCTATTCTCGTGCCCCAATTTCCATAGAAACTAGCTACCTATGTAATAATCATGTAGAACCTTGTTGCAAATGGTATTGTTCCCAGGGTGACAACTCTGGGTGAAACACATCATCTCGCAATTCCAAGTGGGTCTAGGCCAGTGTCAAACTCCAAACCCGTTCATACCAGGCCCTGAGACACCAGAGATTCTCATAGGGAGCAGGGGCAGAAGCGGTGGGCAGCAGCAATACGTGATAGCTGCCTACTCGATGCAGCAGTCTGGGGGGAGCAGAAAATGCTACACTCGAACAGCCCAAAGTCCGCCCTGCATCGCGAACCCCATGCCTCATTGGCCTTACTACTGACACTGTCCGCCTTCTCTTAGCAGATAAGAAATGTTAGCAGTTTTCTCCCCAGACTCAGGGATAATCAAAGGGTAAAAGTTCCAGTATCTGGGTCTGTGTGAAAATTCCCCATTTTGGGGTGAAAACTCAGTGATGCCTAAATTTGGTACAATACCAGCTGGGATGAGAGGATTCCGGCCCCCGTTATCCCTGCACTGAATTCCAGCCAACATAGAACATGGGCAACACTCAGCAAAGGACAGATGCCAAATTGAATGTAAAACTATTAACATTATGAATACAATTGTAGTACATCAGCATATGCTGATATCTTCGATTGGCGTTAAAAACAGGACAGATTTACATATGCATAGACAAACCACTGATTTGTTTACTAGATGTACTTGTGCCATCTTCTTTTGATCCACTTAGTTTTATAAACCACGTTACACCAGTGCAGTGACATTTTTGAACCCCAACTAGTGCTAAAATAATATATACACCAACTAACCAGTGTAAAATGCAAATTTCTGTACTGGCCATTCAGTGCAAATGTAGTTTTAGCACCATTTGTCTGTAGGATCGGACTGGGTCAAAAAATAAGCCCAGTAACCAAAATGAAAGTGGCCCTCATTAGTGAGTCAGATAGCTAAAAAAAAGTAGCCCATGTTTACAAATCATGGCAGTTTTGAACTTGCAAAGACACACTGTATAAGTGATGAATGAATGCATTATTTGAGTTTGCTGCAGGTAATGTTTCTTTTAATATTGGAGAAATCAACAGCATTACCCGACCCAACAGATCATAAAACAGGCCCCAAAACAGCCAAAAAATGACCCACACACTGGGCCCGATTCACAGAACTAATTTAAGACAAAATCCTAAACGTACTACCATTTTGGTATTCACAGAAGGCACTTACTCATTTTAGTATTCACAGAAGGCACTTGCTCATTTTGTTATTCACAGAAAGCACTTACTCATCAATGAGTAATTGCCTTCTGTGAATACCAAAATGGTAGTAAGTTTAGGATTTTGTCTTAAGTTAGTTCTGTGAATCGGGCCTCTCAGATCATCCCATTGGGCACTGCATGATTGCCCTATAGGCCAATCCGACCCTGGTTGCCTGGACCAGATTGTACTTTTTCGCACATCCGATAATGCAAAATTCCACTACACTAAACTGGTGGAAAGTTTGTTTATTCCGACACGACGTTGAATCTGTTTACTACAGCCCTCTTTTCAAACATTTAACCAGTGACTTTACAGTGAAACAGAAGAACAAGTGCTTCACGTCATGACTTGAATATGTGACTTATATCTGCAAACAAATACCCCACATAACATCACTCTGCAATTATTATTCTGCAAAGACAAACACCCCACAAATTATCACAACGCAAACTTTTATGACGACTATGCCTTTACCACGCATGCCTTTACAACGCAAAGGCATACAGGTTAAAGGTATACTCATTGTAAAAGTTTAAAGGTAAGTGTGAGTACCCTACCCTACCCTACCCTACCCTACACCCTAATGTAGTACCCCTGCACAACCCACCCTCGACACACAGTCCTTTTCCTACAATAACACTACCAAGCAAAACCCCCCAACACGACCATAAACCACTTTTCTTCCCTACACAAACACTACAACACTACCCTAATGCACTACCCCTACACAACCCTACACTACACAAACACCACATCACTACCCTACACTATACAAACACTACCCTAAACCCTAAAACACTACCCTACACTCCACAAACACTACAACACTACCCTAAACCCTAAAACACTACCCCCAGCATGACCCTACACTACACAAACACTACAACACTACCCTAAACCCTAAAACACTACCCCCCAGCATGACCCTACACTACACAAACACTACAACACTACCCTAAACCCTAAAACACTACCCCCAGCATGACCCTACACTACACAACACACACTACAACACTGCCATAGACCCTAAAACACTACCCCCAGCATAACCCTACACTACACAAACACTACAACACTACCCTAAACCCTAAAACACTACCCCTGCATGACCCTACACTACACAACACTACATTACCCTAAACCCTAAAACACTACCCCCTGCATAACCCTCCACTACACAAACACTACAACATGACCCTAAACCCTAAACCCTAAAACACTACCCCCAGCATGACCCTACACTACACAAACACTACAACACTACCCTAAACCCTAAAACACTACCCCTGCATGACCCTTCACTACACAAACACTACAACACTACCCTAAACCCTAAAACACTACTCCCAGCATGACCCTACACTACACAAACACCACAACACTACCCTAAACCCTAAAACACTACCCGCAGCATGACCCTACACTACACAAACACTACGCTGATCATAGAAAAACTACAGGGAGAGGGGTGATACATTTGTAAAACAATATTTAGGACACAATATTTGTATCAGAGGATATTTTGGTTGTGAGTAGTCTTTGGGATAGCAGAACTGACATCATGCACCCTTTGACCCAGATGAAATCACAGAGTTTTTCCCTTGTCCCACCCGAGGGGCTTTGGTGCCTCTGGTTCTTCCACTGCCCTGTTTACTCTCTATTCCTGCTTCCAGCCTCACTCTCCTTGAGATGAGGGGTAGCAATGGCAGTGCCAGGGGTGCCAAAGCATACCTTTTAAGAGCTACTTCTGCATTTCTAGGGTTTTGTACATATCTCTTTTAGATGTTCCTTGAAGGAGTGACTATTATGAACATCTCAAGTTGTGGATCTATGTCTATCAAAGGCCACAGCCCAGCCATATCTGGGCTTAAACATTTTGTTCTATGCCAGAAGATTCCACCATTGTTCAATGCTATTTTAGTCTGTACAGTGTTTACAATTGTCCTCACGCCATCAAAATGGCGGTTGGAATATTTTATTGCCTTGGTACTTTTTATTTGTTTTATATTTGAAGCATTTTTCTTAACGAGATATAGATAGCTGAATTGAACTGTGTGTCTGGCTAACTGTGGGCGTGCAAATTCTGATGTTGTCTCCACTCTCACAGCGAGAATTCTTTGCAGCCTCTCATTTTCACAGTTTGAAATTCCTCACCTTTTGAAATCTCTGAATGTGCCCAACTTTATAAATATTTTCTTGTCTTAGGTTTCACAGTTTTTATCAGGCCAGGCTGACATTTTTTTGGGGTTGTGCCGATGTCCTGCTGTATATTCCCCTTCAGATGCCAGTGACATATGACCTTTTAGTAGGACTTAGGGGCATATTACCATGGGGGGCGATAGGCAATTATCGCCGATATAGCGGCAGTTTTTGGCCGCTAAGCGGCGATAATTCTATCGCCCTATAAGCAAGCTGTCGCTAATTGATGTTAGCGACAGCTTTTAGGCGATAGCCAACGGTTTGGGGCCAACTTTGCTTGTCAGCGATGTTTATCGCTAATGACATGCAAAGTGGGCATACCCAACCAGTTAGCGACTAAAAGCAGTCCCTAACGTCGCTATCGCCTATTAGCAAGGCAGGCGTAGCGTTGGAAATATTTGCGCTAAGCGCGAATATCTCCAAATACTAACACCTACCCAGACCAGTTCTTAGCCATGTTATCCAATGAAGTTGAAGTTGAAGGGTTTTGTAAAGCGCTCTACTACCAAACGGTTTCTTGGCGCTGCAGTAAGACAGTCCTGAGGGAAAACAGGGGGGAAACAACGATGGGTAAGCTAAAGAAAAGAGATGAGTTTTAAGAGTTTTACGGAAATCCATGTAGGTAGGAATGGATCTGATAGCAAAGGGAAGGGCATTCCAAAAAAGTGGGGCGAGAGTAGAAAACCTTGTACCACCAAATTTTTTCCTTCGATAGCGGGGAACGCTAAGGAGGAACTGGGTAGAGGAGCGGAGGCTTCTGCCAGGAACATAGGCACTGATCTATGATCTAATAAAAACTGGGGCAGTGCCCGCCAGGGACATAAAGATCAGGCAGTCCATCTTGAATAAGGAACGGTCCAGGATGGGGAGCAAGTGAAGAGTCATTAACAGGGGAGTAGTGCGATGGAATTTGGGAAGCCTATAGATAAGGCGAGCTGCCTGGTTTTGGATTAACTGTAGGCGACGGTGCTCGAAAGCAGGAATACCTACATATAGGCCGTTGCCATAATCCAGGCGGGATAGAAACATAGCCAAAACAATAAGTTTAAGGGCTTCAACAGAAAAATATCGGGAGATTTTGCGTATGATTCTAAGGGACAAGAAGCAAGAAGAGACCACCGAGCTAATCTGGGGGCGCATAGAGAGATCTTGACTAATTTTAATGCCCAGGGTTTTCACAGATGTGGAGGGTTGGGGAGGGGAACCAAAGGCTGGGGGCCAAAAGGCGGGAGACCAGAGGCTAAAGGAGCCACCGATAAGGACCAACTCCGTCTTATCAGGATTCAATTTTAGCTGATTGAGGTTCATCCAGTCGTAGATGAAAGTCAGTGTGGAATGAACCTTAAGGAAAGGTTGAAAATAAGCTGAAGGTCGTCGGCGTAATTAAACACCGTGACCTCCATTACCTTGCACTGGGACAGGGACAGACTAATTTGCATGTAGCCAGGTTCTGAGCTGGGATGGTGCAGTGAGCTAAAAAACGGTGATGGATCAAGCCCTGATCTCTTGACTGGGTAGGAGTATTCTGCTTAATTCAGAAACTCTGTCCATCACCACCCCCTTTTCTGAATCATCTCCATTACCTGCAGAGCAGCAATAAGGGGGTAGATATAAAGATTGAAAAGGAGAGGAGAGAGAGACGAGCCCTGGGGGACCCCGCAAGATACTGGACAGGTAGGGGCGGAGAAGCCCTCCAGCTGAACGGCCTGGGTGTGGTCTGCTAAGAAGCAGGTGAGCCAGGCCAAAGCCGATCCCGAACGCCGACGCCCGCGACACGGTCAAGAAGGATGGAGTGGTCGACCGTGTCGAAGGCGGCGGACAGATCGAGTAGGACCAGGGCCTGAGGGGAATTGAAGTCAGCACTTCTCCTAAGTTCATCCACAACGGAGAGAACCACGGACTCCGTGGAGTGAGCCGGACGAAAGCCGGCCTGATGCGCTGCCAGGAGATGGTTCTCTTCAATAAAAGTAGAAAGGCAGGCAGAAATATGACTCTCGAGAATCTTTCCCAGAAGCGGGAGCAAAGAAATAGGTCTGAAATTAGAAGGAAGAGTGGGGTCAGCGCCCGGCTTTAGGAAAAACTATGGCAGCTTCAAACAATGGGAGGTGGATAACATTGCTAAGGGCATTTTGTCGCTAATGCGTGAATATTGCTGTATTCTCAGCTATAGTTACGCATTTCGCAGCTATCGCTGGAAATTTTAGCACAATGGAGAAAAACGTTGCTAATAGCATGTTTTCTCCGCTAACATATCCAGCGATAGGCAGCGATAAAAAAATTGTTGCTAAGCCTATTTAGCGATAAATATCGCTACTTGGTGGTAATATGCCCGTTAGTTCGTTCTCTCATGTGGACTCTCTTTTACAAATGTGTCAGTTGCCTACCCTGTTGTGTTTATGAATGATAGTTATTTCCTGCATTGCTAGCTTCACAAGAAAGGAGATATGGTCTAAGATCTACTTCCCAGTAGTGCAAGCACCTACTCCTTCAAAATTAAAAAAAGTTACTCTTCTTTACTTTTCTATAGAGGGTACAGTAGTGTAAGCCTCAAACATGCGCACCACTACATATTTTTAGTTATGTATACAAAATCATGTCTACTTAGTAACATAGGGTCTGTTTTAGAGAAGCGTGGCACTGAGTAATTCTCTGATAATCAGTGATAATGTCACTTCAAGCATAAATGTAATTCCCAATGGAGGATTCTGCTCCAGAGGATTTAAAATCCCTCTGCTACAGCACAGCATCAGTAATTTCCCTGATAAAGGATTCTCTGGTGGAAATTACATATGGCTTTTTATTTACAATGGGGCCGGTAACAACAATTACCAGCCCCATCAGGAGTTTTTTGCTTTCGTCAAGAGTTTGTAGGAGCTAAACATATCCAAAAACTCTGGGTGAATGTCTGACCTAAAATGAGGAATTACCCTTGGAATCAGACCTATTATTACTGAATCCTCCAGTAAATCCTCATTTCTTGGTAGACCATCATGGTCCAACTTCTACTGGGCCAGATTTACCCTACCCTCTGAGTTACTCCTGGTACCTATACATCTGGGAGTGGAAAAAGCCAATTCATTTCCCTGGCCACTCTTGAAGAGAGACTTATTTGGAAAAATACAATAGCATTGGTTTTTAGAGGATTGTAGTTAACTATTGTACCTCTGTCAACTTAATGGTAGGCAGTTCCCAGCGATTACTATTTGCATCTCTGATACAGAATTCACTTGGTTGCCTATGAGCCGCACTTCACTCTAGTCTGAAACCACAACTTTCAACTCTGCTATTCACTTGTGCAGGTAAATCTCTGAATAATGATCTCACTCTGCAGTCTTTAAGTCACTCTGTGCTTCATTTGATATTTTAGTTTCTCATCACAAAATGTTGATTGCTTTTCACTGAATACTCATTTATTCTAATTCTCTTATGAAGAGAACACCATACCATGCAGGTTATCAGCTTAATGTTTTGCAGCACAGTCATGCCACTTATTTTTTTCTGCCATTTACAGCTCTTCTTATGTACTCTCTCACTCCCTTGCCTCTCCTCACTCTAATGTCACACTGTTTGCTAAATGAGTGTGAGAACTCTGGATCTCTCACCATTGGCATATACTGCCAGCTTGGTGTCGCGTGTCAACATCTCATTACAAGCCAATTGGAGTCTCAAACAGTTAAGTGACAAAAGAAAAAAAATAGTCTATGAATGACAGAGTCAATCTGCTAGGTTTTCCCCCTTCAAAGGTATGTGGAGGCAAACTCATAGACAGGAGGCAAGGCTCAAATATATATTGTACTGTACACAAGTGTCAAATAGTAGTCAAGTGGTAAAATCTTACCATGAAAGCAAGCAGGTGCCGAATTTATATAATGAGAACAAGAGTGTGTCGGCTGAGCAAGGTCTTCTTGGTTTTCATGCCTTGGGAGCCAAAATGCAAAAGCAGCTCCACGTCCATGATTCTCACTTCCTGTGGGCAAGTTTAGCCTGACCAAGAAAACATGGCTGAAGCCAGGTAGTTACACTAGTGCGAGTAAATACAGTTTGTGTTTTCACATATGGAACCAATGTATAACTTGCACCTCAATACATTGACACTTAGCGCCCACCTCCTCACCTCACCCAAACCACTCACCCACATTTCCTAATCTAGTGCCTGATTTAGAATTTGGCAGATGGTTACTCCATTACCAATGTGATGGCTATCCTGCACACCTTATTACAAGTGCATTATATACTATGGCCCTTCTAAAAAAGTGGACAGGAGATCTGCCACATTTGTGGAGAAGTACCACAACCACCAAACTGTAAATCAGGCCCCTAGTGTCCAGATTATCTGCATTGAATTTTTGTTGCAGAGTTATTGACAACGATACCTTGCCTTCCAGCCCATCTGTAGCACAACTTATGTATTTGCCTAAGAGAACCGTTCAGAGGACTGGCCATTGTCATTCTGGATTTCTCAGAGAAGACTCTGTCCTCAGGCATTTTCCCTGTAGCTTAGAGAATTCTTGCCACGCCTGTGATAGTAAATCCAAAAGTTGGTACCTGCTGCCATAGGGGCAGTGACAGCAAGGCCTCTTCTCTTCTGCCTGTGGACTTTTAAGATTTCGAAATAGCACACGAGAAAAGGATGGAACACTAGGGGCCATATTACCAAGATGTGCGTTAAAAAATGCACATCGCACATTTCCCTATCGCCGGCTATCGCCGGATTTTATCGCCGTGTTAACGTGCCATTATCAGGCAATAGGGAACATTAGCGTGTGAAAACAAGCGTGTTGTCACGCGCTAATGTGTGCCTTGATAATATGTGGGGGTGGATTCAGCTTTATGATCCACACCCCCATGTTATCAATGCCTAACACCTGATCGGAGGAGGCGTTGGGAGACCTGCGATAAAAGAGTTTATCGCAGGTCTCCTTCTCCCAACGCCTGCCTTGATAATAGGGTGTTACCACCTCCAACCACATTTTACATGTGGTTGGACATGGGAACGCCCACTTTGCATGTCATTAGCGATGTTTCTCGCTGACATGCAAAGTGGGCTTGAGGCAGGCGTTAGCATGCCCTTGTTATTAGGGCGCTAGAAGTATCGCCGCTTTCTCGGCACAATTCGCCGAAAAAGCGGAGATACTTCACCTTGGTAATATGGCCCTAGATTTCCCTTTGTTGTCTGCCCTCACCTATCAATCAGTTGTTGTGCATTTTCACATTGGCAGTTCTGTACCTATAAGCAGCAGAAAACTCATGATCTTTTTTATGCCTTTAAACAGAGCTCTTCAAGCTGGGGGGAGGTGCCCCCCGTGGTGTGCCCGAATTGATCCCATGGGGGCGCCAGGCACTGTCTGAAGGAATCATCATTCTGATGACAGTGCTTTGTTTTTATCGACAAAAGACAGAGGGGCAGAAGGCTGCTTTTTAATGGTCCATTACTAGCATATTTTGTCATTCCTATAATGGTGGGGGTAGGTGTCAAAGGGGGAGGGCCATTGAATGACACTTTTACACTTAAGTAAGAGCTGGCTGACCAGATTAGTATATTGGCAATCATGTATTTGATTGCATTTTTAAAATGAATATCTTACTATGTTAAAAGAATTTCAATGTTATAGAATAATTGGGAAAGATATATTTTCATTCCAATGAATATATTTTCACACCAGAGGGGTCACAGCATTAAAATGGTTGAAGACCACTGCCTTAAGAGATGGCCGAGTCCGTGTTTGAATCAATCTACAGAAGGATCTGCATTGCACTTACATTCTAGAAGGTCAGACCGCCATCATGCTTCACTTCTTCCATCAATGTTGCCTTCACATAGGGGGACAATGCTGGTGAAAACACGGTGAAAGGGTTCCTCCTATCCAAGCAACCATCTTTGGTTGGTGAGACTGACTCCAGTGCTCATGATGTTGTGCAAATAAATCTATTGCCACTCTGGGTCCTGGCTGCCTATTCACTAACAGTATCATTCAAAGATGGAACAGAGCTTAAAAGGTGACTCCGTCCCCGCAGTGTGTCCTTGCTCATGTTTTCACAAGATCATGATAGTGAATGTGAGAGAAAAAGTGCTAAGACGTGTTTGCTGAAGGTAAGGCTTCAGTGGGTAATTTGTAAAAAGTATAAGTGCTGGGGCTCTCGACAAGAGGCAGCTTGCACCAGCCCATTTCTCTCATTAGCACCGCCTAAAACAGAGCCAACTACTAACCATGGAAGTGGGGAAAGGATGTGGTGTAATGGCCAGACCTGCCAACTTCAGAGCAGGCGAGCTAGGGCCGAGACGCAAGGTTGGCTCGACATCCTGTGAATCTGGGCAAATCACTTATTCTCCTCATAAATTAATGTGTCCTTAACTGGTGCTCATGAAAAACGCTGGTGTTGATGCTTAAGTGCCGGTGCTGAGCACCAGAAACAACCAGCTCAAATTAAGCACTGGTTTCTCCTCTTCTGATGCCTATTCTTAAGACATCAAACCCCTGTCAGCTTCCTGAGTCCAGAGTGATAGGTGCCAAGTAGATTGCACCTCTGTAAAGGTGATGCTAAGCACTTCTGAATGAGGAACAGTACTGATGTGCATTGCTCTGCAACTGAGCTGTTTGAGACAGTGCTGCAGCTTTAGCTGCCTTGGCTACCCATTTACCCTCTGGCTTTATCCAGTGATTTGGGAGTGCCTAAGGTGAGCCTTGCATACTTACCTGATCATTTTGTTGTGGCTCCTGCAAACCTACAGTGATTTGTGCTTCTTCCTTATCCTTGCGTGTCATCCTGATGTTCTAGTTCTGTCTTTTTCCTATAGTGACATCGTGATTTAGTGTCCGACCACCTAATCCCTTACTATTAACATCGCCTGTACCAACTTTTCATCATCTGCTTCCCTACTAACTCGACTCTCTCCGGGGTCTTTCATACGGATTGTGTATAGCCGCTTCTCCTACTATTTGTCTTCACATTGATGCAGAAATTAAGCTACCATCATTGCATGTAGGTGTCTCCTTCATGCATGCCGAGCCTGCCTGCTTCTCTGTTTTTCCTCTGTATCTGGCACGGCTTATGACCTCTAATGTAAATTCAAGATTATTCCATTCTACTCTTCCATCTAGAACTTCACATGCTCTTCATCCACGCCGGCTTTAGTGCTGGGGGCCCCGGGTGCAACAATCAATTTTGGCACGCCCACACCCCTTGACCGTTTCCTCTGATTCTCTCACTACCAGCAGGCAAAAGTGCCCCTCATCTCTCCAATCATCAGTTACTGCTAAACACAGCGCCCCCACCCCGCCGAGGTCAGCGCCCCCTCCACAGGTCGACACCTAGTGAGGCCCCAACGGTCGCACTGCCCTAAATCCGGCCCTGCTCTGCATTTCAAGATTCAGTTAGCACAAGAAAGTACATTTATGCCTAAGAAAGTTGGAACTTGGTCCCAGCTTCTGTAATTGTTATTGTTACCTAAGGGAATGGAAGCAAGGAATAGGGGGGCATATTACCAAGCAATAGCGATAATTATCGCAATTGCTTGGTTGGCGGGAAAAAAATATCGCCGAGCACCGAGGATTTTTACCGCTGAGATACCTTGATATTATCAAGGTTTATCTCAAAAGCAGTAAAAATCCTGCGAAATGCATGAATATCGCTGAAAAATCAGCGATATTCATGCATTCTCTTGACAATGCTCTTAGCCATGTTATCCACCTTCCATTGGATAACATGGTTAAGAACTGCTTTTAGCAGGCGTTAGCTTTTGGAGATATTCGCGCTTAGCGCGAATATTTCCAAAAGTTGTTAATAGGAGTTTGAGATGTTAGCGACTGTTTTCAGTCGCTAACATCTTGGCACGCCCACTTTGCATGTCATTAGCGATAATTATCGATGACATGCAAAGTGGGCCCCTAAATGCCAGCTATCGCCTACAAGCTGTCACTAACTGGTGTTAGCGACAGCTTGGTAATAGGGCGATAACATTATCGCCGCATTAGCGGGAAAAAGTCCCGCTAATGTGGCGATATTGCCCTTGGTAATATGCCCCGACATTTCTGAAGGACAAGTTGAGTTGTGCGCTAAACACCAAGTGGGGGGATGTACATACCAGCTTGGCTTGGGATGTAAACAAATCTCTAGTGACACCAGAAGAGGGAGGAACACATGTGCCGTTGGAAGGAGTCTCTCAACACTACGTTGCTGGGCCCGAGTGCAATACACGGGACCGTTTCACTTATTTACGTAAGCTCACCACCTAACGAAATCGATATATAAGATTGAGTCTGCTTACTTGCCAATTCTTGTGGTGTCAAATCCTGATACTAATATCACCAGTATAAATCGATGGCTGATTAGGCACATTGACTGACGCACATATATCTTGGGTGAACTTACCTCATCTATAACTGCCACACGCAGATATTTCCGAAAGTGAGAGGTTAGATCCGAGTCGTCTGTCACTTCTTTCATTTGCCCTGATGAAGTTCCCGGTATGGGAATGAAACGCGTTGGCTGGAGTATCTATGTGTGATGTTTTTTAACACGATTTAAAATAAAGAAATTATATTTTTGCATCTACAAATGACTACTGGAACAATTTCCAGAAAACAATTAACCAGAAAGCATTTGCCATGAATGAGGATATAGAAAGGGGACCCCACTATCAGGAGAAGACATGATAGAAGGAATGTAGCACTGGTGAGTGGGAGATAGTTGATGTACCCCATAAAAAGGGAAAGGATGAGGCGGGTGACCATTGAGAGAATCACTTGCTATTAGAGAGAGAAGGCAGGGAGAAACATCAACAGTGGAGGAAAAGAGGGGCAAGCAGGGGCCTGCAGCCCCGCAGCACACAGCCACCCGACCCTTCTGGGGCCACCGATTTCTTCAGGAGGGCCACATTTTGCCTCAGGACGAATGAATATCTGTGAGATATGGGATGCTCAGGGGTACCTCTTCTCATTCTGTGGCGGGCCCCATTATTTTATGTTACGCCACTAGTGGGAAGTTTCCCATCACTGGAGGATATGAGGTCAGTGGTGCCCCAATAATACTTTCTGAGGAGTTGGCCTAAGGGCTAGGGCTGACCTAAAATCTGGGGAACCGGGATCGAGGCTTCGCAAGGACGTGCAACATCCTGTGATTCTGGGAAAATCACTTACTCTCCCTGTGCCTAACAAAAATGAATGTGTCCTCATGTAAAGCAACTGGTGCTCGTATAAAGCGCTCTGAAACCCGATACCTTTGGGTCAGGATCACACTATATAAAACTCTGTAAAAAAAGATAAAAGAAATCATTTATAAGAGGCAACCCAAACGCCTCTGCCTCTTCTGTCCTACTGAATGATAAACCTTTTTTTGTGGGGCACTCAATACAAAGCGGGTGTAAATGGTGGACTTCAGTCATTCCCTGTGAATCATGTTCCTGCAAAGCCGGGAATTATTCCTTCAAACGAGAAGCCATAAATAAGCCAATGGAAAAACAAATCAGGGAAACTGCAAGAATGCCTTTACCATAGGTGCCAACTTCAACTGTGTTGAGAGTGGCACCTCTTAACATGTGTCTTAAAGTGACGCCAGCGGGAGTGGAGGAGACTGGCAACATGTCTGCCCCTGCCAGCACCACCATCTATCAGGGCATCATGAACCCATAGTGGGAAGCCCTCAAAGGCGCGCTGCGGGATCACCGCTTTCCCAGGCGTTGCTAAAATTGGGATTACCTGATCCAAGGTTGGATTTATCAAAGCTTACACCCGAAGGTACAACCAGACAATGTTTCGTCAAAAACAATCCGTGAAGCACAGAGACGAAAAACAATATTCTTCCTGCAAATGATTTAATAAAAGTTGACAGTTACTTGGAGTGCCTTGATCTGCGGAATCTCGAAGACTTTCTGACTGGGAAGATTAATGAAGTGTTTTGACAGCTTTCACTGGAGGGGTGATATTTAATATGGAGCTGTTCGTAAAGCAAGATAAGGATTTGCCTGTCGCCTTCATCACCTGCGGCTACATTTTGAGGCCGGTGACATTGCCTGTGCCTCAGAGAGATGCTCCGGTTATGTCCCAAGAGAGCTGTCAAACATCTCATCCTGCTAGCGAGCGGTGGCGAACCCCACTGGAGCTTGCACAAAAGGCAGAGTGTTATTAATCTCTGTTTCCACTACAAATGCAGGAAAATTAATTCTATGTATCTTGCACATCTGAGATCACTGCCAAGTAAGTCTGGCGACCAAAAATCTAGATTGCCCACCCGCCGGAGGTTAGAACCTGAGGTGAGGGCCGGACTGCCTGTTTATTCCATCAGGCATTTCCCCGGTGGGCTGGAGCAGGGGAGGTTGTTTTTTGAAGGGGGGAAAGAGAGAGAGAGAGAGAACGAAAGAGAGAGAAAGAGACAGAGAGGAGATGGTTTGAAAACTTTTGTCAAGCTGTTTTTGTTCCCTAGTCCAGTCCTGACCAAGAGAACTTTTTTTTATTGTTTTTGATGTAAACAAAATAACCTATTGCATTAACCAACTTTTTAGTACAACCTCATGAATACTGACGCTTTAGCAGTATACACATATACATACAAACATGATACATATTCTGGAAAAATACACTTAATATCAACGCTTTTTGTCAGGATTATTTTGATTGAAACTTATTACAAGGCAGATATCCAGCGGTTGCTACTTTCTCGAATCTGTACTTTCTCCCACCACTTACATTCTTCTTTTGAATGGATAATTTATGTCAGGCTTTTCCATTGCCTGCATGTTCATATATGGAAGTCTCGCCTAGATTTTTTAAATTACGAACAGAGGGGCATATTACCAAGGCGGGCGATATGTGATTATCGCCGGTTTAGCGGCCGTTTTCGGCCGCTAAGCGGCGATAATTCTATCGCCCTATAGCAAGCTGTCTCTAACAGCAGTTAGCGACAGCTTGTAGGCGATAGCGAGTGGTTTGCGGCCTGCTTTGCATGTCAGCGATATTTACCGCTAATGACATGCAAAGTGGGCATACCCAACCTGTTAGCGACTGAAAGCAGTCGCTAACGTCGCTATCGCCTATTAGCAAGGCAGGCGTAGCGATGGAAATATTCGCACTAAGCGCGAATATCTCCAAAAACTAACGCCTGCTCCGACCAGTTCTTAGCCATTATATCCAATGGGAGTTGGATATTATGGGTAAGTCCTCATTAGCGATAATGCGTGAATATCGCTGGATTACCAGCGATATTCACACATTTCGCCGCTAACGCCGGATATTATATCGCCTTAGAGATAAACGTTGCTAATAGCACGTTATCTCTGCGATAATATCCGGCGATGCTTGGCGTTAAAAAAATACTCGCTAAGCCCATTTAGCGATAAATATCGCTAGTTGTTGGTAATATGCCCCAGAGTCTTTCCATTTCAGAACATTACTAATTTGCTTTTTTCATAACGCCATAACCACCAATTACCATAGTCTTTAATCAGAAAAACATTTATAGTTTTTTTCCTCGTTTTCAATATCAAATAAATCGTACGTACATAAATAGCTTTTGCGAATTGTTTATTTTAGAATGTATGTGAATCCACCAGAACTGGAAAACTTCTACACTCAAATGGAACACCACAGAAAGTCCAGACGCAACAATTAATGGATCAATGAGAGCTTTCTGTGCTTGAATGGAATAAACCTAAACATGTTGTTGGGTGGTGGCAAACATTCGAATGTAATCCCATTTGAATAGCCCCAAATCCTGGGCAAAATGTGGCTTTTAAAGAGCTCCCTCCAGAATTGTGGTGCAAGAGAGGTTATGGGAGATATACAGTTTAATGAAATACTAGGAGCGCTCTCTGGGTTTAAAATTAACTAAACAAATTGAGCAGAACAGCTCCAGATTGCCAGATTCTGTAAGATCTGGAGGAGGATGTTGTAAGTAATTATGATTGTATTTATATAGCGCTTATTACGAGGCATTAAAGCGCTTTACGGTGAGTAGCACACTACTTCAGAACCCAAGGTTTGCGGCAAATCCAGCAATTATTGCGATTAGTCATGTGCTCTCAATAAAAAATTGCATGCATTTATTCCAATGATTTAGTGATAAATTATATTACTACTAGTTAGGTGTGATCATTAGTGGGGGCTATGCGGTTTCAGGTGAGTGATTGATGAGATAGATAGGCTGGTAAAGTGAGGTTACTAGTATAGGGTTTTAAAGAGGAGAAAATGTGACCTGTGAAATGAGAGAATGTGACCAAAGAAATGAGGTCCCAGCTAATTGCAGAATTACAAGAAGAAGAACTAAGACAGCCTTTTTTTATATGTTAAGAGTAGGCAGTGGTCCGGCTCTCCGGCTATAAGACCAAATCCCACCGCTGATCCATGGTCAGGCTGGGTATTTATGTTTATGGTCTATCGTTTACAGGGTGTAGGATACCAAGAAGCAGGCATAAAGGCAATAGATCAGTATGAAGAACAGCAGTGTATTATGAATGGCCAAACATCGGCCTTTACAGGGCAGGGCCCTTACATTGTTCACAAATGCATACATATATCCTCAAGCGGTTTGGATTGGGTAAATAGCAATTAAGAATGCAACATGCATCAGTAGACAGCCCCCAAATCAATGCGAGAGAGCAGTGTGCAAAAACAGCTGTTCGATCAAGAAATGTGAAGGCACCGCGAGTGTCAGTGGCATTAAAATTAGAAACAACACAGTGTTGTGACTACAGTCGTAAACATTTTAAATCATAATTACATCATAAACTGAGACATCGGCAACCCCCTATTGGCTCAGGTTACAGAACGTCCAAATGCCCTCAAATATAGCACTCCCTACAGGGCATGCAGTTAACAAGCAGTCTTTAAACTGTCTTCTGAGCAGCTGATGAGATCTTGCTAGAATCTGGGGATGTACGCATGGGGCGGGGCGGGGGGGGGTTCATGCATGGAATGCGTGTACTTCAAACCACCAACTTTATGACTGCAGAAGGATTCGACTGTAAAGAACAGGTAGAACTCTCTCTCCATCATAAGAGACCCATGAGCTCAGAACTTTATCAGCCTTCCTTTTGAGCAGTAGGGCGATGCTCCTACTTCTTGGTGGAGTTGCTCTGGCCCCGCAACCACAATGCCCCTGAGCTGTGTGCCATATTCTTGAAAGGTTTTCCCACTACAGCCGTTCTCAGTACTGCCACTTTTTCATTATCCTCAGCTTTGCCCTTCCTGAGTGCTGCCACCTCCCACTGCATCTCTGGCGGGACTGGGACAGCCGCCACATGCCCACCCTGAAGTCGCTCCATGAGGGCCAAATGGGTGCTCAGGGCCAACAGAGCTCTGCACGCTGTACCCTCTGCTATAGCAGCAACTCCTGTCTTGCACACCGCACCTCGATGGCCATCATGCATGACATGGAAACACTTCCCACAGAGCATCAAAACAAAGAAAACGTCCTTCCAGCACTATAAGGTCTAGTATGCCGCTCATGTAGGCATCATGTAGGCAAGTGTTTCAGCACCCCAAATAGGGGTAGTAATTGCTGCATAAATGCTTTAACCCCTCCCCTGCTGATGACGGAACCACTCAGTCATCAGCTGCGGTGGCGCTGTGCTGATGACGGAGCGGTTCCGTCATGGCCCTCCCGACGCTCCTGTGCGGCGCGAATTCCGCGCCTGCGCTGAGCGTTCTATTGAGCGGGCGGGGCCATCACGGAACCGCTCCGTCATAAGCACAGCGCAACCGACGCTGGTGACGGAGGGGTTCCGTCACCAGCATGCGCCTGCCGCATTTCTGCCCCGCCCTCTTAGCACTGCGGCGGAATAGCCACCGCAGTGAAGGGGTTAATGTATTGAAGGGGGATAGCAGATGTAGGAGGATTCTATATCTTCATTGTTGATCAACATAAGCGCATTGAGGGCACCAAGAGACACTCAAAAGCTTAATTACAAGTGAAGGTGCTATGTATCACACCTTATGAATAACTAAACTCCAAGGTAAGTTATTTATCAGGTGTGATAAATAGTGCCTATAATGCGTTTTTAGGGAATAAAGGCAGGTTTTGCTGTTTAATGTGCCAAAACCTGCATGGTACAGTAAATACCGTACATATTTCCCCTGTTCAATTTTGGCAAGTATGACCAGCCGAAATGTAACGAAGATTGAGGTATTCAACGCATGCAATAATTATCAGATGCAATAAATCTCTCTCAACTCAGAATTCTGACCTGTGCGCAAACAAGGGTTTACATATTGGTCGAAATACACCAGCCCACTGGTAGTCAGGCCCTTTGTGAGAGACGAAGAACCAGGGGCGGCTCTAGGCTCATGGCGGACCTGGGCAGGGAGCGTAGGTAGGGGGCCCCAGAAGAGGAGGTCCAGGTGGGGCAGAGAGCGGAGGTCAGTGAAGAGGGGGGGTCAGGGTGTTCGGAAGTGGAACGGAGCAGAGGCCAGTGAAGAGGGGGGGTCAGGGTGTTCGGAAGTGGAACAGAGCCGGAGGCCCCCAAATACCAGCCAAGGGCAACCATGCAAATATGTATCCATCCTCAGAGGATTATTATATTAAGGATATATATTGGCATGGTGGCCCCTGGGGTTTAGTGGCCCTGTGCAGGTGCACAGCTTGCACATGCCTAAGGCCGCTCTTGGAAGAACTTACCTGATTGAAATCATTTGGGAGAATATTTAGATTGAGCACTGCTATTGCATGTGTTGGTCAACTACTTCTCTATGAGCCTGACTTGGAGTGGTAGATTTGACCCTGGTGTGGTAGTTTGGACACTGGGAAGTTGTTCTACTAGCAAGAGTCATGTGAGTATTTCCCAGGAACTAAAATATTTTTAGTGGTCGCAGGAGTTTGCCGATAGAGTAATATGTTGATTTATGCATTCAGAGTGATTGTTTAGTTTGCAATTTATCTAAGGTTTACTGTTAGGATTTTGCTGCACATTTTGATGACTTTGGTTAACAAGAGTATTGTTAATTTGATATAACTATCTGCTGGCGGGTCTGTGAGAGTGCATGAAATGGGAATACCTTTAATTATTTTTGATAGCTCTCTGGAAGGCTTGAGAGGTCTTTTACTTTATCAGGTGGGAAAAAATTGACTTTTTATTTGTTGAACTCTCACAACGAAACAAACACAATTCTTATTGTACAAAAACTGGGGCTTTATGAAGTCTGAAGCAGTAAAACCTTTAAAGTTTGCATTAAAAAGCTGGCAAGCAAGTGGCAGTGATGGTTAACATCAGGGAGTCACCACACCTATCTTAATTACAACACCTGGTTTCACCTCTTGCATGTTTAAAGAGTTACTGTAGCTCCGGTGATTAAGTGTAACTGCAGCACCACGCCCGCGCAGGTTTAATACATACAGAGCAGATACTTATTGGACCGCAGATGTTGTGGTTTAAGGATTTATGCCTGAGCCAATTGATGACTCTTTTGCCTTCTTTGTTGTGTAGCCCAGCCAAATTTACTCATTCTGACTGTTGAAACAGAACTCCCAACATGCTTGGAGCATAAATGCTGTGGGGCATGTGCCCTGGGTTCCGTAACACACCATATTCTCCATAAGGTCTTTGTTAGGGATTGATCTTTCCTCCTTCAGAGCAGATCGCTGGCTACAGTCACATATTTGTATTTACTTCTCTGCTGTTTCAAATGTGTCTGATGACTCCAAGAAAGATACAAAAAATGGAAATCCAAGGCAATAAATTCTAAAATGGCGCACATTATGTGTTTCACTGTATTCAACTGAAATCAGATTCACTTGATCCTTCCTATGTAAAAACAATATATATTTTTATTAAACAGGAAAACAAGCTTCAGATAAGCATCATGCAGAAGTATACATTTTTGGACTGACATATAGTACAGATAACACATAGCGTATTGTATATTATTACCAACTGATCATTACTGCGACACTTACAGTCTGTGGAAGTACTACCCTCGTATTCTCCATGGGAGTCTTAGGGACATTGCTCATGTCGCTGTTGATTAGCCTCTGTACTTCGCCCATGCACCACATATCTTTTCCTATTTGCGTGGGCAGCCCCTACTTTAATAAATAGAATTTTTCGCTTTAGGGCACCAGTCCATGTCCCTCTTCCAGGATTCCAAGGATTGGGTCTCTCTTGCACTCCCATGCCTGGGCAATATTCCTCTTGGCCACACCCTCTGCCAGGGCCAGCCAGGGTTTAGCCACTATGGCCATGTAGTCTCTCCTTTTACTCCCAGGATGTGCCACCTGGGCCCTGTCGATCCTTCCCATTTCTTAGCATTGTAGATTTTCACTGTATATCCTCCTGGAGCATTTTATGCCATATAAAATACATCTTTTGTGGCAATCTGAGACCAATTATTTCACAACTTGTCTGGAATGTGGATTAAAATATGTTCAAAAGCTAGTTTCTAGCTAGCAACTGAATTTTCTTCCAAGCTGCTGAGTTTTCAGTATTGAGAATCACGGGGATGCTGTCCAGCTTCAGAGAGTTTAGAATTTTTTGGTATGGCCCTTTTGGATTTTTTTCCATGTCTGTCAGCTGCACTACAATCATTCATTTAGTTTTGGCTAAGGAATGGACTGGAAGGCTGAAATTGGTGCAACCACACATTCAACCCCCAACTTTTTACTGTCAAAAGACTCCAAATTTAAATTGGTTGACATGTCCAAATACCTTAACTGGTAGATGGGCATGCTAAAATACTGAAATGTTCTCATTGATGGAGAACTGAATTTCATTCTAATTTGGAGTAAAGAATATATTCTGGGCATGGCCCAGAAGTCCAGTAGGACAGCATAAACAAGACCTATTTATTGAATATATTTGTTGTCTATACTGTTCACCTAAGACTTACATATGAACACCTTTTACTCGTGATTTGTTCCATATACCTATTTAAAGTCCTTTCTATAATAAAGCTGCAGCGTTCTGTATTGCTCATAGTACCAACCTTAGGCCTTAATTAAAGAGTTCACAGTATTAGCAGGTAAAGGGTGTGACACACAGAGGTGAATCTCAACTGAAAAAATCCCAAAGTTCCTTAATTTTTACCTCAGCAACATTGCAATCTCCTAACTGAATGAAATAGAAACTCTTTCTTCATGCTCAAACAAAGAAAATGAATCTGCTGGCAGCACAAGAACATCAGGAGAATTTAAAACTTTATAGATGAACAAAGGTAATGAATCCTCTCGTAACGCCAAACACCAAAAACATGGAACACCACACAGGAAGTGATCTATTGGACATTATCTGAAATTGAAGAGGAATGTTAATACTCCATTTTAATCTAACTTTTCAAATCGTTAAGAACAACACATCATGAGATAATATATGAATGCTTAAAAACATAACATTTACTATGGTATGCTTTCGTTCCTACATAAACAACAAGGGGGAGCACAGGGTATGAGGCAATAACGACTGCACATATCAATAGTCTGGTTTGAGTGATCCTAAAATCAGTGTGCTAAGGACCTGAAGCTCAATACTCCTAAGCTTCCAAGGGAAATTCCCACAGTTTACAAAAAAATACAATGATCCAGCACTCCACTCAAGAAAGTCAACAATGAGCAAATTTAACAGAAATTAGAATCCATTCAGCAAGTCTTTATATAAATGTTCTTTATTCAAATTCTTCTTGAGAATCACACAACCGTAGCCAACGCATTTCGTCCATAAGGACTTCTCCAGGGCTACAAATAAGCATACAAAATATACATTATATTTACAATATTATTTACAAATATACAATTTAAAAACATACACTAATTTTCTATGTACAAAATTAATATATACAATAAGTGTTTTCTTTACAATATTGAAGCCACTGTTGGCATTTCCTCACTGGGTATATCACATATATGCCATTAATCCTCAACTTTGTACAGTTTTATAAAATCACCTGCTGACTGAACATATTCAAAAGCAAAATTTGTTATATCAGAAGGAATACTAAAAGAGGGTCCTTTCTAATCAAATTCACTTTTTTCTAAGTGCAATTGTATTTATAGATGAAGTTATAACCTAATAAGAGGTTTTAATAAGGCATCTATCAGAAGCTAAATTCTTATTCCTATTATATACATATGGTGCTGTCCCCCCCAAAAAACGAGTGTAAAGTTAATTTAAAGATGTAAAAGCTCTCTACCCCGATCCGTCCATTTCCTGCTTACCAAAAATAGTAATGTGTTACTAACTGGTCCTTCAACCACTTTTCACAGTGTATAGTTTTCTTTTTAGGCAGCCACCTATAAACAATGTTGGCAGGACAGAAATACATCAATAGCTTCTAATCCCTACCTATGGCAAGATCTTTTAAAATCGAGTTTTTTATCTTGACATACCTTATTAGTTTCCAATACTGTCCTCCCTGACTGCGGGCAGTCTAAACTTGGTAGATGCTCTCAACAATATGTTTCTAACCGATCCTCCGGTTTCTACTCATAAAGTAGCCAACCCATACCTTAATGCTTTCAAAATGTTCTTCTCCCTGTATTCAGGGAATTCAAGTGTAATGCGAGCTCCCAGTAATATGTGTACGGCGTTAGCCCATCTCAATCTACAGGAATTAAAAAAAGAGCAAATATATGGAATACTACTGGACTGCATCAATCGTGCTCGTATACAAATCCGATCAGACTTCAAAAGACCCGACCCCCTACTTTGTTTTCAAAACCTCTATCACAAACAATGTTATCTTTCCAATTTAAAAATATATACATTTTATTACCCAAATCCTCATTTGGGATGGAAGAGTGGGATAATGTTAGCCTCCGTGTCTATAGTGAAATTCAGACTCTCTTGGCCTTTATTTTGGAGACTCGCTATTTCATTACAAGACCGAAGGCTATCAATGTGCATGTTGGTAGTCCTGAAAAACCACATCCGACATGTGCTCAGTCAACTTACAGTAGTGTTTTGCAAAGTTAGCAGAATTTGACCAATCAGTGGCCCGGTGGAATGTCCTCCAGTCTGCAGCCTTTCCAAATTGACTGACTAGCCATAGCTCCCCTCATAGAATGATACAGACACACAGTGGTCTGATCGGAGGAAGCAAACAGAACAGAGAGAACTGATTGTATAAATATTTTCTAACAACGCATTACATTATCAAGGCAGCAAAAACAGAAAAATCCCCAAAATAATCTTAAACTCTTACACATATATTAATTTCAGTCACTTTTTAGTGGAGATTTCTTGGAAGAAAATAATTATACGTTCCATATAAGGATAATTTTATCTAGAATTTCACTCAAAGCTCCAGAAGGAATTTAGAGAATAAAGAGGGTGCTCAGAGAAGGTGCTTTTGAAGAAGTGAAAAGAGAAGGGTTTGAAGGACCCATTTCCTCATTAGAATTTCCTCATCCATAAGCCTGTCCAATACATAGGTATAGCATTTAGTTCCACTCAGACATGTCACTGCTGCTAGGAAACAACTACCAACATGTCGGTCATCAAAATTGATCCAGGCTTAATTTAAAGACGTTGACTGTTTAGACACGGCACAAAGGGAGGGGCCACTGGCTGCCTCAAACGTAGGTCTTCATCAGGACTATAACTATAAATGAGAGCTGTGAAGGAGCAACCTAGGAAAAGGGAACACTTTTTAAAAACTGAACATTAAAAATACACACACAAACTATGTGTGTGTCTTAAAAAATCACTACTTTATCTGTCCTCACCTGGATGCAGGTATCATCCAAAAGTCCGAAATAGAAGAGAGGGGCTCTATTTGGACTACAAAGGGAATGGAGCACCCAGCTACTGATAAGTAAAAAAGAAAGGTTTCCCTTTGTGTAATAGTCTAAGTCAATCAGAACCACTTATACACTCCTCTCAAACATTCTGGTTCGACTTGTCACAGTTCGTGAAATACTTACAAGGAAGAATTCTGATTCCCAACTCGTACCTTAATCAGTGGATTCTTGTGTCATGGACGTATATCTGTCCCAGCTAATATCGTCCGTGCAATCACCTGGCACTCACAATTGCGGTGATGTCAAGCTTCCTATTAGTTTTCAACCCCGGGTATTCTTGCGGCCGTGGCTATGGAGTCCTATAGGAAGCCTGACATCACCGCAATTGTGAGTGCCAGGTGATGGCACGGGCGATATTAGCTGGGACAGATATACGTCCATGACACAAGAATCCACTGATTAAGGTACGAGTTATTATTATTATTATTATATGAAATTTATAACGCGCTCAGCTTACCCGGGGGCATCCCGGCGCGAAAACAGACCAAAAGGAGAGTTGGGAATCAGTTTAAAAAATCATCGCCTACCCATACATGATAAACGGAAGGGTATTACTAAAGACAAAGCAATAAGATTGCAGTACCAATATACTGAATAAATGCATTTTCTGAACTTAAGGATTATACTCACCCAGGTGCGATAGCATAGGTGGCATCAGTTAAAAGGAGAATATTATAGTGTTTGTCCTGATGAAGGAGGTTGTAACAGCTTAAAAACCTTCTAAACACGTCAACGCCATAGCAACTGTTAAATCTGGAGTGGTTGACAATATAGGGCCTACAGGAAATAAATTAACCTAGCTTGTTGTTGTACTAAGTTAATCCTAATTAACATTAGCAAGACAAAGAGTAATGTCTGTGCCTTTTCTCCTTTGAATTTGTATGAATTGTATTTTTATGGTTTTTAACAATTGTTTTTATATATGTGCACATTCCTACTGAATGTTTTTAAAAAAGATCTTTGGTGATAAACAGACTATTTTGCTATATTGGTTTTGTTATAGAATTCTTCCTTGTAAGTGTTTCACGAACTGTGACAGGTCCAACCAGAATGTTTGAGAGAGTGTATAAGTGGTTCTGATTGACTTAGACTATTACACAAAGGGAAACCTTTCTTTTTTACTTATCATCCAAAAGTGACAATATATGAAGGAAAACAGGCCCACAGACTCCGTCTTGAAAGGAGGTAATAATTCACCTATAACACAATGCACAACTTCTCTGGTTGTATGAGAGAAATCACAACAACGAAGTCCGTGTGCATCGAGTACGACCTCACTAATAACCTCACCTAAATTGCAGTGTCATCCATCACTATCCATCAAAGTCAGACAGAGGGCCATTGGGTTCAACTATCAATTGGGGAATGGTATCCACTGAAAGGTTAAAAAAAAGGGGGAGCATGTAAACACTAACGGATTAGTTATATATGTGAATTAGGAAATATCATCACAGCCGCTAGTAAGTCTCACCTCACTTTCAGTAGCTGTTCAGTGTAGTCCGTAATAGCTCCTGTTATCAAAACTGACTAGGACGGAAACCAATTACCATACAACTGATTTCCAGTAAGCCTAAAAAGGCAGCTATCAATCCTTTAAGGTCTAAGATCCAAAGCCAGCAAGACAACAGAATTCAAGACCGGCACTTCAAACTTTATAAGAGGAGTACGCTGTGTTACCTTTTAGCACTTAAACAACAGCTCCTCTCGTGGCCAGCAGCAACTGGCCAGCCGCAAGCGAAGAAAAGAAATAGCAATCCCCGGCATCAGCGTACATGCTAACGCTAATTTGTCCCAAGGAGAGAGGGAGACACGGAGAAAACAGAGGGGAGGAAGATGCTCCGGCTCATCATTACTGGCCTCCTGCCGGCCATCAAGTTATGCACACATTTTTACATGCAGTAGAAGAGTAGATTAATTGTAAATCAAGCAATTAGTTACATAGACAGGAGAGCTTGTACAAGAAACATTTCATGTGGAGGTCAGAGAGCGTATATATTGTTTACACAAATAAAAGTTTGTCAATCAAAATAGGTATACAATCTGTATTAGGGTATGGAACCAAGTTTCAAATATACATGTAGATTAAAAAGGTGTAGCACAAAGTAGTCCCAACATTGGGGACCAAGCATATCAATATACTTGTGGCATCATAGAATGAGATTGACATATCTGGATGTCAACACCAGCTAACTGCATAGTCCATTTAACCCATCTTGCAATCATAGCAGAGGTTACCGCTCTAAAAGGCTTCGCAGAGGAAATTAGAAGTTTCTCAGTACCATCAGGTTGACGCTCATCCTGGAATCATATTCTTTCATGCAACTTACAACACACAATTGCTTGCAAGAATCAAATTACGGATAACCTATGGTGTCAGACATTGTTTTTGCTCTTCTAACAATCTCAACATTTACCCCAAAGGCATCATAAACTCTAACTTACCTCTAAAGCTCTAACTTCCAACACCAGTTGACAGGATATTAAACAGAGCAAGGAAGCTAGCTTCACAGAGAAGCCTTTCAGATACAAATATCTATTACTCTGCCATGATGAGAACAATTCAAGGACTAATTTCACATCTCGTAGGGTCTCATACTTAGGTCTAGGGGGTCTCCTTAACCTGATACTCGTAAGAACCCTATAGACCAGGACCTTTTCCCCAATGCTCCTGCCCTTCACTAGAGCATATCTAGCCAAAACCGCAGATCTATAGCAGTTAAGCATTCTGTGAGTAAGGCCCCTATTGAACTGCTCCACTAAAAAAATGCACTACCTCAACTATAGGTGCCTCCATGGGATCCAAGTCCCTTTCCAAGCACCAACGTACCCATGTTTTCCATATTCATTGTATCTACTGTGGGTATCTGGAGCCTAGGACACTTCAAGGAGTTTCTCAGCTCATCACAAAAGGCCTGACATCTCTATAGATCTCCTGATATTCTCCAGACAAAAAGTCCATGTCAGAAACAGAGGATGCTCCCTTCCATCTCCTAAGAGACCCTCATCGGCAGGTAGAAACAACAAGGGTATGTTGCAAGCCAGCTCCAAGGTCACTGGAAACCATGCCTTGGATGTACAAAAGGGAGTTATTACCCCTCTGAATCACTGCGAATGGAGGAAAAATGTAAGTGTGGGTCCCACTCCGATTCTGCAGGAATGCATTCACTGCCAGAGCACCAGGGTCTGGCATCTAGTTGAAGTATCTCTTCAGCTGAAATGTCAGCCTGCTTGCAAAAAGATCCAACTCCAATGGACCCCATAAATGACACAGACGTCTGAAATTGGTCTTGTTCAACTTCCAGTTGCTGTAATCTCTTAAAAACCTCGAACTCCAGTGCTCCGTCATATTTGCCTTCCCAGGTAGATACTCTGCTCTCAAGCTGATCCTGGACTCTAAACAAAACATCCAAAGTCTCCTGGACATATCTGATAGGTCTAAGGATTTTGTATCCCTAACTGATTTATGTATGCCACTGCAGACGCATTGTCCATCTTTAACAGAACTGCTTTACCCTGCAAACAAAGTTTGAAACTTTAAGAGCCTAGAGACCTGCTGTCAAATCCAGATCATTTATGTGATGAGACCTCTCTGTGTGAGACCACAGAGCCCTTGGTGTCCTGCGCACCCAGTCGAGCACCCCAGCCATGAAGGTTCGCATCTGACTCCAGAATAGATTCTAGAGAACATCCAAAGATCGCCCGGCCATTCAAGACATCCAGGTTCTTTAGCTCCAGTTCAACTCCAATCTGCCCTCCTGATCTAGGTATACCCTGTCCCCATACTACACACCTCCTCACAGTCCTTTCACCTTTATCCTCTGTAAGGCACCATAGTGTAATGGTCCCAGAAAGGTAGCCTGAATGGAAGAGGAGAGGAGGCCCAGAAGCCGGGCAAGTTCTCTCAGAGTTAAGAACTCTTGTTTCAGTATGTACTTTATCTTGTTCCGAATCTTGGTAATCTTCAAGGGTAAAAGCAGAACCACCTTCATTGTGTCTATAGTGAAGCCAAAGAACTCAAAGGATCTGGAGGGGACAAGAATAGACTTCTCTCTGTTTATTATGAAACCCAACCTTTCTAGAAGAGTTGTGACCATGGCCAGATCTTTCAGAATCTGCGATTGACATTGGGACATTACAAGGATATTGACCAAGTAGACGATCATACGTACCCACCCTTTATCTGAGAAAGGAGGCCACAGCTCTCATTATCTTGGTAAAACGCCAAGGTACAGAAGAAAGACCGAAGGGAAGTGCCCAGAACTGATAGAGACAACCTTGCCAGGTGACCTGGCACTCCCTGGACATAGGGATGTTGAAGTATTTATCCTTCAGATCTAACCTCACTAATCAGTCCTTTTCTAGCAAGTATCTTTCTAAAGATGGATTCCCTCCATCTTGAAGTGTGTGTACACAAGATACCTCTTCAGATCCCTGAGATTTATTACAGGTCTCCAACCCTTGTCCTTCTTTTCCAAAAGGAAGAGTATACTTACAAAAACCCTGTGCTCTAAGGCTACAATGGGGCCCTTCAGTAGTATAAAATTCACATCTTCTCTTCTTCTACCATCTTCTGCTGGTCTGTAGACAAATGTAACTTTCTTGGGGAAACAGTTTGAAGGGGTACCTCGAGGAACTCTATCTGGAAACCCACAACAGTTTCTAGAACCCATGGATCCTGTGTAATTGTTTCCCAAGCCTGGGAAAAAAAAGCCTGAAATGGCCCCCCACTCTTCCCAGCGAAGAAGAAACTGGAGAAATCATCATACTCACTCCGGAAACTTGTTGAGCCTTGTCCATGTGATCTGAATCCCCTTGCACGATAAGCTTGTCCTCTTTGTGGGTAGAAGGTTGTCGATTCACCCAGCTGAAAGCTGCTGCGGAAGGCTCTTTGCCTGAAGTAGGGCCTCTGAGAGCTCAGCCAGCATAAAGGCCACTTCTGCTAACCCGGCCAAAAATACCATGGCTGGAAACCCTCCTCATGCCGGTTTAGGCCTTGTCTAATGCCATAAATATTGCCACGTACTTGCCCAGACTCTTATCATTTCCTCCCTAAAGAGGAGGCCCTTGGGGTTTTCTGAGGCTCACCCCCCAAAGGCCGCCCAACTTCGGATTGTTCTTCATCAACACGACCCTACATCACTGAGCTTTGAGGCCAGCATTGGCATTCCCAAGAAGGACCAATGCTCTTTGGCGCTGACCCCTGAGTTGCTTTACATCTACAGGGAGCTCATTGATATGAGCCTTCTCTGCCATGTCAATTATTCTCGCAAGGGGACCTATCACATCAAGGAGGCGGTCCTGACAGGCTTTAAGAGACCTTTTGAGTCCTTTCCTAGGATCCCTGCTAAGTTTAAAGAGAAAAGTAATGAGTTCAGGATCCAGGATGGGAGTTAGACACATTTTCTCTTGTATCACGCGCATCGAGCAGTCAGCTCTCAGAATTTTGCGGGCTTCTTTTTGCAAGGGGTTTCTAAACAATTGCTTGGTGACTCTTCCCACGTGATCCTGAGGCCACCACTCAGCACTCCGTAAGTGTGGGCGCAAAATCCGCTCCGCTCGCGAATTTTGCGAATTTTCGCTAATTTCGCTATCCGCGAATCTAGCGAAATCGCTGAAAAATTCACAAATTCGCGAGCGGGCAGATTTTTTTTTTGGCCCACAGGAAGCACAGTTAATGCAGGTGCTCGAGTTGGAGCTAAGTTTGTAACCATTTTAGAATGGCGCCGGCAAGCTGCCAGAGTGCTTGCTGGCGCCATTCTAAAATGGTTACAAAGTTAGCTTCAACTCGGGCATCTGCCTTAACTCTGTAAGTGCTTCCTGTGGGCCAAAAAATGAACCTCAACAGGAAGCACTTACAGATATCAATAAAACAGGTGCCCGAGTTGAAGCTCAAATTCAGTAACGTTTTAATCAGCCCAAAACATTAGTGAGCACGGTCAAGGCTGGGCAAGTGTGCTTTAACCCCATATCTGCCATCGAAAATTAGCTGTAATACCGGAGGGAGGTCTTTGCATCCCTGAGTTTCTCGAGTGCAATCCCCATTCCTGTGACCAGGAGACTGCTTTCTCCTCACCTGCTGCCCTGCTCGCTCTCTGACCCTTTATACACAAGAGGCATGTTCACACGCATAGAAGCCCTGCACCACACACTAGCAGTATCAAACGTCTTCCCGCCCTTTCCCAACTATGATGGACAGCTCACTCAAGGGACCTCGGCGCCTTTTGGCGCTGTGGAAAAGTTACAGGCACACATGGTCACTGGAGACAAATCTTCTGGCCCTACGCAGCTGCAGTGTAGGAAAAGCACTATCATTTACCCAATGAGGTAGCACTTACTGGATTAGCCAGTAGAAAGTACTGTTTGGAAAGACTCCCAAGAGAGCCTAGAACTCGCTTTAATGGATCTTAACACCAAAGATGATCGTATTGATTTTACTTGGAACATTAATCATCAAGAGATCGCTTTTCTGGACGTCCTCATTAAAATAACCTCACAAGGGATACAGACAGATCTTTTCCGAAAGACCACAGACCGCAACAACGCTTTACTGTTCAGTAGTTTCCACCGAAACTCCTTAAAAAGACATTTGCCTTACAGCCAGATGCTGAGAGTAACCCGTATTGTTTCCGATCCAGACACCAGGATGAATCAAATTGCAGGCATAGCATCTAGATTTCGTTGCAGAGGTTACCCAGAGACAATCCTTAAGGAAGCCATGGACCGTACGTCCGCAACCTCTCGGACAGAAGCTCTAATGAGTAAGCCTAAAACTGACAGCCAGAGAATGGTATTAGTTTCTAGATACTCCACTTCAAGCAACAAGTACAAACAGATAATAACGAAACACTGGCGCATCCTTTCATCGGAACCAGATTTCGGGGACCTCTTCCGAGATCCCCCGATCTTTGCCTACACCAGACCTATGAACTTCAAAGAAATGTTATCCAAGCAAAAAATTGAGGGCACCTCAACCACCCACACTGGCACACGACCATGCCATCATTGCAGTAACTGCAATAATGTAATCAAGGGAAATACCGTCTGTCATCCCATGAGAGGATTTAACATTAAACTGAATGTAGACGCCACATGCGACTCCTCCAATCTGATCTACCTCCTAAAGTGCCCATGTGGAAAAATCTACGTGGGCAAAACAAGCAGGAAAATAAAGACGAGGTTGAATGAACATAAGTCTAATATAAGGACAAAAAACACCAAGTCCAATATTGCCATCCACTTTAATGAAGCTAACCACAGCGTGGCCCAGCTTAAATACATGGTTCTCGAGATTGTCCCCAAAGCTGAAGGCAGAGACAATAACAAGACTTTGTTGCAAAGAGAAACTGCTTGGATGTACAGGCTGCAATCACAGAAACCCTTTGGTCTTAACGACCGGACTGAATTGAACTGTTATTTATAATGCCGACTCTGGGCATTTATTGATGCACTATAACTTTGTTTTGCCGTTTGCATCTATTTGTTGTTCTTTTCAATGCACTTCTTTTACTTGATCCTCCCAGTTATCTTCGGGTTTTCACCCTCCCTTCCAAGATGGCCACTGCTCTTATTCACCGCTTTAGTTCACTTTCCTTAACAGTCCTTCTTCCATTCCCATCACCCTTCCACCACCCACCAAAACTCCGCATTCGCTATGCGGAGTTTCACCTTCCAGGAACCCGTTTCACGGCTTCGTTAAACTGTCAGACCCAGTAAGTCTTTCTCGTTCTTCCGCTGTTTCCACAGCCCTCAGCCTGGCTTTCACCTGTCATTCTATTAAATCGGCGATCCTATCTTTCTTTTAGGAATACTGAGAATTCTGCAAGCTGTTCATGTAAGCCTCGTTCGATGCTCGTTTGAGCCGTTGGTTTCACCACTTAACTGTTTTGTCCTATAAACCACTTACTCCGTTTTAACCCACTACGCCTCAGATTTCCTCATGTTTATCACCAACGTCTCCAATCCTTGTCTAAATAACTTTGGTAATCTTCTTTATCCTCACCACCCACACTTTCTTACACCCGTCCCTTGGTGAGACATCATTCCTTTCACGTTTCCGCTATCCCGCTATTGGGCGCATGAGGTTCACACGCTGAGACACTTAAGTAACCATTAATGTGCCTTATCCATTTTCATACCGCGTGCATTGATTTGGTTTTATATATTCTCTTTGTTTCAGTGCTCCTTGAGAAAGGACACTTTTGTCCGAAATGCATCGGAGCCACTTACAGTTTCTGATGGATTAAATTGATGGTCTGCTAATTCATATGAACATAATATGAAACATATCAATGAAAGACTCTCATTAAAACTTTGAAACCTTCAACCAGTGGAACTTTATTTGATTTAACTTTTTGGATATCGCTGTGTTGTCTTGCTACACACAGCTCCACACAAGTGTGCCCACCACAGGGATGCGCCTACACCCCAGTAGCGCACTCAACCCCAGTAGAAAGTACTCCAGTTTAGTAGAGGTATTGCACAAAATGGTAGCATCTCCGTGGATAACTATTCAGGGCAGGATTCATTCTGGCACGAGGCTCCTGTCACAAAAATTAAACCTCAACAAGAAGCACTTACAGATATAAATAAAGCAGGTGCCCGAGTTGAAGCTCAAATTCAGTAACGTTTTAATCAGCCCAAAACATTAGTGAGCACGGTCGAGGCTCGGCAAGTGTGCTTTAACCCCATATCTGCAGTCGAAAATTAGCTGTAATACTCTAGGGAGGTCTTTGAATCCATGAGTTTCTCGAGCACAATCCCCGTGTAGTTCCTGTGACCCGGAGGCTGCTTTCTCCTCACCTGTTGCCCTGCTCGCTCTCCAACCCTTTATACACAAGAGGCATGTTGACACGCATAGAAGCCCCGCACCACACACTAGCGGTATCAAACCTCTTCCCGCCCTTTCCCAACTATGATGGACAGCTCACTCAAGGGACCTCAGCGTGTTTTGGTGTGGTGGCAAAGTTACAGGTACACATGGTCAGTGGAGACAAATCTTCTGGCCCTTTACGCAGCTGCAGTGTAGGAAAAGCACTATACATTTACCCAACAAGATAGCACTTACTGATTAGCCAGTAAAAAGTACTCCAGTTGAGTAGATGGAAATCGAAAAAGAATCCACGATTTCGCTGGAAAATCCGTGAATTCACAGACTTTTTTGCGATTTCGCGTGAATTCGCGGGCCGCAGATCTGCAAAATTCACCCATACTTAGATATTGTGGTGGAAAACATCTCGTGCCCCAAAGGATCCTTCACTATCACCTTGGAGGTAGATGGTGCCTTATCCTCTGTAAAGGAGCCATCCACACCCAGGTCCCTCTGATCTACGTCAGAAATATATTCATTAAAGGGCACCTCATTCAGAAAATCTTCCTCTCCCATGTCAGTATCCTGTGAGCCATGATGTGCACCTGATACAGAAGTGCTGGATTGGACACCTTTCAAATGTGAGCTGCATAGGGCACCCAATGCATTTGAGGTGCATAAACCTCCCAATCTCTTTGAGGTGCTTGGACCTCCCTTTTATTTTGGTGTGCTTAGACCTCCTGTGTTGCTCAGAGAAGAAGCCCCCTCAATGGGTTTTGTTTTCTTTAATCACTTGCCCCCTTTATCACTGCAACCAGAATCTCCCCCTGAAGTGGAACCACGGTCAACCTCCTCATCAGATGCCAATTGTCTTTTGTTACCCATGACTAGGTCTAAGGTCTCAACACGCAAGTATGAGCTTTTTGATTAAATACTGATTTATTTTGGCTTGAGGGACCTCAGGGCTATCAATCTCCTGATCAGAAATTTTAGAAATATATCAACTAGAGAGGTACTCTTTTGAGATCGAAATTAAATTGATATCAATATATCAACAGAAAGGGGATTTTTAAACTCTTGTGATTTTTTAGCTAAATTTGCGGTTTGCAGGGGATTCTTGGTAGGAAAACGTTGGGGATCCACGCAAGCCACACCTCCCTGGATTCCCCCGGGTATCTAGTTTTCAGAAATGTCTGGATTTGGTAGGTTTCCCTAGATGGCCGTCGAGCCTGAGACCAAAAATACAGGTGACCCCCTAGCAAAACCAGGTTGCTTTGTGATCAATAATATTGATGCCTCCACAATATGTTTAGGGCCCTTCCTTGTTGCGGGCACTTGGCCTACCCATTCAAGTGAGGTGGCATTTTTATCAGGAGACTTTAGGAAATGCTGTGTGGAAGGAAGTTTGTGGCTCCCCTCCAGCACAGAAATTTGTTTTTTAGGACAAATGTTGAGGTTTGCAAGGGATTCTGGGTAAAAGACCCTGATGAGAGACATACAAGTCACCCCATCCTGGATTTCCCTGGCTGTCTAGTTTTCAGAAACTTACAGGTTCTCTAGGTTTCCCAAGGTACCGGCTGAGTTGGGCCAAAATCCATAGCTAGTGACATTGCAAAAAAAATGGGTCCATTTTCAGTGGAAAAAGGTAATGTGTCCATGTTATGTTTTGGGACATTTTCTGTCGCGGGCACTAGGCCAACCACACAAGTGAGGTACTATTTTTATCAGGAGACTTGGGGGAATGCTAGGTGCAAGGCAGTTTTTGGCTTCCCTCGGATTCCAGAGCTTTCCATCAAAGAAATGTGAGGGAAATTTGTTCTTTAAACAATTGAGTTTTGCAAGGGATTCTGGGTAACAGAAACTGGAGAAAGCCAAACAAGACACCCCATCCTGGATTTTCCTGGGTGTCCAGTTTTAAAAAAATGTAGAGGTTTACTAGATTTCCCTTGGTGCCAGCTGAGCTGCAGCCCAGAATCCTCAGCTAGACACATTGCAAACAAATTGTCAGTTTTCAGTAGGAAAATTTGATGTGTCCATGTTTTGGGCCATTTTCTGTCACAGGCACTAGGCCTACCCACACAAGTGACATACCATTTTTATCAGGAGACTTAGGGAAACACAGAATAGTAGAACAAGTGTTATTACCAATTGTCTTTCTATTTATTTCGGCCTTCCAGATGTAAGTCAGTGTGTAAAAAAGAAGTCATTTTGAAAAGTGGCATCTAATTCACATGCTAGTATGGGTACCCACAAATTCAAAGATTTTCAAATAACCATGGCTTCTAAACTCTATTTCTTGTTCCCATTTCGTAAATACAGAGGTTCCCTTGATGCCTGTTTTTCACTCTTTATACTTTACCAAATGAATTGCTGTGTACCCAGTACACAATAAAAAACCATTGCAAGGTGCAGCTCAATTATTGGCTCTGGGTACCTTGGGTTCTTGATAAACCTACAAGCCCTATATATCCCCACAACCAGAGGTGTCCAGCAGACATAATGTTGTATTGCTTTAAAAAATCTGCCATAGTTAGAAGAAGTTACAAGTGAAAACATAGGCACACATGGCAGCTTAGTTCAACACAATTTCAATACTATATTATTTACACTGTTTTTTTGGGAACCATTATTAGTTTCACATCCATTTCTGCCACTAACTGGAAGAAGGTTGAAACCACAAAAAAGGGGAAAAAACTAATATGTCCCAGTAAAATGCAAAAACTCTGTAGAAAATTTTGGTTTTTTGACAAAAGTCTTCCCGTTCTTGAAATCTGGGAAGATGGTGATTTTAGCACTGCAAAATGTTTGCAGGGAAAAAAAATGCTTTCTTCTGAGGCACTTTTTCCCATTTTTCCAATAAAAACAAAATTTAGCTGAATTTTGGCTAACTTTTCAGGGGATTCTGGGTAAGAAAACTTTGGGGATCCATGTAAGCCACACCTCCCTGTACTCCCCCGGGTATCTAGTTTTCAGAAAGGCCTGGTTTGGTAGGTTTTCCAAGATGGCCGTTGAGCCAGGGACCAAAAATACAGGTGACCCCCTTGCAAAACCAGACCGTTTTGTGATTGATCATTTTGATGCCTCCACAATATGTTTTGGGCCCGTCCCTGTCATGGTAGTTGGCCCACCCACACAAGTTATCGGGAGATCTAGAGAAATTCTGGGCGATAGGAAATTTGTGCTGGCCGGTGATCCCACAACTTTCCCACACAGAAGTTTGAGGAAAAATAGATTTATTTAGCAAAATTTGATGTTTGCAAGGGATTCTGGGTAAGGAAACTATGGGGAATCCAAGCAAACCACATCTCCCTTAACTCCCCCAGGTGTCTAGTTTTGAGAAATGTCTGGGTTTGGTAGGTTTCCCTAGATGGCCACCCAGCACAGGACCAAAAACGCAGGTGATTCCCTTGCAAAACCAGGTTGTTTTGTGATCCATAATATTGATGTCTCCACAATATGTTTAGGGCACTTCCTTGTTGCGGGTACTCGGCCCACCCACACAAGAGAGGTGTCATTTTTTTATCAGGAGACCTAGGGGAGTGCTTGGTGGTAGATATTTGTACTGGCCTAGTGGTACCACAACTCACCCACACAGAAATGTGAGTGAAACGTGATT
The DNA here is from genome assembly GCF_964263255.1 of Lissotriton vulgaris. Classification (NCBI taxonomy): domain Eukaryota; kingdom Metazoa; phylum Chordata; class Amphibia; order Caudata; family Salamandridae; genus Lissotriton; species Lissotriton vulgaris. Next base: position 1,591,801,587 of record NC_141695.1, on the reverse strand, counting down.
TATTTTAGCAAAATGTGAGGATTGCGGGGGATTATGGGTAAGCCAAACCTCCCTGGACTCTCCGAGTGTCTAGTTTTCAATAATGTCAGGGTTTGGTAGATTTCTCTAGATGGCCACTCAGCCTGGGACCAAAAACGCAGGTTACCCCTTGCAAAACCAGGGGCCTTATTTATGAAGGCCTTGCGTCACCGGTGCGTCACTTTTAACATGGGAAAAAGTGACGCACCAGTGGCGCAAGGCTTTCATAAATACGGCCCCAGGTACTTTTGTGAAAGCTAATTTTGATATTTACAAAATAAGTTTTGAGGCGTTTCGTGCTGCGGGCACTATGCCTCCCCACACAAGTGAGGTACCATTTTTAACAGGAGACTTGGGGAAATGCTGGGTGGAAGGAACTTTGTGGCTCCCCTCAGATTCTAAAAGTTTCCATCACAGAAATGTGAGGAAAATGTGTTTTATTTTACAAAATGTGAGGTTTGCAAGAGATTCTGGGTAACAGAACCTGGTGAAAGCCACATAAGTCCCCCCATCCTGGACTCCCGAGTGTCTAGTTTTCAAAAATGTACTGGTGTACTAGATTTCCCTAGGTGCTGGCTGAGCTGGGCCAAAATCCATAACTAGGCACAATGCAAAAAAATGGTCAGTGTTCAGTGGAAAAAGGTTATGCGTCCATGGTTTTTTGGTTTTCTGACAAAAGTCTTCCTGTTCCTGGAAGCTGGGAGGATGGTGATTTTCGCACCGCAAACCTTTTGTTGATACCATTTGCGGGAAAAAAAAACAGATGCTTTCTTCTGAGGCACTTGTTTCCCATCTTTCCCAATAAAAACAAAACTTAGCTATATTTTGGCTTATTTCTTGGTCTCCTCCAGGGGAATCCAAACACTCTGGATAACTTTAGAATACTCTGGAAGTTTGGAATAAAAGGCCATAAATTTAGTGTGGATACCCTATGTGGACAAAATGTTTGGGAGCCTAAGAGCGAACTAGCCCAAATAGATCTTAAGAAAGGCTTAGCGGGGAGGGGGGCCTTGCAGCGAAGGGGTTAAAATTAAGCTTTCAAATATCTTAATATGTTAGTTACCAGAGTAATAAAGGAGATGAAAGTTCTTACTAAAATGGATGAGGAGGTCAAAATACAATAAAATATGAACCTCTTAAAAACCCTAGGTGTTGCAACGCAATGAGAAAAGGACCGGTGAGACAGCTGATCGCGGAGACACTGCAACTGTCAACTGAATTTGTGACATCACAGTGTCTCCCAGTGATCGGGCATGTCCCACTCAGTAATAGGGTGATAGGCCACACCTAAATGGCGGCTTGTTAAGTGCTTGGCTGGCAGAGCCATTGCCAAGTGCTTTCCTTTAATACTTTTTCCCCGAAGCATCGTGTCTCTGAGATGCGTTGGGTGAAAAGCGCCCTTAAAATAAGAAAGCCTTTGACCACGGGGGCCTGGCAGCGATCTCCATGGGGGCCGATCTCCATGGGGGCCGCCCCTCAACTAGAAAGGGAATGACCACGGAACCCACAAGGCATTGGGGGTTGCAGGCATTGGGGATAGAGGCATCAGAGATGCCTCCCAAAGCCCCGAATGGTGACCAGAATCAGCCCCCGGTTCTGTCAGCACTGTTGCAGGAACCCCAACTGAAGAACCAGGTTTTAAAACCCAGCGGTGCCAGGGAAAACGCCCGATGTCTTCGAGTTCCCCTGCCTTGGCAAACAGAGACACAGGACGCTTCTTGATGACGTCAAAGTCCAAAGTTTATTGGCTGCAACCAGGACCAGAGATCTACGAAGCACAACATGGGTGGTTCGCTAGAGACTGCACACTTTAAATGAGCGGAGCATGGTCTTTTATGCCAAAAATCACATTCCAAAGTAGCATCGGTTACACACAAACTGGCCAATGGCGATGTGACATTTCAAAAGTAGCGCATGACGACAATCCCATTTTCCGTAGTCCAGCCCACCAGAAATGACCAAGCAAAATCCAACATTCCTGTTCGATCAGGCCGGACAAACCCATCATAAAACCTTAACCCAAATCAGTGATTAAGCCATAAAGGAAGGAACAGAAACAGATTGGAAGCAAGATAGAAAGTTGGGTGCAGTGTACTATAAACTTCGGCATGTCCTGCTCTTTGATCTTTATCTGACCAGCTTTTTAACAAGGAACTGGCTCAGCGAGGCCAGCCTCGGGCAAGGGAGTCAGTTCGACCAGGTCACTCAGAAGTCAGCTAAGGTGTACGTGTCCCAAGGACTCGCTTGGCCGCAGTCATCGGCCTATGTGAGGGCAACCACACAAAATGGCTGCCATCCACAAAATGGAACCCGAGGGTTCAGACGAAATCCCTGAATACGCAGTGTTCTCATTGATCGATTAATGCAAAAACACTCGTACACACCGCACTCATGATTTGCGGTCCGTTGACACCAAAATCGTCTATTTCCGATGACCTTTATAGAACGGGTTCGGAACCACCGAACCTCAATCAATCAATCAATCAATCATCGCATTTATATAGCGCACTACTTACCCGGAGGGTCTCAAGGCGCTGGGGGGGGGGGGGGGGGGGGATCTGCTACTGCTCGAACAACCAGGTCTTGAGTTGCTTCCTGAAGGCGAGGTGGTCCTGGGTCAGGCGGAGGTGGGTGGGGAGGGAGTTCCATGTCTTGGCGGCGAGGTAGGAGAAGGACCGTCCCCCTGTGGTGGCTCTTTGGATGCGGGGGACGGCGGCGAGGGCGAGGCTGGTTGATCGAAGCTGGCGTTTGGGAGCGTAGAAGTTGAGGCGGCTGTTGAGGTATCCTGGGCCTTTGCTGTGTAGGGCTTTGTGTGCGTGGGTGAGGAGACGGAAGGTGATTCTCTTGTTGACCGGGAGCCAGTGCAGATCTCTCAGGTGTCCGGAGATGTGGCTGCGACAGGGGATGTCCAGGATGAGTCGTGCTGAGGCGTTCTGGATCCGCTGGAGTCTCTTCTGGAGTTTGGCGGTGGTTTCGGCGTAGAGGGTGTTGCCGTAGTCCAGACGGCTGGTGACGAGGGCCTGGGTGACCGTCTTCCTGGTCTCGGTGGGGATCCACCGGAAGATCTTACGTAGCATGCGCAGGATGTTGAAGCATGACGAGGAGACGGTGTTGACTTGTCTGGTCATGGAGAGTGACGAGGAGACGGCGTTGACTTGTCTGGTCATGGAGACCCTCAAACTTCGGAACTACACAACCATGGTAAGAAGATCGGGGCAAACTGTGTCAGGGACTAGATGGGAAACCGTAAAAATCACAACTAACCAACGTTTGAGTACAAAACCACACAAAAGAAGAGCCAATTAGCTACAGGGAAGCACCAATTAGCTATATTGGGAACCACACAGATGCCTACTAAAGCGCACCCAAAAGGACACAGACAAAGACATAAATGAAGGTACTTTTATCTGTGTGGAGCCGCATTTAAAAGAGGCAGACTGTTACATGCATGTGTTTATTATATGCCAGGAAGGTTCTGTTCTGGAATAGTTTCTTTATGATGTATGACTTTTAAGTGCTGCGTGGAGTGGTAGTAAAGGAAAAATTCGTAATGATAGCCTCTGGTCTTTTAGTGAAATCTTACATACTCTGCTGCCTGGCTTAACTCCTAAACAGAGACATTTGAAAACACAAGACATTTCATGGCCCCACTGAAGTGGTTACCATATTGGCACACAGCAAATAGAAGACTGTCTGGACGACATATAAGGAATTACTTAAATTCCTGACACACAAACATGCTATCATTGAATGGAGAACATTTCAAAGAGCTTCACTATATTTGCGACTCAAAATCCTCAAGTGCATGAAAGGATTTACAGGATTTACCATGAAACTTTGCTTCCTAAACAACAGCTTAAAAATGTGGAGGTATCTCCCAATCCTTATATGACTGGTCACCTCTCTAAAGAGGCTAAGACAACCTTAAAAAAACTCTTACTTGCGGTCTTTCGACTCTCAATCCAGGTAACAAGACCCATATGACTCTCTGCATCACTCTGGTAAAATTTCATCATATTCAGGTGTAAATAGAAGATCGCTGCTGATCCCTTTTATGGGGTATATAGTCATGACGCTGTCTGCTTTCTTCATTAATTTAAACTATCCTACAGTTTGCAAAGTGCTCAAGCATCACAATGTTGGTCACAGCCATACTAGATAATAACTAAATTGCTCAGAGCTCATGACAACATCTATTCAATGGAAGATAAGTATAGAATGCACGCCTCATTGGGCCAGACAAACTATGCCTTTTTTGCAGCTACAAAGCCTGTTGTTTGCAAAATCACACGACTTACATCCAAAAAAAGGTAAAGGCAAGCAGCTATATACAAAGGACACGTGAGCAGGAAATTAAAGTTTGCAAAGTATGGTTTGCAACTGACTGAGAAATAAAAGGAGAAGTGGTTGCAATGGTATGTATAAATAGTTTGCAACTGAATTTCTAGATACAAACCATTGATGGAATACTGACCTATCCAAGTAGGTGGTTGTCATTGCAAAGTGGAAGCTGTGCATGATGCCAGCTGAGGGGAATAACGCATGCAGACAGTAGTTTAGGGGACTGTTGCTTCTCCTGACACCATCCATTGAATGCCCCTTTAAGGGAAAAGAGCTCCTAAATAAATAAGTTTGGCAGTTAGCCAATGTATGTTCTGGAACTGGTAATCTGCTGTCACTCTCGGGCCTCCAGTCCGTTCTTCCCCACTATTCACAGAGAGTTAGGAAAGGACTTATGCAACATAAATATTAATGAAGCAGGAGGTTTTGCAACTTCATGTGAACAGGCATTTAGTGTTGCAACTGATTAGTGCATTAGTCGCAGCACAAAATGAAGGTGTGGTCTCAAAAGAGTCACTGTGCAAAAAATACTGACTTTGTGCAACCCCACTATTAGTAAATTGGGCGATTGTTGCTCAATTTTGCTTCTTGAGCACATTTCCCTTATTTCTGCTCTCCATTGTTTATTACAACCTTTATATTTGCAAGCAGTACTGTTAGAGCCAAGAAGCCCATTCAAAATAAAGAAACTGCATCCTATAGACGTTTAAGCGGATGAAGTATTTTTTTTGGTCCTCATATAGTCGTAGCATCTGTGATTCTCTGACCGCTCTATCTGTGCGCCTCATGGTCCACTGCATTCGCTGTTGGCTCTACATCTCTACATCTCTCAATTCCAGGCAGGGCCTTCACCACAGATGGCGACTCAGTGTAATCATACATTCTCTTTTTTTTTCTTTTAAATACTTTGTTAAAATATTATCCTAAATTCCTCTCCATCTGGAGAAGTCTGCCCATATCTCGAGTACATTCCCAGTTTTAAAGTTCACAACCGAACGCCATACCCAGGTAACTGCTTTAATACAGTCTACTATTTTCGGAGGGGAGTGGTCAATCCACAGCTTACAGAATTCTCTCCGCACTATCAGTATCAAATAAAACAGAAGACCTGACTGCTGCCTGCTCACCACTCTATGTGTGATACTATCTACTCCTAATAATACTAAGGCTGAGTTTACATTTTAGTTATCCCAAAAATATCTTTAAACATAGACTCTATACCATTCCAGAACGATTTTATTTCGGGACGTAATAAGAAGATTTGTTTGTCATTAGCTTTTAAAAAACAACATCTTCTGCACCTTGGAATGGGTGATGGGGTAAACTTGGCAATCTTTGCGGGTGCTCAATATAGCCTATTGATTGTAAAAAAGTGGTTGCGCTTTAGATTTCCAGGCTTAACAGTTGAATATAACAATTCCAAGGAATCAGGCCAAATTGATTGGGCATGCTACCCTTGCTACCCTTGGAAAGTATCTTCCCACACCATACATGGTAACTTTGAGTTCTTATAACCTGCTTCCAGGAATATCCAGAACAATACGGCGATCTCCTTTTTTTCGGTCTTATATCCTGAAGGGAGGACTCAAAATCCCAGTCCCCCCTTGTCTCTAATTTGAAGGCTGCCAGCCAGGAAGAAAGTTATACATACTGGGATCTAGATAGTTTATCCCCAACTTTCACTCTCAGGACTTCCCAAGGTAGTATCTCTTCCTTTGACATCAAATCTCCCCCGGTAGCCAACCCTGCTCGTCCTACTGGAAGACTCAGCACATCTCTCATACATTCTGGGGTTCTTGGGAAGTCCCAACTTAGTGCAAAAACCGAATAGTATCCTACACCAATCTTTCTCCTCATCTTACACCAGAGTTTAGAACTTCCAGTTGTATCTTCTTAAAACATTTTGAGACACCAAACTTATACAAAGACCTATCAGCCCCCTCCCCCCTTATCATTTCCCCAAACAGCATTCCCCAGGTAGAATTATTAGGTTTCCCTAACAGCATCCAAACATTCTTGAACTGAAATGGCATACAATACATATTTAGGTCTGGAAGGGCCAGTCTGCCCTTTTATAACCTACACCTCAACTTTTTCCATCAAAATCTGACATCCATAGAAGCCCAGATGAAGCTAGCTATTTTCCCCGGATTTTATCCAAATTTGATCTTAAGAATGTGACGGGATGCAATTAAAGAGATAGGCGAATTTTGGATGAATCTACATCTTTACTAAATTCACACGCCTGAGGGATAAAACTCCGATTTCCCCAATGTTAGTGTTATGGGTTGTATATGTATATTGTGTTAGCATGATGTATCTATATATTCCTAGTATACAGGTATGCACAGAATGTAATCTATAACTTCTTTCACTGAGTTAGTAAGAATATATATGTGTGTGTGTTCTGTTTTCCTTGTGTAGGTGGAAAACTATACAGACGCCATCTTTTCTTTTCTGCGTTAGGCATGAACAGTGATCACGTGCTACCTTCCAATGGCTGTCAGTCCCGAGCTTAGTTGATTTGCTGGAGACAGCTGAATACACGCTATTCTTTGCCTGTCCTGGGACTCAAGGCCGCATCTGGCTTTGGGTCCGATAAGCGCATTCCTGAAGGCTCCGTGCCTGCACTACCGGGCACTGAGACGAACGGGAGTCACCCCTCCTGACCTCCCCAATAATAACCAAAGCAGAGCCAAGTAGTGTTTTTCAATCTACGGTGTTTCATGCGCTATGTCGAAAGTATATATGTGTTGTTTTTAATGTAAGCCAGCAGTCTTCTCCACGCACCTGGATGGGTTAGGATGGGAGAGGCTCCTCTATAGAGTATTCTGTATAATAAACACTTGAACTTTCTTCACTGCCAACTGACTGGTTATTGGGTAATTGGTATTGGGGCTATTGGTAAGTATAGCTCCTTATGTTCATTTTTATGGTACGTCACGCCCATAGATTGTTAAGGGCAGATTCCTCAACCTAGATAGGAGTGTATCTAACTCTTATCCACCCTTTTCAAGTTCTGCAATGGAATTCCGTCCACAGTATCAATAATCGTTATCTGTAAATATTTTATCTCAGAACTGACCCTCTCCATCCACCCTTCGACATTCCAGCACATTATCTCTTTTTTAGAGTGGTTTACTGAGTACCCTGAAAAATCTCCAAATTCTGCCACTACTGCTCTAATCTCGAAAGTGTTATGACTGGGTCTGCTGTATAAATTAACAAATCATTGGCATACAATGCCACCTTACTAGTAAAAGTTGGCGAGTGAAAGGGGATTATCTGTCTGTATTCTCTCAGTTGTTGCGCTAGCGGCTCAATATAAATATCAAACAGTAAAGGTGATAGGGGACACCCCTGTCTCGTTCTCTTTTGTATACTAAAACCCCTTGTTAGAAACCCATTCAGGAGAATTTTGGCCGATGAGTTCTTATACAACGTCTGAAGAGTACTCACAAAGCCCTGGCCAAATCCATCACACCTAGAACCTTCAAGAGGTAGGACCTACACACCCATTGAACGCCTTACCCGCGTCAATCGCAACCTCAGCCTGAGGGGGTGAGCGGGTCGTGGCATGATCTATTGTGTCTTGTTGTACATAGAATTAAGTTTCCATCAATGTGGCCACCAAAGACAGAAAAAGAAAGTTCACTTTCTCAAACAAAAATTGTCCATAGCAGATATTTGCTGCATAAAAGATACAACAGTTCTGGAAGGATACCCCCGAAGAAAATATGGATCTTGACTTCTTTCAGACCAAAAAGTTGGTTCAGAACCAGGTGTGCAGGTTCTGGGTCTATCCTTCGGGTTAAGAGCCTCAGATTGTATTTAGGCTTCCAAAATCCTTAAAATTAATTTCACAAACTCTAGTCCTTCATGAACCTCCCACCCTCGTCGCCAAAATGTTGTACATAGAATTAAGTAGGCAGCAAGACACGTCTTCTTGTAGTTAGGTTGTATTTATTAAGTTACTAAGAATAAGTTAAGAAGCTAAGACACAAAGCAGTAGTTCCCCACAGCTGACCAGACCAACTGCCAGGGCTAGAATCCCATCCCAACACTCCAGATAGAATACAGCTAGGTAAGAAGATAGAAACACAGAGAAAGGACTAAGGAAGCTAAGAAGCAATGTACAACATGTCTATCAATAGTGTGTGAGTTCTTGTATTTGCCGCTTCGGGATAAACCCCTTCTGATCTATATGAATAAGTTGGGGGGCTAACTTGGCCATTCTCCCTGCTAAAATACCCATGAAGATTTTATAATCTGCATTCAAGAGAGAGGGAGATTGGCCTATATGAGCCTTCCTTCCTTGGGTCTTTGGCTGGTTTCAAGATCAAAACTATTGAGGCCTCCCTCCACGTCTCCGGGATAGCCTCTCTGCTGATATATTGAATTGAACAACGCCTCCCACTCTGGAATCAATGAATCAATGAATGAATCAATAAGAAGTTTATATACTCCCACAGGCAGAGCATCTGGACCTGCAGCATTGCCATTCTTTTCCTGGAGTAGACTATCCCTAATCGATGAAGTATTTAAGAAGTCTTCCCTGATTTAGAAACAATGATTTGATGCTCTCACTGGATTCGGGTGTTTATACACTCTCCTGCATGCATGCTGTAACATGTAGGCTCAGGATTAGGATTGTCGAAGTGTTTATAAGTACCAGGTATAAGCATAAGAGAGCACTCCAGCTTGAAGTTAAATCAGTTACATTTTGAGTAAATTAGCAGCAAAAATAGCATAAAATCAAGTCCTGATTTTGAGCCTCTCAGAGAGTTACTCCATCACAAACAGGACGAATTTCCCATCTGCCCTATTACAAGTGCATTATATACCAAATGTGATTGAGTTACCCCTCCACCAAATTCTAAATCAGACCCTTAGGAGGGGCATATTTACAAAGAGTTAACGCCGCTGTAGTGTCCATTTTTTTGCTGCATTTTTCCAGCATCAGCGTGAATTTTTCACACCGCCACTTCATTTAGAGTGATTTACCGAAAATGAGATGTAAAGTAGGCGTTCCCGCAAACAAACTCTCACAAAACACACAATTGAACGTCGCTAAAAAAGAAAAACTTCTGCTAAGTCACATTAGCTGCAGTTTCTTACAGCTAGGAAATACCTGGTCTTAAAAATTACGCTAACACACTTGTTTAATATGGGCCTCATTTATGAGGTTTTGGCACTGGGCATCCCCGCAAGGAATCTTGCTTTGCTGCCCTGCGTCAACGCAAAAGGGCAGGAATGCACTGTATCTATAAGATACAGTGCATTCCTGCCTTTTTACCCAGCGCTGGAGTACAATGGGTTGCCATGCACTAATGCAGACACCCTTGCACTATGGTGCAATGGTGTCTGCTTTGCCGGGCTAATTTATTTTGTGCAGGAATCAATCAAGTGCGGCAGGCCACCAAGTGTTGTCCCAAGCTGAGGGGGTGGAACCCAGGATGAGTACTACAGTCTTGACCGAGTTGAGATTGATGCAGCTGTCTTTTATCCAGGTAGCGACTGCCTCCATTCTGTTGTGAAACTTGATTCTGTTGGCTGTGGGTTTGTTGGTGAGGGAAATGATCAACTGAATGTCGTCTGTATAGGAGACAATGTTGAGTCTGTGATTTCTGATGATGGCTGTTATGGGGGGCATGTAGACTTTGAAGAGGGTTGGGCTCAGGGAGGAGCCCTGGGGCACTCCACAGCTGATCTCTGTAAGTTCTGAGAAGAAATGGGGTAGTCTGACTCACTGTGTTCGGTCGGTCAGGAAGGAGTGGATCCTGTCCAGTGCCTTGTTGCTGATGCCAGTGTCATGGAGTCTCGTGCTCAGAGTGTGGTGGGAGATGGTGTCGAAGGTGGCAGAGAGGTCCAGTAGGATGAGGGCTGTGGTTTAATCCCGGTTGAGGAGGGAGCGGATGTCATCAGTGGCGGTGAGGAGTGCAGTCTCTTGGCGGTGGTTGCTTCAGAAGCCTGATAGGGATGTGTCCATGAAGTGGCTCCCTTCAATGAACTCAGAGAGTTGGGCGCTAATGGCCTACTCGATGACCTTGGCTGGTAGGGGAAGGTGGAAGATGGGTCTGAAGTTTTTGAGGTCTGTTGGGTGGGCGCACGGTTTCTTCAGCAGGGGGTTGATCTAAGAGTGCTTACAGTCATCGGGGAAGTGGAAGTTTCGATGGAGCAGTTGACCGTGGGGTGGAGCTGGGGGTTAATGAAGGCGTCTTCTCTATGGAAGATGTGGTACCGGCAGGGATCCAATGGGGCTCCTGAGATAATGCTGTTCATAGTTTTGAGTGTGTCGTCTGTGGTGAGCGGAGTTCAGTTGAGCACGATCTGTTGGGGTGAGGCGCGGATGCGTGCGGTGGTGGCGGGTTTAGTGGCAGGGTCTTGGGCATCAAAGCTGTCAAAGATCTGCCTGATCTTGTGGTGGAAGAAGGTTCTGAGTTTTTTCAAAGGTCTTGGTAGGGGGGACATCTGTAGTCTCGCAGTTGGGCCTGGTGAACTCCTTGATGATGGTGAAGAGTTCTTTGCTGTTATGTGCATTGGCATTGATTCAGTCTTGGAAGGCAGTTTTCTTTGTGATTTGAGGAGAAGGTGGTGTGCTTTGACTGCGGATTTGAAATTCCATGGGTTTCTGGGGTTTTGTTGTCCCTCCATCATTTCTCAAGTCATTATTATTATTAATATTATGGAATTTGGTAAAGCGCACGGCTACCCCCACCGGGTGCGTCAGGACTCCTGGAGGGCGGGAGTGAACTAGCTGGCTTTCTTGAAGTGTTGCCTGCCTGGGGTCTTCTTGAGGTGTGCCAGAGTGTCAGCACAGTTGTAGATCCATCAGTGAAGGTTGCGTGCTGCGGTGTGGGCGTCTGGTGGCGGAGTGGTTGTGCTGTGGAAGTCGATAAGACGTCCTTGTTCCAGCTCCGACGGGAAGGGTGATGAGGGTGGTGGTGTGCGGTGGGTGTGGTGAAAGCGAGATGTATGCAGTGGTGGTCGGTCCAGAGGTGTTCTGTGGTGTGGCAGTCAGTGAATTTCCCGCTGGTGGAGAAAAGGGGGTCAAGGGTGTGCCCGGTTGTGTGGGTTGGTGCAATGACTAGCTGCTTGAGACCAATGTTGTCGAGGTGCTCCAGTAGGGATGCAGTGTTCTGGTCACTGGGGTTTTCCAGGTGGAAATTGAAGTCTCCGAGTATGATCTAATCAGTGGATGCGAGAGCCTGGGGTGCGATGAGGTATACAATAGTGTCAGTAAAGGGTGGCCGGGGCCCTGTAGATGAGAAAGGGACACCTTCCTGCACATAAACAATAATTCCTCTCAAAGCAGGCACCCTTGCACTATGGTGCATGGGTGCCTGCGTTGCCGCTAGGCACCTGAAATCAGCACCAGAGCAGGGGGAAACGCAGGACTGCACTGTATTGTTGTAAATACTTTGCATCCATGGTGTCGCAAGGATGGTGCAGTGAAAAGTGATGCATCACTGTTTTTCCCCAGCGATTCACCACTTTTCATAAATAAGGCCCTGAATCAGCATTTTCTCTCCCTCTGGGACTTAGGCTGGTCATCCTGGCTGTTGGGGGGTTGGGTTGGGCTTGTTGAATGGTGCTGAACTTGGTCCTGCCTGCTCCATTCTGCATTCCGATGTTATTATTATTTTTCCTTAGTGGGGTATTTGTGAGTTCTTTTTGCCACTAGACGATGAAAAGTGAAGTTGGGCCGATTAGCGTGAATTTTTTTGCCTCTAATTGGCCGTTTTTCACTTTTTTCACGTTAGCATGTATTTTTCGCCTTGATGCTAATGTTAACGACATTTTTCCTGGCCGCTAGCTGATCCTGACACAATACAGCAACATATTGTAAATACGTCGTTCACATAGCTTTATGATTCGGCGATCTGCAGCAGTAAAAAAATTGTCGCTAAGCAGCTTGAAAACTGCTTAGGGTCAATTCTTCTAAATATACACCTTAGTTTGCTGAATTTTGTTAGATTATTTATTATTAGGATTTCCTGTAAAACTCTTCTATACACATATAAAATGATTACTGTGAAAGAAAGTGTAGTTAGTAATGGTTCTACAATATAATCTCCTACTTTCATAACTAAAGTGTAAACTTTTCTCTAATACTGAATGGAGTTGGATTTGTTTGCTCCTTTTGAATTACACATGCATCCTATTACACTGGTAGCAACCAGTGGTGGCCAGCACATGTAAGAGCGGAGGGACGAGGCGGGCTTAAGTCGACAGACGATGGGATTGGCGATGCAGCGAGCCCAAAGTAAGTGGGTTTAATTATTGTTTTAATTTAATTTTACCTATCCCATCGTCTGCGACTCCCCACCCTACTGCTCTTACCTGTGCCGGCCGCCACTGGTTGCAACATCATGTAAAATGAGTTAGCTCTGTTTTAGACATCAACACGATTGCCAACTTTTAAAGTATCTTTTAGTTTTTGATAGGAGGAGCAGTAGCTTGAAGTGGCAGGGTTTTGAGTAGAGGGTCACACTTTGAGCTCATCACCACCTTGTTACTATGGAGGGGGTTAGAGGCAAAGAGAGGTGATTGGGCTTAGAACCGCACAATCTGAGCAGATCTTACTACTCTCCCACTAAAAACAAATTACAACAGGTTTTGAGGCTTTCACCACTCTCTATAGATCTTTCCAGCTCACTGTGCGCATATAGTGTGTGTGAAAATGGCTCTTCAGTGGGAGATGGTGTAAAGAGAGCTGATATCAAATGACAAAGTGGCTCAAAAGGAGCTGGCAAGTCTTCACCAGTGCAAAGCTCTTCAATGTTAATCTGGAATCCAGCAAGCCATAATTTGATCACAGCAACAAGGCAGAATATTCATAGTGCTCATCGGGTAATGTGGAGATGCTCAGCTCGGCTCGATGTTTTGCAACACAACTCAAAAATACACATCGTCTTTGAAATGTTCCGAAGAACAAAATGTTGCAATGCTGGCACCAGTTTGTACAGGCTAAATCCTTGGCAGCCAAGTGTTAGTCACTATATTTAAATAACAATAAGATAATATGATCAGGATAAGACAGAGTGTAATTTTCCTTGATCAGGTTCCAAGGTGTGAGGAGTAAAAATGATTTATTGAGGGAAGAGGTTACTTGTGACAGAGTTAGAGGTGGGGCTGAAAAAACACCTGAGTGACGCTCCATTTTTGGCGCCCTATGTAAAATGTTGCCCTCAACAATGTTGTCTTGTTTGAAACTTCAAGTAGCAACTTGGTGTCCCCTTGCTCTAGACAACTGTCTCACTTTGATTGGGTCTTCCTTGTTTGTGAGCGCCATATTGGAATTGTTGTTACCAGTACTGCCTGAGAATCTGTCTTCTCTGCTTACCTTTTCTGAAGCGGAGAAGGTATTGTTCAGCCAATGGGTAATGGGTAGAGATTTCCGGAGCAAGGGTGGCCTGGGGCAGTATGTCCTGCCACATCTGTAGGATTATGTAGCAAAGGTAATTCTGATTTTGAAGTATATACAGCCAACAGAAGTATATCTAAAACAGTGTCTTACTTCATTGACTAGCCTAGGTTTTTTGAATATGTAAAACTGGTGAGTAGAAAGACAATCAGGTGTTACAGAAAAGGGCAGTAGCAGGAACACGCCCTTTAATAAGTAAGTGTGCGAATAACGAATATAACAACATGCAACTATTCCGACACCTTCAAAAGTTGTCACTTATAGACCAAAACCGATAAAAAAACAGGGTAAAATTCACATTTACCCATGAACATGTATAAACTGCCTGAATCTTTATATAAACATGGATGCAAAGGACGTATCCATGTGGTAAATATATCAAGAGGCCCTAGTAGTCAATCACGGTGTGTAAAAGAAACAAGCAGACTGTGATGACTTTATGCTTGTATTGTGTTAACCACCTGTCCCACACCACCCCTTTCTGTGAGCTTTTTCTAACATTCTCGTCTCCTTTTTAAAGTAAGTGGTAACTCTATGTAAGGAGATACATTGGTGGAAATGGCCTGCAGAGACAATCAGGACTAAAAGTCTATTGGAAATAGGTAGAGTCAGTGCCTGGTATTGGTAGACTCAGCGCCTGGGATTGGTAGACTCAGTCCCTGGGATTGGCAGACTGAAAGCCTGGTATTGATAGGCGCAGTGCCTGGTATTGGTAGACTCAATGCCTGGGACTGGAAGACTCAGTGACTGGAATTGGTAGACTCAGTGCCTGGGATTGGTAGACTCAATACCTGGGACTGGTAGACTCAGCGCCTGGGATTGGTAGATGCAGTGCCTGGGATTGGTAGACTCAATGTCTGGGATTGGTAGACTCAGTGCCTGGGATTGGTAGAATCAATTTCTCGGATTGGTAGACTCAGTGCCTGGGATTGGTAGACTCAGTGCCTGGGATTGGTAGACTCAATACCTGGGATTGGTAGACCCAATGCCTGGCAACGGTAGGCTCAGTGCCTGGGATTGGTAGACTCAATGTCTAGGATTGGTAGACTCAGTGCCTGGGATTGGTAGACTCAATGCCTGGCAATGGTAGACTCATTGCCTGGGATTGGTAAATTTAGGGCCTGGGAATGGTAGACTCGTTGCCTGGGATTGGTAGACTCATTGCCTGGGATCGGTAGACTCATTGCCTGGGATTGGGAGTCTCGATGCCTGGGAGCAGCAGGTCACTACCTACTAGGTAAATAATTAGTAGCTGATGGTGAGTATTGCCTGTATAAGGAGTGCCAAAGAACAAAAGCATAACCTTGGCGTAATTATTTTTAAGAAAGTGGCCAGTACATGTCTCTTAGCTGTTATAGAAAAAGGTTCATTCAAACAGCTTTCCGCGCTGCCAGTAGGAAATCTACTTTATAAAGGTTCACTCTTGGTTGCCATTTTTTATTACACTTGGGCAAAATAATTAAGCAGGCAAATATATTAGACATTTCCAGACATTTTTCATGACATGATTTTGCATAATTGGCAGCCGCTGCTGACAAGTTCACGCAGAAAATGTATCTCTAGAGACAGTTTCTGAACGAACCATTGTCCTCCCTGACAGACTTAAGACAAAATCCTAACCTAAGTCTGTCTTAAGACAAACTTAAGACAAAATCCTAACTTCTGTGAATACCAAAAGTAGTGAGTTTAGGATTTTGTCTTAAATTAGTTCTGTGAATTGGGCTCAAAAAGTCATCAGATCAAGTTGATTCTGATATCCACCGCTGCAACCTGGATATGAGGTCTGATCTCTTTTTCTCTAGCACCCCAAGGTGCAAATCATCTGCTACTCAGGTGATACATAATTTCAATATAAATGCAATATCAAATTCAATTGCTCCTCAGCCACGCCTACAAAACCCCATTTGGATGTGTATCCCACACTCGAACAAGCTCTGGACAGTAACAAGGAAGGTCACCATGGGAAAGCCTCATCCTGATCCAGACGCCTAATCTGAAACAAGCTAAATGGCAATCTTCTCTACCCTACATCATAATGCCAATGCCACAATCACGGGTTCATTCTGAGTGCAGCACTGACGGCCTCAGCCCCCTTCTGAGGCACAAAACTCAGAGGGATGCGCAAATTAGGCAACAGGTGAACATTGCATGCCACAGTGTGTTGTTATTTAAGTTGCATTCAATTCGAATTTGGTATTACGCCCTCTGCCTAAAAAATGCAGATCTGTGTGAGATTTTGCTCCTTATGAATATCAGAGGTTTTTAGAAAAACTGGGCTTAGTGCCGCAACTTTTGGACCCACAAACGTCTGTAAATCCAATCCACAGTAATTTGCTTGTGCAAAACAGTGCCCTGAAAGGGATTACCGCATTGAACAATTATTGGAGAGAATATCTTTAGACATTATTTTACAGTGCATGGTACTACATTTGGAATCAAGTGGACACACTAACCCTATCCTATGCTCAACCTGTGTTTTCCAAGGCAGATTTGCACCCATGCGGACAGGCCAATTAAGGTATTGAATTCCTGCACTCAGACTACTTCTGAGTTGCTGGAATAACAGGGTTATTATAAGGTGTGCTCTCTTAAAAGTGGTAAACAGTAAAAGATGCCCTGCAGCTGGTGTTCTTTGCTCTTCTGGAAACACATTTCTCTATTACACTCCAGAAAACAATGTATTTTTCTCTCTCTGCCTCTCTCTCTGTCTCTCTCTCTCTCTCTGTTTCTCTCTTACTTTCTCTCTCTCTTTGTCTGTGTCTCCTCACCCTCTTCCTTCTGGTATTTAACATTAATTTCTGCCGACTGTGAGTGCCAATGTTTATTTACTACCATCAGATTCCGACTGGTCTGCAGTGCTATCTGGCAATGCCGGATGGGCCAGTCTGATAGGTCAGTGTGTGGACCGGTTGTGTGGCTGTGTGTGGCCTGGTTTTGTGGTGGTGGGCTGCTGTTGTGAGCATCTTTATCTAATGAGTAGGATGCAGTAGAAGACAGCACTGTGCAGGCGATGTAGGTTGCGTTGGGCACACAATGCAGGACAGGGTTGGTTTCTCACATGGTGTGGAAAGAGCAGCATCATGTACTATCAAGTGCGCCTCATCAGGTGCTGCCACCTGACCCACAATGACCTCTGAACACATGTCTTCCCCAAGTTACCCACTCTGAAGCTCTAGGGCCAGATGTAGGTAAATTCTATTTACCGATTCTTAAATACCGAATATTACCGATTCAGTATTTAAGAATAGGTAAATAGTATGTAGGTAATTTTTTGGTAAATTTGATCAAATCGGTAAAATTCGGTATTTACCAATTCGATATTTACCGAATCGGTAACTCCCATTCATTCCTACGGCCTGGCCCATAGGAATGAATGGGAATTACCGAATCGGTAAATACAGATTCGGTAAATGCGGAACACATACAATGGTGGCAGGGTGTCACATTGACACCCTGTTGCACCCCAGAATAGGGCATGTATGTCTGCCACGTCGCAGTGTTGTAATAGCAAAAAATAGCTTTTTCAAAGGTTTTCTTTATTTACCACCAACTTGTAGTTGGTGGTAAATAACAAATCCTTAATTGAGGAATGCACTCACTAGAGTGCCCTCTACATTACGGATTCTGTAATTTACCAAATCGGTATGTTAAGAAATCGGTAATTTACCGATTCCTTAAGTTACCAATTCGATAAAATACCGAATCCTACAAAAATGTCACCTACATTCCAAATGCCAAATACCGGTCGGTAACGGCCGAAATTCGGTCATTTCGGCCGTTATCGACCGGTATTGGGCAACCTACATCTGGCCCCAAGGGCCTTCCAAATGTGGTAAAACAATGTACCAATCTGTAAATGCTGTTTGCGTGCTTGGCCCTATTATCTACCCCTGCAACCTGATCAGATGCACCTCTCTTCCAAGGCCCTAAAGAACCTGGTTAAATGTGTGACTTTTTTTGCTAGCTAGAAATTCCTATTGGAAGCTTTTTGCTAAAATGTTGTGGGACAAAAGAGGGAAACAATGTACAGATATCTGAGAGTTGGTGTTCGAGTTTGGAATTGCCAAGATGGTCAAGAATTATTTTTAGAAATTAAAAAATCTGATTGGACTAAGTAAGATGTTTTCCCTTTCATCATCTGCAAATGTGAAGATCCCTAGGGGATTCTTGAATCTGGGTACTCTGATAGGCTGGCTGCAGTTGAAAATGTTTGGTGCAGCAACCATTACAACATTCAAGGCAGTGAAAACTGTGTTCTGGTGTAGGAAGCCAGGGACCACCTATAATGTCAGGGGGAGGTTCCTCTCGTTCCATGGAGGGTGTTTGGAGGCTTTCAAAGTGGCAGATTCAGCCCTCCAACAAACCTCTGCACAAGAACACATTATGTATTGGATTTGTTCTTGTGCAGGACCCTCAAATCCAGCTCTGTGAATCATGTTCACTTCAAACTGCAAATCTGATGCAGATGACAAATTGTTAACTGTGAATACACACTGGGTTTGCTATCTTGGAAATCAAAGAAGCAAGCATTGGAAAAGCAAATAACTTTGGCAAGCCTGCATTTTTTTCAAAACTATATCGTTTTTAAAAACCTTTGCGATAAGATTGAAATGGTACTATCATTAAAATATAAAAGTAAAGAAGCAGTCCAGCAGCCTAGGCACACCAGCCCTGACACTGAAGTACGCCCCTTTGCAGGCAGCTATGCACATGTACAATTCCATCACTAGCTGTGGAAGACAAGCTATATCCTGTGATGGGTGGAAACAACAATGTAAATGCCACTGAGACAAACCAATGGATAAAGAGAGCTGCCATAAACATCTTTTATGTACGCATAAAGGCATGTATTAATGTGTATTACGTGTATTTTGGAAAACAGGAGGCTGGAGCGATAGCTACTGCTATCATTAGGCAATGCGCAAAAAAATGAAAATCCATCCTGCATGTTCTGCATAGGCAGATGCCATTCATAGTGACATTTCTGGACATGTGATTCGGTTCAGGTTGCAACATGTTTGAGTGAACTTGCAAAGATTCTGAGGCCGTGCACCTCTGATTTGGGTGGCAAGGGCTGGCATAGAGCCTGTCCATAGGCCCAGCCCTCTTGCTAGTGGTCGCTGCACATAATTGAAGATCCTACCCAGCTACACAAAAACACAACTTAAGACCCACTCAAAACGAACAAAAGAAGTCATTAATCTTCTAACACAAAGAAGTGTATCTCACTCATATGTATTTATTGGACACAAATAATTTTTGTTTAAAACAAAGATTGCTACAGATAGATTTTGCAAGCATTTATCATAGTTTTCTTACACAGTTCTCCAATAAACAAAATTCTCTATTGCCAGAATTATAATTCAAATATAAATTATTAAAACATTCCCTGGAACACAATTTCATCAAAACCAACCCTGGGCGAAGCACTACGCTACGCTCGCGTAGTTTGCGAAGTTTGCGCAACTTCGCACTATGCGAGCTGCACGTAGCACAGTGCGAACATGCGTAGTGCGGCATAGAGTACTGCAGCGGTCATTTTTTGCTTGTTCGCGGTCCTCAACGTTATGTTCGCGACCGCGAGAAAGCAAAATGACATCCCGGCGAGATTCTCAACACGGGGAGGTCAGGTTTCTCATTGCGAGTGGTTGCGCATGCTTCCCGACCGCTCGCAATGAGAAACTACCAGTTCGCGTTGAGAAAGCTGCCGCTCGAGTAAAAATCTACTCCACCAGCATAAAACTAAAGCTCGCACTGTGCAAGATGCCGTTTTCAATGATTGCACAGTGCCGGATGCTTGTCCGCACTATGCAATCATTGAAAACGCATCTTGCACAGTGCGAACATGCTACTATGCAGCTCGCGTAGTGCTCCGTGAAGTTTGCGTAGTGCAAAGTGCACTTTGCGTAGCTTCGCGTATCGCTAATTCGCGAACTACGCCCACCCTTAATCAAAAGACATTGGTATCTTAAAACTTCTTCATCTCAGATTTCAGTCAACATGTGTTTTTACTGGCAGCTTTCTCAAGACTCTCGAGCATGCACTATATTTATATTCTAACCATATCTGGAAAATGCAATGTACAAAACAAAGAAACTAAACAAACATCATTTGTAATGTGCAACACTGTCACCCCTAGGGGTTTTTGGGCACTGTGTCTCCATGGAAGAGCCAGGTCTTGAGTCTCTTTCTAAAGTCTGCTAGTGATGGGGGTTGTACCAAGCTGGAGGGGAAGGGTGTTCCAGGTTTTGGAAGCAATGTAGGAGAAGGAGCGGCCACCCTGCAATCAATGTGGGCGGTGTGCATGGGTTAGTGAAAAAGAGTGCAAGTGTCTAGCGGATAGGTGGAAGTTCAGTTGATGGTTGAGATAGGGAGGTCCTAGATCGTGGAGGGCTTTGTAGGCATGCGTGAGGATCTTGAACTGGTCTCTTTTCTGTATGGGGAGCCAATGGAGGTCTCTCAGGTGGGAGGCTTTGTGGGTTTGTTTGGGGAGGTCCAGGATGAGTTTGGCTGCAGCTTTCTGTATGGGCAGGAGTCTTCTGAGGAGCTAGGTGGAGATGTGGCGTGGATTGCGTTGAGTAGTTGAGGTGGCTGGTGACAAGGGCCTGAGTGATGGTTCTTCTGGTGTTTTTGGGATTCATCTGAAGATTCTTTGGAGCATGCAAAGTGTGTGGAGGCAGGCGGAGGCAACTGTTTTAACTTGTCATTTCATGGTTGTTTGGCCTTTGAGCATGATGCTGAGTTTGTGTGCATGGTCAGTCCGTGTGTGTCCGTGTTCTGCAGGCCAACAGCTGTGGTCCCATCTGGAGGTGTTCTTCCCGAAGACCAGTACGTCAGTTTTGTCAGAGTTGAGTTGGAGGCAGTTGTCTCTCATCCATTTGGTTAAATTGGTCATGGCATTGCAGAAGTTGGTTTTGGCATTGGAGGGGTCCTCAGTGAGCTAGAGGATAGCTAAGTGTCGTCTGCCTTGGAGAATATGTTGTGTCCATTGGATCTGATGCCATCTGCGAGGGGGGTCATGTAGATGTTGAACAGGGTGGGGTAAGGGAATGATCCTTGTGGTATGCTGCATATGATGTCATTGGGTGTGGAGGTGAAGGGAGGCAGTTGGATGCTCTGTGTGCATCCTGCAAGGAAGGAGGCGATTCAGTTGAGGTCGTCTTGCTGTATACCTATGTTGTAGTCTGTTGATGACGGTGTTTTGGGAGACTGTGTTGAAAACCTCGGAGAGGTCGAGGAGGATCAGGGCCACAGTTTCTCCACAGTTGAGGAGTGTTCTGATGTTGTCAGTAGCAGCAATTAACACTGTCTCAGTGCTGTGGGTGTCACAGAATCCTGATTGAGAGTCGTACAGCAGGTGGTTTTGTTCCAAGAATTTGGTGAGCTGCTGGTTGATGGCTTTCTCAATAAGTTTGGCTGGGTAGGGGAGCAGGGAGATTGGATGGTAATTTTTAAGATTGTTGTGGTCAGTGGAGGCTTTCTTTAGGAGGGGTCTGACGTCTGTGTGTTTCCATTCATCTGGGAAGGTTGCTGTGGAATGGAGGTGTTGAAGATGCTAGTGAGTTGCTTGCTGATTGGGTTCATTGCGGGCGTTGGAGAGATGGTGAGGGCAGGGGTCGATGGGCACCCCAGAGTGGATGGAACATGATGGCTGGGGTGGTCAGATCGGTGAGCGGTAACCAGGTGGTGATGATTTGGCTGGTGTTTGCTGCCTGATTGAGGTCGTCGGGGTTGAAGATGGCAGGTTGGATGTTGTAATTGCTGTAGATGTTTGTGATCTTGCTGTGGAAGTGGTCTGAGATGGTTTGACAGAGTTCTTGGGAGGGGTGAAGGGTGTTCTCTATGGCTGTGTTGTTGGAGAATTCTTTGACTATTTTGAAGAGTTTTTTTGTGTGGTTGGCTGTGAAGTTGATCCGGGTGATGATGGCTGCTTTCTTGGCTTCTTTGATGTACAGAGGGTTGATTTGTGACTTGATCTGTCGGCGGGGTTCTTGGTGGTGCGCCATTGTTTCTCAAGGTTGGTGGCAGTTGCACTTGGTAGTCCTGAGTTCTTGGGTATACCAGCTGGCTTTTTTGGGACTCTTGTTGGATTTTGTAGGTTTCAGTGGGGCATCTCTGTCAGTGCTGTCAGTGATTCAGGCGGTGAAGTTCCTGACGGCCTGGTTGAGGTCTTTTGAGGCCTCGGGATCGGAGGTGGTGAGGGCCTGTGACCATCGAGTTTTAGCGACATCGCTCCAGCTGCGGTGGGAGGAGATCTGACACCTGATGATGGTGTGCTGGGCATCGGTGACGATGAAGTATACAATGGTGTGGCCTGTCCGGGTGAGTGCTGTGGTATGGCTGAATTTGATTCTGTCGCTGGAGGTAAAAATGGGGACAAGAGTGTGTACAGCTTTATGCATGTGTTCTGTGACCAGTTGGGTGAGGCTGATGTTGTTTAAGTTCTCCAGGAGGGCAATGGGGTTGGCATCATTGGGGTCATTAATGTGGAAGTGGAGGTCGCCTGGTAGGACATAGTGGTAAGAGTCGATTGCTAGGGGATGATGAGGCTGGGGATGGCATCGCAGAATGTTGCTCGGGGTCCCAGGGTCTGTAGGCTACGATGCCCTTTATCGTGGTCTTCATGTCAGCGTGTGGTATGAAGCTGAGGTGTTCCATGAGCAGTGTGGGGTCATTGTTGGTGATGGTGCATCTGATAATTTCCTTGAAGATGATGGCAATGCCTCCACCTTGTCTATTGGGGCAGTCTTGGTGTATCATCTTATAGCTTTCTTGAGTGGCGGTAGTGATGTTGGGGTTTTAGGAGGGGTTGAGCATGTTTCGGTGATGAAGGCAACGTCAGTGGAGATGGTGGGAATGGTGTCCCAGATTTCCATGGGGTGTTTGCAGAGTGAGCGAGAATTGAGCAGGATACAATGAAGCAGTTGAGGCTTGTTCTTGGTCTTGTGGGCAGGATTGGTGTGGGATCTTTCGTAGGTTGTGTCGCAGGAGATGTGACAGTGTCGACAGGTAAAGGGTCTTTTAGTGGATTGTGGGGAGAAGGAGACACAGGTTTTTAGCATTCATGGTCCAGGATAAGGAGTTCCTTTCCAGCGTTTCATCGGGTGGTAGGGGGGCCAGAGACCCTGGGGCTGGGTGTTGTCCAACCAGCAGTGCATTGGCTGCCCGCATCCACTGCGTGGTCATGCGGCGACCTCCATTGGTGGTCCTGGTAAGGTGTCCTAGTGCAGGTATCACAGGAGCAGCAGGCATTGCAGGAACAGCAGGCAGCACAGGGGCAGCAGGCAGTGCAGGGGCAGGTTCAGCAAGTAGTGCAGTAACAAGGACAGCAGGCATTGCAGGGACAGCAGGCAGCACAGGGGCAGCAGGCAGTGCAGGGGCAAGTGTAGCAAGTAGTGCAGTAACAAGGACAGCAGGCATTGCAGGGACAGCAGGCAGCACAGGGGCAGTAGGCAGTACAGGGGCAGGGGCTGTAGGCAGCACAGGGACAGCAGGCAGCGTAGGGGTAGCAGGTAGTGAAGCAATGGGGCAGCAGGCAGCACAGGGAAGCAGGCAGCACAGCACCGGCAGGAGTGCAGGGACAGCGGGCAGCAGGTAGCGCAGGGGCAGCAGGCAGCGAAGGGGCAGCAGGCAGCGTAAGAGCAGCAGGTAGTGCAGGGACAGGGGCAGCAGGAATCAGGTAATACAGGGGCAGCAGGCAATGCAGGGACAGGGACAGTGGGCAGCGCAGGGGCAAGGGCAGGGGGGTGCAGTACCTTAAGATAGTGGTAAGCAATAGAGGGTTGGCCTAGTCCAGTCTCCTCAGCACTCTGATGCCTGATTACAGTGGAGCTGAGGTTTTTTGTGTGATGTGGTGAATTAGGGAGTGAATTTAAAATGACCTCAGGTTATTCATCCCTTTGAAAATTTTAATCATCACTGCCATCTCGTGTCCCCGTTTACTTCTCAATTAATTGCCCAAATCCAATAATTCCGCTCTAGATTCTTAAAGAAGTTGGGTGAAAATCATAAGTTACGAATGGTTCCACCCTACACACACATACCCTAGTGTGTAAGCGTTTATTGACTAGGGTTTTCCCTTGCATTTCGGTCCTGAAGAAAGCCTCTGTGACTGGAACTGCACTCATATTTGGCTGAAGCATGTCGACCTGACACTAGGATGTGAGAGATCACTAATTTTTCACCACACATCCAGCATCACTCTTTTTAAGTCTACCCAGGGAATCCATGATTAAGATTTTCCAAGGCTGCGGCCTTTCAGTCACTAATTCACCATGGCAAACCAAAAAATCAGCTCTGCTGTAATCAGGCGCTGTAGCACACCTAAGATGCATTTGGCATCCTGGGTGGGAATCCGATGATGAATCATACCACCAACTAGGTTGGTGAGTGAGCGTTCTTTTAAAAACCTAATGGTTTGTCTGAGACATGAGTGAAACACATTTGTGACAGCACATTGGGATGGTAGTTAGCTCGTTATCATTTGTTTGAGACAATTCCAAGAGCAACAGTGCTTGAACATTGTTCCTTGTAAATGTAAGGACACCCATGATATAGTCCAAAAAGGGGTTCCTACACATGCAAATAACAGCTCTGCAAAACTGGTTTGGTGGGATAGGGCCATCATGTAGGGCTTGCCCATGAGCTAGGCCCTATGCCTACTGTGTGAGGCAAAAGGTTGTGAAAAACATTTATGGGTTGGTTATGAATTACCACAGAGTCTTGTTGAAGGTTGAGCACAGATAAAAAGTGGAATGGGAACAAGATGCCAGTAAACAGGGTTAGACATAGACCACACCTCGTGGTCTGAGGTTGCTGTATAGGGCTGAAGGTCACTCCCCATTAGTTAAGTAAGACAAGCATGGAGCACAGGGAATATATACAGTTGGTTCTGTTTACTTTCTTGATAACAATGAAACAGCTTCACAAGGTGAAGGCAGTATGCAGCAGATTATGTTCCCACTGTGTCATGAACAGACCCTGTGCTCAAACTTCTACTGTATACGGCTAAATGGGTATTTGGCTCTATAGTGCTTAGGTGCGGGGCCCTGTTGAGGTCAGGCTCTGTTCTTAGCACCCTGTCATGGCAGAAGCCTGTGCACTTTGGACTACATCAACATCAGGGCTCACCGCAGGGCTTGACCAATGCCTTGTCCTTTATCCAGCTCCACTGCTCTTTGGTATTTAAAGCCATAGAAGTCAGACGAAAGGGCTTATGGTTAGGGGGAAAGAAAAAACACTCATATTTTTCGAATTATGGTCAGAAACATCACCATATCTTCCATCCCTGTGATACACTGCTTATGAATTCACACACGCCATCACAAATACCATCAATAGTTGCATCGCTGACATCTTCGCATATGATCATCAATGTAATTATTCACAGTTGAAGTTACTAATTGAAATATGATTCCTGCAATAAGTATATATGTTTTTGTTTCCCATTATTGAACTTTTTAAGACAACTTCCTTTTTTTAGGAAACACTTATTATTCTCAATTCCTCAAACAAAATTAACTCTCAGATTCCTTTTTGTATAGATTGTTATCTTGTTGGTTAATAGCCTATTTTGATGAATAGTTGTTTCACTTTAGCCATTCTGGGCTAGATGTAGATAAACTTGAAATACCGATTCCCTAATACCGAATTTTACCGATTCGGTATTAAAGAATCGGCATCTCCGATGTACATAAAGATTAGTTAAAAATTACCGAATCTGTATTAATCGGTAAAAAATTGTGAATCAGAAGGTATCGGTAAAAAAAAAATCCGAAACCCCAATACCGATTCGTTAATACCGAATCCAATACCCAATCGGTAAATACCGATTCAGTAATTTAAAAATTTGGAATTTAATTTGATGAATTAGCCAATCCTGTGCATCCCAATTACCTCCCAAACAGGAAGTGGCCACACACAGGCAGCTGCACTGAACCTGGAGCTGACTTTGAGGCAGGTAGCTGAGCAGAGGAGCCAGGAGCAACACAACCTCTCTTTGAAAAAAAAGAAAAGCTAGCAAAATGGCAAACCAGGAGAGAGAGAAGGAGGGAGCAGAAAGAAACCGTAAACAGAAGTTTAGTGAAAAGGAGCTGGAGGTCCTCATTGAAGAAGTCAGCAAGGACCATGTGCCAGAATCGCAGAAGAGACAGATCTGGCTTGCGATTCAGAGCAAGATTAATGCCATCGGGGTCACCCAGCGCTCCATTGAGGACATAAAGAAAAGGTGGCATGACCTGAGGAAGACTGCAAAGGCGAGGATGGCGGAGAGGCAGAGGCAGGCCAGCAAAACTGGTGGAGGGAGGAGCAGAGCACCTGCACCAACAGCCCTGGAGCTCATGGTTGAGTCCCCCCTCCAGCCGGAGAGTGTGAGTGGGATCGGCGACGCAGACAGCTCTGCCAGAGCTGACAGAAAACAAGGTAAGATGCATGCACAGCATGCTGTGCACCCCCCTCCCCAACCCCAATCCCCAGAGAGGCATAGGTACTCCCACTCCAGTCCATGTTTCACTCATAGCTTGCAATGCATTATGGGAGATGTAGTCATAAGGAACACATGTTCAGAACAGTCAGTCTAGCAAATCCAAAGGCATGTGACAGCAATTAGCAAGCAGAGGACAGTCAGTGTGATTGCCAGGCATAATGTTTAATGCAATGCGATTGCTGCCAGATAAGTGAGTATATCTACATTCTGTCTTTACAGTGGAGACATCTCGCAGTGCAGCAGAAGGGAGCAGAGGAAAAGCACCCAGGCCAGAGGGGAGACAACAGGAGGAGAAGCAGTCGCCTGCAGGGCACACAACCCTACCACCCCCACCACCAACAACGTCTCCATCACCACCATCACCACAGATCCAGACAACGCCACCATCACCACCAACACCATCACAACTGCCACAATCAACACCACCACCACAGTCAGGCAGGAGGCATGCTGTGGCCACCCTCCAGCAGATGGAGGTGTCCGAGGAGGAGAGCACAGGGGGCCAAAAGTCAACAATGGCTGAGGACTGCAACAGGGAAAGATCAGAGACCCCATCAGAGCGCCCCCAAACATCCTCCAGATGCCGCAGGGCAAGGGCAGCCAGTCCTCCAATCCCAGGCCAAGGTGACAGTGTGTTCCCTGGGCTGGAAGGCAACATGCTGAAGGTCCAGCGCCTGCAATGGAGAGCGATGCGGTCAGTGCAGCGGGAGATGTAAAAAAGGAATGCGCACATGCATCGCATCGAAAAGGGAATCAGTGCAATTAACAACACCATGTCGGAGGGCATGAGTGACGCGGCGTCTGCTGTGAGGCAGCTCTGCAGCAAGTTTGAGGAGGACCGCCTGTCCAGGCGCAGGGAGAGGCAGAGACTGGATGCATACACCAAGGCGATGAACTGCCTGTCCACTGCTACCTCCCTCATGTGCAGACGGTCAATAGCCATGCAGGAGGAGATGACACACTGTAGTCGGGATGTGGCTAGGGGGATGGTCACAATGACTTCAGCACTTGAACTGCTGCAAACAGAGAAGGTGGCCACTACAGCAAGGGGGGGCAGGGAGGAGGTTACTAGCCATAGTAGCATTATGCCCTCTCCCACCGAGACCAGGAGGCGCAGCGAACGCCACAGCGCTGCCCAGGAACATACTGGCAGTGCAGACAGTGGGGCCGAGGAACGTGGCAGTGCAGTGCGGGGGCGCAAGAAATAGAGCCAGCCATGGTTGTACATTAATGGGTGATGTAACCCATGGGTGTATGGAGACTTCCAGATCTTGGTGGTGTGCACTGGTCATTAAAAACCATCATTCAAATACAGTAACTGGCTATGTCTCCTTACTCACTCAGAAATAGTTGCCTGTTATCTCAGCCCGTCTGTGTCTCCCATCCCGTGCTGCTGCCACACCAGCTGTGCAGGGCTCTGGCAGTGGATTGTCCTCCCCCTCGTCCTCAGAGTCAGTTAGTTCCACTGCTGTTCCTTTCTTTGTGGCAAGGTTATGCAGCATTGCACATGTTGCTATTATTTTGCAGCAGATGATGGGGCGGTACTGAAGTGCACCTCCACTTTTGTGGAGGCAACGGAACTTGCTTTTTAGCAGTCCAAACATGCGCTCCACAACCTTGCGCGTGCTTTTATGTGCCACATTGTATATCCGCTCCCTTGGGGTGGATGAGTTGAGGTATGGGGTTAGTATGAATGACCGGAGGGCATATGCGCTGTCACCTAAATGGGTAAGAAAGTGCCATTAATTTGGGTCCCCAATACGTTAATCCAAGGTATACATCAGGGTGTATCACATTGATTTACCTAGTAGGTATCCTTCTTCGAATTCACCAGCAGCCAGACGTGTGTAGATCCCACTGTTTTTGAATTTGTAGGAGTCGCGGTACTCCCTGGGAATTTGGCCACAATGTCAGTGATGATGAAGTTTTCATCACATATCACCTGCACGTTGATGGAGTGAGTGGATTTGCGGTTGCGGTATATGTATTCTGTAGCTGCAGGTGGGCAGATTGGTATGTGGGTCCAATCGATGCAGCCTATTACATGTGGGATCTGTGTCTTTTGGTAGAAATCCAGCTTGGTCTGCTGCAGCTCCGCCTGTGTGCTGGGGAAGCGTATGTAGTGATGCATCCTCTGCATCATGGCGTCCAGAAAGGAGTTGAAGAAACGGGTCAGGCAGCTCTGTGACACACCACCTGCTGCCACTATCACACTCTGGTAACTACCTGATGCCAGGAGGTGCAGGCAACAGAGTACCTGTACATGGGTGGGTATTGCGTGCACCCTTGGTGTCTGATGCTCCAGGTATGGTTGCAGGTCCCGTATCAGGTCAAGGATGGTGTGTACCTGTCATGGATTTCTGGCTCAGTCATTTGGAACAGTGTGACACGCAGTCTGTACACACGCTCTTTGCTTCTCCAGACCCTCTTTCCTGCTGCTTGCAAACGTAGTCGCCTTGCTATGACGCAGAGGGCCGCCATTTTGTTCACACTGTTGCATTTTGGGGCTGTTTTTATGCACTGCACCTGATAACCACCTGCTCTGGGTCAGTGGTAATTACCGATTCTTTAATACTGAATTTGGCCAAATTCAGTATTACCGAATTTTGCTACATCGCAATACCAAATTTTTACCGATTCCTTATTTACCGATTCAGTATTTTGAGGTTTCGTTGTTGACCGATTGGTAAATAAGGAATCGGTAACTGTTTCCCTTTAATTTACCGATTCGTTATTACCGATGGCATTCGGTAATACCTACATCGCACAGGGCTAAATACCGGTTGGTAACGCAGAAATTTACTGAATTTCGGCTTTACCAACTGGTATTTAGCCACCTACATCTAGCCCCCTGTGGGTTGCCGGGCACATTTTTGCAAATCCGTGAGTGTGAAGTAGGAATACTTCAGTAGGGAAACCCATCACTATTTCGTAGATCTTGATAGCCTGTGTTTTTGAAAGACTGACTTGGTTAAGAAGATATGTAGTAAGTATCCTGGATTGATTGGTAACATGAATATTTGTCTTAAGATCTTCTAGAGTGCAAATTATGCTAATCAAATAAACCATTCTTCATGAATCTCCACCATTTAGTGAAAATGTCATGTGTTTATAATGCCTGTATTTATCCACATATTTTCATCTTATAGGTATTTGTCCACATTTATTTTGGGTGTATGAAAAAATGAAGTTGCAGGTAGAATAATTCTGCATTCCGGTAAGAGATAAACGTATACCTTTTGATATTTCTGGGATTTTAGTATACTAAGTAGTCATAAATGATAAAGTAAAGCACTGACCTGAAAGTACTGGTATTGTATGGGCATCTGCTCAAATCTGATTAGAAAATGTCCTCCTTTTTTTATTTGTCGAAACTGGTAATATACATGTTTGTTGGCCTAGGCGTCATTATCAACAGAATGGTCCGACAACAACTCCTTTCTGTTTTTAGTGGTTCAACAAATAAATAAAGGCATTGACGCAGATTGTGTGCTCCTTTTTTTTTTTTACATCAGTAAAATGGCTTTAGTGCAGCGCAAACATTGTCCACCCTTACACAGCATGAAAGTACGCATAGAACATGATTGATGTATGGTTTAACAAATTAATGTACGTGTTGCACTCGATACTTATTAAAGAATGCCTTCACTGTAGGATTAGAGAATTTGCTCACATAAATGTTTTGTCATAATTAAGCGTGGCACATCAAGAATCATTTTTACTTAGTAGGAAATGCACTCACCATAGAGATAAAACATGACTTTCTAAATGTGTGTGCTACTTCACATGAATAACATTTAACAAATTGAAACTTTGATAAAATGCTTTCTCATACATGTAGAATGTAATCCTACTAGAAACAATAATTGATTTTGTAATGTGGGCATTAATATTTCATACACTTGATTTAAATGTAGTCCTTAGTTATACTTATCGTAGAGTATTATGATGACTTATTGCAAGAAGAACAATTGATGGGCAGAATGCAGAACAATGTCATACAATCTCACCCCAGTACAGCGATCTGGGTCTAAATCCATCGATTTCTTACTCCCCATGCCGTTCCAGTTTGAACCCAGCCTTATGCAAATCAGTCTAGACCCTGTGCCCAATGGGAACAGTCCATCCCGAACAGCCAGGCCATGTCCTCCCTCGACTGGAAACAAGCATCCTAGGACTGGTTTTGGGGTTTCACCCCATATCAGCCAGGATACCTTGACTCCAGTGGCATGGAGAGCATGGGACCCACGTCTGGGCATACCTGTCCTACTTGGGGTGACAAATGAAAAAAGAACAATTGATGGACAGAATGCATAACAATGTCATACATTCACCCCAGTACAGAGAGCTGGGCCTAAATCTATCATTTTTTTGCTCCCCATGCCATTCCAGTTTGAACCCAGCCATATGCAAATCAGTCTCGACCCTACACCCAATGGGAATAGTCCATCCCGAACTGCCAGGCCAGGACTGGAAACAAGCATTCTAGGACCAGTTTCGGGGTTTCACCAAACATCAGTCAGGATATCTTGACTCCAGTGGCATGGAGCGCATGGGACCCATGTCTGGGCATACCCGTCTCACTCGAGGTGACAAATGCAAAAAGAACAATAGATGGACAGAATGCAGATCAATGTCATACATTCACCCCAATACAGAGATCTGGGTCTAAATCCTTCATCCATTAGCATGTAGAGCACAGTGTCACTGGATTCAAACTATCTTGGCTAATGAGAGGTGTAACCCCGAAACCGGTCCTAAGAAGCTTGTTCCCAGTCCAGGGAGAACCTGGCTTGGCAGCTCAGGCAGGACTGTTCATATGAGCCACACGGTCAAGACTGATTCACATGTGGCCAGGTCTGAACTGGGGTGACATGGTGAGCAAAAGAATAATGGAGTTAACATAGATCTCTTGACTGGGGTGAATGTTTTGATATGTTCTGCATTCCATCCATCAATTTTGTGTCTTTGACTTATTGAATATTAAATGTAGCATGGAACCTAATGAATTAGAAATGTATTTTCAATTCTGTTTAAATGTGCAAACGCATATTAAATGTGCACCATTGAAGTTAATGCTAAACGCAATTAGTGGGCTTGTGTTTCACCATGCTGCATTAAGCTGATTTCATTTTTCTGCTAACTCGACATTTCTTGCAAGTATTCACATGCATTGTTAGTTTACAACAGATACATTACTGTACTAGACATAAGAGGAACAGGAGCCTGAGATGAAAACCTTGATGGAAGGTACACTGAGAAACAGAGCACTAGCTGAATGAACTATTGCCCAAAATTTGCAACCTATGCATGTTTGAGAGAAAGATGCCATTCCCATGTCCAGCGTTGGACAAACCAGCAATGTTGTAGTCTGCAACATGATGATTCTTGGATTACAATGGACTCCTGATGGTGCGATCGAGGGGGTGTCACCCAATGGACTTTACACATTATAATATACAATTTTTCTTGGACTTAGGATCAGATCCCTTTCCAGCTCTGCACAGATTCCTTGCAGACCTTTTTCCTGGTGCTTTGGAGATACTTGCAAACACCTTTCTTTGATTCCCTCCTTCCTTGAGTCATTGCCAGCTTAATGGACTTTGAGACGTTTTATGCCCCAATGTTTTTTTATGATTTTTGCTTAAGTGTGGCTTAGGCTGCCCCTATTCTTGACCCATAGAAGATTCCTGGTCGACCTTCTTGGATGCTAACATTTTCCTATTTGATTTCTTTTTGTCTTGGTCTGACTTCCTTTGTGGAGATTCCCAGATTTGCTAAGTTTCCTTCATTTAAACCACCCTCTGCACTCTGAATTCTTAGATGTCTAATGTGTAGGAGAGAGAGTGTTAGATTGTTCTCTGAGCACCAGATCTTAATGTTATTGTTTTGTATTGTAGTCACAGAACTGCGTGATTGTTTAATACTAATCAGTCTTAACTTCTTTGGGCATATGGAGATCCCTTGTTGTCATTCTGTATCTTTATAGTATGGTATTAAGAGTAGTTCATTTGAATGTGAGTATTAACTTATAATATACCATTTGAATTTGGACAGAGATTCCTGGTCCTTGTTGTGTAGCCAAATGGGTTGCACTGTTAACTGAAATTTTGATTGACTGCTAATGCTAACTCCTTTCATCATGTGGTACATGGACGGTGCATGCATGTTTAACCCCTTCGATGCGGCCGCGATTCCCCTGCTGTGCTGTAAACAACACGAACAGGGGCGGGCCATGACGAACCCCAGCCGTCATCAGCACACGAGCACCGTAGTGCATGACGGCTGGGGTTCGTCATCAGCATCGAAGGGGTTAAACTATCTACGTATGCTATAATGGTTTGAATGTTGTAGCCCAGGAATTCATTTTTTATCTCCTGAGTATGCATGGCACAAAAGACAGATGTTTGAGGGAGCAGTCTAGGCAGTATTGTTAATTTAAAAGCCCCTTCAAAATGTTCCTGAGGTCCTTTGAATTAGACCGAACTCTAGGTTGCACATGATAGAAATGAGAGGGCTCCCTTGTAGTGCAGGAACAGTCATTAACCCCTTACTAATTTCTTCTTCCCCATAGTTGTAACCCTCAACAGGTTGTGAGGTAGGTGAGTGAAACAGTCTCTTTTTTCAGAATTAGTTATGGGAGTTTAAAGTTTCACATGTCCTTCCTGTTGAAGCCAGAAGACAAAGACTGTGGCTTGACCAGGATGACAGGAATACACAAATAAACTGCCTTAAACCAGTTGTAGAGCACCGGTGCCTACAACCATCCTCGTCGGAGCAGATCTGCTTCGCACAGCACCACCTGCTGGCAGCAGGACATCACCACAGCCTCCAGACTCTCATTGTTGCACAGTCTCCTGCTGATGGCAGGCAGCATCGGTGTGGAGCATTCCAAGAAAGCGACACCCTACACCGTTAGAGCGTGAAGGCTCCTTGGAAGGTCCTCTCCCTGAGACCTGAGGTCTCTTCTCTGTACTGCCCTACCTTAGGAGTGTAGCTTTAGCTGGGTTCATTGGTGAATAGGTGAACTGTGTGCAAGCTTCCCAACCCCTCTCTTCCGCTGGTTCCCATAAGTGTCCCTGCACGTCTGGCCTGCATAAAGTATTGCATACTTCCAGTAAGGCTGACAGAACAACCCCGCCACGGCTGATGGTCAGTGGCTGGTGCTTGCAGCCCAACCGCCATCACTTCCTGGCTCTACTGTCTGTGTTGTGCTGCCGATCCTGTAACCATTCAGTGAGTTGATTGACTGGGCGATGACGGACTCTTGCTGGAAGAATTGGGTCGACAGGCACAACAACTTTTTTTGTGCCATGCTTCAGACCGATGTACTGGTGAAGAGGTCCCTGCTGCTCCCCTTTGGAGGCTAGGAGATATACCTTTTGTTCCAGAACCTTCTTTACATGGGGGATGATCAGGATTATGATGCAGCCATGGCAGACCTGAACGCCCACTTTGACCCCCAACTTAACCCTGACTACAAATGTTTTAAATTGCATCAAGCCAGCCAGCAGAAAGATTAAATGAAAGATGGCTTCCAAGCGTGCCTCAGGGCCCTGGCTAGTACCTGTGTCGATGATTACCAATATAAGGAAGTCCGGCCGTAGCTCATCCAAGGTCATCGCTTTGCTGTCCTGTGCTGTCTCATTCTCCGCTATCCCGCAATCAAGTTGGAGGACATTTTGATCATCACACGCTAACATAAGGTGTCCAACAGCTGAGCAGAGGCAATGGAACAAGCACTGGCCCAGCATCCCACCACTCTGCAGGCGAGTAAGACTGTAAAAGGCAAGGAAAAGTCAGTGGATGTGGTTTTTCTACAACAGCTTTGCCACAGGCTCAGAAACTGCCAGTGATAGTGCCAGCCAAATGTAAAAACTGTTGCAATGTCCAACACTCCACCAACACGTCCCTCGTGCTCCAAATGTGGTAAGCCCAACAACTTTGCCAGGATCTGCTGTAATGTTAGCATGGGGACAGGGAATATGGCACGCTTCAAGGCCACATCTTCCCTGGGACAAATGTTTCTAGAAGATGATCCTAGGGATTCCCGCCACTCAGCACCGCTCCTCCCTGAGGAGGAAATCACCAGTGATGACAAAGAGGCGTTTATGATCTCATACACAGGGGTAGTTCAGAAGGGCGTGTGCCCTCCACCGATGTGCAACATCCTTGTTGCTGAATGTAAAATCAGCCCCCTGTAAGAGACAGGGATCTCTGTCAATGTTATGAACAGACAGCAATACACACTGCTGGCATCACCGCCACCACTGTTGCCCAGCTCAGTGAAGATCCATGTCTACTCATTTAAACCAGGTAGCATTGTGTCTGACCACCTCCCGCACTCTTGCAGGAGTGACCATGGTGCCCTTCCACGGTGTAACTTGCCACTGACCTGAGTGAAACAACCCACTAGGCCTGAATTCATCAGTGTCCCAACTTGAAGAAGGAGTTGAGTTTTTCTGTACTTACTATTTTGGTACCTGCTGGGAGTCCTGAGATGCAGGGAAGTACAACAACCCCACTGGTATGTATACCCAAGGGGTGTGGGCCAAATCCGGTGCAGGTCACAACACTTTGAAGATCTATATACTATCAAAGTACATGTTTGTGGAGTTAGGCATTTTAAACCTATACATACCTATGCATGATTGCTTTAACAATATTCCAGTACTCAATACTTTTGCCACAATAGTTCAGCAAGTCAATAGTAACACCTCAATGTTCCCATAGCAAACTCTACAATTGGGCTTGTGCAATCCACAATCTATGGGGCAAACACCCCCATGCCATGTTCCAGGATTAATCCTTGAAGTCTGACTAGAAAGCTCTGTCTCCAAAACATTTATTGGTGGGGTAACACTTTCTGGTCAGACTTTATGGACTTTGGATTTGGGCCCACAGATCAGGTGAACTTTACAGAACTAAAAAATCTCTTTGGCTGATCATCTTAAAAATGTATATCATACCCTACTGAAAACAAGTTCCTGCCTATATGCATTGTGTTCTTTTGGTGTGACTGATAAGTAGCATACATGAATTATACTTAATTTCCATCTACACAGTGGATGATAATGAAGAGTATGGACAGCTCCATCAAGAAGAGGGAAGACATGAGCTAAACAATCTGAGGTTACAGAGAAAATGGAGAGAGATTTGTCTTCTGCTGGTGTACCAGAAGAAGAGTGGGAAGTAATCTTCACTGGAGAGACTTCTGACAAAAACTAAAAACATTAATTTGAGACCAGTCTATTTTGATTGAAAAAACCTTTTTTCTTTACTTCTATATCCTTATCTGTTCACCCATAGTCGGTTGGGTGTAGGTCCTGGAAAAAGGCATGTCCCTTTGATCAATCCCCGCTGCATATGGCTCAATGCCATGAACATCCAATTTTGGGTGCAAAAAACTTCACTGCACAATATCCTCAAAAAAGCATAACAATTAAGAGAAAAAACTAAATGAAAGTAAAGTTATCACTCAGATTCAATTCCACCAAACCCCTAAAATTCAATAGTAACCCTGCCTCGTTCCCTGATC
Source organism: Lissotriton vulgaris (assembly GCF_964263255.1). Lineage (NCBI taxonomy): Eukaryota > Metazoa > Chordata > Amphibia > Caudata > Salamandridae > Lissotriton > Lissotriton vulgaris. The sequence goes on along the minus strand of NC_141695.1, from coordinate 1,591,765,779 downwards.
ATATTAAACAATTGATGACATTATTGTTACTGATGAGCTCAGTGAAGCTCAGATTCACAGGCCCAAGCCGAGACTTGCAGATGTATTAGACACTGTTGCCATATTCTGGACCAACCCTTCCTGCACACTCATGTGTTGGTGGGACAAGTCAGGTTCGACGCATTACCATGCTAATATCAGCCACTGCACCCAATGTCTTTTGGCAGGACCTTAGTACCAGCCCCAACAGTACTTTGCCACAGGTCATGCACATGACGATTAGATGGAAGTGGGCATTTGGTGTGGTCAAAGGCCAAGCCCTACATCCAACTCCCTTGGTATATGTCTTAAAGCTGTTAGATCAATTATGCTATTCCCGATGAGCTCTGCCACATTGTGGGTGAGGTCTTGAGCATTTGGTTTGGAATTTGAGTTATGGTATTCAAATCATCACTGCATTTAGATGATACATGGATTTTAACTTTTTCACCGGGTGTCAACAATTCATAGTCTTCTACTTGCTAGAGCATGCTTTGGTCACGAAGTAAGGCACATCCAAATCAAGGTACATTTTTGTGATATGCTGGTTTTACAAGTATCCGACCTCCTGTAAGTAACTTAGGTGAGTTTATTTATTTGCGTTCTATTCAATGCAAAACAGTATCAATGGTCAGTAGAGTGCTTTGCTTAACAGAGTATGATATAACAAGAGGTGACAGATAGATGAAATACTAAACTTATCAATGAGTCATGCAGCAAAATATGTGTAAATGCCTTGGTGAAGAAGTAGCATGTAGGTAGAAAAAGCCTTCAAAGTGAAGTTGTGAATATCCATTGAGGTGGAGGAGTGTGGTGGAATTATGTAGAGGGCTGTTGCCCACAACCCTTAGGCATGGCTGTGCACAATATGCAAGAAAGGTCTGGATCCTCTGGAGATAGGTTTCTGGGATAGATAGCTTACAGAATTACCCTGTGAGGTCTTGTGAACAATAATTTCGGTCAATTTGACCAAGCCGCTCACCAGATTGGGGAGCCATTTTAAGGTGGTCAATGGAGAACTATATGCAAAGTGATTAAAAAGTTTGATGTTAGTGATTATTGTCATCATGTATTCCTGTTTATTTATTAAGGAGTTTTATATAGCGCTGGCCATACCTGAAGGTATCGGAGCTATTAACAACAATCATAACGAGGGAGTCACACAATATAGCAGTAGTATACATATTGGCTCATGGTGCTTCGGAAGTCTCAGCGTGCTGTACAGCATTAAAGCAAGGAAGTCATATAACATCCTAGTTGTGTGCATGTTGACTAGGGTTATGTGATGATGGTGAACTCCCTGTATTAATCCTAGTAGAGTGGCAGAGGTGTGGGGAATCTGAGGCCAAATAGGCAGGGATTGATAAGGGTGGAAGAGAAGACGTGGAAGTGGGCATTGGTGTGGCAAACGGATTTTGGTAGGGAGTGAGGTGGGGTCGGCCATGGTGATTGCAATTTCAAGGACTGAAGAAGAGATTTTAACTTCCAATCGAATTGGGTAGGTCAGGCGGGCAACTAGAGCCAAATTTCGGGGGGGCTGAATATATTTTGGGGGGGCTAATTCTTCCAACCACGGACAGAGTGACTGTAAGAAGGGGTGAACACACAACAAAAGCCTCATTTACACGTAAATGGTCTTTTAAAGACCTGTTAAGTACTCGGGATGCTCGCCAGCCCGCAAAGCTGTGTCCGGCCGGGCTGACACACACGACGGGCGGGGGAGGGCGGGGTGGGGGCTGAAGCCCCGTGAGCCCAATGGGTGTTGCGCACCTGGGTAGGGTGGTGTCTGTTGAATTAATCGCGATGTTGCCATTGTCATTGATGAAAAAGGTGGCCTCCCTTTAAGGCTTTGAGAGGTTGGTACTGATAATCTGATTCCCTGTGGAATTGTCATGTATTCTGAGACTTTATGCTTCTTCTTGAAGGTCTCAGTCCAAAGGGAGGTATTCTGTGTGAGGAGAGCTTTTCTTAGTGAGCCTTTTCATCCACAGTGGACTGGTCAGTGATAAAAGTTTCTGGGTACTATTTAATGACCTTGTGCTGGAAGTTCCGATATACTGACTTTGATAGAGTTTGTGCTGCGGGCTTAACTAATCATAATTTCTTTCAATATCTGAAAGAAGATTTAATATAAGAGAATACTATCAGAAAGAGAAAAACAGGCAAATTACACAATTAGCAGTGAAACACATCAAACTAAACAAGAGCATCTCACATTTCATATTTCATGGTGAGGGAACAAAGGAAAGGGGATCACCAACAGAAAATTCCAAACATAAATATTGTGTGGGCAGAATATTGTGCCAAACATATTGAGGACCAGAATATTGAGAAGGCAAGTGCAAGAAGGTAAGTATAGATTTACTACTTTTAAATCAACAGCTATGTACCTTCAAGATATATATATTGTCAAGATATAGATATGTGGAGTTATATATAGTAAAACTTTGTTCGTCTATAGAAACATACCTTCGCAATATTTTTATCCTTGATATTTTTGACACAATGGGGCATATTATCAAGGGGGTTTATCTCTGCTTTTTTGGCTTTAAAAGCCAAGAAAGCGGAGATAAAATTATCTCCCTATTACCTAGCTGTCGCTAACACCAGTTAGCGACAGCTAGTAGGAGATAGCGACCATCTTGGGCCCTACTTTGCATGTCAGTGATATTTATCACTAATGACATGCAAAGTGGACGTGCCAAGATGTTAGCGACTGGAAACAGTCGCTAACATCACTATCTCCTATTACCAACTTTTGGAGATATTCGCGCTAAGCGCGAATATCTCCAAAAGCTAACACCTGCCCTAAGTAGTTCTTAGCCATGTTATCCAATGGGAGGTGGATAACATGGCTAAGAGCATTAGCTCGCTAATGCAGCGATATTCATGCATTGCGGCCGATTTTTATCGCATTTGCGATAAACCTTGGTAATAACAAGGTTTATTTGCGATACAAATCGCCGCAGCTCGGCGATAATTTTTTCACGCTAACCAAGCAATAGCGATAATTATCGCTATTGCTTGGTAATATGCCCCAATATTTTTAGTAAGATATTTTGTCTGCACACCAGGAAATGACTTGGAGAAAACCAAATAGAGGTATGTTTCAGAGCAGTTATTCAATTTAGGGGCTCACTGATTGTTACATGCTTGTGTGTACACTGAGCCTCATCTGGTATACTATATTAGAGTACGGGACTTTGATTTCCGCATCAAGGATATTCTGTATTACCCTTTGGCCAAGATATTCTAAACGATTCCCTGCACAGTGGTGTACCAAAATCTTCAGTCAAGTTATTGCGACTGGAACAATGGGGGAAAAAACACCATAGTTCCAAAGAGTTCGACACCAATGAAGTTTTGGCCACACTCTACATCACAAAGGTGAGCCAGCTATGTCTTGCATGAGATTTGCACACACAGAACAACCAACAGTCAACTTTCAATGCAATGACAACTGGCCAAGGGTAAGTCACATCGATTGTGTAATATTACTGACATTACAGATGTTGCACATGGGACTATTATGCAGTGTTCTGTTTGGCCACTATTTGTGCCCGGTTTTTTTGGTGGAAGGATTTCACTCAAAGGCAAGGTCGAACTAGTTTAGTAGATGTGGCTTTCCGTGGGTTTTAAGGGGTGTATGCTCTCTGTCCACCCTGAGTTGTCACATTTGCATATATTATTGGGTGTTTGAGGCCAATCATCTAAAAGAATTTTTTGCATGCTGCTCATGTCAATTTTTGGCACAAAATTGCTTTTTTGCTCAAAAGTAGGTTAATGTCACTTGCACCGCTTTGCATCGCAAACTGCCTCATAGCATGGCACGAGCTCTGATACTATTCAATGCGTAGGGCCTAATTTATATCTTTGTGATATGTTTACTCTTTGGCAGCGCTGATTCAATTTACATATTGTCAAAACAACGAAAGAGTGGACCTTCTCAAGAGAAGAGCAGGCATGAAGAATCAAACTTGGGGGCATATTACCAAACAATAGCGATAATTATCGCTATTACTTGGTTAGCGAGAAAAAATTATCGCCGAGCTGCGGCGATTTTTATCGCAGATAAACCTTGGTATTAGTTATCCACCTCCCATTGGATAACATGGCTAAGAACTGCTCAGGGCAGGTGTTAGCTTTTGGAGATATTCGCGCTTAGGGCGAATATCTCCAAATGTTGGTAATAGGAGATAGCGATGTTAGTGACTGTTTCCAGTCGCTGACATCTTGGCACGCCCACTTTGCATGTCATTAGTGATACATTTTTCTGACATGCAAAGCGGGGCCCAAGATGGTCGCTATCTCCTACTAGCTGTCGCTAACTCGTGTTAGCGACAGCTAGGTAATAGGGAAATAATTTTATCTCCGCTTTCTTGGCTTTTAAAGCCAAAAAAAGCGGAGATAAATCCCTTGATAATATGCCCCCCGATTCTATAGAAAGCCCTCACTCACCGACCTACTTGGTGACATGCTTCATTATCGGGCCCCACCAGGAGAGGCTGAATGCCACCCTAGTGTGCTTCAATGGCAGAATTACTGTGGAGCAGGTCTTTTTTTTTAAGTGACAAGTGATGATGAGAGTGTATTGCATAAAGCATGCCTAGATTGTGTCCATTGGATAGATTGTTCAGATATATCCCATTGTGCGTGGTCACGCACAATGGGATATAACTGAACAAGCTATCCAGTTTACACATCCCACACCTTGTTTTTAAGTGTGTCTGATTGGCCAACTAATAAATTATTTTTGGACACAATCTAGGCATTTTTAATTCACTACACTCTCACCATCGCTTGTCACTTAAACAAAAAAACCTGCTCCTCGGTAATTCTATTGTTGAAGCACACCAGGGAGGCACTCGGCCTCTCCTGGTGGGGCCCGATGATGAAGCATGTCACCAACTAGGTTGGTGAGTGAGGGCTTTCTAAAGAATCAAGTTTGATTCTTCATGCCTGCTCTTCTCTTGAAAAGGTCCAATCTTTCGTTGTTTTGACAATATGAGCTGGGGGACCAAGAGTGTTCCTTAAGAAATGTTCCCTCTCTCTCTTGTTGTTATTTGTTGTTAAATTTACATATTGCCAAGTTAAATGGCCACCCACCGCCAAATGTGAAAGCATGCTGACCTCAGGTTTAATCACAGCAGAGAGAACTCCGTAGCCACCAGGTTAACCCCTTGTATGCTCATGACGAGCTCAGCTCGTCGTGGCATACACCTCTCGGGTGCTCATGTCGAGCTGAGCTCGTCATGGCCCGTGGAACGCTCAGATGCTGGGAGAATTCCTCTGCTGTGCTGAGCGTTCCACGGGAGCCAATGCACCTGTGACAAGCTCAGCTCGTCATGAGCACCCGAGAGGTGTATGCCATGACGAACTGAGCTCGTCATGAGCATGCGGGCGATGTGCGCGCCCCCCTCCCCCCCAGCACAGCAGGGGAATAACACAATCAGCGAAGGGGTTAATAAACCCCTGCAGACTAAGGGCCATCAGAGACAGACCTCTAATTCCACCCACCTAATTTAGATGGATGAGTAAGAGGTCATTTGTCACCCCTCAACCCAGTAGCAATAACACGCATACCTTTTCTATACTGTGACTTACTATTACATTAATGCCTCATACCTCAAATATACTGGATAATTATCAATGTAAAGTAACCCTATTACTACAAAGTATTTATTATGCCGCACATGAGGGACACTGCCAAGCATTCAAACTAACAAAAGATATGTAATTTCAGGGAAATCAGGTTTCCTTGAAACTGATGCACCTGTTAAAAAAACCCACACGAAACTGTTTTTTTTTAAATTTGATTTATTGCAGATTTTACAGGACATTTGCATTAAACTGCCAGTGAGTACAAACACCACTTGAAACATATTCCTCAGGTACTGTGAAGCTGGCTGCTCACTTCTGCATCAATGAATTTGAAATCTCTTAAAAGGATTTATTTTTAAGCTGCTGGGAGTTCAGGTAATAGGTGAGTGAGAGATGTACCCTGCAGCACAGTTTGCACGTGCACACAAAGCTAGCTACAGCCCTTACTGGGTTTCATGCTGCGGTTTACATCTCCTCCTGTTTCTCTGGCATGTCTCTGGCTTTTGTGCATGTCCTGTCCCCTCCTTCCCAGCTGCAAGTATTTGCTTATTTTATTAAATCTTTTGAAGTTTACAGCTGCGATGACACTAGACCAATTAACCTTGGCCCGTTCTTGTCAAATCTTCCTTGGCTGTGATCGGCATACATTATTTATTAATTATTCGATTACATTAACTATTTATTTAATGTTTGCACTTGTTTTGCGTGCCAAGCCTAATGAAAACGGGTCAGGGCGTGGGCTCCGAGCAAAGAGGGTACATGAGACAGTTTTCGGTCTTTCTTCAGGAGAACAGGAAGATCGGGGGTGCGAGGAGGGGTGTCAACAGCCAATCCTTATTGGGGGAGAGGATGAAGGAGACATGGGGGATGATGGGAGAGGAGGGTACAGGGAGATTTTCAGTGTGTTTCAGAAAGAGACATAGGCTTTGTTTACTCTTTTATTGTTCGTTTTAATTTCTGATACCGCCAGGCATGGTGGATATGGGGTGCAGTATTACCACATCAAATCTAGCCAATAGTGAAACCAGTAGCGCTTGCTGTGTCACACACATAAATAACTAAAAGATGGCCGCCGTAAATCCCCTCAACCTGCAAAGCAATATCCACACGTCCCATTAAATATGAGGGTGCATATTTACAACCATCTTGCGCTGACGGGCGACACTTTTTTTCACACTCTGGTGGTGCACAGTGCAGGCCCATATCCAGCCGCAGTCGGTAGTGGGTGTACCTGTAGGGCGGTGACGTGGGGAGTGGGAGGGGCAGGGCTGGGGGGTAGTAATGTACGGATTACGGACCCTTACAGGTATGTAAACATTTAAATAAATAAAACGAATTTCGTTGCGCGCACTGCATCACATTTGGGGATGCAGTGCACGCAACGAAATTCGTTTTATTTATTGAAATGTTTACATACCTGTAAAGGTTTGTAATCCATACATTACTACCCCCCGGCCCTGCCCCTCCCACTCCCCACGTCACCGCCCTACAGGTGCACCCACTACCGACCGCGGCTGCCCATATCTACAAGGGCACGCAAAACCACCCTGCGTGGCTTTTCATAGCCTTGTAGATCATGTGTAAGGGCAAGCAGCGCAAGTGACTGCATTGCCTTAAATTGCAGAAGAGAGGTGTGTCATGGTTGTTGCTGTGGTTGTTTCAAAGCAACGCCGATGGATTTTGACACTGCTCCAGATTTACAACATAGCGTGAATCTGGGACAGTGCCAAAAACTTGCGCTTCCCCAGAGCAGACGTAACAAGACATTTTTACATTTCTCCTTATTATTTCCTCTTTCCACATGTGATGCATTCTGCAGCACACAGAGAACCAGGAAAACACCTCTTGTGTTTTTGTGCATTTTATGCAGGAAGGTGCACCTTTCTGCACAAAAGCAATCATGCCAACACCACAGACAACTTTGCCCCATGGTGCCAGGGTGCCTGCGTTGGTGCACTGCTGCACTATTTTTGCGCAGATGCTGGCTGAAAGGACAGGAATGCACCGTATCTTGTCAGTATGGTGCATTTTGTCCTTTCAAATTGGCATAGGGCAACGCAGCAAAATGCCTTGTGACACTGCCCTATGCCAATTCATTATAAATATGGCCCGAGGTTGCTTGCCATCGGATGCCAGTTTAATCATGAACACCTTTATATAGTTATTGACTCAGAAGACAGGTTAATATATATATATTTTTTAAGTTTAGTGAGAATAACCATAAAACACAAGCAGTGCAACACAACATTATGCAAATCTTTATAGGATAGGGATTTTAGCTATTGCTATTCCACCCTCCATAGTGGCAGACGATTTAAATCATTCACCTGTTCAGTCATTTTACTACACATCACTCCATAGTTGTCGGTGATAAACTTTTTCATAGCTTGATTGATTCTGACATATTTAACTGACACTTCTCACCCTTTAAGTGGATATTCAGTGCTATGTTTTTTGGTGCCTGTAAAGCAGTGATTTTCTCAATTTCGAATATAGGTCTAGGTTGGTCGAGAGCGCGTGCGATCAGAACCTTAGTCCCCATGGCAAGTGATGTTGGTGGAGAATGTAGCACGCGGTACAACAGGGAAAGCAAACAAAACTGGTGACAGTGGGCACCTTTGTCTAGGTATCCTGGGAATTTCTATCAGAGGAGAGACAGGGCCATTCACTTTATCTTAGGCCAAGGATGCGAATACTAGCGCCTGTTCAAGCCCAATATACCCCATCCCAGTCCCATACTTTGCAACACTGTGTACAGAAAGGGCCATTCTGGACAATTGAATACCTTAACCCCTTCGATGCCCATGACGGAACAGTTCCGTCATGAGCGTCGGTTGGCCTGTGCTCATGACGGATTCCGTCATGAGCCCATTGGCTCATTAGAACCATCATAGAATTGACTCTTGGCATAAGAGTGAATGCTTCTGCAATGATAGAGTGAGCGATAAGGATGATGTTTGCACCATGCAAACTCAGCATAAACTCTTATCTCTGGTATATCCACTGAGATGGGCCTTGATCTTGAGCTGAGGATAAAATCATTTATTCAGCAATATATCAATGACAGTAAAGCTGAATTCACCCCACAGGAATGACAGAGAAGGGTAATTTTGCAAACCATGAAGGTTTATTAACAAATTAGTACATTTACAATCTAAAATTGAGTCAGTTCAGCATAAATCAGAGGTCATCTGAATACAGCATGTATGAATATAATCCAGGCAATTCCGTTCGGCAAAATCAAGTACACATTATTAAAGACAGAATATGCAAAGTGAGATAAAATTCTGTTCACATGAAGGGCAACTCCCTCATGCTAAACTAAGGTTGTGGACAAGTTGGAAAAGTTTGAAGCAGGTGGTGTCAGAAAATTTAGCATTGAACGTAGAACCAAATGAAGGTTCAAAACAAGAAAAGGTGAAATGTACTTGCTCTAAAAAGTACATTTATGACATAAACATAAGGATCATTGGGTTTCAAGAGCGAGAGAGAGCACGCCTGCCTGCAAAGGTGGACAAGGGGAAGTCTCTCTAACTAACGCCAGTTTTATAGCCAGTTTTACACAGTTAAAACATAACATTACATCTAAGAGATACATTGCACATGTTCTCACGTGGGAACAACCTCAATGAGTAAGAAAATCAGTGTTCACGATGTACTTGGTGGCAGCATCATTCTCACAGATACTAGAATTCCAGATTCTTTTGTCATCACAGCCTTCATGTTATCTCACAAAGTAGTATCTACCTTCTCTGTCTCCCATCCCATGCAAGTGCTGAGAATCATTGTCCAACTATTTAATTACAACAAACATGGCCTTCACACAGCAAGTTAATTGAAAATAATTTGTAATGGGAACACGGTGATGCTAGTGACTGAAACAAAAGAAAGGTTATTTGCACAAAGCAAAAACATGTTTACTTAAAAATTGAGTCGTGCACCTAGGCCCACTCATGTCAACGTTGAGCTGAGTATATCCCAACTATAACTAAATCAAAATCATACAAGTCACTTGTTTCACAACATTTAAATGTAAAATAAAATACTGTGTGCACACATATAAGTAATGGTTAAGCATGTTGCAAGCAAACATATTATTAAGTGCAAATAAATTATGATTAATTTGCGTCACCAGCAATCTGGAAGAATCTCTTGCAATAACATGGTGCAACGTCCTTTTGAATTCAGTGGTCTACTCAATGGGATTTTATAGGATTGACCAAAGACGTCTAGCTTCATTGCAAAATCTAGTGGGGACTTTCCAATAATCAGAGATGTAACCGGTGTAAACCAGGAAGATGAAAATACGTCAACCCGGACTACATGTTTATTTTACACGTCAACTGCCAAAGCTTGAAACGTAGATATTGCGTAGCTAGTTGCAGACTTATGTCACCTGATACTTTTAACAACATAATTCTTTAGATGAAATGACACTTTCACAATCATAAGATAATTACATGCTAGATGTGGACCAAAGGCAGTCAGGCTACCATAACATTCTTAAAATGGGTCCTGACTTTGGGTGTTCATGACAAAATAAGCCCTAGTTCTTTTAAACGGCTGTTATTGATGTACAATTTACTCAAACATATTCAAAACCAAATCCCCCCTGTCTGGTAACATAAATGTTGTTACATACATTACGTTGTAAATTAAATCATACTTTTTCTCTTTCTAAAAACGTACGCAATGTTCCAACATCAGTGGATCTCAATAGAAGTGTAATTTATGTTTTTAAAGAATGTTTCAATATACAGATTCTTCATGCTAACGTCAAAGCATGTGGTATGAAAAGTATGTCCTTCACATTTGCCATCTTGTCAAATCAATCAGCTTTAGAAAGGTCATTGTTTATCTGCTTTCAAGATCTCGCTTTTCTTGTCTGTCAACACCTTCTCTGTCAAGAAGTCCAAAAACCATACAATTTTCGGAGATGCTAAGACAACTATTTGAAGTCTCTAAAAGGAAAATTGGTTATATAACTAAGTTCCTAGTAAATGCCTTCACTACCAAATACGCGTGTTGTGGTATTTCCCTGGAATTTGAAGATACTGTTGTCAAAGACCTTGGAGATGAAAAAGTGGTAGAGGTTTGTTATTTTATAGAAAGAGAGAAGTTGAAGCTAATGTCTTATTTAACCGAAATGTTATTACAAACAGATGGGTCCCCGACTGAAGGGGACAAAGAAAGGAATTTATGAAGAATAAAATAAGATGAAGAAGAGACAAATTAAGAGTACGATGTTTTTATTCACAACGTACTGAAACCTTATTGCTGGTTATATATTCACATCCGAAGGTTTTTCATATATTTAAATACAGTAGTGACCATAAGCGCAAAAGGGGTTGGAAAGGGGTAGTGTAGTGAGGGGATTCGTGAAGAATAGAAAAAAGAAATCCTTATTCAAGTGACAAAATAAATTGAAATTGAAATCATTCATATATACAGTGTTACAGTGACTCCCCAACTAGGGGCCACAAAGGTACAGCCACAAGGGTCAAATAATTGTCGTAAACCAGGCTCCCATATCAGCTGTGTCAATCTTGCTAGTGGTGGAAGCTGGTATCATGGGGGTAAGTAGTCTACGTTTCGACCCTTTTACAAGTAGGGGGAGTTTCCCTTACAAAGCGGGTCTTCTTCAGGACGAGAAGGATGGGGTGGGCAAAATTCCTAAGGGTAAATGCAAATAACAATGAGTTAAAGGTCTACTAGAGATCCACTGTGTACAATGATGTGTAAGATACACAATCTAAACTCACATATAGAACAGAGGTTTGGCACAGGATTCTGATACGGGACAGTGAAATGTAACAAATTGTTTAAACAGTTAAAAACAGTGAGGCCAAATGCAGCAGAAAGGTCATTAGTCTAAGCAAAAACACCATTCATTGACTATGTAGATAGAAAGGGGCACCAACTGCATGACTAACATGGGTACACGGTGAACATGGTGACTAGCCATGTTCAACCCCATCATGTTGGGAATACTGGTGTTTGACAGTCACTAATAACCACGTGGGAAAATTCATTTTTTCATTAATTAATTTTTGCCTTAAAATGTTTAATATTTTAAAATGGTTATTTACTGTTGATTTCCTTTAGGCCTTTCAACCTATACCTGTAAATCTGTCTCGATCACATTATCGACCACCTTGTTCACCGTTCTTGTTAAGGAGAGGAAATCTGACATAAATATAACTATGCTTTATTAAAAACTCGAAAGGCGATGAATAGCCACACACACAGCTTCACCTTGCCACCTCAAATGACCACCTTGCTTTCACCGAAATAAACAACAAAACAGAAGAGTCAATCTATTCAATGATGCATGTACACATGTTTCTCTAATTCCATGACAAATTCTTCACTAATTCCAATAGGAATATTCCTAACTTTATGTATTTTTGCATCAACATGGATCTTGATTGTTCACACAAATCCATGTATTCCCTATTTTAGGATTATATAATTCAGGAAACTCCTTCAACATCTTATTTTCTTTTTGTTCACCTGGACATACTGTGTCCAACGCTGTTTGAATCAAGTACACCCTGTAAGTTCTTCTGGTCCTGTCCATTTATAGTAAGTTTGTTAAATGTGCAGTAGGAGTGCAGGGCCTTTTCTTTGTAGATCTACTGGTGCGTAATCCATTGCAACAATATATTTTGCATACATGAGGCAACTAACAATCCGTGTCCCAATTTTTGATGAGAAAAAGTGGTATTTCTAAATGCACTTGGCAGATCTGAAATTAACAGTCTAAAAAGAAAGGGCAGATTTACAAGCCCCTTGCGCCACTATTGTGTCACTTTTAACATGGGAAAAGTGACGCAAAAGTGGCGCAAGGGGCTTGTAAATCTGCCCCAAAGAGACTAGCACACAGCTACCAGATGCTAAAAGTGTTTGGCATTTTTTTTTGTGATTATAGCACAATCTTTTTTTTATCACCCAGCAACAATCTATATCTATTTCTCAGAGCTCTAAACTCTCTAGAGGCAATTTCATCATCACCCTTTTTTTAATATTCTGCTCACTTTATTAAGAGCCTTCCTAACTCTTTTACATTCTTCATAAAACCATCACCTCGTAGGATCCCTTATCCATCCATTTCCATTTCCCTGGCTGGTAGGTTTGTATTTGACTTGTAGAAGAGATTTTATTTGCTTCATCGATGAGTTATACCACTTTATGTCATCTATCTGGTTGTTAACAATTTTGATCTTTGAGAGTACGTTCAGTTTTTTGTCAGTAATAGCACTATTATCCTGAAGTTACAGGTTACTTCAATATATCGTTTTTATTTACACTGAAACAAATCTAGCTCTCTGAATGTTCCAGGCCCACCATAAGTGCTCTCAGACAGTTTTGTTTTCTCTTCTAATTAATTTCTGTACTTGTTTCTTGTTTTTGTGAAGTGCTCTACTACAGCTTGGTGTAGTTGTACTATGGGAAATGTTTTCAATAAAGACCTTGTGTACCAAGAAAAGTAACAGAAATGAACTACATGCAAGAAACCCTGGGATTGTGTACATATTGGGTATCCTATACAAGTCCAACAAAAACACAAGAGACATCATTCTCCAATCCCACCATGAGACACATATAGAGGGCAAATATGGCGCCAAGTCTCAACAGAAATGGTGACTCAGAAATACATTCAGCTGCATGTTTTACAAATAATTCTACAACTCATCATAAGGATAAAACCTTAACACCTGCAAATTACAACTCTTAGCTGTCTGCCCACTACAGCATTGACACCAAGCTTCCAAGGAGACACTTCTGTTGAAAAGTGCAATAAGATGGAAAACAATAACCGGTTGCACTGCATCATGTGCAGACAAGTGACATGGTTGTGGGCACAGCCAAGCAGCTGAGCTGCCCTTGCGGCAATACACTCATTAAACTGCAAACCTCCTCACTCTTAGGGTGGTAAGCACTCCAAGCTCAGGCAAAGAAGGATCCATGGGCAACCAAGACAATGTATTTGTTTTTTTGTTGTTGTTTTTTTTGTCCTCATATATGCCACCAGAATATGTATGCTCTAGATGGGTCTCACTGTTGCCTCTTATACTGTTATTTTTCGAGTCCGCCATGGAAACAGTATCATAGCAGACAGAGATTTCCCAGAGGTAGGCTGCTTTCCTTATCCTACTCCTCCAGGCCTATTTTAGGCACCCTAGGCCTGGTGGAGGACAGGGCCGACACAACCTCTGGCATAATCACAGGACCGCTCACCTATTTATCCAGGCCATCAATTTAGACCAGACATTCTCAGTGTTCTCACTGCGGCCAACCTGATCCATTTTACACACTTCCATTATATACTTCAAGCATACTGCAAATCTAGGGGGAGATGCTGACTTCCACTCCATGCAAATTTGTCTCCTTGCGATAGCTATTATGTAAAAAATAAACTGAGTATCCAAGCTCTTGATATTATAGTCTTTCAATAGACCAAAGAAGACAAGTCTGCGAGAACACATGATGGATATTGAAAGTACATCACCCAAAAAATCCATTATCGCTTTCCAGTAGTCTTGAATGACTGGACATTCCAGAAAGATATGGATATCATCAGCAGCGTTATGGTTACAACGGGGGCAATAATAGTTGTTTCGTGTAATCTTATGCAATTTGGCCGGAGTCCAATAGACTCTATAAGCCGTAAACAGGTGGTTGCGTCTTAAATTGGCTGGTTTAATTAGCCTCTGTGAGAGAGAAAAGGAATCTAACCATACTTTACTGACTTCTTCGGGGGGCTCAGACATACAGTTTCCCCATAACTTTATTATCTCCGAGTACAATTTACTCTCCTCTTCTTTGATCATCAAATTGTACCAAAATGAAAGCTCTTTTACCCATTTCCCCCCTCTGCCAATTGCATCAAGAATATCTGTATCTTCCTCCCTTTGCATATTTTGACTGGACCACCAGGCAGATAGTTGATAGTATTTGAACCTAGTCAACTGTTCATCTGTAAGTTGTACTAACCAATTCCAACTCACTAGGCCCAAGTCTGCCCAGAGATCCCCCCATTTTTTAAACCCAGCTGTTTTCAGGGGTTGTGACAGTTGATCCTGGAGGCATTGAGGTGTACCAGGAGAGTCCCATATTGGGGAATGTGTATGGTAATAGGGAATATTAAATGTCTTCCTGATGAACCCCCAATTTTTTAGTGCAGTCTGTAAAATTTTAAGGCGAATTTTGTGAAAAAATTTCTGGTCTCCAAACTTAAATATAAAGTAATCATGGTCATAAGGGGAGTCGATTAACAAAGCTTGGAACAGGCGGCCCTGTGATGATGCATCTAGCTTATTTGCAAGAAGCCTAAAGTTTTTAAAGTGAAATGCATGACAGTATGACAAAAGATCAGGGAGGGCTAGCCCTCCTATTTTTAAACCCCTCCACAGTTTCTTCCATGCGATTCTTGTTGACTTACAGGCCCATAGAAAGGATCCGATTTTACCCTGTAGAATATTAATGTCTTTCAACGAGAATGATAAGGGGATGCAGTTAAATAGAAAAGTCAATTTTGGAAGAATTGTCATTTTGATAAGGTTGACCCGACCATAAATGTTCAAAGGCAAGTTCCCCCATCTTGTTAAAGTTTTATTAATATCTTTAACCACCTTTTGCCAACTGAATGATGTGATATCTTTTAATGATTGAGTTATGTAAATTCCCAGGTACCTCATATTCTGTTTTGCACCCAATATATGTGTGTTATTATTCCATCCCATAATCTCTGTTTTCTCCTTATTAATCTGGTACCCAGACAATTTCCCAAATTCTTCCGATAAATGAAATAGCCTCGTAATTGCTACCAAGTGATCAGAGGTATATAAAAGAAGGTCGTCTGCGTACAACGCCACCTTCAAGGGCAGATTTCCAAGCTGAAATGGTTGAATGATACTGTCCTCTCTAATCCCACAAACAAAGGGCTCCATATAAACGTCAAACAAAAGGGGAGACAGAGGACAACCCTGCATGGTACCTCGAGATATATCAAACCACTCAGATAAAATTCCGTTAACTAAGACCTTTGCCTTTGGACTGTGGTATAAGGATCTAACCGCCTCTATGAAGATTTGAGGGAACCCAAAAGCCGCCAATGTGGCCCATAGATATTTCCAATTGACGTGATCGAAGGCCTTAGCCGCATCTATAGCAACCAGAGCCAGTGGGAGATTTTTAGCGTTGGCGTAGTGTATGGC
Organism: Lissotriton vulgaris; assembly: GCF_964263255.1. Classification (NCBI taxonomy): domain Eukaryota; kingdom Metazoa; phylum Chordata; class Amphibia; order Caudata; family Salamandridae; genus Lissotriton; species Lissotriton vulgaris. The sequence continues at coordinate 1,591,749,940 of NC_141695.1, read as the reverse complement.
CCCTATTGCTTGAAACGTTAGTTCGTTTAACTGTCTCCCTGGGATAAAGCCTCTTTGGTCAGGGTGAATTATAGATTTTATGACCTTCGATAGTCTAGTGGCTAAAATACCAGAGTAAATCTTCATATCTGTGTTCAGTAATGAGATGGGTCTATAGGACTCTATTCTTTTCAAGTCTTTATTTGGTTTAGGTATAAGCGTTATAATGGCTTCTCCCCATGAGGGAGGTGTAGAGTAGCCATGAATCAATAAAAGATTGAAGAGTTCCCTTAATGGAGTTATTAATTGATCTTTATTATCCAAATAGATCTCCACTGGCAACCCATCTGAACCTGCGGCTTTCCCTCTTTTCATTTTCTTCAATTGACCTAGAATTTCCCCTTCTGTTATCTCACTTTCCAAGTATGCTTTATCCGATTCGGACATTTGCGGCAGATGTTTTATAACCAGCCAGGATTCTAAATCCTCCCCCTTAGGGTCTTTGTCTTCCGTGTAAAGACTCCTCATGAAGGACCTTGCTTCTTCTCTTATCTCTGCGTCTGTTTCTATCAAATCTCCTGTCTGTCTTTGCAATAGGGCTTTGATGTTATTTCTCGTTCTCTCTTCTCTGGCTTTCCAGGCAAGGAGGGCTCCACACTTCTCTCCATACTCAAAATTTTTTTATCTACTAGACTCCCATTTTTCTTTAAGAGTTCTCTCATCCGAAATTTTTAACTGAAGCTGTAAGTCAATAAGTTCCTTCTCTAACAAATGTACTTCCCTGGAGTTCGTTAAGATTGCATTTTGTAATTCGAGATCCTTTCTTGTTATTGCTGCCAAGTCTTCCCTTCTTTTTATTTTTATACTCTTTCTCTTATAATACATTAGAGAACTTAAAACACCCCTCAAGTAAGCCTTATAGGTTTCCCATACTACCTGGGAGGAAGAGGATCCTGAATTTATTATAAAGAATTCTGATGTTTTATCTTTAACTTCTACTTTTATCTGATTATGTAGTAGAAACGATCTCTCCAGTGTCCACCTTGGTTTTGGTGAAGTTATACTCAGTTCAATTACCGATTCTAGAACAGCGTGGTCCGATAATCCTGTAGGCGTGAAGGAAAGATAGTTAATATCTTTGAGAAGGTGTTGGTCAACTAAAAGGTGATCTATTCTAGAATAATTCTTGTATTTTTTACTATAAAAAGTGAAGCCTGGTTTAGATCTATACTTTTTTCTCCAGACATCTACTAGAGTAAAGTCTTTCATTAAGGCATCTAAAATGGCAAGTGATTTTAAGGGAGCATGGTATTTAGCCCTAGAGGTTCTATCTAGTTTTTGATTGAAGACCAGATTAAAATCCCCTCCTAAGATTAGAGGGCCAGTTGTCGTAAATAATGCTAATTCTAGTTTGGACAGCGGAACCGGATTGTCCTCGTTTGGACCATAGTACACTGCGATTGTATATGGGACAGTTTGAATATATACTTCTGCGACTAGCCACCTTCCCGATTGATATGTCTCAAAACTTCTCAAGCTTATCCCTCTGTTCGCTCGAATTATAATAGAAACTCCCCTTGTAACGCCTGATTGCCTGGAACTAATTATGTCTTGAACCCACCTAGACTTCTTAAAGAGAGAATCACATAATACTGCCTCTAAGTGTGTTTCTTGTAACATTATAATTTGAGCGTCCGAATTTCTTAAGAATTCACAAATTCTATTCTGTTTTATTTTTCCCCTATACCATTAATATTCCATGACAGAACCTTAAGCTTATACGGATTAATCATGAACCTGATGTACGCTCGTACCCATCCATACCTTTATGCATCAAACATTTGTTTATAGATGAGGATTTTTTATTTTTCCCCCTGACTCCCCCCACCCGTTGAACCCCTCCCCCCTGCGGAACCCCCCCAACATACCTGGCGATGACTTCGCCTTTCGGAGCAACCGAGTGGTGCCCTTGACCAGTTTACTGTATTCTAGCAAGACAAATTAAATTACAAATAAATCACCATGTCCCCCAGTTTTGTCATACAGCCTACTTATACAATCATTTGCTTTCTCAAATTCTCCCCTACCATTCCTTTTTATTTTTTTATTTATTTCCTTTTATTATTTTCTTCCTTGAAGTAATCAGCTTATCTGCCCAGTTCTATTCCTCCTGCTCACTTCTTATTCGATCCAAAAGATTGTCGACCTCTTCTGGCTGTGTGCCCACGAGGAACATGGCGGCGGGCTGAGAGCCGGTCGCGGCAGCACCGAGGCGCTCCTGATGACCGAAATGAACGCGGCACGATAGCGAGAGGTCGCTAGTCTCCCCCTGTCCAGGTGAGAGATAGATGCGCTTTTTCCCCCGTAACCGCTGATCGTTAACCTAAGCCGGCTCCTCTGTTTTCTTTCTCTGAGGATCAACGGCTGTCTTAGGAGGTGTTGCAGCAGGTGGCGCTAGGACCAGCGTGGTCTCAGAATTGGTTCGGCTCAGCGCGAGAGGAAGCCTTTACCGGGTGAATGCCGACGGAGGCGGCTGGCCAGGAAACGCATGCAGGGTTTGCAGGTTATGCGTCCCTTAAACCTAATGCTTCTGAGATCGGCGCGCAGTGTAATTAAGAATGTCCTATTGGAAAGCAGTATTCAGCGGGAATCAGCGGTAACCAGCGGTAAGGAGGTATTCAAGGGGGGATAATAGTAAGTCCCCGGCGCACTATAGCATATTACTGCAAGATAGAAAATCTACAACCCGCTTTACTTTACTTGAGGTTGTAGCTGGCCAAGGCTTGTCTGATCACGGACCAGCGCTCATTAACATTTATGCTGGAAGAACGCCGACGGTGCCTATGGAGCAGATTTCGCTCCACACTATTTAAACTTAAACTTGGAAGTTTGGTAACACATACACTTGAGCAACAGCCCAACAAAACGGACTTTGAGAGAAAGAAGCTTTACTCTCTTGTAACAAGGTGTGGGGAGAGGGGGAGTAAGGTGGTAGAGACTCACAGGCTTATTACTGGGAGGAGGGGTTGCATGGATCAAACGCAGCTTGGTCTCCCAGTTTATAAGAACACTGAAGTCTCAGCTCAAGAAATGTTGAAATTTCCTAAGTCAGGAGGGCAAGAATCAACGGAAGCGGTTATACCTAGGACTATCGAGCTAGCTAATGTTGAGATAAGCTCAATTCCTGTAAAACAGGGAAATATCCTTCCAATAAGAAGAAACAGGTACCAGCTGAGATCTAGGGTAGAATTAAAAGAGAAAGGGGCTTTACAATTTGAAGAGAGGGAGCGACCTATGCCATTAACCCCCTGCAAAAGCAAAAAGAAAAAGACTACTTTAGTCAAAAAGCTTAAAGGAGTATCCCATGAGGGCCAAGTGGTGAAAAGTACTCATCCCTCAAATCTTTTTTTAAGGTCCTGGATCAGGCTAAGCGTTCCTCAGTACAGTTGGAGGGCAACATTGGCACTACATCTTTAATAAACCGCTACGGGGTCCTAGAAAATTTGGGAAATATGGAAAATGCGGATGAGGGAATAGAAACACTAAATCCAGGGACTTCGGGGCAGCATAAGGTTAAGCTGAATCTTCCTGAGATTGAAAGTGTAATAGGTGCCCCGTCTAATTCAAATAAAGCACCCCCAGTAGATAAAGTGCGAGGAAAACAAGACACTAGACCCAAGAGTCAGGCTGGAACGGTTAAACTTGTACAAAGCAGCTCTAAGGAGGCAGAAGAGGAGACTAGGAGAATGGACGCAAGCAAAGATAATCAATCAGATTCAGCCCAAATAACTTCAGGAATGAGGAGGTCTGAGGATTCAAGCGAGCAGGAGAGTGACCGACTAGGGGATCTTTTTCGATCCTTGAGAGGCGACATGATGTCGAAATTTGAGATATCGGAAGCCAATTAAAAAACAATACAGGACAGATTCGATGTGTTAGAATCTAAGCTAGAGGAGGTCACTCTGCGCACAGGGAAACTTGAAATAGAAGCTGCTGTTTTGAACAAAACTGTACATGGAAATCAAAAGGACATAAAACATCTTAAAGCCCAGAACAGATCACTGGTTATGGACATTGAACGGCTGGAGACCCAAGCTAGGAGGAATAACTTAAGGATCTTGAAAATACCAGAAGGGGAAGAGTTGGAGGACTTAAAGGGATTTGTCTGTAAACTCCTGAGAGACGGTGTTTTAAAAGATCGTCCGGATATAGATTTGGAGGCAGAAATCCAAAGGGTACATAGAGACCCTTACAAGAGGCGTACAGATAGGAAAACTCCTAGGAAAATACTTGTAAACTTCCAGACATACAGTGTTAAAGAGCTCATCCTAGGGAGATCCCTTACGAAAACAGATCTACGCTATAAGTCCAGTCCTTACCTTATCAGGTCCGATATTGGTGCAAGAACTGCACAAAGACAATGGGAGCTGGGCACTAGAATGCCGGACCTAAGGTCACTGGGAGCACATGTCCAGATGAGATTCCCAGCCATGCTCAGGATTATGTGGACGAATAAGACATATAGCTTCACACAGCCAGAAGAGGTCGACAATCTTTTGGATCGAATAAGAAGTGAGCAGGAGGAATAGAACTGGGCAGATAAGCTGATTACTTCACCAAGACAATGTATGACATTTCTGAACCAAATCTCTACAAAAATACAGACTCACACTTAATTTATGCAAAGCGAGAACCTGCGCACAAGACTGCGTCAAAGACACCTTTTGACCACTCAAGACACAACTCCCCACCAGAGAACTAAGCTGGCACTTCCTCGTGCATGGCTATTAAATCCAACAGACCTGTCAGCTGATGTCCAGGGTAGTCCACCTAGGCAGGATTTCTGCGCTTGGAATCATTAGAGGAGGGCAGGGATGAACCAGTTTCTCCAACTATTGTAAATGTTATGCGGTTATGTTACGTTACTTTAATTTGTATCGCGCACAGATATTCATGAGTGTTGCGGAGCCAAAGAGGGGCAACCATCAGAGATTTATGCAAAAAAATATATTTTCAGGTTCTTCTTGAAGATCAGCGGGTCCTGAATATTCCGAAGGGCAAGAGGGAGAGCGTTCCAGGAAACAGCAGCTTTCTGCACTAGAGAATTGCCTCCAAGCCTCTGACATTTAAAGCGGGGGACCTGAGCGAGGTGCTGGGACAAGAAATGCAGATGAAGCGCTGGAGTGTAGAAGGCAAAGCGTTTTTGCAAGTAAATGGGGCCATGCCCATGAAGAGTGCAATGGTCCATGACCAACGATTTAAATTTTACCCGGTCGGCTACCGGAAGCCAGTGCATAGAACACAGGTGGGTCTCATTCTAGTCCTGGGGGGAATTTCAAGGAGGAGTCTGGCTGCGACATTTTTGACCACCTGGAGTTTTTTTAACAGCTAGCCCGGGATGCCCACATAAAGGGCATTGGCGTAGTCCAGTCAGGACTGAATAAGGGCACACATTACAGACTCTTTTGCCACCCTAGGCAGGAGAGGGAGAAATTTCCTCATAGATTTCAGAAGGTCAAAGCAAGTCCCAGCAAGTTTCTTAATCTGTGTGGCGATGGAAAGATTTTCCTCAAACCACACCCCCAGGTTCTTACCTGGAATCCCTATAGTAGTGGGGCTGGGGAACTCTGGGGGCCAAAGAGTTTCTCTAAAATTCCAGGGAAACTTTCCATATAGGAGAATCTCCGATTTATTTTAATTACACTTCCGTTGTGCAGCGGCTAGCCAATGAAAAATGGAGGACAGACAATGTTGAGCAGAGGAGAAGGGTCCACATTCTTATCTCAAGTGAAAGGGAGCTGGGTGTCATCTGCATAGGCCATGACCCTGCCCCCAAGTTCCTCTGCCAGGTACAGCAAAGGTGTAACATAAATATTAAAAAGGAGGGGCTAAGGGAAGGCCCCTGTGGGACTCCTGTAGCCACTGCTTGAGAAGAAGAAGAGGACGGTGGAAGCCATATCTGCTGAGCCTGTCCTTCCAAGAAGGATCTGAGCCATCCCCAAAAAGCAACCGACACCCCAATCTCAGTTAAACGCGATAGGAGGAGGGAGTGGGGGACAGTGTCGAACACCGCCAACAGGTCAAGCAAAACTAACGCTGCCTTCCCGCTGGCATCCAAGCGCTCCCTAATTGCCTCCGAAACCTCCACTAGTGCAGAATCAGTACTGTGGGAGGCTCTGAACTCTGACTGGCTGGATGCAGCAGACCCTCTCTCTCAACAAGCTTCGTGAGTTGTCTGTTCACCACCTTGTCGCATACCTAAATGCACTTCTGCCATGGATACGCCTCTGAAGAATTAAGACAACATCATACACTTTTGGGTGAGACTTGAGGAAGCACCAAAGCCGTAACTGAGAAGAGGACTCTTGGGCTGACAGAACTTAGAAACTACTTTGACTGTAATATGCAAACAGCTGCTTACTGAGCATCCCCAACGTCTAGTAGTAGACCAGCTCCACTCCTTCTTAATAGCCAATGGGGATGCAAGCAAATTTAACACTACTACTACCACCACAGACGATAGTAGAAGGGAGAACAACTCTAGTAGCAGTGATTACTCAGTGACTGAAACTACAAAGCATGTCAAAACTTTACATAAGTTAAATGGTAATTTTGGATCAGGAGATACAGTCACACATGAAGATGCTCTAAAATTCTGCAAAACACAGAAAGTGCCTCAAAATGTTACATGGTCCAATATCGGCAAAAGGTTTTTGTGCTTAAGCACTAAAGCCTTTCTTTGCCAGAACTGAATGTCAGCAGCCATCAGATAAGATTTCCAGTGAAGAAACACCTGGTTGAAAGAATGGATAAAGGTCAGAAAGGAAAACCACTTTGACAGCTCTACAGACCTTTAGCCATTAGACACAATGGTAAAACAAAACATCATAGCCACAGGACTCATCAAAGAGCAAATCCCGGAGATTGCAAGGGCAGACATAATTGATTATTCATTGAGTTTCATTCAAATCTTTATTGCCATACAAAACAGGTTGAGTGGTAGTAGCCAATTTCCCTCTGAGGTGGAAATGTACAGCAGGTGCTGGTGCAAAGCTAAGCCATGGTCACTCACCACTGATTAGATGTGGAACAGTGCATTGGGGACCCACCCTATTGCTGCTTTGGGCAACTGTGTTTCACCACTTGGTTATTAGAAGAAAATATTTTCTAGCCAAGATGCTTCATAAAGTATACAGTGGCTACTTCCTCCATGTCAGTGCATAACTATTGTACATCACTGATTGTGACTTCACCTCATTATATCCATGGGCACCTACAATGAGCAGAAATTGTGGGCAAGGCATGCAAGATAGTACTATCTCACAAAAAGACTCTTTGTTCACGTCCTTCTAGAATATTGGAAATTTAGACATAACTGTGGCATAAGAAAAAGGTAAGCTCAGGGATGCCCATGTCTCCATCCTTCAGAATGCTACAGAGTGGTGCTCGGCATGCCAATATATGTGTTCAAATCTTCACAGACTGTCTGCATCTGCCACCCCCTTTCCTCAACTGATGGCTTGATCACGTGAGTTCCCAAGTTTTTCTTTTCTTTTTGGAGTTGCTTATAGCACGTATCTAGCCCACGAACATTAGAGTACCTTACAGCAGAACCAGACTATGTTACATATGCGTTTGCCTTTTGAGGCACAAGTAGATTATGTGGTTTTTACAGAATCACAGGCTGTTGAGCTGAGGTTGGGGATTCAAACTTTGTTCCCTATTTTCAAAGTCAGCAGCTCTAACCAATAGGCCACATCTCCTGTCAAGTAAGTGTGCTTACACACTTAGCTGTGGTACCCACTGCCTATCATAAGAGACATGGGGAGGAGCACATGTCTAGTGACAGTAGCCTGAAACTACCAAGGGGTTCCCATATTTATGTTCTTTTATTTCTATCATTTGACAGCTGATATACACTGTTACTCTCAAATTGATCAGGTCACAACCAATAGATCAGTGGCGGCTCCTCCACTAAGGCAGAGCTGTCTGAAGCTGAACTCAGACAAGACGGAGGTCTGCGTCCTCGGATCCACCCCTTGGTTTGGGACAACTCCTGGTGGCCAACTGCACTAGGAACACCCCCAACACCCACCGACCGCGCACGTAACCTAGGGGTCATCCTCGATTCTACCCTCACCATGACGAAGTAGGTCAATGCCGTCTACTCCTCCTGCTTCAACACCCTCTGCATGCTTCGCAGAATCTTCAAGTGGATCCCCACCGAAATGAGAAGGACTATCATCCAGGCCCTCGTCAGCAGCAGACTGGACTACAGAAATGCCCCCTACGCAGGAGCCTCGGCCAAACTCTTGAAACAGCTCCAATGCATCCAGAACGCCTCCGCACGCCTGATCCTCGACATCCCTTGCCGCAGCCACATCACCCCCACCTGAGAGACCTGCACTGGCTCCTTGTCAACAAGAGGATAACCTTCAAACTCCTCACCCACGCACACAAGGCACTCTACGACACGGGACCAGCGTACCTCAGCAGCCGACTCAGCCTCTATACCCCCACCCACCGGCTAGGCTCCGCAGACCGTGCCCTCACCACCGTCCCCCGCATCCAAAGAGTGACCGCCGGCGGCAGATCATTCTCCCACCTCCCCGCCAAGACATAGAACAGCCTCCCCATCCACCTACGGCAGACTGAAGACCTCCTGACCTTAAGAAGACTTCTCAAGACCTGGCTATTCAAACAGCAGCAGCCTCCCCCCTAGCGCCTTGAGAACCCTCACAGGTATGTAGTGCGCTTTACAAATCCTATGATTGATTGATTTAGAGGAGCATCGCCCCACTGCTCACTGAGTGAGAAATTAAAACGGTAAAATAAAACAATAATTACTTAACGTTATTATAATTGTATTTAGATGTACTGGCTCCGTTTTTTGGGTTCAGGCTGGGCTGTTTAGAGGCTGGGGGGGAATGGTGGCACCTTCCTAAGTGCGTATGAATGTTTGGCTGGCCCTCTAGGGTGGGACAAACATTCAAACGTATTTTGCATGTTCTACACCCAGGGTGCATTACAGCCTGGATGGAGAACATGCCCAGGGTCCCATTCCCTGTCTGAGCGTTGAACCACTGCACCCAGACCAATCACAATGCTGCATTGCAGCATAGTGATTGGCTTAGGGGAGCCTAGGTGCTCACCAATCACAACGCTGCGTTGCAGCCCTGTGATTGGCTCAGGGGAGCCTGGGTGCTTCCTGCTTCCACAGAAGCCAGGATGAGTACAAGAGGATAGACAAAAGGCGGCGAATGGTCGCACCCAGGTAAGTGTTTTTTTAAAATGTATTTTTAATTCCCTCCCGTCTCCCTCTGCTACTCCCCCGACACCCTTTCAGTAGAAGCTGCGACTGTCCCTAAGCCCCTAAATATGACTACAGCCTGTTTGAAAAAAATGAGACCCGGTAAGTGGCTCTGATATTGACACAACCAAGTGAGGCTCGAACACAATATTTAGTATTTCACGAAATTTTTATTTATTATACATTATTTGGTTATAAAACATATATGTTCGTTTCTTGGTTTTCCTAAATTGGATGTAACTATCCCTCTAAAGACATGGTTGGGTGGGTTTTTAATTATAAGCTAATGTGCTCATATGACAAACCAAGCAGTGCCTCCTGCATACTTTGTGATGCTTCATATTGAATTTGGAAATGCATGGTTCAGTTCTCCATCCAGCAACTAGCCATGTGTGTGTCTCACCCCAACACCTTGTATACCTTTTCTGGGCATTGGGTTGAATGGCGCGAAAAAGGGTCAGCTCATGGGCGACTCCTTTATCTTTTACATGATGCTAACACAATGTGAAAATTGAACAATGCTTCTTGTCCAAAGACAAACCTCTTGCAGCTCATCTAAAAGAGAGGAATGCACAAGCTCATCTCCTTCTGTGCTACCTCTTCAGCTACCACGTTCATAAACAATGCATGCACCAGAAAATGGAAATTATCCTTCTCTGTCTTGTTAGCATGAGTTAGAAGGAAGCATAACAATTCAAGCCTGAAAGGTGCAGGCTTCAGTAGCTGTGCAAGTATTTTCACCTTATCTCCAAAACTATGCACATGAAGGACCCGGGGCAGCAGTTGATTGGCTGATCAAAAATCCCGGAAAGGATTTATCTGTACAAGCTTGCAGTTGAGAAGTTCTGGAGCTATCACTTGGATGGGCTATATACCAACCATATATCTTCAAAGATGGTTCTCAACGCAAGAAGCAGCCAGTGCAGTTCATTAAGTAACTCACGACAAAAGACAAAGTTTGAGTCACAGTTCAAAAGTCTGCACATAGAATGTTTGAGCAACTCGATGTGGGACAGAGCCCCTTTCTTTAAGTCTGAGGGGGAATTCCTATAGTTTAAGCAGGAGCATACTAGGGCTTTGGTTTCCATAGGACCACCTGGTAGGTGTGGTCTGGGACAGTGCTGTATATGATGCAGAGGTTTTGAGACAGTTAGATAATATCATGCATTACAGATGAAGAGAGGACAACCCTACCGGGCGACTTAAGGTGGAGATAAAGAACCTCACGACATAGGCGTTAGAAGAGGGGTGGATTTGCAAACAAGACTATGAATTCCTTACCTGCACTTCTGAAAAAATGCCCTCTATGGTATGTCTTGCCAAAGATTCATAAGAGCTTAGAGAATCCCCTCAGTAGACCTATTATAGCAGCTTGTGGCTTAATTTTTGGAGCCACTAGCAAAATATGTTGCAACCTTTCTAAGACCTTTTGTGGTAGAAGCAAGGTCTTTTATACTCGATGAACCTTATCACTAAGATAGAAAAAGTGTCCTTCGATACAGAATAACAGCTATTGGTGTCTTTAGACATCGAAGCGCTATACACTAATATTTCGCAGGATGAGACCTTGATTGTGTTGAGAGACACCTTGAACCAGAGACAACAGCCATATGCAGCACCAACAGACTTTGTAACAGCATTGGCCACTCTGTGCCTTAAGAATAATTTCTTTACCTTTAAGGACAGTTTGTTTTTACAAATTAAAGGAGTGGCAATGGGGTGCTGCTTGCACCAGAAATAGCGAATCTAGTGATGGATTGCTTTGCAAAAAAGTGAAAATATAGTCAAGATAATTTCTTCCAGAGGCACATAAAAAAATGGTTACGCTATATAGATGACATCATGATGATGTGTGATGGTGATGACGAGGGGCTACAATTGTTTCATGATTGGCTTAATGCCAGAACACCTGACTTGAAGTTTACAGTAACACATAGCAAAGAAAAGTTTTTTTTTTGTGGATGTATGGATCAGTAATAACGAGGGCGTATTGGAGGTGAGCCTATATACTAAGCCTACAGACAGAAATACACTCTTGCACTTTACGAGTGGCCACCCTAGGAGTTTAAAAGAGAATTTGCCGTATAGGCAATTGGTCAGAAATGTGCTTAAAGGAGCATGGTTTACACCAAGGGAGAATTTATTGGTCACGAAAACCCGTCCTGAGGCAAATTCACTTACGTGTGTTTTGATGTACAATTCAAAAGCTAACAAATTAAAGAAGATCATATAAAGGAATTGGAGGATGAAAGGACAACGTGACATCCCACAACCGATGTTTGCTTATTAGAAAGGCAGAAATATTCGCCAACAAGTATTGAGAGCAATGAGATGTGGGGAGATAAAAAAAGATTTGAAAAGTATGCTTGGTATCCCCCCAGTAGTTGGGCATTTTAAATGTCACAATTGGGCTGCATACTAAATGACAATGGATTCTAAATCCATCATGATCAATGATAAGGAACATCACCAAAGTATCTTCTCAAACGGCAATGCTAAGAACGTAGTCTACTGCCTCAAGTGTCCGTGTGAATTGATCTACATAGGACAAACCACGCAAGCTTTAAAAACACGCATCCTTCAACACAAATCAAGTATAAGATGCAAAGTCCAGGGTACCCACAGAAGGACCATATTGAAAATGAGTTACAATGGTCTATGTTGCTAATGGTAATGAGTACAACTGGAAGGAATCTACAGACCAAGCTAGACAGATTCGAAGCACATATGATTGAGAAGTATAGGACAGCTACACAGGGGTTGAATGAACATGATGAAATGTGAGCGTTGGTGTAGGTATTGTTGGGGTAGGGAGTACCTGTATATACATCAAGATGGGGTCTTCAATATTTCCTTCTCCCCCCAATGACGATGTTATTGTTATTAGAAGGGTGAAATCAGTGGAATCAATCAGAGCTGTGAAGTTGCTGTGTATCTGTACAGAATTGAACTTCTAGTTCACTATGCTTAAAGGAGTACCTTGAGTATTGTACTCAGTGGGGCTGTATGTTGTAAGTAATTATGTCTTTGTACTTTAAGACTCTCCATTCAATTATGTTCTTGGACCATATTATTATTCTCAAACCGACGGTTCAATAATATTCATCTTTTGATTGATCACCTTGTTAATTTGGCCTATTCCACTGGTGAGTGTAAGCCCCGGGGACATTTCCACATTGGGCTGGAACCATTGGTAGGATGGAACTTTTGCAGCAGCGGCCCGTGCAGGCAAGTGCAGTTGGGTGGTATGGCTGGGTGGAGGGGGATTTAGACGGACGATGCTGAGGGAAAATTAAATAAATAACTAATTTTCCCTTGTCATCGTCTGTCAAAATTCCCCCCACCCGGCCCCACTGCTCTTACCTGCATGGGCCGCGGCTGAACTTTTGCACTCGTTGCTTTCTTCAACACCTGCAGGTTAACTTCAACAAGAACAGTAAATACTCTAAGAGAAAGTTTAATTATACCTCTTTGCATTTCTCAGCAAAAAAGAGGATCCAAAGTACAGGGGCAACAGATAGGACCAGCGACTTTACAATGAAAACTATAGAAATGTTTCAGCTGGGAAATACCTATCTCTCATTCTGACAGCCTGTGGTTCACCTGAACTCTAGATTCCTATGCATATTTCATGGTGAATAATTGCATAAAGGCCGTCATCAATAGATGTATCTTTAGACATAATCTTTTGCAGTGAAAGATGTGAGCCTAATTTGTTTTCCCCATTTCCAAAAGGTAATATTTCATTTAAATAAAAAGGTCTGTTTAGGTTACATTATTATGACTTGTATTCACTTTTATCACAGTACTGAACTATAAAACTCCTAAACTCTCGAATGCTACAGGTGTGAGTCCAGGCTACAGAATTTGCAAACTTCCCTGAAGGGTGCAGCAGTGGAGTGAGTGCAGCAGGCACACACATAAATAAAATGGTAATAAATTCCATTTTATTATAATGTGTCCGAAGCTCGGGCTGTTACAATATGAGGGCATGGTGCTGGACTGATTAGTGTAATGGTACTATTAATGCAGTCCCCTGCCAGTGCGCATGTCAGATTGGAGGCTGTCTAGAGCTGGTCAATCTGACATGCGCAATTCAGAGCCTGAAATCCCAGGGCTGAGAAAGAGCAGAGGGTTTGCAGCTGCAGGCCCCAGCCTCAAAATGAGCGCTTGGTTAGCCTGCTCCATCCAATCAGATTGGTTGGTTTTCCATTGTACAAGGGAGGAAGTACTTCCCTTTACGCCTGAGTCAGTGCTGAGGAGAACACAAGGATGAAGGAGACCGAATCCAGAGCCTGCGGAGACCGCATTCAGAGCCTGCGCGCCACCAAGCCGGCAAGTCCAACATATATGGTGAATGTTTGGGGCATCACATCTCGCCATATTGTAATGTCGCCGGCTGCCGCTGGGGTATAGATTGGTTTTATGGAAAGGGCACACTTTATATTTGTTTTATGGTTGTGTGCCCCCTTTTGCAGCAGGCACAACATTGTAAAACGGTGTTATCTCATTTATATGGGGTTGGGATCCCAAGTAATTGACTAAATAAATGACTTTCGCCATGCATAAGTTTTACATTATTAAAGCATGCTCTTAGGCAAAGAGACATTGGGAGGATATGCTAAATGTGTGGGCACGGAGGGCCCCATGTCACGTACCCCCAAAAGGGGTGCATAGAGTCATGTCCCTGTGGGAAGCTCCGTGCCCCCGTTAAAAAAAGGGGATGGGGTATCTACCTGATGACGTGTTTGGTAGTGTGTAGGCTGTCCGTATATCTGCAAAAACACATTATACCCTGACTCTTGGCTGGATCATTGAAGGCAAAGCAATGCCATAGCAAGCACCTTTAATTTGATTATGAACACTCCCAAACCCAGTGAGTTCCTGTTTAATCCCACTCAGCGCCATAATTTAAAGACGACCTGAAACTTTTTTACTCATTAAACAGAAATGCATACAAAACTACTTATAGAAATCAAATGGTAAAAGACAAGGAATTTTTTCAGGTGAATGTTTGCACTAGGTCAGTGGGCAGAAAATGCAAAACAAATCGGTCCTGCAAATCAAGTTGATTACAGGTTTTGATATAGGGTATTCTCTACATTCAGATGAATTTAATCTCTCCCAGTGCTTCATCCATGGACAACCGTGTACACAAGTTTGTCAGTGGCATTAAAGGGGCCATAAAGTGTAGAGGAAAAAGCAATTCTCACTCAAGAGTCCTGTATCTCTAACAATCACCAATAGGCATTCTAGAAAATTCATTTGCCTACAAAGCCCTACACGACCAAGGCCCGAGCTACCTCAACAGCCGAATCAACTTCTACGCTCCCAAACGCCACCTCCGATCAGCCAACCACGCCCTCGCCGCCGTACCCCGCATCCGAAGAGCGACTACAGGAGGAAGGTCCTTCTCCTACCTGGCCGCCAAGACCTGGAACTCCCTCCCGACCGACCTGCGCTTGACCCAAGACCACCTCTCCTTCAGGAAGAAGCTGAAGACCTGGCTGTTCGAGCAGTAGCGGCACCCCCCCACCCCCAGCGCCTTGAGACCCTACGGGTATGTAGCGCGCTCTATAAATGCCATTGATTGATTGATTGATTTGCCTAATGGTGTTAACTGGGGTTTTGAGATGTTTGTGACATCATTCACTAGATGGGTCCTTCAAGAAATGATTGCGGTGCAGTTTGCTCAGTCGCACTATCACCAGGATAAAAATCATTATCTCTGGACTGGAAAAAAGAGTGATCATTAAGTTTAGCTACTCAGATAAACTTCTGTTTTTGGTCAACTGGTCATCCACTAGAAAAAAATTACAAATCTTTGTGTTTTGCCAAAAGTCTGTTTATTATCATGAAGTCACAGATTGGTAACACAACAAGAAAAGGTTGTGAGCCTCATTTATGAGAAGTGTTGCATCGCTGCATGAAAGTTGTGATAGAACACTTCTCAGTGCGCCCTCCTTGCGACATGAAGGATGAGTCATATTTACTGTATGATGCAGCATGTCGAAAGGAATGACAGATACGTCAATAATACTAACGTACCTGTCAGCGCAAAAGAGTACGCAATGCTGGCGGTGTCTGAAAACATACGCAACTCCAGCAATGTGCCCTTTCACATGGGGCAAGCCCCATGTTAAAGATCCTGTGTCACCCTTACGCCTGCCATGAGGCAGGCGTAAGGTTTTGACGCATTGGCCTCCTAGAAGTGGCGCAGTGAAATCTTATAGATTTCACTGCACCACTCCTGTGACCCTTTCTTGCAGGGGAACGCCCACCCTGCATACCTTATACCTGACGTAGGTATAATGTAGCGCAAGGGTTTACGAAGTGACGCATCTGCCGAGATGCATCACTTCGTAAATATGGTGCAACATTGTGCATTATTTACGCTGTTGCAGCGTCACAAACAGTGAGGGAACGGATGTGTAAATGTGGCGCAGGCCTTCATAAAGAAGGCCCTGTATTTCTTATGAAGAATCTGGGTTACTCCTAGCCAGTGAAGGATAGGTGGATTGTAGTGGGTGCAGATGTATTTTTCTATCTGGACTGCTGCAGTTTGTACTACTCATGAATTTCCTTGGCCCATCCCTGGCAAGTAGCCCACAACACTGCAGTCCGGTTGATGTTAGATTTTAAAAGACCTTCCTGTGAAGGGTGCTTGCTTTATCTCTGAGGATCTTCATCACTGGAGCTGTGTCACCTTCAGAATAGTACTACTCCTTTCTTTCCTGAGATATCTGCATTTGGATCACCTTACTCTGCTCATTGACCCTAGGTCCATAATTGTGATATATTAGACATGACACCCTTGGGTAATAGTCCCCAAGACTTTTTGCCTTTACCCTTTCTGTTTTCCTGAATTCATGTTTACTGGCTTTAAGTCTTTGTGCATCTTATCACTGCTAACCAGTGCTAAATTTCATATGCGCTCCTCCTAAGACATGGTAGAATTGGCCTACACATAATTGGCAAATTTAATTTACTTGTAAGGGCCTGTAAATTAAATGCTGCAATGGACCTGCTTTGCTCATTGTGCCACCCACTAAAGTAGCCTTTTACACATGTCTCAGGCCTGTCATTGCAGCCTGCCATGCAGTTTTAAACTGCCATTTCAATCAGGCAAGATAAACCTGTTTCCAGCCCCAAACCTTCCTTTTTCATAAATAATTCACCCTTAATATAGTTCCTAAAAGCTCATAGTGCAGGGTTTCTTGTGTATTTAAAAAGTAGGGCCTGTGGGTTTATGCTTTACATGCCCTGGTAGTGAAAAACATCTAAAGACGTTTTCTCTAATGCAAGGCCTAGCTCTCCTATTGGATAACATTGGTTAATCTTATGACACTTAATAAGTGATAACTTTATTTTGGGAGGAGGTAGGAAAATTATGTTTACACTCACATGAATTGTAATGTAAACCCCTCTTTAATGTTAAAGTTAGATTTTAAATCACAATTCTGAAAGTGCCATTTTTAGAAAGTTGGCATTTTCTTGTCATAACCATTTTTTGTTTCTTCCGGTGTCCTGGGTCACATGGCTAGGATTATCTTAGCTGTTGGCCTTTGTATATTACTACCAGACAGCGAGACACAGGGGGACTTAGTATAGGCAGGATGGTGGAGGGACAGCTGTTCCCTACCCCACTTACACTTCAAATGGTTGCCTTCAGCACACAAACAAAGGAACTTGACACAAGTTTCATGTCACCCTAGACTACCTGGAGCCTTGACAGAAGAAGGAAAGAAATATCCAGTATCAGAGAAGGGAGTAACATAGGAAGTCTCCCTACTTTAAAGGCTGGCATGAGGTGTAAACATTGGACTTCCTGAGCCACTCATCAGATCACTTCTGGACATGGGGAAGACTCAGTAGAAGTACTGCTCTGCTACTCTGCTATTGAAAGGACAGTCCTGCTGTCTGAGAAAGAGAAAGGAAAGGAAGCCAAGACCTTCTTCTTAAATCCCCCAGGGCCACCGGAGCGACTGCAAGTGCTATTTGGCTGGCCTCCTGTGTGAGATATAGGGCCATTCACAAGCTCCAGAGACCTACCCTGCATCTGTCCAACTGACCAAACCCAACTGGACCTGCCTGTGCCCTGCTGGTGGACTTAGCTGGAGTGCGGTTTGATCCGCAAGAAGTGACCCCTAGGTCCTGGACCCTTGGTTGGTATCAGTGTGTACTCCTACTTGCCCAAGTGAGGGTTCATTCAAGACAGATGCAGAGCAGCACAACTCAATGCAGGACCTTGCATCACAGTACCTCAAGGCTCCTGTTCGGCTGTCTCATTGAAATGAACACAGCACTAAACAACTCTACACAGAACCTCACATCGCAGACCTCGAAGGTCCTGATTGGTGGCCTCATTGGAACCGATGCAATGCAACACACCTCGGCACAGCACATCACACCTCCCGATCACCATCGGAATTGACACAATTCGATGCAGCGTAATCCAGGACCTTGCATCTCAGTATAACCAGGTGCACTGTTCAGAGGACCAACCTTGGTTCTGTACCTGGCCCAGGCACAATTGTGGTCGACCTGTACTTGTGATTTTGTCCCTGCCTGGCAAGACAAGCTAACCACAGTGGGCGCTTTGCACTTTTTTGGCACTACTTTTACCAAAGACTTTGAAATCGGATATATATAGTTCTACTGATTGGATTTTTGTTGTTCTGGTATCATTTTGTGTATTAAAATATACCATATTATTCCCAGGTTGGAATGGGTTTTTTCTTTGCACATTGCCTCTAAGTTAAACCTGTCTGCTTTTGCCAAGCTACCTGAGGGTTAAGCAGAGATTAATTTTGTGGCTTTTTGTGATTCACCCTGAGAAGGATTCTGGTTGTTGCTCGGGAAGATTTTCAACCAATAACCCCATTTCACACAGGATAACAACATGTTGTTCTCTAAGGGCCTCATATTTGCAGCAAACTTCCTGCCTGTCTACATCAAAACCAATCACTGTACTTCTTCTGGATGATGTTGAAATGCACAACATTTCTAGGCTGTCCTTTAGAATGTTTTGGTCTCTAGTGCCAAAACTCGGCTAAGCCCATTTTGATCCCTTAATTGGTGAATTACCATTAATTAATTTATCCATGTTTGTTCATTTAATTGTGAATTTTATGGCTGCACCCATCCTTCTGGGACCCTACCATACCTTCTCTAAGGGATGGGCGTTCTTGTGTATAAACCCGGAGCGGCAGGTGAAACACCATCCATGCTTCCAATCTACATACTGTTCTCATGCTTTATTGCCGTTGTTAGGATTGGGGTCTCTAGTTGGCAGTGGTTTGCATGCTGTCCAAGTAGGGACCATCACTCTAGTCATGGTAAGGGAGTCACACAGCTAATATAAACCCTGCTAACACCCTTGGTAGCTTGGCATGAACAATCAGGCTTATCCCAGAGGCAATGTGGTAAGCATTTGTACATACACACACAGTAATATAGTGAAAACACTACAAAATGAGTCCACACCAGTTTAGAAAAATAGCCAATATTTATCTGAATAAACAAGACCAAAACAACAAAAATCCACCATACACAAGCAAAGATATCACTTTTCAAAGGTTAAATCAGTTCAGTCCATAGGAATATATGGATGCATTTCTTTTAGCACAAAGTACCTAGGATGCATCAAAATTCTAAGATGAAACAGGAGCAAGGGAAGCTAGTCGCTGGAAAAGAAAAGCAATGCATCGGTTACCTACTCCGCAGGGGAGGTGTTGGATTGGCTCCTTTTTGCTAAGGGAGGTGATGATTCGGTTCCTTACTGCTAGGCCGAGGAGGTGATGCATTGGTTCTTTACTGTGGGGGGAGGTGATGTGTTGGTTCTGTACTGCGAAGGGAGGTGATGCGTCCATCTCCAGACAAGCAGCCTTTGTTCCTTACTGCTAGGCAATGTTGATGAACAGATGGCATCGAGGGATGATGTGTCGAAAATCCAGAAGCGATGCATTGATGCAGCGGTGGCGAAGCAGGCTCTGGGTCGATTCTTCAGCGGCAAAGCAGGGGCTGCATTGAAGTCGGAGCAGGTGCCTCAGATGCCCGTGATATTGTGCTCGGGACTTAGGATGTGGTGATGTTTTGGCCACAAAGCAGGCCCTGTGTCGAATCTTCTGCCTCACTACAGATACGGAGTCAAATCTTCAGCTAGACAGTGGTGCTATGTCGAGACAACGGGCGCAGAGAGTCGATGCGTGGATTTTCTGACCAGGTTACACTTTCAAGAGCCCAGAAACTGGATTTCGCACTACTTCGCAAGTCAGGGCTCTCAGCAGAAGGGCCCAGACACTGGTAGAAGAAGTATTTGATGGCCCTGAGACTTCTTAACAGGAGGCAACCATGCACAAGCCCTTGTACAACTTTGGGGAAAGGATACAGAGAGCAAAGTCTAGTCCTTTCACACCCGGAAAGGAGCAGCAAACAGCAGGCCAGCACAACAAAGCAACAGGCGGAGTGGCAATCCCTCCTACATCATATAGCTCTTCTTCCAGGTAGAATGTCCTCAGTCCAGAAGTGTTCTGATTTTGGGGTGTCAGATGTCCAATACTTATACCGCTTTCTGTCTTTTAAGTAGGCAAACTTCAAAGAAAAGTCTTTGTAGGGCAAAAGACTCTGCCTGTCCCTGCCCTGGCTCCAGACACACTACAGGGGGGCTGAGACAGCTTAGTGTGAGGACAGACACTGCCCTATTTTGGGGTCAGTGACCACTCCTCTCACCGCTCATGAAATGCCCATCAGCCCGGTGATGGCCCATCAGGAGGATATGCAAGGCGCACCTCAGCTCCCTTTGTGTGACTGTCTAGGGTGAATGCACAAGAGGCCAACTGTCAGCCAACCAGACATGTATTCTACAGACAGGCAGAGGTACAGAATTGTTAAGCAGGAAAATGCCCACTTTCTAAAAGTTAGAAAAAATGGGGAGTCAGGTCCTGGGACGTGCGGTCGGCTGGACCATAAGGTATAATTAATGAAAAACAGAATGCCAGCCACACAATTACTTCAAATCCTCTTCCTTTGAGGAAAAAACCAAGTGAAAATCCTGGGTTTATCTGGGTATCGTACTATTACCCTTTTTCTTTTTATTGTTTTCAAATTTTCTATTTCATGTATGAAAAGGACACTTTTTCGTGTTTTTTGTTCACATAAAAAGACAATTATTCACAACACAAAACATTTTTGAAACATACAAACACCTAATTGTATATATACACTGATTCACTTTGATATATACACAAAAATATCTCACAAAGACAAGAGTTACGATATGGGTTCGAGATTTCGAATAGACTATTAATGGAAGTCAGAAAAATTAATAGAAACAACTTAATATGATTTGCAATTCATTTCACAACCATAGACCACAAATTAATTCCTTTAGTCTCAAATTAATTCCGTTAGTCTATTAACAAACAACTGTCTAATCTCTTTTACGCCAACGCGTTTCGAATCCGGTATGTCCACTCAACGGATTCTCCTCAGGGCTCTGCCTTTAAAGAACGTATCTGGAAAGTGTATAAAACAAAGCTAGTTTTAACTTATTTATTTTGAGTTCCTTTGCTTTCAACTACGCAGTTTTAATGACACTCTTCTTACCTGTTCGCCAGCAGTCGCCGGTCCGCAGGTAGAGTGTTGTTATTTAGACTGAAGTCCTTTAGCTGTATGTCTAAAAGTAAATGGGAGCATTATGACTTTTCTTGCTTAGCTAATAGGACAACATGGGGCACATATCTCATGAAAATACACTTAAGGGATCGAGTCTTTGTCCCCTCGGGTTCGTCAATATTAGTTTCCGGTATTGTAGGTTGGTTACAGCCTGCAATTAGTGAAGGATTTTATATAAACCTTTGTTTGCACAGAACAAAAAGAGAAAGCGCTCACTGCCTTTAGAGGCGTACCTGTTCAATTTTGCTTCCTGCTTCGGCTGTGTGTGCTCTCTTTTGCTGTAAGCGCATACCATGCGCAATTCAATTTCGGCTTGTCAGTCGTCTCTCTACAATGATTATACGTATAGTTTAGCTTCCCTGTCAGTCAAAGCTATGTGGAGCACTACTCGGTAAAAATATCGCTCGACTTACTTGATTTAACGGCTGCCCGGCGACTGGCTCTCAGTCTCTGGATGCGTCGGCCATGATGGAACGGGGTTTTAAAGTCTTTAGGAGGATACTATTTCAGCGGCCATCTTATAGTGGGTTTATTTACGAGGGAAGTTATGTTTAATGCGCAGAAGAAGGAGAATTTGCGTTTGTATTGGAGGACCTATTTCTTTATATTAGCATGTTTCTCCACTTAGAGGTTGATCTTATTATTTTGTGGAATTACATGCTAGAGACAATGTTAGGAGTGTAGTGTGAATCTATGTCTACAGTCTGGATACTTCAGATAACAAATTGAGGCCAGTTAGTGCACTATTTAAGTATCAAGTAGGCCTCTTTCTGCAGTAGAATTTTATCTGGGTCCAGTGGCGTCACTAGGGGGGTGCGGGGGGTGCGGACCGCACCGGGTGTCACCCCATCATGGTCCCATCATGGGGTGACACCAAACTGGTTAATTATGCTGCCTGGCTCCAGCGCTGACTTGGTGTGGGGGGCACCATGTTCAACGCTTTAAAAGCACCGGATGCCGCATACTTAGTTTGTCCCTGCAATAAAAATGACGGCTCCAGTGATTAATGTTCTTCCTGGAGAGAGTCCGGAGCCTTTTCTACTGAAAGTATTGACAGATCGTAGGGCAGAGGTTTAACATGCCTGCTGCAAAGTGCGTATCCCATTAACATCAAAAGTGCATATAATAAAAAAAATAGGTCAATGGGTTACCAGTTTGGTCTGAGATCCTTTTCTTACTTTCAGTTTATAAGTTAAAATCTTAATATAGAGCAGTGAGCTATTAACTGCCATCACAAGCTGCAGGCAAACTGCAAGGAAAATATTAAAGCAATATCATTTTTGCGCAGACTTTCTTTGTCCTAATATTGCAAAAGGGTGTCATTTGGGTAAAAATCACTACTTTTTATTAATGAAAACCCCTAACAATGGTTTTACATTTTAAATTCTGAATTTGTGCTTTTCCAGTCCAAGGACTCTTAAACTATACTGCCTACCAGTATAGATGACATGTGACTCCTACCCCTTGCAGGTCTCTGTCTTATGTAACATTTCCTATATACTGATTTTCACAGCGATGATTGTCCCTGTGCAATGCATGTGTGATGTAAAAAATTTTGACATCTTAAACTGGCATGAGTGGTGCGTGCTATAAAACGAAATGAATCTAAGAGATAGTGGTTATGGAGACTTGAGGGGCACTATCAAATGGTGGTATTATTATTATTATTATTATTATTAAGTAATTTTATAGAGCGCACAGCTGCCCCAGCAAAGGGGCGCCCTAGCGCT
Organism: Lissotriton vulgaris; assembly: GCF_964263255.1. Taxonomy (NCBI): domain Eukaryota; kingdom Metazoa; phylum Chordata; class Amphibia; order Caudata; family Salamandridae; genus Lissotriton; species Lissotriton vulgaris. The sequence goes on along the minus strand of NC_141695.1, from coordinate 1,591,727,245 downwards.
GGAGGCAAAAAGCAGCGGCAGCAAGACTTTCATATTAGGAACAGAAACGTTTTGATGGCCCTACGGAAGGGAAGAAACCCATCCAGACGGCGAATCTGTGCAGGAAGAGAGTTCCACAGCTTGGCGGCCAAAAGGCCAAAAGACCTCCCCCCAGCTCTAGCGCGTTTTACACGAGGGACCACAGCCAACAGCTGCTCCGCAGAACGTAATTGGCGGTTGGGAACATATGGGATCTGTAGCTTAGATAAAATTTCAGGGGATGATAGTTTAAATATTTTAAAAGCTAAGCAAAGCGCTTTAAACTCAATCCTTCTCGGCACGGGCAGCCAATGGAGTCACTTAATGGTGTCCGACATAGGGCAAGATCTAGGGAGCCTAAGAAAGACCCGTGCAGCAGCATTTTGGACTCTCTGCAAGCGGTTCACATCCGCCTTGATAGCCCCTAACAAAAGTGAGTTATCGTAGTCTATGGGAGACAGAATGGTGGCCTGAACAATCAGCTGGCGTGTGGCCGGATCAAAAAACCCCAGGATAGGTCCCGAAACAGGTGCCAGCCACAGAAATATTTGTAGAAATAAGTCCTTGGTGTGCTTATGAAGGGGTACCTTTTTCAGAAAAGGTAGTGATATCTGGACCGTTATGCACTAAAAATGAAAAATTACTTGCTGAGGGAGCATTTTTTCCAGTCATTCAATGGGGTACTGCAAAACCTGGTATGGTACTGCTGTAATTGACGTTCTGATTGGCCAGCCATAACTTTTTATGAAAATGCTGTGGTGGTCATGTCAGTACTCTGGGAATTTGCCATCTGTGTCCACTGGTGGACTCGGAGCGGAGGAGGTCCATGCGATAAGTCGTGAGGGGGTGACACCATGAGTTACCCGCACCGGGTGACACCAACCCTAGTGACGCCACTGTCTGGGTCCATGGGTCGAGATTGTTGTAATACATACAAGACTGACCATTTGAGGTCATTTTCAGTGTGTTTATTTTCAATAAAGTGTTCCACCATAGGGGCGGTTAGCACCTTATTTTTCAGTCTTGATTTATGTTGGGTTATGCGCATATTTACTTGCTGCGTTGTTTTACCTATGTAAATTTTTGCGCAAGGACAAATAATTACCTACACTACATTACGTGTCTTGCAATTAGAAAAACTCAAATGTTTCCACTTGGTGTTGCCATGTTGAAATTCCTTCCCTTCCACAGTCGTCCACATGCCACACAGGACCCACACTTGTGGTGCCCCTCAATGGGCTTTAATCCCCATTGCGACAACAAGTCACTCTTGGGTTTTGGTAATGCGATATCTGCCCGTACTATTTGTTGACCAATGCTTTTGTTTTTCCTGTACGCAAAAAGCGGACGTGGAAAAGGACAATCCAGATTTTCTAGTAAGTGCCAATTTTTTAACACAACCTGTCTAAGTTTATTAGTGTCCGGTCCAAATGTTGTGACGCAGACCAGTCTGTCCAGTTCTGCTTTAGGTTTGGTCTGTAGCAGACATTCGCGAGGCGTACAACACGCCCGCTTGAATGAATTTTTCAGCAATTTTTTGGGGTATCCTCTGTTTTCTAGTTCACTGCAGAACGTGTCAGCATGTCTTTCGAATTCTGACAGCTCCGTACAGTTTCTCCTAATCCGGAGTAATTGGCCGTAAGGTAAATTGGCCTTGAAATTCCTGGGGTGGGCACTTTTATGATGTAACATTGTGCTTTTATCAGTCTGCTTTCTGTGTAGGGAAGAGACAATCTTTCCCTCTATGCATGTGATTTCCACATCAAGGAACGTCATTTTGGTGGCACTGGACTCCATCGAGAATTTAATATCTTGATGTCTGTAATTTAGCCAGTTGTGGAACTCCTTCAACTCTATGTGGTTTCCCTGCCACAGGAGCCACACGTCGTCGATATACCGTAACCACTGTTTTATGTGACTGCAGTAGGGATTCTTATTCTCTATGAATTTTTTCTCATACTCAGCCATGTACAGTATAGCCATTTCTGGGGCATATGGGCATCCCATAGCAGTACCTTTGGTCTGCATAAAGAATTGCTTGTTGAATCGAAAGTAATTCTTACGTAGTGCTATTTCTGCCAATTTATGAATAAAACTGGTGGGGACCCTGTGTGGTCTTTCACAAGCTTCTAAATAAAGCTCAATTACTTCCAATGCCTCTCCCTGGGGAATCTGGGTATACAGGGACATAACGTCCATCGTCACAAGTAGTTGTGACGTTGGATTAAATTCAGTCCCTTCAACTTTAACTAGGAAATCCATTGTGTCTCCAAGGTATGATTTTACAGAGCTTATGAAAGGTTTCAGAAAGAAATCCACATATTTTGCGAGCGGTTCAAGGCAAGAGTCGCACCCAGAAACTATGGGTCGGCCTGGCGGCTCATTCAAATTTTTATGAATCCTGGGGAGGAAGTACAGGATGGGAGTCCTGGGATATTTTTTAGTTAAAAACTCACGTTCTTTCGCACCCACATAGCCCTCCTCTACTCCTGTTTTGACTGTATCAGCAATCAATCCCTGAATACTTTTCACAGGATCTTCCTGTAAGATTCTGTACCAAATTCCGTTGTTGACCTGTGTGTTTGCTTCTGCAAGATATTGTTCTCTTGGCCAAAGGACCACTGCTCCGCCTTTGTCGGCCTGTTTAATAACTATTGACTGGTCATTCCTCAAGTTCTTTAAAGCATTCCTTTGTCCTCTGTTTATGTTTTGTTGAAAATACTTTTTATTTTTTTCTAGTTTGTCTATAGAAGATAACATAATTTTCTCAAAGGCATAGATCTGTTTCGGAATTTTCTGTGAGGGTATAAAAGTTGATTTATTTCGTAACCCAGTTGTTTCTTTTTCAATCATAGGAGGCTGATTCGCAAAAAAAGCCCTAAGTCGGATTTTGACAAAATTCGTTGGTTTCAAGTTTCATTTGGGTGAAGTCAGTTTGCTGGCGGGGAACAAATTTTAATCCTAAATTTAGTACATATTCATCATCTTTTGTTAGTATTTTGGGTGATAGATTTACTACTGTTGTTGGTGTCTTCTTGATTTGTAAAAATTCCTCCTTGTCCGCATCTCCCATGGTACCTTGAATCTGGCCTTTCCTTGCTGGTCCTTCTCTAAAAAAGACACTTGTTTCTTATTTTGGTTCCCCCGTGTGTCAGAGCCTGATGAATCAGATGACGAAGAGGTTTCAGAGAAAGTTTTGAATCTATAACGGGACCTGCCCTGATAGTTACGTAGTGCCCCCCTTGACTCTGCTTGAGTATAATACTCGTCTTTCAAGAAAGGATATGCCTTTTCGAGCGTGAACGCCTTAGAGTCTCTTTCGTACTGTGCAATTTTACTATTAAGTGTGTTATCTTTGAATACCAAGATCTCCTTTTCTATTTTTTCTAGTAGAGCTTTTGCATCCGAAATTGTTGGACTATCTTTAATGGCCTGGGTCAATGTTTCTATTTCTTCTTGTTCCTTTATACTGAGTCTCTGTGCAGTTTCTATAGTATGAACCATCAGGTCCCTACTGCATTTCGTGTTAATACAACTGAATCCCTTTCTATATTCAGTGTCCTCAGTGAAAATTACAGGTACATTTTTTACCTGTAATCCCCAGGGTATAGTCCCACCTCTCAGATGTTTTAATAGAAAGTGCCCGTGTAATTCTGTCCTCAAATGTTTTTTACTCAGTCTTATTAATTTATCTGACTCATTCTGCTGTTGGGCAGAAGAGCTCAAAGCAACATTAGAAAATGCAGAGGAAGCAATTAGGCTTTGTATACGTTCTTCGTTGAACGATAAAGTGTCCTTCTCAGCCATTCCTTTTGAAAGGATAAAATATCTCTCCTCGAATTATTCTTGTAAACGCCAACAGGCAACTTGACTTAATCGTGTGCCCTTGGAACAGGAGTTTCACTTGGTTTTTTCCTCAAACGAAGAGGATTTGAAGTAATTGTGTGACTGGCATTCTGTTTTTCACTTTCTAAAAGTGACATTTCCAACACGCAATTTAAAGACCAACTTCATCAAAAGATCTATGTTTAATTCTGAGTTCAGAATCCTCAAATTCCAAATCTCTATCTGTTCCCAATGGTAAATTACACCTAAAAGATATTTAATGGCAATTCATATGTTATCCTAAGGGAGAGAGAGTCCTTGCAATATTGAAAAACAAAATGTACAGTATTTACCTAATAGGACATGTAATAAACAACAGTACATGTCCTACCTTTTAGATACATTGCACCCTGCCATGGGGCTATCTTGGGTCTACCTTAGGGGTGCCGTACATGTAATAAAAGGGAAGGTATGGTCCTGGCAAGTGGGAGCACTTTCCAGGTCGAAATGGCAGTTTTAAACTGCACACACAGACACTGCAGTGGATGTCCTGAGACATGTTTTCAGGGCTACTCATGTGGGTGGCACAATCAGTGACGCAGGCCCACTAGTAGCATTTGATTCACAGTCCCTGCACACATGGAGCACTTTACTAGGGATATACTAGGGATCAAATATGCCAATCATGGATAAACCAATCAGCAATACAATTCTACGCAAGGAGCATTGCACTTTAGCACTGGTCAGCAGCGATAAAATGCCGAAAGTCCTAAAACTAGTAAAAACAAAATGCAGCACACAGTCAGAATCAAAAAGACTGGGGAAATCACACCAAAGATGCCAGGTCCAACAGTTGTCAGTAAGCACATGCGGCTGTGTTTTTCTTATTTTGGTTTAGTCTGCTGGAGCCCCACAAGGTCTTAATTGAGGAAATATGAATTTTTATGATCAATTGTGTCCCCTATCTTAGACCCCAACGACTCCGTGTACGCGTTACAAGTACATGTATGTTCCCTCCACTTCCAGTTATGAAGACGCAAATACATTTGCGTCCAACGTTAACATGTCCTCTTTCAGATCCACCATGAATGGGTCGGATATGCCGTTCCTAAGTATGCCTTGCCAACGTCTTTATGTGGTGTACTTTACACGTTTTTCAGCCCTGGCGAAGTAGGCCCTGAATTCTGTCATCGAGCCTTTTCCTGCCTTCTGACTCTGAATGCCTCAGCCTGGGCCTGCATCTGTACCCGTGACCTCTGCCTTACTCCCTGCGCGGCTAACGGTGCTTGGTTCAGCCTGTTGCCTGCCAAGACTGTATTCAGCCTTCAAGTTATCTGCTCCACTCCTCGAAAATACATTCCTGTCTAGTAGTTCAAGTAAACATCCTTCCAGCTGCAGAGCAAAGGGCCCGGCCTCACTGTCTCCGTGCAAGTAATTCATAGCTCCTGTTACCATGGTAGGCCCATGCCCCCTCGCATCTCATGCAGACACGTAGACGCTTATACACGCACTCACAGTCAGTATAGAATAGCCTCTGTCCGAGAGACCTTTCCTTCCAGATAATATAGTTCCTTAAACACAAGATATTAGATACGATTTGGGATTAGGTTGTTCTGACATCCCAGACTTCTGTCTCCTCATGTAGGGCTAAATGTCAAGTCCCCTTCACCCTCCAGTTACACGTCAATCACACGTCATGCTGCCTGCGCGCGCATCCCTGCCATGTATTTCTGCTGACACTGCAGGATTCTCTTATTGATCCACCTACTTGTGACATCATGCTAATGACGTTTCTAGTACACGCCTTCATGCACGCCTATTGTAACGCCTTTTCATTACGTATGTGTATTCTTATCTCTCCTCTCAGCTGTTACGCCTTCTGCATATGCCTTTACTGTAATGCATTGACTATATATATGAAAGATGGTCAATAAAGTATTGTCTGTCAGTCCCTTCCCGAACCTACGTGGTGACGGAATGGTATGCCACCTTGGCTCGAGCCAAATACCCAATTCCTTTTTAAGGAATAAAACCCCTTTTGAAAAACCTCAAATATCACGGATTTTGCCTCTTATTTTTCTGAGTTATTCTTATTGAACTTTTACCGCATAAATTAAGTATAGGTAATTTAAATTTACCACATAATTGGCGCCCGAACAGGGACCCCTCCCCCATCTCACGCGCCGGAGGTGCGTTGCAGGCCTAGCCCCCTGCCACAGCCGGACGGACACCTACGCGTACCCGCAGGATTTCCTGTATCTCCCTCAGGCCAACGGAGGTGACTGAGGCTGCGATCAACACCCAGACGAGGCGGTGAGGAGTGCGGAGGATCCCGACCAGAGCCTAGCTGAGAGAGCAAGATCCGAGGTATACAGAGGCCCACCAGGTTCCGAAGTTCCGAAGTATCTGCGTCACGAGTCGAGTCGAGTCCAGTCCAGTCCAGTTTCCGAGGCCTTCCGTTCCGTGCTTCCCGGTGAGTACCATTGCTGGGGACGCATCTAGACGTGCGCATTAATTTGTGCCGGTCAAGACGGGTTTGGGTACACAGACCTGGTCTGCACTGTTTAGCAGTGTATCTGTACTGTTTAGCAGTATATCCTGTCTGCACTGTTTAGCAGTGTATCTGTACTGTTTAGCAGTACATCTAGTATCATGCAGTTAGCTAGTTTTATTCTAATCATTGTTGTTTGTTTTAAAATGTTTTAATGTGTTTTCAAAATGTCGTGGTATGAGTGATTGTTCGATCTTCATTATTGTGATTATTGTGTTAATTGTGTTCATATCTAAGTAAGGACCAAGTAGCCTGAGTTTTAAGATGCCGTTATTCTCCAAATTAAGACAGATAAAAACTAGAAAAGGGATACTCGAGGAAGCTGTTCCCATTCCACCTAGGGACACTCCAGGGTACTTTATGTACCACAAACATGGCCTAGATGCCGTTTTATATCTCGATTTATGGGTGGACTACACCAAGGATCTAGCAGAGAATCAGAGATGGCCCGCTGCTGGGACATGGGATGCAGATTGCATCATGAGAGTAGAAGAAGCATTATGGAAAAAGAAAGCCAGACAGTCACAGAAAGATGCCATTGAATTATGGCGTAAAGAATCGCATAGGCGTACAGAAAAAGCGCACAGAAAAGAAGAGAAAAGTAGCGAGGATTCAGAAAAGGCCCGAGAAAATGTATTAGTTGAGGAAGGTATCCGAGTAAAAATAGAACAAATAGATAGACAACGAAACACCCTTATTAATGGTGTGTATCCTCTTCTGGCCGAGGGTTTACCTAAGGCCACCCCGGAAGTACCAAAAGATCTGCCACCCCCATTGCTCCCGACTAAAATACATCAGAAAACCGCAAAGGACATTTTCCTTTCCTCCTATCTAGACGATGTAGCCCCCGAATATGTTAATACCGTACCGCCGCACACACCCCCTACTGGCGGCGCTCGACCCCGAGATAGTCAGCCCCCACCTCCGCGACAAGCTACTCCTCCTCCCGTCCCAACCCTTCCAGCCGTTCTTCCACCTCTTCCTGCAACTATTCTTCCTACTTTGCACCCCACGAATCCCTTCGGAGCCGGCGCCTCAGGAGGTGCGTCCGGAGGGGCGGTAGGTTTCCAGACCCCACCACCAACACATAGGTGGACTTATAGGGATTTAGCACTACAACGTACACCTCAAGCAGCCGATTTTGACATATATAAAGAACGTCTTGCGGACTGTAGATATGATCCAGTACCCGGTAGAAATGACGACAGATTAATACTCGCATCAGTGCGACTAAGACGGGTTACCAACTTTTTATTGACACTACCTGGAATGATTGATCATCTAGACAGAATATATCATTTTGTTCAAACAGGGGAAGGCCCTGAAAGTATTGGCCAGGCCATGGCTCACCAGAAAGTTGACACTCAAGCCAAGATATTACGGTTTCTTATAAACTGCCTAATAAGAGAACAAGATAGGCCAGGTGTAGACCCGGAGGAAATGAAAGCACTTCATAGATGGGGTCAGAATATAGCAGACGGGAACCACGATAAACAGAGTTGTATAAAAAACCTGTATCAAAGAATCAGAAGCGCAGTAATAAAAATACATGAAAAAAGACAGTTAGAACCAGAAATAGAATCAGACAAGTTTGAATCCTCAGGGGAGGAGGACCCACCAGAAACGGCGACAGGACAAGTACAATTACCAGTTAGAGAAACGATAGCTTATGTAGGTAAAGGAAGACCCTTTAATAATTCAATGCGTCCAGTACGTCCAGAAAGTAAAAGAATTTTTCAGGAAGCCATGTCTAATCCGAGAACGCCTGAACACCTATTCCAAGCCACTGATAACAGACTTCGAGAACGAATGGGGTACCATGTACTCGATTCTATGGACGAACAAGAATTAGCTAGGTCAGCAGTACAATGGGCTGACAACCCTGAGAAATATAGTGATGATGCGTTAGCACACACATTTTTGAATATGACACCAAGCGAACAGCGTTTAGCTGGTACATACATGATACAACACCTGCTCTTGTTATATAGAAGCCAACATTCCGATCCAGGTCCGCTGCCTGATATATTAGCAGAACTGCTCATGAATAAATGGAGAGGTCTAGGTACCGATCTAATTAAAGTAATTCTAGAACATCGGCACAGATATAGTGCCTTCCTATGTCCACAATCTGATTTACCACACTCCATGGAAAGAAAAATGTATTACATAGACAGACAGAATCCGTTACGAGAAGTGCACCCAGTCCAGAATGCTGATAATACGCTTAGACGCGTGTTTGTGTACACGCCCATAACTAAAATAGAATTATTGGAAATGAAAAAATTAGTACCTAGCCATGACAAAGATCCCGCAGGTTTTCACCGTGAAATAAAAGACATGTTACTCATGGGTGATTACACTTATCCAGACCTTATGAAAATACTGAAAGTACTACTGCCTGCTGGTATTTACGAGAAACTCAAAGAAAAAGAATGGGAAGTGGGAAATGCAAAGATTGATTGGACTGCATTAGAAAACGAAGAAAATACTCGAGTTCCAGGCCTAGGGCTTGGAGACAAAGTGAAAGCGTTACCAGGATTGTTAGTACAAGTATTGCCACGTTTATTAAGTACAAAAAAGGAAGATTGGGGTGCAATCTCAGCCTGTAAACAGAAACCTGATGAAGACACTAGTGATTTTTATTCCCGATTTGAAAAATGTTTTGGTATTAATAGCGGCCTGAAAGCAAGTAGCGAGTCGTACCCACATCTTTTTGTAACGAAATTAGTCGAGAATTCCCTGCCTCAGGTTAAGAACAGAGTACTAAAAGTTGAAAGTACTTGGCAAGCTAATACTCCTTCACAAATGTTACAGTACCACCAGAATAGAATTAGAGAAGAACAAGAACACAAACAAAGACGTATGAAAGACACGAAAATGAAAATGTTAGTTGCTCAGTCAGTTCCAGCTGACGGTCACAAAAAGGGTGCGACCCAGCCCAGTAATTCAACGGCCCCTGTTAAAGGAGTATGTAACTATTGTAAGCAGCCAGGGGCCTCATTTATGAGGCCTTGCGTCACTTTTGCGCTGCGGATGCGTCACTTTTTGTGACGCATCTGCGGCGTAAAACATGCGCCTTGTTGCGCCATATTTAAAAAGTGACGCATCTAGGTAGATGCGTCATTTTTTAAACCCCTGCGCCACATTATACCTGCGTCAGGTATAATGTATGCAGAGGGGGCGTTCCCCCGCAAAAAGCCTCGTAATAGTGACGCAGTGAAATCTATGAGATTTCACTGCGTCACTTTTAGGATGCGGTTGCGTCAAAATCTTGCGCCTGCCTCACAGCAGGCGCAAGACTGACGCAAGCCCTTTCACATGGGACTTTCCCCATGTGAAAGGACGCATTGCTGGAGATGCGTCACTTTTGTGACACACTCCAGCAATGCGTCACTTTTGCGCTTAGAGATGCGTCAGAAATACTGACGTATCTGTAAGTCCTTGCGACATGATGCGTCATACATTAAATATGACGCATCATTGGTGTCGCAAGGAGTGCGCAGTGAAAAGTGACGCATCGCTGTTTTCACGCAGAGATGCGTCACTTTTCATAAATGAGGCCCCAGGTCACTATATAAACGATTGTGCAGTTCTGAAACATAATATCTCCACGGGTAAGACCAAGGAGAGACCACGTCCACCTAGACAAGATCAAGCCCAACAGCAAGTACCCCAGAATATACAGCATATACCACCTATGCCAGCTTCACAACAGACCGTAGCAGTACCACAACAACAGCCTATTGCCGCAACACAAAACACGACACAACAGATGTACCAGTATGCACAAAATGACTACCCCGATTATCAGCGATACACATGAAACAGCCTAGAGAGGGAGGTTGGCTTGCCTCTTATTGAGGTTCCTGTAGATCAAGAGGGTCCTTATGTACACAGTCAAGTATTAGGGAAAGACAGAAAGTTTCTAATTGACACAGGGGCAAGCCGCACAACGATTAGTCATGATGAGGTTCCAGGGGCACCCCTCTCAGGCTCACAGAATGTTTCCCTTGGTTTTTCAGGAAAACCTATTATTAACGAAGTATCACAACCTCTTTCTCTTGCAGTTGGTCCTCTGACACGGACTACAGATTTATTGCTTACAAAATCATGCCCAGAAAACTTGCTAGGTATAAAAACACTGAAAGCTCTAGGAGCTATAATATGCTGTTCTCCGGAAGGAGTACGATTATTCTTGCGAGATTTTAAAGGTCACTATGTATTGAGAGACATGGATCACAGATTACAGAATGTCCCTGCACATTTGTGGGCACAAGGCCCCACTGATGTAGGTTGTATGCACATTACACCATATCGAGTAACACTCAAAGCAGGAGTGGTATTACCACGAATTCGACAATACAAGTTACCCCCAGATGCTGTAGTGGCTTTACTGAAAATCATTGACGAGCTCATTGCACAAGGAGTGGTTGTGGAAACCGACTCCAATGTATGTAATTCTCCTATCATTCCAGTTCTTAAACGTACTGATCCAAATGCACCACCTGTTTATCGATTAGTTATTGATCTGCGCGAATTGAATAAATGCATTGTACCACAGTATCCCGTGGTTCCAGATATCTCTTCATTACTGACAGCTATTGATCAAGAGGCAACGTTCTTTACTGTAATTGACCTCAAGAACGCCTTCTTTAGCGTCCCAATCGATCCGGAAAGCCAATACTTGTTCGGATTCTGTTTAAATGGACGAAGTTTCAAATTTGCACGCGCACCTCAAGGATTCACAGAAAGCCCCAGCATCTATAGCCAAGCGCTGAAAAGACAACTCGACAGTATCCACATGCCTGTTAACACCGCCCTACTTCAGTATGTCGATGATCTGCTGATCACCGCCCGAAGCGAACCTGAATGTGAAAAAGCATCACTGACGGTTTTAAATTTTCTGGCTGACAAGGGGCACAAGGTATCCCCTTCGAAGCTGCAATTCTGTGTTCAGCAAGTTGTGTACCTTGGTCACTTGCTGTCCAAAGTGGGGAGACAGCTCACACCTGATGGCATTCAGTTAATTATAAACATTACACCACCCAGGACACAAAAGGAGGTGCGGGCCTTTATAGGCCTCACTTCGTACTGCAGACAATGGATTCCCCAATACGCATTCCTAGCAAAGCCACTCATTCAGTTGACAACACAGGAGGCAGCGACATCGACTGTCCTCCCTTGGACTCAAGAACATACACAAGCTTTTGAAGACTTAAAGAAAGCCTTGTGTCAAGCACCTGTTTTAGCAACACCATGTTACAGTAAGCCTTTTACACTTTTTGTCACAGAACGTGAAGGTACTGCCTTGTCAGTACTCACTCAGGAACAAGCAGGTTCACACAAACCGTGTGCTTACTTTTCTAGCACATTAGATCCAGTAGCCCAGGCTCTGCCTGCGTGCTTGAAATCAGTTGCAGCGACAGCTTTAGCAATCAGACAAAGCGATTCCATAGTACTAGGACATCAATTGACAGTACAAGTTCCACATTCCGTGGAAGTGCTTTTAAATCGTACACAGACCCAACACTTGACTATAGCAAGACTAACAGGTTATGAATTGACATTGTTCCAACCACACATAGAAATCAGACGCTGTAGCACATTGAATCCTGCCACACTTTTGCCATTAAGTGGCGTAGACCCATTGGCACATGATTGCATTGAAGTCATCACTATTACGACGAAACCCAGACAAGACTTGACAGATGTTCCACTACCAGACCCAGACCTGACACTTTATGTGGATGGTTCATGTATGAGAACAGGTACAGGTGAATTAGTGGCCGCCTACGCAGTCACGACAGACACCGAAGTTATTGAAACCAATTGTATCGACACCCTGTCAGCTCAAGCAGCAGAGCTCATCGCTCTGACACAAGCCTGTATTCAAGCCAAAAATAAGAAAGTTAACATATACACTGATTCACGTTATGCATTGTTCACGACTTCGGAGTCCTCTGGCGAGAGAGAGGTTACTTAACTTCTCACGGTGCCAACATTCAACACGGCCCCCTCATTCAAGCCCTGTTAGATGCAATACATCTGCCTACTGCAATATCTATTATGAAGTGTAAAGCACATACAAAAGTCACCGATATCATTTCCCAGGGTAACGACCTGGCAGATCGAACAGCTAAGCAAACTGCTCAGAATCGAACTCATGTAACTAACTTGACAAAGACAATAGTTCCGACATCGACACACTGCATGACAGTTAGGGATCCCGCACATGATGTAATCGACATACAGACACATGCTACACCAGATGAAATCAAGAAATGGACTGAACTAGGAGGGATCCAAACAGATCAGGGATGGATGATGAAGGGAAAATCTACATGGTTTCTCCCCGACTCTATGGTTCAAGTCATCATTAACACAATACATAGCCCAGCACACCTAGGAGAAAAAGCCATGCTAGACAGTATTCAACATATATGGTTCAATAAAAACTTACGAGCAGCAGCCAAACAAAAAGTGCGTACTTGCATGATTTGTTGTCAGTTCAATCCAGGTAAAAGCATTCCCGTAGAGCAAGGTGGATTTCAGCCTCCCGATCACCCTTTTGAAGTCCTCCAGATGGATTATATCCAGATGGAACGTTGTTGAGGTTTCAAATATGTCCTCGTAGTCGTATGTGCACTTTCCCGATGGACAGAAGCATATCCAGTCCCAGATTACACTGCTCCGACCACTGCCAAGCAGCTTGTTCGTGAATTTTTCCCACGGTATGGTTTGCCCCGTATCGTGTACTCAGATAACGGTCAGCCATTCTCATCCGAGCTTGTGAAACACATTACACTTCTGTTAGGCTATCAGTGGAAGTTCCACTGTGTCCAGCATCCCGAGGCAGCAGGTCTCGTGGAGCGTCATAATCAGACTCTGAAAATCCGACTTTCTAAAATCTGCAGAGAGAAAGGCGTTGACTGGATAGTAGCCTTGCCAGTTGCCCTTTTCTATATGAGGATGGTAGCGCATTCTCGAACCGGGCTATCCCCGTATGAAGTGGCCTTTGGTAGGCCACCAAATATGTGGGGGACGCCTATACCTCGTAAAATAACAGATGTTGACTGTATTATGCTGACAGATTACCTTGCCTCCTTGATGTCTGCACTACAATCTTGTCGTTCACAGGTAGCTGCAGCCTTTCCCGACAACACCGAGGTGAAGCCCCATGAAGTGGTCCCCGGCGACTTTGTCTTCGTTCGTAACTTCGACCGGAGAAGTCCGTTGGAACCCCGCTGGCAAACTCCGAAATTGGTTCTTCTGACGACGAGGACCGCTGTGAAGGTTGAGGGCAGAAAAGGGTGGCTACACTCTAGCCACATTAAGAAGTTTCACGGACTCCCTTCGGACTTGGACTCTAAGCCCTGCCCTCCTCCACAGACTGATTCAAAACTCCCCCTGGTTGAGAAAACCGCCTCCGAGGAATATAGACTAAAACTACGGTCTAGCAAGTCAGACAGTTTAATTGTTTAAGTCCTCCCCTAGGTGAATCGGTTAAATTAGTTTCTGACATGTACCCCCTAGACCGAGATAGAGAGAGAGATAGACAGAAACAACTCAAGAAACGTGCATATTGTAAATCACTTCGTAGTCACTGTATAGTGACATTATTGATTATGTTTTTCCTAAGTCTGCTGATTATTGCTGCCAGTATATTATTGCATATATATTACCCTATTTTCAAGCGTGCACCATCTGCTTACAACGTCACTGCCGAACATTCTTTTAGCAAATTACCTCCACACGAATTGTCTTACAGACTTGCGCTGCGCAACAACACATTCATTAGTATGTTACATCACTCCCATCAGACCAACAACGCTACAAATTGTTGGATATGTGGCCAACTCCCTCCCTACCAGAAATACAAGGGAGTTCTGCCCCTCTTTCCGTACCCGTTCACTCACAACGGCTCATGTGGTGCATGGTTTAGATTGATTAATTCTTTAGATTCTGACACTATAGTTTATGCAGGAAATTGGGTTTGGGGAAACCTGAACTTAGTTTTGCTTAAAGCCTGCTACCCTAACAAGGAGGGACTTCCCACAAGGACAGGAACTGATCTAGAAAATGAAGTATATGGATTAGGTAATTATACAATTAACCTCATGATTTTAACGGTTAATCCGAAGCTGCACCAGTATTGCCTGCTATGTCAGTATTACCAGTCACAGGTGCATTATGTGTCAGAAAGAATGGTTCAGTACACTTAGGTCATATTAAATGTACTACTGTGGTCGAATTCAGTGATCAAGGCAAGTCTACATTCAGAGCTACTCGTCATTCCTACTTCGTTTGTGGTCATACCGCATACATACGCTTACCTTTAGATTGGGATGGTACCTGTTATATTGCATTCCTTCTGCTACCTGTTTTCCTAGCCCCTCCTGATTACCACAGAAATACCAATCTAGTAAACAATAGACTTCGAAGAGATATCCCGATTGTCGACTACACTGAAACGGCATGGGAACAATACACAGACTTCAATAAAGGTTTCTTTCCCTACTTAGGTGCTGTCTTTAATAGTAAACTGATACGCAAATTAACTAGAACCCTCGAAGCAGTAGTGAATGAAACTACTTCCGCCCTAGGCAACTTGACAGAGGAGCAGTCTGCTATGCGGGTTGTTGTTCTTCAAAATCGTCTTGTCATTGACGTTATCCTAGCAGATAGGGGCGGAGCCTGTAAGGTCATCGGGTCGAGCTGCTGTGTTTTCATTCCAGAAAACGCGCCAACAGTATATAAAGCTATAACACGTCTCCATAAGATTGCAAGTTTGATACATCAGAATCCAGGCACCTGGACTTGGTCCGGTTGGTTCTGGACAACGTTGACCGCCTGGGGATGGAAGATCCTATCCTTCCTAGGCATTGGCCTTCTTATAGTATTTAGTTGCTGCCTATGTCTGCAATGTGGGCCAGCGATTTGCGGCCTGTGTGCCACATCATGTATTCCACATTCAAGTTCCCATTCAAAACGCGAAAAGAAGAAAGAAGAGCAAATGATGTTACGTGAACAGATTGATCGATTCATGAGGATCGATATATCATGAAGGGTCCGTAGGGGACAAGGAGGGAATGAGGAAATATGAATTTTTATGATCAATTGTGTCCCCTATCTTAGACCCCAACGACTCCGTGTACGCGTTACAAGTACATGTATGTTCCCTCCACTTCCAGTTATGAAGACGCAAATACATTTGCGTCCAACGTTAACATGTCTTCTTTCAGATCCACCATGAATGGGTCGGATATGCCGTTCCTAAGTATGCCTTGCCAACGTCTTTATGTGGTGTACTTTACACGTTTTTCAGCCCTGGCGAAGTAGGCCCTGAATTCTGTCATCGAGCCTTTTCCTGCCTGCTGACTCTGAATGCCTCAGCCTGGGCCTGCATCTGTACCCGTGACCTCTGCCTTACTCCCTGCGCGGCTAACGGTGCTTGGTTCAGCCTGTTGCCTGCCAAGACTGTATTCAGCCTTCAAGTTATCTGCTCCACTCCTCGAAAAAACATTCCTGTCTAGTAGTTCAAGTAAACATCCTTCCAGCTGCAGAGCAAAGGGCCCGGCCTCACTGTCTCCGTGCAAGTAATTCATAGCTCCTGTTACCATGGTAGGCCCATGCCCCCTCGCATCTCATGCAGACACGTAGACGCTTATACACGCACTCACAGTCAGTATAGAATAGCCTCTGTCCGAGAGACCTTTCCTTCCAGATAATATAGTTCCTTAAACACAAGATATTAGATACGATTTGGGATTAGGTTGTTCTGACATCCCAGACTTCTGTCTCCTCATGTAGGGCTAAATGTCAAGTCCCCTTCACCCTCCAGTTACACGTCAATCACACGTCATGCTGCCTGCGCGCGCATCCCTGCCATGTATTTCTGCTGACACTGCAGGATTCTCTTATGGATCCACCTACTTGTGACATCAAGCTAATGACGTTTCTAGTACACGCCTTCATGCACGCCTATTGTAACGCCTTTTCATTACGTATGTGTATTCTTATCTCTCCTCTCAGCTGTTACGCCTTCTGCATATGCCTTTACTGTAATGCATTGACTATATATATGAAAGATTGTCAATAAAGTATTGTCGGTCAGTCCCTTCCCGAACCTACGTGGTGACGGAATGGTATGCCACCTTGGCTCGAGCCAAATACCCAATTCCTTTTTAAGGAATAAAACCCCTTTTGAAAAACCTCAAATATCACGGATTTTGCCTGTTATTTTTCTGAGTTATTCTTATTGAACTTTTACCGCATACATTAAGTATAGGTAATTTAAATTTACCACATAATGACCACGTGTGATAATATGATTGCTCGTTTATTGAAATCCACGACCCAAGTGTCAATAAGTTAGGTACTTCGTTAGACTGGACCCAAAGAAACATGATTGACAGCATCTTCTTGGGCGCCAACTTTTCTCCTCAAAGTCCTTATAAATAAATGAATCTCACTTCTTTAACTGAGGTACTTTGTTAGACACATCATAAAGAAAGATGAGTGACAGTGTCTTGTGGGGGCACCAACTTTACATTTTCCACATGAATCAATAAAAAAGGATTTCCGATTTCTCAAAAATTTAAGAACAATGCTGGGTCTGACTCTCAAAGTTGCTTTCATGCAATAGAGAGAATGACACATGAAAAAGTTGTAAGTCAGGCAGAAACGTCTACGCATGAACAGGTGTGATAAATGCATGCATAAATTATGACAAGCATGTACAACAACGGCATTCTTAAGTGGTAACTTGAGGTGTGGAAGTGGGCGTTTGTGTGGGAGAAGAGGGTTCAGTGAAAAGCAGCGGAAGTGAGGTGAACAATAAATGACAGCGCCCGCTCTTTTAACCCACACAGCACGCCCCCACAGCCGGCGACTAATTTGCCTGGATAATGGCATTGCCCTTTAAGCTGGCGCCCTAACTACAGAACTCCATTCAAAGCTAGCTAAAACAGCATAATCAGTTTTTATTTTAGTGTAAAAGTAAAAACACAAGTCTGTAGACATTGAAGCCCCCACGCCATACTGGTCTCGAAGAAAAAGAATGCAGGGGAAGAGTAGGTGTAAAGAAACAGGAGCCACAATGTACTTTTGAGCGGGACTGTCACTGTTATAGTACATAGATATGTCATTGAAAATCCTAAGGCGAGAAGTGGAGAAGGACAAAATGTTTACTGGTTACATTGCTTATGCTCATTTCTAGTAGGACATATTACTTGTTGAGTGGTCAAAGACATGTGATGCTGCATGTGCGAGTTCACCCTCAATGCTTCTAGTACATGTTGCAGGCTCGTAGTAGTCTGTACAAACGGTACAAACAGTAACTGTTGTGTAATGTCTTGCAAGACAGGAATCTGTGAAATGTGAAAAAAGTGAATCAACTGCTTTTTTTATATAGTACTTTTTATTGAGCTTTAACATGTGTATATATGTGCTTCTTCAACTTCCCCCTTGGGTCACCGCTCCTTCTTTGTGCAGGAGGTGTTGTTCATATTTTATGCGCTTAGCCAGGGCGCATTACAATGTACCTCCACCTCCCATATTGCTTCTGATGCTGAGCCTGTCCTCGACTCCTGCTTCAATAGTGTCACCCCGGAAGCATCTCCAGCTGTGAATGCACCACACTGCGGCATTCTGGGACTTGCAGTCCGTCCACGAGGGACTGCACAGGAGAGCTCAATTTCAACAGGGGGCGGAGCAAGGTGTGTACATCTACAGCGAGGCAGGACTGCCTACGCCGCAGCAGAGGAAGCACACAGAGAGGGGCGCTGATGAAGGCTGACACGCCGAAATGCATTCGCCTGGGACTTTCCTGCAATAAAGTGCTTCTTCAACTTCCCCGTTGGGTCACTGCTCTTTCTCTGTGGAGGAGGTGTTGTTCATATATATATATATATTCACTAAAAAAGGCATAGGTTTCACACCAGTTATAGTTAGGAATTAGCATTTAAAAAACCTATTAAATTCACTGAAAAAAACATAGGTTTCACACCAGTTATAGTTACCTGGAAATTTTACTCACATAAAACCATTGAAATTCCCACGTTATAGTTAGTTGGACTCACTATAACTTGCGCTCCTGCAATGCACTGCTGATGATGTCACATATTACATCACTCATGACATGGTCAGTGACATCACTCATGACATCACTGATGACACCATCCAGTGAATGTGTGTCTTTCTGAAAAATAAATGTTTTATATATGTATTTGTAAAGGACGATGGAAGAATAAATGGTTAAATAAGTGTGTAAATGGATGTATTTTTTAAAAGAATTGATTGGTTAACTGCCTTATTAAGTGTATCTTAGTGAATACATATATTAGCGAGTAACTTTTAAATATTGTAATATATGTATCAGTGTTTCACTTTGTGTATAAGTGGCTGCATGGGTTGGTGACTGACTCACTGTTTGTATGTGTTTTGAAGACAGCATATGTGCAGGACTGTATGGGTGGATGAGTGTGTATATGTGTGTGTTAGTGAGTGAATGACTGTCTCACTAGTGTCTTTATCAGTAACAAGATATGTTTTAATCTAGTATATGTGAGTATTGATGTATATAAGTGAGTATATGAGAGAGTGAGAGATTGTAAGAGTTCCTGTTTAAATAAGTATGTGTTTCTATAAGTGATTGTTTACGTGCGTAAGTATGTGTAAGTTTCCTTAGAAGTAAGGTGGTAGTGTGTGTATAGTTGTATATGCAAATAAATGGATGTTCAATGGTTTATTTGCATGTGTGAGTAACTTTTGGATGACTGTCGGTGTGTAACAGGATGTATAGGTGTATCACTACATATGATGAGTGAGTATATGTATGAGTGACTATATAGAACTGTTGGTGAATGAGTGGATGTGTATATAGATGGTGGAATTACTGATTTGGTTGTTGTAACTGGTATGGGTATCTCCATTTTTTTGAAAATGTTAGTTTCTAGTTTTGAATGTGTGTTTCAAGGGTTACATTACACTGAAAGGATATATGTCACTTTCTCACAAGGATGGTGTCATGAGTGATGTCATGAGTGATGTCACTGACCATGTCATGAGTGATGTAATATGTGACGTCATCAGCAGTGCATTGCAGGCGCGCAAGTTATAGTGAGTCCAACTAACTATAATGGTTTTATGTCAGTAAAATTTCCAGGTACCTATAACTGGTGTGAAACCTAAGGTTTTTTCAGTGAATTTAATAGGTTTTTTAAATGCTAATTCCTAACTATAACTGGTGTGAAACCTATGGTTTTTTCAGTGATTTTCAAAGGTTTTTTAAATGCTAATTCCTAACTGTAAGTCTCACTTTATAAGTAAGACTGTTAGCGCTCTAGTTGTTCTTTAGAACACTCTGGGACATTCTGTCATTGGGCTAAAGTTGGGCTACATCTGGCTGATATTTGGGCTACATTAGATTTTTTTTGTCTCTGGTGGCCATCTTTGGGCTACATTGGGCTACATTGGGCTACATTTAGGCTACATTTGGGCTCTAACATATATATAGCCCAATGTAGCCCAATATATATTTTTCAAAGTCAATTTTCTTAAAAACCACTGGAGCATATATCTTGAGACATAGCAAAGGCACATTGGGCTACCAGTCCCTACAATTTTTTCCCAATTTTTTATATATATATATATATCTATATATTTGCCCTGGAGCGCTCCTGGTGCGCAACCCGGTGAGCGCCCCGGAAAGCGTAGTATTTTGAAGCGCCCTGGTGCGCGAACCGGGAAGCGTCCCGTTAGCGCCAATGTCGCGATCGGAAACAACATCGTGACGCGTCGCGTAAGCGTGACGTATCGCGTAGCCCGCAATGTGTCTTATGACGCGCTGCGTAAACAAACCCGGAAGCACTCCGCGGCACGGCCCGGAGCGCGTAACATAAGCACGCCGGAGCGCGTAACGTAAGCGCATCGGGTCATGTGACTTGAAAATAACACTTTTCATTGGTTCTCATCATTTTTTTCTCCAAATAATGAAAGCCCCCTCCTTTTTTCCTCATTCTTACTTTCTTCATTAAGAGAGCAAGAGCTATTTTTTAGCAAACAATGGCATCACTTGTTGCTGCAGCTGGTGCACCCCCACCACCAAGAAAAGAAGGTCCACCACCACAGTTTCTTGGAGGACAAGAAGAAGAGGAGGAAGAAGAGGAGGAGGATGAACAACCAAGGCGCTTCCTGCCTGAAGAAGCAAGACAAAGGCACGTTAAAGTGCACTTTATTTGGCAATTCTTTTCTTTTGCTGAAGACCAGAAAAAGGTGAACGCCCCCAAAGTCACCTGTCTTATTTGTGGCAAAGTTCTCTCCAGGGGCAATCCCAAAAAGAAATATTCTTTTGGTAATTTTACCATGATCCGCCACATGAAGAGGTGGCATCCCAATAACTTAGCCCAGGCTGAAGTACAGGAACTTCGAAACAACCCACCCCCTGTGGCCAGCACTTCCTCTACTGAACCCTCACTTTCTGGTCCTGAAGAACGCCAAATGGTGCCAAATATTCAGCAAAAATTTGGCAACCTCAAATTTGTTTGCATTTTCTGTGGCAAAACATTATGTTATGGTGAACTTAGTGTCACCTTAATAAATAATGCTGTAGACAACCACCAATGCAGCAAGAATAGGAAGCAGTAATTCTTTTCTTTTTTTTTGCTCCTGTTGAGCCATTTCCAATTCCCTGTTTTTTGTTTGTTCCCTCAAAAGACCCCCAAAAATATAAAATTGTTCAAAAATACAAAAAAAAATGTTCAGAAAAATAATAAAAAAATATAAAACAACAAAAAGAATTTAAAAAAGTTCTTTTCAGAACTACCTCCCATTTATAAAATATTGCTAAAAATGTTAAACTCTGGCATTCTTTTTTTATCTCGGACCCCGCTTGACGAATCCCCCCCAAACTTTCAGGGAAGGACCGGAGCTTGACGACGCAAATTTGAGGAAATTTTCAGGCAGATTCGTTTCGGCGCCAAAGTTATTCCAAATAGAATTTTGAGATTTTGCATTGAAAAAAATCCTAACTATAACTACCTACTGGCGACCAGTAGGTAATATATACATACATATATATATATATATATATATATATATATATATATATATATATATATATATATATATATATATATATATATATGAACAGAACAATCTTCAAGAAAACCACACTCCTGCTGTGGAAACGAAGACACGGACCCAATGGTTGCAGTTAAGGAGATCTTTAATGAGAACCTCGCTGGTTACGCGTTTCGAGCAACTAGTGCCCTTGGTCATATATATATATTCACTGAAAAACCATAGGTTTCAGCCATGTTATAGTTAGGAATTAGTATTTAAAAAACCTTAGAAATTCACTGAAAAATCCATAGGTTTCACACATGTATATAGTTAGCTGAACATTTCACTCATACAAAACCATTATAATTAGTTCAGCTAACTATAACTCGTGCGCCCACAATTCACTGCTGATAATTTTTAAATGTATTAATTGTTATATTTTTTTATACTGATTTACTACATTGTTTTAAAGTATTAATTTTTAGATATTTTATTTTTTAAATTACATTACATATTTTTAATATGAATTGAAAATAAAATATTGAAATTCTAATTTTCAATTTTTATTTGATATATTTTTTAATTTATATATATTTTATATAGCAGGCAATGATATCCTATGAAAGGAAATTGAAGTTACTGGTAAGTACGGTTAAAATTACTTTTCAGGGTCAGTACTGGGCTGAAAGATGCAGCACTCTCCTGATAACAGGTAGGTAAATCAGGATTCGTAGTTCTGCTGATTTTAGAGGAATTTTTTAGAGGTTCCAAAACTCTACACTTAGAAGAATTTTCAAGTGAAACCAGTCAATGTTAGCCTATGGAAGGAAATTCAAGTTACTGTAAGTATGGTTAGAATTACTTTTCAGGATCAGTAGTGGGCTGAAAGATGCAGCACTGCGGTCTCTCCTGATAACAGGTGATTAAATCGGAATTCGTAGTTCGGCTGATTTTAGAGGAATATTTGTACATTTCAAAAATAGACAGAAACTTTTCTGGTGAAAACCACACAATAGATTCCTATAGAAGGAAATACAAGTTACTGGTAAGTACACTTAAATTTACTTTTCAGGGTCCGTACTGGGCTCAAAGATGCAGCACTAACGTCTCTCATGATAACAGGTGAGTAAATCGGAATTCGTAGTTCGGCTCATTTTAGAGGAATATTTTGCTCAATAGTGAAGGAAGGGGGCGGGGCTTGAGGTAACATGTGTGCAAACACGCCCTGTGGCGCGTTTTAAGTTAGGGAATTATTTCCTCTCCAATCCTGAGGTCCCCTGTGGGCCAATTAGCCCACCAGGCACCTCCAGTATGCGCCAGGGAGCTGCGTTGCAGAGAGGTGTTCAGAGGCCACGCCCCCTTTTTACACCACAGCTCTGTGGCACTTAATAGAGGTGCATGTTGGGCTAGTTGGCCCCTAGGGGGCCTCTGGATTGAAGAGGAATTAATTCCCCAACTTAAAACGTGCCACAGGGCATGTTTGACACATATCACCTCAATCCCGCCCCCTACCTTCACCACTGTGCAAACGCGCCCAGTTGGGGGATTAAGTCCCCTTGCATACTGGGGGTCCCTGGGGGCCAACTAGCCCACCAGGAACCTCCAGTATGCGCCTGGGGACTGCCTTGCAGAGAGGTGTAAAAAGGGACTTGGCCTCATATCACCTCTCTGCAACGCAGCCCCCTGGCGTGTTTCCAGAGTGGGAACTAAATCCCCTTGAGTACTGGGGGTCACTGGGGGCCAACTAGCGTTGAAGAGAGGTGTAATGAGGCCATGCCCCTTTTTACACCTCTCTGTAGCGCAGCCCCCTGGCGAATATTGGAGGTTCCTTGTGGGCTACTTGGCCCCCAGGGACCCCCAGTATTTAAGGGGAATTACTTACCCCTCTGCAAACACGCCAGGGAGCACGTTTGCAGAGTGGTGCAGGGAGGGGGCGTGGCCTCCTCCCCATCCTGCTTTTTTTTTTGTTTGTTTTTAAGATGGGGGCTGTGTAGCCCCCCTTCTTTTTCTTTTTTTTGGGCCCTGGGGACACCATCCCCCAGGACCTGGCCCCCGACAAGTTTTTTTGTTTTTTTTATTGGGAAGGGGGCTGCGTGGCCCCCCTCCCGTGGCTAATCCAGGGCCCGGGGATCCCATCCCCCAGGGCATGCCACATATATATTTTTTTTTAAGGAGGCGGGCTTCATAGCCCCCCACCTCAGGCCACTTAAGGCCCCGGGGACCCCATTCCTCAGGGCCTGGCCCTCTCTGTTGGGGATCGCGGGGGGGTCCCCAAGCCCCCCATGGTCCCTGCCGGCTCCCCGCATCTTGCGGGAGTCGGCATTGCTTTTCTGCTTGGGGAGCAGCTAACATGCTGCTCCCCATGCAGAAAAGCAATCCGCTTTGGTTTTTGAAAGGGAGAGCAGGTTTCCTGCTCTCTCTTTCAAAAATCAAAGCAGTTTGCTATGGTCGTGGCTCCCGCCCTACCATAGCAAACAGCAGTGTCCCGGGGTGGGCACCCCGGGACACTGCAGGAGCCGGCCCTGGCGGTCCCTAGGCCCACCACAAGGCTCCAGGAGGGGGCCGCGTGACCCCCCTCCCAACAGTTAAAATCCCCGGGTGGTGGTGGTCCCTGGGGCTGGGGGTCCGTCATGGATCCCCCAATTTTAAATATTAGAACCCCGGGGAGGTGGCAGTCCCCAGGGTGTGTGGGGGGGGCTTGAGCCCCCCACACAGGTTTTTTAAAATGTTATTTTGAAAAGAAGCCCCGGGGGTGGCGGTCCCTGGGACTGCAGTGGGCATGAGCCCCCTGCATACTTAATACTAAAGCCCCGAGCGGTGGCAGTCCCCGGGGGCTCGGGGGGCCTTAGTGGCCCCCCATCATTATACACTTAAACCTCGAGGGGGTGGCAGTCCCCGGGTCTGCGGGGGCCATGTGGCCCCTGCTATAATACGAACTTTGCCCCGGGGGTGGCGATCCCCGGGGCAGTGTGGGGGGATTGGGCCCCCCACACTTTATTTATATGAAGCCCCCGGGATTTGGCCTCCCTGGGGGCTAATTTACATAAAAGCGCCGGAGCCGCGCTTTGCTTTTTTTTTATCGGCAGGGTACGCGTACCATACGCGTGTCCCGCAATTTAAAAAAAAATAAAAATTGGGGGGCCTTGGGGGTCAGGGTGTTTCTACCCTGCCCCCTTTTTGTATTTTTCACATTACTTTTTCTGTTTTCTTGTGCCTACGTTCTACTGAGGCACAAAATGGCTGCCAACACTTCCTGGTTTGGAGTTTTGACATCCAATTAGCATAAAGCTCGTTCTCGGGAGGATACGCGTATGGTACTTCGTCTATAGATATATCTATGATTTTACTTTTGATTTTCTCAGGAACTACAGAACGGATTTACACCATTTAACAAAAAGCGTAATCTGCGTACCAAACTCTACCTTTTTGCCTAATTTGGTGTAATTCCGTTCAGCAGTTCGGGCTGTAGCTGTGTCTAAAGGTCCCTATGGAAAATTGCATGGGGAAAACACATTTTGGGACCCCCTTTTTTCTCAACCCCCACTTGACAAACCACCCGAAACTTTCAGGATAAGAGCGGAGCTGAGCGCCACATCTTCTTGGAGAATTTCGTGAAGATTCGTTGACCGGCGCCAAAGTTATTCCAAATAGAATGTTGCGGATTTCCTATGGAAAGTAGGTCCTAACTATAACTACCTACTGGCGACCGCCAGTAGGTAATATATATATATACACACACTCACACACACACACACACGTACAATTTTTTGTTGTTGATGTAAACAGGTGCACAGGGAGCTCAAGTGTTTTGATCTAGACCTAATTTAAAAGAAAGGAAAGTTGGGACTTGAATTTGGACTTCTGGTACTACAATCAACAAATATGTCCAAGGTCTATACGACATTCAATGAGGGTAGTTATGTTGAGGGTGTAATTTTTCTTATGGGGCTTTGCAACTTTATTAAGTGCAAATGATCTTATGGATATTTGCAACTTTATTGGTTTAATAGGAGGCCACCAGGTATGATTTAGAGGAAGCTGGTAAAAGATGTATTCTTTCATTTGGACTTCTGTTGTTATGGGACCTGCTAGAAATGCATATTTAGTTGTTGGATTTAGGTTTATCAGAAGGTAGGTTGTCCTGTGGTGCAGATTAATCGATTTGAGGAGGAGAAAAGTTAATGTTATCCTGTAAAAACATTTAAAAAGTTTCAAATGAAGGACGCGATAGAAAACAATGTTCTTGGGATAAGTAATGTAAAGTAGCATTTCACCATTATTTAATGAGATTTTAAATTGGTTTCCATTGGCAAGGACTACCTGTATGTTATCATCAGTATATATCTTTTGAGACAACAGCTCCAATGCAAGAAGGAAGAGGGGTGTAACAGGCAGCCTGTATCACCCTACTGTGCATTTGTAAAGTAAAGTAAAACGTGTTGTTTATTCAATCGTCTTCACAGGTGCATTGTGGTATATTCATATCCAGAACATTCTACAGTTGAGATCATTTCTTTCTAGAAACCTGAAAGAGAGGATAGGCTATTAAAGCGAAGGTCACACACCAAATAGACTTTGATGCCAGATTGTTGGCAAGGCAATTGACTGAAAATAATAGATCACCAATTTGAACCATCTTTCAAATGGTAGCTGGCAAGCAAGGGAACCTGAGGAGCCCAGCACCTCTTTAGGTGTTGATTCTTCGGACTGGAAACAATGAGGCCAAATGGTGCATTTAAAGAATGTGTCCAAAATAGTAGTGGTTGGGGAAATAATAAAATTCAGCTAAGGCTGCCTAGTGTGTTTGCACCGCCTCAGAGACATTAAGGGGGGTCATTTCTCTCAAAAGCAGTTGTTAGAAAATGTGGCCACTCTGGGCATTTTACAGAAAATTTTTCAAATAATTTGTCAAAAAAAAGCTATAGGTTTTAAAGGCCACTGCAAAGGGACACTCATTGAAAGTTAGACTTATCAACACTAGGGATATTGGAAGGGGTACTCAAAACTGTGCTTACTTCTTTCCATCTTTCTCCCTTGTTTCTTTCAGTAGATCTTTCCTTCTTCCCATTTAATTTCCTTCTTTTCTTCTATCGTTCTTTTTTGGTTTCAATCTTTTTTTTATTTTTTTCCATATTTCGTTTTTATGCTTTTTTCCATTGTTCTTTCTTGTTTTATTTTGTTTTGACTTTCAGCTTCTGCTCATTTTTTCTTCTGTACTGTACTGACCATACCCATGTCAAGTTCAGCATCCCTGTCACACACACACACCACAGCCAGACTACGCCACCAAAACTAGAACAGCATCACTGACTGGAACACCACTCTCAACACCCACTGACCTGAACACGGACTCAGTCTCCCCAAAGACATCAATAAATAGATCACCTCCTGCGCTGAATCCCTTGGCCTTCTAAACATGCCAATACAACAAGATCCATAACCCAAGAGTAGACAGAGAAACTCAGACTGATGAAATGCAACTGCAAACAACTGCAGTGCAAATGAAGCCAGGACAATGAACACAGGAACACCTTCAAATCCGCCCTGTGGCACTATGACCAAATAAACTGGACTACCAAACATGCCGCTCTGGTGGACCACATCAATCCCAGCATCAATGGAAGCAAAGACATCTTTGCCATGGTGAAAGATTTCTTCTCACCATCAGCCACCTCCCACTCGGTCACTCCCTTTCAGGACCACTGCAACAATCTCCCTCAATTCCTTCAACAAAATCACTGCCATTTACAGCAACTTCAGCCCACAACCGAACACAACAGACCTCACCACATGCCTCCCGGGCTTATCTAAAGAAACAATGCTAACCACATGGCCTGTCATCACCTCTGAAGAAACAGCCACCACCATGAAGTCCATTCACTCATTGGCCTTATCAGACCCTGCCCCAACCACGCCTACTCCAAAGGACTGTGACCCATAAGCACCAAGCTCACACCCTTCTGAATGCCTCCTCCTCTTTTGTGATCTTCCCAGATCCTTGAAAACAAACACCTTTCCTTATTTTGCTGAAGAAACCCTCTGGACCCTTCAACGCAACTACAGACCTATCTCCCTGCTACTATTCCTGGCCAATGTCTGAAAAATCATCAACAAATACCTCAATGACCACCAACTCCTCGACATCACCCTGTCTAATTTCAGACCCAGCTACAGCATGGGAACTGCCTCAATGCTGCCACATATGACATCTGTGTGACTCTGGACCGAGGAGACACTGCGCCCCTCATCATCCTGGACCTCTTTGCAGCATTTAACACAGTCTCCCACCCCATCCTCATCCAAAACCTACATGACAATGGAATTCAAGGATATGGACTCCGATTGATCTGCTCTATCCTGACTGGAAGGACCGTCAGTCAGTCTGGCACCGTATACCTCTTTTGCCCGCAACCTCATCTGTGGAGTTCTACAAGGATTCTCCCTAAGCCCAACTCTCTTCAATGCATACACGATCTCTCTTGCAAAAATAATCCGCTCTCATGATATCAAAATCCTCTCCTATGAAGATGAAATGCAACTCATTCTCTCTCTCATGGACAAGTCGCCCAGTACCTGTATCAAAATCAATCCCTGCATGACTGAATTTGCCCCAATAGATGAAGACCAACTGTTTAGTGTTGAACACCGACTAGACCAAAATGGTGATCTTTGAGAAGAGCACAGCACCATGGGACTCCACCTTGTGGCTAACAGAGCTAGGACTGACACCGACCCACATCTTCGATGCTAAGGACCTCGGATCAACATCGACAGCAAACACAACAGGACCACCCAAGTCAATGCGGTCATCGCTTAATTCTTCCATACCTGAAGATGCTGAGAAATATTTTCAAATGGCTCTCAATCAGCACTGGGAAACCGTCATGTACGCCCTTGTCACAAACAAGCCAGACTACGGGGAACACCATCCAGAACTTGATAGCCACAACCACTCTCAATCTTGCACACTGCACTTTCACCACATCTGCAGGAGCTCACAAATGAGTACAATTCAAACTCCTCACCCACACTTTCAAGGCCCTACATAACACTGGCTATACATACCTCAACAATTGGATCTGCTTTTGCAAACCTTATAGACACCTCAGCTTGTACAGACTCCTACTTGCACAAATCACTTCTCCTACATAACTCCTAAATCATGGAATGACCTGCCTCTAAACATAAGAGCCTCCTTTTTACTTGAATTCCCGAGGAATTTGAAGACCTGGCTTTTTGAGTAGTTCTATTAGACTTAAAACTGCTCAGAACTGGGATACCCTCCCAAGTGGCAGTGCGCTATACAAATCTCCATAACATTAGGCCTGGACACAGAAGTTTGCGGGCTGTACTTCGAGGAGTTCCGCAAGTGGTGGAGCATGTTAGGTCATGTCTTTAACGTAGATTTTTTGTACCTGGAGTTTGTCCTGTGCAGCATTTTATGACCTGCCTCTACACATAAGAGCCTCCTTTTCAACTGAATTCCGTAAGAAGCAGAAGACCTGGCTTTTTGAGTAATTCCATTTGACCCTGGTTGTGCCTGGACTTACAACTGCTCAGCACTAGGATACCCTCCCAAGTGGCAGTGCGCAATACAAATCCCCATAACATTAGGCCCGGGTGGAGATCGCATGCCACGCTACGTGGAGTTCCGCAATTGGCGGAGTGCATTAGATCATATGTTTCGCGCTGATTTTTAGTGCTGGGTGTGTGTCCGTGCTGGGAAATCAGCGCGAATGGCACCATGTGCAGCACAAAAGGGTGCTGCTTCTTTCTGCCACTTGAGTAGATTTTCTACTCGAGCATCTGCTTCCTCAGTGCAAACCGATTATTTCTGAAGGCAAGCGGTCGCCACCATCAGCGACTGCCCATGTTGAGAAATCTTGCTGGGGGTGATCTACCGCTGGATTTTCCTCGCTCCCACTCACCAGCTTAACATTGGCGAGTGGTAGTGAGGAAAAAACTCCACTCAGCTTCGCAGAGCACAGTTTTTCAGAACTCAGCGTGCTCCGTGGAATGCGGAGTGCGGGAAACTCCACAAACTCTGTGAATGGAGGACAGTTCACCACCTAGGCCTATATAACAAAACAAACCTTTCCGCCATTCGTGATTTGCGACTAGGTGCTGGATGTGAGACCTACTGGTCCGCAGGGTAGTCCTTGTCCCTCATCCACGTGTTGCCGGATGGCGTTGAACAGGGTTTGTGGCACCACGTGTCACCGGCTGGCGCTGAACAGGGTTTGTGGCAGCACGTGTCGCCGGCTGGCGTTGAACAAGGTTTGTGGCAGCACGTGTTGCCAGCTGGCATTGAAAAGGGTTTGTGGTAGCACGTGTCGCCGGCTGGCGATAAACAGCACGAGTCGCAAGATGCTCATATGGAGCTATGCCTTACTGATCGGGGAGGTCCGGTGCTGTGGACGCTGGCCCAGATTTGGGGTCCCTACCATTCAGGACCCAGGACACAGTTTCATATATGGGACCAACTGGGCCGCAGAGGACGCTGGTGTAATATGTAAATGAGGACGGAGTAATGTGGGCCAGCGTCGGGGGGCTAGCGATGGTCTGAGAGGCTGGCAGGGTAGCGGGCCTCGCGCTTGGAGCTTACACCGGCATGTGGTGGGCCCTCCTTGACACAAGCCGGTGTCGGCAGGTGATCAGTGTGGCCTGGCTGCGCTGGGGCAGGCCTGACGAGTTTGTGGTCCAGCGGGCCGGGGTACGTCAGGCGCACAGGATCGCAGGCAACTCCACTAATGAGGATGGCGTCGGCCATGTGGGGTGGTGGGAGGCCTCACCCTTGCAGAGACTTTGGCCTTTCCGGAAGAGGACCACGCCAGTGCTACGTGCTTTTTATTCACACCCCTACGCTGCCTGGCGTACGCTCACACTTACGGGGGCATAACAGGCAACATTTCCGCAAGGACCCCCACTGGCTGGGGTGACATGGTTGCGTCCACTGTCCACTACACTCCATACAACAGAGGTGTTTGTCGCCGTGGATATGGGTGCGTTCTGTCCAGCACATCGCCGCCACTCTTGGCATTGTGTGCTTTCCCAATCATGGTTCTACTGCATCCTTCACAGATGCCTGGTTACACCTCTCCCCACATTCGGCTATTGTGTGGCTGAGGTGCCATGCAGTTGACTGGCCATGTTCATGGCTTGCCCATTGTAAGTTGTTCTGTCGTGTCTGGTGGGTGGGCATGTTGTTGTGCATGTTGGTTGTGATTTTGTGACGTGTGTTTTGCCAGAGTTGTGGATTGCATGGTTGTGGAGTTGAGGTGAGTGGGGTGTTAATTTGGAACTTGCCAAGGTGCTGAGCATTTTCCTTGGTGCCATCCTGGGAACGCTGGTTGCTGATGGACTGTCGGAGGGTGAGGGGATCATGCACACTGTCTGTGTATTTGGAGGCGACATTGGTGAAGGTCCCACAGTGTTCTGAAGTTGCCTGCAAGTTGATGTGTGATATGTGCTTCCTGTTGCAGTGATTGTGTGCTGTGATTGGTCCCAGCGGTTCCTGCGTATTGTGTTGGACATATGGGGACTGGGGTGCCGGGATGATGGTGATGTCCAGGACATATGTGGGGGACTTGTATGTGGCTGGCTGTGAGACTCCAACGACTCTGGGGGTTGTTGGTTGGGTTGTCCCAGGGGGCAACAGGTGCAGCACAGCCAGCAGCTTGGTGTGGGGTGGGATGTTGGTTGTCCGCTGTGTTGGTTCCGTTGGCCTGTTAGGCGATGATGGTCAGGATGCGTAGGATGGTTGCCCCTTTCAGCCTGTAGTGACAGTGATATTGTCAGATGTTGGGCCTGTGAGGCAGGTGCATTTCTGGGGGGCCGCTGTCTTTGTCTGCGCTGCCTCTGTGGTGTTCGGGGGGTGTGTGCCGGGTGGGTGTTGTGGCCCTCTTGGCTGTACGGGCTGCATGATGAGCTCCATGGCATCTGTTGCCCTTCCGATGATACCCTGGGCTGGGCTCCCTTTTGTGGTGTAGGCTGCTGTTCGACTTTACACCAGGTCAGAGCAGGTTTTAATTTCCTGCTGCTAATGTGCCTTATCTCGTGTTTTGTGTTCTTATCACAGATCTGGCTGGTCGTTGTGAATGTTGAGGTGCCGTGTTTTCACGATTTTTTGCGCGGGAACGCTTACTCTTCATCTCATTAGTGATAGTTGCAGAGGTCCTCTGTGGCAATGTTTTTTGCGGCTACTATCGCGGGCTAACTGGTGCTGTGAGCTGTTATCACCAGCTTGTGAATGGGGAGGTAAATTTATCACAACTTTGGCTGCAATAAAGTGCCGTAAATTCGGCGATAGCTCCTTGTGAATATGCCCATCAATCTCTGCTACTGTTTGTTGAGATTTGCCAAGTCAAAAGCTGTTTGTAAGTTGCCAAAACAAAACAAAAATGACCTTTTAACTCACTCGACTTTTGGATAGAGAACATAAACTAAAACAGTGATTGAGGGTTGAATGTTCCCCCTTAAACCCTCCTTGTTTCTTCTATTATCATCAGACCACTCTTTCAATCTATGAAGCAAAAATACTTTGGCTCCTACATCCATAAGACTTATTAACTGATAATGTTTTTGCTTGTAAGGGTCTTCCTTTTTTAGGTCGAAGCTACCAGACAGCGCAGCTATTTGGTTTGCTAAAGACTTCTTGTTGACAATCTGTAAGCTTCCTGGGGAATGCATTCCGTCCATTGCTGACCATTGGCTTTGTTGGTTGTTTCCCACATTTGATTGCCTTCGATTTGCTGCTTTTATGTGTATTAGGCTGTCCAGCGTGAGTTTGTCTGTCCTGTGGAGCATTCCTTGTTTACTGTATTCTTCCAAGTGCTCGTTTTCTGTAAATAGGCCTTTAAATCTTGTTCTTGTGTTGTCACATTAGCTGTGCATTCAAAGACAGAGGTCAAATGTGAGACTTTCACAGGAGCTTGGTGTTTACTTTTCTTTCTCTGACTTCATGGAGAATTTATGTGACACTCATGCTGTGAAAACAAAATACTTTTTTCTAGCACACAACAAAAATTAACTGTGCTGATATTTCAAAATATATCAGAAATAGGAAAGTGCAAATGAATGTTGTTTTTGTAATTCTGAAGTGTGTGTAATAATTTTTGTTATTATATATATATATTTTTAATTTATTAGCAACAAATTCCAACATAAGGCATTGGATACAGAGCTTTGTAGAATGATTTCGATACAGTAAGTAGGAGCAGCATTTCTAAGGTTCCAAGACAGTACAGATACAGCACAGAACTCTTCTCTTGCAAAACAGTACGGACTATGTAATAGTCAAAATAGGGCTGCTTAGTAGCCGGGAATGTACCCGACCGTCATGTTCATGGTAGGCATGGGCCGTGCACTTAGTACTCTGTAGGTGGGCGTCTAGTTCAAGCCTAATTTACGTATCTGCTGTAACTCACAGATAGGCCTGTTTCCTGGGATGCCCAGGTCCGTATCCTGCAGCCTCGTCTGACCCCCTTGTGCCTCCCACTCAGTCTGCTGTGAACGAGCCCACCCCAGGAATGGTTCCCAAATGTCTCTTGGCCTGGATGCAGGCGGCATCAGTTCCCAGAATGTCGTTAGTTGTGTATGCCCAAATACAACGTCTCTTATCCACTCCTCCAGCCTGGGAATTGCCCTCCTGTCCCAATGTATGGCTACCCTGTGTTTGGCAAAAAGCAATAGCATGACATGCAATTTCCTGTGTTCCGGCAGTGTGTCTTTCACATAACCCAATATGTGGGGCTTGGGTTCTGCTGGTGTGCATATGATATCATGAATGGTGTGGCAAGTCTTCACATAGAATTCAGCCAGCCGGGGCAAACCCATGCCATATGCATGAATGTGGCTGGGCTAAATCCACATCTCCAGCACCCGTCATCCGCCCTAATCTTCATTCTGTGCAACTGAACTGGTGTTCTATAAAACTGGTGGTGGAATTTAAAATGGATCAACCACAGTTTATAATTTGGCGATAGAGCAGTGGGCTTCCCACAGCAAAATGCCCATTGCTCGTCAGTTTACGGGATTTGTAAGTCTGAGTTCCAGCCCTGTAGTGCCTTCGGCGTAGTGATGGGGGCCGAGGTCTGCATATTACTATGTAGACGTGTGATCAGTCTACGAGTAGAAGTCGTCTTGATAAAATACTCAAGTGCCAGCAAAGTAGGCGGAGGATCTGGGAAGGTCTCATGTAGTTGTTTACAGGTGGAGTGTAGTCTGTAGTATAGGAAGAGAGCCAGAATAAGCCCAGCCCTCCCGGTTATAGTCTCCGGCGGGGATCTAAAACAGCTGTCAGGGTATAAGTCCTCAAATGTTTGTAGGCCCATTTCACTAGCTGTGGATCAGCTAGGTCCTTCCGACATTACCGGAAGCATAGGGTTATTCACTATAGGGATGGAGGGAGCATATAAGATTGACAATTTGGCTCTGTCTCTGAGTTTGTCCCACGCCCATCTCAGGTTTTAGACTGTGTCAACACCTTCACACGGTCATTTTTATGTCTGGTATACCGCCACTTGGAGGGGCACCGGTGCTGCTATATCCATCTCTACTCCGACGTGTGGCTGGAATGGGACAGGGTTTAACCAGGAATGTAGGAACTGTGCTTGTGTACACCAAGTGTATAATTGAAAGTTCTGGGCGCCTAGCCCTCCCTGCGTCAGTGGCAGCGTTAGCAGTTTCCATATAATGCGTGCCTGCCCGCCCGACCATATCAAGGTGATTATTAAGGCTGTAAGTTTGCCAAAAAGGTTTGTGTGAGCAGGATCGGAATATTAACTAATAAATATAAAAATTTAGGCAGGACCTCCATTTTAATTACTGCAATCCTCCCAGCTAGGGAAAGGGGTAGTCTAGCCCAGGCATTGACTTTTCCCTCCAGCCATGTAATGGCTCTCTGAAATTCATGGTCCATATTTCTTGTACCTCACGGCTAAGCCATATGCCCAAGTATTTTATCGGTCCTTCAGCCCATTGAAGGGATATTTCACAGGGAACCAGGTGGTGGCATCTGTTAGCGGGAATATGATGGGCTTTCCCCAGTTTATGGAAATACTGGACAGTCCGCCAAAAGTTATGAGTTCCCGTATTAGGGGGGCAATGTTCTCCTCTGGGTTATTTCTGTAGAGTGTAATATCGTCTGCGTATAGCAATATTAATAACCCCCTTGTACTGAAGCCCAGACCTCTCGCTGAGTGGTGCTGTCTAATGCACCCCGCCAGTGGCTCCATGGCTATAGCAAACAAGAGAGGGGAGTGAGTGCAGCCCTGCCTCGTGCCTCAAGTGATAGATATGGGGCTCGACAGCATACCGTTAAGCCGGATCTTAGCGGTAGGTCTTGTATATAGTAACCGACTTAATCCCATGAATAAAGGACTAAACCCCCATCCTCGCAAGTATAGCAAATAGATACCCCCACTCAAGTGAATCAAACAATTTAGCCGCATCCAAAAATACAGCAGCCTCTTTCATGTTGGGGGTGAAGATAGTGTAGAACAGTGAAGAAGGTGGGAAACAAACATTTGAATACGAGCAAAACACACCAATACACTATGTAATGACATTTCCACACATGATCATGTGTGTGCAGTAGAATTGTATTTCTGTGCAAATGTAATGGTCACTTCAATTAAAAATGTGTTGTCTGTAATGGCAGTGCGATACCACACAATGCAAATTCCACACTACCCCACTCCACTCTACAACACTGCACCCCACTTTATGACTCTCCATGCTACCCCATTCTACTACACTCCACTACACTCTATGACATACCACTCCATTCTGTTACACTCTACGGCACTCCACTCCATGCCACACAACTCCACTCTATGAAATGCTAATCCACTCTACACCCCTCCACTCTAAGACACTCTGACACTAGAAACCACTCCACTTTACACCACTCCACACTACTCTACGCCACTTCACTTTTTTACCATCCACTCTATTCCCCACTACTTACCCTACTCAACTCCAATCTAACCCAATCTACCCCACTCCAACCTATCCTACTCCAATCTAAACTAATACATCTCTCTCCAATCTACCCTAAGCCACCCCACTCCACTCCAATCTATCCAACTCCACTCCTTTCCAGTCTACCTCACTCACATCTTCCCTATTTGATTCTACCAACTCCACTCCAATTTACCACAATTTACCCCTTTCCAATCTACTCAATTCCACTTAAATCTACCCCATTCCACCCAACTCCAATTTACCCCACTCCACTATACCCCACTCCAATCCGCATATCTACTCCACACCACTCCAATATACTCCACACCACTCTACCCCAATCTGTCCAACTCCACTCTGCACTCCAGTCTACCGCACTCAACTCAAATCTACCCCTCTCCACCAAAATCTACCCCACTAGACTCCAAACTACCCCACTCACCCCAATCCACCGCACCCCAATCTACCCCACCCCACTGTACCCAACTCAAATCTATCAGAATCTATCCCACTCCACTCCAATCTACCTGACACCAATCTACACTACTCCACCCTAATATACCTCAATCTACCTCACTCTACTCTACTCCACCACACTCCACTCAAATCTACCCAAATCTTCCCCACTCCATTCCAATCTTTCACACACCAATCCCCCAATCTAACCCACTCCATCCCAATCTACCCCACTCCAACCCACTCCTGTCAACCCCAATATACTCCACTCCACCCTAATCTACCCAGCTCCACTCAACTCCAATCTACTCCACTCCAATCTGCCCCACTCCACTCTACCCCAATCCATCGGGCTCCACTCTACCCCAAACTGGCCCACTCCACTCAAATCTACCCTAATCTACCCCACTCCACTCTAGCCTAGTCTACCTCACTCCAATCTACCCCACACCAATCTACCCCAATCCACAGGCATTCTGCTCCAATCTACCCTGTTCACTCCAATCTCACCCATTCCACCCCACTCCAGACTATACCACGCAACTCCAATCTACCCCACTCTACTCTACCCCACTCCAATCCTCCCTACTTCAATCTGCTCCACTCTATTACATTACAATCTTTTGCAGTCTACCCCTCTTCCCCACTCCACTACACTCAACCCCAAATCTATCCCACTTCACTCTACCTCATCACACCCCTTGCCACTAACTTTTAGCCATGCTGACCAGCAGCCACACTGGTGTACAACATGGCTACAACACATTGCCAAAGTCAATAGCTCTTGCATAGGCGCAACCTATTGGTTTGCCAATGCTTGTTAAAGATCTGTTTCACAATAGCTTCCATCTAGCTATTCGCGAAATTTCCTGACACAAGTACCTTTTGGAATACTATACATAATAGCCTGGCCCACCAGTCAATATTGGTTTTAATCACAATTGCTGGTAGACTATCTGGGCCTGCTGCCTTCTTAATTTCAATGTACATAGAGTATCTTTTACCAATGTGATGGAAAATAACTCTAAGCACGCAATACTAATACTACTAATGGTACATCAAACCGTATATTGCACACGTTCCGTGATATAGCCACTGTAGTTGCCTGTGCGTAGAAATTTGTACCAGGTGTATCCCTCAAGCAAAAACCTCACTCAAGACATTCCTTTGCTTGCCTATTGCTATGACACCATGCCTAGAGCTCTTATACCCTTTGCTGGGCCCGGTGCTGCAAATTTTCATGCAGCAAAAATGTGTGATAATTTAAGTAACTCTGAGTTCAGTGTTTGATAAATTCAGCATATATAAAATTCTGGACATCCAATATCTAATATCTTTGTGTGCCACATGCTTGGTTTTGGTTGCCAAGAAAAGTTTCTCACACCTGTTCTGTAACGTTCTTCTTGAATTCAGCCATGGCCTCAAATGCAAAATGATAAACGGGTGGCTTAAATATATCTGTTAGATTTTCTTCTCTGTTTTTTTCATGACATTTCAGGATGGCCTGTTACTGCATCAATTCATTGCATCTCAGTGCTTATTTTGTGACAGTGTTTGGGGTGCACAGCACCAGCACTTTATTTCTCAACACCAGCATTTATTTCTTAAAGGCTACCACATGGTGACGCTGTCTGTTTATTTTTGAGAAAAGCACATCCGAAGCTCATTTACAAATTATGGGGCATATTTATGCAATTCTAACACTGCGCAGCAAGTCCCCTTGCTGTGCTGCATTACTAGGAAAGATCAGTAATGTGCTGTTTTTTTTTTACAATATGGTGCCTTTCTGTCCTTTCCCCGGTGCTGGCACACAATGCAAGGGTACCTGTGTTGCATGCTGGAATGTTTTTGTGCAGGATGGGGCATCTTCCTGCAGAAAAACAATCCTGAGGGACATATTCCTCTTTCTATGTGTGCTGCATGAATGCAGAACACATAGAAAAGAGGAGGTAACGAGGAGAAAAAAAGGTATTTCTCCTTGTTACGCCTCCCATTGAAAGGTATATCATTTTGGCTCATTCCCAGGTCTACCAGTGATGGTAAATATGGAAATGCTTCAAAATCCATGGGAGTTAGGTGGGAACACCCATGCAATGCCCAAGAAAAGCCTTTCCAGGAGAGAGTAACGCAATGCAGAGATTTGCACTGCCTTGCGTTAGTCCTGAATTATCAAGCCACACAGGGCCATGCAAAGTGGCATTGCATTGCATGATAAATTGCATTTTAGGGTTTGCATCACGCATGCACCACATTGCATTGAGCAAACGCGATGCAAACCCTTTATAAATAGGGTCCTCAATATACACTGAAATATAAAAATACATCATTCAGGTCAATGTTTACACCTTTGATGATATAGAATAATCCAAATTGCTACATTTGTAGGAGTATGGTGTTTAGTAGGCAACCGTGGCACTAACATGCGGCAGAGCTGGTAAGGTGTGCAGGGTAGGGTTCAGTGGTCTCCTGGGAAATACCTAGGGCCCTGGCACTTGTTTATTTAAAAATTATGAACTTCACTTAACCCCTTCCATGCTGATGACGAAACCCAGCCGTCATGCACTACTGTGCTCTTGTGCTGATGACGGCTGGGGTTCGTCACGGCCCGCCCCTGTTCGTGTTGTTTACAGCACACCAGGGGAATCGCGGCCGCATGGAAGGAGTTAATGATGGAAAAGACAATGGCTTCCGTTTTGACAACCAACTCGAAGTTTGATCACACTTTAGCGTATAAACCTAAATGTTGAGGTTAGTGATAAAATAATTGGTGGTAGCCTTCTAACTGTATTCATAAAATAGTTGTGCAAATAAACTGCTTTGAGTCCGATGTTGGTCTGCGAGCAAAGATCGGTCTCATGCACAATACAATAAAAAGCTATGTCGGCTCTTTATTGAAAATTATAATATTTTCAACATGTTTGTCTGCACGATCTTTCAACAGACAGGGGGTATCAGGAAAAAACTGGCAATTAGTTTTCATTTGTGTTTTAAGAAGGAATATTTTCAGAGGTGGGATGAGTCGGCCATTGTAGGTCCAGAATTTAAGATGGCCGGCAAGGTATGCCTACGTGGGATACAATACTTCCCAATGATAAATAGTCTGATGTTCCTGGACCTAGAGTTCTGGATGCAGGAGCACCAGATCGGATTTTACCAGCCGGAACATTCGACTATTAAATATGCTTTATGTATGGACTGCAACTGCAGCCTGAGCTTTGCCCTGGCCCAGGCCTGACCACCCCTACTGCAGCAGGGTGGAATGGCAGCTCACGTCTTCCCCTGTACCTTCCACCCCTCACTAGACCTCAGAGTAGGTGGTAACTGGGAGACTTAAGGCCAGTTGTAAGACCATATTTAGCAGTCGCAAATATAAGATCGGGCCATTTGCGACCTCTAAAAAGGGTTGTAGCATATACAAACCCTATTTTGTGAGTCGGTAAACTATTACCGACTCGCAAAATAGGGTCTCTTTCTAATAGCGAGTCGCAGGAGGATGTACAATTGTTGTGCAACTGCAAATGCTGTCACGAAACAATCGCAGTTACCACCAATTTCAAATTGTTGGTAAGCAAGACACAAACGGGACCCCTTCCACTTTGTGTTTGACAGCAAAAATAATTTTTAAGAGTAGGCAGTGGTCCCACAGACCTCTGCCTGTCCTTAAAAAATGAAAAAAAACTTTTAATTTTTTTCTTTTAAACACATCCTGTGTTTCTTTAAGGAAAGCGGGCTGCATGTGAAAAAAACTGTTGTTTTATTTAAAAAACAAACACAGACATGGTGCTCTGCTGTCCCCAGCACACCACTATCCCTGTGATTGTAGCCCATTCCCAATATGCCTCATAAATATTGATGAGGCAGGTAATTTGTGACCCCTTTGGAAATCGCTAAATGCGTCTGAGACAAATTATTAGTACATTCCATTTTGTGAATTGCAAATTGTGAGTTCCAAAAAATCGCAGTTTGTGACCCGGAAAACGGAATGGTCATTCAATTAGCCCTTAATTCCATCGGAATTCGAAATTCTCTGCGAAATTTCGCTTGAAAAAAATGGACGGCAGTTATTTGCCATTCCTTGGGGACTCAATTGTAATAGCCAGATTGCTATGCAGGGATACTGGGGGGCTGGTGGTGTGCTGGGGGGGGGGGGGGGGGGGGGTATGAAAACAAAAAGAAAAAGACTTACCTGTAATGGTCGGCCACTACCTCTCCTCCATCCTCTTCCTTCTTCCTGCAGTCTCGGTCGGCAGCGGAAAGAACCCAGGCAGACAGGATCCCCTGAGCCAATCACAACACTCCAATGGAGTGTTGTGATTGATCTGAGTACTATGGTTCAGCACTCAAACAGGGAATTGGAACCTGTGCGTGTTCCTTACCAGACTGTGTAATGCAGCCTGGTGAGGAATAGCCAAAGTGCGCATGACTGTTCAGCTGGCCCAAAAGGGCCGGACAAACAGTCATGAGCACTTAGGGAGTGCAAACCCCTCCTCCCCCTGCGCTGGCCATTCCCGCCCCACCACTGACTCCAATAGGAAGAATAAAATGATACAAAAGTTACATTCTCATTTTATTTTTCCTTTCGAGTAGTGGGGCGGCGCTCCTCCGCCTTAGCGGAGGAGCCACCAAAGGCCACTGGAATCCAACATTCTGGTGGCATCTCATCAGTCCACTAACCTAGAAGAGCAAATGTTTAGATCTAGAAATATAGCTGTTTGTGCTCTAAATGTTACATTTCTGGATCCACCTTTTATGAGTAGGTGCACCTCCTCACACCTGTCCCCGCACTTTCTCATTCTTGAACAAATCGAAGCAAAATTGTCACCATATCCTGTTAAATTGTGTGCGAAGCCCCCTGGCTACAGGAAGGTGTATGTTTGTAATGCAAAACAGTGTGTCAGCAGGTATGAAGGCACGCCGCGTGATGAGGGCCCTGACTCTTCTGAAAGGATCTTTCTGTCGTAAAAGTCCAACATGATATATATCTTTGCTATTCAGATTACTAAACTGCTCCGGGGCAAACGAGTGGGTGGGGGAGGGCTTTTTCTCACTCTTTGACAGAAAAATAGAGTCATTTAAATGCTTTCCCAGTGACTGGTGTTTGGAGAAATGCGTAAACACTGTTCTGTTTTCAAACGGAATATGCCAAGCATCGAGCTCTCAACGTCAACGCTGCTTTGAATAAAAGCCCATATTACAGTGTAAAAATGGAAAAACGGATAACATGCAATTTCTTATGGGTTGCTTTAAAAATCGACATACAATGTGAGAGTTGCAGACACAAGCCTGAATATAAATGACAATTTTATTTTGCGGCGCAAACGACCTCTTAAAATGTTTTTTTTTTTGCTTTCTGAATACTTTGCCTTTTCCCGTGACCACCTCGTAAATGATTTGTCATCATAACTTTTACAAATCGCTTTCTTTAGAGCGTGACATCACATCCGACCCTGATGATGTCAGTGGGTTTTAACCTCATCTAAAAAATCCAAAACACAGACAAAGGTGCTATTTGGCGATCGGCTTTATAAATTATCCGGTTGGAGGGAGAAGTGCGCATGCACTGCTTGCACATCACTTCTTAAATGAAGTGCACGTCATTATTTTAATGATGTCCAATCAGTTAGAACCAATTTCCGAACAAAGGGGCATATTACCAAGGGGGCCAATAGGCAATTATTGCCGATTTAGCGGCCGTTTTCGGCCGCTAAGCGGAGATAATTTTATCGCCCTATTAGCAAGCTGTCGCTAACTGATGTTTATCGCTAATGACATGCAAAGTGGGCATACCCAACCTGTTAGCGACTGGAAGCAGTCGCTAACGTCGCCATTGCCTATTAGCAAGGCGGACGTAGCGATGGAAATATACTTGCTATCGCCAAAAACTAACGCCTGCTCAGACCAGTTCTTAGCGATGTTATCCAATGGGAGGTGGATAACATGGCTAAGAGTATTTTGTTGCTACTGCGTGAATATCACTTTATTCTCAGCGATATTCACACATTTCGCCGCTATCGCTGGATATTTTAGTAACAATGGAGAAAAACGTTGCGAATAGCATGTTTTCTCTGCTAACATATCCAGCGATACAAAAATCGTCGCTAAGCCTATTTAGTGATAAATATCGCTACTTGCTGGTAATATGCCCCAAAGTTATCTTCGAAAATTTTCTTTAACAGAATTTCTCTCCAATGGGATAACTTATGCATGTCGATAAAAGCTGCATTGAGATCGGTGTGGTTCAGTCTCATGTCAGTCATAGTGTTGGAGTCCCAGGCCACTAATGTTTTTGATGTATGAGCCACAAACATATGCATAAATCATATCTTCATATACATGTGAGATTTACGTAGATTTAGGCATTCTGGGTGATTCACAAAACTATGTAGGGAGTATGCATGACACTACAATACAATACAATGTACACGAATCATACATTTCCATCCGTGCTTCAGTGGGTTTTACTCATTGGACAAAACACACAGTAAAGAGTGCAGCTGGACTGTTTAAAATGGCATTTCCTACATGGTGAAATTACATCCCTTACACCTGCTTGTATATTAAGGTTTGTACTCCTTTCTTTATCACAGTGGGAAATTCCTTACTCCTGTCTTTGTAGAATTAGGGGCATATTTACAAGTCCCATAAGACACTGGAGAGTCACTACTTTTGACTCTCCGGTGGCATATCGCTATTTCCCATATTTACAAGGTGGCGCTAAGCCACTTAATGTGACTTAACGCCACCTTGTAAACATATCCTTTTCTGCTGAAGTCTTCTGCATGTATAGTATGTATGTATATGTATGTATGTATAGGCATTTATATAGCGCACTACTTACCCGTAGGGTCCCAAGGCGCTTCGACCACTGCGAAACCCTTCCTGGCTTCCCTGAGAGATGGTCCCTTAATGGGTATCTCCAGGGTGAGACCAGGCATCCCCGGCGGTCTGGTGGGGCCGTTAGTGAAGATGAGGCAAGCTAATGCCCAGAGTTGCCGAGTGTGATCGCTGATCAGAGTGGGCACCGAGGCGAGAGAATTATCGCGTCCGCTGACCCTGGTCCAGAAACCTGCCGCGCCGGGAATCGAACCCTGGTCCCGGGCCGTCCTCTGCTCTCGGGTCTGCCGCCTCTAACCAGTGAGCCACACTACTTCACTCTGCGGCAACGGAACGTGCGGTTGGTGTTGCAGTGGGCGTTCCACCGCAGCACCCAATCATTTTTGACGCTGCCCCAGATTTACAAGGCTGAGGTCACGCCATTAGAGAATACCAAGAAACACCTGGTCTTAGCATGGCGATGTGTCATTTTTAATTTCTCCTAATTATTTTGCTCTTTCTATGTGTGCTGTATTTTGCAGCACACATAGAAAGAGCCAATCGTTATTGTTGATTGTTTATTTGCAGGAAGGTTTCCCTTCCTGTGCATAAACACTTGCCCCTGCATTGCAGGCACCCATGTCACATGGTGGCAGGGTGCCTGAACTGGCGCTGGGCAGCT
Organism: Lissotriton vulgaris; assembly: GCF_964263255.1. NCBI lineage: Eukaryota > Metazoa > Chordata > Amphibia > Caudata > Salamandridae > Lissotriton > Lissotriton vulgaris. The sequence continues at coordinate 1,591,683,869 of NC_141695.1, read as the reverse complement.
TTTTTTCGCACTAGGGTAAACATAGGGGTACACCGTATTCTGGTAAACATGGCGCATCCCTGCACTTAAAAAATGTCAGAACGCGGCACTGCCCAATTTGGCGTAGCACCATACTCCAACATTGTTTTGGAAATATGCCCCTATATGTGTTTGTGAAGTAGGAATTTACATGCAAAATGTTGTCAATACCCGCAAATTTACAAGTTTGTGAATGTGCACTGCTTTTTGCTTGCTCTCACTCCTTTCTCTGAGATGGCCACTTTCGCATCACTCCATCCACAATTAAAATTATGAACGATTTGACATACTGTATTTGTACAAAGCGTGAGGCGGAACCATCTAGTGTTACCTTCACATGTATTAAACACATGTCACAAGTCAAGATTACCTTTTGTTGTGAGTATGCCATAGATGTCAGGCTTCAACTTTTTGCTCAAAACTGTCTTATGCGTATGCCAACACATGTTTTGCAATACTATTGCTTCTCAGGGCTACAGCAAAAAAGAACACATATTTAGAACGTGAATCAACATTTGAAAGAAGAGCTTCTTCAATTAATTGCAACAATAACACTGCAAAAATGCATATCATTTTGTATCAAAAATATTATGAACATTAAACAGCAATATTATTTTGAGAGAGATACATACACAACTTGTATGCCTAGATGTAGTAAATGTCATGTAGGTTTCAAATATGATGGGAATACAGAAGATCTTCCGGTCTAGTTATGCCCAGCATAGGCTGACTCCCTGCTGTGCTCCAGGTCTAGCAAACAGAACAACACAGCTGGGCAAATATTGGTAAAGAGGGAGGTCAGGTCTCCTCACTGCTCACCCGCAGCGAGGCTGCTCTGACATGGACCAGGGGCCATATTACAGAGAGTGCCCTGGGGGAGCAACAGGCATGTGCACCGGCTTTGTATATCCCTGAGCCCTTTGATATTACAGAAGTGCCACAAATGCTTGTTTGGCCCCTTTGCAAATCAGATATCGCTGATGCATTTGTAGCACCACAGCTATCATTGTAGGGTGTTCCCTCATTTGCATGGGGGTGTGACGCCACACAAATGAGGGAATCACTTTGGCTCTGTGCCCACACCATTTTATGGACATGGGTGCAGAAGCAAACATGCTTTTAGGAGGCGCACAGAAACCCCACCACAAAAAAGAGGGCACACTGTCAGTTCATATCCTAAAGGCAGCCCTCTGGAGGAGAAAAAGCCATGGACCCCCCTAGACATCCCCTTGCAGGTGGGTACAGACACAGAACAGCTTTGAAGCAGCCACTCCATATTTCACTTGAATGCACTGCCACGAGGGCAGCATGAGTTTGCGGCTGCCTTGGGGCAGTACATTCATTGTAATACAGTGCAGTGTCCCTGTTTGCGCATGGCGCACCCATGTAAAGGTGCAAACAAGGAAAGTGTGCTGTAAATGTAATACGGCCCCAGAACTGTTACATGCACCACACTGAGGCAGCACTGTGGTTTGTTGCCACACAGATCTGACCAGTTAAGGAAGTGGGATATTCTGAGAATAATTTCATTTCAGCGCAAACAGGAGTAGCACTGCCGGTGGGAACTCTGGGAAAATAAATAAAGCTTCCAAGGCTTCCCATGCCAGCCTGTGCATACCCAGGCCCAACCACGAAGAATGTACAATAAACAGACACTTTGGGGTCGATTCCGATTCGGGAAAAACCGCTCCGAATAGCCGTTCGTAGTGTTTTTCCCGTACGAATCGTACCCTGCAACGTCCCCCGTACGTACGACGAAGTACGATTCGTACCAGGAGCCGTACTCCGTACGAGTCGTACAAGACACCGTACGACTCTAATCTCCGTACGATTCTCCCTCGGAACCTGCTGTACGCGACATCTGTACGGTTCGCGTCTGGTTTTTACGACCCAGCAAGTACGATACGTGTCGGGTAGGCACCGTACGACCCTTTTTCTACGGGAGCTGAAAACAGCCGTAAAAGCAGAGTTCGTGCCGAAACAGGTACGGAACGGCCCCCCCCGGGTACGGTGCATACCCCCCATGATTGCAGGGGTACGCACCGTACCCCTGCGATCATGGGGTGTACGAGCCGTACCCCCATTGTACGATCGGTGTACGAGCTGTACCCCATGTACGATCGGTGCACGAGCCGTACCCCGATTGTACGATCGGTGTACGAGCCGTACCCCATGTATGATTGGTGTACGAGCCGTACCCCCATTGTACGATCGGTGTACGAGCCGTACCCCATGTACGATCGGTGTACGAGCCGTACCCCATGTACGATCGGTGTACGAGCCGTACCCCCATTGTACGATTGGTGTACGATGGGGGTACGGCTCGTACACCGATCGTACAATGGGGGTACGGCTCGTACACCGACTGTAAAATGGGGGTACGGCTCGTACACCGATCGTACAATGGGGGTACGGCTCGTACACCGATCGTACAATGGGGGTACGGCTCGTACACCCCATGATCGCAGGGGTACGGTGCGTACCCCTGCAATCATGGGGGGGTACGCGCTGTACGAGGTGTATGTAATCGCGCGCTTTTCCGTACGAATCGCCCTTACCTGACGTGGACCGTACGAATCGCGTCCTGATTCCCCGGTCCGGATCGTACTCGTTGGGTCGTACGGCGTGTGTACGAGTCGTACGGTTCACAGTCTCAGCCTTGCAATACGTACGGATCGCGACGATTCGGACGGATTCACGGAATGCGGATCGTACTACACGACTCAGACGGACGGGTACGATTCGTACGGAAAGTGCTACGAATACGAATCGTACGGTGGATTTTTTTACCGGATCGGAACCGAGCCCTTTGTCTATGACTGTGTCTTTTTTTCTGCACTGTTGAGCAGAAGGTGTCTGCATTGACCAGCCATAATGGTGGATCCGAAATGGGTGCCACAATGAACAGACCTTGGGAATGGGCCTTGTATGATCCCTCCTAGAGATTGCAGTGGCTAAGACACCAATAAAGCATTGCCTTAGAACAAACGTAAATACAGCAAGTCAATAAAGAGCCTTTTTTACCCTCAAATTAGGCATCCAGAGTAGTAAGGACACGGGTATGCATGTGCATATGAATATTTGCTTTATCTTCTCTACATGTATAAAGAAGGGTAGAAACCAGTATGCAGGAAAAAAACTTGAATTGCAACGAAGTGTTAGGGAGGAATATAATGCTGCCCAGTTGTTATAGTTTACTTCGAAGTCATTATTCTACAGGAACTATTTTCTAAGAAGCACACTACTTAATGGAACATTCATATGATTTTTCTTGGAATGACCGCCGTGTTGCGGTAGAATGTATATGTTCTGAATAAATAATGAATCCAATTATAGTCTATCAAAATGCTTTGTACAATTAATTCTAGAAACTACTTCGTTTTTTTTTAAACTTGTAAATCTATCATTAACAACAGTATTTTATTGGAGCATTCAAATGTATTTTAACTTAAAACAAAATTGTTTTACTGTGCTTTTATGAGTTTTTATCTCGAATAAAGCAAATTTGATTTGACCTGACTTGCATCCAATTATGAATGCAAAAGGAAAGTTTGCTACCTGTAATGATGATTACAAGATAGTTCAGGATTGGTTCCATATATACCTAAAAAACATATTTCTACTTTTTTTGCTATAAAAGAACAGTGGATGTGGATGATGTTATGAAAGAAAGGATGATATTCATGTCAATGTGTTACATATTATTTCAATGTGTTATAATTTGAAGTCATGTATAACTTGAAATTCAAAAAATGTACTTGAAGGCAGACTGATGGGAACAATACCCATTTAGTAATGTAAATTTCCAGTTGTTTGACCTCTGACTGGATACCCAATGTGTTTCTCCTCTTCTTTTAACCTGACACTACAGAAGCAGAGATACCGCTGGCTACCTAAAAAAACCTCTTCTGAATGGATTTTAACATTTGAGTCTCTGAGAAGCATAAACGGGAAGACCTATTAACATGTTTCAATAGCTGAGAGCCTACTGCATGCCACACACCAAGAAAAGGGCAGAAATGGCCCAATGGCGCACTGTTAATGATCTGTTATGTAAAAACAATCTTACCCGCTTTAATGGCAAGTGAACCAGCCCTTGGCACTTCTACAATCCGAGTGAACAGCATCAGGATCATGATATCAAAAGCTTCTGGCTTATCAAGCATAGCTAAGAGTCAGTCCTCCCTTCTCAAAGTATCATCCCAAAAACGTAGCAGTACACTTTTAGTCCTAAACCCAGATGTGACAAAGGAGACAGTTAGCCTCCTCCACATGTTGTTGGAATTGTACAACAAAAATGTTCTCTAAATTATGTCCCATGACCAGTACATTGGTGATGGGTCCGTAATGTCTGTAATGGGTTGATGATGCCAATTCTTACCTTCCTTCCAAGGTATCATGGGTGCATCAGTGGGCTTAAGTGATGCAAGATCTTTTCAATTATTTTCAATAAGCGAAATTGGAAGAGATTAAGAGTAAGAAGTGTACATGGGAGCACAGACTGATCATCTTTCATCCAAAGGCTTATCAGTCACTTTCAGTTCAGAGAAATGTTAAGTTCTGGGAAGCACACATCACAAAGTTCCAAAGACACCTTTGTAGCTCCTAGTCTAAGGATAAACCACCTTAATACTGCTCACCGTTAACCTCATAAAAAACATATATTGACAAGCTACATCTTCAGCCCCCTATCTGACCACTGCCCTGGTGGTAGCATGTTAGAATGTCATGAACATAATTCCAAATACCCACTACCATAATATCGCAAAGTTAAGTATAAAAATGTAAGTATAGATTTATTTTTTTCAAACATACATCCATGTACCTTGACAATATATATGCATATCATCAAGGTATATATATATGTGGACTTAAGTAAACCTACACGTATCCATATATACCTACCTTGTTGATATTTTGGTTGGCGATATGCTTGCTACTGTATTTTTGGGACATGATCATTTTTCCATGATATTCTGGTACTACACCCCTGAGTACTGTTCTAACACTGATGACCACGTTTAGGAACATTTGTGTACAACTCAAAAAGGACCGCACCATAGCCCTTCAGATCACCTCTGTCATCAACTCGAGTTTCATCCACTTACATATGCTAAAAAGTATCTAACAACACTAAACTTTGACTCACAAGCTAGCTATGGTGAACACGCTTAACAAATGAAGGCTATACAACTGCAACACCCTCTACCACGACCAGCCACAAGCCCTTGACCTCCAAGAATTCTGATCATTGCAATACACCTAATCTCCACCTGGGGGCTTCTGACCTGTTAGCTACCCCCACTTTACCTACATGCCTGCTACCAACAAGTTCCCAACTCACCACCCCCCAGCACAGCACCTGTGTTTCTCTTCAGAGGAAAACTCTTGATGCAGGCACCACAGCAAAGCTCAAAGTGGCGTCCATTCATTTCTGTCCTGGCCACCGCCCTATAGAAGGAGCTTTTAGGTGGATGCATCAAGCATTTTTGCGAGCGCAAACGGTGCGAATCGCAAAATTCTGCCGTTTGCGCCCGCAAAAATAGCATTTGAGATGCATCAAGGGTTCATGCACTTGCAATTTAAGAATTCGCAAATAATTGCGAGTTCTCAAATTGCAATTGCATTTAAGGAATCGCAATTTGCGATTCCTTAAATGCAACGCATGAACCATTCCAAGATTGCGAATTCGCAATCTGGGGTCGCTATTTACCGCAAATTCTAACTACGTGGTGAATAGCAAAAACTTAGAAATATGCTCTTTAGTGCATTTTTTTAAGTTGTATATTGCACACACACACATGTCCTTGGGACATGTGTGTGCGCAACACCAGTGAACATTACCATTTCAGGGGTGCAACAGTGTGTCCTTCGGACACCCTGGCAGCCTTGAAATTGCGGCACATTTGCGATTCGCTAATTACTAATCGCAAATAAGGAATGACTCCCCATTCATTCCTATGGGCCCAAAGGAATGAATGGGAAAGCCATTCCTTATTTGCGATTAGCAATTTGCGAATCGCAAATAAGGAATCAGTAGGAATCGCAAATAACATTGCGATTCCTACATGCATCCCGTTTTGCGAGTCTTTAATAGCGAATCCTTAAAATTCGCTATTAAGGACTCGCAAAACATAACTTTGATGCATCTGGGGGATTCTTTAGGAGACCAATACAAACCTATCTATTCACACTCTAATCCCTGACCTCTGCCTTGACCTCTGATGCTTTGTACCCTGGACGAGTGCCAGCCTCCACCTCAGTGGTAAAGGCTGAACTTCACAAATACTCATAGCATTGGGTTACATGACAATATGTAATGGCAAAGAATAAAGAAAATAAATAAGATACCAGCACCAGAAAAAAGACCAAGATACTCTTTCAAACTATGTATAGAAAATGAGAACCAGGGGGCATTAGATATCATCATCTTGTTTTCTCGGTTTGGATTTCAGTTCTATGTAGATGCATGGGCTTTGTGCTAATTTTAGATGAGTTTTCTAATGCACTTCAGTCTGCTTCAGTGAATAGAAAATTATTTATCCTAGGACATATTAAGTGAACTCAACCAAGGGATAAAAATAATGAATGATCTTTACTTAAAAGGGTACTCAAGTGGTACACGTTCTTGCTTTAATCCAGAGAGTCCTGCTTGCATAATGTTTGTCATGAGTGGCAAATCTTACGAATACTCCACCATGTGGTTTAGGGCCAGATGTTGTAACCCATTTTCTTGTCGCGATTTACTAAACCCACATCATGTTACTGAATTAGTAAATAAGTTTAGGAAATCATAAGGAATCGCTATTTGTAAACACATCTCCTTTTACTTTAAGAAAAATGGGCAGCATTTGAAAGAAATTGCTTTATTTTAAAGCAAACCCAGACATGTATGTCTGCTGACCCAGCAGACTGCCAGGGCTGTGATGGCAGCGAATTGCAGTGGGTCCCACTTTGTCACCTACCTCATTCATGTTTATGAGATAGGTCAAATATTTGAACCAATCTACTAGTACATAGGTCGTTCACAAAATGCTGTTAAATTCGCTAAAAGTCGGTGCTCAAATTACAACCACTTTTATCGAATCCAATGTAGGTACATCTGGCCCCAAGTTTGTAATTTTTAAATAAGAGTGAAAAAGCAGTACACACGCTGCTCTGGACGATGCTCAATACAGTTTAGCTCTTTGTTCTGTGCATTAGTAGTCAGTGCACTGCAACAAGCTAACTTAACCGCCAAGGAGTTTATATTGATAAAGAAATTGCTAGACTGAGGCAGACATTTTAGAATCTACTAAGTCGTGTACATTTCAAGTGTGGCCCATGGCCTGTCATAGAAAGTACACCAGTCTGATGCAAGGACCGAAGACGTTTACTTGTTATAATACTCTGCCATCTGGTATACGTTCTAAATCCCTTTCATCTTTAAACTATGCAAAATATATGAACTCATTCCGTCTGGTTCCCTGGGAAAATGAATTCTGTCAGCACCGCCTTCTGCCCGGGACACCAAGATCCGCTCTTGAAACATTTTAAATTCCATGTTCACATGGTTGGATGGGTTCCTGAGACCACAGGACTGCCACTAATAACGTCCAATAACCAATATTCACTAGATTAACCTCTAACCCTTGGTTTTGGAATGGTGTGCTACTCTCCCCCCTCAGTGCCTGCTCAGGGCTAGTAGAGCAGACATAAAGGCAATTACCATACAGAAAGAGGAGAAGACTTTGCTAAGCACATATCAGCCCAGAAGCTGAGTACAAATACACTTATTCCAGGGAAGCGGTGGTGTCAATGTCACACATTATTTTCTTTCAGAAGTTACAAAACGTAAATAGTGATACATTTATACACCACAATGTGAATGGCCTCTTGGCCCACTTAATGTAACAATTACTATTATTATTTTCAAGCTCCCCTAAGCTGGTAATGCTTGAAAAATTTACCGGTAATCCTCATTGCTCCAATTTTCGCTTCACTTTTTTACTCTATGATGTGGCGTCCACCTCATTGATAGGTACCATGCTGCCAGTCTGTTGGAACAAGGCCCTCTCTTAAGGGTCACCCCAAACTTTTTGCCTTCTTCCTCCTCTATTTGCTGAACTCTTTTTGTTGGCCTTAGGACTCTGAGCACTCTACCACTGCTAATTAGTGCTAAAGTGCATGTGCTTATTCGCTAAACATGTGTGTAATTGGTGTTTACTTGATTGACACATTTAATTTATTTGTAAGTTCCAAGTAAAGTGGCATACAATATGCCCAGGGCCTATTAGTTAAATTCTACAGTTAGGCCACAGCACTGATTGTGCCACCCACAGAAGTAGCCTTTCAAACCTGTCTAAGGCCTGCCATTGAAGTGCCTGTGTGTGCGGCTTACTGCCACTCCACTCCGACTTGCAATTTAAAACTACTTCCCAACCCTTAAACTCCCCTTTTATTACATATAGGTCACCCCTAAGGTAGGCCCTAGGAAGCCCTAAAGGCATGGTGCTATGTAAGTAAAAGGGTGGACATGCACTTTTATGTTTTGCAGGTCCTTGTAGTGACAAACAGCTTATTTCGTTTTTCACTAATGTGAGGCTTATTCCTCTCATTAGTTAGCATTGGGAATCCCTCAATACACTTTTAAGCTGTAATTCCTGATCAGAGGGGAGCAGCTTTTTCATGTTTCATATGTTGGAATGACATTGATAAATCCTACTTACTTAGAAAGTTGAATGTAAAATTACCATTTTAAAAATGCCACTTTTAGAAAGTAGACATTTTTCTGCACTAACTGCTCTGTGAGCCTGACAGCCTGTCTCCAATAAATATCTGGTGTGGATGACCGCTGCACTTTGTAAATTTCCTCTAGATAGCCACAACACAGGAAGGATAGGTGTGTCTGAGCACCCATTAACTACATCTGCATTCAGGTGGCCTTGCCTGGGCAGGATGGAAGGGAGGGGCTAATACTTCACTTGAACAGGTAGTGTCCTTTCCCCACACAATGGAGTGATTTGCCCCCCCATAGATAGCCTGGCAGACAGGGCTGGGCTGAAAGTGAAACCTGTGCACTTCAGAGAGCTGCTTTGAAGTCACTTACAACATTAAAGTCACTTTTGGGTATAAGTACTGGGTCTCTGACAGACACTGCTGGACTTGTAACAGAAGCTCTGTCAGAGTAAATGCTGTGCTTCCTAAAGGGCTTAGCTGGACTGGTTTTCTGGAAGGACTGATTTTCTGCTTGTTGCCCTGCTGCCTTTTGTTCTCTGAGTCTGTTCAAGGAGAACTGGACTCTGCATTCTGCCAGGAAGTCTCAGGGCCAACAGAGACTTTGTTTTTCCCTGTATGGCAGCTGGGGACTGTCCTTCGTGCCCAAGTGACCGAGGAGCTTGTCTACAATCAGTGCTTCGTGCCTGAGTGACATCAGAGATTGTTTATAATCAGCATTTTGTGCCGGAGTGACAATGGAGTTTGTCTTTGATCAGCGATTCATGTCCGAACGGCAGTGGAGTGCGTCCAGGAGCAACACTTTAGGACTGCGTGCTGACTGAAGTTGCTGCACTCCTTCTCAACACCGACACAACCCGCCTACAGAAGGAGAATCCATGTGTATGCTACGCCGGCGCCCCTCCCGTCCTAGTGACTCAATGATGCGGCCTGCCTCTAAGGTACTGTGAGCTGTGGGAACTGTCGGTGCATGTAGCCAGCCTGCTCTCCTTCGCATGTGGCCGTACATGTGAAAGTACCTCAGTCTCAGTGACTGTAATTAAATTTTGAATCACTAATTTCTTTTGGTATATGGTTCCGTCGAAATTGTGATCAAGTCTCTCTGGTGAGCATCTGAGGGATTTATGTCACATTACCCCAGTCTGCATGACCACAACCAACCTTTTTGAAAGCATTAGTGACCTTTAAACACTGTTTCGCAATTATACTTTAAAGAAATATATCATGAGATTCACTGATAGGATTTTTGTTGTTTAGGTCTTGTTTTGTTTATAATATACTAATCTATTTTTATAAAACTGTGTGGAGTTTTTTTTTGATGTATTCATTGTGTTACTGTGTGTGTTGCACAAATACTTTACACATTGCCTCTTTGGAGCCTTACTGCTCTCTGCCAAGCTACCAGAGGGTCAGCACAGGTTATATTATTGTTTATCTAGCTTACCTTGACTAGAGTGGTGGTTCTAGGCTGGCCGGGGTGCATACCTCAGGCAACCAGGGATCCCAGTTCTAACACAGTCCTTTCTCTTTATGTATTTCTAGTTCTCCTCCATCTACTAGCCTCCCCTCCCATGTCCTTTAAATGGGAAATAGGGTCCATAAAAGATGTGTTCTTTCTAAACATTTCCTTTCTAATTATTTGGGACCTTGAGATTGAGGACAAATCATCTTTAGGGGGAGTAATGAAGAACACTAGTAAGTAATCCAAATATTTCCTCCTTGTTACCATCTTTTATAAACTTTCTGGGGATATATTTTGGAGAAATGACTTCGACCCAATCCCAAAATTCATAGCTTGAACCAGCCACTCAAATCAACTTGTGTGCAACATCCATGTTTTAATAAACAGCAACAATAAAGCATAGACATATCACCTTCAGAATTAGTCTCTGGCCTACAAAGCAGTGAGCACACTGAGGTTAATTTTCCCAGTTAACCACAGCCCAAAGGAGTTTGTCTAGAATCAACACTTCATGTCCGATCGGCAGCAGAGTGTGTCCAGGGGCAGCACTTCATAGCTGCACACTGACTGGAGATACAGCACTCCTTCCCGACACCACTGCAGCCCACCTTTGTAAGAAGAATACACGCTGTTTGCATGCTATGCCGGCAGTCTACCATCCATCCTAGAGACTCAACGGCACCGGCCCGACTTTAAGGTACTGTGTTCTGCAGGACCTGTGGGTGCCAGTAGCCAGCATGTGCTCCCTTACAGCGGCCGTACCTGAGAAAGAACTTTGGTCTTAGTGACCAAAATGAACTATTGAATCACTAGTGACTTTTGGGCGCATGTTTCCATCGCAATTGTGATCAAGTCTCTCTGGCGAGCCTTTTAGGGATTTGTATCGCATTGCCATGGTCTGCATGGCCACAACCAACCGTTTTTAAAGCATTAGAGACCTTTAACCCCTGTTTCACTATTATACTTTAAAGAAGCATAGTATGAGATCTGCTGTTTGTCGTTTGGGTCAAGCTCTGTTTATAATATAATAATTCATTTTTATAAACATGTGTGGAGTATTTTTGTGGTGTATTCATTGTATTACTGTGTGTGTGTGTTGCACAAATACTTAACACAGTGCCTCTGTTTCTGTTTTTCTTCCTCCCACTAGCCTCCCCTCCCCTGTCCTTTAAATAGAAATAAGGTTCATAAAAGGAATGCCCATCCCAAACTTCCTTTCTAATTATTTGGCAACTTGAGATCGAGGACAAATCCTCTTTAAGGATGGAGACAGGGATAGGAGTAATAAAGAACACCAGTAAGTAATCCAAACATTACTTCCTTGTTCCTGTCTTTTACACACTTTCTGATGATATATTTTGAAAACATGACTCTGACCCAATCCCCGGATTCATAGTTCGAACCAGCCACTCGATGCAACTTTCGTGCAACATCTCTGTTTTAACAAACATCAACCAGAAAGCATAGACCTAGTACCTTCGGACCTAGCATTGGGCTTGCAAAGCATTGAGCACATGGATGTTAAACTTCCCAGTTATCCGCAGTCAACAAATTGGAACCCCCTAGCCATAGTTTCAGCTCTATGAATGTCTAACAAATAAACAACCCATACCTCTGCTGAAGACGAACCTTGCATGGAATGGCCCTTCGGAGTCCTGAGAAGAAACAGCTCTCATGTGAATCATGACTAAATGAGAAATGAAATACCAGCATTTGTAAAGCACACAGCTACCTCTGGAGAGGTGTCCCAGCGCCCTGGGCCGTCGGGAAGATTAAGCAAGCCACTGCCCAGAGTCCTATGATGCTGGGCTAACCTTCCGCCGGGATCAAACCGCAAACTCCCTGGTCCGGAGACAGGCACACCGACTGCTGCGCCATACCTCTACCTGAAAGTACAAGTGATTATTTTTTCTCTTACCAGTTTTGCCAAAACAAACTCTTGAGAAGTTGGAAGGCCGTCGAGCATAACACTATGCCCTGATCACTAAGAAAGGATGGCAAAACCATCATGGGTGGGCCCCTCTGCAGAAGCACAAGCCTGTATTGACACACTTTCAAACAATGTAATCAATTGAGTTCTCCAAGTCTTCTTATCAATAGCATTGCTACTAGAAAGCACACATTCAGGATCAAGAGCTTTTATGCATGTATACATCTGCCTTGAGCATCATCTGAATTGAAAAAATCCTGATGCACCTAGAGAGCAGCTCAACTTAGTGGAAGATTCTATGAGAGAGACAACAGTTGTCCAAGAGACTCAAGGGCTCCAACCCCTCTCATGTGGCTGCTTATTTATTTATTTATTTATTTATTTTGCAATTTATATTGCGCGACTAAACCCGAAGGTGTCAAGGCGCCTACCAAAAAGGATCAAAAAGGCAGAACACAACTACAGGTAGGCCTGCACAAAAAGACGAGTTTTCAGGGCAGTTCTAAATGATTGTAAAGTGGGAAGGGACCTTAATTCCAATGCTTAACTATGGAAGAGATGACTGGAAGCAAAGAACAAACCGGTCCTCTACAAAATTATGTAAAACGTTAAATTCATAGTTCCATGGTTTATTCCTTTTATTCTGAGAGCACATTTGAGAGGAAGAACACATATTGTTTAATGATTGTGAGGTAGACACTAGATGCGAAGCCTCTGAACTCATAACCACCTCCACTGAAAAGTATAAGCTCTTTGATTCTTGGCCTCTCAATCTCTCTGCTGAAAACTTCAACTGGTAGCATGAGAGGGCTCACAGTACCAAATTTCCTAGGGCTGATATGAGACATGCATTTCATTTCATGAAATTTCACAGATTACTGAATTTGGCTCACAGTACCAAATTTCTTAGGGCTGATATGAGACATGCATTTCATTTCATGAAATTTCACAGATTACTGTAGTTTTTATGTTGGATACAATTCTGACAAAACCCGAGGGTGGAAAATTAACACTGATACCTCTTGTTATTGTTAACACTGTATATTGTGTTGCAAATGTGTTTGTATGTATATTTGTAATTTAATTACTGTAATTTTGTGCGTCTTTGTTGCCTTTTATGTCTCACTGGGGCCTGATTAGTTCATTGGGAAAGCTATGCCCGAAGCCATATATCTGATGTGTTTATTGCACATAGCTACAACAAGGGCAGTAGCCCTGACTTATTTATTGGGCAAAGCATATGCTAAAGCTATTATGCCATTAAAGATATAATATTATTACACTGAGTAAAGTTTGTAGACAGTTATTTTGATGCATTGAAGCTCAGATTCCTTTAACAGTCAAATGCTTTTTATTTGTTTTATAATACAGCAACATACAATCAAAAGGAAAAAAAAGGAATTAGTCTTGCCTTGCCTGCTCTCCCCCCCCTCCACATCCCAACCAAGTAAAACAATATAACATTTAAAAGCATTTGCAACATGGATTTGACCATCTGCCTCATGATCACTCTCCAATACAGCACTCAGGCGTCTAGTCTCTACCCACGTACCTCTCCATCCAGCATTCCAAATCCAAAGATTAGCAAATTGTGAATCGCAATTAAGGAATACTTTCCCATTCATTTCTATGGGCCAGGAGGCCCAGAGGAATGAATGGGAAAGTTATTCTCAATTTGCGATTCACAATTTGCTAATCGCAAATTGAGAATAATTTCAAGGGTGCAGGGGTGTCCAAAGAACACCCTGTTGCACCCCTGAAATATGCATGGGTGCACATGTGGCGCACATACATGCCCTAAGGGCATCTATGTGCGTCACATGGCACTTTGAAAAATGCTAAAATGTGCATTTTTCATAGAATTTGCAACTTACCACCAATACCACCAACTAGAAGTTGGTGGTAATTTGCGATTCCTTAAGGACATTTTGCAAATTTTTTTGGCTTCTTGCATTGCATTTAAGGAATCACAAAATTTGCAATTCCTTAAATGCAATCGCAAAATAAGGAATCGCAAATTTTGCGATTCCTTATTTTGCATGCAGATTTGTGTGATACATACCATTTAGCGAAAATGCGTTCGCAAACGCCAGAATTCTGCGAATTTCGGCGTTTACGAACGCATTTGGGCTTGATACATGTGGCCCTTGGTGACTCAATAATGGTTTTAAACCTTTTTAAGAGGTTTACATAATGAACAAAGAATACGTCAATAAGTAAGATGAGTAATATTTTGAATGATAGAAAGAGCGAAGTGACCAAAAGAAAGGCCAATGGGAAAAGCAGTCTGTTGGCCGTTTGGGATAGTTTGTATTCCTGTTTTCTTGATATGCTCAGTTTTGCTGCTGCTCAATGGCAATAAAGACAATCAACCACAACATTTTGCTTTTTTGCGTCATAAAGAAAATTATTTATTCTCATTAGAAGTCTCAGAAAATCGTTAGTGCACTACCAAGCCACGGAAGTATGCTTTGATTTTGGTGTAGTGTCAACACTACCAAATAAAAATACCTTCTAAGCATTTTGGACACTCACTAGTGGATATGTGTATAAAATAAAAATGCACATACACGTGGCATCCAGATTTCTTTGGTATGCGGTGGCATCCAACTTAAATTCATTATAGTACATTTTCGACTAATATTAATGCTCACAAAAAATAATGATTTGAATTGTGGTTTGCATGGCCAATGTTCAAGCAGATCCAATTGTTACCAACGGAAACTCTCGTGGTTTGTTTCTCTTTCGCTAACCACAATAAAAATATGTATTTTTTCAATTCAGTGGTTTGTAGGCCAGGTTTAGAAAACTGCAGCTAGCTCTTTGAAATGTGTGGGTTTGTTCTATGCTTCAGATTTGGGTCGCATTTCCTCAAAAGAAACTTCAAAGGGAAACAGTCGTAAACGCGGAACAGCACGTCAACAGTTAGAAATGTTTTGTATATTCTACGTACCTCCAATTCATTGCACTTTTCATCAGCAGCATATGCTGGGCCTGCTGAGTCTGCAGCGCAAAAGGCAAAATGCGTTCTCTCTGATTGGCCAACAGAAATATAAAGAGGCTTGTTGAAGAAATTCATCTAGACATTCAATAAACTGAAGTTTTAGTGCTGGGCTCGGAAGAAATGACTCCTAAAACCTATAAATTGTGAGTCACGATGTGGCAGAGGAAAGGAGGTGGAGTCATGTGGGGTGTGTAGTAACGGTGCCACCCAGCCCGCACTCTACATTGTATCATGCCTGCATGCACCCGGAGGGCGGACTCGCCAGAAGGCATAAATAAAGGAGCTCAAGACCGCTCGGGGTCTTGGCTTATACATGATTATAAGTATATGTGTGCATTTCTTTGCTGCGACTGAAGTCAGAGTCCTAGCCTCAGCGAGCGTGTGTCCAGCAAGGCCTGGATGCCACATTGGCGAGGAGGCAGGTCCCAGCCACGCCTCTGCCGCATCACACCTGCTTTTGCTTCATCCCCTGGTGCCAAGGAGCACAGTGTGCGGCCCGCCCACATTGCCACGTGGTCGAGCCTGCAGACCCAGGGAGAGAATGCCCGCTCTGGTCGTATACAGAGCTCCCACTGTCACGTGGTCGAGCCTGCGGCTGGCCAGCAAGAGAGAGTGAGGCTGCCTGCACCCCAAGCGCTACTTATCACTGTCTGGCTGCAGCTGCACGTTCACACGCCCAGACAAACAAACAAGCACTGACAGCAGCAAGAACAAATTTAACTTTAGCCAAGGTTCTGCTGATCAGCGCCCACTGCACGCAGGCCACCCAGACAAACCCAGCCATCAAGCACTGGCAAGTGCAACAACACTGTGGTGACCGGCAAGAGCACACCCTGCCCACAGATACGCCACTGTCAGCACAGCAGGTGTCGCTCACACCCAGAAGGATTGCGTTTGAGCAGCCATCAGTGTCCCCAACCCGGATGCAGCTGGTGCTCCTACACCACAGCAAAAGTTCCTGCTACAGGCGCCTCTGCATGCGCCACTGCAACCAGGCCAGGTCATGCCACCCCTGCTTAGCAAACTGGCAGATGCGGCAGCAGCACATTGGAAATCTTGGATTGGTCACCTGGATCTTTTTTTGTGGGCATGAGAGAGACAGATGGTAGGGTGAAACGGTCAATCCTTACGGAGGAGGGGAACTTTATGACTTGTTTGAAACCCTGCCAAATACAGGGCTTGACGACAACTACGAAGAGGTGGTGGCAGCCTTGAACAGGCATTTTGACCCATAGAAAAACCCTGATTTCGAGCGATTCAAGCTCCACCAAGCGAGACAAGGGGAAGCTGAGACCATAGACGTCTTGTACGCTCGTCTATGGAAACTGGCGAGCTCCTGCAGGCTATACGACCAGAGAGAAGAAATGAGAGTGCAAGTCATACAAGGGTGCTGGTCGGTGACGCTGCACCGCCTGATACTCAGGCAGCCGTGTATCACTCTGAACGAGATTCTGGTCTTCCGCAAGGTCCCATGAATTATCCAATGCCCAGCCGGATGAGATGGAAGCGGCCCTTAACCGGCCCACTACTCAGTCAGGAACCTCTCGACCGCCGGTGATAAAAGAAGAGAGGGTAGACACCATTCAGAGTCGACCAGCGGCACCAAGAGGGAATGAGAGACCCTCACAGAAGAATGCATGTGGTAACTGTGGCTTGGATCATCCACCGTCTGGTCGATGTTTTGAGAGGGGGAAGACCTGCTCCCTGTGCAGAAAGCTTAACCATTTTGTGAAAGTGTGTCGAGGAGGGAGAGCGAGAGCAAACACTATGGGACAGAGTGGACTGTCAATGGCAGTTAAACATCTGACGCTGGAAGACCCATTTGAGCAAGTGGACACCACCTCGCTGGGCTATGGTTTAAGCATGGATGACGATGACGTCTTCATAGTATCGTTTGTGAATCAAGAGGGTCCGAGACCTTGGCCTCCACCCATATGCACCATCACAGTGGAAGGTTTCTCAGTCAAAATGCTCAAAACACTTGGGCGTCAGTGAATGTTATGGGTAGTGAGCAATATGACCGACTATCCCTGCGACCCCCGCTCGCACCCTCCAGGGCAAAGATATACACCTATGGCGGGATGGAGCCACTTCCCCTGTGAGGAGTCATAGAGGTTGAAGTATCCAGTGAAGGGCACCGCCTCCATAAGCAGTTTCATGTCCCTGTGGGAAAACGAGGAACACTCCTCAGCTGCCACACGTGGAAGACCTGGAGCTGGTCTTTTTCGCTAACCAGGTGCATGACTTACATGCCCTAGATATACTCAAAGAATTTCCTATGCTATTCGAGAGGCTGGGTTGCCTGAAGGGAAAGCTATTCAAACTCCACATTGATCCAACAGTCAATCCCATAGCTCTGAGGCACTGGAGGGTGACGTTCCACCTACTCCCTCAAGTGGAGTATGAATTACAAAAGCTGGAGCAGTTGGGTGTAATAGAGAAGGTGTCGGGCCCCACCCCATGGGTGTCGCTCCGGGTCATAACCCCCAAGCCAAAGCAACCTGGAGCCATTCGGCTATGTGTCGACATGCGCTTACAAATCAAGCCGTGAAGCAGGAGCAACATCTCACGCCTGCCATGGATGACATTGTGGCAGGCCTCAACGGGGCTTAGTGGCTTACAAAACTCGACCTCAATGCTGGTTATCAGCAGCTAGTATTTCATCCAGATAGCAGGAATATCACAACATTCTCCACTCATGTGGATCTACAATGATCTAAGCAGCTGAGCTTTGGCATATCCTCCGCAGCGGAAGTGTTTCAGACCGCTATAAGGTAAATACTCACAGGATTACAAGGAGTTAACAACTTGAGTGATGATATCCTGGTGTTCTCAAAAACATTAGAAGAGCACCACGTACATCTCTGAGACACCATTCGACGGCTTGTGGAAAGCTGACCTAACCTCCATTGAGCCAAGCACTCGTTTTACCAAGAGTCGGTGGAGTTCTTCGGCTACATCTTCTCTCAAGATGGCCTCCAGGTTCACTCAAAGAAGGCCACTGTCATACGGTTGCCCCTTGACCCACATTGCCAACTGAAGTCTACAGCTTCCTAGGCATGGCCACATATTGTGGCCGATTCATTCCGAATCTGGCATCTCTCTCAGAGCCTCTCCGGACCCTCACAAAATATGGACCACCCTGGGCCTGGACCGTGAAAGGAGACACTGCATTCCATGCTGTGAAGGAGGCTCTCATTGACAAAAAGGTAATGGCATACTTCCAACCCAACAGACGCACCGAGGTGGTGGTAGATGCTAGCCCTGTGGGTCTAGGAGCCTTTCTCATGCAGGAGACAACAGTGAAAGAGTTGGTACCAGTCGCATACAGCAGCAGAGCCCTAACTGGGACGGAGATGCGGTACGCCTAGATAGAGCGTGTAGCCTTGGCTATTAAGTGGGCGTGCCAACAATTCCACCACTCCGGGCAGAAGTGTTGCGTGGTCACAGACCACAAGTCTCTAATTCCCCTCTTTGCAGGCACTTCCAGATTGGCTCTCCCGTGAACAGAGAGATGGGCAGTGCAACTGCAAGCTTATCGCTTTGAAGGCATCTTTCGGCCTGAGGTCAACCACCCGGCTGACTTTCTGTCACGTCACCCGGCCAAGACTGACACATCAACAGGAGGCTTGCTGATGAGGACAACACAAGGAGTTTATCCGTATGATATCTCATGAGGCCTGCCCAAACGTGCTCACGCTTGAAAACATTGCAAAGGCCACCAAGACTGATGCAGGTTTGGCCAAGGTAAAGGCAACGTTGGCGGACCGGAGCTGGCAACACTTTCTCAATGGAGTACGTGCCCTGACAGAAGCTGAAATAATGTCCTGTCAACAACAGTGGAAGGCCTGCAGTGAACTGAACGAAGGACTGCATGGGGTTGTTTTGCGTGGTACCACGCTGGTGATCCCCAGGAGCCTGCAAGAGAGAGTGGTCAGTCTGGCACATCAAGGGCATCAAGGGATCGCAAAAGCTAAAGCCCATCTCAGAAACCAAGTATGGTTCCCTGGCATGGACACTATGATCGAAGAAGCCATCCGCACATGCCACTCATGTAACATCACTGGCAATGACCCAGTGCCATCGCCGGTCATTACTGAAGCACCATGTCCTCCTGAGCCATGGACTGAAGTCAGCAATGATTTCGGATCATCCCCCTATGGACAAAGTACTCTGGTCCTCATTGATTCACACTCCAAAGTCCCGGTGGTAGAGGAGGTGTCATCAATGGCTTTTCCTAAGGTCAAAGCCACGCTCGACTGCATTTTCGCAATCATGGGACTTCCAGAAGAAGTCAAGTCAGATAATGGACCACCCTTCCAAGGGAGAGAATTCCAGGAGTACCTGACGTCCCTTGCAGTTTGACATCGCAAGATCAAGCCACAGTGGCCAAAGGCTAATGGAGAAGTAGAACGCTTCATGCAGACTCTTACCAGGGCTCTAAGGATTGGCATTGAAAAGGGCGAGGATGCTGAGCACTGCCTACAGCAATACTTGAGTGCGTACCATCAGATTCCCCACTGTAAAACACAGTGTACCCCTGCACATCTGTTATTTCGGCAGGTGCCTCGAGACAGCATTCCCACAGGTCCATCCTGGAGCCCACCTGATCTGGGCCAAGCTACTACACAAGCCAGGAGACGGGCTCCTAATGACAAGACAAGCCTAGCGTGCCAGGAGCAAACAGAGGACATCCAAGTAGGAGACAGGGTCATCAAGAAGGACCGGTACCCTGGATGGAAGTCCCACACCCAGTACGAGCCGGAGGTGTTGGAGGTCACCAATGTGTAGGGAACCATGGTGTCGGCCAAGCACGGGACCTGGGTGGTCATGAGGAATGTCTCACGGTTCAAGAAAGTGGGGGCCAGGCTCCCACCTAAAAATGAAGAAACTGGAACGGAAGAGTGGGGAGAAGAAATGGTGCCACGGAGTAACCCAAGGAACGATTATGCAACGGCGCCAATGCGTCCAGAAGGATGAACACCGGCTGGTGTCAAACAGATGAAGCCCAGTGTGAGCACACCGTCATCGGGAAATGACTCAGCAGGGACTAGGGTTGAGAACAACTCCCAGAGCCAGAGGTATGGTCTTCGGCCAAATCCCGCCCCCAGCCAAAGACTGAGAGACTTTGTGTGCTGCATGCCTAAGGACTAAGTCATGAACATTATAAGAACGTGTATCTAAAAGATTGGAGAGATGTAGTGATGGTACCACCCGGCTCGCACTCTACATTGTATCATGCCTGCACGCACCCTGAGAGCGGGCTCACCTGAAGGCATAAATAAAGGAGCGCAAGACCGTTCTGGGTCTTGGCTCATACATGATTATAAGTATATGTGTGCATTTCTTTGCTGCGACCGAAGTCAGAGGCCTAGCCTCAGCGCAGCTTGTGTCCAGCCAGGCCTGGATGCCACAGGGTGATGCCTAAAAAGCAGAGTCTGACCAGGGCCTGACCGGCCATAGCAGGCATCAGGCTAATGCCTGGTAAGCTGGAAGGGTGAGGACTGGTTTTGGTATTGAGGGCCGGTTTTGCAGCAATGCTGCAATATCGCCCCAAAGTAACAAAAGCAGCAGTGTTGGGTGCCGGTTTTGTCAAGCGGCAGTGCATCACGCTTGCCCTGGCCTTGGGGGCCAGTCTGAAAAAAGTTGCCAGGGGTGCTTTTGGATTCCCAGTCCAGTTCCAAGTCTGACAGTAACTCTATATTTATTTGAAAAAAATCTGCAGCAAAGAAATTGTCAACAAGTACGTATGTAACAGTACATCTGTTTTAGATTACTTAATTGGTCGCAAAGAGACTGTATTTTGAAATACCTTACAGGGTTAAGATACCTGCTGTAGAGATCAATGTGAACCCAGCAATTGTGAGGAAATGTTAATAGTGTAAGATAACTCTCGCGGTTAACACCCTTCTGAGAGAGTGCAGTGTTTTGTCCAGTCACAATATTGACTCATAAAGCAGCAGAGAGGATTAATTTGCCTGCTGCAACAGACTTGTGCAACAGACTTGTTGTAACAGACTTGTTAATCATTTATATAGGTTAGAGGGCTACTGCTTTTGACACAAAGATATTTTTTGGGTTATTTTCATTTCATCAGCTGCCAGCCTGCAGCTATTTACTAGCATCAAGGAGCTGCATGCAAACTGCAAGACATGGGTTTAGATCCTTATTGTTTTTTTCTCAATCTGTTAGTAATCTAAGATTGCAAAGAAGGGTTTATTTGGGAAGCAATAATGTCCTGTTTGTACACACAACCACAATCACTTAGTTATGTTTTATATTCTGACTTTGTGTTTCTGCAAACCTTTCACTCTTAACATCAGGGGCGCATAACACATGTGGCACCCTTTATTTCCTTCCTTACGCCCGGTGCAATGAAGGACAGTGTGCTACATTATGGTGAATGCACAGCCCCCAGGGCAGCCATGGACTCGAGCTGCCCTGGGGGCAGTGCATTCACGTGAAATACAGATTGGCTGCTTTACAGGAGCTCCATGTTTCACTGTGTAGGCGGCAACCCACCTTCACTTTTAAACTGGAATAGTGATCCCCTTGCAGGAGGGTGCAGTCAGTGCCTGCACACACCTGCAATGGGATGTCTGGCGGGACCATGGGACCTCCTTCACCGCCTGCAGAGGGCTGCTCTCAGGAGGCGCACTGAACATGCACCTCCTGAGGTCTTCTTTACCTCCGCACCCGTGTCGGTAATACGGCATGGGTGCAGAGGCAAAGGGATTCCCTCTTTTGCATGGGGCAGGCCCCCATGCAAATCAGGGAACGCCCCCTTAAAGATAGCACTGGTGCTTTATGTGCACCAGCTCTATTGATATTACAGAAGGTGCCGCACAAGTGTCTGCGGCCCCTTCCGTAATACCAAAGTGCCCCACGGGCGCGCAAAGCGGACACACATGTCTGTTGCGCCCGAGGCACTTTATTTAATCGCCCCTTAATTTCTACAAGAATGGATGACATGTGATTCATAAAACGTATAACCCTTATTGTCCTATGTACCATTTAGTGACAATGATTTACAAACATGTATGATTTAATGCAATTCTGTGAGTAATGTAAAGTGCTCGCCTCTGACACCCTACACTGGGTTTACGAACTAGCTGAGTAACATGCGGAAACGTTACTTAACCAGCAGAAATTCAGAACAAGTTTTTTTATCCTCTAGCTACTAATATAACTGAATGTCTCATTTAGAGTTTGGTGGATGGATTACTATGTCACAACAAATGTGATGGATATCTTGTTCGCCTTATTGCAGTGCATTTTTTTGTGATGTTCAAAATCTATATCCTGATGCCATTTTCATCCATGATCGCACACAAATTTATTACAAACATGAACAACTAAAGTGGTCCTATGACCACAGGTTAATAAACAGAATTTACAAGGAGGGGGCAGTAGGTATTTTCCACGCATCGCCAAAATTTGAAATAGGCTGTGGACTGCATGTCCCAATATAACGGGTTGAGGAGTTACTCCCATCACAAGATATGTAGAAAGGAGATACCAGTTTCCTCTCTTGCTGTCCTACGTGTCACCACCAATGTCTCTGGAGGGTGCTAGAGGAATATAGCATGGTGCAACGCATGCAAATACATTGCATGCTAATACAACGTGGTCGATACAAAGACCACATTGTTAGTACGCAATACCTTTACATCGCAAGTCATTACAATGACTTGCTGTAGGGGGCACGCTGGACTTAGGAATAGTGTTATTTACAATTCCTACTCCAGTTTGCACAACAGCAGGGAATATGTTGGATTTTATATCCAATAATTTTGCGCCCCTACAGCAAGTCATTGTAATGATTTGTGATGTAAAGATATTGTGTACCAACAACAGGGTCGTTGTAACAACCGCATTGTAATAGCACTGCGTTGTGGAAACAGTGTTGTAAATGCTGTTTTCTGTGCTAGAGATGCAGTCTTGAGGGTTCATGTAAATTAGGGGATCTTTAACAGAAATACTGGGGAATAATTGGAAAAAATGGTTGGTGGGGCAATTGGTACTTACATCCACCCGCTTTCCTGCGTTCAAATCCACGCTCAATGGTCTTGATTCACAGGGGTATACGTACACTTTTGTGTAAATTTTCTATTTTTCGATATTCTCAATCTATAGTTTTAATAGTAACTTAATGACTGAAGAGACTCTGGACGAGGAACTCTGCACATAAAAAGAGAGGACTGTCCTATTGTATTATCTATAACGTTGTTCATCAGACTGCAAAGTCTCCGCTGTCAAAAATGTACTATTAAACCATAGCACCTCTAGTAATATCACAGATGTTGATCCCACTGTGGGAAACACAGTGTTATTAAGAATGTCGATTAGAAGGAAAAATAGTACAGCTGTCAAAAAAATGCAAAGAGATTTTTTCCTAAAGGTAAATATGTTATATCTAATTCCTAAGGTTCTTGAGCGGTCAGAATACTGGATAGTATCCTGCATATGTACTCTCTTTTACTACTGGTGTCCAAGGGCAACCAATGTTATTGTACTCCAAATGGATGACCAACACATCCTTTGTGGGCACTTGAGGCCCCAGGGGTGGTGATGTCCATTAGTAAAACTTACTCTAGAATGCAGTAGAAATTTGAAACATAGAGAATGACACACTAAATAGCACTCAATAAAGTCACTGTCCATCCTGTGCTATTTCTTTAAAGAGGGATCGGGAGAATTAACGGGTAATAGCACTAGCTGATAATAAATTGCAACTAAACTTCAATCATTTATATTTGAAATTAATTCAATCCTTTAACATGCAGATATAGCATGAATGTCACCAACAAAACTTCTAGGAGTATCAAGTTGTCACTTGATTTTTCTTGTGCCAACATGTAGTCAAAAATCAAACATGGCACTTTGTTATTGCATATGTACTAACAGCGTAATAAGAATAATTTATAGAGCAAGCAATTTATATCCTGCTCAGAATAACAGCATTTTAAAGGGATAAGGCCATTGTCCTTTCGGGCCACAACTCCTCTTCTTCCACAGCAGTAGGTACAGACCATGTTTGAGTTATTGAGGCAAACACCCTTTGCTTAGTGAATCACTCATATGTCCTATGAGGATAAGGATGGGATGACCCAATCTGATAATCTTTGAATTGCAGATTTAAATTGGTGGAACTGAGCGTTGAAAGAACTGAATATCCTAAATGTTTCCTCCTCATGAGCTGCTATAACCCTCCAGCTTCTAAACAGATATATATTTATCATCAATGGTAACTGCATAATTATTGAGTGAAACCAAGGTGTTCAATATCTCCGTTCAGACCTTTATGATAAAGGTGATTAAGGTTATTGCTCTATGTATTGGGAAAGAACACTATGGTTAGTGCTATTTTTGGAGATTTGTGAAAATTATAGCAACTATTTTCTTTGGAGGGTTGTACATGTTGCAAAGAGGTAAGTGAAAGTGAGTTCCATGTCCACAGTCGAAGGATAGGTGCTGAAATAATTCAAGAAAATGGGCCTGCAGTCTTTTTTTTCAACGATATTTTTATTAAGTTTTCCAGCATACAACCTGAAACAGCACCAGCACAGCATCCCTCGCAGGGGAATAGTATAAATCAAGAAGCTTATAATTGTTTAACCAGATGCTTTGCAGAGTATAAATCTAGCTCCTTTCTCAAAGAGTGGCTTACATGTAGGGTAGAGTTTCTCATGATACCGGAGCTTGGAGTGGGTTCTTTCAAGCATAAAATGCAAGCAAACAGTTCTACATATGTTTCATCTTCTTTCTACGATGGTAACTTTCCTACGCCTTCCAGTCCGAAGGTGCTACATGGAGTGAACACAAATCATATACAAACATTTCCCAAACGGGACATATAGTAAATAGAAAACGAAATAACCGCCCCCCCTGTTCCCACCCCCACCCCTACCATGGTGGCGGCAACATTCATACAGTTTAATTATCTTACTATACTTGAACTCAACTCAAAATTGAAGGAGATGAAGGGCCCTGATGGGCGAAGGACTAACAGCTGATGGAAGTCCCCCTGAAAGAAAAGTAACTAAGGGGCCTCCCTGGAATTCAAAGTTCTTATAGTTGTCCCTGAAAATGTTTGATATGCGTTCCAGGCTAAGCAGTTTCCATAGACAAGAGTGCCAAAGGGAGATGGCTGGCGCTTCTTTCCACTTCCAGGCGGCTGCCAGGGTAATCTTAGCTGCTCCTATACAAAGCCACATAATAGTTTTCTAAGCTTGGGTCTGATGTTCTAGGGAGGAATCACGAAGCCTCAAAAGGATACCCACCATGGTAGATGGGATGGGATATCCATTTCCAACATGTCCTTTATATGTGCCAGAATTTCTTCCCAGAAAGGGAGGATAGTTGGGCAGTCCCACCATATATGTTGAAAATCCCCATGTAGTCCGCACACTCTCTAGCATCTATCTGAGGTGTTGGGGAAGATCTGCCTAAGCTTGGACGAATGTAGGTACCAGTCCATCATGGTCTTCAGGTGAGCTTCACGGAGCTCTGTGGAATGATTGAATCTTATGATGTCGGACCATAAATGTGTCCATTCGTCATCAGAAATAGCAAGCTGTAGCATATCTTCCCACATGGATATATATACTGTGGGCGCGGGCAGAGTGTGGTAGTGAGTAGGAAGTTATATATGAACAAAATCACCCCTTTCATAGAAGTAGTCTTGGTGAGGAAGGCTTCAAATTTTGTGAGAGGACGAGTAGCTGCCTCCCGCACCTGAGGTATAAGGGCCCAGTGCATCAATTGGGCATAGTGGCACCTTTCTGTGTTCCCTAGTTCATAGTCCTGTTTGCAATCATCAAAAGTGAGAGGCTCAAAATTATGAAACTGGGGTGTCAAGGCAAGGCATCCTCTTTCCCGCCAGGCGTCAAAGGGCCCCCATGTAGGGCCGGGGGGAGTGTTGGGTTAAAGTGGAGTGGCGTTAATGGAGAGGGGAACAAAGTCCACCTGTCATCACCTGCGACTGAGTCCCATACTCTTAAAGTGCTGCACGTGGGAGTGCTGATGTATGTATTCTTAGGTCTGTTTTTTTTGGGGAGCCCGACGAGGTCCCATACTGTCCTTCCCGTCACACTGCGATCCATATGTAACCAATGTTTATCGGATTCCTGCTTAGACCATTCAACCAAGACTCTCAACTGTGCTGCTTTGTAATATAAGTGAATGTCTGGGAGACCAACTCCCCCCTCCTTGCAAGAGCGATGCAATAGGGAGAAGGAGAAGCAGGCGCGCCCCCTTCTGCCAGATAAAGCGTAGGATCATAGCCTTCACTCGTCGAAAGAAGTCCCCCTCCAGTTCTTTAGGCAAGGCCTGAAATAGATAAAGAAGCTTAGGAAAAAATGACATTTTTTGGCATGTTTTCGGCCTAATTATGACAGGAAGAGAGGCTTCTACTTTGTGAGTTCTGTTTGTATTCTAGTAAGGATGGGGGGGGGGGAATTGGCAGCTTATACCTCCTCTAGTTTTGGTGTTAGCTGGACTCCCAAATATTGAATAGATGAAGTAGCCCATGGCAGAGGTGTAAGAGACTGGAGCCTGCGGACTTCCGCTTGCGGAAGGGTGAGATTGAGAATATACGATTTGTCTAAATTTATTTTAAGGCCTGCTACTGCTTCAAAGCGTTCAAGCTCCGAATTCAAGTGTGGGAGGGACATGGCAGGTTCAGAGAGGGACAAGAGGACATCGTCCACGAATAGGGAAATTTTATGCGACTCCCCCGTGAATGGTAACCCCTGGATTCCAGGATTAGCCCTAACCACTAGCGCTAATGGCTCAATACTAAGAGTAAGGGTGAGAGGGGACACCCCTGTCTAGTGCCTCTAGAGTGGATAAAGGAGGGTGATTGTACCCCGTTGACCACCACTTTAGAGTGGAGTGGAGATAATTAGCTCGAATCACATTAAGAAATTTAGGTGAAAATCCGAATGCTGTAAGTGTGTGGAATAGAAAAATCCAATCAACCATGTCGAAAGCCTTCTCAGCGTCTAATCCTACTAAAACCGCAGGAATTTGGCATCTGTTGGCCTTCTCTATCAGGTGTATAATTCGACGGGTGTTAATGTGTGTTTGGCGCCCTTAAATTAATCCTGACTGGTCAGGGTGTATGAGGTGAGGCATGAGGTCATTTAGTCGTTTGGCTATAATAGAAGAGCACAGTTTCACATCAAGATTTAATAAGGCAATAGGCCTATGAGAGGCGCAGCCATGAGGGTCCTTCCCTGGTTTGGGTATCACCGAGATCATGGCCTCGGAGATGGTGCCAGAGGTCTCGCCCTCCTCTGCCATCTTGTTAAAAAGGTGTGCACGGTGAGGGCTGATGTCGGGTGCAAATGTCTTATAGAAGAGGGTGGTATATCCTTCTGGCCCAGGAGCTTTGTGGGGCTTTAAGGCCATAATAGCAGCGTTAACATCGTCTACGGTAATAGGAGCGGTGAGTAATTTGTTCCATTCGTTCCATTCAGCAGACACCTGGGGCAGGGGCAATGTCTGAAGATAGTCCCGTTGGATATCCGAATCTAGGGCTTCCCCAGCATATAGGTTTTCATAAAAGGAACCAAAGATCTCAACTTTGTCCTCGTCTCTATGTGTAATTTCCCCAGAGGGCCCCTGAATGCCTCCTATGTACTCTCTCTCTCGTTTATCTTTTAGCTGTCTGACAAGGTGATTACCAATTTTGTTGCCCTGGGTATATGATAAATGCCGTAGTTTGAGAAGCGTGAACTCTGCCCTATTATTGTAAGTAGCCCGGAGTATACCTCGGAGCACTGTTAGGTTGCGTAGGGTTTGCCTTGTGGGATTCGATTTTTGGGTGTGTTCAAGAGAAGACAGCTACGTCTCCAGTTGCTCCCTCTCTCTGATGCGCTGCATATTTAGTGCTGCATTAAGGGCAATACATTTCCCTCTGAAGACAGCCTTAAACGTGTCCCAGGTGGTGTACTCCGACGTGTCCTCCAGCGTTTTGATAGCAAAGAATTCAGTAATGGTTTCTCTTAATTTGGTACAGGATTCCTTGTCTCGAGCAAGCGACGACGGGAAGTACCATCTGGGAGTAGTCGACTCGTTCCCACACCAAGTGAGACAAATAGAAAGTAGGCTATGATCTGATACTGAGAGGGGGAATATCTTGGCCTCTTGCAGGGCACCCTGCAGGGACTGGCTAATAAAAATGTAATCGAGCTGAGAATATGTACTATGAACGTGTGAATAGAACGCGTAGTCGGGTAGAGAGTGCGTCAAGTGTCTAGGGGTCCCATGTCATGTATGCGCTGTTGTGTGTCCATGGAAAAGGAACCCATGTACGAGCGTTGTGAGTGTGTACAGTTTGTTTTAGAGAGACACAGTGGTCCCCATTTATGAGAACTGACGAATCGCTGCGACATAACAGCGATGCAACAGTTTTCACTGCGCCCTCCTTGCGACAAGATGTTTGTGCCACATTAAGTGTACGGCGCTCCATGTTGCAGGGAGTTACAGATCCATAAGTATTACTGACGTATCTGTAGGCACATAACTGACGCATTGCTGGGGTGTGTCTGAAAACAGACGCAACCTCAGCAATGCGTCCTTTCACACTTGCCCCATGTGAAAGGGCCTGTGTCAGTCTTTCGCCTGCTGTGAGACACTTTTGACACGGTGGCATCCTAGAAGTGGTGCAGTGAAATCTGAAAGATTTCACTGCACCACTTCTACGAGGCTTTTTACCTGACGCAAATATAATGTAGTGCAAGGCTTTACAAAGAGAAACATCTGCTTAGATGCATCACTTTGTACATAGGGCGCAACGTGGTGCGTTTTTTATGCTGCCGGTGCATCACAAAAGGTGAGGCAACGTCGATGCAAATGTGTCGCAAGGCCTCATAAATAAGGCCCAGTAGTTATCTACATAGCATCTGGAACCATCCAAAGTAATTTTTCAAACTCACACCTGCTGTGTTTTTGTTACACTATAAGATTGTTGTAGGACTTGGCCCCTTCTGCAGGGTCATCCCCAAACCTTTTGACTTCACCCTCTTAAATTCTGAGCCCATTTTTGCTACATTATACGACTCTGTACCACTGCTAAATAGTGCTAAAGTGCTCTCCCCTTTACACATGGTGAAATTTGCTTGCCCCCAATTGGCACATTTAATGTACTTGTGTATCTCTAGTAAAGTGGGTACTACATGTACCGAGGGCCATTAAATGAAATGCTACTAGTGAACCTGCATCTTTGATTGTGCCACCCACTACAGTAGGCCTTTAAATATTTTTCAAACCTTCCAGTTGCAGTCTGGTGTGCAGCTTAAACTGCCATTTGGACCTAGCAAAATAAACCTTTAGCCAGGTCTAAACCTTGCTTTATAATATATAGGTAACCCCTCGGGTAGATCCAAAATAGCCCATAGGACAGGGCACAGTGTACTTAAAACGTTGCATATGCACATTTTACATGTACTAGTAGTGAAAAACCTTTACATTAATTTTTCCATACTGCAAGGCCTGCCTTTCCCATAGGAAAACATTTGATTGAATTATTACATTTAACCCCTTCAGCGCGGCGCGAATTTTCACGCTGTGCTGAAGGTTCTATTGAGCGGGCAGGGCCGTGACGGAGCGGTTCCATCATGCGCACAGCCCAACCGACGCTCATGATGGAACCGCTCCGTCATGAGCGCCAAAGGGGTTAATAAGTGATAACTTTTCATTGAGAGCAGGTAAGAATGTTGAGTTTAAACTGTAAAACCCTCTGCAATGTTAAAGTCATATTTAAGTCACAATTCCAAAAATGTCACTTTTAGAAAGTTACTAATATTTTAAAAAGGGGTACTCCTACACCATAGATTTCTCCCTATTTTAGTGGGACCGCGCAAGCATTCCATGTCTCCTTGACCAATGAGGGCTCTTTGTTTCCTTCTCGAGATTCTCAATGCTGCTCCTCACTTACCACTACCTTTAATACTGCTATAACCAATACATTTATCTCTTCCATAATCCACACTGGCATGTAAATACAAGCAGACAATCATAAATAATAAAAGTACTGCAAGAGTGAGACTTTTTGGCTATGGTTCTTTGCATATGACCACACGTCGATAACGACGCAGGACCCTCTGTCATAGCCTTGCAGCTCCTCGGACTCACCGCTGTGCTCCGCCTCCTCAAGAAGGGAACTTGCAATGCTCCACAACCCGGATTTATGATACTCTTGTTCAGGGGGCCTAACTTGGTCCTTGTATTCGACCTACACTCCATCATGGTCGGCCTGAACTTGTGCCTTTGTCCCGGTCCAATGCTTCCAGGCACTATTTTCACTTAAAGGTTTGAAATTACATATCTCTAGTTCTACTGATTGGATTTTTGTCATTATGGTGACAAATAATTCATTATATCATAATTTATTTTTCTAAAATGGTTGATATCTTTCTTGTGTTTTGCTTTCACTCTATTACTGTTTGAAGCTCTGCAAAAATACTTTAAAAAGTCCCTCTAAGTTAAGCCTGAATGCTTTATGCCTTACTGCCAGAGGGTTAAGCACAGGTTAATGTGGGTATTGCTCGTGTTTCACCCTGACAGACATTGTGGTTGCTGCTTGGGTTTCAACCCACTCAACCAGTAACCCAATTTCCAACAATTTTCCAGATAGAGGTGAGGCATTATGCAGGTACACAGTTTCACCACATTTCCAAAGTGCATGTGGCATACCACTGCAGAGATTAACAGGCTTCTGGCCTTGAAATTATTATTGCTAACATTACCAAAAATAGAAAAGAGCCTTCACCCCACAATTCTGTCGAATTTCCCATCTCTATGATTTGCTGAGATGCACCTAATACTATTAAGTTAGGAATGTCATGGCTTTGTTGGGTAAGTGATGTGTTGGATGTATGTCATTACTACACGGTTTCTACACCGCGCTACCATTACAATGCAGGTATCACAACGCAAGTCGCTGGATTTAGGAATAGTACGATTTACTATTCCAACTCCAGCCTACGCAACAGTAGGGAAGGTGTTGGAATAGTAAATCTACTATTCCTTAGTCTCTAGCGCCATCCAGCGCAAGTCGTTGTAACGACTTGCGTTGTGATTCCTGCGCTGTAATGGTAGCGCGGTGTAGAAACCGCGTAGTAATGGATGTTCCCCGATGTGTTACTTCAAATGCAGTAATCATGAACTAAAAGTACCAATATCAATATAACTTTGGAAATTTCAGGGTACAGAATTACTGCAGGATTACATGCAATCCCAGTTAGATAGATCCCCTATGGAATGGAGAACTGTATGGTAAATCAGCATTACTGCAGCGATCTCGGCATGCCCTTCCCAAATCCCATGCCTTTTTCCAGGTGTTAAAGATAAAGGGCCTGATTTCAATGACGGCGGTCTTGAGACCGCCATCACGTTATGCAGCCTCCTCAAAGGTCCGGCCGCCTGATTACAGTATGTGCAGTGAGACAGCCAAAAGGCCACCGCCACCACTGCCGACATTTCCGCTACCATAGCGACAGAGACGGCCAATGGAGGCCATCCCATGCAGCTCACCGCCAGCCCAGTTGCGAGCTGCCTTTACACCGAACAGTTCATTGTGGGGACACCACCATGCGAGAATCAGCTGAAAGGCAGGTAATGAGCTGAAGTAATGGCTTGAGGGCAAATGTGCCCTTGTTTAATGTAGCTGGTGCTCATGTAGTAACTTCCAATGCCTCCAGGTCGGGTGCACGCAATGCTTCACTTGCACAGCAGAATGCAAGGAAAAAGTGCTCCCGAATGGCTGGAGGCACCCCAGTATGGCCGGCATTAGCTTCCGGCTCATTTCCAGACCCAAAGCGTGCCGCCGTCATGACTCCGCCACCCACACACTGCCAGCTCTGTGAAAAACTCTTAATATAGCAGGCAGAAGACCACCAGATCAGTGGTTTTCTTGGGACCACTGCCGCGATGATACATCGGTGGGACCTCTAAACTCAGAATCTGGGGCCTCATTTATGAAAAGTGACGCATCGCTGCGAGAAAACAGTGATGTGTCACTTTTCATTGCGCCCTCCTTGCGACCCCAATGATGCGTCAAATTTACAATATGACGCATCATTGCGCAAGGACTTACAGATACGTCAGTATTTCTGACGTATCTGTAAGCGCAAAAGTGAAGCATTGCTGGAGTATGTCACAAAAAGTGACGCAACTCCAGCAATGCATCCTTTCACATGGGGCAAGCCCCATGTGAAAGGGCCTGCGTCAGTCTTACGTCTGCTGTGAGGCAGGCGCAAGATTTTGACGCAAAAGCGTCCTAGAAGTGACGCAGTAAAGTCTCATAGATTTCACTGCGTCCCTTCTACGACCTTTCTTGCGTCAATACGCCCCCCTTGCATACATTATACCTGGCGCAGGTATAATGTGGCGCAGGGGTTTACAAAGTGACGCATCTACCTAGATGCGTCACTTTGTAAATATGGCGCAACAAGGCGCATTTTTTACGCCACTGGTGCAACACAAAAAGTGACGCACCGGCAGCGTAAAAGTGACGCACAGCCTCATAATTGAGGCCCCTGGCACTTAGTCCTTCAAATTTGAGTGGTAGAAGTTGTCCATCTAATCACATGCAAATCACATGCAGTAATTGCATACAATAACTCCACGTACAATATTGATTTAAAATATCAAAATTGTAGGAAGGTTGTTTTATTGTCAAAAAATTCTACAGGCTTTACATTTAATCCTTAAATACCTAAATAGTGCAGAAGTAGTCTAAGGAGCTTCCACCTGATGGAAATGTAAAGAAAAGGTTTGTTTTGCTAATAGCATATATGTCTGTTCTAAAAAAAGACACAAAAGAAACGTTACTGAAATGTGTCAGATTTAGATACACTTACATAAACATATTTTTACAAGTGAGGTAACATAAACTTCCGTGAGAAAGACATCAAACTTTCATGCTGAGGTATCAGTAGCTCGGGCGCCAAGTTCTGTAACATTATCTGCTGCATGTCAGTTTCATAGTTATTAAATACCTTAGGTATGACATGTGTTTTGTTGTTTGAGAATGTTTCAGTACTCCTGAAAGGGGCCGAATTACCACTAATAGGGACTGTAACGCATCGAGTATCTCTGCCTTGACACGCTATGGGAGAGAGTCAGTGTCAATTTGCCCCACCAGAGCACCACACATATGTATCATCACATGCAACAGTGGGATTTCTCCTACAGGTCGAGGTTAGGTCAGGAAGAACTTGAGAGCCCTGTGATTGTGTTCTATTGGCCAATCCCAAGTAAATCAAGGACAAAAGCCCAAACCAGCAGCCTCAGATCTCAGGTGTGGCTGTGTTGGGTTATAACCATCTGATATAGGCTTAGACACAAACACGAGCAAATATCAGTTAAGTAACATTTTTTTAAGTTCAAGAAAATTTTATTTGATAATAATAAGAGAGAAAACCAGGTGTCAAAACAAAGTACAACGTGATAACAAGTGAAAAAATCTGAGCAGAATAAAACAATCATACAAATGTAAGCATTATAATCAAAGAAATCTGGGTGCAAAAATGAGAAAGAAGGGAAAGGAAAAGAGAAAACACATTAAGCATAAAATATGAAAAGCATGAGAACGTTGGAAAAAATTGGTACAATAGAGGATAAGTGGAATGTATCGAGCAATTAAGGAGGTTTAGGAACTTCCTGTTGTGGAGGCGGAGGGTGAAACAAGCGTTTACTACATGAGTCCAGATAAAGTGTGACAGGAGTCCACAGGTCCATGCGCTTTGTAGCCATACATGGCGGAAAAACATGAGCAGTATCGAGTCTATGATTATGGCATACATTAAACCACCATGCTTTGAAGGAAATCTTGGAGAAGTCTTTCCAGTTGACCGTTATTTGTTGGAAGGCAGCAGCAAGTAATAGGTCAATGATCTGGGGTTTTAGATCAACGTCATCCCAACAAGGGGAAAGGCTCCCCATAAAGATATGTGTGTGAGAAAAAGGAATGGAGGTGTGGAAGATTAAATTAATTTGAGCCCAAACCTGCAGCCAAAAATTACGGACATGAGTGCATAGAAATAACATATGAAATAAATTAGCTTGCGATGATGAACAAGACCAACATGTGTGGGGAGTGTTAGGGAAGCGTTTGTGGAGGTCAGAGGGTGTGAAGAGAAGCCTATTGTAAATAAAAAACAAGGTTTGAGTGAGGGTTGCTGCTCTGGAAGACTTGCGGAGCTTGATCCAGATTTTGTCCCAGAAGGAAGTCGACCAAGAGACAGACAGATCATGCTCCCAGGACTCTTCCACTTTAGATTTAGACCTGGGGGTCTCACCGGTGTGAAGATATTTGTAAATTGCAGCTGCTTTTGGTGTAGTACGCAAGAAGGAATGAAGTGTGGAAGTGGAGGTAGGTGAAGCAGGAGGTGGGCAGGACTGAGAGAGGCTATTGTATTTTGTTAAGACTGTGTTTTTAAGCAAGTGGTATTTACCGGCAAAGGAGGCGGGTAAGTCATGGAGGGAGCGGAGGGTGTCAAAGGATAGGATGGAGGAGTGAGAAAAAAGTTGGGAGATCCACTGCAGCCCTCGGGTATGCCAAGTTTTCCAAAAAAAGGGTCTGTCACGGATGAGTAAGGATGTATTATGCCATATGGGGGAGGAAAGGAAATCAGCGATGGTAGTAGGGGGTGAGTGAGTGAAAGAGAGGAGTAATTTAGTGGTGAACTTATGGATCTGAGTAGAAATAGAGGCGGGTTTACGAGAGAAGGAGAGGTATTCAGCAAAGGTGAAGGGAGAGAGAAGGAGGCGTTCAAATTTGGCCCATAAAGGACATGGGGCGGTAGGGTCTTGTAGCCAAAAGGAGGCCTGCCTCAACTGGAACGCCTTGTGGTAAGCTGGGAAGTCTGGAAAGTTAGCCCCCCCTTCTGATTTAGGACGAATCAGACGTGCTAGGGACATTCGTGGTTTCTTTTTATTCCAAAGAAAGGAGATTAGAATAGAGTTAATCTTTTTGAAAAATTTGGAGGGTATAGGGACCGGAATATTGGAGAGGGTGTAAAGAACGAGGGGAGACAGCATCATTTTAATGGTATCCAGGCGACCCCACCAGGATAGGTAAAGGGGATGCCACTTGGATGTGAGATCCGTTAATTTTTGAATACATTTGGACAAACACAGGGAAACAGTATCTGGAATGGTAGGGGTAACATGCATCCCTAGGTATTTGATATTGGAGGGTTTCCACGTGAAATTAGAGGCGGCAAAATCAGGTTGGAATGTGAATTTAGTCAAGGGGAGGATCTCACATTTATCATTATTGAGTTTATAGCCAGATATTTGGGAATAAGCCTGGACTTCAGTAAGAAAGGCAGGAATGGAAACGGAAGGGTCAGAAATAAATAGCAAAATGTCATCCGCATAGGCGGCTAGTTTGATGTGGGAATGTGACAGTTGGAAACCATGAATGGAGGGATTTTGACGAAGCTTGGAGAGGAAGGGTTCTAAAGCCAAATTAAAAAGAAAGGGAGACAGGGGACATCCTTGGCGAACACCTCTTTTTAGATCAAAAAAGGAAGATATCTGCCCGTTAGCACAAACCGCTGCGCGTGGGTTAGAGTAAAGTAGCGAGATTAAGGATATAAAAACAGGACCAAAACCAAACCAACGGAGGGTGTGAAATAAATAGGTCCATTCAACCCTATCAAAGGCTTTTTCGGCATCGAGGGCAATGGCCGCAAGGGGATGGGGTAATAGGCGAGATTTAGAGAGGATGTTGAAGAGAAGTCTGGTGTTGTCAGTGATAAAACGGCCTTTGACAAAGCCCGACTGTTCCTCACCCAAAAGGTCTGGAAGAAGAAGGTCGAGACGTGCTGCCAGAGACTTTGCAAAGATCTTATAGTCAATATTGACCAAAGAAATTGGCCTGTAATTCTTGCAGTGTTGAGGATCCTTCCCCTCCTTGGGTATGAGGCAAATATGGGCGTCAGAAAAAGAGCCTGAGGAAGAACCCAAGGAGAGGAAGGTGCCAATAAGGGAATGGAGTCTAGGGATAAGGAGCTGTGAGAAGTGGAGGAAAAATTCTACTGTGAAGCCGTCCGGCCCAGGGGCCTTGTCTTTTTGGAGGGTTTGAAGTGCTTTAAGGAGTTCTTGTTGGGATATATCAAGTTCTAAGTGAGAGAGGTCAAGTGGAAAGTGAGATGGTTTTTGAATAGAGGAGAAAAAAGTGTCTAGAGAGTGGGAAGAAGGCTGAGTTTCAGAAGAGTATAAGGTCTTGTAGAAGGTAGAGAATTCGGTGAGGATGTCTGCGTCTGTGTGTTTGAGGTTTGAATTGGTGTCGTAGACTGATTCAATGTTCAATTTATTATGTTTCACCTTGAGATAATTGGCTAGGATCTTGCCAGCCTTATTTTTGCCACCATAGAACTTGGCACTAGATTTTAATAAGTACAAGGATGCATTGTCCGTAGATTTTTTGTTAAATTTCATCTTAGCGTTAACCAGGGCGGTTAGAGTTTGCTGTGAGCGGGAGGTGAAATAAGAATGCTCCAATTTCTTAATATCCAAAAGGATAGCCTTAGTAAAATCGCGAGCAGCTCTACGTTTTTTAGCAACAAATCCAATAATGAAATCTCTCGCCGCCGCTTTAAAGGCATCCCAAATGGTGTGTTTGGGGACAGGGGAGTCATCATTTAGGGAGAAGAACTCATGGGAGAAGGAAGTGAAGGAGGTGGTAAATTTAGGGTCCAGGAGGAGAGAATTATTGAAACGCCAACGTTTAGGGCCCGTTGATTTTGGTAAGATGTCCAATTGAACTAATGTAGGGGCATGGTCAGAAAGTAAAATTGGACCAATTTCCGCATGGGTGAGAGTTTGGGCAATGTTGTGGGTAACAAAGACGTAATCAATTCGGGATTGGGAATGGTGACATGGAGAGTAGAAGGTAAATTCTTGAAGGTCTGGATTGCAAAGACGCCAAGCATCAGTGAGTTTGTGCTGGGAAATAGCTTGAGAGAAGGATTTATGAGATTTGTTAGGGGTGAAGTGTGCTTTAGAGTTCCTATCTAGAAAGGGATCCAGGGGCTGATTGCAATCACCTGCTAGTATAAAATTATCATCGATGAACCTGGTGATGTGTTGAGAAAATGAGTGCCAAAAAGTGGGATCACCAGTGGTAGGGGCATAAACATTTAGGAGAGAAATTGGAACATTCTTGACAGAGAGTTTAGCATATATCCATCGACCTTCGGCGTCTGACTCTTGAGCAAGCAGGGAGTGGGAAAGAGCCTTGTGACATAAAATAGCAACGCCATTACGTTTACCATCCCCAGGAGAGTAGTAAACATCCCCCACCCAGCTTCTTTTCAATTTAGCAGATTCTTCAGCAGATAAATGGGTTTCTTGTAAAAAAGCAATGTCCACATTCAAACGTGAAAGATGAGATAAGATTCTTTGTCGTTTGATAGGGGAATTAACGCCCTTAACATTCCATGTGAGTACTTTCAGAGACATATCATGTCAAAGAAGAAGAAGAAGTCAAAAGAGAAAAAGGGAGTGCAAAAAAGACCCAGAAGATTAGAAGGATCAAGGAGATCAGGGAAATCGATGAAAGTCAGTACAGTGCAATAATGAGCAAAAGGAGAAGTAGAAAGAAAATAGGGTAGTAAAGAGGAAAAGAGAGGCGAATAGTTTGAAGAAGAGGATAGAGTAGTCCGTGAAATAGTTAGAATGATAAGGAGAAGACAGGAATAGAAAAATGTTCGAAAACCAAAAAAGAGAGACACCTGTGAAACAGAGGACATTGGGAAACTTAAAGGTGAAAAAGATACAAGAAGGAAAGTGAACAACCAGGAGAGAAGAGGAAACATACTTACGGAGGGTAGAAATGAGGAGGATTGATCACCAGGGGGAGGAAGCGCGAGGAAGTGGATGAGGGGGGGGGCGCCAGGCAGAGGAAGCAAGCGCCAGAAGCGAACGAACCAACAGGTC
This sequence comes from Lissotriton vulgaris, assembly GCF_964263255.1. Lineage (NCBI taxonomy): Eukaryota > Metazoa > Chordata > Amphibia > Caudata > Salamandridae > Lissotriton > Lissotriton vulgaris. Next base: position 1,591,645,781 of record NC_141695.1, on the reverse strand, counting down.
GGGGGGAAAACGCCATACTTTTTGTGAGACCTGCAAGGAAAAAAAAAGGGGGGGAAACCAATGGTAAGGAGAACAAATGAAAGAGGATGAGAACAGAACAATAATGAATTACAATGAGGTGAGTGAAGAAAACAGTGGGGAATCGTACTAACTAACGAACAAGGATATGAGATAAACGACGGAGAAAGAGGGGGAGAACAGGGAAACAAGAATGGCCAGAAAACGTGGCATAAACCAACAGTAATACATTTAACAATGCAAGACAAGTGTGCAGTTTGATTGAAACTTCAACGCTTCTTCACGCAGGAATCATGGCGGGAAAGCTGAGGAGGAGCTAGAAAAGTCCATATCAGAGGCTTGGGTTGCATTCAAAAAGCTTCGGAGACGGACAGGATCCTCATATGTTGTAGTTTTGTTGTTGTAGGTCACTCTGAATAGGCAAGGATGGAAAAGACCATATCTGGCTCCAATGGCCCGAAGTTCTGGCCGCATATCCAAGAAGGCCTTGCGACGGCTGGCTGTGGCTCTTGCATAATCCTGCGCAAAGAAAAGATTGGAGCCCATCCATTGAAACCGAGGTGATGCACGAGCCGCTGAGATAACTTTGAGGAGGTCAGTGTATTCTAAGAAGTACATAATGACACCTCTTGGTCGCGAAGAAGGAGAAGAAGTGGAGGGAAGGCGACCCAACCTATGTGCACGCTGGATATTAAGGATAGTATCCTCAGGTAGATGAAGTAGCTTGGGTAGAAATGATTTGAAGAAGGCAATGGGGTCACTCCCCTCACAATTCTCCGCCAGGCCGTAGATACGAAGATTGTTGCGTCTGTTTCGGTTCTCCAATTCTTCAACTTGCTTTTGAAGAGAGGAAATTTGAGACTGCATGTGTGATACTTTAGAGGAAGACTCTTGGAGAGAAGTTAGAGATTGTTCCACCGTGGTGACTCTGGCATCCATCTGAGACCAGTTGTCAGTAAGAACCTGCAACTTAGTATTCGTTTCTTCCATAAAGGGTCTGAGGGCACGGATCTCTTCCAATAGTAACTCCATTGAGACAGTTGATGTGGACCCCGTTGGCGATGGAGGATCTTTTTTAGGGCGTTTCGTCGTGATCTTCCCTGGAGGTTGGACGGGCCGCTCCGTACTGGACTGCGACATTTGAGTGACGAGACCTTGAGAAGCTTCGAGGTGCGCCAATGCAGAGAAGACTTTAGAGTTTTTAAGGAAGACACGACGAGGAGTTTTGGTAGTGCGTTGGAGTGCCTTTTTTTCCATAAGAGTGAAGCAGAAAAAAGTTATTGGTGAGGTTCAATAATAGTCACTGCCTATCCAGAGGCGATGAAGAGTGTGCGTTAAAGTCTATATCCGGCAGACTGCGCAGGATGCAAGTGTACCAGGTTGTAAGGAAAATGGGTGAAACAGCGACACGTTCGCTAAATAAAGGAGTCAACGCAGTGATGATGAGAGCGTGAAATCACCATGAGGATGCAAGTAGATAATTAGCATGTTATGGAGCAGAGGAGGTCCATCAAGGAGAGGGTATCATGGATGTAGGGGGAACATGAAAGGGAGAGCGTGCAGCAACAATGTTTAAAACTGCCTTGTGTTGTAAATAGCGCCAAACACATGAGCATGAGAGAAGACAGCAGTTTTAGCGAAGAGGCGACTGAATGGGGAGAATTCCTCAGGGAGAAAAGTTCACTTGCTTAAAATGGCCGCCAATCGGATAAAACGCGAGTAAAACTTCGCTAAAATCCGTTGAAAGGTGATATATGGCACACGCATGCAGCAGTGAAGCAGAGCAATGGACTGTACCTCATTTGGAAGAGTCAATGATGTGTGGGGCTCCGTGGCAGACTTGTATGCTTGCGAGGCAGAAGCGTCATACTCCTCGGTGGCAGGAAAACAAAATGGCGGGCGCGACTTTCAGTCAGTCGCGTCCGCTACAAAAGTCGGCAAAACGGCAATTCCGCCACTTGAAAGGGACCGCATCTTGAAGCCCCTTGTCGGCGACGGTCTCCGGTCGATGAAATTCTGCCTTGCAGGAACAGGCAAGGTGGCAGAAGCGGCGAAAACCCTCAGCGACCCGGAGCGCTCACATCCGCGCTGCCGTCCTCGTCGGGCGCCAAGCCACGCCCCCTTAAGTAACATTTTTGATCTTGTCATTCCGTCATCCTACATGGTTAGATTAACTGTATGGCTGTTAGCTCTGCAGATACATACACAGATTCCATACCATGCAGCTTGCACCTGCTCAGATGATTAATGTGTCTTTCTTTTAGAGTGCACCTTTCCCACCTGTGTAAGTGTGTCCTAATAAGGTGGTATGGGCGTTAAGGTTTATAATCTGTGCAGGCACTTGGTTGTCCATAATTAGGCTTGTGAGTGGGGTCCCCGCTCCAATTGTCCTGAGAGTTTTGCCTAATCATCACCATGCCACATCTTTCACCTGATGAGTGGGGGGGAATTGTAGAGGTGGGCATATTTAGCATAATTCCATGCAGCATAGGCATGCAGAATTAAGCAGAAAAAGTCCATGTGATTACACAGAATTAAACAAGAGGAGTAATTCTGCATTTGCACAACTTTCTTAGTTCAAAAATGCCCCCTCCCGCCCAAAATGAACCTTGCTGTCACAAGAGGTCACTTCTCTTCCAAGGATTCTAACTTGAACTTCCTGACAAAATATAGATGCTGGAATAACAATGGATAACCAACATATGCATCAAGAGTAATGAATGAGATATACATTGAATAGGGATCAAAGATCCAAAGGCCTAACTAACAATTTGGTGTCAATGGACGAGAATACACAGATGGAATTTCCTCATCCATTGTATTTCTAGGGTGCAAGACGTTGCATCTGTGGATTCAAAATTGAACGTCTCGCTTCCTATATTAACCTAAGGGTTTTCATTTAGCACCCAACCTACCTAGTCAACAAATGTGGGTCCTAAACAAAGTTACATGTTTAACACAACAGACATAACTGGTAGCGAATTACAGTTAGGTAACATGGTCTAACCGTGTGCATGGTGAACCCTGAAGTTTATGTACTGGGTGGAGGCAGCGACAGTGTGCCCTATTACAGTGAATGCACTTTTCAGAGTACAAGCATGAACTTGCACCTTCATTCTGAAAAGTGCATTAGTGAAAGGTGAAGTAGATGTTTGAAGTTGACAGTCAGCCTTTCACTGCTAGTGGTGGCCAGTCATGTTTTAAAAAGGAGGGCAGGGATCCCCCTTCAGGCAGATGCTATGAATGACTGAACCCGCCTGCACTATGATGCTGGTGGGCTCCTGTGGTCCCCATGCTCTCCTTCCAAAGGGTGCCCTCGGGGGGATGTACTGACTTGTCATGCTCTAATGCAAATTAGAGCACATCCCCTTAGGATCACACTAGCACATGTAGCTCCAGCGGTATCCATATTACAGAAGGGGCTGCAACGCCATTTGCCATCCCATCTGTCAGTGGCGGCTCCTCCGTTGTGGCGGAGAGGCATTGCCCTCCCTGCTGAAGGCCAGCAGAGACAAGGACATAAATAAAATGAAAATAAAACATTTTTGTTTTCATTTTATTTTGTGTCCTGCTGGCAGCCTGCCAGCCGAGCTGAGGGAGGGGTGGGGACAGCCACAGTGATGCTGCAGCAAGCCCCAGGGAGGATGGGAGAGTTGTGGGCACTGCTAGGCACGCATGATGGTTTGACTAGCCCCAGAGGGATGGCCAAACGGTCATGCGCACTTATCCTTTCTCCACCTAGCGAGTTGTATAGCTGGGTGGGGAAACCAACACAGGCTTCCAGTCAATGTTGGAGCGCCGACCGGAGGCGCTCAGACCAATCCTAGTACTGCTCACATGCTGGGAATAGCATTCCCAGCATGTGAACAGAGCTAGGATAGAGACCTGGGAGCCTGTGCAGTGCACAGCAGTTCCTGGAAGGAGGCAAGGATTGGGAGGGAGCGGCCGCTGGAGCAGGTAAGTGCTTTATTATTATTTTTTTTATCTGTCTCTTTTTGTGTTCCCCCACCCCCGGCACCACCACTTCACAGAACTAGTGGCTGCTACTGACATCTGTAATAGCAAAGTGCCCTCTGAGAGCAAAAAGGTCGAACACGAACCTCTCACCTCCTCAACAACACAAATGTTTTTTTAGACTTCAACTTCCAATGCAGAGACCTTTTAGAACTTACTGGTTCTGAAATCCCGGCATACCTGTCGTAACAGTGAAGAATAAAAATGAAAGGAGCTATACTCGTCTTCATAATCACTAGTTAAAACATAGTACAAGTGTCTGATACTATTCAAATGCAGTGGTGTGGCCATTGCATAAACCCCCTTTACCATTTCAGGACATACTCCAGTCAATAACTTACAATGAAATTGAGGATTTACTTGAGAGATAATACTCAGAGAGCTACACAATTGCTGAAATTTGTGATTTCCTCCCATTATTATTTCAAATAGATTTCTAAGTGCACACAACCCCTCCTCCAGACTTGCAACTCAATTCTAAAGGTAATTTCAAATTATATTTTGCCCTCTCAAGAAAAACGCCTGACAAAAGGAAATCCTCAGAATGTTTTCCCGACCTCAGTCAAAATGCGAAAGAATCTGAGAAAAGCTGAAAAAGCATGGACAAATTCACCACAGCTTTTCGAAATCACTAAATGCGAAAGAAAAGTATGTAAAAGGTGGTCTTAGCGGCCAACATGCTGCCTTAACTAAAACTATAAGTGTAGTTATAAACGGATCTGAAATTATTTTTGAGATTATCACCCATCAAATACAAGAATCAACTATGCAGTGACTGAATCAATATACATCTATCCAAATATCAACAACTGTACATTCTTTTTTATTGACAAGATTAGCTAAAACAGAGACAAATTTACTAACTCTAACAATCTATTCCTACATCAGCCAACTTCTTCAAAAATATAACCACTGATAACGACTTCTCCCTTGTATAACAGCACTCACACACTATCATCACCGGTGACCCATATCCTCAGCATTCAATGATGAAACCCTTCCTCCTATCGTAGGTCAAAGAACTATGGGGGTGATTATGATGGCAGATGGGCTTAAGTCCGTCTGCTGTCGTTGCAGGGATTGGGACCAACCGCCTGTAAGGCGGCGGTCCCGCGCATGATATTACGATGCGACTGCCACGGTGGCGGTCGCATCCTATATCTTTAACATTGAGGCGGGTGTTGCTGACTGCAGCACGCGCTGCAATATTCAAAATGCACTGTTTGCATTTCCCTGCACTACGAGGCAGGCACCACATGGTGCCTGCCACCTGGTGAAGGAGAATGTAGGGGGCTACCATAGGTGCCCCCATGTGCAAAATTACCATGCCCCTGCACAAGGGGGGCCTACAACGGGCTCCCAAAGTACATCTTGCCAGCCTTTGAATGGCGATTGAACCACCATTGAAAGGTTGGCTTGAAGCAGCATCCAAATCTGGAGGACGGTGCCTGCTAGGCACCTCCACCAATTTGTGGATGCAGGTGGGTCCGACGGGCAATCATAACAATTGCCTCTGTTGGACCTGTGGCGGACGGGCTTTCCGTCCGCCAGGTACACTGCCCGCAATCCTGATATGGTGGGCGGAAAAAGGCCTTACGATGGTTGTGAATCTGCCATCGGCAGCCTGCCTGTGGCAGGTTCACCACCATTGTAATCCCCCCTATGTCACAACTTCATGCCACACTGGCTCCTGAAGACAACTGCCTTGTTCCAAAATAGACTTACGATAGTGGAGCCAATTCACAAAGCACTTTTACATAAAGTAGTACTCTTGTATGTGTTTGGGAATTAATCACAAAATATATTAGAATAAAATAGGAATATTCAGAGGATATTCGCATACAATTATTTCAAGCAGAAAGGACTGTGCCCTCTGTGCTAAAAATCAGGACTTGTAGGGTGATTCACAAAGGCATGTAAAAAAAGTACCTCTGTATTGCGTCCATTACTATTGATAATGGCATTACTCCAAGTCATACTCCCTCGTCTTCCTTCAACACAAATGAGGCCCCGCCTCCCTCCCAGACCTACCCCCAGCCCAGAAAAACTCTGCCCACTCCCACCTCCACCTGTACGTAAACAAGCCGAGCTAGCACTCAGATGTTCTTGATGTACCGCACCGGGAGGTAGGGAGGGTTCTGGAAGGAAGGCAAGGGAGTAGGACTGGGAGTAATGCTATTATCAATAGTAATGGACGCATTACCTCCCGTCCCTCCCTCACATTCCTTCATCACATTCGAGGACATAGCAAGCAGAAGAAAACAGAGACAGTTACCCGAGTGATGAAGAAAACCAAAATTTTATAACGTGCCCCAAACACAGTAGATCAACATCCCTAGTCCCTCATAGAGGACAAGACCCTGTTGCCCAGAACATTATCCAAAGTTCCAGACTAGCAATCCGATAGTGACGGACAAACGTAGAGTGAGAAGACCAGGTTGCAGCCCTACAGATCTCCACCGCAGAATTACCCTGCAACACAACAAACGTAGCCGCCATACTGCGAGTAGTACGCCCCTGAACTCCCATAGGAGGACCACCCCTTTAAGTTGGTAATCCATCAAGACCGTGGAGCGAATCCAACGACTCAGCGTAGCCGTGGAAGGCTTAACACCCTTTGTAGCAGGACCAAAGTTAACAAACAAAGCATCCTCCTTCTGGAAGGACTCCACATTCTGCAGGTACCACAGTAAAGCATGCGTACATCCAGACAGTGCAAACGAGATTCCTCAGCTGAGGAAGGAGCAGGACAGAATTTAGGCAAAAATCACGTCCTGACTGAGATGAAATGCTGAAATGACCTTAGGGACAAAGGACGGTATCAGCACCAAAACCACCCGATCCGAAAAGATCTTGCAGAAAGGATATTTACAAGACAAAACCCCAACTCACCCAAGCATCAGGCCAAGGTGATGGCCACAAAAAAGCAAGATTTAAAAGGCAAGAGTCTCAACGCAACAACCTCAAGGGCTCAAAGGGAGAACCGGACATCAAACACCAGCTGCAAATTTCATGAAGGAAAGGACCTGGCAGGGCAAGGTAACAAATTCAACAGACCCTGAAAAAAACGAGGTATCAGACCCCTGTCATCCTTCAAATCGCACCAGGAGCCCAGAGAAGCCTGAATAGCTGCCCACTGCACCCGCATAGAAGCCACCGACAACTCCAGATGAGCCCCATCCTGAAGGAACTGCATCCCCAAAAAGAGGTCAGCTACTGTGGGGTCAACTTCCTTAGCAGCACACCAGGCCGAAAAGGCCTGCCAATGCCTAGCATAGGACAGCAGAGGGGAGGACCTATGGGAATCCTGTAAAGTAACAGCCAAATGGTCAGAAACCCCCAACACAGCTAAGCTCTGCCGCTCAACCACCAGGCTGTCAGGTGTAACCTCTGCACGTAGCACAGGGGAAGGGCCGAAAACACCAAAGTGGACGGAACACCTGGAAGGACCCACTCCCGGCAACAACACAACCCGGTCAGGAGAGGAAACCAATTTGCCCAAGGCCAACGGGGCGCAACCAACAACACCTGAGCACAGTTCCTCCGGACCAGCACCAGAAAGACCCAGAGCAGCGGAAAGGGGGAAGGCATTCATTAGACCCCGAGGCTAAGGAGAGGTCAAGCCGTAGACTCCTAGACACCCTGGACAGCGACCAGAGAACCGAACAGGGCCACCTTGGCATTCCCTGGGTCTGCAAACAGGTCCACCACAGGGAGGCCCCACCGACCCACCAACTGGTTGAACAAACTGGGAAGGAGGAAGAAATCCCATGACGAGGGAATTTCCCTCCTCAATCAATCTGCCCACACATTGTCCACCCCCGAATGTAGAGAGCAGGCAGACTGAGCACCCAGGCCTGAGCCCACAGAAAGATGTCGCTGGCAATCAAGTTCAAGGTGCTGGACCTGGTCCCCCCCCTGCCCGTTGACATACAACTTCCCCACCAGATTGTCTGTCTGAACCAACACCCAATGACCCCGCAGAGAGTCCTGAAATTGAACCAAGGCCAGCAAAATCACCTGCAACTCCCGCCATTTCGAAGACCTTTGTGAGTCCAGCAGGGAACAGAACCCCTGAACCTGCTCCAACCCCAGCCATGCCCCTCACCTGGACTGGCTGTCATCCAAAGTTACCACAAGCAGAGCCGGAGGAGCCAAGGAAATTCTGGCCAGAAGGTGATGCGGGCAGAGCCACCAGGAGAGCTCCTCCCCGATCCGGACACTCATTGGCAGTGGAGACCCCAGACTCTGAGATCCGGGAGGCCAACACAACACGATACAGTAGGCCAGGTGAAGAAGTTAAAAACAACCCCAGGGAATCAGAAACACCACAGAAGCCAAATGTCCCTGCACCCTCAGCCACTGCACCGCCAGAGGAGCCTGCAGGGACATCAAGGCCTGAACCTGTGACTGAAGAGAGACCAGGCGCCAGTCGGACAGAGTAATAAGGCTGATAAAAGTCTGAAAACGACCTCCGATAAACACCATGCCACGAGAGGGGGCCAAAGACGAATTTCCCCAGTTTACCAAAAAACATGCGCCTGAAGAACCTCCAAGGACCTCCCGACCTGAGCGACCAAGATCAACTCCCTGGAAGTATGAAGTAAGAGGTCGTCCAAATACAGATGATTCAAAACCCCCTCTGCATAAATGAGAGCCATGAGTGGTGCTAGGACCTTCTTGAAGACCCTGGGTGTGGACTTGAGGCCGAAGGGAAGAACGCAAAACTGAAAATGGGTGTCTCCTACAGTGAAATGCAGGAAACTCTGAGAAGAAGCGGTGACTGGGACGTTAAGATAGGTGTCCTCGAGATCCACGGAGGCCAAAAACTTGCCGGACCGAACCAGCGGAATGATCACCTGAAGGGTCAACATACGGAAGCGAATAGTCGGAATCCAGGAGTTGACCCACTTGAGATCTAGAATGGGCCAAAAACCGCCGTCCAGGAAAAGAATGGAGTCAGTACCGGTAACCATGTCTGCAACCGTATCCCGGCTGATGGCCCTCTTGGTAAGTAAACTGGCCACCCCGTCCAGCAGAGCACTTCTGTGTGGACCGGAGACAGGCACTGGAGTCAGCGCACCCCAGTAGCTGGAGGAACCTGCCAAAAGTCGATCATATAACAATGAGCCACAGTGCTCAGGACCCAGCTATCCGAAACGTCCAGCTGCCACTGTGGAAGAAAATGCCAGAGGAAACCTCCAACCAGCAGCAAATCGTCCACACAGTAGTTGTTAGGGACCCTTATTGGCTGAGCCCTTAGGAGTGGAGGCAGCGTGTTTGGGAGAAAAGCAGGTCTGAAACCGCCGCCACCGGAAAGACTGGCGAGACTCCTGCTTTGGGGACGACCGAGGGGCCCTATTCCAAGGTCTATTAGGCGGAGCCGAACCTCCTTTGTAGGGCAAAGCATGCTTCCGATCCTTGAAAGCCTTAGAGATCATGTCCAGCAACTGGTCCCCAAACAGAGCCTCTGCCATCAAAGGGCAACTTCAACAAAGCCACCTTCTCCCCAGGATCTTCCTTCCAGTTCTGGAGCCAAAGGAAACAACGCACTGCCACCAAGGCCCCAGTGGACATCTCAGATGATTTAATAACGTCAGCAGAAATGTCAGCCAACAGCTTAGCCTGCTGCTCCATTGCAACCAGAAGGTCAGAGCACTTAGACCCCTCCTGAACAGCTGCCACCAACTTCTCTAAGTCCTGCACCAAAGACTGCGCAGAATACGCAGAGAAAAGACTAGCCCTCAGCGCCAAGTTCCCAGCTGCAAAAAACTTCTTAAAGCAAGAGTCCACCTTCTTATCAGTAGCTTCAGCTGGGGTACAATCCTCAGGCTGAATAGTGGTCTTGCCAATCAGCGCGGCCAGGATAGAGTCCAACTTTACAATGTGAGGCAAGGGGTCTTCCCCCTCCAAAAGGTAACGTTTCTGGAGGAAGCGAGGAACCTGCAACTTGTCCACCTCACGCCATTCCCTCAGCGCTATTTCTTTCACAGGACCCTGAAAGGGCAATGCCAACCTGGAGGGTGTAGTATACTGAGGAAAAAGAGACTCACCAGCATCACCCAGCTGGAACCCCAAATTGTCTCATACATGAGCCAGAATGTCCCACATCCCCTCCCTGGACACATACGTGCCGCCAGAAGAGGTAGGCAGACCCTCACCATCGCCCACAGGATTCAAAGCACGAGAACCAGAAGGACCATAAGGCACTGGACGAGCCTGCAGAGCCCTAGACACAGCAGCCTCAATCATGCCCTGCACCTCCTCCCTGGACATGAGAGGCACATCTCCCCCGGAAAGGCACTGGCTCCTAGGGCATTTAGGGGGAATGGGAGAACCATCAGGAGAGGAAGAGGAGGAAAAAGATACCAGGTTGTTTCTTTTAAACAATCTCTTACGTCCCAGGGTTGCAGCAGAATGGAGAAGCAACCTTTCCCCACCTCCCTATAAGGAGGAATAATCCAGCTATCCACCAAAAACAACCTCCAACCGGAGAAAAACACAAAAAATGTCAGAAAAAATAATAGACTGGGCACCAACCTGACCTACCAGGTCTCCACGACGTATGCAGCACAAGGAGCAGAGGTTGCTTCGCAAGCCTGACCTGGAAATTCAGCCCCAGCCACAGGGGGACCGCTGAACACCGTTGCATCTTCCTGAGCAACTGCTCCGCCCCTAAGCCACGAGGGGAACAAGGAGAGGAAGCATCACCGAGAGAATGCTGCCGAGGGGTCCGCCGCCGCAGTGAGCCAGACTGAAGACTCCCCGGCACCGCCACAGGGAGGAACTGCAAAGGTAAGTCTCACTAGGGAGACAGAAAAAAACAGATGGAGGTAGGGGTGGGCAGAGTTTTTATGGGGTCGGTCTGGGTGGGAGGCGGGGCCTCACTTGTGATGAAGTAAAGTGTGGGAGGTATGGGAGGTAATCCTACTTGCCATACTGATGAATACTTTTACAAACCAGCTGTGAGTGTCTAAAAATCAGTTCGCTATTAAAATAAAAAACACAATAGCACACAACCCTGAATGAAAAGTGCTGAGCTATTTGAGGATGCTGTTTACTGGTCAAATCATTGAAAAATGAGTTGCTTCATCATTGAAGGAACAATTCCAGGATCATGAGCTAGGGTCTGATTTAGAGCTGCTGACAAAGCAGGTCCTCTGAAGGCCTCGAACATTTGTTGAGCGGCTGCCATGTTTCATACTGCTGTTTGGCTAACTAGTTGAATTTACAAAAGCAACGTCACACATGTAGAGTAGCGCTCTAGTGTTCCCCCGTCACGTGATGACGGGGAATGCTGGGAGCGCAGGCGGCCATGTTCGCCATAGAGAGCTAGCCGTGCTACTGGCTGGGAGAGTTCCCGGCGTTCTCCTCATTGTTTAAATAAATACTTAAACTCAACCACGAGTGTCTGCCTCGTCTGTCCCCTAGCGCCTCTCCACAAATTGGCGACGTGGCTGGGGGAGCGGACACTCGTCATCGGCCCTGAGGCACGACGTTCACACGCGCTGGAACGCCTGGACCTAAGAGGAGAGTGCAGCAGCGAAGCCGCAATTTCTCAGCCACACGGCGCGGGGCACCGAACTCAGGGTAGCAAAGATCAGGTGAGCCCGCGTGACGCAGGACAGCCGGCCAGCCCCGCTTCTGTCACCACAAGCGCAGAGCAGCACCACGAGGGTAGCAGTACCACTTCCCATCGCGGAAGCAAAAAGGACACATAGGCACAGAGGGGAAGCCAGCACACACCTAAAGAGCATAGAGAGAGCCCTGTAGAACACTGCCCCAGCCAGCTGAGACAGGCAGGCACAAGAGGAGAGCGTGAGCCTACCACTTATGAAGAGCACGCAGGGGGGACACGGAAGAGCACAGCCCCAGCCTGCCACGTCCAAGGCAGTCTAGACCCAGCGGCGCCGCACCAAGCAACCACACTGGGCGGCCAGCAGTGAAGCACAGCCCTCAATACCCTGGCCCCACAGGCACTCCAGGAGGCACACCAAAGGGACGCAGGGGTCTTAGCTGCAGCCACACCAGGCGCCCCACGCCCCAGCGCTCTAAGCTAGCCAAGCAGCCGCAGGACACCTGATCCTGGCGCACCAAGGACAAGGCCGCGTGGGCGAGGACCTCACGTCCCAAGCAGGGGCAAATGGCCAGCACAAGCAAAGTGTAGCGGGGAGCCCTCCACCGAGGACGGATGAAGCAACACCAAGGAGGCAAGCCGCCATGTGTACCCAAACCTTCTCCCTCACGAACCCAGTTCCCTTTCTGCCGAAACCAGGGGAACTGGCTATGAAATGGGAGGATAGGAAGGAGTTCTTCCTGAACTATTTGTCGGCGCTGGAGGACGAAGGGGACAAAGTTTTCCCAAGCAAGAGGAAAAAGAAGATCCGGCTGCACAATCTGGGTCCAAAGGCATCAGAGTATACATGAACTTGGTGAAAAAGATCAGACCTCAAGATGACGACGACATGTTCTAACACATCATAGAAGACCTAGACAGCCACTATCAGCCGGTGGTGTGCACCGCAATAAACCGCTTCAATTTCTTTTAAAGGAAACAGATCGCAGGGGAGTCAGTAGATGACTACGTGGCAGCACTGAAGAGATTGGCAGTCACCTGTAAATTGGGAGGACTTCATGATGACTTCATACGGGACCAAATCATCGTGCACACAGTGAACATGTCCATACAAGAGAAGCTATGGGTCATGGCGATGCCCCTCTCAAAGAGATAGTGGCCATGGTCAAAAAGGTGGAGCTCTCCAAGCGGTATGCGGAAGCAGCCAAAAAGGACAATGCTAGTAAAGCCACAGTGAGCAAGGTGACAGATGCCACTGCCCAGGAGCGGAAACCGCCGTTTACAGGGAGCACTAGGCAGCCCAAGAAATATGCACCCAAAGCCGCCGCAAACCCGAGGCCCCAAGGGGAGGACAAGAACAGTTGTTACAGGTGCGGCAGCCGGGCACACGCAGCCAATGACAAAAGATGCCCAGCCTTCAGAGCCAAGTACTCTAATGTGGGATCATGGGACTCTTCGAGAAGGTCTGTAGACGCAAGCCCCGGAAAACGTCAGTAAAGTACGTGATGCAGGGCCCAGAAACAGAAGAAGGAGGGGATGAAGATGACGATGACAGTGTGCTGTGCATAGATGACCAAGACTTAGGTATAGACTGCTCCCGGACACGTAAGCCATTGTGCGAACTTTCCATAGGGGAGATTCAAGTATCAATGGTTGCCGACTCAGGATCGCCATACACCATCATACAATGCAGCATTTGGGACCGAGACTTCGCACAGGTCGTAGGTTCACACCTTCTTTCCCCGGACATCCATCCCGTCACCTTCACAGGGGAACCTATACCCATGGTGGGATTCCGTCCGCTACTATTTGAATTCAAAGGCCGCACAGCAGAAGGGAAGCTATACGTGGCGGAGAAGGGACCCTCAGTGTTGGGATGGGTGGACGTGGAAGTCAGACTTTCCGGCAGTCTTCGGAGGCACCATTGGCAAGCTGGCAAAGTTTACTCACAAGATATGCCTCACGGAGGGAGCCAAGCCTGTGAACCATGAAGTGCAGAACATTCCCTTTAATTGTAGAGACGCAGTGCAACAAGAATTGCAATGCTTGGAAGATAATGGAGTGATTGAGCCCATTGAGAGTGCAGAATGGCTGGCGCCACTGGTCGTAGCCAGGAAGCCCAACTTGAAGGAGCTCAACAAAATATCATAGTAGATAAATTCCCATTGCCTAGGATAAATGAGATGTTGGCCCAGACAAAAGGCATCAAATGGTTCACCACCATAGACCTGATCTCTGCATACCACCAGATAGCACTACACCATATGTGCAATAAACTCACCTCGTTTATCATGCCATTAGGGTGCTACCAGTTCCGGCGGATGCCATTTGGACTGGCATCCGCTGCAGCGGTGTTCCAGAAGCTGATGCATAAACTTTTCAAAGACATGGAAGGGGTGCAATATTTCCAGGACGACATCCTGATCATGGGGAGAACCACAGCAGACCACAACGCCAAGCTCATCACAGTGCTGCGCATTATGGCGCAGACTGGCCTCACCGAAGAATGGGACAAGTGCAAGTTCGGGGTAACCTCAGTAACGTACCTGGGTCACGAAATAAGTGATAAAGGAGTCGCTCCAAAACAGGCTAATGTAAAGGCATTCAAGGACGCACCTACACCCAGAAGCAAGGACGATGTCCGTTCCTTCCTAGGAATGATGGAATTTTATAGGAAGTTCGTTCCTCACTTTGCCACCAAAACGCACAATATGCGTTAGCTACTAAAGGAGAAGAGAACCTTCGCATGGTTGGAGGCAGCCCAGGAAGAATTTCTACAAATCAAAGACGACATCTGCAAGGCTGTGCCTCTACACGGATTTGACTAAAGGGCATTATCAGTTCTCACCACAAACAAGAGTGACAGAGGGTTGGGGGCAGTCCTCATGCAGAGGTCAGCGGAAGGCGAAATGACAACGGTCAGCTTTGCGTCTCGAGCTCCGGCCCCAAATGAAGAAAAGTTCAGTGTGATTGTGAAGGAGATGCTAGCGGCGATCTGGGCAATGGAAAGATTCCGCCAATTCCTTTGTGGCTCCTGATTCTTGCTCAGAACGGACCACAAGCCATTTGTTAAGGTGCTCACATCCAGTGGACATGCAAGTGCCACGCCCCGCATAGCGAAAATGACTCTAAGGTTTCTGGACTATGTGTATGATGTCGAATACATCCCGGGTGCCAAGAACAAAGTCGCTGACTTCCTCAGCAGAGCAGCTGCGATGGAAGACGCACCTAAGCCAACGGAGGAAGACGACTACACCATAGCATTTGTGGAGGACCAGGAGGCAGTCATAAGTGCACAAGAGTGTAGAATGGCATATGACAACGAAGCATTCCTCACAGCAGTGAAACAGTTCATAGTCACAGGGTGGCCAGAGAAGAAGCACCTAGACGCAGAACATCAGAAATTCTTCAAAGTCAGAGAAGGTTTATCAGTAGGGGACAAAGATGCATTCCTACTACGAGGAGACAAAGTAGTCCCTCCGGACCAATTGGTAAAGCGCTTACTCACGATTCTGCACCAAGGACATTTGGGCATAATGAAAACTAAGCAGAGAGTCAAACAAGCTTACTGGTGGCCCACACTGGACAACCAGGTGGAGAGGCAAGTCAGGGAATGCACGCAGTGCAGCAACGCAGACAAGACACAGACCACACTGCGACCTCCTTAATGGAAGTTCACCAATCCAGTCAATCCATGGGATAAATGAGCAGTGGACATCCTGGGCCCTATCCTAGACGTGCAGAGTGTACCAAAGTATGCCATTGTGCTCGTGGACCGGTATTCTAAGTGGCCGGAAATGGAGATAACGTGAAACAGCAGACACTGACACCGTACTTGCATTCCTCACCTCCACATTTCTGAGAGAAGGAATTCCAAGAGTCATAACATGTGACAATGGACCCCAATTCACGTCAGATAAATGGAACTGGTTCATGGAACGGAATGGAATATGCACCAAACACACCCCGGTATATCACCTGGCCAGGAACGGCCTAGCGGAAAGATTTAACAGAGTCATCATGGGGTCAGTACAAGCAGCCATCAACGCAGGGAAAAATTGGGAGACAGAACTCAAATGTACAGTATGGGCTTACCGTATCACTTCCACCAAGACAGGATATAGCCCATTCAAGATATTGAGGGGCCGTGACCCATTTACCAGAGACAATGTGGCATGGAAACAACGGACAGTACAGAGCAAATGGTCTCCTGCGGTGGTGCGCAGCAACTTAGAAAAAGTGCAAAGGATCTACACCAACCACTACAACAGGCGGCACTTTGTCAAAGAAAAGTCACTGGAAAGAGGGGAATGGGTCAGAGTGAAGATTGCTCAGTTAAAGAGGAAGGGTGACAGCAAGTTTAGTACGCCCCTGCAAGTTCGGAAATTTAAACTCGATATACCCTATTAAGTGACGGAAAGATATGGTCCAAAGAGAGAATGTCCAGATGCAACAGAGTGTTGAGGTGGGCCAAGACGGGAGCAACGCAACCAGAAAGGAACGATGCCTGGAATCTGGAGGAGGAGGAACATACAGCAGACACAGGAGTACCAAGTAGTAGCACCATGAGCACCAATGCAGAAGAGACGAACACCACCAGAACACAGAAGAATCTAGAAGACACAGGACGACAGGTACAGCAGGAGAATCAAGGAGCGGGAGGTTCGTACACGGGGGACAAACACCGGAGACACCTAACGATGCCCCACCCAGTGGTAGCAGAGACAATAGGACACGCACCCCGTTGAAAAACACCAGCACAGGCAGAGCTGTAGTACTGCCTAAAAGGTATCGTGAGTACAACATGAAAAAATAACCACCATCAATGTGAACTTCCATTCCCATTGTACCTTGTTGTTGTTCAATTGCAGTATTTCTAAAGGGGGAGATATGTAGAGTAGCGCTCTAGTGTTCCCCCGTCACGTGATGACGGGGAATGCTGGGAGCGCAGGCGGCCATGTTCGCCATAGAGAGCTAGCTGTGCTACCGGCTGGTAGAGTTCCCGACGCTCTCCTCATTGTTTAAATAAATACTTAAACTCATATACGAGTGTCTGCCTCGTCTGTCCCCTAGCGCCTCTCCACAACACAGTCAGAATCTGTATATCTAAAACTAAAAGCAAATTACCTGATACCCGGGGAGTTTTTGCATAGGTGTGGGGTGGATTTTCCTTTTTTTTGTTTATCTTCGGAACTTGGTGGTCCTGAGGAGTATTGTTTTTCACACTAGTACAATATTTCCAAAATAGAGGGTCATCAGTCTAGTTTTGTCATGCTGTTGCTCTCTTATTTGGGAATTTGTCACAATGAGCAATAAAATAATTTCACCCAATATAATATGTGTTTTGCACGCACCCCCCACCCCCCCCAATAAATCTGTCTGACAAGCTCACCCATCTCTCTGTAAAACCTTCAGCTCTGACGTCATCAGGTGGGTGACAAAGAAATGCAAAAACAGAATAAAAACGAGGCAAAAGGCATCTCCCTCTATGCACCGACGATCTGGATGATCCTGTGTTCATCTGGATTTCCTCACCCCTGTGTCAATATAGGAAATAGGCACCATCTGTTTTAGGACACGGCATCATGATGCAGTTATAGTGAAGAAATCAGCTGGAGTTAAGAATAGTAAATCTATACTTACCTATTTGCACTTACCTTCTCAATATTTTGGTCCTCGATATTTTTGACACAATATTACGTCCGGATGATATTTCTGTTTCCGATATTCTGTCAGTGGTCCCTTGACTGTCTTGATGCCTTTGACCCTGTATGGCGCTCCATTGCCTTTCTGCTAGGTTTGTGCAGTATAAATACCTATTGCAAGTACTCTCAGAGTTTTAGTACCTTATAAATGAGCTTAGTCCTTAGCCTCTGCAGACTTTGTTCATATTGTCATTCAACCTCTCAGTAACTTGCAGTGGTATGGTTGGGAGTACTTTACCTCATATATTATTTTCTGGAATCTCTGCAATCAAAACATTTCACAGTTGCCCGCTGAACCTTTAGTGACCAACTGAAACGTTTAGCGAAAGGTCAACACTTCCGCTTTCCATCTGAAAATAGCAGGGTTTTTATTTTCACGGTGAGAAGAAAAAAACATTGGGCCAGATGTATCAAGGTTTTTGCGACTCACTAAGGCCGAAATTCGAAGAATTTCGGCCTTTGTGACTCGCAAACGGCCTTTTAGCATTTTCTGGTGTGTATGAAATAATTGCAATTTAAGGAATCGCAAAAAATTGCGATTCCTTATTTTGCCATAGCATTTAAGGAATCGCAAATTTTGCGATTCCTTAAATGATATGTATGAAACATTTTAAAATTGCGATTTTGTGTTAAGAAATCGCAAATTACCACCAACTTGTAGTTGGTGGTAATTTGCGATTTCTTTTAAAAATGCCCTATTTGGCATTTGTGAGGGTGGCATGTGACACACATACATGCCCATAGGGCATGTATGTGTGCCACATGCACACACATGTAGATTTCAGGGGTGCAGCAGGGTGTCTTTGAGACACCCCTGCACCCTTGAAATAATTCTCAAATTGCGATTAGCAAATTGCGAATTCGCAATTTGAGAATTATTGCACTCTCATTCCTATGGGCCTCCTGGCCCATAGGAATGCATTGGAACTTATTCTTTATTTGCGAATTCGCAAATTGAGAATTCGCAAATAAAGAATAATAAGGAATCGCTAAAAAATAGCGATTTTGTACATACATACCGTTTTGCGAATTCTAAATAGCGATTCGCAAAAAATTGCTATTTAAGATTCGCAAAACTGAATCTTGATACATCTGGCCCATAATCTGTTTAGACCAGGGTTGACAACAATTTCATTCTGTTTAAGGGAGGCGCCATTTCAGAAAAGTTTTGCCTTTGAAAGATGCTGTCATTCAAAAACATCTCTGGAATGCCGAGCACGGGTTCATATCAATGAAAAGGGAGCGTGGACGCAAAGAAGACTTCTGAATGGATGAATGGAATTCCTGCAGCTTAGGTCTGGGTTTTCAAGGGATTATTGGCGCTATTAAGAATTATCAGTTTTAACTTGAAAGGCTGAGGCGACTCCTTGTTTTGCTTTGCTAACCTTTACGCTCTGACGTATGCCCAACACCGATATCAGCTACTCTACAATACTGGCCTTTCCTGTTTAACTGCCAACCACAGATCAAAGCAAAACGAGAGAGCTGTTTACTGGCAATAAAGAGCAGCGTGACATAAACGAACAACACTTTTCTGACTGTCCCAAGACCATGCTTAATTTCATAATCTAGATAACTCATCCTTGAACAAGGAAGCTTTACTTAAATCCCACAGACTCAGCGTGGAATTTAATCAAATTCTGATGGTGGAAGAAATCGAATCTCAAACAAAGACCCACGGAAGGTAGGCCAGGAGTAGGAAAGGACATATTTAATTGACCCAGGATTGAAATGTTGCATTTACCCCAAAATGAACTATGCTGAAAGAAGAATTTACCCTGCAAACCCCCATTATCTATACATTTTGCTATGAAAAAATGTAAAAACGTTATCGATTTGTTACAAAAATGCACAAGATAAGTAAACAATTTCACAACAAAACCTAATAGGATGCCAAAAAAAAGGATTGTTAAAAAAACAATAACCACCAAAAAAGAATTGATTTGTGAAAACAGAAAGCGATTCGTATTTATAAAACGCACTCCCCTAATTCACTTTGTGGAAAGTCAGATTTTTTTATAGCATTTTCAGCCTGATTCTCAATTTCAATACAAAAGGAAATATTTGCCAGCACTCATCAGGTGATTTTGGTACAACACTTTGCCATCAGTACAACATAGCTCTGTATATCCAAAGAAAAAGAATATAATGTTTTACCCCTGAATTTAGTATGTTAAGTTAAACACTGTACAAGTCATATCCCTAGTACACGTGCCATGAACAATGTTCACCTTGGGTGTCTTAGGTATCTACCAAAGTGCACTCTCCAGCAAAGTAAGCAGATTGCTATTATCTATTTGCAGTTTTGTGTTGTGGTTACTATTGTAGTTTTGATGGTGCATGTTCGTCCTACGTTTTCTGCTGATGGATATGTGACGATATGTGACGTCACACTCATTGTATTCAAACCATAAACTCGCAGAATTCGTGCTGCTGTCAGGTGCTGTACATTTTATATGTTTGCATGAGGTATGTGGTGGCCTGGCATAGCCCAAAAATGATGGCACTATATTGGATGTGAGATTTTTCCTCTAGACTCGTTTGAAGGATACTTAAATTGCAAGAGATGGCTTATTGTTTGTTTTCTTACTTGCAGGAGGGTGATATTGTGAGGTGTGAGGTGTTCTGGTACTATTTTGTGTATTGCTTCAAATGCACAAAAGGTGATAGGAGGAATTCTTGCAACTAGTCTAATCACTGCATTCACTCGTGGAGTATTCCCAATGTTTTTTTTTTGCCCACCATGCCATCTCACGTTAGACCCACCCTTACATAAATCAGCCTTTGTCCTGCACCAATATGTATAGTCAAACTTAAACTGCTAAGTCAGGGCATCCCTGAACCAGAACAAAAGCAACTCAAAACCAGTTTCAACCTGTTTGCGACTCTTCTATTGGGTTCAGCTTGGGTCCAGTGGCATAGTGAGCCCTCATCTTAGCATATCTGTGGCCACTTAAGGCATTAAATCAAACACATGAAATGTGATGGGAGGGTTACTTGCAAATAGCCTAAAAAGTGGCAATCAATTATGCTATCATTCCTATCATCATTTTCTTTCCCACGTCCCACCTGAGATTAGACCCGTCATATGCAAATCAGCCTCAGTCCTGCTCCAACATGAATAGTCTAGCCCATACTTCAAGCCAGGCTCTCTCTGAACAACAAATTGAGTTACTATTGGGGTTATATAAGAACATTATAAAATGATCATAATACAAAAATGTCATGCCATAAACATTGATAACATTAATATCAACTCACCATGGGGGGCTATGCCTTTACAGTTAAAATGAGATGCTCTGGTTGAGGAGCCTCTGTCAGAGGGAGAATGGGTAAGAGTTTACGCAGGGTTTCAGAAAGTGAGCTCCAATGCACAGTTCAAGCTCCTTCAATATAACCTTGATCACCAGGTATACCTTACCCCACATACAGTACACATAATATATCCGGCTCACAAAGACGAATGCCCAAGGTGTAGATATGCTTGCACACCTTTGGAGGATCACAGCATGGATGATCACTAAGGAGATCAGACAAGTATTGTTGGTTTTGCTGCCCACACCTAAGCACAAGAAGCTAAGTATATGCTTTGTTCTCCTGGTGTTGGTACTGGCAAAGAGACACATTTTTATAGGATGGCTTCAACCCAGGGCCCCAGAGATAGAGGAATGGGTGAGAGACATGTGCGAGTGGGCGATTGCAGAAACAGTACGAATTGAGGGCCATATGTAGGTAGCCCAATACCGGTCAGTAACTGCTGAAATTACCGAATTGCGGCCATTACCGACCGGTATTTAGGGTTTGAGATGTAGGAGGCAGGTTTAAGGATTCGGTAATTACCGATTCCTTAAGGAATTACCGATTCCTTAAGGAATCGGTAAAATACCGATTCCTTATTTTAAGGAATCGGTAATTACCAAATCCAAAAAGCTATGTAGGAGACACTCAAGTGAGTGCCTTCTTGCATTCTGGATTCATTATTTACCACCAACTACAAGTTGGTGGTAAATATCGAAAACCTTTAAAAAAGCAATTTTGTACTTTTTTTAAAGTGCCATGTGGTAGACATGCATGCCCTTAGGGCATGTATGTGTGCCACATGTCCACACATGCACGATTTAAGGGTGCACCAGGGTGTCAATATGACGCCCTGCCACCCTTGAATATGTGCCCCATATTACCAATTTGGTATTTACCGAATCGGTAATAGTGAATGGCCTCCCATTCATTCCTATAGGCCTCCAGGCCCATAGGAATGAATGGGAATTACCAAATCGGTAAATACCGCTCCTTAAATACCGAATCGTACCAATTCAGTAATATTTACCGAATTGTTTCCTACATACTATTTACCAATTCTGAAATACCGAATCAGTAAAATTTGGTATTTTAGAATCGGTAAATGTAGATTACATACACATGGCACTAAATTTGGCCGGAAAGATGAAAAGCTTGCTGATGATCTCCAAGCATGTCCGTATTTGTTAATAGAGCTAAGAGACACTCTAGCCTCGGGACTCAGGAGGCTGCAGGTGAAGGGAGAAGACAACCATGTATGGTTTAATGCCTTTTTCTGGCTCTATGACTTGACACGGAGCTGGTGGGAAGGGGGGTGGGTGGCTAGTTCGCAGGTTGAAAGTTGGCATGGTTGAAAACAGAATGAAGAAGTGGATTATTTATGCCTATGCACCACCACTGTAAGAATTTGTATGGAACACTGTTTCTTCCTCTTTCATATTTTTCATCTGAGTAATGGAGTGCTTCTATACTTGGTATTAATGGATTGCTATTCTTCCCTTATCACTGCTGAAGGGGAGGTGGGATGGGACAATTAATTTCACTCCAGTGCATTCCTTTGAAATGGTTTCAGCGTAGTTCGTAAATGGCAATAAAGTTAATTAAAAAAACGTTAATATCAACTCTCTTAAACCCCTGCAAAAATAACAAAAATATCTAGGCGTGAGCGAAATATTCCACTCCACCTATCGAAATTGGTGGAATTTTGACCTGTCCATGTTACTCGTTGGCTAAATTCTGCCAATCTATGTGCTGTGGAATTTTTCACCTGCAAAGTCCAAAATATGCGAGCTGGCAAGTGAAAAAGAGATTTGGTGTCTCAGCGCAATTTTCAAAGGCAGCTGTCTGTCAGCGTTCGCGAGTGATCGCAGTCAGAGGACTGCCATTCGAGTAGATCTGCTGCCGCTCAAGTAAAATTTCTACCTGAGTGGCAGCAAAATCAGCTCGAATGACTGGGCATTCTAGCGCGATGTATGGCTCAATTATTGCTGATTTTCAGAGGTGCTTGCGCTACCAGTGCTAAAAAGCAGTGTGAGCCACACAAGCTGCATATTTTCCGCCCATTGCTGTGTTGCTCTATAACTCTGTGGAATTCTGCCCAACCCAAAAAAATTTCACCCACAAAACTATTGTCATTCAAAACTGAACAATAATGCCATTCAACTCAACAATATAAAAAAATAAGGAGACTTGTCGAAATACTAATGCTTAATATGTCACAACCCAGGTATATTTAATGTAACTATCGTTGAAATAGCTGAATGATCAGAAAAAGAGTTGGAAATAATCTCTGACTCACCTCTAGACAACAAGTTATTGATTAAGAAAAAATATATTCATGAGGCTGACTTGTACCTGGAACAATAACAGATATAATGGGACTGACCTAGATGGCCATGGTGCCACGGATAAAGATGGGAGGGTTCCGGTTTCATCCTAATAATCAATTTAGTTGTCTAACTACAATGCCCATGTAAAATTTGTTTTTTAATAAATTTTTACCTTTTTCTGGGTGTATGAGTGAGTGTGGGAGTTGCTGCGTGGGCCTGTGAATGGGTGTGTGAGTGCTTGTGTGTGGGTGTGTATTTGGGTGTGTGAGTACTTGTGTGGATCTGTGAGTGGGTGGGTGAGTGCTTGTGTGGGCCAGTGAGGGGGTATTTGAGTGGTTGTGTGGGTTTGTGAGTAGCTCTAAAAGTGTATGAGTGGGTGTGTGAGTGTTTATTTAGGTGCGTGAGTGTATGTGTCAGTGGTTGTATGTGTGTGTGAGTGTGTGTGGCAGTGTTTGTGTGGGTCTGTGAGTGGGTGTGTTAGTGGTTGTATTGGCCTGTGAGTGGGTTGGTGAGTGGGTGTGTCAGTGGTTGTATGTATATGTGAGTATGTGTATGCGTGGTTGTGTGGTTGTGTGAGTGGCTCTATGGGTGTGTAAGTGTGTGCGTCTGTCCGAGTGGCTATATGGGTCTTTGAGTGAGTAAGCATGTGAGTGGGTGTATGGGTTGGTGAGTGGGTGTGTGAGTGGTTGTATGGGTGTGTAAGTGGCTGTGTGAGTGGTATGTGAGCGAGTGTGTGAGTGGCTGTATGGGTGTGTGAGTGGTTGTATGGGTGTGTGAGTGGCTGAATGGGTCAGTGAGTGGATGTGCAGGTGGTTGTATGGATCTGTGAGTGGGTGTGTGAGTGGCTTTGTAGGTCTCTGAGTTGGTGTGTGGGTCTCTGAGTGTGTGTATGTTTGTGTGGGTATGTGAGTGGCTGTATGGGTCTGTGAATGGGTGTGTGAGTGTTTGTATGAGTATGTGGGTGGGTGTGAGAGTGTTTGTATGACTTTGTGAGAGGGTGGGAGAGTATCTGTAAAGGAATGTGAATGGGTATGAATGGGAGTGTCAGTGGTGGATGAGTGTGATTGGGTATGTGAGAGGGTGTGTGGATGTCTGAGTGTGTCTGTGAGTGGCTGTATGGGTATGTGAGTGGCTGTATGGGTTAGTGAGTTGGTGTTTAAGTACCTGTATCAATGTGTGGGTAGGTGTGTGAGTGGGATATTGACACACACCTGTATACATACAGAAACAGATATAAAAAGAATACATCTTTTTACGTGAGCACTTTGTGGCACTCATCTGCCCATTTTAAGTGCTGTAAACAGTGTGTTACTGTCACCTGAATTAAATGTACTATAAGTGTCTTCAATTAATTGACATTAACTCTTTTTTATAACAATACCCATCCATACATACTAAATCATTGACACATTCTAAGAGTGACAGTAACTTAGAAACTGGAGCTGTGGCAGACTCGCACACACTTTTCCTGCTTTGGAAATACCTATGTTCCCATTACCAGCAGTTGTATGTATAGATAGATGCTTATATATATACAGAAGGCAACACAGTGCATAATTAACAGCCCTTTCTTCACACACACCAATAATGTGCAGGACATTGCTTCAGACATCAAGCTGGGCTTCTGTGTGTATGCAAACGTTTATGAGGGATCAATGCTCATATGTGTATGTGCAAATGTGTACAAGAATCAACACTCACTTCTAGTTTCTGTGAGTGTGTGATAAGGTCAACTAAATAATAATGCAAAGTATTTAGATTAACAGTAAAAAATGTGTAATGATGAACATAAAATTCAAAGCAGTGACACACATTTTAAATGTGTAAACTGCAATAGGCGGTCATAGCTATGAGTATAGGCCATAGAAATACTAAGAAGCAAGATTCCTTTAACTAAGAGTGAAATCTAATGGCCACAACTAAATGAAGAACAGAAAGAAATTAATATTAAAATAAGAGATAAAATAGAGCATGGATTTCTGCACAACAAGAAATAATGTGAATGCTCTTCATGTAAGCCAATACTACTATACATCAGTGATCAACCAGGTACTGGGAAAAGCTCTTTAATTAAAGTTCTAACTGCTTACCTACAGAGGACAACCAAATCAAATGTACTACGCGTAGTAACAACGCCAACTGGATTAACTTCACACATTATTAAGGGAATTACTTTACATCGAGTGCTCATGCTACCTGTTTAACATGAAAATAAACTGGCATACCAGATATTTTCTGTTGAAGCTTGCATTGAGGTGTCTAGGGTGTTAGAAAAACTTAAGCTTTCAATCATCAATGAGGTAAGACTGGTCTCAAACTTAATACTGGCCTTCGTTCACTTGAGAATGCAACAGATTTAAAAAAAAAGTGCAATGTACTGTTTGGGGGAAAAAGCTTAATTATCTTTGGTGACCTGCAACTAACACTCGTGAAAGGGCAGCCTGTTTTCAATACACTTCTGCATGATGAAACTCGTAATTCTTTAAGGAGTATATGAAATGTAAACATTTGGCTAAACTTCCAATACAAGGAACTACTGAAGAATGAGCGTCAAGCATCTGACATGGAATACAGAAATATTCTGAAGAACATTAGAGTAGGAATTCTGACAAAGGAGGGGAAACATATCTTAGTAAGTTGACTCATCAACAAACATTTCTCCTCTAAGAACACAGCAGCACATCTAATGTTCAATTTCATTGACAAGGCGAACCTTTGGTCTGTTTAATGCCTACCCTTCAAGAGTGCTCTAAATTAAATGAACA
Source organism: Lissotriton vulgaris (assembly GCF_964263255.1). NCBI lineage: Eukaryota > Metazoa > Chordata > Amphibia > Caudata > Salamandridae > Lissotriton > Lissotriton vulgaris. Next base: position 1,591,620,076 of record NC_141695.1, on the reverse strand, counting down.
ATTACTAAAAGTGAAGAAAGAAGAAATCATGGAACTCACAGCTATTGAGAAAATGGAACAACAAGGAGCAATAATGGTACTAACAGAAAAACTACAAGCTAAAATGGATTCTTTGGAGAAATCTCCATCAAGGACTGCAGAATTAGAAAAGTGTTTGTACATGTGCAAAAACTGTTGAGCAATTTTGCGTTGTAATTTAAATGTTGAGAAAGGATTAGTAAATGGTGCGATAGGTAGGTAAAGTGATTGATTTAATTAATTTTCCAAATAGGGATGAGGTTAAATACTTAGCCATAAAATTTAAGCAAATTGATTGCATGAAACAGATTGGCTGATGTGCTGTACGTTTTTTTCTTATAAAAGACTTATATGTTCGGTGACTGCTGTTCCCACTTTCTCTACCGTATGTAGTAACTATTCATGAATCACAAGGTTTAAGTGTAGATACAGCTTTTATTAATATTGGAAGTATTGTTTTCAAATAAGGTATGTCATATGTAGCATTGTCCTGAGTTAGAACATAGTCTGGTTTGTTTTTGTTTGATTTTGATGAAAAGAAGGACAGTATCCTATTTATGAGAAACAGATAATCTGTCCTAACTGGAAGCTTATAAAATAAGCAATACTCGATGGATGTTCCTCAAAAAAAGGAAAACAAAGTCAAGGAAGAAGGTGTTAACAAGAAAAAACTGGAAAATAAGGGTGATATTGGAGGCTTCCAGTTGGAAAATAGTAATGGTGTCAACTAATGTTGTTCTCAATGTACTCTTCCATTTACTGCATCAAATAAAGCAATTGGACATACAGCAGACAACAGATTCCGTTGTCAACTGTGTCATTTGCTGGAACGTTTACATAGTAATAGGACTATAGTACATTCAGCTTCAAGCATTTGAGATCTAGTAGACATATATAGTGGATCTGTAGTAGTACTCTCAACACTCAATAAATGGCACATGAATTTATTATGGTCATCTTGGGAGGTTTGGAACAAGAAGTAGTAAATATTGATGACTTATTTGGACTGAGCTACACATGGACCCACGCCTGTGAAGATTTCTCTTTAAGTATGGGCGAATTTTGCGAATTCAATGTTCGCGAATTCGCAAAAAAATCAGCTAATTCACGGATCTTCCCACGAAATTGTGGATTTTTGGGCAATTGCACTATACTCAACTGGAGTACTTGCTACTGGCTAATCAGTAAGTGCTACCTCGTTGGGTAAATGTATCATTTTTTTCCTACACTACAGCTGCATAAAGGCCCAGAAGAGTTGTCTCCAGTGACTCCATGTGTCTGTAACTTTGCCATCACGCCCATAGGCGCTGAGGTCCCTCGAGTGAGCTGTCCATCACAGTGGACGAACTGGTGGGAAGAGGTTGCATAGCCTAGTGTGTGTGGGGCCGGGCTTCTGTGCAAGTTCACATGCCTCTTGTTTATAAAGGTCAGAGACCGATCAGCGCAGCAGATGAGGAGAAAGCAGCCTCCTGGTCACTGGAAGTACAGGGGGATTGCGTTCGAGAAACTCGTGGATGCCTAAACCTCCATCACGGATTACAGCTATTTGTACACGGTAGATTTGGGGAGAAAGCACACCTGCCTAGTATCGACCGTGCTCACTAGATTCTTGGGCTGATTAATAATGCGTTACTGAATTTGAGCTTCAACTCGGGCACCTGCTTTATTTATATCTGAAAGTGCTTCCTGCTGAGGTTTAATTTTTGTGACAGGAGCCTCGTTGCCTAATTGTAACTAATCTCTGACCCTGCTTCGAGGGTCAGAGCAGGGTCAGAGAATAGTTGCAAGTAGGCAATGAGGCGCCGCTCAGGAAGCACTTACAGGGGGTAAACATCGTTTACCATTAAGTTTTTACAACGCGGTACCTTTAGCACGCATCCCTTACCACCACTTGCGCTGGAGGGCGCTAAAGGATTAAAAATAGTAAATTTACTATCCCAAAACCTTCCCTAGGGTCCACGGGGACTGGTGTTAGAATAGTATATTAAACTATTCGAAATCCGCACCCCCAATGCAAGTCGTGGTAACGACTTGCGTTGTAAGGGATGAGTGGTAAAGGGATGCGTTGTGACGGTATGCGTTGTACCGTCATACATCCCTTACTGTGTTACAGCAGGTGCCTAAGTTGAAGTTAATTTCTTTGTAACCCTTTTGTAAATGGTGAAAAAGAAATTTGCTTCAACTTGGGCACCTGCTGTAACCCTGTAAGTGCTTCCTGAACAAAATTTGTCCCGCTCACGGATTTGCGTATTTTGCCGCGATTTTGCGAGATTCGCGGATCCCGAAATTGTGGAAAATACGCAGATTCCGCGAGCGGAACGAATTTTCGGCCCATACTTATTGCTCTTATACATCTACCAATCAAATCAATTCTGAACAATCTCTCTCCTTAACTGTACCGGATTCCAAAACTGTCCCTTTTGACAGACTGACTAAAAAGGCTAGCCAAAATATGACCTGCCCAAATTGTAGATCAAAATGTGTGTCTACATTGCAGTTACAGAGAATGGGGAAATATATAACATTAATGGTACAACAATGCATAGCAATGGATCAAAAATGGAAACTGAAATTACAAACTTAAAAGCAGGAGTAATACATTTCTGGAAGAACGTACACTACAGTGACTATCATCTTTTATGAAGGACATTGTATAACTTCAGGACACTACACTATGAACTCAAGCAGTGTCAGTAGATGAACGGAATGCAATGACAGCAAGCTTCCATTGAAACAAAAACTGCCTTTCAGACTTCCAAATTCATGCCTATTTTTTCTTCAGCCAAAGTTTTGAGAAGCATTACTGTCTGAAAAGTGGTATACAGAGTTTGTCCATCATGAATCATCAGTGTTTAAGATTTAATTTGGCCTTCTAGGGGTACTCTCTTCAAAACGGACTCCAAAATTCCAATGTGCTTTATATCTATTTTGAGTAATGAACTACTTGTAATGTCATAACAGTTTTTTTCTGATCTGTTTCTTTAAATTAGTTCAAGAGCTATAGCTAAAATAATTCATTGATTATTTGTAGTTAGTGCAATGCATAGTGTCATTTATAGTGCCATACTGTGCAGTTCTGGATTGTTTTGTACAATCTACATGATTGTTTTTCCCCTTCTGTTCATGGATAAATAGTTATACAATACATCATTTATGATGTACAAGCATGAATGCTGAGAACAGAAAAAAGGGAAAATAAAAAAGGTTTTAATTAAATGTATAAGTTGTTTACAGTGTTACAGCTGTGTAATGCTTTATTAATAACATAAACATTTGAATTGTCGAAAGTTAAACTTTACTGTATAAGTTTATAATATGTGACAATAACTTCTATTTTAGTTTTCTTTGTTTTTACAGAGATCAATGGAACCATTGTTACAGTTTAGAGGAGACTAATTACTTATTTTAGGTATGTAACACATCCAATAAGACACATTGTCAGACACTGCCGCAAAATTAAAACACACAGTTATACAGATAATATTATAGCCAGACACACTGATGCATACCCTGAGACAGTCATGCACACACCTATTCATACAGTTAACCACCCAGGAAACACTTCTATGTACACTGACACCCAAAAGCACACACTGATGTATTCACTGACTTACGTAGACACTCATACATACATTGAGACACCCCAGAACATACTCATGCATGTATTGACACAGCAAGCAAATACACTGATGCATTCACTGACTCACTCAGACACCCCAGGACACACTGATACATACACTGACACACCAAAGCACACATTGATGCATTCACTGTCACACTCAGACACTCAGTCATACATAGACTCAGACATCCCAAGACTCACTTATACATACACTGACACATCCACACACACTTAAGTATTCACTGAATCACTGACACACCCACTCATACAAACATGCAGATACTCCGGGACTCATACATATACTGACAATGCAACCACACACTGATGCATTCACTGACTGACTCAGCACTCAGACACTCCAGGACACACTCATACATATACTGAAACAGCCAAGCAAATACTCTAATGCAGTGTTTCCCAAACTGTGGTCCGCGGACCCCCAGGGGTCCGTGACACATTCCCAGGGGGTCCGTAGGCAGCCGTTTTAAAAGCACAGAAAAGTTTCTTGTGTAATTAGCAGCTTTCCAGCAACAACAAAAGTGTCAAGATCATGCCAGTGATTAATGTACCTGCTGGAGAGCAGGCGAGTTTTGTTCAGTGGCAGCTTTGATTTAACTAATGTAGCACAGAGGGTTAATGTGCCTACTGCAAAGAATGTGTAACATGCATTTTAGAAAAGCAGTGTTTTATGTGCATAGGTTCATGGTTACTGCTTTTGTCACAGAGATTATTTTGTTACTGTGCACTTCATAAGTGGCAATCGTAATCTAGCAGAGGGGCCTATAAACTGTCATCAACGAGCTGCTTGCAAACTGCATGGTACTAGTTAGTAACTTATGTTTTTTCCCAGTTATTCATTATCCTGATGCTGCTAAAAAGATTTATTTGGGCGGAAATACATTTTTAATGTTACTAGCCACTGTGTTATGTTCTGAATCTTGAGATTGTGCCTTTCCAGACCAAGCACTCTTTAAAAATGCCTACCAGTATGAATGACATGTAATCCTTGTAGTCCCCTTTACCTTATGTAACATTTTATATACACACTGATTTACATGTATGATTCAATGTCTCTATATGTGTGTGATTGTGATGTAAAGTGCTCTGACATCCTACAATGGTATGAGAGATGCTATAAAACAAATGAAATACATGTGAGAGGGGCTGTTCCTTCAATATAAAATACTACGGGCCAGATGTACGATCCGTTTTTATATGCACGAATGGGTTCATGAACCCATTTGCGCATGCAAAAACCTATTGGGCCATGTACATAGCCTATTTCGCGGGTCGCAATTTGTTTGTGACTCACTAATTAGGTTTTGCAACTTGCTATTTGGAAGGGGCATTCCCTTGCAAATAGAGAGTCTCAAAACCATGAAAAAAAAAAATTTTGGTCGCAAAACACTTGCAATTACCACTTACTTCAAGTACATGGTAATGCATTTGCAAATGGGAAGGGGTCTCCAGGGGACCCCTTCCCCTTTGCAAATGCATGCAAAATTATTTTTTAAGGGCAGGCAGAGGTCCCAGGGACCTCTGCCTGCCCTTAAAAAAATGTCACTAAAACATTTCATTTTCTTTTTTTTTTAAATGCATTGTAATGGGGTGCATTTTTTAAAAAACTGCTTTATTTAAAAGCAGTCCCAGGCATGGTGGCCTGCTGATCCCAGCAGGCCACCATCCCTGGGAGGGCGGGCATTTCCAATGGGCTCTCAAATTGCGAGAGGCTCATTGATATTAATGACCCCGCAATTTGCGACTCCATTGGGCATCCCAAACAGTGTTAAACACACTGTTGTACATTTCATTTAGCGACTCGCAATTTGCCACTTGCATTGTGTCGCCAATTGCGAGGCGCTAAATGAAATGGTCCTACATCTGACCCCAAAATCCTTAGTACTTTGAGTATTTGTTTTGGGTGAACACAAGTGTTTTGTTTTAAAATTACTGTTTTAATATTTGAAATTTAAGTCATACAAATTGCTTGGGGGTCCCCGGCTTCCAGTGGTGACTCAAAGGGGGGCCTCAGGAGTCAAAAGTTTGGGAACCACTGCTCTAATGCATTCGCTGACACCCTCAGACTCTCATTCATAGATACACTCAGATACCCTGGCACACACTCATATAGATACTGAAACACTCACACATACACTGATACATTCACTGACACACTCAGACACTCACTAATACATAGATTCAGACATCCTGGGACACATTTATATGTACACTGACACTCACACACAAACACTTATTTATACATCTATCTACATACGGACAAACATACACAAGAATAATAAAGAGTCAGATTCAGCCCTTTGATAGATTCAATGATGGTAGTTTTAAAAAGAACCATTTTTGTAATGTTTTTTTAAAAACTTTCAAGGTTTTTTTGTTGTTTTTTTCTTCAGAAACTAAGCAAAAAACAAGCTAATAAACTGATTGCAGCAACTTTGAATTTTTACAACACAACGGTGTTGTGGAAGAGCAGTGTGAAAGTCACATGGAAAAAAACCTCACAATTGTGCTTTTTTACTTCAAAAAAAATCTGAAACATCTTGCCTTTTCACTCCAACAAGCTTGTGACAGCTGGAACAGTGTTACCATGCCTCCTAACTATTAAGTGAGAGCTGGCACAGTAATAACCACAAGACTGCAATTACCAAAAGAGGTCAAACCACCTGCAGCACCTCAGATGTTAACTCCCTGTCCGTCACCATCCGCAGATAAGACCGTTTGCATATGGTCCTGATGTGTTTCCACATATTCAATGTTCCGTGGCTGTACTTTTCTGCAGTGCCATGCGAGAACTCCTTCCCACAGAGTTTTCATTTCATAAACCTAGCAGATACCTTCTTCTCTCAAGACGGTATAATGACACCTCACTCTCCTTCCTAGAAGTACATTCCACTTCTTCTTCTTCATCAGGAATAGTTTAAGGATCTCCAGATGAAATGTAGTTTTTTTCTTCTTTTTGTTGTTTTATATTTTTTTAATGTTTTTGGAACATTTTGTACTTTTTTTGGCTTTTATGAACTATTTTATATTTTTTTGTTATTTTTATGGGGAGAAACGAAAAAACAGGGAATTAAAAATTGCTCAACTGGAGCAAAAAAAAAAAAAAAAATTAGGGTTTTTTGGGGCATTTGTGGTTGTCCCCAGCAAGGACGATGAGCTTTATGCTCAGTTCACCATAGGAGATGGTCTAACCACAATGAATACATGTTATTCGGAAATCCCCAAACCGTGGCTGAATGCAAGGGATCGTCTCTCTTGCCTCTGGTCCCGATGGAGTGGGTTGCTTTCTTTTGGAGGTGGTGCTTGAAGATTGGGGTGGGTTACTGGCCAGTTCCCTCATCTCTGCAGCAGAATAGTTGATTGGATGCCTGCGCTGCATGTGGCGAATCATGGTGTTGTTTCCAAAAAGTATTTTTTATTAGCGTTCCCCCTTGAAAGTTCCATGCCACAGATTAGGCAAGTCACCTTGGCCGCATTGACTTTTTTCTTGCCCTCTGGGATCGAAAAAAACTCCCATACAATGTGTTGTCTTGGCTGATATGGGGTATTGTGTTCTTGCAGCCACCTTCTCCTCCCCTCCTCCTCCTCCTCCTCTTGTTGACCACCAATGTAATCTTGTGGTGGTCCTCTTGGTGGTTGTGGTGGTGGTGGTGGTGCAGATGTTCCAGCTGCTGCTGCTACTGTAGCCATTTCAAAGTACAAAATATACCTCAAAGATTGCAAAACAGGTCTTCCTAAGTCAAAGGACAAAGTCAGAATAAGGAAAAAATGTGGGGTCTTTCATCATTTGGAAACCAAAAAAAGGCCTGAACCAATGAGAAGTGTTACTTTCAGGTCACAAGATCAGGGATTTCTTCATTATGAAACCAAAACTGTTCTGCACCAATTAAAAGTGTTATTTTCAGGTCACATGACCCGACGCGCTTACGTGGCGTGCCCCGTGGCGCGTAAGCGTGTCGGATGTTTGCGTTGCGCAATCGTATTCGCTCGAGTGCTTCCAGGTGCGCTTACGCCGTGCGTATCACGTGGACGCGGCTACGCGATACGTCACGATGATGTTTTCGTTCGCGGCAATAGCGCTTACGGGGCGCTCTCTGTAGCGCGCCCTGGGGCGCTTCAAAAGACAACGCTTTCCGGGGCGCGCCCCGGGAGCGCTCCAGGGCTAAAAAAAATAAATAGAAAAATATACATTAAAAAAATTGTTTTAAATACAAATATAATATAGGATTCATTCATTTTCAAAAATATTACATTTCATAGCTATAGACATTTGCTATTAACAAAATTTTGAAATTCAAAGAAAAAAACATAGGTTTGGGGCCTTATATATAGTTAGGAATTAGCATTTAAAAAACCTATGAAATTCACTGAAAAAACCATAGGTTTTGTCGTAATTTGACGATGATCGGGTTAGCGTTCAGCTTTGCTACACAAATTTCTCCTTATCTTGACTATGTTATTCGGGGGCCATTATGAATCACTGGCGTCCATTTTACATGAACGCGCCACCTCGTGGTCAGCATGCCCTTTTGTCCTTCCTCTGTACCACTGACCATCTAACTTGCCCAGCAACAGGCTATTTTTAGTACTGGTCAAGCTTGCACATGCGCAGTCGAGCCCTCTGTACTAGTGGACAGTCATTACTTAAGAATGTTCCCCAAACTGACCAGTGGTGTTAAAACTCCTCCCACAAGCTGGCTGTGTTCCAAAAATTTCCTTATATGTACCTAAACTGAGCAAAGATGTTACACCCACTCTTTTTATTACTGTAAACCTGTATAAAAGAGGTCTTGCACTGATGTTCGGTGTGATACTTCTTGCATTGCCGAAGGGTGCTGTAGGAATGTACCACCACCCCATGGGGTCTTAATAAACTTGTCTTTTGCATTTCCAGTTTATGTATTTACATGTATTCTTATTTTATGTGGTACAACAGAGAGTGAATGGTGCTGAGCCCAGCACAAATTTCTCCCTGTTGTCACAACATTGTGTGCCCATCATATACAAGAATAATATACCAAGAGAGGGAATATGAAGGTAGAAGATTTCAGCTAGGATCATTAGGGTGACCACAGGTTTATCAAAAAACGTACACAGTGAGAGAAAACCCTATTTATATCCAAGACTTCAGGAATCATGATGATTTGTATATAATTTTATTGGATCAAAGGAAATAGTGCATTTCCCCATCCGTATTATGTCCAAGCTGGATGGCCCTCAGATTACAAATCCATCTAAATTCTTTTTGTCTCAGTATTAGTTCCCTATTTCCTCCTCTTGGTGGTATTGGTATGTGGTCGATCGCATGAAACCAAAAAGAGAGGTCGTGAGGATGTTCCTTCATATAATGCTTGGTGATAGGATATTTGGTATCTCCAGACATTATTGCACATCTGTGTTCCTGAATTCTAATTTTCAGACAGCGAATTGTGCTACCAACATAAATGATTCCACATTTACAACCTAATACATATACCACATGCGTTGTGTTACAATTTATGAAGTGGCCAATGGTGTATTTCTTATCGGTATTGTAACTGAAGGTAAGGGTTTTATTCATGCCCATTGGGCAGATTTTACATACCCCACATGTAAAAAAGCCAATAGGTTTCACTGGTAGCCAGGTGGCCCCGGTTTTAGTGGTTGTAACATAACTAGGACATAGGGAGTTTCTCAGTGCTTTGCCCTTTCTGTATGTAATAGAAGGCTTATTCTCATTAGCTGCCCTAAGTCCTGGTACCTCCGTCAATAGCTGCCAATGCTTATGAAACACCTTAAAGATATCCCCACTGTGTGCATTATATTGCGTGATAAATCTAGCCTTGGGGTTGTCGCTTTTTCTTCTTGACTTATCCTGAAGTGTTGTTTCCCTATTCATGTTGTAAATACTATTCTCCGCTTTTTTTAGGGTCCCTCTTTCATAGCCCCGTCTGGTAAATCTTCCAACAGTGCCCTGAATGTGGCTTTTGAATGTCGTTTCCTCACTACAATTGCGTCTTATTCTAGTCATTTCCCCGTAAGGGATGTTGTTGATCACTGATTTGGGGTGTGCACTTGTGGCGTGTAATACTGCGTTACATGCGGTCTTTTTTCTGAACAAAGTGCTTTCTTTCCCTGATTTAATGTCAAATTCAATGTCAAGGAAGCAGATGCGATCCTGATGGCATATCATCGTGAATTTCACATTGTAATTATTATCATTAAGAATGGTGACGTATTGGTGAAGTTGTTCAACTGTGCCAGACCAGAGACAGATCACGTCGTCTATGTACCCCCCCAGTACACGATGTTGTTGGTCCAAGGGGAGGCACCTCTACTCCAAGCATGCTCCCTCTCCAACCACCCCATAAAGAGGCAGGCATATGAGGGAGCAAACTTGGAGCCCATCGCAGTTCCACGCAGTTGGTGGAACCACCGTTTGTCAAAGAGAAAATAGTTGTTGGTCAGGATAATCATGATCATAGAGATAATCATCTAATTATAGTCACATAGTCAGCGTTGTCCTTATCTAAAAACGATCGGATAGCTCGAATGCCGTGGTCTTTATCGATGCATGTATAAAGACTCTGCACATCGAGGGTCACAAACATTAAGTCATCGGACCACTCAAAGTCCTTGAGTTTGGTGAGGATATCCTTGCTATCCTTAACATTGGAAGGAAGATTGGAGACAAAACCCTGGAGTTTGGTGTCCACAAATTAGGACAATTTTTCCGTGGGAGACAACACCCCCGATATTATGGGCCTACCGGGTGGGAATTGCCCACCTTTGTGTATCTTTGGGAGTACGTAGATACATGGAAATGAGGGGCATTCAACCATAAGAAACTTAGATTCCTCTTCTGTTAGAAGTCCTGTCTCTCTCCAGTCACAAATGTGAGCGTTGATAAGTGCTGTACTGTCTGCCATAGGATTGTATGTTAATTCCCTATAAAAGGAACTATTGTCAAGTTGTCTCTTGATCTCATTCATGTAGTCGATGTGATTCATTATGACGATATTTCCGCCCTTGTCGGCTTCCCTGATTACAATAGTTTTATCATCATTAAGCTTTATTCGATTTTGTTTCAAACCATAAAAGCATACAGTTTAAAAAATACAATCATAATTTAACAATCAACATACATTTTAAAAGCAACATAATCTCAATAGGTTAAATAGAATTAGCTAACCCAGTAATTATTATTGTCTGAGTATTTTACACGGTATGCACCAGCCTAATATTGACAGTTATTATATGGCGTGAAAGGGTTAAATTGAGGTAGGTTGCTATACTTAAAACTGCTTTGCGGAAAAAAGAATCGATTAAAGGAGGGGAAACTGCGCTCATTTAATGGGCAGGATCTATAACCCAGCTTAGTGTTGTGATCGCCGGTTTGTTTCCGGAAGGGGGTAAATGATTCACTTGGGTAAAAGTCATGTAGGTCCCAAGTTGTTATAGGACCATCACCTTCTTGGGGCTGCCAAGACTGGAGATAGGGGACAACTTGTCTGCTCCTAAATCTGATTAGAACCAGGTCACCACAGATATCTTTTCGAAGGGGACCCAACCATCCCACTCTCCTCACGCTGACTATCCTGCCATCAAGGTTATGGGGTAAGGGTCTATTTTTCGATAGCCAAAACTTGACTTTATTTAGCAGATCGGTGGTTCTCTCAGATTTTCCATGTTTCAGAGGAGGAACCCCCGATAGGATGGACACGAATGGAGCGGCGTCTGGGGGAAGATTAATACAAGGAGTCCTAATACTTTTTAAATTAGGCTCAACATTGCGATCTGTGGCAGGTATGGGTGGTGCTTTAGGGACAAGTGGGCACACAGTAGTGGAGACTGTTACTTGTGTTGGGGGAACTGTGTTTTGCATAGTTTGTTTGGGCGAATTGAGAAGACCAGCATGGGGTGAACATTTAGATGTTACAGTGTGGGAAGATTGTGCCAGATTGAGTTTAACAATTCCCTCGATCCCCGTCAGTCTATCCCCCAAGATGTTAATTTTTTCGATCAGGGGATGGATAATAGTTTTGATCAATTGTTCAATCATGGTCAGTAAAACCAATTGGGGAGAGGATGCTGGATCATCTAGTTTTTTGCCCATCTCTGGAGTTAACAGAGCCGTGATAACAGGCAGGTTTATATCTGATGACGCACTCTGCAGTTTTGATGTTTTGGTTTGGGACCCACTTTCTCCAACCCCGTCATGTTTCCTTTTACCAGATGTGACCTTAACGGAAGTTGTACTTTTTGCATTTACTTTTATGGGTGTCGGTAGAAGCCCCTGTGTACTAACGCTGCAGGCTAGCGGGCTGGTGTTAGTTACCGGATTGGGTGATGTAACAAGGGTATACCTGATATTACACATACTGTTTAAATCGTCTAGCCAAGGCGCTGTACTAGAAGTTTTAGAAGGGGGTTCCATGCTAGTAGGGGTGTGTTTAAACTGAGCTGTGTAAAAACGAAAAAAGAAAAAACAAACAACTGTACTATACGTTCATTCATACCACATTGACGATAGCATGCCCGTCTTGTATCTTAGGGCATAAGTTCAACCAGGGGGATATATTATGTAACTACACCCTTATAGGTATCGGTAACAGTATCTAGCCAGATATAATAGTCAGTGGAATGGTCAATCAGTGGCTTTACCTCCTCTTTGAAGGCCAAGGGGGGTGGCCCGTCCCGGCCTCCTCTGACCCCGGACGGCCACAGACGGCCCGCCCTCTGCCTGGGCTCAGCCCGGCGGTCCCGCGCGCGTCCCGCGGGGACAGGAGGTGTTCCGCTGTTTGTAGGCGCCTCCTGGCGCAGGCAGTGACGTCCCAGGTGCGCCTCTGCCACCGGGGCACCTGGGGATTGTGGTCTGGTTCCTGCTTGCCGTTTCCCTCACGGCGGTCGGTGGGGTCTGTGTTTCAAGAGAGGTGAAAAGTGCTTTAGGACTCTGCCGGTCCCCCTCCCGTCAAGAATCAGGCCGGAAATTGCCCCCACGGAGCTGTCGGTGCTCCGCTGTTTGTAGGCGCCTCCTGGCGCAGGCAGTGACGTCCCAGGTGCGCCTCTGCCACCGGGGCACCTGGGGATTGTGGTCTGGTTCCTGCTTGCCGTTTCCCTCACGGCGGTCGGTGGGGTCTGTGTTTCAAGAGAGGTGAAAAGTGCTTTAGGACTCTGCCGGTCCCCCTCCCGTCAAGAATCAGGTCGGAAATTGCCCCCACGGAGCTGTTGGTGCTCCGCTGTTTGTAGGCGCCTCCTGGCGCAGGCAGTGACGTCCCAGGTGCGCCTCTGCCACCGGGGCACCTGGGGATTGTGGTCTGGTTCCTGCTTGCCGTTTCCCTCACGGCGGTCGGTGGGGTCTGTGTTTCAAAAGAGGTGAAAAGTGCTTTAGGACTCTGCCGGTCCCCCTCCCGTCAAGAATCAGGTCGGAAATACTTTTATCGTCAGCAAGTCTCCTAAGGGCTTGTTTCTCTGCCCATGTGATGTTATGGCTCGTTTTAGGGGCGAATCTTTTGGGTTTCTCCAAGTCATACAAATCCTTATTAACCTTTTCATAAAACATATCGATATTATGATGATATGAATGTGTAGGGATGAATTTAGACTTAGGACACAGACCCGTATCTAAGCCGGTTGTCTGGGATATGTTTAAATCCTTCAATAATAAAGGAATATCAAAACTCTCCTCATCATCTTCTAAGGTCAGAAGACAATGTTCTCCACGTACCTCTCCTATTGTGTGTGTACTTTCGTGTGAATGCTCTTCCTTTCCCCTTAGTTCTTGTGGTCTATTAGCAAAGTAGTCCTTCAATTTAAGTACTTTCACAAATTTGAAAAGGTCAATATGTGTACTAGCAAAATCACCTCCCTGTGTTGGGCAGAAATTCAGGCCTTTACTCAAGATTTTCATTTCATCTGCATCTAGACTTTTATTTGACAGATTAACAATTTTCAAGTCAACATTGGCATTTGGTAGTGACATCATATCAACAGTATCACAGTTCATAAAGACATTTACTTTTTCAACTTTGTTCCCACATTCGGATTGTTTACAGGTTTCCCTCTTGTATCTGTTTTTTGCTCGCCTCCCACCCGCCTTGTTTTTTTACGTCCCTTTTCTGTTGTAGGCGGTTGCTGATGCGCAGTTTTGCCAGCTCCTTTTGAAAGGTGGTGGCGTCCTCCCCTAAAGGGACATCTGGCACAGTCATATTGGATGCTGTACTAACCTGTGATGACACTGAGAGATTGCTATTGGAACCTGTGTCATCACTCTCACCTCTGAGGTCCCTTGTTCTTTTTTATTTACAGTTCCATCTGCAACTTGTATGCCATCATATTTCTTTGCGAATGTGTACACCCTTTCATCTTTATAATCTCTGTCATCTCTCTTAATTTTTATCAATTTTTTATTTTTGAGGTGGATCTGGTGTTTATCCATAACCTCCTTAAGTATGGCAAAAAGAAATTCTATTAAATCCTTTTCAGGCATGTCATTAATTTCCTTTTCTAAATTCTGAATCTCAGTTTGTAATTTTTCACCTTTTTCAGCAGCATGTCTGACCAGGATTTGCATCATCGTATTTGATGCCCCCCTAGGTTGCATTCCCGTTCTTTTAAAAGATTACTACTCAGATCCTCAAAAGTGGGGAAAATCAAGATCTGCAAACCACGCGGTATCTTAACATTTTTTATATATTGCTGCAAGGTTACACCATCCCACCACCTACTAAGTTCTTGTTTGCGTAGGCGTTCTAACTTGAGGAACATACCCTTGAGACTGGTTTTGGTGGTAGTGGTGTTACCAGGTGTTAAATTTGGACCATAGGCCCCAAATACATCTTGAGCCAATTCCTCCCGTCCATCTTGAAATCTAGGCATTGTAAAAATTGAAAAAGTCCGTATTTGAAGCGGCACCATACGCGTGGCACCATTTAAAAAATTCCTAATTTGTCTTACTCAATTGTTACCTGTGGGTGAGCATTTATTCCATCCGTATCTTTGATACATGGGGAAATTTCTCTTTATTTTTATAGAGACTGTAATTTTACATGGCAACCCCCTATTTGGCATTATATTTATTACTAGGGTGGTCTTTTATCTCACCTTCGTGATACTCTATTTAAGTTCCGATTGGGACCAGGAATATTTCTTGATTAGACTTATGGTCTGGTAGTGGTAATGGTCAATATATACTCCAACTATTTTTCCTATATATTATTCTTTTTAGACCCTTTTAACCTTTGCCATCTGTGTCTGTTAAGAAGGTATTCATAACAAAAATCGTTTGGTTGCTTCCTGCGTAATATCCACCTCAATCTCTATTATTGGCCACTGGGTGAGAGATGTTAACATCCTCACTCAGGACCAGACATTAGACATATAGGTTTGTGCAGTGCTGTCTGTACAGGCATCTGGTTACATTTTCTTAGTTCTTCCATATGTTTATAGGGTATTTTTTGAAACTATTGCTTTTTGTCCTATGCAGACATAAAACCCATTGGTTTCTTTGGAGACTCCCTGCACGTGAAATCTCTTTGACTGCTTTTAAGGGACTCCATTTATATACCTTTCTGGTGAGTTGACCTCTATGTTTTTTTTTTGTTTTTTTTTTTTTGGTAAGAAAAACTCATTAAAAAGGGCAATGCTTGAAAAAATGTAATAAATATGCCTTTTTTGCCTGTTTTTCCCTATCAGATATCAGCTGTGATCTCTATGAAACTAGCGGCTATTGATGTTATAGAAACTCTGAAATACCAGAATGCATCTCTTGTAAAATTAGTGTAAATCAATCATTGAATACAGGCCTCCTTCTACATCCAGACTTCCGCCTTATGTTCAGACTAACCCGAATGAAGTGCTAGTTTAAAACACATATATAATAATAAAGATAGGTCTTGGTAAAAAACTGTCTTAGCAATAGGTAGGGTGACTTTCTTAGGATTCCAAACTATATGAATGATACACCAACCTCTATGATGTTATGATACTTGTCTGTAATTGAAATGTTAGAAATTAGGTCCTGTGTGTGATAATTGTGAAAGATGAAATAAGCACATATGGTTGTTCCAACTATTTTTCTTGAATATGTTTCGCATTATTACATGAGCCAGGCTGATGAACCTGATTAATCTAAGAATAATTTTATGTCTTATGAGAGCAATGCATTGTGCTCTTAAAATTTATTTTTGTTATCATTGTATTTTTCTGTCTAGAAAAATTTGGCTGATCATCCGTTTTGTCCTGATGAAGACAAATGTTTTTGTCGAAACGCGTTGACACACGACCACAGCCTCATTCTCTACAATTAGAGAATACTTTTGAAGATAAAGAATCATTTTTATATGTTATGAAGTCTTTTTATACATTTTGAAAATAATCACATGAACTTCATGATTTAATATGTCTATTGTGTAATTTATTAACTTTATATGTACATTTATCTTTTATATATCTATATTAAAGAGTATCTCTTTTGATATCATTTCAGTGCATTGCAGTAATCATTTTTATTATTTGTGTTTTTGAATATTGTGTTTTATAATCAGCCAGCTCTTGTACTTCTAGCCTGCCTGGGTTTTTACCTTCACAAAAAATTGTTGTCCCTGACCCAGGAGTCTCATCCTTATCAGGGGGTCCTTGATACCCACGAGTTACTACCCACGGTCATCCGTGCGGGGCCTTTTTTCCTCTATCTATACCTTGTAGTTGGAAACTATTGTGTTTTAAGTATTCTCCCTCCACAGTTATATTTATGTACTGCTGTTCTTTCCTAGAATTTGGTGTAACAAATCTCTGTATTTCCTAAGGTCACCCCTTTAAAATTATGTCTAATTTCCAAACCTTTGGTTTCTCAGACGACGATTTCGCTACCCTTGTAGGTACCAATGTAGAATTTGGTACTAATCATAATAGTGACTACAATCAACTAATAAACCTACAAAAGAAGCTAATTAGAGTAGAGGCACATGGGGACTTTATGCTGAGTTACCTAAAAAATGGCATAATCCCCATGGGGCTAAGGATTCGTAACATTCCTGGCCTTTTTGTGGATATAAAAGATTTTCTAATGAAATGGAGTATGATCGCTAGTCGATGCTCCCGGGATCTGATGATGTTGATCATCTCCACATCTAAAGGTCTAGTAGTGGAAATAAAAAAAAAAATAGCAGAACTTGAAGATAAACTGAAAAAAGCTACAACTATAGAAGAAGCAGAGAAACAATTAGAAACAATTAAAAAAGACATTCTATCATTTTCCGAGTATTTGAAGAAAAGGAAGGAAGACAAGTTCGTGAAAGATAAGAGATTCTATTCAGTAGAGAAAACATACCCCTACATTGTGGACGGTTTCTATAAAACTGAGTCACAACCGGGAACTAACAATCACACTTTCCAACATAGGATCAATAATTTTTCTCACTCCTCAGCATCAAACTCGGATTCTGAGGGAGAAGACAGCATGGGATATCAAGATGATAGACCTTTTAATTCTAGAAATGGGCAAAGGAACATGCGTCAACCTTTTTTAGGCCACCGGGGGGGGGGAGAGGAGGACGTCAGAAAGTTCGGTTCCAGAACCACACAAGGGGCAACTATCAAACCAACCAATATTCCCAGGAACCTCCACAGTACTTAGAGACGAGGAACAAACAATACTGGAGGAACGGGATGTAATCCCCATCTTTAATCTATCCTCTTATAACCTTGAGCCCTCTGATGTGTCCCTCCTCTCTAAGGGCTTATCTTTTGTCCCCCATGCAAGAGTAAACATCTTTGAACTTTACCAAGATATCCATTCCTTCCTAAGAAAAATCAGACTAAAAAAGTTTTTTCTACAAAATGACCCATTAGACTTAGATAATACGAGTAACAACATTGTAGAGTTACCATCAACATTCACCCCTCTTTACAGCAGGTAGGACCAGAAGTAGGCATATTTGAAAAAGTTGTCTTGAAACGACTGGATCAAGCCTTAAAATTCATACCAAAACCTAGGTACAATATATCCAGAGAAGAACACGAATCCCTTGAAAGGCTAAAAAACAATGACACTATTGTAATTAAGAGCAGTGACAAGGGTGGAGGGATAGTCCTAGTGGACTGTAACATATATGAAGAGCATATGAATAAGATGCTCAATGACCCTTCATTCTATAAAAAGATCAAAACCAACCCCACCGAGAAAATAGTGAAAACGATAAATAGGCTAACTACAAAAGCTCTGAATGAAGGTATAATAAAGAAAAAAGAGTTTGACTTCCTGAATAAATCGGAAAAAAAGGTCTCCTGCATTTATGGTCTACCTAAGATCCATAAGGACCAAAGAAATCCACCATATCGACCAATCGTTTCTATGATTGGTACCCCCTTGGAAGCCTTGTCGAAATATTTGGATCAAATATTACGCCCCTATATCTCATTATCAAAATCATATGTCAAAGACACTGGAGATATGATCGCTAAAGTTGAAAATCTAGCTTTTAATGAAGGTAACGATATCCTCGTGACTTTAGACGTGGAATCTCTATACAGTAATATACCTCAGGCAGAAGCAGTAGACGCCACAATGTGGTTTATTGACCAGCACCAAATTCCTTGTTCCAAGTCATTCGTTAAAGATTGCTTGACTCTGGTGTTGAAAGAAAATTTCTTCGAATTTGGCGAAGAACTATTTCTGCAAATAAAGGGCGTAAGTATGGGGGCCTCTATGGCCCCATCAATAGCCAATATTTGCATGATCTTATTTGAGAGTAAGTTCATCTACAATGAGATTGCACCGTTTTTTGAGTCTGTTTCCCATTGGTATCGCTATATCGATGATATTTTTTTTTTGTGGACCGATGGGAAACAGACTCTGGATGAATTTATTCTATGGCTAAATTTAACAGATGAGAATCTTAAATTCACTGCACATATGAGTGAATCTAAAGTTGAGTTTCTCGACATAAACATCAGGAATAAGGAAGGACTACTTGAGGTGGATCTGTATACAAAGCCCTCTGCACGTAACACTCTTTTACATTTCAAGAGTTACCATCCCCGCTGTCAAAAAGACAGTATCCCCTTCTCTCAGTTCTTGAGAGTAAGGCGGAACTGTACCAACATTCGGGATTTTGACACTCAAGCTGAAATTATGAAACGTAAATTTATTGAGAGAGGGTATCCACATAGGCTAATTAGAGGAGCATACAAGAGAGCCCGATTTTACGATCGGGATACTCTGTTACACTCGCAAAAACTGAAGGCAGATCCAAAATTAGTGTGCATCACTAAACATTCCACTATGGACTCCACGGTCAGGCAGATAATTAATTCAAACTGGCACCTACTAAATGTCGATGATAACGAACAAAAATTACAGAAACCAATGTTTGCCCACAAGCGGAATAAGAACCTAAAAGATCAGGTTGTCCATTCCCGCCACAAGGGCAACATTAGGACTGCCCCCTTCATCCAAAAATCAATTGATGGAGCAAATGCCATCAAAGGTACCTCTCGTTGTGGTTCGTGTCAATCCTGCGACACCATCCTTACAGGTGAAACAATGGAATTTAATAAAATAAAAATTAAAGCCAATGAACTATGGACCTGTAACACAAAGAACGTTGTGTATCTACTTGTTTGCCCCTGCAATCTTGGATATGTGGGAGAAACGTCTCGCACAATAAAAACCAGATTAACTGAACACAGGTCCGCCATTAAAACTAGGAAAACCACTGCACCTATGGTAAACCATTTTTTAGAGCACAACCACAGACCGGAAGAACTGAAATGGCGAATTCTAGAGAGGATACATTTACAAAAAAACCAAGGTGGTGATAAGATTCGCAGAAAAAGAGAGGTCTTTTGGATCTTTACCCTCGGAACCTTTAATCGTGGTTTGAACCATGAATTACCGTGGGAGAACGCGATAATATAACATAATATTACATGACTCTAACAAGAATGAGCAGATTCTGTTTGATGAATTAACAGCTTTATACCAAATTGCCCTCTTGGGGGGTCTGGGCAACAGAAGGCTATTGATGTGCCTTTTTCTGTTCAAAACCCAAGGCAGTAGCTTTGTGCTGAATAGATATAGCTATTCATCCCGAAAGCTTAGAGTTAGGTCTTTTATAGACATAGTATCGCGTTATATTGTATCACTTTAAATGGGCGGTACACACCAAGGAATCTTAAAAAAGGCGGTATCGCTTTAAATGGGCGGTACACACCAAAGAAATTTGACAGTGGGCGTAGCCAATTCACGAAATAAAAGAGTGCAGCTAGCTACACTAGAGTTAATCCTTTTTGCCGACAGGAGTAGCTGAGGAAGGTCGAGGCGCCGCAGATCCGTAGCGAAGGTAAGAGCTTGACACCGTGCGAAAACTCCGCATTTCTGTTTGCACGTAACTCCGCATTCCGAATGCAACCATCTCGAGTCTCCCTGCGAGACCCCTCGTGTTACTTTGTAAAACCCGCTTGCCATATCCGCTTGCAACCATCTCAAGTCTCCCTGTGAGACCCCTCGTGTTGCTTTGTAAAACCCGTTTGCCATGCCCGCTTGTAACCTGCTAGAAACTTTTAGCCGTTTCCGTTTATTTACTTATTTTTTTGATAAAATAATCCGCTTTGTACCCGCTAATCTGGTTTTCCTGTTGGGACCCCTCCTTCTTTGTCTGCAGGGGCCACGCTTTGAACATTTTAGGCATCAGAGGCGCCGCCAACAACCCCCGGGATATATGAACAATTTGTAAAAATAATCAAAGGCCTCTGGCGCCGCGCCTTTTACACGTCTACAAACGATGTTACAAGAACACGGCCACTCTGGATAAATAATAAATGTAAGAAACAAGTATAAATATCAACAAGCTAGTTAAGCACTATAGATAAAAAGAGGCATTCTCAGAGCGCACCAATCTGTAATTATGTTTCCATTTTAGCTACAAACATCGGTGTTTTCACCGTCTGCTACGTGATGACAGAATAAGACCTGAAAGCCTGAGATTTCCTCCCCCGCTCCAAAAGAGATGAATGAGAGTTTTGATAGGTGATAGTAAGATGGAGGCAGTGAACACTGCTTAGACAGGTGAGACTGGTATCTAGCATAATTAATAAATCTAAAAAGAAAGGATCTTGTATACCCTAAATTAATCACAATAGAAACTAAAAATACCAATGTGTTGCTTATTTTTATGTAGTTATCACATACCGAATCCGGATTTGTAAAAAAGAAGGAAAGGTGCCTTACTCCCTACAACTACTTTATATCCGTCTGGTTATCAATTATTTTAGGTAAGAAAAACTCATTAAAAAGGGCAATTCTTGAAAAAATTTAATAAATATGCCTTTTTTGCCTGTTTTTCCCTATCAGATATCAGCTGTGATCTCTATGAAACTAGCGGCTATTGATGTTATAGAAACTCTGAAATACCAGAATGCATCTCTTGTAAAATTAGTGTAAACCAATCATTGAATACAGGCCTCCTTCTACATCCAGACTTCCCCCTTATGTTCAGACTAACCCGAATGAAGTGCTAGTTTAAAACACATATAGAATAATAAAGATAGGTCTTGGTAAAAAACTGTCTTAGCAATAGGTAGGGTGACTTTCTTAGGATTCCAAACTATATGAATGATACACCAACCTCTATGATGTTATGATACTTGTCTGTAATTGAAATGTTAGAAATTAGGTCCTGTGTGTGATAATTGTGAAAGATGAAATAAGCACATATGGTTGTTCCAACTATTTTTCTTGAATATGTTTTGCATTATTACATGAGCCAGGCTGATGAACCTGATTAATCTAAGAATAATTTTATGTCTTATGAGAGCAATGCATTGTGATCTTAAAATTTATTTTTGTTATCATTGTATTTTTCTGTCTAGAAAAATTTGGCTGATCATCCGTTTTGTCCTGATGAAGACAAATGTTTTTGTCGAAACGCGTTGACACACGACCACAGCCGCATTCTCTACAATTAGAGAATACTTTTGAAGATAAAGAATCATTTTTATATGTTATGAAGTCTTTTTATACATTTTGAAAATAATCACATGAACTTTATGATTTAATATGTCTATTGTGTAATTTATTAACTTTATATGTACATTTATCTTTTATATATCTATATTAAAGAGTATCTCTTTTGATATCATTTCAGTGCATTGCAGTAATCATTTTTATTATTTGTGTTTTTGAATATTGTGTTTTATAATCAGCCAGCTCTTGTACTTCTAGCCTGCCTGGGTTTTTACCTTCACAAAAAATTGTTGTCCCTGACCCAGGAGTCTCATCCTTATCAGGGGGTCCTTGATACCCACGAGTTGACCTCTATGTGCCTCTGCAGTTTTTTATTAATGTCTTAGACAAGGAGTGTTTGATTTAGGGCATTGTAACAGGCCCTGTTCTCTTTTAATGAGACTGACTAGTGTCTGTTGTGTTTTTGTCCCCTTTTTTCACTTATTGTAGACTTGTTTTAGTGCCTTTCTTCGTGTTTTATTCTGCTCATTTCTTTTTCTTTTTCCTCCTTATTCTCATCCTTTTCTCCCATCACGCAAATAATTTATTCACACTTTTCCTTCCTGTGTTCCTTTTCTTCCTCTATACATATATCCCTTTTGCTCCCATAACCGAAATAGCCTTGATATCTGCAAGCCCTCTATACTCTATTTGTCATATGTTTTGTGTATACTATTGTGCATGTGGTGTTTACAGTGGCTTGTGTTTTATATACAGTTTTTTATATATCTTCACATACTGTATGTGGATATATACATTTTTTATCCTATCTCTGTTCTATTTTACTATATTTTTTTGTAATGTGTGTACATATCTATTAATATTGTTGATAATAATGCTTGTTGTCTTATATTGATTTGTCTTGTCATTGTATTTAGTGTTTTTATTTGTGCTTTTTCAGCCCTGACGAAGTTCCCAACGGGAACGAAACACGTTGGCTGAGGCCTTTTAAAGAATCGGATCAATAAAGGAATTGTTTGCAAAAAATCACAATTTGTTTGGACTTCTACTTTTGGTGCACCATCCTTATCCATAAGATTGTGCATCTGTCTTGACAGTGGAGCTTCTCTGTGGTTAGCTCTGGATGTTCTTGTGCACTACTCCTAATGGACCTGCCTGCATTTGAAATTTAAGTGCGAAACCCTAGTCAGCCGTAGTTGCTTGTTTGAAACTCTTTAAAAGCAAATGTGTCATTCATTATATCTGTAAAGTTCCACAACTTGGCCAACATGGAAGGTACGGGGTATCACTGACTCTATATTAGTTCATAGTTGCATACATATAAGATGATGGACATGACGTATTTCTGCGATTATGAATGTTTATTGTACCTTCAGTGGAGTGTTGTAGCTGTAGTAATACAGGACAGTGAAAGGCTTAAGTTGTAGTTTTTGGCACATGAAGGACAGCTAATATATATAAGTATGTGGTTATTCAGGTAGACTGTAGAACTTGATGCTGGTAATCAGTGTTCGAGTCTCAGAATTGTGTCCACATCCTGTTATTGTAGAGTAATGACTTTATGTATGCCTGCTTCAAAATGTATTGTAAATTTGGTGCTCATTTATATAGCTGATATAGTTTTGGGTTGATTTTGCGCTATATAAATATGCTTTTAAAAAAAAGGGGGAATAGCCCACGCTTACTGTCACAGGTAAGATGGTTGCATACCCAATACAGCACAATATAATGTGGTAGGGCGGAGGAGCAGCATTTTACAAACACAATAAATACACAGACACAGATAGATAGTTGAAGTGGGTACGGGCATGTGTGCTCGACTCCATTTTATTACGTTGTTGTTGGTAACAATTAGAATAATAATCATGATATGATATTTAATCATAAACGGTTTATGACTTCTGCTGTACAAAGATAGGAGCATTGTGTATTTGAAATAATACACAGAACATTGTAGCGTAAAGGGTTCATGAGTTGTGGTGCACTGAGGTAGGGGCGGTTTGTGTGGAGCCTGCTATGATGCGTTGTCCAGGCAGACCGTACTGATAAAAATGTGTCTTGACTATTGAATTTTTCCTTAACAAGGGCATGTGGCGATTATTTCCGGTCTACTGAGTTAGTGGTACATCTGGTGTTTATTGTGTGCTCACCCTGCGATGATGCGTGGTCTGAGTGGACTGTACTGAAATCATTCACTGATGCATACTGGACTGTATGAACTTTGAGGGGGGGGGAAACTAGCATCAATAGTTATCAATTGCTCTGCAAACTAGGTCTACTGATTGCCCCCCATAACAAATTAAATGATTGCATTTCACATAGTGCATTCTAACTTTCTCAAATGGAGGCGATGTTGAAGGTGATATCCCAGAGGTCCTTGGTATTGCCGGTGGTGGAGGTACATTTTGGCACAATTTTCTACATTCTTTGTTATCATAGTTCACAGAATGCAACGATTGAAGGTGCTTGCGCATACTAGCAGTGCAAAAGCACTATTTTTGTCTCTGCTTTAAATAAATCCAGGCTGAATTTAATGCTGTCTGTAGTGTAGATGAAAAGGTAAATTCAAATTGTGAACCCTACTGTGCACAGTGTACATGGAAGCTAGTAGTCAGTACAGTTATAGAACAATGCTTTTTTCACTTTTTTTTTAAACGAAATCTGAATACATACAGTATAATTGTCTCTGCATTAAATATATCAAGGTTGAATTTCTTACTGTCTATAGTGTAGATGCAAAGGTGTACATCTTAGGGTAGAGTGCATCATCTGCAATTATAGTAGAAGTGGAAGATCGAACATGTCTGCAGCGTGCATTTTATTATTCAACTAAATCAATAAGTGATATAAAAAAATTTGAAGGAAGCATACTAAAGGGATATTGTGCAGGGTGTGAAAGGTGTTATACTTAGTTTGGTTTCCACTGAGTTAGTGGTATATGAAACAACAAGGTTCTGTGGAGCCTGTGATGATGTGTGGACTGGGCAGGACATACTGATAGTAATGTTTTTTGTCTTGTGAATTCTGGCTTAGTACGGCCAAGTGGCGATTTTGTGTAGGTTTGAGGGACGATACTTTATTTGGTACTGCACTTTATACCTAATGAATGAAGAATCAGTTAAATTCTGCCTGAATATGGCCATGTGTTAATGAATTATGGTGCACTGAGTTAGTGGTAACTTTGGAACTGAGCGTATACCTAACCTGAGATGATGCGTGGTCCGGATAGGTCGCACTGGGGATAATGTTTTTTGACTACAGAATTTTGCCATAATAAAGGCTTGTGGTGAATATTTAATGTGTACTAAGTTAGTGGTACGTTTGGTGTTTAGCGTGTGCTCACCCTGCGATGATGCATGGTCTGAACGGGCTGCACTCAAAGAATTAAATGTTGCATACTGGACTGTATGTACTTTGAGGGGGGAAAAAGTGCTATTGATGGTTATGAATTCTTCAGCAACAAAATTATCAGAATCAGATGATTCTTCCAGTGGTGTAGCCATTTTTGTCTCCCAAAAAGAAATTCAGGTTTCCAATGAGGAAAAAGTGAGGTTTAAAGTGTGACCTATGCTATCCACAGTGTAGATTATCATTAAGTGTACCTTTGCACTTGCAGCGTGAAATTTATTATTCAAGTAAATCTATAAGCGATATAATAAAAGTTGATAAAGAAAGCATAATAAAGGGATATTGTATAGGTTTTGATAAATGTTATACTTAGTTTGGTGTTGTAGTCTGCAAATAATAAATCAACAGTGTAATTAAATGTGAGCTCTGATGATCGCAGTGTAGGCAGGAGGCAGCGGTTGGCACGAGCCCACAACTACGTGGCATTGATTATTGCTGCACAGTATTGGTAATTTAGTGTGTGTGCAGGCAGCAATGATAAGTGGTGCAAAGAGTAAGTGGCACCTGATGCAACAAAGTTCTGTGGAGCCTGCGATGATGCGTGCTCCGAGCAGGACGCTCTGGTAGCAAAGTCTTTAAAATTAAGTTTTTTAATAACTATTGGTTGTCCTTTCACGGGAGTAAGTTGAAGTAGATCTCCAAACTCTATGATATATTTTCTTCTAAATAAGACATCTGTCTCAATACGGTCACATGGCGTTGGTTTTTGGTGCACTGAGTTAGTAGTACCTTTGGCACTGAGCTTGTATGTACCCTGTGATAATGAGTGGTAATGGGGGGCCGCATTCTGACCAATGTCTTTTCTCTATTGAATTCTGCTTGAATACGGCCACGTGACGATGAATTAGGGTGCACTGAGTTACTGGTACCTTTGGCATTGAGCATGTACGTAACTTCTGATGATGCGTAGTCCGGGCAGGCCGCACTGGCAGTAATGTTTTTTGCCTAGTGAATTCTGTCTTAATAAGGCCACGGGCGATGACTTGTGGTGCAGTGAGTTAGTGGTACCTGAAGAATTCAGAGTGTGCACACACTGCGATCATTCGTGGTTCGGGCGGGTCACACTAGTACAATGTTTCTTGGCTATTGGAATGAGTCATGTGCAATCGCCATTCCACCTGAATCGTGAGCCCTCACAATGTAGATCTAAGGCAGTTGTCAGCACAGAGATCGACAAATGATTTTTGTGACATATGTTAACAAAATCTGAACACATACAGTAGAATTGTCTCTGCATTACATAAATCAAGGCTGAAGTCCCTACTGTTCATAGTGTAGATGGAAAGCTGAATTCAAGTTGTGAACCCTGCTGTCCGAAGAGTACATTTATGGCAGTAGTCCACAGAAACATCAATGAAAGCTTTTTTGTCACATACGCTAACAAAATCTGCTGACACAGTAAAATTGTCTTTGTCTTCAATAAATTGAGAATGAATTCAATGTTGTCTGTAGTGCTTCTCCGCTTCTGGTATCAAGTGGTAAACTCTGTTGATCACAGTGTACACTTGAAGGTAGTACTTAGTACAGACATAGATGAACGTTTTTTGTGGCATCCATGAACAAAATTTACTCTGCCTTACATAAACCCATGCTAACTTGAATGCTGTCCGCAATTGTCTCTGTATTAAATAAATGAAGGCTGAATTTCCAACTGTTCAAACTTTAACAAAATTTGAGGACATAGTGCAATTGTCTCCGGTTTAAATAAATCAAGACTGAATTCAATGTTTTCTGTAGTGCTGATGCGCAACTGTATCAAGTTGTCGATTCTACTAACCGCAGAGAAGATTTAAGGCAGTACTCAGCACAGATACCGACAACAAATTTAGATCCAAAGTTAAATTCAAGTTGTGAACCCTGCTGTCCGCAGTGTCAATGGAAAGCACTAGTCATTACAGACAAGTCTGGGGGGATGTGCGCTGAGTTCGCAAAGGGTCTGTATCGAAGAGGCATGTGTTCATGGCGGCAGCCACGTGGCAGGGTGCGGACCTTCACTGAGGCGCAGTCTGTTCTCTTTGCAGAAGTGAACCACGCCCTCGGTGTAGACTAATTATTTATAGTCTAACGTTGACGTTCTTTACTTTGGACTGGCCCACTCTGCTTCTGTTTCAAAGGGGGGGTTAACACAGCTACATGACCAAAATAGTTCCCAGTGTCTGAGATGATATGGTTGCGTCCACTATTCAGTACACTGCACGTATCAATGGTATATCTACACACTGAAAAGTTTTTGATTTCTATAATGAATTGTGTATATTATTTCACAGGTAGTCTTAGCGTTGGTTGATGCTCGAGTTTTTTCCCTTATACATACTTGTTTGCCACATCTCTGTAGATTGAGCTAGTGTACTGTTGAGGGGATATATTATTTTGGAAAGGTCCGTTATCCTGTTTTGCGCTGCCTCTGAGGTAGTAGGGGGGTGGGGTCCTTGGGGATAGTTGTGGTGGTTATGGTGGTCGTGGTGCTGGGTATTGTGATTTTGTTGGGTGTCGGAAGTATATAATTAGAACCTCTATCACATATTGCTCTTTAAACATGGGTGTGAGTTGGATGTAATCCACGCAGTACATATTCGACGTACAGTAGTAAAATGTTGATGTTAAATTGTTAATGGTAAGTGGAACTATTGCCTGATTTTTTAGGTGGCATTGCAGATTTGGTTTCTTGTTGAAAATATGGGGAAGTGGTCAACATTATAAGTAGGAATTGTCATTTAAAAAACCTTCGAAATTCACTGAAAAAACCATAGGTTTCGGGCAGGTTAAAGTTAGGAATTAACATTTAAAAAAACTTTGAAATTCACAAAAAAAAACATAGGTTTCAGGCAGGTCATAGTTAGGAATTATTATTTTAAAAATCTTAGAAATTCACTGAAAAAAACATAGGTTTTAGGGTTGTTATAGTTAGCTGGACATTTCACTCATACAAAATCATTGAAATTCCTCCGTTATAGTTAGTTGTACCAACTGCAACTCTCGCACCCGCAATCCACTGGTGATGATGTCCCATATTACATCATTCATGACATTGTCAGTGACATCACTGATGACATCTCAAATGACATCACTGATGACATCATCCACGTGACAATCAGATACACCTCATCATACACTACTCTATTCTTTCATCACTCACTGTAAAATGCAGAGAACCATATTTAAATCCATTGACACACAAATACAAGTATCTAAAAACCCACTCAGTGATTCCTTGATCTACACAAACATATAATCAATTACCTATAGATATATATATTTTATTAATGTGGCCATGCCCCGGGAGATGGGGTCCCCGGGCCGAAATTGGCTTCAGGAGGGCATGGCCCCCTTCCTGTTTTTTTATTAATATTTTTTTTAAAAGCAGGCCCTGGTGGGTGGGGTCCCCAGAGCCCCAAATAATTTAAAAGGAGGGGGGACACACAGCCCCACCTGAAAATGGAAAAAAAACAGCATCGCGGAGGAGGCCACATCCCCCTAACTGCAGCACTCAGCAAACACGCCGTGCTGGCCCGTTGTAGGTGGAGGAATTAATTTCCTTCGAATACTGAGGGTGTCCTGGGGGCCAACTAGCCCACCAGGTACCTCCAGTATGCGCCAGGGGGCTGCGTTGTAGACATGTGTGCCCTTTTTACACCTCTCTGCAACGCAGCTCTGTGGTGCTTACTGAAGGTACCTGGTGGGCTAGTTGGCCCCCAGGGACCCTCAGGACTCAAGGAAAATTAATCCCCCTATTTACAACACACCAGGGGGCGGGTTTGCACAGTGGTGAATGGAGGGGGCGGACCTGATGTGACATGTGTGTACTTATGCAATCACTCCATCAAGTGCCTGCACTAGTTGGCTAGACCGAGTAGTATGAGATGGTTGAGATGCATTCAGATTGTGCACCAATGGCACCGGTTCTGATGCCTGATTTGGACTGTCAGTCAGGGTCGCCTCCTTCATGATTGCAGGAACTGATGATCTCCGAGGTAGGTGCTTAAAGTGCGATGAGTCCCAAGTGATGGACTTTGGACGATGTGTCATCACCATATGTCCTGTGCACATCACACACCACAGAGGATTGCCATCAAATGGAGTTTCTGTTCTCCTCTTTCATTTCTGCTTGACCAGGATCTAGTCACCTTCATCGAAGGCTGTTTCCTGAGCTCATTGACGTCAATCGGCATTTATTTTCATCAGCCATTTCCAAGAAGTGTCTGTGATGCAAACCTTATCAGCATTCAAGGACTGGTCTACTGTCCACAGAGGTAGTTTAATTCCAATGGCTCTCCCAAATAGCAAGGTGGCAGGACTCTCACCAGTTGTGGAGGGAGGACTTGAACAACAGGCATGGAGTGCTTGACGTAGGACCTGGTTTAACTTGATTCCCTCTGTTGATGCTCATAAATCTACCCATGAATCGTTCCAGAATAGCATTAGCTTGGGGCCACAGATGTGTGCTCTTTTGATGTTTGACATTTAGTTTGACTAGAAAGTCCTTGAATTTTTGCTATTGAATCGCAGACCATTGTCAGATTTGAGAATGGCAGGGATACCCTATGCTGCAAAGATGTCATCCAGTCGCTTGATGACCTTGTCATGGGTAGTTGACGATAACTCCTCTACTAAAGGAAAACGTGAATACTCCCTGATGACTAGCATTAGGTGATATCCATTTTCTAAAGGCCCAAACAAATCAACTGCAATTCTTTCCCACGCATGTGCAGGAAGGTCTGTCATTGTCAATGGGAGCTGTGTCACTTTGGAAGGAAGACAGATGCAGAAATGGCACTCTTTTAGCTCCCTCACCACATGCTCATCTCGGTGCTGGAACTACACTCAGTCTCTTAACACTTTTTTGACGGCAACAATGCCACAAAGTCCTTCATGGGATAGTTCAATAAGTTGCAGACTTAGGCCCTCAGGTATGACAATTTGTAAGCCTCTCAACACAACACCTTTTTTGGTAAAGGACAGGTGAGCCTGTACATTACTTTTTTTTTTATTTCAACTTTGTCAACAAAAGGTTGAGCATGCTTTTCCTACAGCTGAGTTGAAATTATGGCTTTGAGGATAAGCATGTTCTGATCAGCATTAGTAGCAGAAATAATCTGTTCAGTGGATAGGGCTGCTGGCATGCTGGACCTCACAGAGAAGTTAATGCACTCTTGAGCTGTTTTGGTCCCCAACTGTGCCAATGTAACATTACTCATGAAAGAAAATCAGCAGAGTTCGGATCTTTACCTGTCTTGTGTACGGTTGTACAGTCATACTCTTGCTTTTGCAATCCCACCCTCTCAATGTGAGAGGGCATCTTGGCTTTTGGGTTTCCAAAAATAGTGACCAGCTCTTGGTGATCTGTAAATACAGTGAAACGCTTTCCGTATAGAAACACAGGAAAATATTTGCTGACCCACACTACATCCAGGCTCTCCTTCTCTGGCTAAGAATAGGCATGTTCTGTGTCAAAAAGGCATCGACTGGCATAGGCCGCAATGTGCATCTAAGCATTCAGATGACCATTGTGTTGAGCAAGGATTGCCCCAGCCAAACGGGCTTGCATCAAGAGTGATCTCAGTGTGTAACTTGTGGTCAAAATAGGCTATCTCATTTGCATTATCAACTGCATGTTTTGATCTTTTAAGCTTGGGACATCTTGTTTTGTCAATTCTCTCAATTGGGTATTCCTAGTATCAAAGTCACAAATGGACCTTGAGCAATAACTGACCATGCCTACGAAGGATTGTAGTAGCATGGTGATTTCTTGTGGGGGGCAGGTAGTTGATAGTGCTTGCACTTTATCTGAGTCAGAAGTCAGAGAGTATATGCCCAAATAATTAGAGTTTGTTTTTGTGAAACTCACACTTTGCTGTATTTAGAGTGAGACCTGCCTCCAAAAGTAACTGGCACACTTGCATAAGAGCTTTGCCATGCTCCTTTTTTGTTGCCCCAAATACCAGTATGTTTTCACTGTAATTAAAAGCACACATGGCAGGATGAATTATTTCACATATAACAACCTGGAATATATCTGCAGCTGACGACACTCCAAACCTCAACCTTTTGTTTCTGCACAAGCCACCGTGAGTCGAAAAAGTAGTGATGTACCTGCAGTTCTCTTTCAACTAGAGTTGATGGCATCCTTTGTTCAGGTCCATACCGGAAAAGACTTTGGCACTGTTCAGTTGCATCATCATGTCCGCTATGTGTGGACCAGGATGTCTTTCTATCTCAATTGCTTTGCTGGCCTGGCGCATAACAATACAGATGTGCACTGCACTTTTTTGGCACCACCACTATAAGTGAAACCCATGATGTAGGACAGGTGGGGTGGTCAATTATGAGATGTTTCAACAGCTTCTTGAAAGTGGAAAGCAACTCTAGGGGGCCTCTGGGCAACAGATGGAATGTCCTCACTGTTGTGAACTCTCAATTTCATTGTCTTGAGCCTGCCTAGGCAGTATAATAACTACAAAAACTTCAGATTGAGTGTAGAGGTTGTAATTGAGAGATGTCAGTCCCATGTCAGCAGCATTGGCAGAACTGACTAGGCATGCATTGGACGAGGCTGCTTATGAATGTGAATTGGTGCTTGCACTCATACTGTTTTGTGTTTCATTGTAGCTAGGAATGATCCTTGACTCTGTGATGGTGTAGAAGCAGCCCGTGTGTTTACTTTTGTGGTTGACAGGTCAAGGTGTGGCACAGGAGATAGGCTGTTCAACTTTGTGACTGACATGATATTAAGTGATGCACCACTGTCTATGATAAAGGTTATGGAGCATTTATTGTAATCTTGGAGCTATGTCCAAATGAATTCTGTTTGTTCATGTGGTGGTTCACCTGTGTCTTTTGCTCCTCTTTTTAAACAGCTAAACCAACATGTGCCTGTTGTTCCTTGGTTGATGCTGTCATTACACATCCATCTTCTTTACTGGCATTTGATAATGGCACTGACAAGGCTTTATAGGATGACCTTGATGATGATAGACTTTGTCTGGTTTCAACTGTTAGTAACTGATGTTGCTTTTTAGGTCTTGCATAGGCAGCGCCTGCGCTTCCTATGCGAGGCATCAAGTAATAATTATTACTAGTGAAACTCCACCCATTGCGTTTCTCTTTGTTTTGTCGCTTGCTATTGGTGAAATCTGGCATTGCTTTTCTTGTCTCGGTCATTGTTGGCTAGTGGTCCTATACGTCACTTCAGTTTTCTTCCATTTCTGGAGGAAGCAGCATCGACCAACTACAGTTAACTTACGCTGCAGGACGGAATCTTTTAATGTAGGGACTACTTTGTTGTTTTTTTGCCATGGTGCCTGGTTCCCGCATACGTTTATTTTATTTGTCTCTCCTCACCCCCTCTGAGATCTCTGTTTATTTATTTATTAGTCATTAAGAGATACAACTCAGCCGAGGCTTAAACCCTAATCTCCGCCTCCAATGACGGTAGTTTTAAATGTTAAGACACCTCTTCACTTAAAGAGAAGCCCCCTAAAGGGGTTTATTGCTGTTTCCCTCACTAAGTCACCCTTCCAACATGCACCCACCCTTAACCTCTTCCTCTCTCTCACTTTACTGAGCTCCCCCATTAGCGTATGAGAAGTTTTTTGTTTTTTTGTTTATTGTGCTGAGAAACGACTTGGCCTTGCACTCTACACTCAGAGGGGAATTGTTTATAAATGCATTGATCCTGCGGAAAGCTGACCACATTACACCACCTTATAAAGTCACCGAGTGCGAGCGAAGTATCAGGTGCCGTATTACTTAAAGAGGCTCCACGCCCTCTCCCTGTTTAGAAAATAGTTTCACTTTTAATTCAGTTGCTCGCTGCGTGGTCCACCTTCTGTGACATGCAGGTGGGGAGACGACATCTCCCGTGAGTCTGTGCGAGCTCTGCCAGTGCTAGCAGGGGAGGGGACAGACCCTTCATTAGGACCCTGCCTTTGAACCGTTTTGAGAATTGTTGGACACAATTTCAATGGATTTATGAAACAAATAAAAAAAACCACTCAGATTGAAAGAGCCCGAAAAAGGATCTTTATTTGTCCATGCATGTGGAATAGATGGACAGTTGACAGAAGATGTCTTGGATAGTTCTACCTGAAAATCACTGAGGACATGCACATGCATTTTCAATACACTCTTGCCAACTACTTATTTATTCCCGTGGCTCCTGCTTCATTCGCAACCACGTGCATTCTTTCGCAGCGCAGATGATCTGCTACCTGCCTGCCACGCACGTCTTTCGTGCTGTCCGTGTACTAACATGCAGCCTACAGCAGCTGCGCTGGCCTGGCCTCTTCCCCAGTTCAACATACCAAGACTCCAAAAGGTACATTTACTTTAACCCCATCGCTGCGGCGGCTTTTCCCGCTGTGTGCGGCAATTTTCAAAATACTGCGTTACATGACGAGCTCAGCTCGTCATCAGCAGCGAAGAGGTTAAAGGGATTCTCTTAAATTGCAGGTTTAAAAATAACATGCAACATTTGCTTTATAATGGATTTCCACCTTTCACAATCACTTGTCTTTCCAGGAACCAAAATATTTCAAATGGAAACTTAACCCGGTGCTGTGCTATCCACTGTCATCTCATGCAGGACGGAAGTGAATTGCACAAGTAATGGCGCACGCTGTTAGGGACGGGAGTCTGCCATCCTGACAAGCCCATATGTTCACAGAACACGTGCAGACAAAGCTGAAAAAGAGCTCACTGAAAGTTCTTGTGATAGTGCTGTGTGTTCTATGTGTGCGTGCGTTTCTTTTACAGTGAATGTTTCTGGCGTGCATATGTATGGATCTTTTCTGTACATGGAGAAGGTGTGTGAATTCTGGTCAGACTGTGCATTCTGTTTTTGTGCGCAACAGGCATTATGGAGGTTTGCTGACACAGTGTGTATGTTTGTGCTTGACATGTTTTATATGTGTATGCCTTGGTATGCATTTTCTTATGTTATGTGCATGTGTGTAAGTTATATTTGTGTAAAAGTTCTTCCATAATGGCGTGCTAGTTTATTTCAGTGATGCTTTACTGGTTCTGAATATGTTGTGTTTAAAGAATTAGTTGTTATATATTTAATACTTTTTCCCATCATGACCTCAGTTAGAGTGTCAGACCGCTTCACATAAATAGAAAGGCAAGCGTTTGCAAAGCAATAAGTCTTGCATTTATGAGAGTTTGAGCTATTGGCATTGTAAATGACAATGCCTTTTATTTATTTGTTGGCTTTTAAAATGGATAAATAAAAAGCATTATCATTTATCGGTAATACCGATTATTACAGATTCGGTAACATTTACCGAATGTTTATCTACATACTATTTACCAATTCTGAAATACCGAATCAGTAAAATTCGGTATTTTAGAATCTGTAAATAGGGATTACCTAGATATGGCCCTTAGTTTGGTGTGCGTGTAAATTGTGTTTTGCCGACTACTCGTGAGTTGAACTACTTCTGATGAAAAACGGCGAATGGAGGTACCAATGGGTGAGGCGGACAGGCCTCAAGGATCCTGTGACCTCAATGACAGAGTCACTGTCGCTCTAGGGTGTGCTGCTTTGTAGCCCTGCATGGAAGTCTGCAGGTGAACTTCAGCATGAATTGTGGTGGACAGGCCTTGAAGGTTAACCCATACTTGCCAATGCTAGGGTCCTCATACTGGTGCTAAGATACCGGGGCTTCTAAAGTCTAGCAAGGGAATATGCTCCCTCAGGAGAGTAGTCTGTTGGACTGGTCATGAGGCTGAACCTGGTCTCTCAGTTCCAAATCCGGCAGCTTTGGCTATAATGCCACATCCTATCCCCACTGAACACCAAACTTCCCCACTGAGAGAAACTCACACTGCTATCAGCTACAAACCAATTATGCCCAGCTCTAAACACCTGGATGCAACTCAATTCAAATTATGCACTAGAAAAGATTAATATGCTGCCTCAAAAAAAGGATAATATCCTGGAAAATGCAAACGCTCATAGAGAATGCAAATTTAAGTAAAGCATGTGAAATGTAAACAGGAACAACATGGTTGCCTTAACGCTTTTACACTCATTATGAGTGTTTTTGCCTAAAAAGTTAAGGACATGACCACAGGACGTGGAAGGGACCTGTTTCAAAGCCCATTGTTGTATATCCTTAGCTTCCTTGATGAGCAGGTGGCAGTTGCTGAGGGCTGCTTTGTGAGTGTCTCTTTCGGAGGGGCTCCTTGTAAAATGCAATAATTGTTCAAGTTGGTGATAGTTTTTCTTGGTGGCTCTGAGCTCTGGGGTCTATCAGGTGGCATGTGTTGATGTTTTTGTTTCTTTTTGCTGGTTTCCTAGGGGCGACTCTGTCGGTGCATTTGGTCACCCATGTGGAGAGGTTCTGGATGGCCTTTTTCTGATCGATTAAGACTTCGTGTTGGGGTGGTGCTAAGGGCCCGATCCCACTGAGTCACTGTTACTCTGCCCCTGCTGCAGTGGGGGGAACTGTGACGTTTGGTGATGGTGTGCTGAGTACCGGAGATGGTGAAGTGAATTATGGCATGGTCGGACCAAGTGAGTTCTCTGACATGACTAAACTTGACTGTCGCTAGAGGTGAAGATGGGGAGAGTGTGTTTCTGGCTCTGTGCATTGGTTTAGTGACCATTTGGGTGATGCCAATGTTGTTCAGGTTCTCCAGGAGGAAGGTGGAGTTAGCATTGTTGGGGTTGTTGATGTAGAAAATTGAGTTCGCCGAGTAGGACATAATGGTACAAGTTGATGGCTAGGAGGGCGATGAGGTTGGAGATGCCACCAGAAGGCTGGATGAGGTCCCAGGTGACTGTATACTAGCGTGCCTCTTATCGTAGTCTTGGTATCTGTCTTTATTTGGAAGTTGAGATGTTCCATAAGGGATGTGTGGTCGTCGGTTGACAGCGATGTATCGAATAGTTTCTTTGAAGGGGATGGCGATGCCTCCTCTGTCTTTGTTGGTCTGGGTGTATCATCTTGTATTTAAAGAAAAGAAGTCCCCAAAAAAATGGACAAAGTGAGGGTGTGTCCAATTTCAATGAGTATTCCTTGGGGTGAACCTATTATCTAAAAAACAGCACGCCATCAATTGGGCGGGAAAGGCAAAGGTACAAGGCATTGTGTTCAACTTATAACAATATGCTCAAACTGGACAACAAAAGGTTATTCTCAAATACTACTGTGTTTAATAATTAACAAAATTAAAAAAGAGATGATCCCCACACTATATGTTTGGTAAAACTCTGTTTAGATTTATTCTGATACAAAAATTACTCCATTATTCATTATCACAATATTTTAAAACACATGTTATACATTTTATTAAAAATTACATTTAAAAACACAAAGAATCAAAAAAGTCGACGCGTCGTTTCGGTATTCTGCTAGTACACCTTCTTCAGGACTGATTCTGAATAAATTAAAAAAAACACAGAGTTACCATTCTTTTTTTGGTGCAGTTTCAGAGTACATCTCATGACAGAGTGACAGAGTTTGTTCACTCAGGACTGTGCCTGTGTTCTTGTTGAGCTGTTAGGCGCTACCTGAACAGATTTCTTGCTTTCGGCATGCTTTTTGGTCCGTAATAAATACAGCGTTTTTTTATGGTCTGATTTGACAGCGGGCTGCCACCAAATATGGGGCTAACACTTGTGAGGAGACGTTTGGGGTCACTGGGGCAGGGTGCGCACCTGGAAGAGGCTTGCAGACCCGGGGGCAGGGGGAGGCTCATGGGAAACAGGTAAGGAGCTTCGAAAGTGTGGGCTGGGACTGACGGTGCCACCCCATGTGATGGTGTCACCCGGTGCGGTCCGCACCCCCGCACCCTCCCCTAGTGACGCCACTGTATATGTGTTCACATGACTCTCTAGGAAACAGACATTTATCATGGAGACATGTATGTTCTCATGTGCCTCTCAAGCACTGCAACGCGTGAAACATGTATTGCTGAGAGGGAGGCATGTCTGCGCACACGTGTCTCTCAAGAATGAGACATGTATGAGCATGCATGGAAGGACACATGTCTGTGAACACAACCTTTATGTGTACATGCGTGCATACGTGTCTCTCTAAGAGAAAGACAAGTAAAGAGGCATATGCTTTCTGGGGAGAAGATGTAAGAGCGCTTATGTAAATGTAAATGTAGTACTACTTATTTAGCGCACAAATCGACCCCTGAGGGTATCTCGGCGCTTGTACGCATACCGCTGTGGAACCCTTCCTAGCTTTTCCCTGTGAGGTGCCCACTCCTGGGCACCCCCAAGGTGAAGCCAGGCATCCTAGCGTTGTTGGGGCCGTTGTGGAGATTACGATTCAGAAAAGGGGGTGGTGATGAACAGAGTGTCTGAATTAAGCAGACCACTCTTACCCAGTCCAAAGATCAGGGCTTGATCCATCACCGTTATTTATCTCACTGCCCCATCCCAGCTCAGAACCTGGCTATATGCAAATCAGTCTGTCCCTGGCCCAGTGCATCATGGGAACAGGGCAGACGAAACTACCAAGCCAATTCTTCACCAGAAAGGAGACAAGCTACCGTGGACCGGTTTCTGGCATTTCAGCCGTCTTCGGCCCGGCTTGCTTGAATCCTGATGGAGCAGTGAGAAAGGGACTCATGTCTGAGTATACCCTGCCACACCTATAGTGGCCAAAAACGATTCAGAAAAGGGGGTGGTGATGAACAGAGTGTCTGAATTAAGCAGACCACTCTTACCCAGTCCAAAGATCAGGGCTTGATCCATCACCGTTATTTATCTCACTGCCCCATCCCAGCTCAGAACCTGGCTATATCCAAATCAGTCTGTCCCTGGCCCAGTGCATCAAGGGAACAGGGCAGACTAAACTACCAAGCCAATTCTTCACCAGAAAGGAGACAAGCTACCGGGGACGGGTTTCTGGCATTTCAGCCGTCTTCGGCCCGGCTTGCTTGAATCCTGATGGAGCAGTGAGAAATGGACTCATGTCTGAGTATACCCTGCCACACCTATAGTGGCCAAAAACGATTCAGAAAAGGGGGTGGTGATGTACAGAGTGTCTGAATTAAGCAGACCACTCTTACCCAGTCCAAAGATCAGGGCTTGATCCATCACCGTTATTTATCTCACTGCCCCATCCCAGCTCAGAACCTGGCTATATGCAAATCAGTCTGTCCCTGGCCCAGTGCATCATGGGAACAGGGCAGTCTAAACTACCAAGCCAATTCTTCACCAGAAAGGAGACAAGCTACCGGGGACCGGTTTCTGGCATTTCAGCCGTCTTCGGCCCGGCTTGCTTGAATCCTGATGGAGCAGTGAGAAAGGGACTCATGTCTGAGTATACCCTGCCACACCTATAGTGGCCAAAAACGATTCAGAAAAGGGGGTGGTGAGGAACAGAGTGTCTGAATTAAGCAGACCACTCTTACCCAGTCCAAAGATCAGGGCTTGATCCATCACCGTTATTTATCTCACTGCCCCATCCCAGCTCAGAACCTGGCTATATGCAAATCAGTCTGTTCCTGGCCCAGTGCATCATGGGAACAGGGCAGACTAAACTACCAAGCCAATTCTTCACCAGAAAGCAGACAAGCTACCGGGGACCGGTTTCTGGCATTTCAGCCGTCTTCGGCCCGGCTTGCTTGAATCCTGATGGAGCAGTGAGAAAGGGACTCATGTCTGAGTATACCCTGCCACACCTATAGTGGCCAAAAACGATTCAGAAAAGGGGGTGGTGATGAACAGAGTGTCTGAATTAAACAGACCACTCTTACCCATTCCAAAGATCAGGGCTTGATCCATCACCATTATTTATCTCACTGCCCCATCCCAGCTCAGAACCTGGCTATATGCAAATCAGTCTGTCCCTGGCCCAGTGCATCATGGGAACAGGGCAGACTAAACTACCAAGCCAATTCTTCACCAGAAAGGAGACAAGCTACCGGGGACCAGTTTCTGGCATTTCAGCCGTCTTCGGCCCGGCTTGCTTGAATCCTGATGGAGCAGTGAGAAAGGGACTCATGTCTGAGTATACCTTGCCACACCTATAGTGGCCAAAAACGATTCAGAAAAGGGGGTAGTGATGAACAGAGTGTCTGAATTAAGCAGACCACTCTTACCCAGTCCAAAGATCAGGGCTTGATCCATCACCGTTATTTATCTCACTGCCCCATCGCAGCTCAGAACCTGGCTATATGCAAATCAGTCTGTCCCTGGCCCAGTGCATCATGGGAACAGGGCAGACTAAACTACCAAGATTTTGTTGTGGAGATTAAGCAAGCTATTGTCCAGAGTTGCAAAGTGGGACCCATAATTAGAATAGGCACTGTGGCGAGAATTATCAGGTCCGAGGAAATTGAGCCCAAGACCCGCCGAGGCAGGAATTGAACCCTGGTCCCGGGCTAGACCTCTGCATCAGGGTCTGCCGCTCCAACCATTGAGCCACACGTTTCTACATATGGATCCCCCCTACAAATCTGTGTGCACACATACATTGTAAAGGATTTGGAATGAACCCAGCAATGAGGGTACAATGCTACAGTACTTACAACAAACTATTTTGTTTTTTATTTGACCACTGTGTGTCAAGGTGTCAAACTTTCAACATCTTTCAAGCAGAAATGGTGAACCTCTCTCACAGCTTTTACTTTAAGCAAACCTGTTTTCTTGGCCTTCGCATCAACTTGACAAATCATTTTGCTGATGTGAAGCGCAACCAGAGCTACTAATGGATGCGAGCTGCCAAGTTTTGAGGAAAAGGCCCCTGAGGCAAACGAAAACAATCTGTGAAATGGAACAAAAAAATTTGCAATGCAGAAGTAATGGACTTTGACACTAGGTGGACTTGTGGAGGCAGAACTAGATAGTGTCTGAAGAGTCTCCAACACACCTTCTTTTGTGCCTAAGGTTTATGAAATAGTGTGTAAGTGATTACTATTAGGTGCACACAAGATCCCTTAGCTTACATATTCAGTTGTGTTGGCTGTCCATCAGTAGCGGCTCCTGGTGGAGTATGTCTGGGCGGTGACATGGGGCGGGGGAGGGGCAAGGTGGGGTATAGTAAACACCGGAATACGGATGGATGCAGGTCAGAAGGCAATTAAATCAATAAAACGAATTTCGTCGCACGCGCTGCTTCGCCAAATGCGATGCAGCACATGCAACAAAATTTGTTTTATTGATTTAATTAATAACACAAAGAGGGTACAAAGTCACCAGCTGCTCTGCGCCTTGTTCGGACGCTGTTCGTGGGGTAGGTTCAACGGCCAGGACAGTGCGCCGCCGAAGGTACCATACCTTGACAGCCGGTCCCACAGGAGCAGACTGCGAGGTACCTTAGGGATTTCTCTGGGGTCGCAATACTTCAGCAGGACCAAACGGCCTGCACTCCGGTAATACCGACCAAAGAAGGTTGTATACCTTATTATAAGTTTTAAACAATCTTTTCACTGTGTGGTACTATCTACTGAGGTACTGAGGAATTGCCATCACGGCAAGAAACATGTCGACCTAACTAGAGGGTAGTAGTTAATATGCTCAGATAGTTGCAGGGCATTTATCTCCCCTCCCACCTTTTAATCAAGGGAGTCTACCACGCAAATAAATTAGATTGTGGACTGACCTACCTTTTTTAACTTCACCTTTTTCACGTCACAACCACACCCCCCGCCCTCTCACACGCATGCACCATATGGCCGGAACAGAAGATCTCCGATAAAGAGCCCCGGTTTCTGGAGCCCGTCAGACATTGCAGCGCCAGTCTGACGAGGAGTGGAACCCATATGATGAAGCATGACACCTAGCTTGCTGGGTGTGTGAGGGTTTTAGTTCCAACAAGGGGATTCCCCCCTCTTTCTAATACACGCACTTCTTCACTCTTCCTGGGGAACTTTGTACCCTCTTTGTGTTATTAGTTGGTGGACTTGTACACTGGACCCCGTTAAATATTGTCCTTCTCCAGTCCCTCCTTTGTTAAAAAAAAAACTAAAAAAAAAATATTGATTTAATTGTCTACTTACTTGCATTCATCCATATTCAGGTGTTTACTCTCCCCCCACCCTGCCCCTCCCCACCACACGTTACCTCCCATCAGCACTCCCACCAGGAGCCGCTACTGCTGTCCATTCACCTGTACGTCTGAGAGGGGAGAGTCCTCAGAGAGGTTTATGGCAAGGGACAGAGTCCCACAAAGTCCTGGTCAGCTGGTCCCTTCAGAGGCAATGCATGGCTCTCTCAAAAGTAGCCTCATCTTGCTGACCCTTAGGTAGCATGGGCTGAGGGTTAAGACGGGCTTGCAGTAAGTATGCGAAGGTCTAATAATGATACAATGGAAATAACAACAAAGTTAAAAACAAACTAATGAAATCTCAACAAATGTCATGCAAATCAAAAGAAATCGATTAACTAGCGGGCAATAATTTATTGTAGGCAAAACTATAAAGGGAAGGAGAGAAACACTAGTTCTACTTTTTTGTTAATTGTCAATTGGAGCATCACGTAATGTGGGCTTCAATGGAAATTAATACAAGCTTAAAAGAACAATTGAAAATGAGAAATGTGCTAAATTTCTCCATGGATATTTTAAGAATGGTTTGGTAAAAGCAACACGACTCATGAGAGTATACGGTCTGATATGGTTGGATAGTTTAGGCTAAGTGAAGAAAAATTGCTTTGTCACTTTCAGGTACAAAAAGTCATTTCCAGGATCGAATCAGTCTTTTTCCCCATGCAACAATCCACGAGGTCAGATAAGTATTTTGTGTAAAAACTATGAAGAATGGAAATTTGCCTAGCCTTAATGAAGGTAAGTTTTAATTCAATTAAGGGCACAGAGGCAAGGGTTATGCTTTCTTCCTTCACTTTAAGGACATCAATTAAAAAACTTTGTAATACTAAGAAAGGTTCAAGCACAAAATTACATAAAACATAAATATAACTACTAATGAGAACAATATAAATAAAGCAAATGTAATAATGAATCAAAAAAGCAGGATAGGGGGAGGAGCCAAGATGGCGGACAGGACGGACGTGTAGGCTCCTGGCTCCGCAAGCCTTCCACTCCCGCATCGATATCCTGATGTTTATCCTGTACCTACGTCGCGGAGAAACGGTGATTTAAACGCGCTGTTGTCAATCGTGTTCTTCCGAGGTCTCTGCCGGCCGGTTTGATGGAGAATTCGCCGCGTTAGCCGACCTCCGTTGCTGCCCCTGGAACCTGTGCCGATCGCCGCCGCTGGACGCTGCCGTAGCGGAGTCGGTAGGGCGAGCTGAGGAGGTGCCGGCGCTTAAGGGAGCGCTGCTGACTGCAGAGGGAGACGGTCTGTACCCTTTCCGTTGTTGCGAGGTTCCCTGCTGGAATGAAGCGTGCACTTGCGAGGCGGGAGCCCTTCTTGCACCGCTTCTCTTTGTTAAGCTGCTGGCGGGCTGAGCTGACCCCATCTTGGAGCGCCTTCTCAGCCGTGGGCCACCCTCATCAGCTGGCGGCGAAGGGGCTCTCACTGTGCGCCGCTCCCTGACTGTGAGCCGTGCTCCTACCGGTCGACCCGACCAGCCGTTTCCTGATAGTGATGTCGCCCCCCCCACCCTCCATTGTGGTCTCATTGACGGGGTGGTAATGGCGTCTGACTTCCAGGACGAAGAGAGGAGTGCTTCCTTGTCCCCAGGACGTGTTGTCCTGCCTGGCCCCGAGCTGGATGCTGGTCCGACGATGTCGCCTTGCAGCGCGGACCGGCTGGAATTGCAGCAGATCCTGACTTGCGGCGACATCCTGGCAGCTCTTGCCGACTTAAGGGCTGCATGGCGGCAAAGCACCCGCGAGCTGGGTCGGAAGATTGAAGACGCTGCTTCTACACTGGGACGACCGCGGCTGACTGGCTCCCTGCTGCCTCCAATTACTCCTGAAACGGCTACTATGTTGCAGCATGTGTGTACAGAGAAGCGGACTATCCCTGGCTACAACGGTTTGTGTTTCTCTATCGACGGAGCTGCAGCTACAATGTCTCCCACCACTCCGAGGACTGAGACTCTGCCTATGCAATCGCTATTATTGTTTCGTTTGTCGACTTCCCAGTTGTTGGCCCCCCTTGTTGCCTTAGCCTTTGGAGCCTCTTTCCTACAATGGTGGAGTGTGTGTCATCCTGTGATCGAGGGAACGCTCGTCTTTTTGGACACTGGATTTACTGGTAACTGGGGACATCCATTTCCTCTTCATTTGCTTCTTCTTTGTCGAGGGCGGCCATCTTGTCCCTTTGTTCTGCCTGAGGTGGGCTCTCAGCGGTGGCAATGGTTGGAGGGCTTTCAACGTTCAGGCCAGGGCTGATGGTGTTATTCTCGTTGATTTTGTCTGCTCGGCTGGCGGAGACCCGGACTGGAACGCTTTTCTGATACATTTGGATGTTCTATTTGTGATGTCTTTCCCCACTTAATGTTGCAATTGATATGTTCTGTTGTTGATCCTTGTTGATGGGGTGGAGGTTCTGTGCGGGCTGGGGAGTCCGGGAGTAAGTGGTTCTGGCCCTCCTCCGGTCTTATGTGTTCTATGGGAGTTGTAGATTAGGATACTCTTTTCTTACTCTCTATATTTTTCAGATATTACAATAATTCCTTTTTCTTTTTCTCTTCTTTCTTTCCTTGTTCTATATTTCGGGTTTATTGGGCGACAGACACACTGCTGGGGGGGGGGGGGGGGGTAGGCCGTAGCCTCTGCATGCGTGTACGGTGGGGGGTTGGGGGACGGGATTTTAGTTTCCTCGTTTTCGTTTCTTCTTCTTTATTCTATCTTGGGTCCGTGTCTGGGACTGCTAGGGGGTGGGTGGCGGTGGACACTGGGTAGGATGTTGGGTCTGATACTCCTGCTGCACAAACTTCGAGCCACCATGCCGCCTGGGGGGACTTGACTTTTGGGTTGTTGGATTACGTGGTGAATTTGTCGCTAATGTCGTGTTACGCCTGCACGGACTCTGCTTTCTTAGTCTATTGTTTATATTAAAAATAAAAAATAAAAAACCAAAAAGTCGAACTTTAATAGCTGCAACAAAAAATTTAAAATTAACCTTCATTGCTCCTGGGACATGGTATCGCGATGATCTACAGTGTAACTTTTAAATGCTTGCTTATGGTAATAATGTGTTACCGTGTCGCCGTATTGCATGC
Source organism: Lissotriton vulgaris (assembly GCF_964263255.1). Lineage (NCBI taxonomy): Eukaryota > Metazoa > Chordata > Amphibia > Caudata > Salamandridae > Lissotriton > Lissotriton vulgaris. Next base: position 1,591,575,970 of record NC_141695.1, on the reverse strand, counting down.
GCTGGTGCTTCGAGAGTATCCGTGGCCGGCCTGATGGTTGTGGGCCCGTATTTGTTCTTTTACGAATGCACAATAAAGGTTTTCAATTTTTTTTTTTTTAAAAGCAGGATAAAGTAGAAAAATTATACAAAATTATGAAAATGATACTCATTCACAATTAAACAATATATACTGCAAAAAACGTCTTTTACTAAGAAAGTAATATAAAAGGACAATAAAACAGTGGACAAATGGTGCTCATACAGTTACATAACAGACATTGTAAAAGAACACAATTGACAGCGTAAACAATAAGACAATGACAGAGGCAAATACATTAACATATAAACTGATCCGACAGATAACAAGAACAGAAGTGGCAATAAATGCATCCTCTTGAATGTATGCCAAGAATAAGCGTTTACGGTGTTTCAACCAAACTAAATTGGTATGGTCATCATCAGGACAAACAAAATAAATATCAGAGCATCCAATAGAGAATTTTGCTCACTCGAGGTCAGAAACTCATTCAGGGGGTTCGCATGTTTAGCTAAGGCCAAAGAGAAGATATTGCATCAGTGGTGTTGGAATGCATTTAGAGTCTGGCCACAAGTATGGTAGAAGAGAGCTTAAGAACCGGCCCTAGAAAAATTTGTGGTAATTTTTCTGACCAGTAATACAGGCCTGCATACGTTTCAATTGCCGTGAAACACAGCAGCGATTTTAACATTATCAAAAAACTCCTTTTCCCTTGAATAGCTGGGAAACAAAAAAAACACAAGTCCTTCTTTTAAACCATGCAGCATTGCCTCAACATAGTCCCTCATGACTGCCTGCACTCCCTCTTTCTTTGTGCGGCTCAAGCCATAATTTGATCACCATGTGTCCTGTTTCAATCCTTCAGTTCCTGCCAAAAACAGGCTTTGTCAGTGACCATTCCAAACAGTCAGTATCATCAGACCACAACATTAAAAATATATGCAAGTAACCATCACTACAGACTTAAACAGGGAAAACGTATTAACCGAATGAGCTTAAGCATCATAACCAATTCCTTTTCAAAACGGAATAGGTTTACTTACTCCAGAATGGGGAGGGTCAGCATCTACCATTGTCACTGGGTGGGATAATCCTCACCCCTCCATGTCCGTAATAGAATTGAAACTTACCTTCACTAAGGCTAGGCAAATTTTAATTCTATGTCAGCACCGGAGGCAAGGATTATGCTTGCTCACTACCAACTGAGCTACCCCCAACACTGGCTCAAATTGGAGATACTCGGCATGTCGCAAAAGTCCTGGGAGCGTCCAGCATCAACTGTAATTCACCATGCCATCAGCGATCACCAAATCGGGGTGGGACCAAAAATTGCCCACCTGTTACACGCCTCCAAATGGATAAGCCACCAAAGGATCTCTTCCATTGCTTCGTCCATGAACAATACAGACTGGGAGTATGTCAGACCTTTCCCCTGGTGATGTATTTTGAGGCGGTGAAGGGCCCTATAGTGGAAAGGTCCCAGAAAGGTTGCTTCACTTCACTGGTGCGTCACTTCCCTTCAGTGGTGCACATCCAGACACAAGGAAGCCAGCTCTACACGGAGTTTCAGGCTTCAAGAGTGCCTACCGCAGTCTTCAGGTCATTCTAGCTCTCAAAGTAGAAAAGTCACTTTAGACACTAGGAAAGAGGAGCCAGCCAGCAGGCAACACCACCTGGTTACACTGAAATGTGGGCTTATCCAAATCTGGTACACTGGATTTAATTCCAAAAAGTCATGTGATACAAGAGAAAGGGCTTCTTCTAACTTTATTAATAAAGATGAGACTTCAGGTAATATAACTGCCACAAAGACTAATGGACCCCAGTATGCATCTAAATTCAAGGTTGTATTGGTGTACTTTCTAAGACTTAAAACCTTTAGTAATCAGATCTTCCTAAACAGATTAGGAGGTATATGTACAATGCCACAGGAACATCCTTCTTTAGGGTGTTCCTGTAGCGATAGGGGCTTCACCTTATTTACAAGGCAGTGTTAAGCCACCTAACATGTTTTAACGCTGCCTTGTAAATAAGGCCCCCTTTCACAATATGCTTAACGTGAAAGGGGAAGGCAATCGGTGTTGCTCTAAACGTTACGCCGCAACACCCATCAATTTTGATGCTGCCTCATATTTACAAGGGAGGTGTAAATAGGAGGCAGCGCCAGAATTAAGACCAGAGAAAACCTGGTTTTACCCTGGTGCAACGAAGAGAAATGTTACATTTCTCCTCGTTTTGCTGTTTTCGTGTGGGCTGCATTGTGCAGGACACATGAAAACAACAAAAGGCCAATGATTATTTATGTATAGGAAGGTTCCCCTTCCTGCACATAAAAAATCCTTTTTTTTAAAAATGCCATTTTGCAACTTCTGTGTGTGCTGCATAAGAATTTAAAGATTGTTTATGTGCTGGAAGAGCAAGGGAACAATCATCCCCTGAACGCAGACACCCTTGCACTATAGTGCCTGTGTTGGCGCTAGGCTGCTAAACTTAGCACCAGTGCAGGGGAAAACGCAAGGCTGCACCATATTCTTGTAGATATGGTACAGGCCTACGTTTCAGAAGTGGTGGAGCATGTCATTAAGCCAAGGAGGCTAATTACATGCTCTACCACTTCTTTGTACATATGCCCCTAGGTCTCGCTTTCATTGTGATGAGAACTCAGAAAAGTCTTGTAAGAAATGGGTAACGCCTCGAAAAAAAATAGTTTACCTTTTGGTTAAGAGCCCTCTGCGTCTTTGATCGTAAGTTCCATGGGGCCAGTTCTACATAGCACAGAATTATGCACGGGGGCAATGGCTCCTGCTGCACAAATACACATTTTTAGTACAGAAAATGTGTTTTTGTTTTTGTACTGGTGCATTTTTGGTCTCATATAGGCAAAGCAACAGGGATGAGGAAAATCTGAAGCTCCGAAGTTGTCCGCATAATTAGAGATTTACTGATTTGCCCCTAAACCAGCATCTGTTGCACAATCTGCAGACTTCAACTAAAAGTTTATTTCTAAATCAAACGGATCAAAAGTTACTAAAAATGAGTGCCTTGCAGTGGCACGCCCTTTGCAAAGGGTAACTGTTCACATTTCAATTGTTGACTGCTGTATTCACTCGCGTGCTAAATTGGTACCAATGAGATTGTTCACCCACTATTGTTTGCTAAAATTACAAGATAGCAATAATACTGCCGCACAATGTGCCTTTCGTGTCTCATAATTTAGCCAACTCTGCCATCTAATTTGGTCCTCCGTTGTTGCAATTTCAATTAGCCATGCACAAAGTGTTAAGTGTAACCATGCACAAAGTGCTAAGTGTCAAGAGTGGGCTACAATATATATATATATATATATACCCACACTCACTTCAATAGCTCCTGATCCGCTATCGAATTCTGCTATCAGAGAAGTCATGGACTGGAGCGGTGTTTCCCATCCCACCTGCCCAAAAGGACAAAGTGGATTCCATCTGTCATGGCGTCACCAGTCAACAAATGGAGTGCCTCGCGCGAGCAAAAACCAACGCGGTGAACCCACCCCACGTGCACCTTAATGGATTTTTGCTAAGCAATAGATAACAATCTTCCCAAACAGACATTAAGACGATGCTGCCACATTCAATTAGAGAGTAACCTTTACACCTGTGGCTTTAATTACCAATGGTGTTGCAGTTTTTCAAGTTTCTCCTCTCCTTGCTCATGGGTGTGTGGCGGTTTGTTGTGACGAGTCTCTATCTATATATCAACACTAATTATCTTATATGCGGGCTTATTATCTTCCAATGGCGGTTGCTCGGGTTCCCTGCAAGCACGCTAGTATGGGTAAATAATCAGAGCGGCTTCCCTCCAGTAGCCCCCCCGCCCCCCCCCCCCCCCTACCCCCTCTTCCCCGTTCCCATTTCTGTGATGTCAAGGGACATAAATAGAATGTGTTACTCCTTGGAGAAGCCAGTGGTTGTCGTCTTTCCTCTGATGGGAATGCGCCAGAGGCCTCGTCACAAAGCGATGTCAAACAATGTTGCATCTCGACGAGACCTCTGACACATGCTGTTAACGTTCGTGGTGCGTCAGTGCGCTGTTGCCTGTTGCTTTTTAAGTGCTTCGCGAAAGTCAATATTTTAAATGTATTTTTGGGTCAGGGGGTGAGGAGAAGAATCGCACTGAAGATAGAGGCACCGAAGAGGATTACCGCAGAAATATTTTAATAAAATATGTTCGAACTTGTCAGTGGAATCCTTAGCTTTAATCTTCCCCGATGCCTCGCCTAGCCCTGTCCCTTACAAATTATCCCAAACGTCTCTCTTGATGGGGTTTGAAGGTATTTGGTGACCTTCTGGTCTTGGTTACAGCCAGAGATGGAAGAAGGTATTTCTTGTAACTCTGAGGATGAAAAGGCTATATTTTCCAAAACAATAGTAAAATTATATATATATATAAATATATTCACTGAAAAAACCATAGGTTTCACACCAGTTATAGTTAGCTGGAAATTTTACTGATATAAAACCATTGAAATTCCCACGTTATAGTTAGTCGGACTCACTATAACTTGCGCGTGCAATGCACTGCTGATGACATCACATATTACATCACTCATGACATGGTCAGTGACATCACTCATGACATCACTGATGACACCATCCTTGTGACACAGTCACAGACCTCCTCTCAGTGTAAAGTAACCCTTGAGACACATATTCAAAAATAGAAACTGAAATTTTTTAAAAATGGACATACCTATATCAGTTACAACAAGCAATTCTGTACTTCCACTATCTATATACACATCCACTCATTCACCAACAGTTCTATATAGTCACTCATACATATACTCACTCATCATATGAAGAGATACACCTATACATCCTGTTACACACCGACATTCATCCAAAAGTTACTCACACACATATTCACACGTGCAAATAAACTATTGAACAACCATTTATTTGAATATAGAGTTATACACACACTTCCACCTTACTTCTACTGAAAATTACACATATTTATTCTCTTAAACAATCACTTATAGAAACACATACTTATTTAAACAGGAAATCTTACAATCTCTTACTCTCACATATACTCACTTATATACATCAATATTCATATATACTAGATTAAAACATATGTAGTTACTGATAAAGACACTAGTGAGACAGTCATTCACTCACTAACAAACACATATAGACACTCATCCACCCATACAGTCCTGTACATATGCTGTCTTCAAAACACATACAAACAAAGAGTCAGTCACTCATGCATCTATGTGCTAAGTAATACCTCCACCAAACCACATAGACACTCATACTGATACTACTAAAAATATCAAATAACCCATATACATACGCATGTAGCTACTTATCAACACATGTAGCCACTTATACACAAAGTGAAACACTAATATATGTATTTAAATATTTAAACATAACTCACTAATATTTATTTTTCAGAAAGACACATATTCACTGGATGGTGTCATCAGTGATGTCATGAGTGATGTCACTGACCATGTCATGAGTGATGTAATATGTGATGTCATCAGCAGTGCATTGCACGCGCAAGTTATAGTGAGTCCGACTAACTATAACGTGGGAATTTCAATGGTTTTATATCAGTAAAATTTCCAGCTAACTATAACTGGTGTGAAACCTATGGTTTTTTCAGTGAATTTAATAGGTTTTTTTAAATGCTAATTCCTAACTATAACTGGTGTGAAACCTATGGTTTTTTTCAGTGAATTTCAAAGGTTTTTTTAATGCTAATTCCTTACTATAAGTTTCACTTTATAAATAAGACTGTTAGCACTCTAGTTGTTCTTTTTAACACTCTGGTACATTCTGTCATTGGGCTACAGTTGGGCTACATCTAGTTGAATTTTGGGCTACATTTACAATTTTTGATCTCTGGTGGCCATCTTTGGGCTACATTGGGCTACTTTGGGCTACATTTGGGCTACATTTTGGCTCTAACATATATTAAGCCCAATGTAGCACAATACATATTTTTATAAAGTTAATTTTTTTACAAACCACTTCAGAATAGGGCTACCTGTCTCTACAATTATCCCATTTTTTTTTTTTTAATTTTTGGGGGGAGCGCTCCCAGAGCGCGCCCCGGAGTGCGCCCCGAAAAGCGTATTTCTGAAAAGCGCCCCCGGGCGCGCTCCGGGGAGCGTCTCGTGAGCGCCAATATCGCAAACGAAAACATGATCGTGACGTATCGCGTAGCCGCGACCGCGTGATACGCACGGCGTAAGCGCACCCGGAAGTACTCGAGCGAATACGATCGCAAAACGTAAACTTCCGACGCGCTTACGCTGCGCGCCCCCGTGCGCGTAGCGTAAGCGCGTCGGGTCATGTGAGCAGAAAATAACACTTTTCATTGGTTCATAACAGTTTTAGTTTCATAATGATGAAGCCCCTGGTCTTGTGACCTGAAAATAACACTTCTCATTGGTTCAGGACAGTTTTTTTTCTAAATGATGAAAGACCCCACCTTTTTTCCTTATTCTGACTTTGTCCTTTGACTGAGGAAGACCTGTTTGTTGCTCTCTCTACTTTTTTGCTCCAAATAATGGCTTCAGTAGTAGCATCAGCTGGTGCATCTGCCCCACCACCACCACCACCACCACCAAGAGGACCAGCTCCAAATTATATTGGTGGTCAAGAACAGGAGGAGGAGGAAGAGGAAGAGGAGGAGGGGAGAAGAAGATGGCTGCCAGAAGAAAATACACCTTACAAACCCAAACCACACATTGTTTGGCAGTTTTTTTCAATTCCAGAGGGGAAAAAAAAGGTGAATGCTCCCAAGGTGACTTGCCTCATCTGCAATGATGAACTTTCACGGGGCAACCCAAACAAGAAATATTCTTTTGGTAACTATACCATGATTCGGCACATGACAAGAAAACATCCAAACAACTACTCTCGTGCAGAGTTCCGGGAACTGGCCAGTAACCTCCCCCAGTCATCAAGGACCCCCTCCCAAAGAAACCAACCCACTTCCTCGCAACCAGAAACATCTGAGGTGATGCCTTGCATTCAGCCGAGATTTGCTGATTTTAAAATTACTTGTACTGCTTGTGGCAAGCTTATCTCCTATGGGGAACAAAGTATTAAGCTCATCGTCCTTGCAGGTGATAATCACAAGTGCCCCAAAAAGAAATAATTTTTTGGGTTTTTTGTTTTTTTGCTCCAGTTGAGCCAGTTTCAATTCCCTTTTTTTGTTTCTCCCCCTAAAAAATACAAAAAAAAATATAAAAAAGTTTTGAAAAGCCAAAAAAAGTTCAAAAAGTTCCAAAAACACAAAAAAATTATAAAACAACAAAAAGAAGAAAAAAAAAAAGTTCTTTTAAGAACTACCTCCAATTTCTAAATAAAAACTTCATTTTTTAAAAACTCTGTCATCTTTTTCCCTCATTTTACGCTCCCCGGTGCGCTACCTGGTGCGCGCACCGAGCGCTTCCCCCGCGCAAAACGAAAAAAAATATATATTTTAAATGCCCCGCGGGGCCCTTTTATAGCCCCCACATCAAACCTAGGGGGTCAAAGGGGTCTATCCCTGACGCCTTATGGTCAGTTCCCACTTTGTTTTAGCCACCTCTTATGTCTCGATTTTACCGAGACACAAGATGGCGACCGCTCTGGACTGTTTGGAATGTTTACAGACACCCGAGAGCCAATCAGCTTTCCATGCGCACCTCGCGTGTCGCGCCTGGAGCGCACTCCGGTGCGCGCACCGGTGCGCTGCTATAGATATATATATTTTTTTGAACCTAAATTACTCAAAATCCACTGGAGCACATATCTTGAGACATAGCAAAGGCACATCGGGCTACCAGTCCCTACAATTTTGCCAAGTTTGGTGTAAATCCATTCAGCCGTTCGGGCTAAAAGTGAAATCGACCGCCCTATGGAAATTAACATGGGGAAAACGCGTTTTGGGACCCCCCTTTTATCTCGGCCCCCGCTTATTGTATCCCCCCCAAACTTTCAGGGAAGGACCGGAGCTCGACGAGGCCATTTTCGTGAAATTTTCAGGCAGATTCGTCAACCGGTGCCAAAGTTATTCCAAATAGAATTTTGAGATTTAACATTGAAAAAAATCCTAACTATAACTACCTACTGGCGACCGCCAGTAGGTAATATATATATATATATATATATATATATATATATATATATATATATATATATATATATATATATATATATATATATATATATATATATACGTATACATATATATATAATCAAACTCGAGTTACTCAATGGCCGTACACCTCCGTGTTGGATAGATCGGAGCAATGTGTAATTTTATGACATTGGGTTAACTTGTCATCTATGCAGGCTGCAATGTGCGATAACCGTCTCACTGTAAATATCTTAGACTGTTTTGTTATCTTTTTCTATTCCACAGGAGGAAAGGAAGGGACTATCCCCCAGATTCATAAAGAACACATTTTGTGATTCCTTAATAGCGAAAAATACCAATTCGCTATTAAGGAATAGCAAAATGCTATGCATCAAGAAATCACTTAAAAAATAGCGATTTCTAAATTTCTTAATTGCGACTCGCAAATTGCGAGTCGCAATTAAGGAATATCTCCCCATTCATTCCTATGGGCCTAGAGGCCCATAGGAATGAATGGGAAGACCATCTCAATTTGCTAATCGCAATTAGCGATTCGCAAATTGAGATTGCAATTTCAAGGGTGCAGGGGTGTCCAAAGGACACCCTGTTGCACCCCTGAAATTGATGTGTGCACATATGTTGCGCACATACATGCCCTTAGGGCATGTGTGTGCGCAACATGAAACTATGAAAAATGCACTTTAGTGCATTTTCAAAGTTTTTGCTATTTACCACGTAGTTAGACTTCGCGGTAAATAGCGGCCCCAGATTGCGAATTCGCAATTTAAAAATGGTTCATGAATTGCATTTAAGGAATCTCAAATTGAGATTCCTTAAATGCAATTAATCGCAATTGAGCAATTTCTAGAATTGCGATTTTTGCATTTGGGATGCCGAATAGCAGCCTGGGGGCACTGTGGATCTCTGCACCCGGTGGCAGGCAACTTGGGGTGCCAGCCACAGGGTGCAGGGATGAACTCCACGCCTGCTTTTCACATTGCAAGCATGCTTTCCGCTCGGAATGCATGCATGCATTGTGAAGTATACGAGTGCGACAGAACCCTGTTTGTCGCATCGTACTAGCTGGGCCACAACCGATGACAGCAGGTCGGTCGGTTATGGCTCCTTTCCGATGTCGGAAGGACTCAGGTCAGTCCGACATCGTAATAGGCCCCTAAGGGTAAATGCACACACATACTAACGTTACAAGCCATAGGAGAGTGCCAGGTTTTATTCAGATGTATCTGACAGATTTGCCGCAAACCCATTGTGCGTTGGTGTTGATACTGTGCGCAGACAACCATGTGAAGGATGGAAACAACGTAAACCATAAGTACTCAGATGCATAACAAAGGCGTCGAGCACTACGCGCTAGGTGTCTAGTAATTGCTCACCTGCCATTAAAACACTAACCAGTTACCACAGGCAGAGAAAATGCACAGGATTCCCTTGACAGAAAACTGCACGCGATCATGTAGAGTACCGCATCAGGCACCTTCCCACTGCAGTGTCAAACATGCAGTTGTCTGCACAGGTCACCACAGTATGTAAAGGCAACCGCAAAATTAGAGACACTGTACATGTACCACCTAGCACTATGCATGGGTGAGTGTTGACACAAACAAACCTGATAACCTGGTGGCTATAACAAACAGAGAGACACTTTGCACGTACAGAGTGGCATTTTGCACTACCAAGACCACAATGCACCATGCGTGGCACAGAGATCGCACAGGCAACAATATGGAGATTCTATAGATATCTTTGGATCTGACCCTACATACACATGAATCTATATTGTTGAAACACACGGGCATCCAAGTAAACATTATATAACATGGACTTGCCAAGATTACGCGACCACATAGATTATGTCAATTTGCACTCCCCAAGATGGAGCATGTATATTCTTGTGTATAATGGTTTCAATGATGGACCACAGTCTGCTTTTTATGTACATGATCAATGAGGAAATGTATGTACTATACAAGTCCCTGGTCACGGTTTGCAAACCGTGACCAGGGACTTGTATAGTCCGAAACGCGTAGGTGGGAAAAACCTACAGGAGAATAAAGAAACAAAGTTTAAATTGAAGTGGTGTGCGGCGTCTTCTTGAATGAAGAAATTTTGCTAGAGTGATTTTTAGAGAGGCTGTCCCGATCCTCGCCGCCAGCGCCAGCTAAGAGACGCTCCCCCCGCTTGGGACATTTGCTCGTTATATATATATATATATATATATATATATATTCACTGAAAAAAACATAGGTTATAGACCATATATAGTTAGGAATTTGCATTTACAAAACCTTGAAAATTCACTGAAAAAACCATTGGTTATAGACCATATATAGTTAGGGATTAGCATTTTCAAAACCTTAATTTACTCGCACAAAACCATAGAAATTCGTATATATAGTTAGTTGCAATAACTATATATCGCGCACCCGCAATCCACTGCTGATGATGTCACATATTACATCATTCATGACATGGTCAGTGACATCACTGATGACATCACTGATGACATCTCAAATGACATCACTGATGACATCACTGATGACATCTCAAATGACATCACTGATGACATCTCAAATGACATCACTGATGACATCACTGATGACATCTCAAATGACATCACTGATGACATCTCAAATGACATCACTGATGACATCACTGATGACATCTCAAATGACATCACTGATGACATCACTGATGACAACATCCAGTGACTGTATGTTTCTGTAAAGTTAAAATATGTCTTACATATTGAAGAATGAGTGGATGTATAAGTGTCTGGATGAAGGATTTAGTAGGTGCATGACTGACTGTATGAGAGAATGATTAAATGTGTCTCACTGAGTGCATGAGTTAGTGACTAAACTGTCTTAATTTGTGCATCATTATATCTGTTGTTCTGTAAACTGCTGCATGTGTTGATCAGTAGCTATATGAGTAACTATATGGGTTATTGATTGGTTGCCCAAGTATTTGTATGGGAGAGTGAGTGTGTGTGTGGGGGTGGCTGGGAGGTGTGTGACTCTGTGCATAGATGTGTGAGCAGTTGATTCACTAGATGTATGGGTTCAAAAGTGCATGTGGAAACAGCTGTATGGGTGGTTGACTGTCTCCATGAGTGTATTGGTGAGTAATTGGATTTCTCAGTGCTACATGTCAAAGTAAGTACATATGTAAACACAGTACATGTAAGAGTTGACATATATAAATAACTGTGCATAAGAGCCAGTGAATGTGTGAGTGGCTGTATGGATCATTGTGAACTTGTATCAGTGATTGTATAAGAGAGTAAATATGTGTTAGTATATGTTTGATTAAGTAAGGTGTGTATAACTGTATAGTTGAGGAAATGGAGGTGTGATTGATTCTTTGCATGACTGACTAGGTGTGTGAGTAACTCCATGGATGAGTGACAGCCTGTGAGTGTCTGTTTACACTGATTGTATCTAAGGTTATATTAGAGTCTGAAGAGGTTCATCGTATTATCACATGAATGATATCATCAGTGATGTGATCAGTAATGTCAAATGAGATGTTATCAGTGATTTCATCAGTGATGTCATTTGAGATGTCATCAGTGATGTCATCAGTGATGTCATTTGAGATGTCATCAGTGATGTCATTTGAGATGTCATCAGTGATGTCATCAGTGATGTCACTGACCATGTCATGAATGATGTAATATGTGACATCATCAGCAGTGGATTGCGGGTGCGCGATATATAGTTATTGCAACTAACTATATATGCGAATTTCTATGGTTTTGTGCGAGTAAATTAAGGTTTTGAAAATGGTAATCCCTAACTATATATGGTCTATAACCAATGGTTTTTTCAGTGAATTTTCAAGGTTTTGTAAATGCAAATTCCTAACTATATATGGTCTATAACCTATGGTTTTTTCAGTGAATTTCATTGGTTTTTTAAAAGCTAATATCTATAGCTGTAAAATATATTCTTTATTACGTGACGTATCACGTAGCCACGTGAGACGCCTCATGATGCGTCATATAAACGTGACGTATCGTCTCTGCAGCGCAAACAAAACCCGTAACGTAAGCGCGCCAGAGCACGCTTACAGATATATATATATATATTTTTAACCTTAATTAGACAAAATCCACACGTGCACATATCTTGAGGCCTTGCAAAGGCACATTAAACAAACAGTCCCTACAATTTTGCCAAGTTTGGTGGAAATCTATTCGTTTAAATTTTATTTTACTGTTTCTCTTGGTTTTCCCCTTGTTACGCTTACCGGAACGCTACCCGGTACGCAAACCGGACGCTCCAAAAACACAAGATGTCGGACTCCCGTTACGCTACCGTTTAGCTGCCCGGTTGGGTACCGGGAAGCGCCTCTACTGTGAAAAATCGAATTTTTTTTTCTTTTTTCCTTATGCCCTGTGGGGCACTTTAATATCCCCCTCATCAATCCTACGGGGTCAGGAGGGGTCTACCCTGCCCCCTTTCCTTCATTTCCCCCTTCGTTTTTCACCACCTCTTGTCTCTTGATCCTACCGAGAGACAAGATGGCGGCCGCTCCGGACTATTTACAAAGTTGACAGCCAATCAGCTTCTCCTCAGACTCCCGTTACGCTGCCGGTTAGCTGCCCAGTTAGCTGCCCGGTTCGCGTACCGGGACGCGCCTCTACGACAAAAAACCACAAATTTTTTTTTTTTTTTTTTGGCCCCGCGGGGCACTTTAATATCCCCCTCATCAATCCTAGAGGGTCAGACGGGGTCTACCTTGCCCCCTTTCCTTCATTTGCCCCTTCGTTTTTGCCTCCTCTTGTCTCTCGATCCTACCGAGAGACAAGATGGCGGCCGCTCCAGACTGTTTAGAATGTTGACAGACACCGGACAGCCAATCAGCTTCGCTTTGCAAAGCTCCGTTACGCGAATAGTACGCGAACTAGTGCGCTATCCAGGACGCTGTCACAGATATATCTGTTTTTTAAAACGATAATTTCTCAAAATCCACTGGAGCACATATATTGAGACCCAGCAAAGGCACATCGGGCTAACAGTCCCTACAATTTTGCAAAGTTTCGTGCAAATCCATTCAGCCGTTCGAGCTAAAAGTGAGGCCAAAAGCCCTATGGAAAAATGAATGGGAAAAACGCGTTTTGGGACCCCCCTTTTTTCTCGGCCCCCCTTGACGAAACCCCCCCAAATTTTCAGGGGCTGCTCAGAAACAAAATGTGCCATTTTCCTGAAAATTTCAGCCGATTCCGTCCAAAAACGCCAAAGTTATTAGACATAGAATTTTCAAAAGTTCCATAGAGAAAATCCTAACTATATATACCTACTGGCGACCGCCAGTAGGTAATATATATATATATATATATATATATATATATATATATATATATATATATATATATATATATATATATATATATATATATATATATATATATATATGTATATATATATATATGTGAGGACTTTCGTCATTGTTGCTTAAAAATGCCAAACTCATTATATTGTACATGCAACAAATCGTATACCATTATTTTATTAAATTGATTAAATTGACAAAATAAAGTTTCTCTACCCCCTTGTCAGCAGATCAGTCATGTTTGATGATAATTAAAAAGAAGTGCCAGCCCCCCTAAATGAGTAATTAGAACCACCTGCTCTAATTAAACACTGCCTTTCTGAAATCCCCTTTAGATTTGGAGGAGATCTACTCCCCGACCCAATTCTGACCATTTTCAGGATAGGTAAGAGTTGCGAAGGACTTTACCTGCTTTTTTGTCAATCAAAATATAAAGCAAACACAAGGAGATGATGGACTGGAGTGCTGAAACTTTTCAAACTCTCCCCCTCAGTCACAGATCTGGATTGATTCCATCATCGTTCTTTATCGCACTTGGCCACCCTAGTTCAGTCACAGCTATATCCAAATATGTCTTGACCCTGTGCCTCATGGGAACAGTCCAGCCCGAACTGTCAAGCCATGTCTTCCCTGGACTAAAAACAAACATCCTGGGACTGGTTTCGGGCTAACAGCCCTCATCAGCCAGGCTAGTTTAAATCCAGTGGCAAAAGTCAATCAATCAATCAATCAATCAATCATTTGTAAAGCGCACTACATACCCGCAAGGGTCTCAAGGCGCGGGGGTGCTACTGATCGAACAGCCAGGTCTTGAGTATCCTCCTGATGGTCAGCAGGTCTTGGGTCTGTTGTAGGCTCATTGGGAGGGTGTTCCATGTCTTGGCTGCGAGGTGGGAGACCACCAGTAGTTGTTCTTCGGATGAGCAGGACAGTGGTGAGTGAGAGGTCGGCGTAGCGTAGCTGGCGGTTGGGGATGTAGAAGGAGAGCCGTCTGTTGAGGTAGGCTGGGCCGGTCTTGTGGAGTGCCTTGTGTGCATGGGTGAGGAGCTTGAAGAATATCCTCTTGTTGATGGAGAGCCAGTGCAGGTTTCTCTGGTGGGGGTGATGTGGCCCTGGTGTGGGGCATTGAGGATCAGTCGTGCTGAGGCGTTTGGATGCGTTGTAGTCGTTTGATGAGCTTGGTCGGAGCTCCCGCGTAGAGGGCGTTTCCGTAGTTGAGTCTGCTGCTGACGAGGGCCTGGGTGACTGTCTTTCTTGTATCTGTCGGGATCCATCTGTAGATATTGTGGAGCATGCGGAGGGTATTAAAGCAGGAGGAGGAGAGGGCGTTGACTTGCTTGGTCATTGAGAGCGTTGAGTCGAGGATGATTCCCAGGTTGCATGCGTGGTCGGTGGGTGTCGGGGCTGCCCCCAGTGCCATCGGCCACCAGGAGTCGTTCCAGGCTGAAGGGTTGAAGCAGAGGATGAGGACCTCCGTCTTGTCCGAGTTTAGCTTCAGACGGCTGGTCTTCATCCAGTCGGCGACGCCTTCATTCCTTCGTGGAGTTTGGCTTTGGTGGTGATGGGGTCCTTGGTGAAGGAGAGGATCAGCTGAGTGTTGTCGGCGTAGAAGATTATGTTGAGGTCGTGCTGTTGGGCTATGTATGCCAGGGGGGCCATGTAAATGTTGAACAGCTTTGGCCTGAGTGAGGATCCCTGGGGTACACCACAGATGATCTCGGAGGCTTTGGAACGGAATGGGGTAGACGGACGCTCTGGGTTCTGGCCGCTGGCGGTCTAACCGTTGTCCAGCATGGTCCTAATGTCATCGGTGGCGGTGGTGAGGGCAGTCTCGGTGCTGTGGTTGCTGCGGAACCCTGACTGGGAAGGGTCCAGGATTCTGTTTTCTTCGAGGTGTTGGGTTAGCTGTCTGTTGACGGTTTTCTCGATGACCTTGGCCGGGGAGCAGAGAAATGGCCCAGAAGTTCTTGAGGTCTCTTGGGTCTGCCTTAGGGTATTTGAGTAGGGCGTGGATCTCGGTGTGTTTCCAGATCTCTGGGAAGGTCGCTGTCTCGAGGGAGAGATTGATGATGTTGCGCAGGTGGGGTGCGATGGAGCTGCTTGCTCTGTTGAAGACATGGTGCAGGAATGGGTCTGACGGAGAGCCGGAGTGGATTGTGCGCATGGTCTTGATGGTGTCATTGATGCTCACGCTGGCCCAGGCTAGCAAGGGGTCGTGGTCGATGGTATGCGGAGGGCCTGTTGGGGCTGTCTGGGTGTTGAAGCTGTCGTGGATGTCTGCTATCTTGCGGTGGAAGATGTTGGCGAGGGAGTCGCACAGGGTTCGTGAAGGCGGGATGTCGTTGGTGTTGGAGCTGGGGTTGGAGAGTTCCTTCATGATGTTGAAGAGCCCCTTGCTATTGTGTGCGTTGTTGTCGAGGTGGTCTTTATAGGAGGTCCTCTTGGCCGCCATGATGATGTGGTGGTTGTTGCGGATGACTTCCTTGTGTGCTGCATGGCTGTCCGGAGTTAGTTCACTGTGCCATTTCTTCTATAGTTTCCGACAGGCTTTCTTTCTTGGAGGCTAGGAGTTCTGGGGTGAACCAGTTGACTCTCTTGCTGGTGTCTCTGTGAGGGGGTTTCTTCAGTGGGGCGAGGATGTTGGCGCAGTCCTCGATCCAGCGTCTAACGCTTTGGGCAGCATCGTCTATGTTGGAGGGTTCGGTGGGAGGGCTGAGAGCGAGGCTTGCATGTAGTTGGTCTTCGGTTATTTTGCTCCAGCAGCGGCGGGGAATCTGTTGGGGTGGTGTTGTGTGGTGGGTTTCTGGAAGGCGAAGTGGATGCAGTGGTGGTCGGTGCAGAGGAGTTCAGTGGTGGATGGAGATGTGCAGGCTTGAGGAGAAGACGGGGTCGAGTGTGTGGCTGGCAGAGTGGGTGGGCATTGTGACAAGTTGCTTCTGTCCGAGGTTGGCGAGGTTCTCGATCAGGGTTGTGGAGTTGTTGTCGGTGTTGTTCTCAAGGTGAAAGTTCAGGTCTCCGAGGAGGATGTAGTCGGTGGAGATCAGGGTGTGCATGCTGATCAAGTCGGCGATGGAGTCGCTAAATTGGGGGCGAGGTCCGGGGGGTTGGTAGATGAGGGTGCCTCTGAGGGTAGAGTTAGGGTCTGTGTGGATCTGGAAAGGCATGTGTTTGGTGGTGCTGAGCGCGTCGTCGGTTTTAGTCGAGACCTGATGCTGTTCTTGTGGACGATGGTGATTCCTCCTCCGACTCCGTTGGTGCGGTCTCTGCAGGTGATCTTGTAGCCGTCTGGGATGGCTATGGCGCTGTAGGGTGCGAAGGAGCCATTAAACCAGGTCTCTGTCAGGAAGGCAACGTCCGGGGATGTTGTGTCGAGCAGGTCCCAGAGCTCGACGGCATGCTTGAGTGCGGAGCGGGTGTTCAGTAGTATGCATCAGAGGTGGTTGGGGTCTTTCTTGGCGGGTGGTTGTCGGCTCTGAGGCTTGTGTAGCCGCAGTTCTGGCAGGTGAAGGGGCCGTGTGTTGCTTTTCGGGCGGCCTTGAAGCAGGTTTGGCTCCATCTGGAGTTGAGAGCGTGTAGATTGCTGGCATCGTATTGGCGGCAGTTGTCGTGGCGGGTGCTGGGGCCAGGGGCTCTGGCACTGGGCATGGTCCAGGCGCGGAAGGGCACAGACGGGCTTGCCTTAGGCGCGGGATCCACGTCTGGGCATACCCTACCAACTTAGGGCAAACAAACCAAACACAAGGAGACGATAGTCGGAGTGCTGAATCTTTTCAGACACTCATCCCCAGTCACAGATCTGGATTGAATCCACCATCGTTCTTTAGCTCACTTTGCCACCTCAGTTCGGACACAGCTATATGCAAATCAGTCTTGATCCTGTGCCTCAAAACATATCCATTCATAAAACAAATAAAAATGCTTTAGGTCTGACCAAAAGGCCTTCTTTCAGTGAATTAATATGTACAATGTAATCCGTATGGATCACTGGCATAATATCAGTGGCAAAAATATCGATGATAAAATATAGAATGCAAAAATATCGACTCCCTATACTTAAACAGGTAAGTACAAAAATATTAAATCAAAAATATTAAAGTAAAAAATACAGATGTAAAAAATATCGATTTAAATATATACATATATATATATATATATATATATATATATATATATATATATATATATATATATATATATATATATATATATATATATATAAATAAAAATATTAAATATATTGAATATTAAAATTATATTTAACAAAATAAATTGAATGTAATATACATTTTAACTAAATATAACCAATAAACTTAATTTAAAAGCATATCAACGGATAAACATAATAATTTATATATATTCATATATCGAACAATTATCTTTTTAAAATTTTAATTTCAAATTCATATGAAAATAACATATATATATATATCAATCATTTAAAATAAAAAACATTCTATAATAAATTAAAACATACAATTATTTAAAAAAAATTAAAACTTACATTTCGCAATACAATAAATGCAACAATAGGGTGCATAGTTGGATAGCAAAATAATTAAATTTACTATTCCAACTCCAGTGAGTGCAACAGTAGGGAAAGTGCTGGATAGTGGAGATTAAAAATTACTATTCCTACTCCAAAGAGTGCAATAGTAGGGAAAGTATTGGATAGCAAAGGGGTAAAATTACTATTTCCACTCCAGCGAGTGCAACAGCAGGGAAAGTATTGGATAGCGAAGGGGCAAAAATTACTACTCCCACTCCAAAGAGTGCAACTGTAGGGAAAGTGTTGGTTAGGGGAGGGTAAAAATTACTATTCCCACTCCTGTGAGTGCAAAAGCAGGGTAAGTGTCGGATAGCGGAGGAATTAAATTTACTATTCCAACTCAATTGAGTGCAACAGTAGGGAAAATGTTGCATAGCGAAGGGGTAAAAATAACTTTTCCCACTCCACTGAGTGTATCAGTAGGGAAAGTGTTGGATAGCGGAGGGGTAAAAATTATTATTCCCACTCCAGTGAGTGCAAAAGAGTGAGTATTGGATAGGGGAGGGTTAAAAATTACTTTTCCCACTTCAGTGAGTACAACATTAGGGAAAGTGTTGGCTAGCATAGAAACAAAAATTACTAATACCATTTAAACAATAGAACATACACAATTAAATATATTAAACATATAAAAAGAACACATATTATAATATACCTTCAATATAACAAAAAGCTACAAATATTACATAAAATGCATTATTAAATACATTTATAAAAAATAATTATTTAAAAGGAGCAAATATTAACAAACAAACTATTTAAAACATGCATATTTTTTCCTACTCCATAACGCCACACCTATAAAAACACTTTAAATGTTTTATTTAAATGTATTTTCATTATTAACATAATTAATACTCAATCAAAAAATATTATTCATAAAAATAATAAACATTAATTGAATACACATGCTTTAACACTATAATATCCACAATACACACCTATAATTATTTGCACAATTACCATAATGCATTTCTAATTAATTAATTTAAATTAATTAACAGCTAATTATTAATTAAGCAATTAAAAATAAATTACTTCCCAACATTTAACCCTATAAACACCACAACACACACCTTAATCTAATTACACAATGACCATCATTAATTTCAAATTAAGTATTAAAAAATGAACAACTAATTATTAATTCATCAATTAAAAATAAATTACTTCCCACCATTTACACATATTAACACCACAACACACACATAAAATTAATTACACAATTACCATAATTAATTGACAATTAATTAATAACATTAATTAACAACAAATTATTAATTAATTCATGATAAATTACTTTACACATTTCACACTATAACCTCTTAATTAAACAAATATTAATAAATACAAATAATTTAATAAATGTTATATATTTAAATTACTTTCCATAATATTTTTTTTAATAACTACTAAAAATAATCAATACATTTGATATAATTAAATTACTTCCGACACTATTCCCCTATAAACCCACAACCCGCTACAGAACTAGAAAAGCAAAATTCAAATACATTTATTTTAATAACTACAAAAATGTTAACACATATTATATAAATACAAGCAATTCTTATACCAAAAAAATACATCGCATACATATAAAATATATACTAAAAAACATAATATTAATTAAAAAAATCGATATTTTTAACAACTATATTTTTGCAAACGATATTAAACACTTAGATATTTTTAACATCGATATTACTTATCTAAAATCGATATTCTTGACCACGAGATTTTGTCTGTCAATGTTTCTGGCCCACTATATTTTTATCTCGGTATTTGTGCAAGTCGATATTTTGGATCAATAGTCTGTCTCTGCACCATCAGTACACATTTTGACATGGGGTTTACGCTACGCAAGGTTATTATTATAGATGTTTCTGCATTTACACGATCGGTTGTTGAAGGCTTTTTGGTGGGATTGAACTGTGAGACACCCAGGGGCCTGATTCTCAAAGCGCTATGCATGTGCAAGTTCATATTAACCCTTAAAAATGGCTCAATTTTCGATCTATAAGATATTCTCAGGAGGTGTCCTTGAAGTTATAAATCCTTTTGCTCTTGCAAACTGTTACCCCACAAAAACTTAATATTGTGGATGCAAAGATGAAGTTTCAGGCTGCGGTTTCCCTGGAAAGCTTGGTGACACCATCTGTATTCTCAAAATCTTATCTGAACTCTTCAGTCTCTGAAAATTGTTGGAAATTTGCTCCTTTCAAGGGTAGGAGTACACATTTTCTCTCTTGTCTATGGTAGCAGATAATCATTTTTGAGGGGGAGAAGGGCAATAGAATATCGCGAAGCCTCATGGTGATTTAGCGACAGGGGTTTCTGAAAAAGGAAATATAAAGTGATCTATCACACATGGGCACCTGCATTTTACAACTCATAATTGTGCACAGGTACCATTATTTATTGGTGAAATGACTCTGCCGAAAAGAAAAGGAATTCACAACACAATTTCAGGATTTTGCCTGGAAAGCAGAAACTGAAGCAGGTTTCCCATGGAAATATATTCAGATCTAAAAATGAGTAATTTTACACCAACGTGAGGCCTCAAAATGTAATCTCCCTCTCACAAAAGACATTTTGAAGTCCCTAAAGAAATAATATTTTACATACAGTAAAATACACTTTGCAAACTTCCAGCCGGAGATCTCCAATGCAGCCAGTTCTATTTTATATGTACAAAGATCTCCGCAAACATATGTATGGGGTTCCTTAGTAACTGTAGGATGGGCAAATGAGAAAGATGGAGATTGTCACTATAAAATAGGTGGGGTTTTCGGGATATTAAAGGAGGAGTTAAAGGAAGGACATGCCAAAATGAAAACACACGCAGAAATGAGTAAGACAATTTCCATTCACAAAGTGCTCATTTACGTTTACTTTGGTAGTACAACTAACAAAACAGGTTAAAATGTCTTCCAGCCCAGGCTTGGAGTAAGTCGAGCACCACACATGGCCAACGATGGCCAAGCACCACACATGGCAATCCCATTGAGATTAACACTAACAACTTGGGAAACACATTAGATACATTACATTAAAGAATACTTCAAATGAAACTTTATTTAAATGAATCTTAATTTTATTAATACATACATTTTCAAAATGCAAAATGGTAATTTGTTTCAAAGAAATCATTATTAAAAAATATATTAATGATCAATTATTTTTTTACAAAACATTTAAATCACATATGAAATCATACATAATTTGCATTCAAGTTTGTGGTAGATTCAACATAAATGCACTATACTATTGATGTGTTGGCCCTGGTGACTGTGGTAGTCTTAGGAGAGTAGAAATGAGGAAAATGTGTTTATATATTTTATCTTTATATAATATACGTAAAATATTTATTGCTCTCTATGAAAGATCTCTGGCTCTGTAATGGAGATCACCACAAACATCTGGAAAGTTACTTTATAGAACTAACATCGATATTAGGAGTCTCCATCCCCTTATTTGAGGAGGACTTGTTTTTCTAAATCTTCACTGATATCCCTGCGGAGTTCCTTTACTGGAGGAACATCTGTTAAGCATTTCAGACTACCAACATGGATGATATGTAATTGACACAATTCAAGAGAAATGCAAGAAACACCTCCCACAATAGACAGCCTCAGTTCTGGTATGTCCAGTTCATGTTTTGCAGGCCTTCTCAAAGGCTGCAAACCACTTATCAATGTCATCACCGTCCCTAAACATGGGGACAATCCCTTTGGGGATTCTAAAGTGAAAGGATTCCTCCTTTTATCTGGTACTGTTAGTATTGCTGCCACCATCATTGGGCCTCAAGCACCATCTTAACCCTTTTTATCAAGGGCTAGTCTCCTCTCCTCTCCTCTCCTTAAGTTCGAGTTTTTCTCCTCCAGGGAGAGTAGGTCAAGCTTATCCTCAAGGGGTCCTACCACCTTACCATTGAGGAGTCTGCTAGAGTGACTCCTGTCACTTATTCAATGATGAAGGGGGTCTGGGAAAGGGTGGGGAGTTGAGGTCTTCATCTTCTTCTCCATAGTTATCAGTTTGGGCTAAGGCCTTATTCTTACCTTCAGGTTGTCTTCTGAGGAATGGCCCTCCCTCGCCTTTCTTTCTCATAGGAGCTATGGGCTTTTTCAACCTTCTCAACATGCCAACAATTCAATTCAACCCACCCATATCTCTGGACTGGACTTGCCACCTAGCCATCCCTATCTCTCTGCTCAACGTCGAACCAACAAACCAAGGTCAACCAAAAAGAGAACACCAATCCATCAGATCCTTTACAGTCTTCTCCATCAACAACCATAAGCTTGCACTCATCTCGCTCCTTTCCAACTCCATGTCTGATGTAAACACACTTCTAAATAGCTTCAATGCTTTTCTGCAAAACTATGTGAATACCTATCCCTGACAATAAATTTTCCATTAACAAATAGGAAAGAAAATGGAAGAAAAACAGATTCACTGATGAACTCATGCTAAAAATGTTCCTCGAGGCAACACACAGGCACCTCATCATGTCATCCAAAGCATTGTATTATGCTAGCACCATCAGTAAAGCTGCTAGTAAGACAATCAGGGAATGCCTTCACCCCTTATGATCATCCTATCCCACACTCGAAGGATGAGTGCAATTCCATCCTCCTTCTCTTCAGTGAAAATATACAGACGATCTGACAGCACATTCACAACACCAAACTTGGTTCTCCTCTTATACCCACCCCTTCTCATAGCACCCTGCAATGGTCATCATTCAAAACCCTATCTCTTGCTGATCTCACTGGCATAATCTACTTTATTGGAGCAATCTCCTATGAAGAAGAGGTCTTACCTTTGTCTTTTATTAAAGTTACCACTAAACAAAGGGGGCCCCTGAGGTGAATAGCGTAGAGAATAGACAGGGAAGAAAGTCAAACTACTCAAAACAGAGATTCTCTAGCACAATGGATAACAAGCGCATTACGTCGCTAATGTATACAGCCTGGGAGCTGGCCTAAGGACAAAGGCATATCACAATAAAGATTTTAGAAACATATCAAAATGTTATTAGTAATTCATTTACAATGACGGATAATAAATAGACATAATGATTCCCACACCACATTCACTCATGCATACACACCAACAGTTTCACACCAACCAATTCATACTCTCCCATACCAAAACCTCCTGTAAATCAGGAGTTCAGACATACTCATTAATGACAATACACAGAATAAATACAAGTGGACCAATTTGAACAAATGTAAATTGCAATAATCCCAATCTATGAATGGATAGATCCCTATCATTTATGTGGCACCATGCATATCCAAGGCCAACTGGTAACATTTCAATTCTGATAATAACCACAAAAAAAATAGTAGATTTGAAATGCTTCAACCAAAGTGGAAATAACGCGGTTGCGCATTTCGGTGTTCGATCTGTTGGGAGTCTAACCTTCCTCAGGGTGTGTCCGAAGGTGTGGCAGAGGAATGTGCCTGAGTCTATAATCAGGCTAGAGAAAAGGCCTCAGTTGAGAAAGGGACGATACCTGGATCAATATATGGATAAAACCTGAATAAGAATCAATATGAAGAACAGCGAGGACCCTCCAAGTAGTATTAAAAATGGATCTCTTCCTTAAGGATAGCGGGGAGCGTCCAGGTCTCTCTCACATCAGGATGCACAGTGGCAGTGGTAAACGCAGACGAACAGAAAATCAACCGCCAACTCCAAGGGGGATGAAAATGGTGGGTCGTGGTAAAAGGGTAGCCGTATTTCATCCAGGAAGCGTCCGGGAAGCGTGTCGATGAAGCTGCCGGCTGATTTGCTGTTCGTCGGCGTTTACCGCTGCCACTGTGCCTCCTGATGTGAGAGAGACCTGGATGCTCCCTGCTATCTTATTTATATGTTGCGTTATCTTTACATTATTCAGAGGACCTGGTCGCAATCTTGATTCTTATTCAGGTTTTGTAGTGTAGTGTAATGTAGACCCAGCTCAATTACATGAATCACAACAGCTTTATAACTCCGCTTTCAACCAATACCAAGTCATATGGATTTACACTAACCTCATCCTCAAGGAATACATTGCCAAGAGAATAAAGGCAGTGTTGTAACAGCTCAGTATCTTGAGGAAAGTGAAACTGCTTTTCTCAGAAACCAGCTCCATAACTGCTGTTTAAGCCCTCAAACTCTTGCATCTGGATAGTGGCAGCACCCTGCGCCATCTGCTCCTAGATTGCACACTGTCCCCCCTTGAGATCCTAAGTCCCACCCCAGAACCTCTCATCCGTGGCCTGAAGAAATATGACTCATCTTCTCGATCCTGATGGAACTCCCCCGGTTCCCGCTGAATGGGTCACACCATCTTCAAACAGCACCTTTGAATGATGATTGTGTAGTGAAGATTGAAAAGGTCGTGTCACTTGGGATTCTGAAGTTGGGGCAAGGTAAGAAGGCATTGTGGTAGGTGAAGTCACCTTTCTTTGGAAAATTGAAGAAGCTAGGGTCCCACTTGCTGAAGTCAGAGAGATAATGACATTTTTAAGCTATAACATAAGATGACATGGTGAAAAGATGGGTTTAAATAAAAGGGATCAGAGACAGCTAAGCAATATAAAAAGCTTTTGTAATATGTGTGTCTTCTTTGAGAAGTTCTGAGATTGGAACATATCTCAATTTAAACATCTGAGCACCTGATGCATGACAGGTTGCATCTAGTGTTTTGAAAATTGCACACTGACTTTTTGTGACCTGCCTGTCATTTTGTGATGCACTTTGTGCTATAAAGTCATGTCGCAAAATGCTCATTTGTGTGGGGTTGCATGGGGCCTAATTGAGTACAAATTAGGAAGGTTGCTGTTTCCGATCCCCTCCATTGGCTTCAAATGCAGGAATGATGGCCTGCAAGGGACAGCACACCTATGTCACTGCATTTGCATTACAAAACATAAGCATTTTATTTGTAAAGCAGCCGGAATTCCTTAAACAAACAGGTAGAGGTTTAAAAAAGAATGTTCCCTTTGGGAGGAAGTCAGTTAGGAGACAGTCGCCACTCGGGGAAACATCCTTTACAACGCAACTTTTACCACGCCGTGCCTTTACGACGCAACTTTTACAACGCAAACCATTATAACGCATTGCGCTGGGGGGCGCTCTAGGATAGGGAATAGGTTTAATTTACTGTCCAACACCTTCCCTACTATCCACGGGGACTGGAGTTGGAATAGTAAATTAAACTATTCACTATCCAGCGCCCCAAAGCACTATGCGTTGTAATGGTATGTGTTGTAAAAACCGCGTTGTAAAAGCATGCGATGTAAAAGCATGCGTTATAATGTCGTACATCCCTCCTGAAGACACCAGTATGATTCTAAACGGGGGGTGCTGTCCCACAGGTACCTCTTCTACTTTTTACTCATTTAACACCTCTTTTAAAGTGTTGGCATCCACTCAATTGAACAGTCAGTAAATTTTCAATGGTTTGCATAGACATTTGGAGTCACAAGCCATTGATATATATCATTGCAAATTATAATTAGGATTCCCCATATTGCTAAATCTATGCCTGCCTGCCATGCTAAAGATGGCAGTCCATCTTCTGCCACCTTTCAATTGAAGACATTCCTCTGCTGCCATGGCAGACAGTTGGCATACTGGTTATGATGGGATAAACTCTCATCTAGTTGCGCACTGTGCACATGGTGTTATCCTACACCTTAATTAATTATACACTTTCAACTTTGTATACGACTGTCAATCAGTTATTTAATATCATAATCTGATTCTCCTAAATCAATCAACTTATATTTACATTCCATGAATTTTTTTACAATTGTGATAAACGAGTTTCCACAATATTTTTCAATACATTATACAATATTCACTATAATAACATTTTATAACCAATCATGACTTTTAACATTTCACATTTTATCACTTCCTGCCCAATTCATTTCGTCACCAGATAGTGCCTTCATCAGGGGCTGATCTGAAAAAAAAAGAAACAACATATTGTGTGAGTTTTTTTTGTATGTTGTGTGCCATGGGGGTAACTCTTTGTAAAAGATTCTATTTCATACCTCTCTATGGTATTTGCGTGATCAGTCAGCTGAAAATAAAAACCGAGACACCTAATGTTATATTCAGAAAGATGCAATATAAGGTCTAAATCATAAAGACCATAGCTTCATGCTTACCCAATGATTTCTGGGACTTGAAGTTCTATGGGAAGAAGTTAAAGCCCGGCAATTAATTGTGACCATTCCTAAATGTCAAATAGATGAATAATTGTAAAAAATTGAATGGCAGGTCCTACCTTAACTTGACTGGTTATGACGACCTGTAAGCGCATGATAGAACGCTTAAATATTTGTGTGCTTTCACGATGGGGTATATAACATGACCGTCGGGTTAGAAAAACATACCTGTTGAATCAATGTTCTCTTCCTAAAAAAAGAGTAAGTGAATAGCTTTAAGTATCAGACTACTGATATTCCCGATTCTGTCTATAAACGAAAGAAGTAAAATCAAGAGAAGATACCTGTAGTTTTGCCGTCGGTGTTCTAAATCGAATACTCGCGTCAAGTCCTACCGGTAAGGTTAGCGATCGCACGGCGTCTCGCTCGTATTTACCTTTCTATGGTTTGCGCCACAAGCTAAACACAAACGACGTACTCATGCCTCAAAATGTAACTGAAACGTTTCAATTGAAGACGTTCCTCTGCTGCCATGGCAGACAGTTGGCATAGCCACCATTCTCGAAATGAGGCCCTGAGTAAGTCTCTGAATTTTTATGAAGGTCAGCACTAGGCAGACAAATGAGTTTGAGGTTAGGAAAGCACACCAAAGTGTAGGATTTCCCTTTAAATAATCCTGTAACTCCAGCAATGCGGGTGTGTGCATATGGCTGGAGTTCACTCTATAAATGGACCATAATCCCTCGTGGCTCATTGCGAGTCAAGAAGCTTTCTTGTGAGCATGATCGATGCACCTTGCTATGCCACCTCAAACCCCTGTGCTCAAAACAGACACATTTACTAGGCATCCTGGCAATCCTTAACCCTCCAAAAAGACTATCAGCCATATTCATCAACCTGAATTGCGCTCGCAAATGGCCAGATTCTGAGAATCTGGCCGTTTGCGAGTGCGATTTTTGCATTTGGGATTCATCATCCCAAATGCAAAAATCGCTATTTGCGAAATCGCATATTTGCGAGGAATTGGATTTAAGGAATCTCTAATAGAGATTCCTTAAATGCAATTCATCACCCTAATTGAAATTGCGAATTTGCAATATTTGGTCGCAATTTACCACGAAATCTGACTTCGTGGTAAATTGCGAAAAACGAGTAAAAAGCACTTTTGTGCATTTTTTACTTTTGCATGTTACACACACACATGTCCTCTGGACATGTGTGTCCGCAACACCTGTTCAAATGTGCATTTGAGGGGTGCTACAGGGTGTCCTTTGGACACCCCTGGCACCCTTCAAATCGCAATCTTATTTGCGATTAGCAATTTGCTAATCGCAAATAAGGAATCAGTAGGAATCGCAATAAATTTTGCTAATCCTACATGAATCCCGTTTTGCGAGTCCTTAATAGCGAATCGCTATAATTCGCTATTAGGGCCTCGCAAAACGGGAGATTGATGAATCTGGCAGTATATACCTAGTATTTAGCTAACCCCCACAAGCAACCTATATATCGGATATCTTGCCTCCCTCTCCATCAATACAGATAGTCATGCTTAGAGTCCCGTCCTCTGCCATATGCTGCAACAGGCATTCACTTCTGGCCCCCTGCCACACCTACAACATGTCCTTCGTACTTGACATCTCCCACAACAACCCCTATGCTTGTATCCTACCACCTCAAGCCTATTAAACAGAGCACCATAATTGGCATCTTCTATACCCCCCTATGCAAAACAGAATACTTGTCAGGAGTCCTGTCACTTATATACCCACTTATAAAAGACCTGTCTGTATCTGATGTCCTACCATCCCACTTCCATCAAAGTCCTGATTCATTGCTGTGGCTTATCAACAAATAATCTGGCTTCCTCCCAGATCTCTCCTTGTGAACCGAGCAAAGTATAGACTAATATTATCTCAAGCTTGTGTAAAGATTTACTTTTGGATTGAGGAGAGAAATCACAATGGGCACCCTTGACAAACAAGTTGTACACATATTTTTACTAATGCCAAACAAATACATGAAACTACTACAACTCTACTGTCCTTTAAAAAATGAGCACATTTTTCTCTCTACCATCCTTGTTCTCACTTCGAATTTCTAAACTTTCTCAACATATACATTAAATTATTTTAGCCTTACTAAGGCCAAACTCTCCTCTATCAGGTGTACAAATTCATCAAATCCTCCATAACCCAGAAATACTAGTCTGCCATCTATCCACACTTGGATCACTTTTATCAAATTACCATAAACTGTAAATATCACACTAACTTCTGTTGACCTGTGACTTTTTACAACCACCATTGGTGACATCTTTTCTGTTTCCCCCGTTACCTTTTTGGGGAAGCCTTGATCATTCCACACACAGACAAGACAAAGTGATCTTCGGAAAACAAACCTCCCGACGGGATTCCAACTGGCGGTCTGCTGATATTGGACCCACAACCCATGCAAGGCACTTGAGAATAATCATTGACAGCATACTAGACATGACTGCACGAATCAACATGGTCACTGCATTCTTCTTCACACCTTGAAGATGCTGAGAAAGATTTTCAAATGGTTAAAACACAAGAAAAATTGTCACTCACACCATAATCACCTGCCAGTTGGACTACAGGAACACCCTCTATGCAGAAATTACCAATCAACCGTCTAGAAGGCTACAGACCTTCCAGAACTCGGCAGCCAGACTCATTCTCAACCTCCCCCACAGAACTCACATTACACCACACCTCAGGGAACTACACTAGCTTCCACTACACAAAAGTGCTCAATTCAAATTCCCCAAACATACAATCAAGGCACTCCACAACTCATGCCCACCTATCTGAACAGTAACACCTCCTTCCATCAACCACCTGGACACCCTCGGTTCGATAGGACACCTACTCACCAACATCCCACGCATACACAGAACCAGTTCAGGAGGATGATCGTTTTCCTACATTGCTTATAAAGCGTGGAATGAACCTCCCTCACCTCATCAAGGCCTTCTACTCTGTTTTTGAATCCAGCAAGATATGCCATTTCAATTAACCAACCTACCATAGTTAGGGCTAGGCACACACCTACCCAGTGCCAGGATACACTCAAGGGTGATATTGCACTTTACAAACACACATAATGTTAACATAACATTCTACCTAACATTTTAACAATTTTTTCTCCTGGTTATGAACTTTTGCCAATATTCTTCATTCATTCCTATTTTTTAGTGCATGCTCCTCTGTGCATACTTCCTGCCATACTATGACATTGCATACAGTTAGACCGAACCTGGGGGGTCATTAGGATTGCGGTGAATCCACATCCTCCGGGCCGGCGGCCATATTAGGATATGCATTGGGACATGCCTTTCCGCGGCGGCAATGCCGCCACGAAAAGGAATTTGGTCTTTACTTTGGGGGCCCGTTGCAGGCCCCCAGGGTGAAGGGGGGGTGGGTGGTGCACATGGGAGTACCTATGGTACCCCCCCTGCATTTACATGCACAAAGCGGCAGGCACCGCGCGGTGCCTGCCACTTTGTGCATATAAATGTAAAACATGCTTTTTTAACCTTGCCGCGGGTGCTGCTTCAAGCAGCACCCGCTGCAAGGTTAAAGATCCAGGATGTGACTGCCAGGGTGGCGGTCACATCCTCATTGCACCGGAGGGACCGCCGCTGCCCCTGCGGACGGTCCCTCCACCTCGGGGTGGCGGAGGGACGCAGGTCCGTCCGCCATCCTAATGAGCCCCCTGGTATATTTTTCTGTGTTGATTGCCAAGCATTCCCTTGCAATGGCATCCATGGATCATTGTTGCTAGCCCACTACCTCTGCAGTTGGGTCCCCAAAAATCAGGTTAATAGCCTACAGGCCTTATCCTACTGTTTTTACTGCTTTGATTGACCTTGTGTGTGACAGTCTGTGCTGTCCTTATCATGATTTAGGGCCAGATGTACAAAACCATTGTGCAAATGTAAACACAGCAATTCATAACATTAAATGGTTTGAGACGGCAAAATGCGATACACCATGTTTTAAATTGAAGCAGCATAAGCTTTTTTGTTGGTATTAAAAAACAAAAAAGAAATGTCCAGTAGCGGCTGGTGCTGTAGAAGAATGGTGAGCTGGAGGGGGGGGGGGAGGGGGGGGAGTCCGGGTGGGCAAAATAATAGTTTTTAAAAATTCCCTGCAGCTCTTCTGCTCCTCTTCTCGCAGGTACAGGTTCCCAGACTCCATTGCGGCCAATCCTGATGCCGTTTTCATGTCAAGAGAGCAGCGTCAGGATTGGCCTGATGGAAGAGGAATTGTGCTCCCAGGGAGACTGGGAGCCTGTGCCTGCTGTCTCCAACCCATCCACACAGCTGGGTTTGAGAGAGCTTCAGTGCGCATGTCGGTTTGATTGGCTTGAGATGGCCGGCCAAACCGTCACGCGCACTGATCACAGTGCACTACCACTAATCATGTGCATACCACCCCCATAATCCCGCCCCCAAAGACTCAGCAGGAAAGGAAAAATGAAATGATAATAAAATGTGTTTATTATCGTTTTAATTTTCCTTCCTTACTGTTTTGAGGCAGCTGACGGGGTCAACGCTCCTCCACCATAGAGGAAGAACCACAGCTGGAAATGCCCCCAAGACACGGGTAGTTTTCAGCCAGTCCCTGAGGTTTAAGGGGGGTTAATTTCTTTGGTTATCTCTTCTGTCCTGAACAGGAAAAATTGAGTAGACGGATTGAGGTACATTGACTGACGACTCAATGTCCAATAGGCTGTCAGTCTAAGGTTCTGTACAGAGCCACAACATGCTCTTTCTTCAGAAACATGACACTTCCCTGACTGTAAACAGAGGAGAGGACCCAAGTGCCTGTCGGGCAGGAAATCCCAAACGTATGTTTTTTGTTAAACTTTAAACCACGCCTTGAGTCTTTAGCATATATTTGCCTGAAATTCTGCAGGGTCCTTGCTGCCTAAGAACTTTTTTAATCCAAAATAATCAACTACAATCCCTGTACTGTAATCATGAGAATACACACTTTTTTCATTACTGTTATCACTGAGCTAAAGCTGATCTCTTTTCTCCAACATTGCTTTTTCATCTCTCCATTAAAATATTTTTTATCATTCCTCATGCATAGTCATTTCCACAAGTGTCTGAATCATTTATCCTAATCCATAAATGTCTTTTAACGTCGGATTTCTTACACCCAAAAGTCTCAAGGCCTAGGTACAGACAAGGGACTGCACTTTTTCTCACCGCATAAAAGATTCCTGCCTTGGACGCTTTCTTCTGAAAGCCGAGCTGCTTCTGAAGGTTGTGACACTTACATATGCGCAGAGGAATGGTGTAAATAGGCAATTAACGAACGTCTCATAGCAGCTCAGAGCAGCAGCCAAAAGCTGAGATTATTCCTGTGTCTGCTGAGCTTGGCAGCAGAACCTGTGACTTTTTCTTATAGCACACTCTCAGCTGCCAGATGCAACCTTATGCCCATACTCTATGCTGCTGTGCACTTCGTCTTCTAGTGAGCCTGTGCAGTGAAGGCTGATGTAGGCTTCCCAAGTCTGTAGACAAAATGCACAAAAATAGAACTATGTATGCATTTAATAAAAGTTGAAGAGCTTAGAGCTGTCTGAAAATCCGCAGCACTGCTTTGCTTGAACAGTAAAAGGTTGTGCAGTTTCATCAGCCAGGCTCATGCAAAAAATGCTATTTCAATATGATAGTAAGTGTTGCACAAAGGAGAGTCAGGGGCGTCTTGTGTAAAATGTCCACTTGAGTGATCCCTCTAGTTCACATTTCTATGAGATGACAGCCAGCCAATGGTCAGCCACAAACTGTGTCATTTCATGGAAATTGCATGTTAATCTTAAGAATGCTGGGTGATATTCCACTTGGTGTTTGTGCCCGCTCTCATTTGGTGCTAAGATTTCACACAAAGGCAGGTCATAGTAGCTAAATGGATCCAGCTGTGTGTGGGATCCGCATGGTGTTTGCACTGTCCCTCCCACCCACCCGCACCCCAGTTTACCCTCCCTTCCATACAATACTGGGCTGGGCTCGTCATGATGCAAATTCATTATGACACTTGGCTTATGTGAAGTTTCGGTACAGAACAGCTTTTGTGCATGAAATTTGATCAATGTTACCTTTTGTGCTGCTTTCCATTGTGAAATGCCGTATAGCACTGCACGAGGGCCCTTACTATTCAATAATGAATATGGTGCTCACATGTCTGTTCAATAGTTGTGCCTGTATTCAGGGACTAACTGTGTTGTCCTAAACTGCATCTATTAATCACTATACACATCTCAATATTCCCCTTTCTTCTCTCTCTTCATTCTCTTTCTCCCACTCTCCTCTCTCACTATCTCTCCCTATCTCTTATATAATATTTGGAAGCGTTTTTTTCATTGTTAAAGGGTCATAGGCAAATGAAACATTTTGAACTGTGAGTAATTATCTTTGTCAATCTGAGAGGTTCTAGATATTTCATTTATTGTTTCTTGGTGATTGAGAGCATAGGGCAGTTTTGTTTCACTTCCATGAGGTTAAAGTGGTTGTTGGTGGTAGCTCTGTTCTGTGGGAGGTGAGAGTTCATGTATTTAAAATTTCATCTGTGGAGTGGTGTGGCTCACTGGTTAGAGGCGGCAGAAGCAGAGGACGGCCTGGGACCAGGGTTCAATTCCCAACGTGGCAGGGTCGTGGACCACGGTCATCGGACTCGATAATTCTCGCCTCGGTGCCTACTCTAATCAGGGATCACACTTGGCAACTCTGGGCATTAGCTTGCCTCCTCTCCAAAACGGCCCCCCACATTCGCCGGGGATGCCTGGTTTCACCTTGGAGATACCCAGTAGGGACCATCTCACAGGGAAAGCCAGGACGGGTTCCCCAGTGGTCTACAGCATGGAGATACCCCATGTGGGGTGATTCATGCGCTTTACAAGACATCATTACATTACATCTGTAACAAGTTGTTATGGGTTTATCCAAGCACATTAAGGGGAGGTAGATTCTGGACAAAGGACTCTAGCTGTTGGGTGTGTGCCTGTGTACTTCTTTGGCTGTTCATGTTTAGAGCACTTTATATGCCTAGCAAATATATTTAAATTCAGTCCTGGAACGAATGAGCCAATTGAATTGAGGTCCAAGGGTCTGAGCACAGATGCTAACCTGGTTAGCCTTTTCGGTGAAGAAACAGGGGACAAGAATAATACAATCAGCAGAGGACTAGAGTTGAAGTGAAAATTTAGAATTAATTATATGAACTAACTATTGACCAGGAACACTGAGAATTCTTGAGTGTCCGTAGAGTGTGAGCCTACATTTGCTGCCCGTAATTCCATGTGCTCCTTTGAAGCCTTTGGGCTAGGAAAGAATGTGAGGTCCTTATGTCACTAACCTTTAATTTTGGAAGGAACATAGGGCTGTATGTCAACACTAATTTCCTGAGATAGTGTTTGACATCCAGAAAATATTTTTTTGGGTGGCTGAACTTCCATAGTAAATTTTGGAAACACTAGAACCATTTCGGTTTTCCACCATTTAGTGACTGTGCTGTTTAGTATGCTGGAGCAGATAGGCATGGTCTTGTACTTAGGCAGACTTGCCACCTCGAATGGGAATGCTATGCCAGGTCTGGGTTGTGCTGCCAGAACACAGTGCGCCCACTCTAAGGTAAAGAACAGCAACAGGTATTTGGATGCAACCTGAGCTGAGAACCAGTCTTCCAGATGGATCTCCTTGCTGGTTCCCACATTCTTTTCAGGTAGACCTCTGATTTGCAGGTTGGTCCATCAGGAGGGTCCCTCAGCATCTTTTTTCATGTATTCCAGGAACAGTACTCATGCCTGGAGTTCTGTCATGCTTTCTTAGAATTCCTTTGCTCGAGCTCATTGTCATCAAAGTAGAATCGATTTCAGTACAAAAATCAGATTTTGCCCTAAATATTGTCCTGTCCCACTATTAGCAGACCTAGGTCTATTTTTGTGATCCAAGGCCTTATGGCTGTCACCAATGACAGATCGAATGGCCTCAACTTATTTGACGGCTACGGGCCATCCCCATCAGTGGACAGGTGTGAATTAGGGGTCTAAGTGTCTCTTTGTCCATTCCTCCTGTTCTACTAGTCTGCAAGGGTGTGAGGGGCAGGTGCTTGGGCTTAACCATCACTGTAGCATTCCCCCATTCCAGTTCACCTAAGACAATTCTAAGTATATGAAAGTTTAAGCAGCTTTGCTAGGGAGAGAGAAGCATCAGTATGAAGTTCCACAGTTGTGTAACCACCAATCAATCACGCAGTTGTACATGTGCCCTCCTGGTAGTTTGTAGGAAAGACAAGGGAGTCTCTGTACACTGAGATCCCATCAACCAATCTGGCCCCCACCATCCAGGTTGTGATGTAGTTTCAATTATTTTGGCACCTCTGAGCCTGAAGGATGTTGGCACTCCCAACTCGGCTCCCCAGAGGTTTGCTGTCTTGGTCACACCTCTGAACTTGGCCCAGCACAGCTGAAGAACTGTGCAGAAAGCAGGTCAGGGTTCAGGGGCTGTCTCAGAGAAGAGGGGAGATGAGAGGAGTATCCCAGAGGGGCTCGTCCTCCTAGTTACATATACCTCAAGAAAAAGAGAACCCATCTGTTTAGCGTGTGCTAACTCCGTGCAGGGTGAAGGGAAAGTGCTATGCTTTCTTTATATAACCCTCACCTACCAGGATTGCCCCTTGGTTGCATGCTTCATCATAGGGCTCCTCCCGTTCCGCTGTGGAATGGGGTGTTCTACGACCTGCATGTTACGTGGGAGCTCTGAATGGTATGCTCTTAATAATCAATAGAATAAGAGCAGTAGTCTTTTTATGTATATATAGTGAAAAGTTGAAAATACCTCCCTGGTATGAGAGCAATGCCTTAATCTGGTCTCCAGACGGTATAGTTAAAACACGGGGAAAAGTAGAAAGTATGAGTTTAAATGCCCCTTCCTTTCTACAGGTCTACATGTTTCAAGCCAAATCCTCATGACTTTTCTTTCACTCCTAAATCAGTAGTTATGATGCAAAGTGACTTCACAGACTCTACATGCTAATAAAGAGTTAGCACCAGCGACGGCTCGTGGAGGGAGTTACGGTGGGGCAGGAGGGTGGGGAGGGGGAGGGGCAGGGCGGAGGTTGCTAAAAACCGGCATATGGATAATTGCAGGTAAGTAAACAATTTAATTAATAAAACGAATTTCGTAGTGCGCCTTGCATCGCAAAATGCAATGCAGTGCGAGCTACGAAATTCGTTTTTATTAATTAAATTGTTTACTTACCTGCAATTATCCATATGCCGGTTTTTAGCAACCTCCGCCCTGCTCCTCCACCTCCCCACCCTCCTGCCCCACCGTAACTCCCTCCACGAGCCGTCGCTGGTTAGCACCTACTCTGTGTTACTGCTTGACAACAAATATGCAGGCCCCGGTGCAGTTCCTATAGGTGATTTAGCTGCGGGGACGCCTTGAAGAAAATGTAACTACAGGCTCACCTTTCATTCAAAGGACATATGAAGCACATCATTCCACTTTATTTTTGTTGTCAAGCAGTAACACCAAGTAGGTGCTAACTTTTTGTTAGCATGCAGAGTGTGTGAAGCCACTTCGCGTCATAACTACTGATTTAGGATTGGAATCAGGGAGATAGGCCCTTACTCCTTCCATAACTGCAGATATTTTTAACCTTTCACTATATATTAAAAAAAGACTACTCCCATTCTAATCATCACAAAGAGCACATAATTCGCTGCTCCAGCGTCACTTGCAGGTCACAGTATGCCACGTTCCGCAGCTGAACAGGAGGAACCCTATGATGAAGCATGCCACCAAGGGGCAACCCTGGTGGGTGAGCCTAGAGCTTTTTCTCCACCCTAACACACTAAACAGACACGCTCTTGTTTTCTTCAATGCTCAGGAACCCCTGTGCCACGGTTTGGCAGAGTTACTCAGAGCAGTGGCTCTGGATGTATGAGGAAACATTGTGCACACTAAGCAAGAGCCGTGCCCCACTGATGTCATCAGGTGGGCTCAAAATCAGTTTTAGCGTGATTATAGGTGTTGTGCTCAAGCACAGAGGTGATCTAGTGATACCTTGTAAGCGATTTGTCTTCCTATAAAAAATTCAAAGTAAGGACAACCGCTCAAGGGTAAGCTGTATAAGATGAATAATTTTGCAACAATTATGTAGTTTACACATTGGCATATCATATGACACTCTGTTTGCTCTTTATTTGTGTCTCTTCTCATTTGGCATAGGATTAAAGCCAAGTCACACTATTTTAGTTGATCTGGGCTTGACTGAATCCCTATGGTGTATAAGTACCTCCTTCACCATTACATAATTTTGTTGCGCGCATGGCATCGCATTTGGGGATACAGTGCACACATCGAAATTCGTTTTATTTATTTAAATGTTTACATACCTGTAAAGGTCCGTAATCCATACATTACTACCCCCCCACCCTGCCCCTCCCCCTTCCCACGTCACCGCCCTACAGGTACACCCACAACCGACCGCGGCTGCTTACATTACATAATTTACAGATGGACTGGCAGCGTTAAAGGGGATTTATACACAACACTTGTGTCAACTTTCAACTCAAAAAGGTTTTGCATGCAAAAGTTGATCAGCACTCATGTTTGCGCTACTTGCCATGCAAAGCTCCGTTTTTGTCGAAAGATTTCCCACACAAATGTATGGTAAATCTGCAAATCTCGGGTCTTTGGGGCATATTATCAAGGACGGGCGTTAAAATTATCGCTGCTTTAGCTGCAGAAAACTGCTGCTAAAGAGGCGATAATGAGCTTGATAATATACCCTTGAGAATTCCAATAGAAGCCCATGTTCTGGTGTCAACATGGGCTTCTATTGGAATTCTCAAGGGCATATTATCAAGCCCATTACCGCCGCTCTAGCGGCAGTTTTCTGCCGCTAAAGCGGCGATAATTTTATCGCCGTGCTTGATAATATGCCCGTTGTTTTTTCGTCGTAACAAGACTATAGATCAGGCGTCTCTAATGAGTAGCTTGTGAGCTGCCAGTAGCTCTCCAGCTCCTTGTGAGTAGCTCTTCTGTGTGCAGCCCAGCCTCCTAGAATAGAAACTTTTGCTTGGTTGAATTAGTATTTGCATACCAAAATTAAAAGGCATACATTCGAGATAAAAATTTGCATATTTTCAGAATTTACAAGCTGGTGTTTGGAGAAAAATGTTTGATTTTCAGAACTCATAAGCTGCTTTTGATTTCATTCACAAATCCATCCCTGAAGCACAACTTTTTAATCACTCTCTTGCTTGCTTCTGCTTTTGTATTCCATTTCCTCTTGTCGGTCTCTGCGAAATGTATATATATTTTTTGTAATATACTTCAGAATTTAAACCTGTGCAGTTTTTCTGGACCTTCAGGTCAGGTGACTGTTAAATAAATGTTTTAAATAAATGATACCACTTTAAAATGTTTCACATTAGTGAACATAGCTAATAGGCCTCTCAATTCTAATGAATTCTAGTGAGGAATTGTAAAGATTGCTGGAGGGGACACATTAATACATGCATTTAAAGAGACCTAGTGACAACAGGCTTTGGAGAATGGCCATTGCTGACACAACAATGTAGTGCTGATGGAGAACCGTGCACTGTGGTTGATGGTTCAAACCCGCATGCAGTCTTTATTGCAACCAATGCCGATGAGTGTATTGCATAAAAAATTGCAGAAGGAAAAAATTGCGGGCAACTGAATTATAGGTACTAGCGCAGTTTCAGGTGTAGTAAAACATTAAAGTATCCGATTGTTTGGGACAGAGAGAAGGAGTAGAGATGATCTATTTCGAATATATAATTTTCCAAGGTAAGAGTAAAGTGTTCCAAAAAATCGACTTTTAGCTCTGTGTTCGGAAAGTGCAACATTTTAAGAAAAACATCTATATGTGCATCATAAAGATTATATATTAATGTTTCCTTTAAGTCCTAGACTAGAAAAAAAAGCAGAGAGTGCATTGCGTTCCTTCAAATGTACATCACACAATTATTTTGTTGCTATGTAATGAGGCAAATTAAGTTTTAAATATGTGCATGTTGGCATTTACTTCAATATGTTGTCATAAAAGCGTGTGAAAATGAAAACAATATCTTTAGTGTACGTGAGCAACCGCATTAGCTGTCACTCTTTAATTAAAGAATGCGGCACTTGCTGTTTAACATCAAAACATATAGGGTGGGAATGTATGGGTGTGGATCCACTCTGAAAGGAACTGGCTTTCCAGAGGAGCAAAGTGTCAGACACTAGTAATAACCGGGCGCTGTTGAAAAATATTGTACATTTACAATTTCTTCCGTACAACAAATGTGTTCACGCATTTTTTAAACACACTCGCGCTCGAACAGCAGCTTCAACCAGGCAGACTATCACAGCCGAAGATTTTTTTTATTTTTGGCAGGAAAATGACAGAATCCCAGTTAATGGGTCCAAGATCAGAACCTCTGAAAAGCTCGTTCCTATCTCCCTGCCCCATCAAGGATCACTAACAAAAACCCTGGGCCGAGGTGGACATGAACATTATAGGACATTATTTATTTTACGGGTATCGTATAGGATGGAACAAACCTGTGGTATTTTATGATGCTGCCACAAGAGGGCAGTGCTTTCCCTGCCAACGGCGCTGAAAAGGACACTGGCAAATTAGGACTTGGCAAATCAGTTTAATGGTAGATCTCTAAAGTCAACGCTGGCCTCCAGTTAAAAACCTGCTTATCTATCTATCTATCTATCTATCTATCTATCTATCTATCTATCTATCTATCTATCTATCTATCTATCTATCTATCTATCTATCTATCTATCTATCTATCTATCTATCTATCTATCTATCTATCTATCTATCTATCTGTCTGTCTATTAACTGTCGGCCTGGTTTTATATGCCTATAATGAATTTGTATTTAATTTAATAGCGTGCTGTCAGTCTGTGTGTTTTAATCGACTGGCTGAGTTTTCAAATCACATAATTTGTGGGAATAATATCATACCAGTGAATACGATTCATATTTTTTATAGGTTTTAACAGACTGAAAGCCTTTAAACACCTTAGTCGTGTTTTATACAATATCATAAAATACATATATCATGGGTCCTTTGTGGCTTATGGTCCTTTAAATTTATGGCCCCGCTTGCGTAGCGTTTGCACCACACAACATGGTGAATGCACGATGAAGCCTTAAGTGAGATTTATAAAGTGACTCAAGGCCACTTTCCGGGGCCCTGAGTGGCTCCTTAAATCTTGAGAAAATCGATGCAGCGCAAAGCACTGAGTTGCCTTACTCTGCCCCAGGGAGGCGTTCCATGGGTGGGGCGTGAGTGTTCCCATGCAACTCCCAATCCTGACCAGAATGAGTAAACCTGGGAATGCACCAAAAATATACACCTTCGCAGGGAGGCATAATGTGGACAAATATCTTTATATCTCCTCGCACTTCTTCTAACTGTGCTGCATACTGCAGCACAGTTAGAAAAAGGAATATGCCTCAGGGGACTGCTTTTGTGCAGGAAGGTGGCCCTTCCTGCACAAAAACAATCCTGCATGCAATGGAGGGGCCATTTCTCCATGGTGCAAGGGTGTCGTTGTTGATGCTAGGGTGCCAAAAGAGGGCCAGTGCAGTGGAAAAGGCAGCGATGCTCTGTATTGACTTCATTATGACACTTCCTGTGGGGAACATCGTTTACAGCGAAACTTTTACCACGCACTCCCATTAAAACGCAGGAATTACAATTCAAGTCGTTATGACTTTTGCTGAAGGGCGCTGTTGGATAGGGAATAGTTTAATTTTCTATCCAACACCTTCCCTACTATCCACGGGGAGTTGGAATAGAAAATTAAACTATTTCACTATCCAGCGCCCCCCAATGCAAGTCATTGTAACGACTTGCGTTGTAATACCTGCGTTGTAAAGGCATGCGTGGTAAAAGCATGCGTTGAAACATCATACAACCCTTCCTGTCCTTTCCTCGGCACACACTGCAGCGCTGCAAGGTGATTTGCTGCACTGTACTGTGTGACAATTTTA
The DNA here is from genome assembly GCF_964263255.1 of Lissotriton vulgaris. NCBI lineage: Eukaryota > Metazoa > Chordata > Amphibia > Caudata > Salamandridae > Lissotriton > Lissotriton vulgaris. Next base: position 1,591,535,669 of record NC_141695.1, on the reverse strand, counting down.
TAAATATGCCCCATGGTGCTTTGTGCTTGTCATTGTAATAGATTTGTGCAAACCTTTAAAGTTTTTCAGAAGTAAACACTCTAATCAGCCCACTTTGGAGGACAGAAAGCTCACAAGACCAACTGTGAAAAAACCACATGTAAAACAAAGTATGGAGTTGGGAGCAGGCTTTTCTTGGCATTTCCAGCTCCACATTCCCCAGGCCCCTGACAGAGTTTCTGTCTCCTACGGGGGCAGATTTGTGTGCTAACCACCCATCTCTGACCTCTGATCCTGCTCCCAGGCAGGTCGCTCCCCACGCCACCACACGGCCGCCAGCTACCTCGTACCTGCTCCCTGCCGCCCGCCTGTTTTCCCGCTGTTTCCCGCTCCTTCCCGCCGCTGCGTCCCTGCGGCCCTGCCCCCTGCTACCCATTGGCCATCCCGCTCCCGCCTCCCAGCTGCTCCTCCCTCCCTATCCCTCTCTTATGGAGGCCGCACAGCGGGCACGCACGCGCCAAAGACAAGCCCGTTTGCGCCCGTCCACACTTGGACCGCGCCCAGCCCCAAAACCCCTGGACCGCGCGAACGCCACAACACCAGACTCTGCTATGACGCCACCACCTCTACGCACTCAAAGCCGGCCAAAACCACACCTGCTTCCAAGCTGCCCCGAAACGGACTCACGGACCTTTCTCTTGCCACACCTGCAGCTTCACCTGCGACAGGCCACCAAACCTTCAAGGACTGGACCCAAGCACCTCCGCTGCATACTCCTCAACACCTGCTCCGCACACAAACATGCCGTCGAGCTCTGGGATCTGCTCGACACCTCCGCCCCAGATGTGGCCTGTCTGACCGAGACCTGGTGGAACGACTCCTCGGTGCCCAACATCGCCATAGCCATCCCGGACGGCTATAAGATCCCCCGCAGGGATTGCGCCAACGGAATCGGAGGAGGAATAGCCTTCGTCCACAAGTCCACCATTAAGGTCGCCACCCACGCAGTAGACACCCTCAACACCGCCGAACACCTGCACTTCCGGATCCACACCGACCCTAACACCACCCTCAGAGGAACACTCATCTACAGACTCCCCGGAACCCGAGCACGATTCAGCGACTCCATCGCCGACCTCGCCAGCACCCATGCACGTGCCTCCATGAACTACATCCTCCTCGGGGACCTGAATTTCCACCTTGAGAACAACAACGACTCCAACTCCGCCACCCTGATATCCAACCTCGCCAACCTCGGCCTCAGACAACTCATCACCGCACCCACGCCGCTCGCCACACGCTGGACCCCGTCTCCTCTACAGGCAACCACGTCACCTTCGACCACACCACCGAACTCCACTGGACCGACCACCGCTGCATCCATTTCACCTTCAATAAACCAACCACGCACCACCGCACCCAACAGCTACCTCGCCGCTGCTGGAGCAAAGTCACCGAAGAACAGCTGATCACCACCCTTGCCCAAAACCCACCCACCGACCCCACCAACCCAGACACCGCAGCCCACAACCTCAGACAGTGGATCGACGACTGCACCAACACCCTCGCCCCACTCAAGAAACCTTCCAACAGCCACGCCAGCAAGAGAGCCACCTGGTTCACCGACGAGCTGCAGACCTCCAAACGCACATGTCGGAAACTGGAGAAGGTATGGCTCCACGAACGCACTCCGGACAACCACACAGGCCACAAGGACGCCACCCGCAGACATCATCACCTCATCAGATTAGCCAAGAGATCCTCCTTCAAAGACCGCCTGGATAACAACGCCCATGACAGCAAAGAGCATTTCTCCATCGTAAAGGAACTCTCCAACACCAGTAACAACGCCAACGACATACCGCCCTCACAAGAACTGTGCAACTCACTGGCCATCTTCCTCCACCGCAAGATCGCTGGCATCCATGACAGCTTCAACACCATGACCGCCCAGACTACGCCAGACCCCACCTCTCCTGTGAACACCACCAGTGCCAACCACCTGACCTCCTGGTCCAATGTCAACGACAACGAGACACGCAAGGTCATGAACTCCATCCACACAGGATCTCCGTCAGACCCGTGCCCATACCACGTATTCAACAAAGCAGACGCTGCCATCGCACCTCAACTACGGAGGATCATCAACATCTCCTTCGAAACAGCGACATTCCCGGAAAGCTGGAAACACACCAAAATCAACACCCTCCTCAAGCAGCCAAAGGCGGACCCCAAGGACCTCAAGAACGTACGGCCCATTTCCCTGCTCCCGTTCCCGGCGAAGGTCATTGAGAAAATCGTCAACATGCAACTGGCCCGCCACCTGGAGGACAACAACATCTTGGACTCATCCCAGTCTGGGTTCAGACAAAACCACAGCACCGAGTCAGCCCTCATCGCCTCCACAGACAACATCTGGCGCCAACTAGACAACGGTGAAACATCAGCCCTCATCCTCCTGGACCTGCCAGCCACCTTCAACACGGTCTGCCATCGCACTCTAAAGACACACCTCCTAGAAGCCGGAATCCAAGAGAAGGCCCTTGACTGGACCTCGTCCTTCCTCCCCGGCAGAACCCAGAGCGTCTGCCTCCCGATCTTCCCATCCGAGGCCACCGACATTATCTGCGGCGCCCCCCCAGGGCTCATCACTCAGCCCAACGTTGTTCAATGTCTACATGGCCCCCCTCGCACAAATGGCCCGCCGACACGACCTCAATATCATCTCCTAGACTGACGACACCCAGCTCATCCTCTCCCTCACCAAGGACCCGCTTTACAAGTACTCTGATTGAATGATTGATTGAATCTGATCAACCTCAGGAGGAAAAGGAAGAAAAGAAATGGGATGGGTGCTCCACCCTTCGAACCACTATTCTGCTGGCCCAAGTATTTAAAATACACACAAAAATCCTAGTTTTCTCTTACTGCTATAGGGGATGGCTGCAGTATTTGGGCTCTATGTTAGGTTTTTCCCAGGGAACTCCAACAACCCTGGGTATTCCTGAAAAGTAAAGATCCAGGAGGATCCAAGTTGTTGTTGTACCATGTATGGATCACAGCACATTGTGTTGGCCAGAATGACATGTGAATGTCAAAGTTATACCTAAAATCACCCATTTTCCAAACATATGACAGATTTCACAGGTTCTTCCAGTCAAAGACAAAAATCTTACCACCCTACATTCCCACGTCTTTAGAAAAATGGTACCTGATGTGTTGCAGGGCCTAACACGTGCGATTCAAATGGAGCAAAACCCTAACTGTATGAAGATCATATGGCACTACATTGACTTCACTTGGTTCCCGTTTTGACAGTTCTTAACTGATACTATTGGCCCATCCACAAAAGTGAGATACTATATTTAATGGGAAAAGTGTGAGAAGGTAGGATTGTAGTCATTTTGCTGTCGAATGCAAGTTCCTGAATTTTCTGTCACATAAAATATTAGTAGAGTCAGTGTTTTTGCCCATACTTTGATATTTTTATAGCATTCTGGGTAAGAGAAAGTGATGGGATCAACGCCAGCCACACAGTCCTGGACTCCGCTGGCATCTCGTTTACAAAAGTGTTTGGGTTGGTATATTTTTCTGGATGCTGTCTGAACCTAGGCCCAGATACCAAATCTATTCACTTCCCAGGTAATATTGAAATTCAAAGGAAAAATCTTTGATGTTTCCAAATTGAATTTGGGCCTTTTCTGTACTGTGTTATGGGTCCAGCCACACAAAGGGGGTATCATTGTTATTTGCGAGAAGTGCAGGAAAGCTGTGTGATAGAACATTTATTGCTCCCACAGATTCTGTTTCCCTCTCAGAAATTTAACTACTTTATACAAAGATCGATGTTTGCAGCATACTTAACCCCTTCCATGCTCCTGACGAGCTCAGCTCGTCATGACCACACCCGTTTCTATTGACCTTCAGCACAGCAGGCAAATATCCCAAGCAGTCAAGGTGTTAAGCAAAGGTAGTGGAATTCACACAAGACACAGCAGCCTAAACTTCCCAGGGTGTATCATTTTCGGAAATGTCTGGGGTTATAGGGTTCCCTGTCTGCCGGCCGACACGTGGCCTAAATACCATTGCTACCCACATCCTCAGATTGTTTGAAATTCAAAGGGAAAATATGGATGTTTCCATGGTGTGTATTTTTGAACCTTTCATGTTCCATGTGATAGATTTACACGCACGTGTAGAGTAACATTTTTTACTGGGAGTAGTGAGAAATGCAGAATTGTAGAAAATGTGTTATTATCTACTGAATTTCCTTACATTCTTTGCTTCCAATTGTGAGTGAGCATAAAAACAATATTTTGTAAAGCCTCTCAAACGCATTACATACTTTGGACAAGTGGTATGAATCACCCCTTTTCCTGAACTCAGATTCTTGGTCACTTGTTTAACTTTGTACCAAAACGTACAAGTTAAAATATTGTAACCTATTTAAAATTTTTACACTATTTGTTTGATTCAACAACTATTTTCTGTAGGAATGAATGAGCAATATACAAAAATTTACATATATATATATATATATATATATATATATATATATCCGTTCCACACTCCTACTGATCGGCAATGGGCTCCGATCCCCAAACGTAGGTACAGACCACAAAAACAGCTCTTCATTCAAATCAAAGGTGGTTTATTGTTCTTCTGTCCCCAGCATGACGCGTTTCGGCTGCAACACGGCAGCCTTGATCACCAATATATATATATATATATATATATATATATATATATATATATATATATATGCAATACCTCGCAGCGGCGACAGCACTCTGCCCCTCAGGCAGAAACACGAGGCATGGACCAACTTTGTGCAGCATTCATTTATTTCCCATAAAACAGCATGTCACGACACGTTTCGGCCGTCCCTGCGGCTTTGATCACATGACAATGCAATGTAAACAGCTTGAAACAATAATATGTATAAATACAATATAAAAACAATATAAAAACACAGAAATATAAATACACGAATTTCTAAATGGTCCGAAGTGATATGGTCTATAGAGATGGTTTTTCCTTTCGGACCTTATCAGTGGTGGCTCCTTCATAGGGGCATTGCCCCACTGCTTTCTCGCAGTGCGAGAAGGCAGAAACATAAAATGTAACACTACAATTATATGTTTCTGTATTGTCGCACTCTGAGAAAGCAGTAGTGCTTGGTTGTGGGCGGGCGGTCCTGCTCGAGGGCAGTGGGGAGTGGCTTGCCCACTGTTGTGGGTACTTACTGTTTGGTCGTCCCCAGGGCCGACCAACCCAGTCATGTGCACTCTCCCTATTTCTCTATGTAGGCTGCTGCATGCAGCCTACATAGAGAAAATGGCCTGGCTGGGGGCGCTCTCCGCTGCGCCTCACCAATCACAACGCTGCCATTGCAGCGTTGTAGTTGGCTTCGGTAGGGGAGGGAGGCTGCATGCTGGCTGCTTCCTGTTCCTCCAGCATTCAGAACATTCAGGACCGGCTGCACCATTACACCGGCCAGGAGCGGACTCGAAGGTGGCCTGCCACGCCGCTGTACTGGTGGTAAGGTAGGTGACTTTTTATTAATTTATTTGTATTCACCACCCCCCCTCGGGCATGCCGGCCACTTCTGCACACAACGGCATGGCAAAACCCCTGCGCACGGTCATCCACACCAAATACCCGTGTGCCTAAGTGACCCCATCCACACTATGTTATATGCCTTGAACTGGGGATAATTATTAGCTTTCCGTCATGTCCCATCCAGCCGGTAATGACGGGAGAATCACAAATTCAGAACTGTACTTAATTATATTCCGGCATCTTCTAAAAGGGAAAAATCAAAGAGGAGAAATCAAAACAGGCCTCCCCCCACATCCACCACTCCAGGAGATGTTCACTTTTCTTTCAGAAAAATGCTGAGGCAGCGCTTTCTTCTCCGGTCTTCCACGCTCAGCGCTGCATGAGAGAACTGCTTTCTGCTGAAGCCTCCGCTGGCCTTGGGGAGATTAGGGTGTGGGTGGCGCTCAAGGAGAAGATGGGGTTAACAACCACCCCCCATCTCCCCCCCAACTACAGGTGAAAGGGTGAAAAGTACGTGTTGGCTACTGTCAAAGGCATATCACTTCCCCCTATATCCCTAACAAGCTTTAACAAAGAAAACAGTAATGGCTTTCCTCCTCTTATGGTTTCATAAGCTCAGTTTGCAGCATATGCAACCTTAGCTGTATACCACGGTGTGCTGTAAATACGGCCCTGTTTGTGCAATGTGCTTATGTTTCACTTGCTATAAGTACAAGCACTATTTGTTTTGTGAGGTTCATGTTCAGAGGTACGAAGGAAGTGGGTGGTGAAGAGATGGCAGAGAGCTGGCACTGCCCCTGTTGTAGTAGGCATAATAAGGTAGGTGGCACAAGCATTCCAAGGGCAGGTGTGAGAGGGGAAATAAGAGGCAGAGAAAGGGGGTACACTAACCAAGAGGAGAGGCAGGAGTCAGGAGCGAAATGGAAAGGGGAGGAGACTGAGGTCAAGGGATGGCAGAGAGCTGGCACTGCCCCTGTTGCAGCAGGCATAGGGAAGACAGGTAGCATAAGATCCGTTTGGGTGTCTCTGCTCACAGTTTCAAGACTGAGATGTGTCTGCTTGTTAGTTGTGTATTTGTCTGTCTACTTGTCAATCCCCAATAGAGAGGTGTGTGTCCACCTGTGAGTGAGCATGAGTCTCTGTGGAGCTGGGTGAAGGTACAAGAGCAAAGCTGTGTGAAGTGAGGGTGCAGTGACCGATCTATATTTATTAGGCCCAGCACTAATTGTTTTATTAACCTTCCTGCTTCCTCAAATTTGCTTGAAAATACACAGTTTGTCCAATCATTTAAAAAAAATCATTGGAGGGGTAAAACCCCCCAAAAACCCAAGTAGGTTATTTGGGGCTCGCTTGCTATGCTCACTCGCCACAGTGCAGTACAACAATAATGTTACGCCTCACCACTTTCAAATGTCGCCAGCCGCCACTGGACCTTATAAGTATTTAGTCATGCAGCACATTATCCTGGGTGAACGTAAAGGGCCTGATTCTGATGCGGTTAGGAAGGTCTCCTAATGGCATTTGCTCCTTCCAAATCAGATCGGGAATGTGTCTTTGCGACCCAGGGCCCAATTATGATGCGGTTAGGAACATATACTCCCATTGAAGTCAATAGGAGTCCAACCAAATCGTATCTGGAAGCATCCGGATGCATCGTACTTCGTCGGTCGGACTCTCCCGATCTGTGTGGGTCGGAAACCATTTCCACACCGATTTGGTCGGAAAGCTTTCCAACCCGCATCAGAATCAGGCCCATTATGTTCTTAAACACAGAGGCTTTGACACTAATAGGCAGATTATAGCACTGCATTGAGAAGTGCTTGCCCGGAAACAATTATGTTCATATGTGTGTGCAATGAGAGTGGTTGCTAAATTTGCAACAATTCACGTGAACTGACCACAATATTTTTACTTTTAATGTTGCAAACCTTCCTTTTTTTGCCACATAATTTGCTCAACCCTGCCACATAAAGTGTTGTGAGCAAAAGCAGCCGGTCTAACCAATCCATTCATTAAAATTTACAGAAATAGGAAGTAGTGAATGCTTTTTGATGAGATTAAACTCAGTTTTTTTATATTGTTGAAAGCGTTTTTTAAAGCTATGATTGAGAAGTGCAACCATTTGTTAACACTGCCTCCCTAAAGTTGATTTGCCTGTGAGCGTTGAAAGATGACACAACATGCCAGAGGCTCGGAAAGGCTTACAAAGCTGAGGCAGAGTCAATTTAATTGGCATTTCACAAGAAAAAAAATGTAGGCAAATGACACTTCTCAGTAAAGAGGCACAAAAGCGCGTTCAGAGTTGCACTGCATGTATGTAATGAAAACGTGAACTGCTCTGCTAAAGGGTCTGGTGACGAGGACGCACACTGTTGGAAGCATGTGGAATTGGAGAAGTGGACTTGTGGGACAGATGTGTTCACATGTGGAAGAAGTTGTGATGGAACGTTTGGAATAGAAGAGATCAGCTGCTGGTATAGATGTGGGCACGTGTGGAGAGGGTGTGGCGGATGCATGGAACAAAAGTGTTAATGTCGGCCTCTGTAGAATAGCTGTTGGGAAGCTACGCGAAATAAGTGTGGTGGTGCACATCCGATGAAAGTGTCATGACTTTATGAACTAGGGGGCATATTATCAAGGGGGTTTATCTCCTCTTTTTTGGCTTTAAAAGCCAAGAAAGCGGAGATAAAATGATCTCCCTATTACCTAGCTGTCGCTAACAACAGTTTGCGACAGCTAGTAGGAGATAGCGACCATCTTGGGCCCCACTTTGCATGTCAGTGATATTTATCACTAATGACATGCAAAGTGGGCGTGCCAAGATGTTAGCGACTGGAAACAGTCGCTAACATCGCTATCTCCTATTACCAACTTTTGGAGCTATTCGCGCTAAGCGCGAATACCTCCAAAAGCCAAAACCTGCCCTGAGCAGTTCTTAGCCATGTTATCCAATGGGAGGTGGATAACATGGCTAAGAGCATTAGCTCGGTAATGCATGAATATCGCTGACTTTTCAGCGATATTCATGCATTGAGGCCGATTTGTATCGCATTTGCGATAAACCTTGGTAATACCAAGGTTTATCTGCGATAAAAATCGCCGCAGCTCAGCGGTACATTTTTGTCTCTAACCAAGCAATAGGTGTGTGGGCAGATGTGAAAGAAGAGGAAGGGATTTGTGTCATAGGCTAGATTGGCTTGTGGAACAGATTGGTGAGAACATGTGTGAAACATAAGAATTGGCTTGTGGGATAGGTGCATGTACATGTAGAATAAATGAGGATAGTAAGTAGAACAGAAATTGGGTTGCAGCCTATCAGAGGGGAGAATATTTTAAATACATGGAGCAGTGACTGTAGTATATGTGGTGGCTGTTGCAGGATAGGGGAGAAGAACATGTGCAAGGGCATGTGTAAATAGATGTGCAATACTTGTGGATCAGCGTGGAATAGATGTCACAGAGTCATTTGTTGACACATTTTTCAAGTGACAACATTTGCGATCTTACATTTTTGTCAGGTTGAGAAACTGTAGTTGCAGACCCTCTACAGTTCATTTGTGGGTACACAATATTATATGGTTGCTTACCCCATGAATTCTATGATCTTTAAGATTATGGGTCTTTGTTTACATGAGCAAATTATAGCGCAAAAGAAATGAAGATAGGAAAACAATAGAAGGTACTCATGCCTTCATGGTCAGCGATATGAATATGAGAATTATTATAGCGCTTCCGCAACAAGGTGAACAACACAAATAACATGGGGGTCAATGGACATTGTAAGACTGCGAGCTGGATGGGGATTGCTACTCGTCACCAATCTGTAGTGGCCTTCAGTGTTATAGTATGAACAACATTTCTCAGTGGTTAAAGTTGCTCGAGTGCTGTAAATAGATTTACAGGCACATGCATCAAAATTGCTTTTTGCGATTCCTTAATTGCGAAAAATAAGGAATCGCAATTAAGTAATCGCAAAATGCAATGCATCAAGAAATCGCTGAAAAAATTGTGATTTTTTAATATTCCTTAATTGCGACTCGCAAATAGCGAGTCGCAATTAAGGAATACCTCCCCATTCATTTCTATGGGCCTAGAGGCTCACAGGAATGAATGGGACAACATTCTCAGTTTGCGATTAGCAATTAGCGAATTGCAAATTTAGAATGCGATTTCAAGCGTGCAGGGGTGTTCAAAGGACACCCTGTTGCACCCCTGAAATCAATCTGTGCACATATGTTGTGCACACACATGCCCTAAGGGCATGTGTGTGCACAACATGAAACTTTGAAAAATGCACAAAAGTGAATTTTTCAAAGTTTTCGCAAATTACCATGAGGTTCAACCTCATGGTAATTTGCTCCCCCTAATTGCGAAATACCAATTTTTTAGTTTCATGCATTGCATTTAATGAATCGCAAAATGCGATTCCTTAAATGCAATCGCAATTTGAGAATTCGCAAATATTTGCGAATTCTCAAATTGCGAGGGCCTTCACCCTTCATGCATTCCAAAAGCAGATTTTGCGATCGCAAACGGCCGATTTTTGCGATTCGCACCGTTTGCGAACGCAAAGTCCTTTGATGCATGTGCCTGTTAGTGTACTATTAAATGTCAGCCTTCTTCCCTAGCTTCTCAGCAGCCTTAGCTTAGCCATAGGAGAGATGGGTGTATGTGAAAGTAGATAAGATTTTCAGCAGGATTTTGTAGTCTGAATGTAAAAGTGTTATAAATACTTGTGTGAATCACACTGTGCACTTATTGAATTTGGTTAACCTAAGGTCACCAAATGGGCAAAGTAATTGATACAAATGCAACCACTTGGCAAATCTTGGTGTGAGCAGAAAGTACCAAACTGTACTCATGGGGGTTGAACTCTGGTGCTGAGCCAGGAAAGAACTTGGGCTACTGGGCTGCAAACCTTTTGGCTGGATTGAGAGGCTGCACTGGAGTGCAGAATAACACACAGCGATGGTGGTAGCAAGCACTACAGCAATCTCCCCATGAGCAAAAAGGCAAGGGGTAGCTGGGACTCGCATTTCTGGCAACTTTTGAACACTAAAACGAGGGTGATATTTGAGCGACACTGCCAGCACCCTCAATGAACCTCAGGAGTACTCGGGGAGGCTGCCCTGGCAGAAGTTTTCAAACAGCGTTGTTTGTGTTTGTTTAGTAAGTTTACCCAAAATAGACTTAATTAAGAAATTAATTGTTTGGGGCTCTGCTAGCCAATTTATTTAATCAGAACTGGTATTTCCTCAACTTATTCTTAGCTCTCTGGGCCTGTAATAAACCTCTCTCTCTCGTATTTCTTTTTTTGCGGTTTTTAACAGTGCCAACTTGGCCCACGTGCATTGGAGCGGTTTACATGAGCACCAGATGACATTCCCCAAGATTGCTATTTTCTTTGTTATCTGGTGGCTCTAAAGGTTTTGCAAACAAACCCCCTCCGGCCACTGCCTTCCACTCCCTTACACTTAGGCCTGCAGTACTGATATGTGTCCAGTTGGACCTTTGGGGTCACACAGCACTGAGGTCCTACTTCCTTGACCTGGTAGCAGTGGTGAGCGTGAGACAACGAGCTTTGAAGCAATAGACTCACCATGAATCTCATGCAGACGAGTTTGGTGTCTAAAGCAGCACCTTTGCAGTTGTGAAAAGTCATTGCACTACTGAAGTATGGTGGTCGTCACGTTCACACTACGAATATTAGGACTGCAAAGGGAAAGATGTATTGTGGTTCTGGCTCTGCCAAGTGTCCGTCCAGAAGGAGCACCTAAGTGAGGAGTTTGCAGAATGCAGGGGTGGGGCTAAAAATGTATGTAGACAGAGAGAAAGGACAAAGAAAGAAACAGCATGGCTCAAGCAGCGAAGGGAGATGGAGTTGGTGGGAATTACAATTAAATCGGGAATTTCTGTTTTTGAAGTTAGAGAAAAATAATAAAGATGCGATGGGAAACAGAGGAGAATAGGAAAGGATGAAAGCTGATTGGAAATTAAAAAAGAATGCATTAAATAATTGTATCTTATTCCTGCCATTATATATTTTCACCTTATTGACCGAGCACTGACAGCAGTGCGCAGCTTCAGGCATGTGATAGGTACACCAAAAATAAACAGCGACAGGAGGTGGTTTTCTGTTGCCGATGCCAATTATAAAAATAAGTAAAGCAGAGAAGAGAAGGAAGAAGAAGCCATCACATGCTATAACAGAGTGATGGGCAAACAAAATGTTCTCCTTTTTTTTTTTTTTTTTTTTTTTTTTTTATTAAAGTTTTTTTTTTGTCCTCATCTGCCTTCCCCTCTGACGGAAGATACCAACCACCTTGCACGGCCTTACTGGCGTGATATGTGTTAATGGCAGGAGATATGTGTCGAGAAAGAAAAAGCCAGTTAGGGGAGCATTCTTTTGACTCCATCTAGGTATGTTTCAACCTGCCGGACCTTGTTCGAAACTGTCCTAGCCCTTGGTCCAAAAGAGTAAAGATGGCATAATCATCGGACCCGGGGAAAAAAAAAAAAAAAAAAAAAAAAAAACCCGGATCATCTCCAGTTGGTCAGGAGATCCCAAAATGCTAGCTTTCTCTTATTTACAGATCTCATTAGGTCTCTTTTGGATATCTCATATAATGAAGTAAGCCATGAACAGTGTAGAGGAGGTGTCTTCTCTACCCATTGGATGCAAATCTGTCTTCTCGCCATCAAAATTGCATAGAAAAGAAATGATTTTTCCTTGCCTGTGATATTTTCTTCTGTTCCAAAGATGACAAGTGGGAGAGTTATTGACAAGGAAGTGTTTAGTATGGAATTTAAAGTGATTTTCACGTCTTCCCAGAATTTGGTTATATTAGGGCATTCTAGGAACATATGTATGTCACATGCGTCTGCTAAGTTGCATTTATTACATTTTTTGTCTGTTTGATATTTAGACAATTTCCGCGGTGTTAAATATGCCCTATGTACAGAGAAAATGTGATTTCGTACAAGCCAAGAGGGCTTTACGATGTTGCGTAAAATCTCAAAAGAGTTTATCCACCTCTCCTCGCATGGAATCCCAATTTCGGTCCCCCATAACTCATCCGGGAGTTTAAACTCCCCTTCGCTTTCTTCCAACAGAAGCCAGTACCATCTAGCTACTTCTTTTCCTCCAGTTGGACGTTCTACTAATTGTTGTTCCATTTCACTTATTTTTCCAATGTTACTGTCTTTACGGATTTCAGATCTTGCCCAACTATCCATTTGAATATATTTGAATCGAGAAAGCCCTGGGCCAACTTGCTCATATAACTCATCCCAAGTTATAAGTTTTTTATCTTTAAATAGGTGGCCCCATTTACAGATGCCTGCTTGTTCAATTATATTGGACAAGTTATCTTTCAAGCATAGTGGTAACCCGGGAGAGTCCCAAATTGGTGCATAGTTTGAATAGTAAGATAGTCTCAGTTTTTTCCTGATGTTAAACCAATTTTTGGCCCATGAGTGTAGTGTTTTCAGTTTTATATTTTTGAAGAATGTTTGACTACCAAATTTAAACATAAAGCCATCTGCTGCAAGATTTGTCTCCTTTAGCATGGCTCCATACATGGATGTACTAGGTAGATTAGATGGCATTTTAAGAAGCATTCTAGAATAGGACATCTGAAAGGCCCATGAATAGAACATTAGGTCCGGTAGTGCAAGGCCCCCTTTTTCTCTTCTTCTTCTAAGCTTCTTCCATGATATTCTTGTAGTCTTGTAGTTCCATATAAATGAGTTGATTTCTCTTTGACATTTTTCCAACATTTTGGTGTTCATAGTTATTGGGATAGTGTTAAAAATAAAGGTGAATTTTGGGAGAATACACATTTTTACTAAGTTAACCCTTCCTGTTATAGAGAGAGGCAGGTGTGTCCAAGATTTCATAAGTCTTTTGCTTTCACTGTGTATTCTTTCCAAATTAGTTTGTGCAAGGGTGCCGACATCTTGAGTTATTTTGATTCCCAAATATCGCATTGAGGATGAGATATTAATCCCGAGATCTAAATTGGGTAGGTTCCATGCCATGATCTCACTCTTGCTCGAATTTATGTCGTACCCTGAGACTTGGCCAAATTCTACAGCACGTTGTATAACCACTGGGTATGCCTTGACTGGATCAGCTGTAAACACTAGTATGTCGTCTGCATACAGTGCTACCCGTCTTTCCCAGTCTCCAAAACAGAAGGGTGAAATGTCCACCTCTTCCCTTAACACCTGGGCAAAAGGCTCGATGTATAAGTCGAATAGGAGAGGGGAAAGCGGGCAGCCCTGCCTTGTACCTCTTGTAATATTAAATGCTTCAGTCAAGGACCCATTAACCAGCAACCTAGCTGACGGTGAGTTATATAGCTGTTTAATCATTCTGCAGAACACTTCGCCACAGTTAAATTTTTTTAGGACATCATTTAGATAGAGCCAGTTAACTCTGTCAAACGCCTTAGTTGCGTCTAGAGTCAGGGTAGCCAGAGGGAGAGAAAAAGCGGTGGCAATATCTATAGCCCCTATTAGCTCACGGGTTAGCTCAGCTAATTGTCGCCCCTTAATAAATCCTTTCTGATCTTGATGGATTACAGTACCAATAACGCTAGCCAGTCTTGTGGCGATTATAGTTGTAAAAATTTTATAGTCGTTGTTAAGTAACGATATTGGTCTGTATGACCCACACTCTAATGGGGATTTCCCTGGTTTGGGAATGAGGACAATTGTGGCTTCGCCCCAAGATTTAGGCATAGGCTGTTCTTCCAATAGAATGCCATTAAAGAGTTCAATTAATATTGGTATAATGGCGTTCTCAAGTGTTTTGTAGATCTCTCCCGGCAACCCATCCGGGCCTGCCGCTTTGCCTTTCTTGATTTGACTGATAGCTTTTTTCACCTCCTCTTGTGTGATGACTGATTCTAGTGATTTGCTCTGGGTCGTCGAGAAATTTGGTAATGTAATGGCTTCCAACCAGCTATCTCTTGCGTTTGAATCATTGGGGAGATCCTCTTTGTAGATGACCTGAAAAAATTCAAGAAATGCTCTTTCTATCTCAGGACTGGTAGTTCTTGTCTCAGACTCACCTTCTATCTTAATTTCCCTGATGTAGTTTAGGGCTTTATCAGATTTGATTTTCCAAGCCAGAATTTTTCCAGCACTTTCTCCAAACTCAAATTGGGAAGATTTACTCGCTTCCCACCTTCTATTTATTCTCTCCTGCAGTATTTGTTCTAATTCTGCTTTCAACTCAGCCATTTGTTCTTGTTCTTCAGCTGTACTTGAGGGTGAGGATGTTTTTGACTCTAAGGTTTTCATGCCTTTTTCTATTCTATTTATCTTGTCAAAGTATAGCTTTCGTCTATAGGAAGCTCTGTTAGTAATTTGTCCTCTTATAAACGCTTTGAATGTCTCCCAGATGATTGTTGGGGTGGCTGAGTTTCTATTTAAGTCGAAGAAGGTTATAGACTCCTTAATTAGGAAGTTGATTTCCTCTTCTTCAAGTAGGAGTGTCCTATCAAAGGACCATGAAGGGTGTTTGATGGAGGTTTCAGCCTTAAGAGTAAACTCTAATGCCGAATGATCTGACAGATGAGATGGAAGGTATTCTATTGATTCTAGAGTATCTTTTAGACAGTAACTAAAAAAGGCATAGTCTATTCTAGATTTGTGTTTAAACCTGCTGTTCTTATAGGACACCCCAATCTTCTTACCCGCTTTTTCTCTCCAAAGATCAGCCAGACCCATGTGTGCCATAATTGCTTTTAATGTTTCCCTAGATTTGATCGAACCAATATTTTTCGATCTTATTGATTTATCTAGTTTGGGATCGAGCACAATATTAAAATCACCCATCCAGATTATTGGGTCTTGCACTTTTAGTAATTGAATCCTTATTGCATCTAGATGTGATGGGCCGTCCGAGTTTGGACCATAATATCCCACCAAAACTCTAGTATGACCATCAAGCGAAACTCTTATCATTAGCCATCTCCCTGTTTGATCTTCCTTGCTCTCTAATATTTCTGCCTTTGCAGATTTTTTAAAGATAAACACTACCCCTCTTACGTTGGCATTATGGTTTGTGGAGCAAAATTTATCGATCCATCTATGTTTTTTTAATATAATATTTGCTTCTGTTTTGAGAAGGTGTGTTTCCTGCAACACTATGACCTGCGCCGGTGAGTCTCTCAGATATAGTAGTATTCGCTCACGTCTACCTCTCACGCGCAGGCCATTTACATTCCAGGACAAGAATTTAGTGCATGTCATAGTTTGCATCTTCTCCTGACACCCTTCGTTTTTTTTGTATTATATAGAATTTCCTTAGACCTAGCATGAAAATAGCCTGTTTTAGTAAAAAGTCGTAATATTGAATATTTAAGCGAACAGTTGAGGAGCACAAATGAGGATTTTTTTTCCCTTCTACCACCCCCCCACCCTCCCCTTACCCCGGGAAACCCCCCCATACTTACTCTGGCTTGGTCTTTAGCCAGATTAACGCCCGTCTGCAGCCCATCCATGGACTACTACTGCTACCTATTATTACAGGAGTATGTTAGTCTGTGAGCAAGTAGGGATAAAAAAAAAGAGCTCCAAAAAAAAAAAAAAAATTCTCTTCCTTTTTCTTCTTCTCCTCTCTCCTCTCTCTCTCTCTCTTCCCTCCCTTCCTTCCCTTCCACTACGTCATTAAAGTAATCGTAAGCGTGAATCAAGTGGGAGTTTCAAGTGCTGTTTGCATACATATATACATATACGTATGCACGTGTATACGTGCACACCTATATAAACGCACATACACAAATATATCTAATTATTCATTCATTCCTACCTTCCCCTATGCATAGTTTCCCGTGATTATATATATACATTTATTGTGGGTATTTTATATATATATATATATTTTTTTTTTCTTGTTTTCCCTCTTTTATTCCCCTTTCCTCACTTTTCCCATTCCTTCCCCTACTTCCCCCTTCTTCCCATTTTTTTTCTTCTTTTTTTTCCTCGTTTTCCCTGCATTTTTTTTTTTTATTTTTATTATTTTTTGTTTTTTTTCTTTCCTTTTTTCCCCTCTTCCCCTTCTTTTTCCTTCATTACTTCCCCCCTTTTTTTTTTTCCCCAACCCCTTTTTTTTTTTTTAATTTTTTTTTATTTTACCGTCTCCCTATTTGAAAATTCCTTTTCCTTTTTTCTTTATCTGTATATAAACCGCTTTCTAAGCCTTATGAGAATGAGTCTGGTCGTGGGCTTGGGCTTGGGCATGATCTCGGATGGATTCTAGCAGCTCATCTGCGTCTTGAGTAGTGCGAACGTTGTGCATTTTGTTATTATACATGATGCGCAAAAATGCAGGAAATCTCATCTGCACCGTAGCCCCGTAGGATCTAAATTTATCCATGCGCTGCCCCAATTCCCACTGTCTGTCCAGTGTAGTTTTTGAAAGATCAGAGCGAATTTCAAAGGAAAAATCCGGGCCTTTTATTGTACCGGCTTTCAAAGCTAGGTTTAGTATTTTCTCCTTAAGAGTGTACGTCTGGAAATTAATTAAGACTTTCCGAGGTTTGGTCCTTGCCGGATTCAAACGAAAAGGATCTCTATGTATCCGTTGGATGTCTTTGCCAAGTTCTTCTTCCGTTTCCTCCAAGTTAAGTGCCTCTTTTATTAGTTTTATTATGTATCCCTTGAGATCTCCACTTTCCTTCCCTTCCGGGATCTTCAAAAGTCGGATATTGTTGCGTCTAGAAAAGTTTTCCAACACTTCTATTCGCTCTTTCATGCTTTCTCCCTCTTTTTGAAGATTGTATATTTTTGACCTTGCACATTCAAGATTGTTTGTTAGTAGACCCACAGAGCTTTCTAGAGTCTCGGTCCTCTCATAAAGGCCATCAACCTTATGACCTAACTCCTCACAGGTTGCTCTTATTTCATTTTGATTAATCTTGGAGACTACAAATTCCTGTTTAATCTCTTCTCTCATTGTCGCAATGGAGGAGACTATACCCTCTAGCGATTTAGCGAGGTTCAGAGCTATGTTTTGTTCAGCTTCACTACCAACTAATACATCCAGGGACACCCCCTCTTTTGCTATTATGCTATGAGCTTCCTTCTCTGTAGGTAATTTTAGAACCAAAGGTGTGGGTGGAGTAGCCGATGCTTCGGCCCCTCGCCCCTCATTTTGTTGGGCCACAGTTAAACCTCCGGTTAATAGTGAGTCGGGGTTGCTCTGCATTTGCTTGCTGTTTTCTAATGCAGCTGCTGCCATATCTTGGGTGATCTGCAGAACTTGGGGTAGGACTCTAAAATATGAGCGTAGTGAAGGTGTAATATCCCCTGGGGCTTTGGAGCTCTTATTCTTGAGTTTATTCTTAATTCTTTGTTGTTTTTTGCTGTCTAGGACTGATTCAGATTTTTTTTTTAAGTCCTGTGCTTTCTTGTGAACCTCCCCCCAAGTGCACTCTGGGCCCTGTAGTTCTTTTTCTGAAGTTTTAGCCTTACTCCTTGTTACTCTCCCTTGAGATTCCTTAGTCTGATCCTCACTACAGCCTCTTATGCGTTCACTACTTATGGTCCCCCTTACATTAGTTAACCCCACCTTACTTGGGCAAGTGTTGGTTTTAGTTTGATCCTCCAGTTCGGCCGGTTTTCTTTGCACTTCTCCTGTTTTCCCGTTTTTTCCAGCTATCTCAGCCTCTGCTGCAACTACTGCCTTGTGGTGCCTTTCCTTGCTCCCATGATCATTCTCTGCCACTGTGTGGAGTCTCCGTGCAGCAGCCACCCGGCTGCGCCTTATCTCCGCTGCCGCCCGCCACCAACACAGTCGAGGAGCAGAGACCGGCAGAGATAACACTGCCGGTGGGCACATCCACAAATCCAAAGCACGCCGGCTGACACTGCAACCGAGAGTCTGCAGTGAAAGTTGCAACCCGGGTCCCACCTCCCTCCTCTCAGCTCTCAGGAACTGCTAAAGAAACACCGGTCCTCTCCACGCTTCACTCTTGAGCCTGTGCTTGGAAGAGAGAAGAGAGAAAACGCCGTCACAAAATCTCTGCGTGTAATTTTCAAACGGGTCCGATTTTCCTCCCGCTTTCTCTCATTACTGCATCCTGGTGTTAGCGCCGTGGAGTAAGAACAGAATCTCCGGTCAGCGTGTAATCTTTAAACGGGTCCGATTTTTCCTCCCGCTTTACTGCTTCACTATTGAGCCTGTGCTTGGAAGAGAGAAAACGCCGTAGAGTAAGCACAAAAAAAACGCCGTCACAAAATTTCTGCGTGTAATTTCAAACGGGTCCGATTTTCCTCCCGCTTTCTCTCATTACTGCATCCTGGTGTTAGCGGTAGCAGTGTAGACTTGGATCAGCTGCTCCCCTGGGCGTGCGCGCCGCTCTAGCCTGCGGCCGCCATGTTCCCCCGTCCGACCAATGTTCTCCTTGTTAAATCGCCAGGGAGGGAACTACCTACACAAAGGTGAGACATTTAAACAAATGCACTAATTACAAGCCAGCATTTCTAAATGATACACATAACAACCAATGGCAATCAGTGGGTGTGGCAAAGCCCATAGAAGAGATACAACAGATCGAGGGTCAACCTAAAAATTGATAGAAGGGGTCAGGGTAGAGGTATCCTGACCTCATGGGACTAATGGAGAAGTCTGTGAGGGACCTTTCATGGGTACGAAATCGATCAAAAGCATATTTTTATTTACCAAGCCAGAAGTGGTGAATCCTACTCACTCACTTCTTCACACACCCACACACACACCCAGACAACCACCCCCAAATCCGTTCACACAGCTACTCACATACCCACTCAGACATTCACACAATCACTTACATACCCACCCACCCATACAGCCACTCACACGCCCATACAGCCACTCACACACCCATTCATAGACCCTCAAAACGACATATGCACCCGCTCACAGACCCACACAGCTTTCACACACCCACTTACACACCCACACAACCACTCACACACCCTTACAGCAATTCTCACACCCACTCACAGGCCCTCAAAATGACTCACACACCCACTCACAGACCCACAGAGATTTCCCACACCCCCTCACATACGGATACAACCACTCACACACCCATCCAACCATTCACACACTAACTCACAGGCCCACAAAACCACTCACATACCTACACAGCCACTCCCACACCCACTCATAGACCCACACTGCCAGTCACACATGCTCTCACACACCCACCACATACTCATACACCCACTTACATACCCAAGCAACCCCTCACACACACACACTTACACACCCAGGTTGCAGGGACATTATAGTTAGGAATAAGTTAAAAAAACATAGAAATTCACACAAAAACCAAAGGTTACAGGAACGTTATAGTTAGGAAATAAACCTTTTAAAAAACGAAGAAATTCAATGAAACAAAACAACGTTTACAGTGATGTTATAGTTAGGCTCAGATTTCACTCGTACAAATCCATTGAAATTCAGCAGTTATAGCTAAAGTTATCTCAAGTGACTTTAACTTGTGGCCTAATGTAACTATAACTCGCTCCTTCACCATGCACTTCTAATTACCCCACATATTTAATCTCTCAGGACATCTTCTATGACATTTTTGATATCAGTTCAACATTTGCTGTAAAATTGTTGATGAAAAAACTGAGCATGGCCAGAGCAGAGGTTACAGTTACTTGAGATAACTCTTACTATAGCTGCTAAATTTCAATGGTTTTGTACGAGTGAAATTTGAGCCTAACTATAACATCCCCTGTAATCTTTGTTTTTTCTTTGCATGAATATATATATATTCACAGAAAAAACCATAGGTTTGAGACCATATATAGTTAGGTATTTGCATTTACAAAACCTTGAAAATTCAATGAAAAAACCATAGGTTTGAGACCATATATAGTTAGGTGAATATTTTAATCATACAAAACCAATGAAATTCCATATATAGTTAGTTGCACTAACTATATATTTCGCGCACCCGCAATCCACTGCTGATGATGTCACATATTACATCATTCATGACATGGTCAGTGACATCACTGATGACATCTCAAATGACATCACTGATGACATCACTGATGACATCATCCAGGGACTGTGTGTTTCTGTAAAGTTTAAATATGTTTGACATATTGAAAAATGAGTGGATGTATAAGTGTCTGGATGAAGGATTTAGTAGGTGCGTGACTGACTGTATGAGTGAGTGAATAAATGTGTCGTACTAAATGCATGGGTTAGTGACTAAACTGTCTGAATGTGTGCATCAGTATGTCTGTTGTGATGTAAACTGCTGCATGTGTTGAGCATTAGCTATACGAGAGGCTGTATGTGTTATTGATTGGTTGCCCAAGCATTTGTATGGGAGATTGAGTCTGTGTGGGGGTGGCTGGGAGGTGTGTGACTCTGTGCATAGATGTGTGAGCAGTTGATTCACTAGGTGTATGAGTTCAAGAGTGCATGTGGAAACAGCTACATGGGCGGTTGACTGTGTGCATGAGTGTATTGATGAGTGAATGGATATCTCAATGCTACATTTCATAGTAAGTACATATGTAAAACACAGTACATGTGAGAGTTGGCATATATAAATAACTGTGCATGAGAGCCAGTGAATGTGTGAGTGGCTGTATGGATCATTGTGAACTTGTATCAGGGATTGTATAAGAGAGAAAATATGTGTTAGTATATGTTTGAATAAGTAAGGTGTGTATAACTGTATAGTTGAGGAAATGGAGGTGAGATTGATTCTTTGCATGACTGACTAGGTGTGTGAGTAACTCCATGGATGAGTGACAGTGTGTGAGTGTCTGTATACACTGAGTGTATCTAAGGTTATATTAGAGTCTGAAGAGGTTCATCGTATTAGCACATGAATGATGTCATCAGTGATGTGATCAATGGTGTCAAATGAGATGTGACCAGTGATGTCATCAGTGATGTCATTTGAGATGTCATCAGTGATGTCATCAGTGATGTCATCAGTGATGTCATAAGTGATGTCATTTGAGATGTCATCAGTGATGTCATTTGAGATGTCATCAGTGATGTCACTGACCATGTCATGAATTATGTAATATGTGACATCATCAGCAGTGGATTGCGCGTGCGCGAAATATATAGTTAGTGCAACTAACTATATATGGAATTTCATTGGTTTTGTATGATTAAAATATTCACCTAACTGTATATGGTCTCAAACCTATGGTTTTTTCATTGAATTTTCAAGGTTTTGTAAATGCAAATACCTAACTATATATGGTCTCAAACCTATGGTTTTTTCTGTGAATTTCAAAGGTTTTTTGAATGCTAATTCCTAACTATATAAGGCCTGAAACCTATGGTTTGTTCAGTGAATTTGCAAGGTTTTTTAAATGCTAATTCTATTAGCGGATAACGTTTTTATATATTCAAACGTTTTTTTAATGCTAATTCCTAACTATATAAGGCCTGAAACCTATGGTTTTTCAGTGAATTTCAAAAGTTTTTTAAATGCTAATTCCTAACTATATAAGGCCTGAAACCTATGGTTTTTTCAGTGAATTCGCAAGGATTTTTAAATACTAATTCTTAACTATATAAGGCCTGAAACCTATGGTTTTTTCAGTAAATTTCAAAGGTTTTTTAAATGCTAATTCCTAACAATATAAGGCCTGAAACCTATGTTTTTTTCTTTGAATTTCAAAGGTTTGTTAAATGCTAATTCCATTAGCGGATAACGTTTAAATGTATTAATATCCTAGTGGGACCACCTGAGCAGCCCTAAGGGGTCAGAGTGTTTCTACCCTGCCCCCTTTTTGTGTTCTACACGTTTTTTTTTCTGCTTTCTTGTGCCTCAGTCTACTAAGACCCAAGATGGATGCCAACACCTCCTGGTTAGAAGTGTTGACAGCCAATGAGCATGCAGCTTTCTCGGGAAGGCATGCTGATTGGCTGTCACTGTCTGTCAACACTAGCACAAGATAGATGCCAACACCTCCTGGTTAGAAGTGTTGACAGCCAATGACCATGCAGCTTTCTCGGAAAGGCATGCTGATTGGCTGCCACTGTCTGTCAACACTCAAAACCAGGAAGTGTTGGCAGCCATCTTGTGCCTTGTTAGAACCAAGGCACAAGAAAGCAGTGAAACAAAGGTGTGAAACTCGCAAAGGGGCCAGAGTAGAATCACCCTGACCCCCTAGGCCTGCTCAGGGGGTCCCACAAAGACCCCAAAGGCAAAAAAAAATATTTTTTTTGTAAAAATCGGGGTACGCGTTCCGTGCGCGTACCCAGCGACTTTTAAAAAAAACCAAATAAAAATATTTTTGCCTTCGGGGTCCTTGTGGGACCC
Source organism: Lissotriton vulgaris (assembly GCF_964263255.1). Taxonomy (NCBI): domain Eukaryota; kingdom Metazoa; phylum Chordata; class Amphibia; order Caudata; family Salamandridae; genus Lissotriton; species Lissotriton vulgaris. The sequence continues at coordinate 1,591,512,813 of NC_141695.1, read as the reverse complement.
CCTGAGCAGGTCTAGGGGGTCAGGGTGCTTCTACCCTGCCCCCTTTTTGAGTTCTACACATTTGTTTTTCTGCTTTCCTGTGCCTCAGTCTACCGAGGCACAAGATGGCTGTCAACAGTTTCTGTTTTGGAGTGTTGACAGACATTGGCAGCCAATCAGCATGCAGCTCGTGCGCTTGAGGTACGCTTACCGTACGCGCACGTGCGAGTACCGTAAGCGCACCGGTAGGCTCATGGGTAAGCTGCTATAGATATATATATTTTTTTGAACCTTAATTTCTCAAAATCCACTGGACTGCATATCTTGAGACCTAGCAAAGGCACATCGGGCTAACAGTCCCTACAATTTTGCCAAGTTTGGTGGAAATCCATTCAGCCGTTCGGGCTAAAAGTGAGTCCACCCGCCCTATGGAAAATTGCATGGGGAAAACACGTTTTGGGACCCCCCTTTTTTCTCGGCCCCCGCTTGACGAATCCCCCCCAAACTTTCAGGGAAGGACCGGAGAGTAAATGTGCCATTTTCAGGAAAATTTCAGCCAATTCCGTCCATCAACGCCAAAGTTATTCAACATAGAATTTTGAAAAATCCCATAGGAAAAAAATCCTAACTATATATACCTACTGGCGACCGCCAGTAGGTAATATACATATATATATATATATATATATATATATATATATATATATATATGTATATTACCTACTGGCGGTCGCCAGTAGGTATATATAGTTAGGATTTTTTCTCTATGGGATTTTTGAAAATTCTATGTCTAATAACTTTGGCGTTTGTGGACGGAATTGGCTGAAATTTTCAGGAAAATGGAACATTATGTTTCTGAGCAGCCCCTGAAAATTTGGGGGGGGGTTCGTCAAGGGGGGGCTGAGAAAAAAGGGGGGTCCCAAAACGCGTTTTTCCCATGTTAATTTCCATAGGGCGGTTGGCCTCACTTTTAGCCCGAACGGCTGAATGGATTTGAACGAAACTTGGCAAAATTGTAGGGACTGGTAGCCCGATGTGCCTTTGCTAGGTCTCAATATATGTTCTCCAGTGGATTTTGATAAATTAACGTTTAAAAAAATATATATATCTGTAACAGCGCTCCGGGTAGCGCTCCGGTTCGCGTACTTGACGCGTAACGGAACTTCGCGAAGCGAAGCTGATTGGCTCTCTGGTGTCTGTCAACATTCTAAACAGTCCGGAGCGGCCGCCATCTTGTCTCTCGGTAGGATCGAGAGACAAGAGGAGGCCAAAACAAAGGGGGAAATGACCATAAGGGGGAATAGTAGATCCTTCCTGACCCCCTAGGTTTGATGTGGAGGCTTTAAAAGGGCCCCGCGGGGCAAAAAAATAAATAAACACAATTTCGTTTTTTTGCGTGTGGTGCGCCCAGAACGCGCCCTGGAAAGCGGTCCGGGGAGCGTACTATGAGGAAAAAAGAATGATAGACTTTTCAAATATTGTATGTTTATTGATTGTTCGTTTTGTTGTTTTTTTTTGTTTTTTTTTTTATTTATTTATTTTGGTTGTACTTCATGAATTAGATATAAAAATGAATAATGTCTCAAACAATTTTTAATTATTAAATAAAAATGTATTGGTCAGAATTTCCATAACTATACTTTTTATCTGTCCCTCTGGACAGATCATTTTTACATATCAGGCAAGTTACGTAGCGGGCATTCACTTTTTTTTGGCCCCGGGGATATTAAAAAAATTGCCAAATAAAATTCTCTTTCACTCGGGACCTCCTAGGCTCTTCTGGCAAAAAGTGCCTCTCTTCTTCCTCTTCCTCTTGTTCCTCTTCTTCCACCTCTTGCTCAACCACCACCTGAGGAGGTGGTCCTCTCTTCCTAGGAGGTGGTGGTGGTGGTGGTGGGGGTGCACCAGCTGCAGCTACTAATGAAGCCATTTCTTATTAAGTAAAATAGGTCTTCCTCTCACAAAGTTGAAAGTCAGAGTGAGAAAAAAGGAAGGGGGCTTTCATCATTTGGGAAAAAAATAGTTCTAAACCAATGAAAAGTGTTATTTTTAGGTCACATGACCTAGCCTTACATCATTAGGAAACCAAAAGTGAAATGAACCAATGAAAAGTTTTATTAACAAGTCACATGACCTGTTATGCTTACGTTACGCGCTCCGCGCCGCGCCCCAGATCGCTTCCGGGAAGCTGCGCTTCGCGCCTCGCTTCGCGCCTCGCTTCGCGCACCGGAGCACTTCCGGGTGCGCTAACGCAGCGCGTCATATGACGCATTACGCGACAACGCGATACGTCGCGGTTACGCGACGCGTCACGATGTTGTGTTCGATCGCGGCAGTTGTGCTAACGGTACGTTTTCCGGTACGCGGATCGGGCCGCGGCTCCAAATTGAGCTAACAGGAAGCTACCCGGTGCGCGGACCGGTAGCGAAACATAAAAAAAGAATAAAAAAAATATACAAACATTAAAAAATTAAATTAGATACATATAAAATATATTTTTCCGTTAAAAAAAGAATATATTTTACAGCTATAGATATTAGCTTTTAAAAAACCAATGAAATTCACTGAAAAAACCAAAGGTTATAGACCATATATAGTTAGGAATTAGCATTTATAAAACCTTGAAAATTCACTGAAAAAACCATAGGTTATAGACCATATATAGTTAGCTGGACATTTTATTGACATAAAACCAATGAAATTCCATATATAGTTAGTTGCACTAACTATATATCGCGCACCCGCAATCCACTGCTGATGATGTCACATATTACATCATTCATGACATGGTCAGTGACATCACTGATGACATCACTGATGACATCTCAAATGACATCACTGATGACATCACTGATGACATCTCAAATGACATCACTGATGACATCACTGATGACATCTCAAATGACATCACTGATAACATCTCAAATGACATCACTGATGACATCACTGATGACATCTCAAATGACATCACTGATGACATCACTGATGACATCTCATTTGACATCAATGGTCACATCACTGATGATATCATTCATGTGACAATACAATGCATCTCCTCACACTTTAATATAACCTCTGTTACACCCAGTGTTAAATACAGAATATAATTTTTTAAACCATTGACACACCAATACTAGTTACTACATACGCACTCACTGATTCCTATGTCTACACACACATTCACTCATTCACCCATACAATCATTCATACATACAATCACTCATCTTTACAACACTATCATATGCACTCATACACCTATACAGACACTCACACTCTGCCACTCATCCATGGAGTTACTCACACACCTAGTCAGTCCTGTAAAGAATCAATCACACTTCCATTTTCTAATCTATACAGTTAAACATAGAGTACCTTATATTTTCAAACATATACTAACACATAGTTACTCTCTTATACAATCATTGATACAAGAACACATTGATCTGCACAGAGTCACACATCTCCCAGCCAGCCACACACACACTCAGTCTCCCATACAAATACTTGGACAATCAATCAATAACCCATATAGTTACTCATATAGCTATTGATCAACACATGCAGCAGTTTACAGAACAACAGACATAATGATGCACAAATTAAGACAGTTTAGTCACTAACCCATGCACTCAGTGAGACACATTTAATCACTCACTCATACAGTCAGTCACGCACCTACTAAATCCTTCATCCAGACACTTCTACATCTACTCATTCTTCAATATGTAAAACATATTTAAACTTTACAGAAACACACAGTCACTGGATGATGTCATCAGTGATGTCATCAGTGATGTCATTTGAGATGTCATCAGTGATGTCACTGACCATGTCATGAATGATGTAATAGGTGACATCATCAGCAGTGGATTGTGGGTGCGCGATATATAGTTAGTGCAACTAACTATATATGGAATTTCATTGGTTTTATGTCAATAAAATGTCCAGCTAACTATATATGGTCTATAACCTATGGTTTTTTCAGTGAATGTATATATATATATATATATATATATATATATATATATATATATATATATATATATATATATATATATATATACATATATATATATATATATATATATATATATATAAGTATATATATATGTATATATATATATATAAAATTTCTAAGGCAAAATGAAACCAGGTGTACCAGGTGTGCCATACTTTTGTCATAAGTAAGACTGTTAGCGTTCTAGTTGTTCTTTTAGAACACTCTGGGAGATTCTGTCATTGGGCTATAGTTGGGCTACATCTGGCTGATATTTGGGCTACATTTGGGCTCTTTTGTCTCTGGTGGCCATCTTGGGAGACTGCATATCAGAATGTTTTTAATGAAATACAAGAGGATTTGAGAAGTCACTCAAAATGTGCCCTAATTTTTCTTTCTTCAGCACTAATCATAATTTCTATGGCAAAATGAACCCCCTCATTTTGTTCCTTTGCAAATTAAATGTTTCAAGTGTTAACACTTTATTCCAATCAAGATGACTTCAGGTGTGCCATACTTTTGTCATAAGTAAGACTGTTAGCACTCTAGTTGTTCTTTAGAACACTCTGGGACATTCTGTCATTGGGCTATAGTTGGGCTACATCTGGCTGATATTTGGGCTACATTTGCTTTTTTTGTCTCTGGTGGCCATCTTTGGGCTACATTGGGCTACATTGGGCTACATTGGGCTACACTTGGGCTCTAACATATATATAGCCCAATGTAGCCCAATATATATTTTTTCAAAGTTAATTTTTGTAAAAACCACTGGAGCATATATCTTGAGACATAGCAAAGGCACATCGGGCTAACAGTCCCTACAATTTTGCCAAGTTTGGTGGAAATCCATTCAGCCGTTCGGGCTAAAAGTGAGTCCAACCGCCCTATGGAAAATTGCATAGGGAAAACACGTTTTGGGACCCCCCTTTTTTCTTGGCCCCCGCTTGACGAATCCCCCCCCCAAACTTTCAGGGAAGGACCGGAGACTAAATGTGCCATTTTCAGGAACATTTCAGCCAATTCCGTCCATCAACGCCAAAGTTATTCAACATAGAATTTTGAAAAATCCCATAGGAAAAAAATCCTAACTATATATACCTACTGGCGACCGCCAGTAGGTAATATATATATATATATATATATATATATATATATATATATATATATATATATATATATATATATATATATATATATATATATATATATATATATATATGTATATTACCTACTGGCGGTCGCCAGTAGGTATATATAGTTAGGATTTTTTCTCTATGGGATTTTTGAAAATTCTATGTCTAATAACTTTGGCGTTTGTGGACGAATTGTGCCATATTTTTGTCATAAGTAAGACTGTTAGCGTTCTAGTTGTTCTTTAGAACACTCTGAGACATTCTGTCATTGGGCTATAGTTGGCTACATCTGGCTGATATTTGGGCTACATTTGGGCTCTTTTGTCTCTGGTGGCCATCTTGGGAGACTGCATATCAGAATTTTTTTAATGAAATATAAGAGGATTTGAGAAGTCACTCAAAATGTGCCCTAATTTTTCTTTCTTCAGCACTAATCATAATTTCTATGGCAAAATGAACCCCCTCATTTTGTTCCTTTGCAAATTAAATGTTTTAAGTGTTAACACTTTATTCCAATCAAGATGACTTCAGGTGTGCCATACTTTTGTCATAAGTAAGACTGTTAGCACTCTAGTTGTTCTTTAGAACACTCTGGGACATTCTGTTATTGGGCTATAGTTGGGCTACATCTGGCTGATATTTAGGCTACATTTAATTTTTTTGTCTCTGGCGGCCATCTTTGGGCTACATTGGGCTACATTGGGCTACATTTGGGCTCTAACATATATATAGCCCAATGTAGCCCAATATATATTTTTTCAAAGTTAATTTTCGTAAAAACCACTGGAGCATATATCTTGAGACATAGCAAAGGCACATCGGGCTAACAGTCCCTACAATTTTGCCAAGTTTGGTGGAAATCCATTCAGCCGTTCGGGCTAAAAGTGAGTCCAACCGCCCTATGGAAAATTGCATGGGGAAAACACGTTTTGGGATCCCCCTTTTTTCTCGGCCCCCGCTTGACGAATCCCCCCCAAACTTTCAGGGAAGGACCGGAGAGTAAATGTGCCATTTTCAGGAAAATTTCTGCCAATTCCGTCCATCAACGCCAAAGTTATTCAACATAGAATTTTGAAAAATCCCATAGGAAAAAAATCCTAACTATATATACCTACTGGCGACCGCCAGTAGGTAATATATATATGGTAATAATGGAGTAATGGATGATGTGATTTTTATTTACTCTCAAGTATTAGTGAATAATGATTTGAAACTTTATACGTCAATCTGTTATTGCACTGCGCTTACTAAATTATTTATTTATTTATTTGGACTTTTATACAATGTTACAAGCTTACACGTGCCCTTTGTGTTACTTCAGAACGCTGAAAGGCATAAAGGAGTAAGCCTTCTTTGATCACTCAAGTGGTGCATTAGATTCACTTTGGTAAGGTAGAACCATGAAAAATGTTCTTCGGTCATGACCCCTTGCAATTGTCTAAATAGTAACCCCTGGCTCCACCCCTTTCCTAAGCCACCAAATCATGATACTCAAATTTTGGCCCTGCACAGCTTAACTTTAGGCCCACCTTCCTTTTTAAAGACATTTCACAACAAACGTGTACAAGTATGAAAAAGGTCTCTTCAAAAATTCCAAAACTTTATTTCATACACATGCAGAACCATTTCAACTTACTAGTAATAATACATCAGACTAAGGAAGCGCAAGTATTTTTTTTTAAGTAACAGTTTTTAAACATGAATTTAGAAACATTCATGCTTCCATCCACCCTTACAACAATGCCAATGGTGAACTAAGAGGCAAGTCAGTTGCTAGATGCAACCTTTAGGTGGCAGGGATTGCTATTACACATAGACAACATTATAGATTATTAAATCAAACACAGGAAAAGGCTTTGTACAGTGTGCGTCCTGAAATCATGCATTTCAAGGTAGTTTTGTATGTGATAATGAAGAAAAAGAAGAAAATGAATTAAAATAATTGCCAAGTATCACACAGTTTGTTCAAGTGGGGATACCGGGATTGGTACCAGGTTTTCTTGTTTCACATTGTGCAATTCAGCCTCTAGGTGTGCATGATTTGCTTCCCTTGCAGCCATCTTGCACACCCACCCCCAGTCCCAACGACTAACCCTGCTGCCATCAATGCAACCCTCGATCATACCAAAAACAAAAGTTTTGGCCCTTGGGAAAAGTTTTGTCCCTGGTAATGATAAACCATGGCAGCAAGTAGCTTGATTGCAAATCAAATACAAGCATAGCTCCCTCGGGAATCACAAACAGAATACAATCATAAAACTGTCAGTTTGGTTTACCTTTTCACTGCCCTGGGCTTTTTGGCTCAGTGTGTGAGCAAAAGTGTCAACCCTTGGCATGTACCATCGCTGCAGCTATCCATTTCAATCTTATTTTACAATTCTGTATTTAACACTGGGTGTAACAGAGGTTATATTAAAGTGTGAGGAGATGCATTGTATTGTCACATGAATGATATCATCAGTGATGTGACCATTGATGTCAAATGAGATGTCATCAGTGATGTCATCAGTGATGTCATTTGAGATGTCATCAGTGATGTCATCAGTGATGTCATTTGAGATGTTATCAGTGATGTCATTTGAGATGTCATCAGTGATGTCATCAGTGATGTCATTTGAGATGTCATCAGTGATGTCATCAGTGATGTCATTTGAGATGTCATCAGTGATGTCATCAGTGATGTCACTGACCATGTCATGAATGATGTAATATGTGACATCATCAGCAGTGGATTGCGGGTGCGCGATATATAGTTAGTGCAACTAACTATATATGGAATTTCATTGGTTTTATGTCAATAAAATGTCCAGCTAACTATATATGGTCTATAACCTATGGTTTTTTCAGTGAATATATATATATATATATATATATATATATATATATATATATATATATATATATATATATATATATATATATATATATATATATATATATATATATATATATATAAAATTTCTATGGCAAAATGAAACCAGGTGTGCCATACTTTTGTCATAAGTAAGACTGTTAGCGTTCTAGTTGTTCTTTTAGAACACTCTGGGAGATTCTGTCATTGGGCTATAGTTGGGCTACATCTGGCTGATATTTGGGCTACATTTGGGCTCTTTTGTCTCTGGTGGCCATCTTGGGAGACTGCATATCAGAATGTTTTTAATGAAATACAAGAGGATTTGAGAAGTCACTCAAAATGTGCCCTAATTTTTCTTTCTTCAGCACTAATCATAATTTCTATGGCAAAATGAACCCCCTCATTTTGTTCCTTTGCAAATTAAATGTTTCAAGTGTTAACACTTTATTCCAATCAAGATGACTTCAGGTGTGCCATACTTTTGTCATAAGTAAGACTGTTAGCACTCTAGTTGTTCTTTAGAACACTCTGGGACATTCTGTCATTGGGCTATAGTTGGGCTACATCTGGCTGATATTTGGGCTACATTTGATTTTTTTTGTCTCTGGTGGCCATCTTTGGGCTACATTGGGCTACATTGGGCTACATTGGGCTACATTTGGGCTCTAACATATATATAGCCCAATGTAGCCCAATATATATTTTTTCAAAGTTAATTTTCGTAAAAACCACTGGAGCATATATCTTGAGACATAGCAAAGGCACATCGGGCTAACAGTCCCTACAATTTTGCCAAGTTTGGTGGAAATCCATTCAGCCGTTCGGGCTAAAAGTGAGTCCAACCGCCCTATGGAAAATTGCATAGGGAAAACACGTTTTGGGACCCCCCTTTTTTCTTGGCCCCCGCTTGACGAATCCCCCCCCCCAAACTTTCAGGGAAGGACCGGAGACTATATGTGCCATTTTCAGGAACATTTCAGCCAATTCCGTCCATCAACGCCAAAGTTATTCAACATAGAATTTTGAAAAATCCCATAGGAAAAAAATCCTAACTATATATACCTACTGGCGACCGCCAGTAGGTAATATATATATATATATATATGTATATTACCTACTGGCAGTCGCCAGTAGGTATATATAGTTAGGATTTTTTCTCTATGGGATTTTTGAAAATTCTATGTCTAATAACTTTGGCGTTTGTGGACGAATTGTGCCATATTTTTGTCATAAGTAAGACTGTTAGCGTTCTAGTTGTTCTTTAGAACACTCTGAGACATTCTGTCATTGGGCTATAGTTGGGCTACATCTGGCTGACATTTGGGCTACATTTGGGCTCTTTTGTCTCTGGTGGCCATCTTGGGAGACTGCATATCAGAATTTTTTTAATGAAATATAAGAGGATTTGAGAAGTCACTCAAAATGTGCCCTAATTTTTCTTTCTTCAGCACTAATCATAATTTCTATGGCAAAATGAACCCCCTCATTTTGTTCCTTTGCAAATTAAATGTTTTAAGTGTTAACACTTTATTCCAATCAAGAGGACTTCAGGTGTGCCATACTTTTGTCATAAGTAAGACTGTTAGCACTCTAGTTGTTCTTTAGAACACTCTGGGACATTCTGTCATTGGGCTATAGTTGGGCTACATCTGGCTGATATTTAGGCTACATATGATTTTTTTGTCTCTGGCGGCCATCTTTGGGCTACATTGGGCTACATTGGGCTACATTTGGGCTCTAACATATATATAGCCCAATTTAGCCCAATATATATTTTTTCAAAGTTAATTTTCGTAAAAACCACTGGAGCATATATCTTGAGACATAGCAAAGGCACATCGGGCTAACAGTCCCTACAATTTTGCCAAGTTTGGTGGAAATCCATTCAGCCGTTCGGGCTAAAAGTGAGTCCAACCGCCCTATGGAAAATTGCATGGGGAAAACACGTTTTGGGATCCCCCTTTTTTCTCGGCCCCCGCTTGACGAATCCCCCCCAAACTTTCAGGGAAGGACCGGAGAGTAAATGTGCCATTTTCAGGAAAATTTCTGTCAATTCCGTCCATCAACGCCAAAGTTATTCAACATAGAATTTAGAAAAATCCCATAGGAAAAAAATCCTAACTATATATACCTACTGGCGACCGCCAGTAGGTAATATATATATGGTAATAATGGAGTAATGGATGATGTGATTTTTATTTACTCTCAAGTATTAGTGAATAATGATTTGAAACTTTATACGTCAATCTGTTATTGCACTGCGCTTACTAAATTATTTATTTATTTATTTGGACTTTTATACAATGTTACAAGCTTACACGTGCCCTTTGTGTTACTTCAGAACGCTGAAAGGCATAAAGGAGTAAGCCTTCTTTGATCACTCAAGTGGTGCATTAGATTCACTTTGGTAAGGTAGAACCATGAAAAATGTTCTTCGGTCATGACCCCTTGCAATTGTCTAAATAGTAACCCCTGGCTCCACCCCTTTCCTATGCCACCAAATCATGATACTCAAATTTTGGCCCTGCACAGCTTAACTTTAGGCCCACCTTCCTTTTTAAAGACATTTCACAACAAACGTGTACAAGTATGAAAAAGGTCTCTTCAAAAATTCCAAAACTTTATTTCATACACATGCAGAACCATTTCAACTTACTAGTAATAATACATCAGACTAAGGAAGCGCAAGTATTTTTTTTTAAGTAACAGTTTTTAAACATGAATTTAGAAACATTCATGCTTCCATCCACCCTTACAACAATGCCAATGGTGAACTAAGAGGCAAGTCAGTTGCTAGATGCAACCTTTAGGTGGCAGGGATTGCTATTACACATAGACAACATTATAGATTATTAAATCAAACACAGGAAAAGGCTTTGTACAGTGTGCGTCCTGAAATCATGCATTTCAAGGTAGTTTTGTATGTGATAATGAAGAAAAAGAAGAAAATGAATTAAAATAATTGCCAAGTATCACACAGTTTGTTCAAGTGGGGATACCGGGATTGGTCCCAGGTTTTCTTGTTTCACATTGTGCAATTCAGCCTCTAGGTGTGCATGATTTGCTTCCCTTGCAGCCATCTTGCACACCCACCCCCAGTCCCAACGACTAACCCTGCTGCCATCAATGCAACCCTCGATCATACCAAAAACAAAAGTTTTGGCCCTTGGGAAAAGTTTTGTCCCTGGTAATGATAAACCATGGCAGCAAGTAGCTTGATTGCAAATCAAATACAAGCATAGCTCCCTCGGGAATCACAAACAGAATACAATCATAAAACTGTCAGTTTGGTTTACCTTTTCACTGCCCTGGGCTTTTTGGCCCAGTGTGTGAGCAAAAGTGTCAACCCTTGGCATGTACCATCGCTGCAGCTAACCATTTCAATCTGAAGTTTCATTTTCTTTAACCTGATATCTTCTGCACCTGTAAAGGAAGGTGAGCCCATCAGTGCGTCAGCAGCTCCCACATCACAGGGCGGAGTGCACGGATGTCACCCGTTTTCATTCAGTTTGTCTTTGGTTATTGATACACATAATATTTGCAGATGTTAAACAGCCCGTGAGAGAGTATGTATGGTTCTTCCAAGTAAACAACAAGTAGAAACCGCGGACCAACTCAAGTATGGTGATTTAATATACTAGGGGAAATTGGAATGAAGATAGTGTTTTGAAAAGAAATCGTGGCACATGAGTTGTCGTCTAAGGTGCGATATTTCACATTCAGATTTGTGTCACAGCGTGAATAACTTTTTGCCACACGCCGCAGCAGTTTAGAACAAGACCACTAAATTTGATGTTATCAGAAGCACCTGGAAATCTCTGGCATGTATCACTGGCAATTTTGGTACGGTGTCTCTTTGCATTTAGTAAAACCATGGAAAACAATGCTAAAAACTCTGGAACCTGCAGAGAGAAAGGCTGATTTGCTGAATTTAGGGCCTGATTCACAAAGGTAAACATACACCTGGAGAAGTGTGGCTCAGGGGTTGGAGGCGGCAAACCCGGAAGCTGAGATCGGCCCTGGACCAGGGTTCAATTCCCCGCCTCGGCGGGTCTTGGGCTAAAAATTCCACGGACTCGATAATTCTCGCTCCGGTGCCTTCTCGACTCACGGGTTCACACTCTGCGACTCTGGGCAATAGCTTACTTAATCTCCACAACGGCCCCTTGAGGCGGGATGCCTGGCTTTCACCTTGTGGATACCCTGCCGGGGTTATCTCACAGGGGAATACCAGGACGGGTTCCCTAAGCAAGCGCCGGGACACCCACTGCGGGTAGCTGTGCGCTATATAAGCTCAAATACATTTACATTTACACCTTTGTTTAAAGTTAGTTTGGCATTCACAAACTATGAGTTCAATTTTACTACAGTAATTTTACGACAATGGAGACTCCACACATAAAAAGATAGACCTGTCCTATCTTTCTATAAGTGGAGTTCTCTGCCCTGAATGTAGAATCTCTGCAGTCATAAAATTACTATTAGTAGAATTAAAATCGTATAAGTTTACCTCTGTGAATCAGGACCTGCGTTTGCAAGAGTATGTCAAATAGCCCTTGTCTGGTTTCGTGTAACTTGTCTTAACTTATGTTATCCTGTTTTGTATTTTTTTTTCTTGTGTTATATTATGTTACCAAAATCACAGTGCTCAGATGAATCTGGCGTATGACTATGCTTAATCATTCAGTGGTATAGCAAGGGTAGAATTAGAGGTGTGCAAGCCATTAAAAGCTAGAGCCAAGCTCTAGCCTGAAGCCTGGCTCTGGCTCAGCTAGAGGTCCTGTTAGAACCTCGAGCCCATAAGGAGTGAGTTCTGCCTACCACCCTCACTCAACCTAGGAGGAAGTTTTACAGCCAGAGCTGCCGATTATGGAACTGGGGAACTAGGTTTGAATTTCGGCGCAGGTTTAACATCCTATGATTCTGGGCAAATCACTTAAATCTCACCATACCTAAAAAAAATTAACCTGACCTTGTATAGTGTAACTTGTGCTCATAGAAAGCACTCCACTACCTTCAGGTCGAGATTGATGACATAAAAACTGGAGACAAAGGGGTCAAACCAAAGCCTAAACACAGCCGCGGCCGCTGCAGGTACGAGCGGTAGGGCGGTAGGGCCAGATGAGGGGCGATTTCGAGAGATGACCACAAGGGGAAATAAATAAATAATTAATTTTTCCTCGTGGTCTTCTCTAGAAATCCCCCTCACCTGGCCCCACCGCTCTTACCTGCAGCGGCGGCGGCTGCCTTAACAGAGCTAAAGACAAAGAGGTACCATTTAGTGACTGATTTGTACAAATGATAACCAGAAAATCTAGATAAAGCGCAGCATCCCTGCTTTTAATTGTGTGATCATAGGCATACATTTTATTTCACCAGAACTCTTCTGTTCATTATTGAGAAGGAAAGCACTGTCAAATATGTGAGTTCAGAGTACCAGTTGTAAAAAAATTATTGTGTTTGATTTATACAGTGTTGGTCTATAATAGTCGGGTCCACAAACAGGGTTTACACAACAACTATCTTGCCTCTTAGTTCAAGAAAGGTTCAGGTTTAAAAACTATCACTTTTACTAAGTACTTCTACTTCTAGGGTATGTGATATAATGTGACAAATTAATGTCAAAGCTTTCATATGGTAAAGAAATACACTTTTTTCAACTTGAAAAGACTTTATAAAGTTTTGTGTGATGTTTGTTGTATAATGTACAAAACACACATTTGGAGGGTTAAAATCGTGCACGGGCTCCAATATCTGAGCCAGACCCTTGGCTTTGCTCTCCCTGTTAGTTTGTCAGCATCAATGGATTGAACGTCCACAGGTTGGGTAGTAAAAGACAGCCCAAATGTTAGTACACTGGCCTTGGCCACTGGACTAGCCACACCTCATTTGCACTGATTGATTGGCGAAGAAATTAGATTTGTACTGATTGATTAGTGAAGATAGTGCATTTGCATTGACCAAGCTGCACTAAATGTAATTTTGCTTGTAGCTCCCAGTCAGTGCAAATATGATTTTTATATTGAACATCTATTACTTTGATATTGATTTTGAAAAATTACGCAGCTGAAATCTTTCACAAGGAAACAAATCTATACAAGTATAAACTACCAAAACAAATCTCATTTGCTTATTTATGCAAGAATCAAACACATCTCGAATCAGTTGAATCTGTAAAGACTTATTAAAACAAGGTTTTGCCACATTATTCAAATTGTGTTTGCTGAAGGTGGTTTGCACAGCTCAAAACATTCCAGTGAAGATGATTCACCAGCTCTGATTGGGGGCATATCATACTGATCTGCTATGACACAAGACTCAGCTGCTATCAGTGGCCCCTAGGTCAGCCATTTTGCATCTGTGCCTTTATTTACAGGCTTACACAAGCACGGCCCTGTGTTCCAGCGACATCCCTTGCCAACACCTTTAGCTTTTTACAAAATTATAAGTATAATGTGCTTAGTTATATGGGTTTTCAGCCAGCCCTCTTCATCCATTGGTCCTTTAGTGTATCATTCAGATTTTTCTTCTGCACACCGCAGCATATACCATAGGGGCAGTAGGCCTGTCCTCATAAGCCCTAGGCTAACTTCAATGTGAGTGACAGCATTTGGCCCTTTCACTCACAGGACACCCATACACACTGATATTGCCTTCAGTGCCAGGGACTACTATGACAATGGGTGCTTTTTTGACACCAAAAACATATTTTTGTTTTCAGACACTATTTTTAGGTCTTGCGTTAGCCAAGGCCGTTTGACTTTTCTAAAAAAAAATTATATATACATATATTTTTATTATGTAGGTTGTTTGTCCTATGTCACCCTTTTTTTTCTTCTTAACCCCTTCCACGCTGATGACGAGCTGGGCTCGTCATGGCGTAGCCTCCTCGCACGCTGATGACGAGCCCAGCTCGTCACGTAACATGCGTTTTAAAAAATCTCAGCACAGGAGCGGAATTCCGCTAGCGCGCATGCGGTTAAGTTCTCTTGCCAGACACTTGTGAGAACCTCGATGCTCTCATACATAGCATGGATGACTCTCGTGAGGCTCTCACAAGAGGCAGGCTTACAGTCCTCCCCGTCTACTGCGATGGGATAGTGTTTGCTGCTTCATGATAGTGAGTATCTCGTGAGAGAACACTTTTACAATGGAATTTGAATTTTCACTGAACATATCTTGTTGTAATATGTATAGTTTATAAGCACCACATTTTCGCTAGCCCTTTTTACAATCCCGCAAGACTTTCAAAAGATTGTTATTTAAAAAAAAAAAATTAAAACTACCACCAGTAGTTAATATACATATACACACACACATATATATATATATATGTATATTGTAAACCATCTATAATTATGAAGTAATTCTTTTAGTATTTTAAAATGTAATATTAAACTGAAATTAAAAATAATTTAGATTACAATTGTAAACTTTTTAAAAAAATGTAAAATAATTTTAATTCTACACATAATTTGTAACAGCATTTAATACATATTTCATAAAAAGTTACTGTGGGTGGTCCCACAGTAACTTTTGAGTGAAATTTGAGTCAATATTTTAAAATTAGCTAATTATTTAATCTACATTCAATTCAATATGTAACTATGCTGTACCATTTTATTTTATAAGTTCTGGGTTTATTATACATATTTTACATTATTTTACATTTATAATTCATTTTAGAATACTGTAAATATTTTTTTGAGAATGATAGACTTCAATATTTTTCTGTGTTCTTTTTCGTCTGGAGATCTCGTTCACAGTGGCAGAGTTCTCCTTCTACATGTAAAAAGTTTCTAGTTGTAATTTTTCACTCAAATCCTGTTGTAGGAGGCTCCACCATGAGGGGGAGATGTTAAAGTCTACACATAGGTGTAAATCTACAATGAATGGCAAAAATGTGCAGATTTACACTTAGAAATTCTGAATAGCAAAAAAGTGTAGATTTACACCTATGTGCAGTACTAGAGTTACACATGATTAAATTTACATGAAAAAAATAATCTTTGTGAATCAGACCCTATGTGTAGATATTTGCCCTGGTCTTTTGTGTTTGCAATAAATTCTCTTAGGAGAAAGTTTGCTTGTGCTTGCTGGAGGTTGGTGGAGAGTTGGTAGCTTAGGATAATGTTTGGTTTACAATCTTTATTTTCTTTCACAACACCATCTGCTCAGGACCTTGCTGTTTGATCTTCATTAAAAACATGTAAAGGAGGGCTGAAAGAGGAGGCTAGGGATTATTATGAGTGGGTGGCTCATATATATATGGTCTCTTTTTTGGGAAATGTCAGCCTGGAAGTGATTGGCCGAGATATTCATATGCATTGGAAGTATCACAGTGAGGAAGCTAGCAATATTCCCCATCTTAAAATGAACAGCTGTTGTGCTTGGATCCTGACAATTTGAACGGCGTTTATTTCAAATGTAAAAACACACAGCCCTAGACTGCATACACCAATGTTTTCCGATATCATCAATTGCTTTTGCATTGCTTTTCGCGTGGCTCAATATGAATTGAACAATTTTCTGTAGCACTCGTTAACTTAAAACTGTTTCCTAACTGTTCTTTTTTCAAATATTTCAAAGTACAGTTTGGACTATTCAAGTAATGAACTGTTACTTGAAAGGATCAACATTGTGAAGCAGAAATAATGGCATAACCTGTACAACTAATAACTATTTGTGTTTTTATATAATGCTTGCTATCACCTTCTGCAGTGTTGTTTCTTGCAAATACTGTGTTCTTGTTTACCCAACTGAATGGTACTCAATGTATCCACCTTGAAAGCTAAAAGATAGAGTCAGCTGCACAGGGAATAAGATCTGCTCTGTTAACTGCAGTTTACACATAGAGATGATCTGTGTAACTCCTACGCCCTATCTGCATATACAGTGTCGAAATGTCCTCCCATCTCACCCCACCCTACTCAGCCTTAGGTCCATAAACATCTGTGTCTTGTGGGTGAGGTAAACCCCCTCAGCACATTCTGCAAGGGGTGGGGCATCATTTTGAGTTACGTCACTGATTACGTGGCTTTTCACTTCATCATAGGTCTCCGGGCAATCAACAAAGAACAAATTGGTTCCCGCTTCATTCTCACTAGAATTCTTTTTTATTTGTAGTATGAAATGATTTAATATCACTAGCTATAGGAATTTGGTTTAGATACAGTTTAATCTATCTTTGTTTCCATTCATCCACTGAGTTTCGTTTTTAAATTAAAAGGCAAACATGAAGATATGTGAAGTCATAGTACCAGAACTTCGAACAAGAGCTGTAAAAGTAAGAAATCAATAGGGCAAGGATCTCCCGTCGCTTTTAAAGAAGTCCTGCTCAACTAACTTGGATGATTTAGTGTCAGAACAGGTGTTGCCATTGCCAAATAAAAGTAATTTCAGGAGATACAGAAAAGTCATGTGTTTTACTCCTTTGCTTCCTTCTGCCTCCTACGTTCACCATTTGTAGCCCCAATTAACAAATTTCCAAGTTTGAAGAACAGAAATGTTCTCATATATAGAATTTAGTGCTACATTTTTTATTAAATATATGACTTTCATACAATTCCCAAAGAATTACAAGAGTTGACTTCTGAATTTGTGATGTTCCAAATTTACAGGAGTATTTACATCTGCAGATGCACACATTATCCTGCATTCACACTTTGTAATGCATATTTCTCCATAATAAGAACCTTTTTCTCTGTGGAGAAACCTTTTCCCTGAACACCCAGAATTTCTGTGGGCAGATGCCTCTCCTGTCCCAACTTGAATATGGGACACAAGCTGCACAAAATGTGTGACTATCATACACGTTTGTGTGTGAGCTTCTTTTGCAGTCAATTCCACGTTGAACAACCACAGCCCCTACCCTCTCAGCAGAATTGTTGACATTGAAATTCTACTGTACCAGCAAATTTCCATGTGAAAAAATATATTTCGGAAGGTATAATTACTGATTCTGGGATTCTAAAAATCGATTTTATATGACTAAATTGTGCGTAGTTTATACTAATATTACATCATATACAGATCACATCCACATTCTTATATAAATACAATTTGTTTCAGACCTCTGATAACACCTGATTTGTTATCACCTGTGCATTGTATATACACACACACATTATTCAGTGGCAGTCGCCACTGGGTAGTTATAATTTGGACCACTTGGAAAATTGATTTATTCCTTTCCTATAACTTTGTTTGATGAGTTTTCACCAAATTTCCCAAGAAATGTCTCATCCACCTCAGCTCACTCCTGGAAAGTTTCAGGGTGGTTCCTCAAGCGGTGGCCGAGAAAAAAGGGTGGGCCCAAAAAGTATTTTCTCCATTCAAATTTCGGTAGAAAATCCATGGATCTACAGTGCCATAACAAACACAAAAGGCAGGATCTTGCCTTTTTTAATATATATTTTTTTTTAAACCTTTATTGACGTTTGCACACATATACAAAACCGGGCCTACAACCCCCAGGGCTGGCCGCTAAGCAGTTCAATACAGTGTCACAATCAATGTCAGAGCAATCGTCCCTGGGGAGCATAGTAACTCAAATTACCAAGCACAGCGGTTGTGAATGCAATGCGATGCGGCATCAAGATAGGAGGTTTTCATGTTTCAATATAAAATAGAAAGGATCAGGTATCATATAGTGTCTCGGATCACAAAAAGGGGGGGGGGGGGGCGAACAGAAAAACGATGTGTCCATACCAAGTTCGCTACCATGAAAATCAGCGGCGTTTAGACATGCAGCATCAGGATAAACAGCACATTATTAATATCTACATCATCATTACTGTCCGCCCCGCAGCGCCAAGGCCCCAAAGAGGTCAAGGCACAGGTATAGAAATAAGGATGCAAAGAAAGCCGAACCCACTGCACTAACCCGGAAAAGAAAGGAGAGAAAGGCTAGAGAAGAGAAGAAGAAAAAGAGGCCATAGAACAAATATAAAAAACGAAATACCCACCCCCTCACTCCCCCACCCTGCACCCCTGCAAATGACTACGGCCACCCCCCACGCAGCATGCCTGTCGCCCAGCAATCAGAGCCCGAAATATAGGAGAAAGGGAAGAAAAGAAAAGAAAAGAAACCCCACTCGAGAGGGGAAGTCGGAGGAGGGCATAAGATTACGGACTCCCGGTCTCCTTCCCCCACCATAGCCAACCCTGCCCCGGAATCCGGTAGGACAATAAATCAATCCCGTCAACCATAATCCCACAACGAGTAACCCAGACAAGGATCTCAACCCTGGCCCCTTCGATCAAATGTACTGAGGTCGGTAATTAAGGGAAGTCCTTTCCGCACAATGTCACAGAAGTCGGCAGACCAGGAGCGCATAGATGTAGGTCGCTGGTACCACTGTCGCCCCTCCCCATCTCCGAGACCGAGCTCCATCCCATCTGCCATCTTGAAAGACCGGTGGAGGAGGGGAATCGACACAGTCCTAGACAGCATACAGTACAAAGTAGATGAGTCCGTAATGGGGACGGCATGTAACTGATCCGAAGGGTGCAAGATCGAAAGTTTCAACGGTTCAATTGGATGTTCAAGCACATTCCAGTCCGCCAATTCCATCACAATAGGGGCAAACACTGTTTCCACCGCCGGGTCTAAATACGCCTCCAAAACATCCATTGCAACATGGGCTGGCTGCCGGGTCACAAGCGTCGAGTCAGGGTCCGGTCTCAAGCCTGTGGTTTCATCCATCGCAGACAGCAAGTCTCGAGTCCGGGCTTTGATAGTGCCCTGAAGCGCCATAAGTGCCTCCAGCACCGTCAGCAAAGACGGGCCAGGTCGAACCCGCTCCGTTAAACTCACTCTGTCCTCAGGCATAGCGGTCCCCACGGAGAGGCACCTTCTCCGGGGCAAGGCCAAGCGGAGCAGGAATAAGCTGTGAGGGAACGGCGGTCAGCGAGCAGTGGCACGCGGCGAGGCACCGACACGGGGTGATCGGCGATGTGAGTGCCGGATCCCCGGTCGGGGACCCTCACAATACAGTATCGTGCGTCACTCGTTGCCTCACCTGCTATAGGGCACCAGGCAGCTGATGGTAACAAGACAATCGAGGAAAAAGTTCGAGTGAACGGGAGACCGGGCCCAACCACATTCAGTAGCCTGTTGTTGTTCAGCTCGGACCCGGCAGGGCCAGCACTAGAGGTCCCGGCTTCCCAGGTGGGTTAGGCCTCAGTACGGACTTCGACGTATCTTCGCTCCACGACGGCGGAAAAACTCCGGGATTACACCACTGGAGTGTGGGACGGATCACCCACATGGATCCGGTTCAGGTGAGCAGGATTATCGACAGGATAGTGAAGCATAGGACGGAGGTCAGCGGAGCCGGGAGACTATGCTGCCATCTTGGCTGATGTCGTAGCTCCTCCTCCGCTGCCTTTTTTAATTTTAAGCCCCTCAGGGTAGGCCAGGACCTGGGGCATCAGAGCCAGATTTATTCTCAGGAAGGGGCATACAGGGTGTGCAGCACCCCTCCCTAATCCTTTTTGAGGGCCCTGACTGTTTTCTCAAGAAGATCCACCTCAATTTTTAAAAATAGCAAGTATCTTTATATCTATTTAGGCATCGAGAAAAAACGTTCAGGTAAGCACATTTTTAAATATAGATTCCTTTCAATTCAAAAAGTGGACATAGTGCAATTACTGAGTTCTTCAATGTTATCCTATGGAAGGAAGAAAAGATTCTGCAAGCAGGTACAGTACAGTGACTTATAGGACCAATCTCCAGAAGTTAAAGTGAGTGGTGGCAGCGGCGAAGTGTGGGCTGCCAGCGCCTGGGGCAATGCAAGTATCCTTCCATTTTTCTTTTTAAATTTTGTACCACTAAGAAAGCCCCTACAAATGTTGTCTCCTGGGCAAACGCCCGCCTGCCCCCCCCCCACTACGCCACTAAGTGGTGGGCAAGGTCCAAGGCAGTACCAGCAGTACACCATCAGCGGCACAAGGACTGCCGGGTGCAGCGTGCAAAACTACGTCCGGAGCCCAATAGGTTTCTATGGAGATCAGTCACTGCCAAACGAGGCTGCAGGCTCTGGCTGGAAGGCCAGTTGGGCTGAACCAACAGTGGGGTTAAAGTTTTGCGATGCTCAGGGATGTAGGGCCACATGGGGTTCACTTCTTCATGGCCCAAAGGGGCGACGGACACTGAGGTGACTTTAAGAGTCAAGTTTTCTTACCGGGAGCAGTCACAGTCGAGGGGTCTGCGTGCAGAGGCTGTGGGCGGCGTTGGGGAGTCCACAAGAGGGAAAACTTAATTGACTTGAGCTCTGGAGGGCTGGAGGACCTTTTTTACACTGTTGGCCCACTTCAACTTGGCCGGGAGCGACGGGTGCAGTGGTTACATCAGGTGTCGGGTTTTGGCAGTTTTGGAGCCTTCAGAGTCTTTGCTTTGGAGTTCCTGCAGGGTGCAGGAAAAGAGTCCTGCTGTTCATAGGAGGTTTTTGGTCTTTATCAAAGGTAGGCAGTCCTCCCAGGTTTGTGGAGTCAACAGCTGCAGGACAGGTCGATTTTGGTGCAGTTTTCAACACGAGATGCAGACAGCCCGGCAGGGTAGGGGACAGGTCAACTGCTTCTTCTCTCCTCTCTGCTTTTCCGGCTCTTCAGTGTCCTCTCTCTTCTTAGATCATTAGGATCTGCTTCTCTGGTGCCAAGGGCTCCCCTAAATACTGAATTTAGGGATATTAGGGGAGTGTAAGGTAGTAGACAAAGAGCTACTGACCCTTGGGGTCACTACGCCCTCTATATGACCACTTCCTGTGGGAAGTGGGCATATCCCTGTCCCTGAATTCCTACAAATGCCATAATAAAGATGGCAAATTCTGAAAAATCATGTCCACCTCTCTGTAGCCCATGCTAGGGGTGGTACTAGCCTGGGGGTAGCACGCCAACCTGATTAGCAAATTTTCCAGCCAGTCCAGGTGCTAAGGGGTCCCTGGACAAAGTGGTCAGCTTTCTTCCCTGTGAGGGGGAGAAAGATTCGCATTTCAAAGGCGGCAATCTAATAAGGCTAATAAGCAGGTTATCCTGTGGGAGGAGGTGTTACACACTCTTCCCAGACAGGTTTTTGTTCTGGGTCTCCTAAGAGAAAAAGGCTCTTACCATAGGAGGTCCGAATGGTGTCTTGGGTGGCAGGCTGGCCGAAACCTAAGAGGCTGGTAGGTTTTCAGGGAGGGACATTTTTAAATACTTAATATCATATGTTAAGTATTTAAACAGAGGTGACCTCTGGGTGTATGTTTTGGCAAATCCAACATTGGCATCAGTGTGGATTTATCAATACGAGATGTTTGATACCAAACATCTCTATTTTCAGTGAAGCCATCATTAAACGTTCAAAAGGCAAGTTGCACCCTCTGAGACTAAGCAGAGTATGTTTGAGACACTGAATCTGCTTTAAGGTTTAAAACAGGGTTTGGAAAGTGTATGTAATGCTAGTTTTGTCTAAAAAAGGAAGTTGTTGAAGTGCGTGATTAGCAGCATTTAAGTGGCTTAGATATGGGTCTACCTGCAGGGTGAGCAAGGACCAGCAAAGCGTGGATATTCCGTTCTGTCCCCTGGCATTCAACCTGTGCTTGAGGCAGGCGCGCAACACCTATGTGGCTGAAAGGGCTTTAGCCCCACCCCCATCAGGGTCTGTGCACTGGGCTGGCTGGGCTAGAGATGGGAGTCTCTAGGCCTGATACCTCCAGAACGATTGCTCTCCTCATCATGAGGATGTTTACAATCTTTAGAAACCTCTATTTGTTTTTATTCAGTGAACACCCCTGTTCAACTCTGTCAGCCTAGCCTTTTCAAGTCAGGATTTAATGAGCAGTGAAGTGCAGTGTTTAAACTGAGTGGGTTACAGGAGTAAAATCATAGCAGGGAAGTATCTGCTATTAACACATTCTTCCTCATTTACAAATAATCAAGAGGCACCGAGCAACAATTCCATGAAAAGAAAGACTCAAATGGCAATTAAAACAGAGAGAGGGGAATCTGACAGAAAGTTGTAACCTTACAACATTGATCAGCCATTTGATTACTGGTTTTATTTTGTTGACCTGTAAGAGCAATTTTAGTGTGCAACGCAATTTAAAAAATAACTGAGCAAAAGAAAAATTGCATTCTTACATCTAGTACAAGTAGTCTATAAATATTTCTATTTCATGCATGCATGAAATGTTCAGTTTTAAGTAGGTGAGCATATGTGCCAGTACTGACACCCTTGCAGACATCTATGTGAAACTGCAGCAGTTTTGAATTCCAGCAGGTTTATCTAATACATTTTATCAGTCTCAGAAGGTTGAAAGTCCATCACAGAATTGATATCAGTACACTTGCCATTTATGAATGAATGAATGACTACATACTTATATAGCGCATGGCTACCTGGAGGCATCCCAGCGCATTCAGTGCCCGAGTCATTCCCCCCTGGTTCAGGAAACAGAAAGGTCTTCAACATTCTCCTGAACCTGAGATGGTTCACTTACAGTCTGATGGTGTCGGGAAGATGGTTCCAGAGCTTTGCGGCTTGGAGGGAAAAACGTCTGCCGCCCATGCGGGTTCTCTTTATCTTGGGGATCGTCAGTAGATTCTTATTGCTGGACCTTAGTGTTCGGGAGGTCTGGTACGGGCGAAACATAGGTTGAATTAGGGCTGGACCAGCATCGGCCATTGCTTTATGCACGATGGTCATAGCCTTGAACACAATCCTCTGTTGTACTGGCAGCCAGTGTAGTTGACGTAACGCTGGTTTAGCCGAGGTCCTTCGAGGGACATCCAGTAACATGCGGGCCGCACAATTTTGTACGGTCTGCAGGACCCTAAATGTTCCCTGTGGGGCCCCCAGGTAGACAGCATTCACGTACAGTCCTAAAAACAGATTCATCTTTTGTAACAAGAGCTTAGTGGGCTAAAAATCATGTATCACACAGTAGAGTATGAATGCGTCCCATGTTTGTCTAGAAAAGTGCATGTGAATGCAACATTGGGGCTGATTCACAAAGATAGTAGTAAATCTACACTCAGAGGTTTACATCTGCTTCCAAGTGTAGAATATACTACTTTCTGAAATATAGAAATTCCGTAGAGCATCCACATACAAAGGTGCACCTGGAGCAGGTTTGCATAGGGAGTCCTTGGAAAATCATATTATTTCCAAATGTATATCCTGTTTCCTCTGTAAAGAGATTTCTGTGACGGAGAACTCTGCACCATTAGCTCTCAGGCTGTCTTGGGGGAGGTTGCTTGTCAGTGGAGTTCACGAGTATGCGTCTGCTCTCCCTCTAATGATAAACTTTAAAAAAAACTGCATCTGGTCAGGTGAGGCTTCAAAAAGGTACAGTGCAGGAGCAGCATGCAGACACCCTCTAGTTATATCATCAATGTCTAGCTGCTGCCTGCTAAGAAACTTGAAAATAAATAAAGACTTTCTACCACACTCCTTGATGTGGTTTGTATTCTTTCTTTGCCTACTTCTTCATTCTTTCTTACACTGTCTATCTCTTCCTTCCTTTCTGTTTCTGTGTGCTCCTTTCTTCTAATTTTTCTTTGTGTCTCAGTTTTCTTTCTCATTCATTTCCTTTGTTTCTTTCTTTCTTGCTACTCCTTTTTTATTTAGTCTCTTTTCTGTCTCTTCTGCTCCTTTACTTTTTTCGTTTCTATGGTTATTTCTTTCATTCTCTCCTTCAATCCTTCTCTTTTTTTCTTTCTCTCCTTTGCATCCTTTTCTGCTTCCTTTGCTTCATCCTCACATTCACTTTTTTCATCGCTTCTTTCATTCTTTTAACAAATTTGATGTTTCTATACTTTTAATTTTATTTCTTTCATTACTTTTTTCATATCTTTCATTCCTTTCTATTCCTTTCTACCATTCCTTCTTTCCTCTCCTTCTTTCATTACTTCCTCTCCTTGCATTCCTGCACTCCACCCATCCCTCCTTTACATCCTTTATTGTTTCTATCAATAACATTATTCATTCAAAATGTATGACACTTAATGGTCCTAGTTAAAAATAGAATATGTATGTTAAAAAATGTGCTTTTTTGTAAGTGTACATTGTAGTACTTGGGGATTTTACTCTGGGGCCTATAAAAACCATGCTTATTAAACCTATGCTGTCCCTGCCACCAGTAATTCTAAATCCCGAGTCATTAAGCCTGGCTGTGTTTCTGGTCAACAACCAATGTACTTCAACACGATTAGTTTTATGAGTGGGGTCTTTTGGGTCCTAGTTTACATAATCAGAGCAGTGTCATCCAATGTATTGCATGAGAGAGACCACAAACAAGTATTAACAAAGTGACAAAACTGTTTTTCCCACAGGTCAATTTTCCAGAGAGAGCTCGTGCGGCATTGGTGTCCTGTGCCAATTACCCCAGGACTGAGTACCCCAATAGGGGAGATGATTAAATTGCATGTCTTTAACATATGATATTAAGTATTTAAAACTGTCCTTTTGTTTGATGGGACACCCAATATAGCTGACATTTGTAAGCAGAGTGAAGAGGAAAATATATGTTAAGAGCACAAAAGAAAAATCCTCCATGCTGTCACTTGAAACAATGTCATTACATTTATCCTTGGGCCATTGACTCAAAGATGAAATTCAAAGTTATCAATTTAGGAAGCTAAATTAAACCCTTGTGGTGACAAACCAGCTCAATCCGGTTCAAACCGGCT
Organism: Lissotriton vulgaris; assembly: GCF_964263255.1. Lineage (NCBI taxonomy): Eukaryota > Metazoa > Chordata > Amphibia > Caudata > Salamandridae > Lissotriton > Lissotriton vulgaris. The sequence goes on along the minus strand of NC_141695.1, from coordinate 1,591,487,177 downwards.
CAAACGGGTTCAAACGGGCTCAAACTTGTTCAAACTGGCTTAAACCAGCTCAAACCGGTTCAAAATGGTTCAAACCGGCTCAAACTTGCTCAAACCAGTTCAAACGGGCTCAAACCGTAAACCGGTTCAAACCGGCTAAAACCGGTTCAAACCGGCTCAAATCGGTTCAAACTGGCTCAAACTGGTTCAAACTGGTTTAAACTGGCTCAAACCGGCTCAAACCGGTTCAGTGGCTCAAACCGGTTCAACGGTTTAAACTGGTTCAAACCAGTTCAAACCAGTTCAAACCGGTTTAAACTGGTTCAAACCGGTTCAAAACAGCTCAATCTGGTTCAAACTAGCTCAAACTGGCTAAAACCGGCTCAAACCAGTTCAAACTGGCTCAAACCCGTTCAAACTGGCTCAAACCGTAAACTGGTTCAAACCGGCTGAAACCGGTTCAAACTGGCTCTAACCGGTTCAAACCGGTTCAAACTGGCTCATACAGTGAACCAGTTCAAACTGGCTGAAACCAGTTCAAACTGGTTTAAACTGGTTCAAACTGGTTCAAACCGGCTCAATCTGGTTCAAACTTGCTCAAACTGGCTCAAACCGGCTCAAACCGGTTCAAACTGGCTCATACAGTGAACCAGTTCAAACTGGCTGAAACCAGTTCAAACTGGTTTAAACTGGTTCAAACTGGCTCTAACCGGTTCAAACCGGTTCAAACTGGCTCATACAGTGAACCAGTTCAAACTGGCTGAAACCAGTTCAAACTGGTTTAAACTGGCTCAATCTGGTTCAAACTTGCTCAAACTGGCTCAAACCGGCTCAAACCCGTTCAAACTGGCTCAAACTGGCTCATACCGGCTCAAACCGGTTTAAACTGGTTCAAACTGTCTCAATCTGGTTCAAACCGGCTCAAATCAGCTCAAACCAGTTCAAACTGGTTCAAACCGGTTCAAACTGGTTTAAACTGGTTCAAACTGGCTCAACCTGGTTCAAACTTGCTCAATCGGTTTAAACTGGTTCAAACTGGTTCAACCAGTTTAAACCGGCTCAAACCAGCTCAAACCGGTTCAAACTGGCTCAAACTGAATCAAACTGGCTCAAACTGGCTCAAACCGGTTCAAACTGGCTCAAACTGGCTCAAACCAGCTCAAACCGCTGGAATCTCGAAACTGCTCAAACCAGCTCAAACCGTCTGGAATCGATAATCGGCTCAAATAGGCTCAGGCTTTTAACCTTGTCCTCTCCGCCCTTAGGCTCAAGCAGGCAACTACCCTTGTCCTCTCTGCCCTTAGCTGAGACGCCCCAAGCCTGGCCTTTTCTATAGCCCTAGTAATCAGGTGACCCCTTCAGCCAATTGGAACCCTAGCCCTAACACTATCCAATCACAACACTAGCCCTAACATTTAAAACCAATAGGAGACCAGACCTTACAGCCAATCTTAGCCCTAATCCAAGCACCCAATCAGTTATCAAACCCTGATCTCTATGTCCAATTAAAGGCCTTAGCCCTACCAGTAGTCCCAACCCAAGTCCAAGCAGCCAATGGCACATGTAGCCCTAGACCCTACTTCCAATAGAAAGCCTAACCCTACTCTTAGTCCCACAACTAGTCCAACAACCAATGACACGAGAAGCCCTAAATACCTACTTCCAATGAAGGTCTAACCCTAGCCCTAGTCCGACCCTCAACCTGGTTCAAACTGGCTCAAACCGGTTCAGACCAGTTAAAACCGGTTCAAACCAGCTCAAAGCGGCTCAAATTGGCTCAATCTTGTTCAAACTGGTTCAAACTGGCTCAAACTGGCTCAAACCGGTTCAAACCAGTTTAAACTGGTTCAAACCGGTTTAAACTAGTTCAAACCAGTTCAAACCAGTTCAAACCAGTTTAAATTGGTTCAAACTGGATCAAACCGGCTCAATCCGGTTCAAACAGGTTCAAACGGGTTCAAATGGGCTCAAATCAGCTCAAACCGGTTCAAAATGGTTCAAACTGGCTCAAACCGGTTCAAACTGGCTCAAACTGGTTTAAACCGGCTCAAATCGGTTCAAACTAGCTCAAACCGATTCAAACTGGCTCAAACCGGTTCCAACTGGCTCAAACTGGTTCAAACTGGTTCAAACAGGCTCAAACCGGTTCAAACCAGTTTAAACTGGTTCAAACCAGCTCAATCTGGTTCAAACTGGCTCAAACCGGTTCAAACCGGTTCAAAACAGCTCAAAACAGCTCAAATTGGTTCAAACCGGTTTAAACTGGTTCAAACCAGTTCAAACCAGTTTAAACTGGTTCAAAACAGTCAAACTGGTTCAAACTGGCTCAATCTGGTTCAAACTGGCTCAAACCAAATCAAACTGGTTCAAAACAGTTTAAACTGGCTCAAACCGGCTCGAACCGGTTCACTGGCTCAAACCGGTTTAAACTGCTTCAAAGCGGTTCAAACCAGTTCAAACCGGTTTAAACGGGTTCAAACCGGTTCAAACCACCTCAATCTGGTTCAAACTAGCTCAAAATGGCTAAAACCGGCTCAAACCAGTTCAAACTGGCTCAAACCGTAAACCGGTTCAAACCGGCTGAAACCAGTTCAAACTGGCTCTAACCGGTTCAAACTGGTTCAAACTGGCTCAAACCTGTTCAAACAGGTTCAAACTGGCTCAAACCGTAAACCGGTTCAATCTGGCTCAAACCAGTGCAAACTGGCTCAAACCGGTTTAAACTGGTTCAAACTGTCTCAATCTGGTTCAAACCGGCTCAAATCAGCTCAAACTGGTTCAAACCGGTTCAAAATGGTTTAAACTGGTTTAAACTGGCTCAATCTGGTTCAAACTTTCTCAAACTGGCTCAAACCGGTTCAAACCGGTTTAAACTGGTTCAAACTGGTTCAAACCGGCTCAATCTGGTTCAAACTTGCTCAAACTGGCTCAAACCGGCTCAAACCCGTTCACTGGCTCAAATTTAAACCGTCTCAAACCAGCTCAAACTGGTTCAAACTGGCTCAAACTGAATCAAACTGGCTCAAACCGGTTCAAACTGGCTCAAACCAGTTCAAACCGCTGGAAACTCGAACCTGCTCAAACCAGCTCAAACCGGCTTGAACCCATAACCGGCTCAAATAGGCTCAGGCTTCTAACCTTGTCCTCTCCGCCCTTAGGCTCAAGCAGGCACCTACCCTTGTCCTCTCTGCCCTTAGATGAGACGCCCCAAGCCTGGCCTTTTCTATAGCCCTAGTAATCAGGTGACCCCTTCAGCCAATGGGAACCCTAGCCCAAACACTATCCAATCACAACACTAGCCCTAACATTTAGAACCAATAGGAGACCAGACCTTACAGCCAATCTTAGCCCTAATCCAAGCACCCAATCAATTAAAAAACCCTGCTCTCTATGTCCAATTAAAGGCCTTAGCCCTACCAGTAATCCCAATCCAAGTCCAAGCAGCCAATGGCACAGGTAGTAAGCATGGGCGGAAAATCTGTTACGCTCGCGGATTTTGCGGATTTTCGGTAAATTTGCAATCCGCGAGATCCGCGAATTTCCCGCAAAATTCGCAAATTCCCACGCAGCAATTTTTTTTTCTTGGTGATACAATTTTGCTGCGTGCGGTGTAAGTTCGCAATTGCGAACTGGTACAAAACCCTTGCGAACTGGCAGAAATCCTTGCGAACTGGCAGAAATGCTTGCGAACACAAAAAAAGCATTCAGCAGGTTCAAAAGTTCAAACTCATCATTAGTAACCATTCCCTGTAGTGCTTCCTGACAAGGGCCCCTCCAGAGTTCAGTTGCTAGTTGCAACAATTATATGACCCTGCTCTGACCCTCACAGCAGGCTCATAGAATAGCTACAAGTAGGCCACAAAGGTCCTGGAAAAAAAAATTGCACTGCAACAGAAAGCAAATTACAGATAAGGATGCAGGTGCCAGACTGGAATTTTAAAACAGTGACACATTAATAAATCAACCCCAAATTAATTCATATCAGTTGAAGCAGGCAGGTGTGCTTGCTTTCCCCCCCCATAATCTACAGTGGTGATGAACCAGAGGGTAGCATTGATGCACCAGAGGATGGCATGGGTGAAACAGAGGGTGGCAGGGGTGAAACAGAGGGTTCTGGGAACCTGTGATGATGAACCAGACGTAGAAACAACATAATCGTGACCGTTGCGAGCCGACATGTAAGTTCGCAATTGCGAACTGGTACAAAACCCTCGCGAACTGGCAGAAATTCTTGCGAACTGGCAGAAATCCTTGCGAACACAAAAAAAAATCCGCAAATTCGCGAGAATTCGCGGATTTTGCGGATTGCGAGTTCGCAAATTCGCAAAATTCGCGAACGCCAGATTCGCAAAATTCGCCCATGCTTAACAGGTAGCCCTAGTCCCTACTTCCAATAGAAAGCCTAACCCTACTCTTAGTCCGACAACTAGTCCAACAACCAATCACACCAGAAGCCCTAAATAGCTCAATAATTAGAGCGGCAGACCCTGATGCAGAGGTCTGGCCCGGGACCAGTGTTCAATTACCCGCCTCGGCGGGTCTTGGGCTCAATAATTCCACGGACCTGATAATTCTCGCCTCGGTGCCTATTCCAATCATGGAGTCCGACTCTGCAACTCTGGGCAACAGCTTGCTTAATCTCCACATTGGCCCCCACAATGCTAAGGATGCCTGGCCTCTACCTTGGGGGTGCCCAGGAGTGGATGCCTCACAGGGAAAGCCAGGATGGGTTCCAGAGCGGTATTCGTACAAGCGCCTTGAGACCCTTGCGGGTGAGTAGTGCGCTATACAAGTATCAATTACATTTACATTTACTTCAAATTGAAGTTCTAACCCTAGCCCTAGTCCCACCCTACTCCCAACAACTAATACCATAGGAAGCCCTAGTCCCTACTTCCAATTGAAATCCTAGCCCTAGTCCCAACCCTACAATGATTGAATCACAGACCCAGAAACCAAACAGAACCCTCAAATACCCAACCAATGACCCTAACGCAATAGAAACACCAGATACAACCACCAATCAGTGAACACATGTGCCAACCACTAGCAGACCATATAAGGTCCCAGCGACCTAAGACAAGGTTTGCTGGCCAGGGAGTTCGAAGCTGCTTCTCCTGTTTAGAATCTCCTAGGAGAGAGACAGGCTCAATCCACACTTTGGACTTCTGCAGGTAAAGTCTTCGCTAACTCAAAATCTAACAATACTGTTTGAATAAAACTTTATTCCCACTGCTGGTCAAAAAACGAAGTGCACAGGCCCCAGTTAAGTACAGTTTAAACAGCTCACAGAAGCACCCTCTGATGTAGAATATCCCTGTTGCGGGGGGGCAGGGGGGCTGGCCTCACTGGCTTGTGAACACAAAATGGTGGCTGGGGGTGCACTTTTTTAACACACACATCTTCGCACAGAGCAAAGGAGAAATTTGTAGGGAAAACAGATTTGTCACCAAGGAATGAGGGGGATAAACTACAGAGGTTGGACTGCAAATCCCACAATTCAACACAGTAAATGCAAGCAATCATGGGCATGGAAAACCACAAGTTTCAAACACAAAACAGGTGGTAAAATATGCAATCACAGGCAGGTAAAAACTACAATTTTAAACTGTAACAACGACATGCAAAGACAGTAATGACCTTTTGAGTTCTTCTGGAAATATTCCAGTACTTAAGGAATCGTTGATGATTCTTCTTACTGGAATGGCAGCAGAAGTTGTTAAAAAATTGTCTTGAAAGTTTGTGGTGGACAGGGCTGAGAAGGGCTGCCGGCAGGCCTGCTTGCTTTGACCAGGTCCATAAATTCATTGTGTGAGATGTGTTGGAAGGAACGGAGAGGCTTAATTAGAGCATTCTTGGATAGTTGTTTTGTACAAGGGTTAGTGCTGGTGCTTTGTTTCTGTTTTAAGTAAGAGTCCAACGTGTCTGCTTTGTCCGTGTAAGGATTTGCAAGTTTGTCTGTGACTTCTTGAGTAACAGGATGAATTCCTTCTAAGCAATTTGGTTTTCTAAATTCATTGAGTATTTTATAGAATTCTTTATTTGCACATTTAGTGTTTTGAATTCTGTCTGAATAGTACCTTTTCTTAGCTTTTTTGATAGCCGACTTGTATAATCTACTAGTTTTCTGTAGGTGACGTTTGTCTCATTTGGCGTTTGTTTTGAGCCAGGTACGTTGCAGCTTTCTAATTTGTTGTTTTATGTCTTTTATTTCTATGTTTCGCCAAGCATCTTTTTTTTCTTTTGTTATGTTGTATGGTTTGGAGTGGTATCAGCATGTCAAAAGCTTCCTGTAGCCACTCATATAGACACTGAACAGAATTTATGGTTTCCAGATTTATACTGGATGTTAGTTGTGTTTCCAAGTGTTCTAAATTGAGTTTGTTCCACAGCCGATAGGTGGATGGATGTAAGGTAGTTTTAGGTGAATCGCTTAGTGTTGATTTATGTTGGAAAGCAAGTAGGCGGTGGTCTGACCATGTGACTGGAGTTATAGTTTGAAAGGTACCTAGTTCAGTATTAGCAAAAATGACATCTAGGATATGTCCAGCGGTGTGTGTCGGATTGTGGACAATCTGATGCAGGTTCAATGCGTCTAGGCCGGTGTTTATTGTTTTTGGATGGGTCATGTTGGTTTTATCAAACCAAATGTTGAGGTCACCCAGAACGCATAGGTTGGAGTGTATTGTTATCAGGTTTGAAACTGTGTCTAGAACTGCGTCTGGGAATGTTGCCTTGCTAGGTGGAGGTCTGTAAAGGAGCAGGAAGTTACAGGTGGAAGACGGTGTAGGATTGCATCTTGTAAGAAGAGCCTCACAATTCTTTATTGAGATGTTGTCAACTTTAGTGATATGTATTGTTTGACTGAATACAACAGCTAGACCACCTCCATTTTTGGCAATACGATTTTGGGTGATTATTTGATAGCCTAGAGGAATGGCTTCATGCAGGACTGGAGCCATATCCTCTCCCAACCATGATTTGGTTATGAATAGTATGTCTGGTTTTGCATCAGTGAGAAGGTCGTAGGTGTGATGCTTGTTTTTAGAGAGGGATCGAGCATTTATTAGTAGACAGTGTAGAGAGTGGCCTTTGGTGATAGTGTGACTTTGTTTTGTTGAAGAGTGATCAGTATTGTGTGGGTGTGTAGTAGTTATGTTTTTAGTGCTGGAATTAGCTGTATTAGGATAGCAATCGTGTAGCTGTTCTGTATTATGTTCCTCATCCAGCATGCTAAGAAGACATTTTGATGGGTCTGCATGTGTATGTGTTGGAGGTGGTGTTTGAGAGTGAGTTGGAGTACTGTGTTGCTTTCGTGGAGTAACATTGTTGTGAGGTAGACTTGGGGAAGCAAAGTTGTGAGGTGTGGCATGTTGCTTATATTTTTTGCGTGTGTTTAAGGCGGAAGGTGTAAGAGTCAGGGGAGGTGGTGCAGCATGTGGGTCATGTCGTAATGTTCTAAATTGTCCAATGGATGAGAGGCGGTTAGAAGAGACGTGCTGTATTGTTGTATCTGTGTTAGGTGTGGTGGAAGAGTGAAAGCATGGCACTGGAGTTTGTTCCTTTATGTGGTTTGAAAGGTGGGTATATGTATGCATTTTGTGATGGTAAGTATTAAGAGGTGTTGTTCTCTGAAGATCTCTGAAGATCTTGTTGTGCTGCACTGCGATGGCTCACATCCTTTCTGAAGGATAGAACCTTCCAGGTGTGTGAAGGAAATGCGCGCTCCAAGCCTTTCCCCCTCCAGTATGGGGTACCTCAGGGCTCTTCATTGAGCCCTACCTTATTTAACATTTATATGGCCCCCCTGGAGGATGTTGTCACCCCCTTTGGTATTAAAGTTGTCACATACGCTGACGACACCCAAATGTTTGTCTCACTCTCCTTCGAAAAGGACAACTTTAAAAAGTTGCATAACTGCCTTTCAGGAATCTATAATTGGATGTGTGACTCGCGACTTAAATTAAATGGCACAAAAACAGAGCTCATGCTCCTGGGCCAGCGAATGACATCCCTTCCCACCTCCATATGGCCCCTGTGTCTAGGGGATCTCCCGCAACCAAAGAAAGAACTTAAAAGCCTAGGGTTCTGGCTAGAGCAAGACCTCTCCCTGAAAACACAGGCTAAAAAGACGGCTGGCACCTGTGTGGGCCTACTTCGCTCAGCCCGGAAGATTCTCCCCCTACTTCCGACACAATCCCAAAAACTGCTCATTCAGGGTATTATCTTATCTAGATTAGACTACAGTAACGCCCTTTTTATGGCCGCGCCAGAATCCACCATTAATATCCTTCAGCGCATCCAGAATGCAGCAGCTAGGCTGCTGACAGGCACCTCCCCGAGAACATTGGCTAAACCAGCACTCAGAGCTCTTCATTGGTTGCCTATCCGGGAAAGGATAAAATTTAAGGCCCTGTGTATCACCCACAGATCCCTTCAGGGCAAAGGGCCCCCTATGCTTGGGAAAATGCTCTATCCCTACAAAACTACCAGGTCTCTGCGCTCATCCCAAGGTAACCTGGCCACTGTTCACAGAGTTAGGAAGGCCCACATTGGAGGGCGACGTTTTTCGATCACCGCAGCATCCTCATGGAATTCTTTGCCAATTTGTCTTCGATCCGAACCGACCTACATGAAGTTCCGTAAACTCCTGAAGACACATCTTTTCCCACAAAAGCCATAAGTTCAGCCGTCATCCCCTCTGAGCTTCCCCTCAGACTTCCACTGCATTCTCAGCGCTGGGACGCTTCTGGGCAGCCATGCGCTTTATAAATCTTTTTTCATTTCATTCATTTCATTTCTGGTATGTGTGATATGTTTTGCTTTTGAGGTGTAGTGAAAAGGGGTGCTGATGTATAGGTTTCCTGCACTGGATTGGGTTGTGTAGTGTTTGTGAGAGGAGGTTGTAATGTAGAGGGGGTGGTGATGTGCTTATGAGTAGAGTATAGGTTGTGTGTAAGAGGGAATGAAGTATACGTGAGAGTGTTTATCTTATACTGGTTTGTTTCAAGAGTTACAAAGTATGGTGGTATGCAGTGTGTGCGTTGTGTGTTAGTGTTATTATGGTAGAAGGGAGAGGAGGGTGTTTGTCGGACAACTGATGGAAGGATCATTATATGTTTGTTATTGATAAAAGGTGGTCTATTAGGTGTAATTACAGCAGGGAGAGTGTGTCTGAATGGAATGTAGTTATGTATGGTGTTGATTGGCATTGTGTTAGTGATGAGTGTATTGGTTAGTGGTATAGGATAGAGTTGTGTACTGTTTGTGGGTGGCGGTGGATAAGTGTGGTAGTTGGTGTAGTAGGGTGTGTAGATGTGGTTTGGTTGGGTTGGTTGGGCATGCTGGTACATTAATCTGTGCATAGTGTTGTGCTAGGTGTACATTTGGTTTGAGTGTGTTGTTTCTAAATGAGAAAAAGGCCAGTATTTCTGGCCCTAGTCCTGAACCGGCTCAAACTGGTTCAAACAGGTTCAAACTGGTTTAAACCAGCTCAACCCGGCTCAAACTGGCTCAAACCGGCTCAAACCGGTTCAAACTTGCTCAAACCAGTTCAAAATGGTTCAAACCGGCTCAAACCGGCTCAAACCCGTTCAAACTGGCTCAAACCGTAAACAGGTTCAAACTGGCTGAAACCAGTTCAAACTGGCTCAAACTGGCTCAAACCCGTTCAAACTGACTCAAACCGGTTCAAACCGGCTCAAATCAGTTCAAACCGGTTCAAAACGGCTCAAACCTATTCACTGGCTCAAACTGGCTCAAACTGGTTCAAACTGGCTCAAACTGGCTCAAACCGGCTCAAACCCGTTCAAACTGGCTCAAACCGTAAACAGGTTCAAACTGGCTGAAACCAGTTCAAACTGGCTCAAACTGGCTCAAACCCGTTCAAACTGGCTCAAACCGGTTCAAACCGGTTCAAACTTGTTCAATCTGGTTCATACCGGCTCAAACTGGCTCAAACCGGCTCAAACCAGCTGAAACCAGTTCAAACTGGCTCAAACTGGTTCAAACCGGCTCAAACCAGGTCAAACTGGTTCAAACTGGCTCAAATTGAATCAATCTGGCTCAAACTGGCTCAAACCGGTTCAAACCAGTTCAAACTGTCTCAATATGGTTCAAACTGGCTCAAACCGGCTCAAACCAGCTCAAACCGGTTCAAACTGGCTCAAACTGGTTCAAACCGGCTCAAACCTGCTCAAACCGGTTCAAACTGGCACACATTGAATCAATCTGGCTCAAACTGGATCAAACCGGTTCAAACTGGCTGAAACTGGCTCAAACCAGCTCAAACCAGCTCAAACCGGCTGGAATCTCGAACCTGCTCAAACCAGCTCAAACTGGCTGGAACCCATAACCGGCTAAATCAGGCTCAGGCTACTAACCTTGTCCTCTCCGCTCTTAGGCTCAAACAGGCAACTACCCTTATCCTCTCCGCCCTTAGCAGAGACGCCCCAAGCCTGGCCTTTTCTATAGCCCTAGTAATCAGGTGACCCCTTCAAAGTATGGTGGTGTGCAGTGTGTGCGTTGTGTGTTAGTGTTATTATGGTAGAAGGGAGAGGAGGGTGTTTGTTGGACAACTGATGGAAGGATCATTATATGTTTGTTATTGATAAAAGGTGGTCTGTTAGTTGTAATTACAGCAGGGAGGGTGTGTCTGAATGGGATGTAGTTATGTACGGTGTTGATTGGCGTTGTGTTAGTGATGAGTGTATTGGTTAGTGGTATAGGATAGAGTTGTGTACTGTTTGTGGGTGATGGTGGATAAGTGTGGTAGTTGGTGTAGTAGGGTGTGTAGATGTGGTTTGGTTGGGTTGGTGGGGCATGCTGGTACATTAAACTGTGCATAGTGTTGTGAGTGTGTTGCTCTGTTTTTGGATGTGGATGGTGTGGGCTGGGTATTTCTAAATGAGAAAAAGGGCAGCATTTCTGGCCCTAGTCCCAAACCTGCTCAAACCGGTGCAAACTGGTTCAAACTGGTTCAAACCAGCTCAAACAGGCTCAAACCAGCTCAAACTGGCTCAAACCGTCTCAAACCAGTTCAAACGTGCTCAAACCGGTTCAAACTGGCTCAAACCGGTTCAAATGGGCTCAAACCGTAAACCGAATCAAACCAGCTAAAACCGGTTCAAACTGGCTCAAATCAGTTCGAACTGTCTCAAACCGGTTCTAACTGGCTCAAACTGGCTCAAACCGGTTCAAACCAGTTTAAACTGGTTCAAACCGGCTCAATCTGGTTCAAACTGGCTCAAATCATCTCAAACCAGTTCAAACTGGCTCAAACCGGTTCAAACCTGTTCAAACTGGCTCAAACTGGTTTAAACCTGTTCAAACCAGTTCAAACCGGCTCAAACCGGTTTAAACTGGTTCAAACCAGTTAAAACGGGTTCAAACTGGCTCAAACCAGTACAAACTGGTTCAAACCAGTTCAAACTGGCTCAAACCAGCTCAAACCGGTTTAAATTGGTTCAAACCGGTTCAATTCAGTTTAAACTGGTTCAAACCAGTTCAAACTGGTTCAAACTGGCTCAATCAGGTTCATACTGGCTCAAACTGGCTAAAACCGGCTCAAACCAGTTCAAACTGGCTCAAACCCATTCAAACTGGCTCAAACCGTAAACTGGTTCAAACCGGCTAAAACCGATTCAAACTGGCTCAAACCGGCTCAAACCGGTTCAAACTGGCTCAAACCGGTTCAAACTGGTTCAAACCGGCTCAATCTGGTTCAAACCGGCTCAAACCGGTTCAAACTGGCTCAAACCGGTTCAAACTGGCTCAAACTGTCTCAAATCAGCTCAAACTGGCTGGAATCTCGAACCTGCTCAAACCGGCTCAAACCGTCTGGAATCCAGAACCGGCTCAATCAGGGTCAGGCTACTACCCATGTCCTCTCCGCCCTTAGGCTCAAACAGGCAACTACCATTGTCCTCTCTGCCCTTAACAGGCTCAAACAGGCAATTACCCTTGTCAAACAGGAAACTACCCTTGTCCTCTCCGCCCTTAGCTGAGACGCCCCAAGCCTGGCCTTTTCTATAGCCCTAGTAATCAGGTGACCCCTTCAGCCAATGGGAACCCTAGCCCTAACACTATCCAATCACAACACTAGAGAGTGGCCTTTGGTGATAGTGGGACTTTGTTTTGTAGAAGAGCGATTGCCAGTGGGTGAAACAAGAGAAGCTGCATTTGCTTAGGGTGCCAAAATTCCATGCACAGTCCCTTGATGGAAGCAGACTGCATTTTACTGAAATGTTGCTATATTTGCTCCAATCAACCTAAGAAATGTCACTATGCTTTATTCTAAGCAGAGCAACTACTACGGCTGTTTGGCTTCCATGATGTAATTTCATCACTTGTGAGATGCAGATATTGCCAAATCTGCTTCCAAAAAAGCTCAGATGGTACAAACGTATTGAGGTTGGCAGCCCTGTAGCTGTAGAGCCACGCAATCAATATCCTAAACATTTTTTTAAATGTTGGAACTGGGACTGCTTTTTGCAGTGTGTCCTGAAGTATGAACTCCAAGCTCTCCATCACCTCAATTGATAAGTGATGCAAATGACTCTTTTTCTGAGCTCAAGACCTACTGAGTTCAGCTGGTGCAGTGGCACCGGGGCACAGTGTGTGATGAGTCAACTGCAATGTATTTAAGACTTTCATATTCTAAATGTGGACATGACACTCTCTGTGAATGGCTGTGACATATTTGTACTTCATGGTTCCTTAAACACCTTTGTGTCGGGAGCCTCACAGCAGAAAGTTGAAAACAATGCAAGGCCTATAGTTTGTGCGCCATTTTCGAAGCACCAATTGTCATAGAATCCTGGATACTGAGGGGAAGTGAGGGTCATATGTATGTGACTCAAGGCCTGACTCAGGTTGTGCTTTAGCTGTGGGTCCCAAATAAAAGGGCTGGTCACATATGAGCCAGGATACTGCCCTCTCACCCTCTCCAATATGTGACATGGTAAAAGAAAAAACATAAGCAGCGCCCTCCAATGGGTGAGAGCGACTGCAACACATGAGGAACACCAACACAGTGTGAGGTGCATTTTTTTCTCCTAATTAAATGTAGGAACAGGAAAGTGCACATATATCTAGTAGTCATTATGGGTGACTGATCGACTCAGTTTCTGCTTTGAGTCTTAGGCCTCATGTATGAGTGTCCAATCCATTTCCTACGTATGTGGTAGTTCCAAATCCACATGCAACTCACTGTTTTATGTGGGCAAACTCAGGAAAGGAGGTATTTACCACACCTGATAATATCTCGAATAATGGTATTTACTGGGTGTAGAAAATACTCTAACCCTTTAGAGGGACTTGTAAGTAGGATTACCATTAGTGGCGTAACTATAGCCCCGGGCAGGCCCCGTGGTGTAGGGGACCCCCATGCACCCTGTCACTGTGCGTGGGTGGCAGCCCTTAGCCTGAGAGTTCCTGACTGAGCCTGGGGCGTGGGGGGCCCCCTCCATGTACTTTGCAGGGGGTCAACCTCAAGTTTCATTATGTCACTGGTTGCCATCTTTCCTAGAAAAAAAACTCTTGGGCGATTGTTTACCTTTTGGTCCTCAGAAACAGCCATGAGCTGGTAGGTGAAAAAGAAGTCCTGCAAAATTGTCAGGATTCTTTTGTAACATATTACAAAACTATTTAGATACATATCAAATATATTTTAACTGATTTAAAAATCTGCATTTGTTGTAGTGCGGCACTGTCACCCCAGGGGGTTTCTGGGTGCTGGGATGCGAGGTCTCCGTCAAAAAAACAGGTCTTGAGGTAACGGAGGGACAAAGGAAGAAACAAGCAGGTGAAGGCAAAACAGAGGGCAGGAAACAGCAAGCAGGAAAGGCAAAACAGAGAGCAGAAAACGAGCAGATAAAAGGCAAAACGGGGGGCAGAAAAAAGTGCAGAAAAGGCAAAACAAAGGCCATAAAAACTAGCAGAAAAGGCAAAACAGAGCAGAAGAGGGCAAACCAGAGGGCAGAAAACAAGCAGCAAAGGAAGAGGGCAGAAAAACTAGCAGAAATGGCAAATCAGACGGCAGTAAAAAGAGCAGAAAAGGCAAAACAGGGCAGAAAAACGAGCAGGAAATGCAAAACAGCAAGAAATGAGCAGAGGAGGCACAAACAGAAGAGCAGGTAGACAGGCAGCAGAGGGGAGAGGACTGTGGGAAGTTGGACAGGAGAACTGTCGCAAGAGGAGCTGGCAGGAGGACCTGCTCAATGGAGTCATGCTGCGGCCTCCATTAAGTAGGTCCAGTGGGAGGGTGGCGCGCAGGGCAGGAGAACTGTTGCAGGGAGAGCTGGCACTAGGACCTGCTCCTGCTATATGTTTACTGTTTTAGGCTTATGCTTCAGGTAGGAAACATTCCAAATCTGCTACTTTTACCAATATATTTATCGACCTTGGCTTCAAAATGCAGACTAGGGTGGTAAAAAAGTGTCCAGTTGGCAATACTAGCCTTAGAGCCAAGCTCTAACCATAACTTGGCGGTGGTTCAACTCTCCCTAGGCATGTGCTTGCCCAGGGCCAGAAAGGGTATTTGACAATTACCCTTTGCCTCAATTGACGTCATCACGCACACGTCGCCAGCTGTCCAAAGCTGTCGTCTCTGTTAGCACAGACGCAGGGAGCACATGTGAGAACCGACTGGCCACTGGAGGGAACATGAGGCAATTAGCAATCGTCAAGCCCTCTCTGCTCAGCCTCCGTAGGAAGTACAAAGACTCATCTCGCGCTCATGGAAACAATTAGGGGCAACAAGCAATCGTGGAAAAGGAAACTCTAAAAAACATGAGCTTTGGCAAATGACCTAGTAAAGGCGCCCCCCTCCTGCCACGGCGGGCAGCTCTTCTGGGGTTCACATGGATAATCGAAGCTACCTCCTTCTCCGATAATGACTTCCCTTTGCAATTTCCTGGAGGAAGTTGTCGGAATGATCCAGCAGTGATAAACAACTGGGCGGCAGCGGTGCCTCGTATTCCAGCGGAGGCATCATGGCAGGGCACCGGCGGAGGGGGGCGGAAAAGCACGAGACCGGCCCGAAATTGGAATGTGGTGCCTGAACGTATGTCTCGCAAACGAGGCGCTATCATTACGTTTTTTTTATGTAGCATGCACGCCATGGAAAAAAAAATTCTTGCAACATTGCGGACATGTCTTCACCAGTACTAATTTACGCTGGAATGTTTTGTGCCCTTTGTGTATTCTGTATTTAGTGGTGTTAATACTGTCAGTGCCGATTTGAGTTGCCGTGTTCTGTGGACCTAAAATGACCAACTTCAGCTTTTTTTTTTTAATCGTTCGTTGTTTGTAAAGATTCACAATTTGGCACACATTGCATTTTTTCTTTATTTGAAAGTTGAAGTGTGAAGCTCTTTTTATTTGCAAAGGAAACAACCTAAAACAAAACACTTAGAAATTCAACTTTTTCTATGATTAGTTCGTGAAGATTAAAATATTTCAGTACAAATAATTGCTAGTTTTTCGAACATGTGACTTTTTCCCGTATTGATCATGAAAAAATTATGATGTGGCATATAGAGCCTCTCCTAAAAAGTATTAAGTGCTAAAAAATGCTGGTACATATGCTCTACTCGTAAATCAGTGCAAAAGCATGCAAAACGTCAAAGATATAGATAAAAAAAAATTACCATCCCGGAATGTTTAAGTCACTCATCCCCATGTGATTTTCTCCAAAGCTGTATCCTGTGCAGGGAAAATACAAATTGCAGCAATGTTACTACTTAACAGGCCCTGCGCATCAATACATTTAGTCACAGTTTCAAAAGACTAATTTCCAGCAGAGAAAAACAGAGGGGCAGATTTATATAAGACCCTTGTGATACTTTTACGATGCCGGTGCGTCACTTTTGTGACGCAACGGCGTCGTAAACAGTGCACCACGTTGGGACACATTTACAACGTGACATATCTAGGAAGATGCATTACGTTGTAAAGCAATGCGTCACATTATACCTGTGTCAGGTTTAATGTATGCAGGGGGGGATGTTCTGACTCAAGAAAGCCTCGTAAAAGTGACGCAGTGAAATCTACAAGATTTCACTGCGTCACTTCTACGAAGCCACTGGGTCAAAACCTTATGTCTGCTTGAAGCAGGTGTAAGGAGTGACACAACACAATAGGAATAGGCATTCCTGAGCATTGCTGGAGTTGCGTCATGCTTGCGACACAATTCCAGCAATGCATTACCTTTACGCCAACAGATGCGTGACACATCTGTCAATCCTTGCAGTACGGCGCACCGCATCGTAAATGCAATGCAACCATGGTGGCGAAAGGTTTTGCTTGACACAATTAAACTGACGCATCTCTGCTAAAATGTAGAGATGTGTTCTTGTAAATCTGCCCCAAGGTTTTGAATGTAACGCGAAAAGTATACTATATTAGTTTTATGCTAAGCACTGCCATTTTAAATTCGGAAAAAAGGATTCAGAAGTCCTTTCAACTGCATGCTATGTTCTTTCTTGTGAGTTTGTACTTCTTTTAAGAAGTGTATAGAGTACTTGTAGGCCACACTTGGGTAACACTCACCACCGACATCACACCAGCGCATGCAAACATACATACCCAACAGCATTCACATGCAATGAACCCGCTCATGCAAGCAGGCATCCATGCGCAGGTGCGCACACACACATACACAGTCTTTCTTTCTACAGCGCATTCCTGCCCTTTCCCAGTGACGCAGCTCAGCACAGCAAGATGACTTGCTATGCTGCGCCAGTTTCATAAATATGCCCCTTCATTTATGCATTTAGCACTGCTTGTACTTCCTTGTATAATATGGATCATCTTTTGGAAGGTAATCAGAAATTATGCCGCATTAAATAATAATACATTCCTATTTGTAAAGAGCGAACATATTACCCTTAAGGGTCACAAGACACGGGGGCTGCTTGGGAGATTTAGTGAGCTATTGCCCAGAGTCACATGATACTGAGCTGCCGCCAGCGCCGGGAATCGAACAGGGAGCCCGAGCTCCTGAGCCAGCCGATGTGGCTGCTGCGCAACACCTCTCCCCCCATTCCAAGAATATTGAAGCATCAAATATTAATTTAAAGTTATGTCCTAACATTTGACAGTGTGTCTTATCCCCTTGAAATAAATGTACATATCTATACTACTATTATAAAGAGAGAACTTGCACCTTTTGGCCAGGTAAACTCGGGAACCACAGCGCCAATCTACACACCCGATACATCTATGAAAATGTCAGGGTGTGTAGATGGACATAGGCTATATAAATTTAAAAAAAAGTAAATTAAAAAAATTACGTTTGTAAACAAAGTAGTCCCCTGAAAGTAGCGCCGGCCGGGACCTAGCGCTGTCCGCGACGCGATGTGCGTGATGACGAAGGAGGAGGGTGGTGCAGTGACGAGCGTCTGTGCAGTGAGGAGCGGCGGCACAGGTAAGGAAAGGGAAAGTGAGACTGTGATGCAGGGGGAGGAAAGAAGGAGGCAGCAGTAAATGAAAATGTCGGGGCGGGAGGGGGGCGCGAGTGAGTCTGGGTGGGAGGGGGCGCGAGTGAGTCGGGGTGGGAGGGGGGCGCGAGTGAGTCGGGCGGGAGGGGGGGCGCAAGTGAGTCGGGGAGGGAGGGGGGCGTGAGTGAGTCGGGCGGGAGGGGGTCGGGGCGGGAGCGGGTGTACTGCCCCCAGCCCCTTTCTGCCCCAGGCAACGCTGGGGCGGGCTGCTAGTATGCCACATAATGGGGCACATACAAATGGTTTCACCAAATCACAGTCTTGGTGGGTCCCGGGGCAATGCAGCAGAATAGTGCTGACTATGGTAAGTACTAGCTGGCTATATGCAAGAGACTGAGATTACTCAATGAACTAACCGCATGGCTGTGACAGTACGAACGGGAACTGTGATTTAATGGTGATGGGTTGGAGGTAAAAAGGGCTTTGTGAACCAAACACATGCATTTGAAAAAATCCTATTTTTCACTGGAATCCAGAGTAATTCAATCAAAGTCTGAGTGATGTGCTCCCTTGTACCAAGATTCAGGGCCAGCGTGGAGGCATGGTTCTGAGTTACCTGCAGCTTGTTGATCAGATAAAGAGGTAGGTCGTGATAGACAGAGTTGCATTAATCCTGTTGTGTCAAAACAAAAGCATTAAAAATCTTCACCTTATGGGAAAACGGCAAGAGATGGAGAACACACTTGAACAAATGTAGTTGGAAAGAGCAGTCCTTGACAAACGCTGTATTCTGATCAGTCAAGGTCAAAGATTAATCTATGTTTATGCCCAGGCTTTTTATGATCAGCACTGGAATAGGTTTAGGGTCAATGATGTAGGCCCGAAAGGGAACTCCCAAAAAGCTGATGGTCTCAGAAGGCAGAGACTTTGTCCAGTCTCCATTGAGTTTTTGATGATTGAGGCTCATCCATCGCTCATCCCTACAAAGAAACTCAAATAAATGACCAGTCACGTGGCGGGTGCCCCTTGTGATTCTGACAACAATTTGGGCATTGTCTGCAAAGAGAAAGAGACTGAATACAAAACACTGGATTAGATGTACCAACAGAATCATATTTAGATCAAACAATAATAGGGGCAATATGGATCTTTTCAGAACTCCACAAAAACATGATCTGACAAATGAACAAAAGAGTGTGAAGGAGATTTGAAAATTTCTGACTGTCAAAAAAATGAAAAAAAATGAAAAAGATATGTCTTTTATTTCTGTGTCAGAATGTCTGTTCCACAGAACTTGGTGGCTCACAGTGCCAAAATTGCGGAGTGGTCTAATAAAATCAGAGCATTTTAAATGTTGCAGGGTGCACAATATTGCAAGTTGACCAAAGGTCACTACTTATCTGGGCAAGGTGTAAAAGCTGATTAGATTCTACAGACTCGGACAATTGGTGAAAAACAGATTTCTCTAATGATTTGGCCAGGTATGGCAATTGTAAAATAGGCCACTCATTGGTCAAATTGTCGGAATCAAGAGCAGACTTCTGTATTAGAAGAGTAACACATGCCAATCAGAAAAGCAATAATATGAAACATTACTTGGCAGAGGGTAGTTACAGGTTGATCTATGTCAAGACCATTGGTGTGATGTGACATTGTAGGACCAAATTGTACAGCAAGGCATGCTGAGTTACGCAGCAAATCAAGGAAGATTGTGTGATAAGAAGTGCAAGGTTTGTTAGAAAAATCAACATATGTGGTTTATTGTGAGGTGAATGGCAAATTATTGCTCATTCTGTGGCAATATGATCCAGCTAATTAGTCTTTTTAGGACATACAGATCTAAAAAATACTACAGAAAATACATAGGTGTCTAAAGAAATAAAACTATATGTACTCAATAAGATCCCTTTAAAATTCCATTTAACAGCATTTAATCAATCTGTGTTTCATGGAAACATAGAAATGCCAGTTTATTAACACTAGATTTTCTAGATGCCATATAAGATCGGTTTAAACAAAGTATTTAGAATCTTGCATTTAGCAGGAACCACACCTCTATGTACACTGTTCCTGTAAAACTGGTGTGCCTCTTTTATTCACTGTACGCCTGTTGGTTGTATATGATTTCATAGAAAAGTGATTTCATGAATTACCATTAATGAGAAACCTTTTACCTACGTAGTTCAGGTTCAATCGCATTTGCCATTTCAAAGAAAACATTTGCCATTTCAAAGAAAACAATTCATAGAATGTCTTTTTTTTCGAAATTGGGTTCTGCATATTTATTTTTTAAGGTGTAAATAAAATGGTTGCACAGAATTTTTTTTGTCAGAGGTATGTATTTATTTTACACTATTTACAATAGGGTAAATTATTGAGGGTTCATACTATTTTCATTGTAAAATAATTACTTTGGATGCTTTTATTTCGCTTAGCCTTCACCACCCCTAAATACCATCCTTCTCTGCCACCTAAAATGACTCCCATGCATAAACTACACCCACACCTGACTGACCCCTGAATTAAAAAAACTCTTTCTAACCCTAAACTCCACCCATCCCTGAATCCTAAAAATACCTCATTATATCTAAACTCCACCCATCTTAGACACCTACATACACCCATATCAGAACCCTTAAAGCCCTTTCTACTCCTAAACTCTATCCATCTCTTAACCTAAACCTCCCACAATCCCTACATTCCACCCATTCCTGAAACCTGAAAACCTTCTTCCTATGAATGAATCTCTCCCATCTAGGATCCCTTAAATTCCTGCACATCCATGAACCCTAAAAAACCATCACCACCCCTGAAACCCACCCATTCATTTCACCTAAAACCACTCCTAAACTCACTAATCCCTGAACTCTAAAAACCCTTTATAAATATAAACTCCATATATCCTTGAACCCCTAAACCCCCACACACCCTAAACTCCAACCAATCCCTAAGACTAAAAACCCTTCACCACCTCAAACCCGTACCCATTAATGGGCCTTAAAAACACCACCCAGCCCCATATTCTACCCATCCATAAAACCTAAAAAACCTCAAACACCCACATGCCACATTTAAACTCCTCTCATCCATGAACACTAAAAACCCCTCACCACCCTAAACTCCACTCATGCCTGATCCCTTAAAGCCCTCACCACCCCTAAACTCTATCCATCCCAAATGCAAAAAAACCCTCATTGCCCATGAACATCACCCATCCCTAAACCCTAAAACCCCTTACTATTCCTAATCCTCACACAAGTGTGTGATTTTGGATGTTTCCTTAAAATTATCTTTCCTTTAAAATGTTTCCTTTAATTTTTGATTTATTTGCATTTTCTTAGAATTGTCTTTCCTTAAATTTGATTTCCCTGTTTTTTTTCCTCCAATGTGCTTTTTCCATTAATCCGTATATATCATACCTGTTATATTAACAACAGTCCTACGTAAAAGTATTGTGTGCTCAATATTTATCAAGCACTCGACTTACTAAGAGGCATCTTAAAACAGAGGTTTAATAGTGAGGACAAATATTTGAGATTTTTTTTTAACTTGAGTGTCCTCCTACTAGACTTGCTTTACTGAGAGTATGGTTTATGTATATGTCCATGATTTTTGCGGTTCAGGAATTAAAATATTTGCATGGTAAAGAAGGATTCATTTTTTCCACCCTGCTTGACTTATATTACAATAGCAAAACACACAAGATGATGGACGGAATGTTGCACATTGGCAAAACATTCACCCCCAGTCACAGATCTGGGTTTAATCCATCGTTATTTTGCTCACCACTCCACCCCAGTTCAGACATGGCCATATGCAAATCAGTCTTGACCCTGTGCCTCATGGGAACACTCCAGCCCGAACTGCCAAGCCATGTCTTCACTGGACTGGAATAAAGCATCCTAGGACCGGTTTCTGGCTATCAGCCGTCATCAGCCAGGATAGCTTGACTCCAGAGGCGTAGTGAGCACGGGACCCACGTCTGGGCATACCCTTCCCACATAGGGCGAACAGCAAAACACACAAGATGATGGACCGAATGTTGCACTTTGGCAAAACATTCACCCCAGTCACAGATCTGGGTTTAATCTATCGTTATTTTGCTCACCACACCACCCCAGTTCAGACATGGCCATATGCAATTCAGTCTTGACCCTGTGCCTCATGGGAACAGTCCGGCCCGATCTGCCAAGCCATGTCTTCACTGGACCGGAATCAAGAATCCTAGGACCGGTTTCTGGCTATCAGCCGTCATCAGGCAGGATAGCTTGACTCCAGTGGTGTAGTGAGCCTGGGATGCTTGTTTCCAGTCCAGGGAGGACCTGGCTTGACAGTTCGTGCTGGCCTGTTCCCATGGGGCACAGGGTCAAGTCTGATTTGCATATGGCTAGGTTCAAACGGGAATGGCATGGTGAGCAAAAAGACAATAGATTTAGGCCCAAATCTCTGTACTGGGGTGAATGTATGATATTGTTCTGCATTCTGTTCATCAACTGTTGTTTTTGCATTTGTCACCCCGAGTGGGATGGGTATGATCAGACGTGAGTCCAGTGCTTTCCATGCCACTGGAATCAAGCTATCCTGGCTGATGAGGGCTGAAAGCCCGAAACCGGTCCTGGGATGCTTGTTTCGAGTCCAGGGAGGACTTGGCTTGGCAGTTCAGGCTGAACTGTTCCCATGGGGCACAGGGTCAAGACTGATTTGCATATGGCTAGGTTCAAACTGGAATGGCATAGTAAGCAAAAAAACGATGGATTTAGGCCCAGATCTCTGTACTGGGGTGAATGTATGATATTGTTCTGCATTCTGTCCATCAACTGTTGCTTTTGCATTTGTCACCCCGAGTGGGATGGGTATGCTCAGACGTGAGTCCTGTGCTCTCCATGCCACTGGAATCAAGCTATCCTGGCTGATGAGGGCTGAAAGCCTGAAACCGGTCCTGTGGTGCTTGTTTCCAGTCCAGGGAGGACCGGGCTTGGTAATTCGGGCTGGACTGTTCCCATGGGGTACAGGGTGAAAACTGATTTCCATATGGCTAAGTTCAAACTGGAAGGCATGATGAGCAAAAAAAATGATGGATTTAGGCCCAGATCTCTGTACTGGGGTGAATGTATGATATTGTTCTGCATTCTGTCCACCAACTGTAGGTTTTAATTTTGCTGATGCAGACAGAAACGTTTTGTGGTTCATAGTTTGCTGGGTGTTCAATTGAGACCTACATATGCAATGGTTATTTGCTAATACCGTTGGCTCCATTTCACCAGTGTGCACACAATTAATCTAAATGAGTCTGCAGCAGATGATAGGCGAGGGGAGAACGTAGGTTTTGGAGGGTGAAAGTGCGATCCATCTCCAGATTACATTAGTCATAATCTCGAACTTCTAGGGACTACTTTCCTACCTCCTCTAGAGAACATATAGCCCCACTGAAGTTCCTATTGCTTTTCTGGGATGATACACATCACTCAGAGAATGCACCTGTGTCAATCCGGACTTTAATTCCCTCAACTGAGCTTTGCATTTTACAGATCAAAATCCTAACCTCTGGACACCCCATTCCCTTTTGCAGGCCTGAGTCACAAAGGTAACTTACATGTTTGATTAACATACACTTTTGAGTATGTTTAGAACTTTTGGCTAATCACAAAATCAGAGTGTTAAGATACTGCAAGAAAAATAAAAAATAGTAGTAAGTCCAGCACCACAAAAGGCCAACCACTGGTACTGCAACACCCTCTCACAGTAGTTAAAAATATAAATAAATATAATTTAAAGTAAAAAAAAGTTAATATTTATTATTTAATTATAAAATAGTTTAGTGCCACATTTTTGAATTAAGAAAATATGTAACAATAATTTTCTATCAAATATAACTTGATATAAATGTAATTAATTTTCCGCATCACTTTTAATACATTTTAAAGCATAATAAAAATATTTTGTCCTGTAGGAGGAAATGTAACTCTT
This sequence comes from Lissotriton vulgaris, assembly GCF_964263255.1. Classification (NCBI taxonomy): domain Eukaryota; kingdom Metazoa; phylum Chordata; class Amphibia; order Caudata; family Salamandridae; genus Lissotriton; species Lissotriton vulgaris. Next base: position 1,591,463,790 of record NC_141695.1, on the reverse strand, counting down.
AATTTAAATTTCTGAAAAATAATTTGAATGTAATATATTTGCATTTAATAAATATTTATTTCAAAATTAAGTTCATTCTGTTGCATATTTTTTATTTTGTTTTATATTTAAAATAAATAAAAACATGAATTTACATGAATAATATTTAATATATAAATATTGCTTATATTTATTTATGAGCTAAATAAAAAAAGACTATATTTTTCATGGGCCATTCCCTGTGCCAAATCCCCCACTGCTCATGGCTGAAGGCCAACTGGAGATGGGCATATGGCTTGGCTGGAGGTTGGGCACTCACATGCGATTAGCTTTCCATAGGGAAATGGCTATAGGGACAATCCCAGAAATGTGGTACCAGCACCAGGAATCAAGCTTCCAAGCTAACTCCCCAGTGAGGTACTGCCATACCAATACTGGTAGCACAATATTAAAAAACATTAAAACAAGAAGGGTCTGGTTACAGATCATACAACGTGGCCAACTTCCATTGTTCAAGCTGTAGGTCGTGCATACTAAGGGTTGGCTGCCTGGAGTGGGTTGTGTGCCGAGCCAAACAAACACTGTGTTTGACTGGAGGCAACGTGAAGCAGGGGTTTAGACAGCTACGGTGGGTTAGGTGTAGGACCTGAAAAAGGCCATGCCATGTGGCCAACCTGCTATGCACAGGAGATATCAATACGCAGTTGAGGGTTCAGCACCCACTGGGTGTTGGACGCATGCTCAATTCTCATTATGATCAAAAAACGTCCGAAAGTTGCTGAAGAAACCAAAGGCTAAAGAGACATTACAGTTAGGCATTCTAATACAATCTTAGCTTATTTAAAAAAAAAAGGCTCGGAAAATCACAGAAAAAAACAAAGGTTAAAGTGACATTATATTTAGTTAACATTTACCCCGAAAACCCCATAAACACTTACATTGTTTTTAAAAAAGTTGTTAATAAACAGCCTGTAGTCATACACAGCATAGAGGAACTGTGTGCATATGTGTTCATGCATAGACTAGAATTAACTAACACCTGGAGGGAAGTTTGGTTGTGTATGTTGAAACATACGTGGTGCACCGTTTACAAACTAGCAAAGTATTGGGGTGCACGTAGTAGTCCATATTAAACAAGGTAACGGGTAAGTGCACCTGATGAGGGTTGCAGAGAGCCATGTTTCAAAGTAGGCTCTGCCTTGAAAGCAAAACCTATTGCAAAATTCTGAGATATATGGACAACGCGTTTCAGGAACACTCCCTTGTTCAAGGGAGTGTTCCTGAAACGCGTTGAGTGTTACTTTTGCCATTCTGACCTTTTGAAATAAATCGAGGTTTTCTGCAACAGAACCTGCGTCCGTGATTGCTGTCTCTCTGTAATTCTCAAGACAGCTTTGGTGCATATATATATATATATATATATATATATATATATATATATATATATATATATATATATATATATATATATATATATATATATATATATTAATGATCAAAGTCTCCTGTGCGTCGCAGCTCTCCCTCAGCGTGCGTAGGAACACCAAGCACGGACCAGAGTTACGGTGATGAAATTTTTATTCGCTAGTCGATTTCATGACGTTTCGGCACCCCAGTGCCTTGCTCACATGACAGCGAAAGTAAGTGAGGGTGATCAATTTAAAGTGACAGTGCATATTTTTGATTGGACAATTGTACATAGGTATAGAAAACAGACTTTTACCCGGAGCAATCGTTAAAATGGTAAGATATTAAACCCCTCGTCTCAGTAGGGCTTCGAGGTACCGACGGACAGAGCGGGGCCTCATTGTCCAGAGCGAGCGCCAGGCGAGGTGAGGCCATCTCCTAGCCAATGTGCGGGAGCAGAACTAACTAATCACCATGACTTCATCTTCTACCAATTTATCTATACGACACTGGTAGGTTATTGTGGTTTGGCATGGCATATAAATTTTGATTTATCACAATCACTGTTGCAGTAGTGTTCCATGAGGTCCTGAAGAAAGCCTTCCAAGGCTGAAACATGTCGACCGTTTGATCCATCTTACAATGGTAATATTTGTTTACATCCATTCCTTCACTCTGCTTTTAATGTTGGCACCATGGTGACCGTCTCAATAAAGGTCTTTCAGGCACCATGCTAGCCAATTTTACTTCACTGTCTTTACAGCACACTTGCTTTCTACACTGCAACTATTCTTCTTTCCACAGCCCTTGAGACACCATTACCCAATTCTACATCTTTGGCGAACCACATACTAGTAATTGTACTCACATTTTTTCTTAAGTGAGACACCTAGTAGACACCAGGCTGGTGTTCTTGCAACCCAGATGATGAAGTTCCGCCAATGGGTGGGCTGATGGGTGCACGTCTGTTCTTTTCCTCACACTCTAACAGCCTATACCTCTTAAATTTCAGTACACAGTAGACATCTGAGACCACGATTGACCTTAGCACCCCTTGTGTGTTTTCCATTAGTTTCCAGGGGTAGGGTGCTGTTAGGTTGTTAAGCTTATACCCCTTCTAGACCCTCTTCACATTTTGTATTTTCAAGATATTAAACCAACAGATTGTAAATTATTTGTGAAAAATACGGCAAACTTCATGTATAATCCAGGATTTCTTTTTCACATAATTAAATACAATAGTGAAAATAATCTGTCTTAAAAGCAATAACATTTAAGTAAAATACCGAAGCAGATCAAGGCCATAAAACCATTAACGTTCAGCCCTACATTTGACCACATTAAGGTAATCAACATTCACATATCTAGTGCAAAAATCCTACGTTTTTGTATAGGTCCATCAAAATTACTTGTGCAGTAACAATTGTGTCACCTGCCCGGCCGAACTACCAGCTTATCTCATTTCGGACATGGGTTTTCAGTGCAAATTCATTGATAAAGTGCATGGTGCAATTGAAAATCATATTAGGACTACCTTTGACTCATCAGTCATATGACCATATTAAGCTAACTGGGCCCAGTTAGACTTTAGAATAAATAAAGAAAATACATTCTATTTCTTTAACTATATGGATACATATTAAATTAATTTTTAGTTCTTCAGCTTTACCTTGACTGTAAAGGTTTTTAGCTTACGTGCTGATCAATATAATCAAAATCACAAAGAAAAAAGAACAGAGAATAAATGAAAAGAAAAGAAAAGAAGAGGAAAGAGAAGAGATGAAAAGAACAGAGCAGGTAGTACAATAGTAGGAGAGGGAAGACCACTCCTATATCCTACTCCTCTAAATGGTACGCCTGTTCGTTACATTAAGTTCTCAAGCTTCATCTTGTGAATCCAAGGGTCACTTAGCAAGTTTTGGATGTTACATGGGTATGCCCCCCAGTCCTAGATTATCCTTATGCCTTCTTTCTTCTTCAAGGTGTATAGTAGACACTGTAGGATAAGGTAGCATACGTTTATATTATCCCATCAACAGTTTGTGTCCAGATACAAAAATTCATCAACATAATAGCATAACGTGGCTGGTATTATTCATTGGTCTCATAAGGGAATATATAGTGAATCACTAAACAGTATTGTATCGTTATAGCGATATTGGAATCTATTGTGAATATAAATATCCTTATATATTTTCCTGGTAATATAACCATGAAAATAAAAACCATTTGATAAAATTAGGATTATGGGACCATCATCTAAATTCCCATTAGTAAACGTCAGTAGGACCACCTACTTCACCTGTTTTAATTTGACATATTATTGGGATGTAGGGGACCATGAGTTGTTAATGCAAGCATGTGTAAAGGTCCTCTGTGACGTTTAGACCTTCCGGGTTTTTGCTATTCAGTTGTAATATGTATCTGGTTTCTAACTTTCTTAGCTTCGCCTCTCGGTCTCCTCCTCTCCTACTAGCTAACACAGAGTCCACCACAAAGTACCTAAGATCTTTATTGTTGCTGTTATGGCGGGTCTTGAAGTGGCGTGCAACTGGATATGTATTACCCTGCGATGTGATGGTACGTAAATGTTGCAACACTCGCTTATGTACAGGGAGCTTTGTACTACCCACATACTGTAGTGGGCATGGGCACTCTAAAATGTATACGGCAAATTCCGTTTTACATGTTAAGGTCTTCGTGATTTTGTGCTCCCTGTCACCGAATCCATCACGATAACTTGTTCGGTTGACCCCATGTGGGCAAGCCTTGCACGATTTTCACTAGTGGAAGCCTTTAATCTGGAACCACACTGTCTTAGTCAGCACTTCCGGACCTGTCTCTACCAGTCTATCCCTCATATTGGGAGCCTTGCTGTATGTAACACTAACCCTTTTGGGAAGACTGTGTCCTATTACAGGGTCCTTCAGTACTATAGGCCAGTTCTTGTTTATGATTTTCCTCACCTCCTTGTGATGGGAGCTAAAGCCCATGATGATTCTGAAGGTTCCCTCCCCTGAACTAAACATAGGATCAATGGCTCCTTTCTCTGTTACAGTGTCGGAGTAAATATTTCCTTTGGCTAGCAGGGCTTGGCGACTGAAAGTTCTAGATTTTTTGATGGCCTCATCTATAGTTTTTTGGGCATACCCTCTCTCTCGGAATCTGGCAGCGCTGGCAGCTTGGGCTTCCGATAGATCATGCTCATTGCTGCATAACCTGCGGAGGCGGAGCATCTCGCCATATGGGATGCTCATTATGAGGTGATGTGGGCGTGTACTCCCTGCATAAAGTGTGGTGTTTCCAGCCGTTCGTTTTCAGTATATTTTTGTTTCTAGTCTGTTATTCTTAACATATACCAAAGTATCTAGGAAAGGGACCTGTTGCTGGCTCAACTCTGCTGTAAAATGAATGTTGAGTTCATTGTCATTGAGGAGATCTATGAATCCCAATGCCTCTTCTTTGTCTCCCCTCCATATTACGAACAAGTCGTCAATGAATCTATGCCAACTGATGACATGATTCTTCAATTCATGTTGAAAACATGTATGGAGGACCTGTTCCTCCCAAGCTCCCATGTGAAGACAAGCGAAGCTTGGGGAAAAACTGGCCCCCATAGCCAACCCTGCAGCTGCCTGTATGTCAAACTGTTAAACATAAAGATATTATGTTCAAGACAAAAATTCAGCATTAAAATCAACATGTCACTTTGTTGTTGAAACTCACATTCCCTCCTCCCCAAGTAATACTGCACTGCCGCCACCCCATCCGAATGGCGAATACTTGTGTAAAGGGAAGTGACATCAAGGGCTATTAGCCAATTGCCCTCTCGTACCTGTATATCACTGATTTGTGACAGGAAATCCCCTGTGTCCTTGACATATGAGTCCAATCCTTTTACGTGACTCTGGAGGAAATAGTCTATATATATGGATGTTCTTTCCAATAGACTCCCCCTGGCCGAGATGATGGGTCTACCAGGGGGATTGTTCCTGTCCTTTTGGACCTTCGGTATGAAGTAAAGGGAGGGTATCACAGGATAGTCTGTTTTCAAATATTTATACTCCATTTCTGTCAGCAATTTCTTTGCCTTCCATTTTTGTAGACAGAGATGGTATTCGCCCTGCATAGTTTTTCACTTCATCCCCTTTAAGTCTCTCATAATGGTCCCGATTGTTAAGTTGATTAAATGCCTCCTTGTCATAATCAGATTTGGTTTGAAGCACAATATTACCCCCTTTGTCACTGGGGCGAACAATCACCTTGCTGTCCTTTTTAAACTTTTCCACCAATGATTCAAAGTCGAATGTTAGTTGATCATGTTTGTATTTGGTTTTACTGATCCTCCCATGTAATTCCTTCAGGTCGCTTACCAGATTCTCATGAAATAGATCAATCGCGTCACGAGGCATTATGGGGCAAAATGTAGATGGTGGTTTAAAGGGGGTGAGTGGATTTGTTAGGCTAGTTGTATCTGTTACTAAGTTGGATTGAGATACATTGCCAGGTCCAATATCATCATTTGTGTCACAGCCGATGGTATCATTACCCTCATTCATCCATAGAGTATCCATCTCCTGGGTAAAAGAGGGATTCTGTTCCGACTCTTGGGTTTTGATGTCTGTTTCACTTTTGCGCATTCCGTGATATTTCCTCAGTTTCAGTTTACGCGTTGCCTTGTAAAAGTCTACATGGGTGGCTGCATAGTTTAGACTTGTCTTTGGTGCAAATGATAAACCCAATTTCAAGATACCTTCCTCCTTGGTAGTTAATATCATGGGTGTCAAAATTACAATTGTTTGCTCCGTGTGGCTGTTTATTTCCTGTACCACTATATATATATCTGCAATACCTCGCAACAAAACACCGCTTAAGTGCGGAATCATGGGCATGAACCAACTTGTTGAGCCAGCATTATTTTATTTTCCTTTACAAGTCAAGATGCGTTTCGGCCGTCCAAGCGGCCTTGATCACCTGACAGTGCGTTCTGACCAGCCCCATTTTAAAGTGCAAGGGCATCGATATTGCAATTGAGATGGTAAAAATACTTTCATGTTTAAATACATAACCAGATTTGTTTTTACATTGTTTTTCAAAGAGAAAAGTCATAAATGTAAAATAACAGCATAAATGCTTATATTTAGAAGAATTCAGATTAAACATTTCCAAACTGTAAAATCCGTACCGGTTGATTTTTTCACCGCATAAATGCCAAGAACTTTGTTTATCATCATTGTCAAACTAATACAATGCAATATATAAACTCTTACTCTTTAAGTGCTCACCTAAACGTGAAGTAAAATGAGACAAAAGTGTACATTGAAAAAAATATATATATGTGTATGTGTTTAAAAAGAACAGTTCTCTACATTCACTTAGTTGTATTCTTCTCCAACAACTAATCTTCAGTAATTTTCGACTGCATCACACCAAATTGTTACTGGGTAATTCTCATGCATTACCTACACAGGCACATTTGCATATCCTTCCTAAATTAAGTACAGTCTGTATAAAACAACCGTACTAGTAAAGAATTATTCAATTAATAAATCTCTAAACGAGGAAAGTGCCATGGTGCTACAGTACTATAGACAGAAAGTGACCTGTGCCTCAGTGCTAACGATTAAAGTGACTAACGCCAATAAAGTGCATACATGATTGTTTAAGAATTCAAAGAAGAAAGAGAACAATGCATAAGTTTAAATATACATACTGGTAATCAAATATATTGTTGAGTAATTAGTGTGCAAATTTGCGAAACCTCTATTAAAACCACAATGAATAACACCCTGCGACATGCCTAAAACAATTAATAAAAAGACATATAAATAAAAACTACCCAAAATGTCTAAAAAACAATCATAAAAACACCTCATACAGGGCATCCAAATCTATTGGTTTTATATTTTAACTCATCTATATAGCAGCTAAGAATGTTTTTTTAATCATTTTCAGAGGTTTCGGCTGATCTGTACAGGAAGATTTCTACACTTACGGGATCATTATTAAAACAGTTTGAATCAATACTAGGGCTTAAAATCTATCACAAAAATGTATGAAGATCCTCTGTTGCATTTAACCCCCCTGGCCATTTAGAATCGAACTCAAAGATATAATTGGTCTCCGTTCGTCTAAGGCAGGCTTCCCTATCCCCTTCTCTCTTTGTCAGTGGGATGGAGTCTATTGCATAATATCTGAGACATTTGGGGTTGCTGTTGTGAACAGCCTGAAAATGTCTTGCAACAGGAGAATTCTGATCCTTATTTGTGATTGCCCTTAGATGTTGTAAGATTCATTTATGCACCTGCAGTTTGGTACTACCTATATATTTTAGATGACACTCGCATTCCAGGACATAGACACAGTATTCTGTTTTACATGTTAGGTGTTGAATAACCCCTTCCATGCTGCCGTTGGCCATTGGCCGACGGCAGCACTACCTCCCCAGTGCTGCCGTCGGCCAATGGCCAACGCGGCCCGCCAGTTTTGCGCAAAATCGCGGCAGCATGGAAGGGGTTAATTTCTCTTCTAGTCCCGGAGAACGCTGTTGTATAGGTTTTGGTATTTGTTCCAAACTGACAGACCTTGCAGGCTGAGCATCTGTAAAAACCCCTTCTGGAGGGTAGCCAATTATCTGTCTTAAAACTCTCCTGACTGTTTTTAGCTAACATATTCCCCATACTCTTTGTTCTTCGAAAGGCTACAGCTGGATTTGAGGGCATTATGTCACCAATCACAGGATCATCCTTGATAAAAGTGCCAATTATGTCTAATAATGCTCCTCAATTCCTTTTCTTGTTTAGAGTATGTTAAAATCAGTCGGACAGGATCAGATTTGTCTTTTTCAACTCCCTGTGTGATCTTAGCTTTATATTCGAGGAGTTCCTCTCTGAGCTTCACTTGTGATTTCTTCATAGCAGCCTCTACCACTCTATAGCTGTAACCTCTGTCTAAGAATCTGGCGAGGCTCTCCACTTGCTTTTCCTTCGCATCAATAGGGTCACTACATAAATGTCGGATGCGAAGCATCTCCCCATATGGTATGCTTTTTATCAAATGTGGGGGATGAGCACTTGTTGCGTGGAGTAGCGTATGGTTTTCTAAAAAGGGTAGTTGTTACGATGTTATTTTTTATAAAAACCTGCACATCTAAAAATGTCACTGAGTGTTTACTGATATTGAATGTAACATTTAAATTAAAATCATTCACATTGATTTCATCTATAAATTTCAACACACTCTCCTCAGTGCCACGCCAAACAATAAAAAGGTCATCGATAATCGCATCCAAGAGACTATATTGTGGGTGCAGTTATGTTCGAATTTCGCCTGAGGACCAGTTCATCCCACCAACCCATAAACAGGCGTAACTGGGGGAGAAACTGGCCCCCATGGCTACACCCTGCACCTGCTGATAAAATTTTCCATTAAAAAGAAAGTGATTATTTTGTAAGCAAAAAGACAGCATTTCTAGTAACATTTTCGTATGATGTGCAAATTCCATTGGTCTAGTGCTAAGAAAATATATAACTGCCCGTAGCCTATCTCTATGCCTTATACATGTATAAAGAGAACTCACGTCCAATGTTACCAACAATAAATCAGAGCTCCATGTAATGTCCTTGATTTTAACAAGAAAATCACTAGTATTTTGGACGTAGGACTCCCATTTCTTCATATGTGTCTGTAAAAAATAGTCAATATATTTGGAGAGGTTTTCCAGCGGCCCTTCACATGCTGCAATAATGGGTCTACCCGGTGGGGTAGTTAAACTCTTATGGACCTTAGGTATAAAATAAATATAAGGTACCAATGGATGTTCTTTTTTGATGAATTTATATTCATCCCCACTCAGGAGACCCAAACCTTTCCATGCTAACAGACTTTTAAATAATGTGTCCTGTATTGCCTTGTATTTCCATGGAGTACTCTTTCTGTAACATTAGGTATTGTTCAATTGGCCGTATGCTTCCTTTAGATAGTCCGATAATGGCCATAGGACGATGTTTCCGCCCTTATCTGAGTTTCGAATTATCAAGTCTTCCTTCTGCAGCTTACCAATCAATTGATTATATTTTCTTTCCTGGTTTGAATATTTTATTCTCGTTCTATTGCTTGCGTGTGTCAGTTTTTTGATTTGTGCCACTACATGTTTGCTGAAGGTATCCAAGCCATCATGCGCTGCTAAAGGGACAAACTTTGACTTTAATTTGATTTGAATGGGGTAACTGGTTTCTTCTGCCCACTCATTGTTGGTGCTTCTTGTAAGGTTGTCCCATCTCCAATCGCTAGTTGACACAGATCTTGATATAAATTCAGATCAGAGACCAATAGTCCAGACGGTTCATTTCCTAATGCTGAGTCCGGTATATGTTCTGTAGCTGATTTTTGTAGATGTAGTTACTTTAATTTTAGTTTCCGGATAAATTGGTAAATATCCGCCCTTGTTCTGGTGTAATTAAAGCTTGACTCCCGGCAAAAACTTAAGCCCAAACTTAGAAATTGTTTTTCCGCTGTTGACAGATCAAGGGTACCCAGGTTAATTATAGATTTTGATTCCTGAGTTTCAATCACACTGCCAGAAACAGACTCCTTTTCATTTATAGTTGCTAATTTCTCCGGGCACGCCCTCAGCCCCGTTTCTTTGATTCTCCACTGCTTGCGGCCCTGGCGTCTCCCCCTTCTCCTTTGGCATTTTGTTTTGCCACTGCACCTTGGAACCGTGGTCTCAGTGTGTCCCTCCTGCTTTGTTTTAAAATGTCCAATTCTTCCCCCAACGTTAACCTAATTCCTGCTGTTTTCCTGGCACCTTCGTTGTCCGATTCTCTCTCAGGTGCTGAACTGGATATTGAGGAAAGCTCTATTGGATGTTTTTCTGTCCCGTTGTTACCTTCACTTCATTTATTTGCTGTGGCCGCCCTCAGGGTATCATAGCGGCGTGCGAACGTGAAAATCTGCCCATTGGCATAATCATCACGATCTCTTTTAAACGTATAGATTTTACGCATCTTTATTTTTTTCTTTTTCTTCGCCAATCTGCTTGTCATGTCTTCCCTCATCTTGGCTTCTTGGTATGAATCCCCTCCACCTGCTAACTGTTTATACTCTCTTCCAGGGCATCTATTTTTGTTTGAAGATCTGCCCCATCAATCTCGGCATACTTTATCAACATTTGCACTAAACGTCGTGAGGATTTGAGGTTACATTCACCCCATTCCGCCATCATTGGGGGGTTAGGTGCCTCATAACTGGGGGCTAACATGATGCGCAGCCCCCTAGGGATTCTCCCTACATCAAGGCACCTTTTTAGCGAGCGCACCTCCCACCACTTAGACTGTTTTTGTCTCTTATATTTTTCTAGCAGCTTGAAGGAATCCTTTAAACTAGCAGAATCTGCTCCAATCTCAATATTGACTTCTTTATTGGCTGTATTTTCATTCTCCAAGGCATCAGAGAACATCTCTTCAGCGGCGAGATCACGGGCTCTATGCACGTCATCTGACATTGTTTCGGAAGCAATTGAAAATACACTGTTTTTTACATAATATCCGCAGTGTTTAATGAGCTTATCCTAGTTTTTACTGCTAGTCAAAAAACGATAGCCCAATTATTTTCACTGCTTTATATACTTTGCGCTCACCTCCTAGACCCGTACAGCCACAGACGTTGTATCGCAGCGTTCTTACCGCGTTTGCAAAGCTCCCGATTGTCGCCTCGGTCTCGTACCTGCTCAGATGAGCGGTACTCAAAACATCAGGCAGTATAACCGCTCTTGCTCCGCTCCGCCACGCTAGTCACCACGCTTGTTCTTCCAATAATTGGGCTGTTTACGGGGGGCCTCACCCGTTTCCTTTGCCGAACTCCAACAGTGCCCCCGGGGTCCCCGCCAACGCACCACCACGCGCCCGCAGTGGCGCCGACAGAGACCACAAGTGCAAATGAACTGCTTGCAGCGAAGCCTTCTTCCTGGGAGGGGGTCCACGAACCGGCAGCAATCCAATGCCGGTAAATATCTGCAATACCTCGCAACAAAACACTGCTTTAAGCGCGGAATCACGAGCGTGAACCAACTTGTTGTGCCAGCATCATTTTATTTTCCTTTTAGAAGTCAAGACGCGTTTCGGCGGTCCAAGTGGCCTTGATCACCTGACCCTGCGTCCTGACCAGCCCCATTTTAAAGTGCAAGTGCATCGATATTGCAATTGTCATGGTAAAAATACTTTCATGTTTAAATACATAACCAGATTTGTTTTTACATTGTTTTTCAATGAGAAATGTCCTAAATGTAAAATAACAGCACGGCGCGTTTGCAGATGGAGAAACAAATTCCCCTTGAATACTGGGGGTCACTGGTGGCCAACTAGCCCACCAGGAACCTCCAGTATACGCCAGGGTGCAGCGTTGCAGAGAGGTGTTCTGAGGCCACGCCCCTTTTTACACCTCTCCCCAATGCAGCTCTGTGGTGCTTACTGGAAGTACCTGGTGGGCTAGTTGGCTCCCAGGGACCCTCAGGATTCAAGGGGAGTTAATCCCCCAACTTAAAACACGCAACTGGGTGCTTTTGCACCGCGGTGAAGGGAGGGGGCGGGGCCTGAGGTGACATATGTGCAAACACGCCCTGTGGCGCGTTTCAAGTTGGGGAATTCATTCTTCTTCAATCCTGAGGGTCCCTAGGGGCCAACTAGCCCACCAGGTACCTCCAGTATGCACAAGGGAGCTGCGTTGCAGAGAGGTGTTCAGAGGCCACGCCCCTTTTTACAACACTCTGCAGCGCAGCTCTGTGGCTCTTCTTGGAGGTACCTGGTGGGCTAGTTGGCTCCCTTTCTCTCAATCTCTCTCTTTCTCTCTCTCTAGTAGGAAGATCATTTTTTGTTTTGCCAATCTCTTTGGCGCTGTTTTACGTATCTTCACAAAATTTTCAAAACCTTTAATTTAGTCAGTTTAGCTGCTGTTTTGAAAATTTCAGGATGTTCCATCAAGTGGGGGCTGAGAAAAAAGGTGGGGTCAAAAATATGTTTTCCAACAGAGATTTTGAACATGACTACAGGCCGAACTGCTGAATGAAATGACACCAAATTCAACGGAAAGCTAGATATTGGTCCAGAAAGCTTGCTTGTGCAAATCCGTTTAGTAGTTTTAGAGATATTTAAGGTTAAAAAATATAGATATATGGGGATGCAGATCCTTGTAGCGAACTCGTGGATCCACATTCCCTGTGATGTAATTTGGCCAGCAACACTTAAACCAGGAAATGTTTGCAGCCAACTTGGGACTTAGCTTGAAATCAAGTCCCACTTGTGACCAATATTTAGGAGAGGGAATGTTCTTAATCGCACTCCTAAGCATGTTCAAAAAGACCGAAGCGCATAGTGTCAAATTATTCTTACAAAGATCAATGGAGACTGCGTCTGGATTTTGATTTTGAGCTCTATTTAACACATAAATAACATTCCCAAGAGAAATAGTAAGGACTTCTGAGCTAGATAGACTCCTTTCCTCTGTCAAAATGGTACTTTCACTGAATATTTGCTCATTAAAATCATAAAGCTTTTTAAAATGCACAACTCATTCATGTTCAGGAATGGTTACCTCAATACCAACTCTAGAACATTTTGAAAAAAAGGAAGCATTAACTATCTTCAAGAATTGCTTAGCCTCATTTCTGGAAGAAGCACTGACCAACTACTGCCATGCCTCCTCTCTGATCTCATTTTTACTGCGCATCAGGGCTGCTTTATAAATCGCACATTGTGTCACTTCATTTATTTTACCAGATCACTTGTGAGCCTACGAGTAATTCTGGACTGTGAGAAATTTGACTCACTTTGTATCCTTTTCTGGTTTGCAAAAAAACGTGTGTTTAGTTTACACTTACAGCAGTAGCTTTATTGTATACAGAGGTCCTGATGAAAGCACATGGTTTATCTTTACCGTTGAGTGCTGAAACATGTTGACCACTTCTGTCAAGGACGGCTATTTGTTAAAACTGGTCCTTTACACTGTTTTTAACTTTTGATCGTAGGAGACATCAATAAAATTTACAGTCTGTCTACGCATCAATTTTATTTTTCACTTCACTGTTTTCGCACTGCACTTTTATTTCTGTCCCATACACTCCACTATCAACATTCTGCTCATCTTGGTAACTATACCTTTTGACATCCTAGAGCTCTAATATCTATGGATCAAGAATGTCACCCTTTACAAAAGGATACCCAAATGATGAAGCCAATCACCAGGCATGGTGAGTGATGGGAATCCATACATATAAATCGTATGTCATTATTATGAATCGTGGGCTTTGTTGAGTTTTTCCCTCCTTTCTCTACCTCTTAGACACTGGGATATATTCTGTATTTACGACATCTGATACCCAACATACAATTTTACACGCTTGTGTGGTGTATTCTGGGTCTGAGCTTGAACCCTGATCATTCCACTTTTCATCACAATAGTTCAAATCCATTCTCATGATATAAACTTATATGCCACCTGGTATAGCAGGTTCACCATATCAACCCCATACAAATCCCATACTGCATAACCCAAAAGAAGAAATCTGGGATTAAAGGTTAACTATCCAGTAAAGTTTTCACTTCAGGCTAATAAATCTAAGATATCCGAAATTCATTGGAGACACCACATAGGTATAATATGTAAGGGTGGGCGGAGCTTGCGGAGTTGCACTATGTGAAATTCCGCAGAGTTGCATAAAAACCTTGTGGAATTCTTCGGACTTCAGCGAGCGGGCGGAATTGCTCCATTTGCCCACCCCTAGTTTTTCCAGAGCTCTCAGTCAAGAATGCACATCTATGCACAACCTTCCTCTGTAGCTGAGAGTGACACTTTCTGAAGAAGGCAATGCTCAGACAGCATATCCCTGGGCCAGACCACTAATGAGTCATAAACTACACATGCATAGTCCCCGGTGTGCTCTGTGCTGACAGGCAAATTCATCTCCCCAAAACTGCCCACTTGCTCCCAACACTGGCCCCTTGGTCTTCAAACACTTTTTTGAGTGGTGCTGGCTTTGAGGGGGACAGAGGGCACTCACCCATTACTTCTTCCTCCAGTTCGATATTCACTGCGGCGCCGCTCTCCCAGTCCCCCAACAAAAGTTTCCCAGAGTAGAGCTATAATTACTGTACTCCCCATGACAGGCAAGGTGGCATCAACATCCCTCCCATTGCTAGCTAAAATAGGCCTTAATCTGGCCCAGAGGAGAACTGGAGTGCTACATCCAAGACTTTTGGAATCAAAACCATTGCAGAGGAATGGTATGAGGGCGCGCTTGATTAAGGAGCTCTGCAGGAAGGGGCTGCCCATCACACTCTCTGTTGGCCACACGTGCACTTACCAAAGAAGGAAAGATGCTTGAAGGTGGCATCAGCCTGTGCTTCAGGGCCATGATGAGCCCCCGTGGCTGGGTCCTACTCCCCGATCTCTTGGAAGCCACGTGACCCACACAGAAAGGAAAAAGGACTACTTACTCAATGAAGACAGGCCCTCGTCCCAGGAAATGCACCACAGTTGCCCGCTGCTCTGAATGGGGCTGCCTACCTTCAGCTCCTCTCTCCGCCATCAGCCCTGGAGAACGGTCAGTGCTGCAGTCGTGGAGCACCTGATCGCTGCTAGCGCCATCCCACCATCCAGTGTTGAATCTCACCTGGAACCTATCTGAAGATAAACTTTCACAGGCACTTTGCAGTAAGCTCATCCTTACTCTGCCCTGCAGCAGCTTTGGTCGTGCAAGCTGCCGCCGCAAGCCACCCGATATGTTGAACGTCATGCAGGCAATTTTTTTTTTGCTTGCGCTCCGGTCCACGCAGTTGCTTGAAGTAGTGTTCCTGCTGACTTCTGCCAGGATTTTCTCCCTTCCCAGTACTACTCCAGCATCATTATAGTGTGTGCCGGTCTGCTGCTGGAGGGGCTACGAATTAGGTCAGTGTGACTTGTGGTGTTAAACCTTCTCTTTGGGGGTGTGGGTGGCTTACAAATACACTCACCATAACTGTCAATGCTGGTAAGCTCTGCTTTGTGATGTAGGTGGAGTTTTTGCTAAAACTCAGCCCTCCTAGCAGAGTGCGGTGTGACAAAAACCCTGTTTACTCTGCCGATGGAGCAGAGTATACCGCCCACCTTCAATAATATGTCATGTTGTTTTAAACCACATTGGTTAAGTCATTGGAATCTCAACAATTGAAAGGGAAAATTGATGATTGTTAAGTATAGAGAGAAAGATCTGAGAGGGAAGAGGAGAAAGCAATAACTAAAGATTTAAAACCGATATGTGAACTTAAATATGATCATTCGCCTTACACCAATCTAAAGTGTGGTATAAAATTCTCTGTCTATATTGAGACCAAAAGCCACTGTCTGTTTTAACCCCCTGCTTGTTTTAACCCTCCATTGGTTGTTTCTCTCCCCCATGTTGTTTTCTCCTTTCCCCTAGGTCTCCTACCCTGGTATAGGTCTACTAGGGTTTCACCCTACTACAGCCTGGTCATCAGACACAATTTAGAGAACCAGACCAACGGTAGTGCACCACTCACTATTTTATTTTGCTTGGTCCTGATGAAGTGCCACCTGACCCATTAGGGGATAATTAGGCACAAAACATGTCGACCACTGCACCACTCCAACCCTATAGGAACATTACATCCGTGTAGGGTTCTCTCATAATCCTAATTAAGCCTGAGCTACCGCAGGAATAAAACATTTAATAGTGTGAGACCTGGCCAGCACTCTCCTCAGCAGCTTTGAGAAGTGGTGAGTGTGTACTCCAGGGAAAATCACAAAAGTTCTTATCAGGATTAATATCCGTTCTTTCAAGTTGTCATACAGAAGACAGAACTATTTCTGATTGCAATAGGATATCTTTATTATTATTTGTAGAGCATGGACAGCCGACACGTGTTTCGCCCCCTCTTGGCGATTTGCGCCGGGGCTTTCTCAAGGCTAATTTTACATATATGGCGTAAATTATTTTGATTTCCAATTTTTGCAGTGTCCAAAATACAGTAAGTTCAATTTTCCAGGAGCAGGAATTCTTTTGTTAGGCTGTTGCCGTATTAGGTCTCTGCTCCTAGTCCTCCATCGTCACAGTAGTTCTCGGGTTGAATCCAAGGGAACTCTTGTGATTTTCCCTGGAGTACACACTCACCACTTCTCAAACCTGTATTTCTACATGAAGCCCAAGAGGTCCAGAGCTTCGAGTGTGTCTCCATTCTCCTACAAATACAGCTTATTTAAGCGTTGTTCAAGCCTTAGAATCCCTGGACCTTTGCTACCTTGCCCACTCTCCCCAGCAGCGCCGACTCTACATCTCGTCGCTCCAGCCTCCGAGCCTCCTCTGAGCAAGGTTCATGCCTGCAGCTCGCCCACAGTCCTGCCGCTTTTTTCCCACTGCTGTCTCCATCGCACTGGCCGTATCCCCGCACTGTGTATCTGACTGGGTGACTGTTTTCTTGTGGTCTTGCCCCTGTCAATTGTGTGACTGCATTTTTGTTGCCCCCTCTTTATTTCTGTACCCATCCTGCAGTGAGTATTTGCATGTTGATTTTCCTGCCACTGCTGCCCCTGCAGCCCCACCCACCGATCCAGCCTGCTCCCGCCCCCTTCCTCTGCTCCCACCCCCTCCCTTTCTTATGGCGACCGCTGTGTGGTTGTGCAGCTGGGGCGCGGAGGCGCACCTAAGGCAAGCCCGTCTGCACCCGTCGGCGCCTGGATCGCGCCCAGCATCACAACACCCGACACTGCTATGACTCCACAACCCTCCACGCGTTCAACGCGGACCGATCCTCCACCTGCTTCCAGGCCACCCCGAAATTCACCCATGGACCCTTCACCTGCCGAAACTGCAGCTACACCAGCCAGCGCACACCAGAACGTCCTGCCCATCCCAACACTGCTGGCCACAACCACTACAACTGCGTACTACTCAACACCCGCTCAGTCCACAAGCATGCCGTTGAACTCTAGGACCTTCTCGACTCCTATGCCCTGGACGTCGCCTTCCTGACAGAGACCTGGATGACTACCTCCTCGGCGCCCGACATAGCCATAGCCTTCCCGGATGGCTACAAGGTCACCCGCAGGGATCGAAACAACAACAGACCAGAAGGAGGAATCGTCATCGTGCACAGGAACACCATCAACGTTTTGACCAACTCTGAAGACTCCCTCAGCACGACTGAACACCTACACTTCCAAATCCACGTCGATCACAACACCACTCTCAGAGGAACACTTGTCTACAGACTTCTGGGTCCCCGACCACAGTTCAGCAAATCCATCGCCGACCTCATCAGCACACACACCCTCGCCTCCACAGACTACATCCTCCTCAGAGACCTGAACTTCCACCTTGAGAAGGCCAATGACAGCAACTCCACAACGCTGATCGCCAACCTCGCCAACCGTATACTCATACAACTCGTCCTGACACCCACCCACTCCGCCGGTCACACGCTCAACCCCATCTTCTCCGCCAGCGACCACGTCACCTTCAGCCTCACCACCCAACTCCACTGGACTGACCACCGCTGCATCCACCTCTCCTTCGAGAAACACAGCACACACAACCAACTGCAACGTATACCACACCGCAGCTGGAAAAAAGTCACCGAAGACCAGCTCACACCACACTTGCTCGAGACCCTCGACCCGAGCCCTCCGATACCAATACAGCAGCCAACAACTTCAGACAATGGATTGACGACTGCGCCAGCACCCACCCCGATAAGGAAACCCTCCACAGGTGAACCGACACGAGAGCCATCTGGGTCAACGCCGACCTCCAAAACTCCAAGCACACCTGCAGAAGACTTGAGAAACATTGAAGCAAGGACCAGACACCAGACAACCATGCAGCTCTCATAAACGCCAGATGCAACCACCAACAACTCATCCGATCCACCAAAAGAACCTCCTTTAAAGAACACATCGACAACAACGCACACAACAGCAAAGAGGTCTTCAACATCGTGAAATAACTCGCCATCCCCAGCTCCTGCTTCAATTACATACCACCATCACAAGAATTCTGCGACTCCCTAGCCACCTTCGCAGATATCCACAACAGCTTCAACACCGAGACACCGACGACAGATGCCACCACCCCAGACTCTGCACCCACCAAGCACATTGACCCTCTACTCTCCTTGCACAAAGTCAACGATGAAGACACCATCAAAATCATGACATGAACACCATCCACTCTGGCTCACCCTCCTACCGCCAACCCACCCCACCACACCTTCAACAAAACAAGCTCCATCATCCCACCCCAACTCAGGAAGATCATCAACAGCTCCTTTGAGACCGGCACCTTCCCAGAAAGCTGGAAACACGCTGAGATTAATGCCCTTCTCAAAAACCTCAAGGCAGACCCAAAGGACCTCAAGAACTTCCGACCCATCTACCTGCTCCCGTTCTCGGTGAAAATAATTGAGAAGACCACCAACAGACAACTGACCCACTTCCTGGAGGAGAACAACCTCCTGGACTCCTCCCAATCTGGCTTCCGCACCGAAACCGCCCTCATCGCCGCCACTGATGACATCAGAACAATACTGGACAATGGCGAAACTGCAGCTCTCATCCTCCTGGACCTCTCAGCCGCCTTTGACACCATTTGCCAAACACCCTGCGCACACGCCTCCATGACGCAGGGATCCGAGACAAAGTCCTGGACTGGATCACCTCCTTCCTCAGCGGGAGAAAGCAGAAAGTCTGCCTCCCCCCTTCAGGTCCGAAGACACCACAATCACCTGCGGCGTACCCCAAGGATCATCCCTCAGCCTGACCCTTTTTAACATCTACATGGCACTGCTCGCTAACATCCTCCAAGTACTCCATCTCAACATCGTCTCATACGCCGACGACACCCAGCTGATCCTCTTCCTCACCAAGTACCCGACCACCGCCAAATCCAACCACCACAAGGGAAGGAAGGCCGTTGCAGAGTGGATGAAGACTAGCTGGCTGAAACTGAACTCAGACAAGACGGAGGTCCTCATCCTTGGCTCCAACCCCTCCTCATGGGGCGATTTCTGGTGGCCGGCCACACTGGGTGCCGCCCCGACACATACCAACCATGCACGAAACCTGGGAGTCATCCTGAACTCAACGCTCTCTATGACACAGCAAGTAAACACAGTCTCCTCCTCCTGCTTCAACACCCTCCGCATGGCCCGCAAGATCTACAGATCGTCAGCAGCAGGCTGGACTACGGCAACTCCCTCTAAGCAGGAACCATGACCACACTCCAAAAGAGACTCCAACGCATACAAAATGCCTCTGCACATCTCATCCTTGGACTCCTTTGCTACAGCCACATCATCACCCACCTGAGAAATCTACACTGGCTCACGTTCAACAAGAGGATTACCTTCAAGCTCCTCACACATGCTCACAAAGCACTCCACAACACCGGACCAGCATATCTCAACGAAGGACTGTTCTACCCCACAAACCACCAGCTCTGTTCCACTGACCTCACATTCGCCACCGTTCCACGTATCCGCCAAACGACCACCGGTGAAAGATCATTCTCTCACCTCGCTGCCAAAACATTGAACACCCTCCCCATCCACCTGCGTCAGACCCATGACCTGCTGACCTTCTGGAGACGTCTCAAGATCTGGCTGTTCGACCTGTAGCCCCCCCTCCCTCAGGGCCTTGAGACCCTCACGCGTGAGTAGCGCACTCTACAAATGTCTGATTGATTGATTGAATAGTAGGACAGCTCTAGACTTATTTTAACTCACTACCTTTTGCACTACCCAGCCCTCACACCTGCACGCACCCTACGGCTTCTTCAAAAGATCTCTGCCAAAGAGACCTGTTTACGGGAGCCTGTAGGGCATTGCTGCGCCTGCCCAACAAGGAGCTTTGCCCAATAATGAAGCATGTAATCCCTTAGGGTGTGTGAGGGCATCATGAAGAAAGAGCTCCCTTCCCCCTCCCCTCCCACTAGGAACTGCACTCCCCTCTGATTCACTATTTGACCTGGAGCTCGTGTGCAGGACCTGCTTAAATACTGCTCCTGGTTCCCCTTGTTTTTTTATATATTTATATGGTCAATGCCAATTACTGTAAATCTAAACATATCACTCATAACATGAAATTATTTAAAATGTTTCTCTAGAGGAAACCTTTTATCATAATTCATAATAGAATTAAACATTTCCTTAATCCTTTCTTTTAACGGTCAGATGGTTGAACCTCTATCAAAAAGGAGGGAGTAGGAGAGGTGATCAATAGATCAACGGACACTGTTTACCTCCCAGGGGGGGTATGGGAGGAAGGTCCAGTAGCAGCTGTGTCCGTGTTAAGCACTGAGGAAACAAGAGGGATCGCTGTACTGTTCCTAATGGGGAGTGTAGGAAGTATGTTATCTGGCATGACCGCGGATGTTAGAGTAACATCCTGGGGCATCCATTTTGTTGGATGGAATGGCCTCACACACCCCGAAGGATGTCATGCTTCATCATCGGCAGTTGCTCCTCGTCGGGGAGGCGGTGCAATCCCCGACGGGCTCACCTCAAAGAGGGGCTCTTTAGCGGAGATCTTTTTCCAACTGCCTTTTGGTGAGGTGGGGGTGTGTGGACTGGACTAGAAGTGGTGGTGTGTGGGGTATTAAAATGTAGCAAGGGGTACCTGAATTCTATTTATTCTGGGGGTCCCCTGGTTACAGTTAAAAAGGGGGTTACGCTCACTAGGTAGTCAGCAGGTTAGGTCAAGTGACCCTAGTTGAGGCTAAAGGTGATGGGGGTCGACATGTTTCACGCTATGGGTCTATTCACCCGCGATTCATCAGGACCGTGTAAGAGTGCAGTGGCGCACATGCAAGTGTCACGTGTGTCTTGTGTTACCTCTGTGGGAACTCCTATGCCTAAAGGTCGAGGACTACCTGCCACATGAGGGGTCGGCGGGACTAGACATCGGGGGAGAGCCCAAGGAGTATGCTCTATCCTTCCGTGTCCGTGTAGTGTGACCTACCCTTCACCGCCGAGCTCGAGTAGATAGTCTACTCGAGCTCGGCGGTGAAGGGTAGGTCACACTACACGGACACGGAAGGATAGAGCATACTCCTTGGGCTCTCCCCCGATGTCTAGTCCCGCCGACCCCTCATGTGGCAGGTAGTCCTCGACCTTTAGGCATAGGAGTTCCCACAGAGGTAACACAAGACACACGTGACACTTGCATGTGCGCCACTGCACTCTTACACGGTCCTGATGAATCGCGGGTGAATAGACCCATAGCGTGAAACATGTCGACCCCCATCACCTTTAGCCTCAACTAGGGTCACTTGACCTAACCTGCTGACTACCTAGTGAGCCTAACCCCCTTTTTAACTGTAACCAGGGGACCCCCAGAATAAATAGAATTCAGGTACCCCTTGCTACATTTTAATACCCCACACACCACCACTTCTAGTCCAGTCCACACACCCCCACCTCACCAAAAGGCAGTTGGAAAAAGATCTCCGCTAAAGAGCCCCTCTTTGAGGTGAGCCCGTCGGGGATTGCACCGCCTCCCCGACGAGGAGCAACTGCCGATGATGAAGCATGACATCCTTCGGGGTGTGTGAGGCCATTCCATCCAACAAAATGGATGCCCCAGGATGTTACTCTAACATCCGCGGTCATGCCAGATAACATACTTCCTACACTCCCCATTAGGAACAGTACAGCGATCCCTCTTGTTTCCTCAGATGGTTGAACCCACATATTTTTTTTTTCAGGAGCAATTGATCAGATAAACACAAAAACTTGTGTTACAATTAATGAAAGTTCTAATGCAAAAAATGTTGTTCCTGTCCTGGTTTTGTCCAAGACAAGTTTTCAACAGATACAGCCTTGACATCGATAACATCCTTCATTCAGGTTTTGTCTTCATTCAAGTGCCCTCTTTTTTATGCACCAAATCTATGTGTGTCGCTGGGGCTCAGAATATTTTTTGGTATTTTTGCTTTTCTAAAAGTAATCATAGGACGTGGACTGATAAGTGTATTTCAATCCTTATTTATTTTCAATATGTCTCAATGTTTACTCAGCAGGTTGTAAATCGTACAATTTTCTGCACAGAATGTAGTCACAAACCTTATGTGTTGCTGATTGGCCACCCATTTTTGCATGCCAAACCTTTTAAGTAGCATCTCTCGCAACATACTTTGAATTTTTTTAACAGATTGTGTTAGGAGGGTAGCCTCTTTCTGACAGTCTTTCTAAGGATTTAAGTTATTCTGTTCTGTATTCATCCATATTTGAACAATTCCTCCTATGCCTAATTAATTACCAAAACTAGATATTTATTTTTTGGTTCACTGGATACCCTGATCCATAAAGCAAAATGCTGTTACTAGCTGTGCTTTTGCAGAATGATCATGTACACAATAGGCCTGATTCACAAAAGTAATCTGAGACAAAATGCTAACTTTATGATGATTTTTGGTATTCACAAAAGGCATTTAGGAGTAGTAGTTAGGATTTTGTCTTAAGTTTGTCTTATGTTTTAGTCTTAAGACAAAATCCTAAATTAAGTTAAACTTAAGTTAGGATTTTGTCTTAGGTCTTGGTCTAAAGACAAAATCCTAACGTAGGTAAGTGCCTTCTTTTTTATTTTTTCACTAATTTGGTAGGGGGGAAAAAGTATAGCGTAGCGTAGCGTATTTCCACAGAGTTTTTTTCAAACTCTGTGGAAATATGTGTAGAGGCACTACGCCTTGCGGGTCAACTGGCACACACTGGCACGGCGACGCTTAGCCTTGTGTGGCAGGGGGTGGAAACAGCTTGAGGAGGGCATTGACGACTCTTTGCAGGTGATAGATACTTGACTGATAGATTACAGCATGGCATACTTTGTCATCTGAATGCTCCGGCTGGTACTTGTCAGTAAGCATGGGCGGAAAATCCGTTACGCTCGCAGATTTTGCGGATTTTCGGTAAATTCGCAATCCGCGAGATTCGTGAATTTCCCGCAAAATCCGCAAATTCGCACACAGCGGATTTTTTTTCTTTGCGGTGTAAGTTCTCAATTGCGAACATGTAGGTGCGGCGGGCAGCAACAATCTCGCACTCGCGAAATTACAAAAATTGCAATTCCGCACAAGAAATCTACTAGCAAGCAGCATAGACCTTCTGAAAATGATTATTTTTATCAGAATAACTCCTCAGGTTGACATTTGCCTGCACTTTTTTAGATTTGAGGCCTTTTGATTTTCTTTGGATAACTTTTGGATTAGAAATCAACTTTCTCATATAAGCTTGGTGGGGCATTAAAGTTGCTGTAATGCTGCTCTGCAGAAAAACGAGTTTTGCAAAAGTGAAAGCAGGTTCAAAAGTTCAAACTCATCATTAGTAACCGTTCCCTGTAGTGCTTCCTGACAAGGGCCCCTCCAAAGTTTAGTTGCTAGTTGCAACAATTGTATGACCCTGCTCTGACCCTCACAGCAGGCTCATAGAATAGCTACAAGTAGGCCACAAAGGTCCTGGAAAAAAAAATTGCACTGCAACAGAAAGCAAATTACAGATAAGGATGCAGGTGCCAGACTGGAATTTTAAAACAGTGACACATTAATAAATCAACCCCAAATTAATTCATGTCAGTTGAAGCAGGCAGGTGTGCTTGCTTTTTCCCCCATAATCTACAGTGATGATGAACCAGAGGGTGGCATAAGGCATTGATGTACCAGAGGGTGGCATGGGTAAAACAGAGGGTGGCAGGGGTGAAACAGAGGGTGCTGGGAACCTATGATGATGAACCAGACGTCGAAACAACATAATTGTGACCGTTGCGAGCCGACATGTAAGTTCGCGATTGCGAACTGTTACAAAACCCTCGCGAACTGTCAGAAATCCTTGCGAACTGGCAGAAATCCTTGCGAACACAAAAAAAAAAAACCGCAAATTCGCGAGAATGCGCGGATTTTGCAGATTGCGAGTTCGCAAATTCGCAAAATTCGCGAACTCCAGATTCGCAAAATTCGCCCATGCTTACTTGTCAGAGTGCGGCACCCTTTGCGCGCAGGCGGGGTGTTGTCTTCTCTGGCTTTAACTACTGTGGCTAACAATGGCAAACCTGACAGAAACCAGCCACGGCTCACATTTGAGCTGCGCAAAGGCAGTAAGACATCACAAAATGCGTCTTCAGACTCTGAGCTGGACTCGACAGCGCAAGCACCCACAGCGCTCGAGAAATCGCTAGCTGCCATACAGGCCAGTCTGCAGGCTATCAAAGGTAAAATTAAGGCTCTAAACGGCAGGATGGACCATTTCTCCTCCAAGATGGACAAACAAGCAGCGCATCTGGGGGAAGCTGAACAGCGCATATCTGACACAGAGGATGGCCTTCAGCAAGTCACCACAAAGACGTCCGACTTCGCGAAGCTCCTTGCTGTCATTCAGGTGAAAAATGAGGACATTGAAGCGCGCTTGATGCAAAATAACGCGCGCATTTGTGGGCAACTTCACGATTATGTAGAAACCCTCCTAATTGACATTTGCAGAGCGAGCGGCCTAACGCCTATCTTCGCAGTGGAGCGTGCACACAGATCACTGGTATCGCGTCCACCTCCTGGCGCCCCTGCAAGACCGATCATCACAAGACTGCTCAATTATGGGGATCATGACACTGTTCTGCATGCCACTCGCCAAAAGGGAAAAATAAATTATAAAGGAAATGTGCTCACGTTTTACCCAGATTTTACGGCCGCGGTCCAGGCGGCGCGGAAAGTGTTCCAAGGCGTTAAAATACTGCTCATGAAAGAACAAATTCCATACGCCATGCTCTACCCTGCGAGGCTGCGCTTTGGGGAGGCGGACGCGGCAAAGATTTTCACAACTCCTAAGCAGGCCATGGAACACGCCCGATCATTTCGCCGCCAGAAGAGCCCTCCGGCTCGCACTTCGGATGTTGATGACTGAGCAGTAGGGAGCTTATAGCTCAGTTAAAATGTTTACTATGTTTGTGCTCACGGGTGTCGGGGGTGCATGAAGCTGATTTGTTTGCAGAACATGGTTATAATACAAGTTAAGTTGAGCACGGGGGGTGCACCTCCAGTCTCATTGTCTTTGAGTGCAAACGTGTTCTGCTATGCACAATGGTCGCTTGACTGATCAATACTGGTTTAGTCACTCGCACAAATGCTGTGTTTTTCATTATATAGCTAGAAGGGGAAAGTGTAATGCAGTGGTGAGAGATCAGTGCTCTGCACGTGGCCTCTTGGTACAGGACAAATAAGATGGATATGAGTAGTGGGACGAGATAGATAATCGGCGGCCCCTCCCTACTAGATCGGGGAGAGTATGTCGCCACTGCGTCCCCCTATAGGT
This sequence comes from Lissotriton vulgaris, assembly GCF_964263255.1. Taxonomy (NCBI): domain Eukaryota; kingdom Metazoa; phylum Chordata; class Amphibia; order Caudata; family Salamandridae; genus Lissotriton; species Lissotriton vulgaris. The sequence goes on along the minus strand of NC_141695.1, from coordinate 1,591,438,066 downwards.
ATTTTCCGCTTCCTACATCACTTCTCTTTGTTTTTGTTGGTAAAGGTTCTGTGGATGGGCTTTGTCTTCGGCAAATTGGGGCTGCTGAAGTGGGTGGGGGGAGGAATGGGGGGTCTTTTTTTGTTCCACTATGTTAATGGTACCGTAGTTGAAGGTACAATCGCATGTAGGACGTATGCCGCTGTGTTTAGTATAGTATATAGTATAGTATAGGCATTTATATAGCGCACTACTTACCCGTAGGGTCCCAAGGCGCTTCGACCGCTGCGAAACCCTTCCTGGCTTCCCTGAGAGATGGTCCCTTAATGGGTATCTCCAGGGTGAGACCAGGCATCCCCGGCGGTCTGGTGGGGCCGTTAGTGAAGATGAGGCAAGCTAATGCCCAGAGTTGCCGAGTGTGATCGCTGATCAGAGTGGGCACCGAGGCGAGAGAATTATCGAGTCCGCTGACCCTGGTCCAGAAACCTGCCGCGCCGGGAATCGAACCCTGGTCCCGGGCCGACCTCTGCTCTCGGGTCTGCCGCCTCTAACCAGTGAGCCACACTACTTTGCCCGTTATGAGCTCTGCCGGATGTTGTTATTCAGATTGATCATATGTATATTTAATGGGTGAATGATACAAGTGCGTAACTTGGAATGTTTGCAGATTGAACACACCTAAGAAGATCAGGCAGGCGTTGGCCCAGCTAGATAGGCATGCTGTGAGGATTGCCCTACTACAAGAGACTCACTTGAGCAACCAGGCTAAAGTGAATGTAGCGCGCCGTTGGGTGTCTCTTTTCGCCAGGCCTCCTCATACTCTAATTATTCCAGGGGCGTTCTCCTTCTGATTAAAAAGGGTGTGGCTTTTCAGCCTACACATTAACGTGAACAGGGGGACCCCCTCTCAGAATACTTAAAGCCAGGGAAAAGAGGGGAAAGTTTAGACACAATACTGATATATTCCCTCATGGCCTACATAATTTATACATTGAAACATAGTTCATTTCATTTTTTAAGACCTCCAAAACATAGCAATAACGATTTCTTTGGCTGTATTTTTGACAAAAATGAAATAAATAATCATAAATACAGCCAAAGAAATCGTTATTGCTATGTTTTGGAGCTCTTAGAAAATGAAATGAACTATGTTTCAATGTATGAATTATGTAGGCCATGAGGGAATATATCAGTATTGTATTTTTTCAGCATACACATACTTGCACAGATACTAAGCGCTGATGGGTCATGGCGCAGGGCAAGCTGGAGACGATGCTGGTGACGCTAGTAAATATGTACGGCCCTGTGGTGGACGGCCCCACACCTTTCGTACAAATGTTTAACGTGTTGCTCACATGGCCTGACTCAGCGATTCTTTGGGGAGGGGATCTAAATACCCATCTTAATCCACAAGTGGACAAATCAAACTCAACGGGCTCACGCACACTCAAGGTTGCACAGTGCATCAGAGATGCCATGGTGGAGATGGGGCTGCTTGAAGCGTGGCGGCTGCATAAAGAGGGGGTGCTAGAGGGCACACACATAACTCCTGCATTTAATAGCTGGTCACGCCTAGACTACTGGCTCTTAAACACCGACGCTAATGGGTGGGTGGAACAAGTTTACATGCTCCCGCGTACATTACCTCATCATAATCCTGTGGTCCTTGACATTTGCATAGCCGCTAATCCCCGCCTCTCCTTCACGTGGAGATTCAGGGCAGAAGCGCTGCAAGACCCGCTACACAGTGAGACTATCAGAACAGGTATTGAACAATATTTTGAACAGAATGTGGGATCTGTTGACAGTCAGGCTATCCTATGGGAGGCATGTACGGTAACTATATGGGGGGTATGCTTAGGAACATCAGCGGGAATTCTAAAAGAGTTACGGGCCGGCTCAAAAAAACTGAAAAGGCTCTGGAGACACTAGAGAAACAATACACACAATCCCTGGCCCCTAACATACTGGCGCAAATTCAGGAACTGATTGGGGACTATAGCACACTAGCTGACCTTGAGGTGAAGTATCTATCTAAAGGTCATGTTGCCAGGGCATATGGAGAGGGGGGGAGGCCTGGGAAACAATTTGCAGGAAAACTCAGCTCTAGAATGGACAATGCCCTAATTGATCACATCATTGACGCTCATTGGTCTGCACACTACACTCCTCACGCTATAGTTGGTCAATTCCAGCAATTTTACTCTGAAATGTACACTACACTTGGTGGGATGGATGAGGCGGCAATGGACGAATACTTAGCCGACACGGCCTGAGCGTGGCTCTCAGACCCTCACAGAGAATACCTGAGCCAGCCCATAGATTAGGCGGGTGTCAGAGAGGCTATTTTATCTCTGCCCAATAGCTAGGCCCCCTGGTCTGATGGCCTTACGGTGGAGTTCTATAAAGCATACGCGGATCTCCTTATACTGCACTTATTGGAGATGTACGCAGAGGCCCATGACATGGGGACTCTTCCTCCTTCATTATGACAGGCTTTAATTATTACTCTCCTTAAAAAAGATAAGGTGCCCGCATGGTGTGATTCCTATCACCCACTCTCATTAATACATTTGGATGCAAAAATGTTAGCTAAAATTCTGGCCACAAAAATACAACCTCTAATGTCACTGCTGGTGCTCTCGGACCAGTCTGGGTTTATTCCAGAACGTTCAACCTCACATAATCTGCGCACCATATTTACCATGTTCCTTGTCCCCAACCCCGACCTATCCGCAGCTGCGGTCATGTTAGATGCTGCAAAAGCATTCAATTAGATAGAGTGGAGGTACATGCTTCATATTTTACATAGAATGGGTTTACCCTTTGTACTTACAAGCTGGATACTGGTACTGTATAAAGACACTTCAGCGTGGGTCCAGAGTGGACGGGCTCAAATCCGAACCCTTTAATATAGAGCGGGGAACCAGACAAGGATGTCCGTTGTCTCCTCTTTTGTTCTCCCTTGTTCTGGAACCACTGGCATGCAAGATCCGCCAATGTCACAGGGCTGCAGCCCTTAATATTAACCACAGGCCGGTTGGGATCTCTATCTATGCGGACGATATGGTCCTGTTTGTACATGACCCCCAAATCTATTTATCCCAGATTGTCCGGTAGTATATTAAATTTGGGCTGTTCAAATAAATTGGGAAAAATCTGTGATCATTCCATTGACCCTGGCAACTTCTCCGCCCCAGGTAGAGTACCCTCAGGTCTGGTCTGAAGAACCGGTGAAATATTTAGGTGTGTGGGTGCACCGTGATCCTGATGTAGTGGTAAAGGAGAATGATGGACGGGCCTATAACACTCTAGTACAGAACAGTACAAAGGAGGGTTTACTGCTCCATATTTCTACACATACTATTTATGCGCACAAGCCCAAATGAATATTATTGGTTTAGGGCCCAAGACTATATTCTGGATGTTGCGGTGGAGGACGGGACGCACATCCTGTGCCTCTCAAAAGTATTACAATACACACCCGTAGGCAAACGCCTAGAACAGAGATTAACACGATACATGCCAGTATTGCGGCCTGGCAGGCGATTGGAAGGCACGCACATAAGCTCCCTTTGTATGCCCCTGCACTGCCCATCGCAGGCCACGCAACTTTATCTGTTGCACAGGAAAGCGGACCCATAGCTATGCTGAGGGAGGCTGGAATCACCCACATAAGCAATCTATATACTTGGGGACAATACCTCGCGGCTGAAGATCTAACCTATATTCAAAACCCTTCCCCACTCTTTCAATATACCTGTCATCGGATGAGGAGGGCTGTAAAAGACCATTATCCTAATTTTCAAGACGAACCAGACACACTCAGGTCATTGCAGCTACTGCTCATTGCCCCAACTAAAAAATAATTGGTCACTAAAATATACAAGGTGGTGCAGGAAGAGACAAGCAATGGGGAGGTCAGGGGTTTGGATCGGTGGAATGAGACATATGAGACATTGACCCCCCAATCACTCATAAGGAATGGGAGCATATATGTGCCATGACTGCTCGCCTGACCTCAAACGGGAATTTGAGAATAATCCATTTCAAGTGCATGCATCAAGTGTACTATTCTCCAGTCACTCGGACAACTGTAAACGGTGTGGTCTGAGCGGGATGATTTTCTCCACCTGGCATGGCTGTGTCCCCTAGTGTTTAAGCATTGGGAGACAGTAATAGACCGAATATGCACCGTGACAGGACGATAGGTGCGCTGCACGCTCCTGGAATGCCTCCTTAATTATGTTCCCCATATTAAGGCGGTTGTGGGTCGCTTTGTAAGAGTGGCCCTCTTGCTTGCAAAGAGGAGGGTATTGCTCACATGGAAGAGTAAACTGGCATCAAAAGTTGACGAGTGGGTGAAGGATATGGTTTACTGTCGTGAACAATTAGACTTATATACAGAGGAATTGCCGCTGACATCTAAGCCCATGGATATCTGGGACCCTTTGCAGGACTATCTGCTAGTTCAACCTACTGCTGCCTCTGTGTGACTTAATCAGTGTTCATCTCTGGGAAAGACAATGAATCAACTGTGATGTTCAACCCTGTAGAAGCTGTAACGAAATGTAAAAAACATATGTAGAAACACCTGCTGAATGACATGTACCTATTGTTATGTTGGTCAATGACTGTATTGTGTTAATGTATTGAAGATGATCACTTCATAATGTAAATGTTTTGTGCAGATTCTGTATGCTATGGCAAAAAACTTCAATAAAATAAAAACGTTGTGATCCTTAATACTTACCATTTTAAGTTTGCAAGGACCATATGTATCAAGCCTTTTGCGATTCGTTAAAGCAGAAATTCGCAGAATTTCGGCGTTTGCGAATGCAATTTGGACTAATGGTATGCATCAAGGGAATCTGCTTGAAAAATAAGGAATCGCAAAATTTGCGATTCCTTATCTTGCGATTGCATTTAAGGAATCGCAAATTTTGCGTTTCCTTAAATGCAATGTAAGAAGCCAAAAAAACCAAGCAAATTGGACTTAAGGAATCGCAAATTGGTGGTAAGTTGCGAATTCCTTTCAAAAAGCATATTTTTTCATTTTTCAAAGTGCCATGTGACGTACATACATGCCCTTAGGGCATGTATGTGCACCACATGTGCACCCATGCAGATTTCAGGGGTGCAATAGGGTGTCCTTTGGACACCCCTGCACCCTTGAAAATATTCTCAATTTGCGATTAGCAAATTGCGAATCGCAAATTTCCCCTTCATTCCTATGGGCCACCTGGCCCATAGAAATGAATGGGAAATTATTCCTTAATTGCGATTAGCAATTTTCAAATCGCAATTAAGGAATTTTAAGGAATCGCTAAAAAGAAGCAAATTTCTACATACATACCATTTTGCGATTTCTAAATAGCGATTCCTTAAAAATCGCTATTTAGAAATCGCAAAACGGGATGTTGATACATATGGCCCTTAAGGAATCGCAATTTTGCGTTTCCTTAAATGCTATGTATGAAGCTTTTCAAAATTGCGAATTCAGGTTTAGAAATCACAAATTACCACCAACTTGTAGTTGGTGGTAATTTGCGATTTATTGTAAATATGCACTATTGTGCATTTGTGAGGGTGGCATATGATGCACATACATACCCATTGGGTATGTATGTGCGCCATATGCACACACATGTAATTTTCAGGGGTGCAGCAGGGTGTCCTTGAGACACAAATACAAAAAAGAGTAACTGTGGGTCAACTGTGTGTCAGAATGTGTATGGATGACTGAGTGTGGGCTTTGGGTGTGTTAGAAAAGCACACAACAAGATATCGCACTGTATGGGAAGATATCCCTCAGTTACTCGCCCTTTGCCGCCCTTTCATCATTTGAACCACTTCCAGAGTGGAGAGTCTTAGTTGTTGCCACCTTCTATGTGAAAGGCTGTTGTTGTTAGGTTAAGGACTTAGAGGGAAGTGCTGTGTAGTAACTGAGGAGCAGTGCAAAAACGAGTTGTGAAAACCAAAAAGGGGAAAGAATGTGCTCTATAATAAAATTGAATAATGAACGCAAAAATATTTTATTCTGGTACCGTTCATTTCCAAAGCTAAAAACAGTTCAGTGCAAAGTTGCCAGTGAATAACCCTAATAGTCACTGGCCCAATGTGATGGTCGACATGTTTTTGCGGTAATTTAAAGATCACTAAGTATCTCCCGCTTCTTCAGGACCTATAACATTTGCTACTGCTCGATGGTGCGATATATAAAAGAATTTTGATACAGATATCACCTGTTCAAAACTGGGAGTCCTCCTAATTGTGCAGAGGATGTCCCAGGAAACACGTCATCAAGACACAGACAACATAAATAAAAGACACATACAAAGATAAAAACAACATTACCATGATTAGTGTAAGTCATCTCATATTGTCAACTGATTTTATGGCAATCCTAAATGACCAGCTACCAATCACTGGGTCACTTAACTCCTCTCGCTCACCTATAGGGTAAGAGGAACGTGCCACTCCTCGCCTGGCATGTGTCTTTTATTTATGTTGTCTGTGTCTTGATGATGTGTTTCCTGGGACATCCCCTGCACAATTAGTAGGACTACCAATGGTCTTCAAACTTTTTAATGCTGCATCTCCTCTCATATAAAGAAGAATCATCGGGGGGCTACTAAAATGATAAACATATTGTCCTATAAATATTCCATTAAATTGGCAGCTCTAATAATTTTTAGTAATTGAAACGCTGCAGTTATTTTCAATTATCTTTTTTTTAATGCAATCAAGAACATACATGATTGCCAGAATGCTAGTGGAAGCCTAGGCTCCCTAAAAGGGCAAACAGTGTGAACCAGAAAATGTGGTAGGGACTTTGAACATTTTTGGGGGGAACAGCTTCTCAGAGTTGTTTAGGGCCTCCCTAGGATATTTATGACATGTTGATCATTTAGGAATTTCTCGGAGGTTATAAACATTGTTAGAGCACTTAACCAAGTGTGAGACTGAGTTGATAATTTGGGAAGTATATTTTTCAGCCAAATTAACCATTTGAGTTAGTGCAATTTTTAGGCCCTAGATTCAGGTTGGTTGTTTTTCTATCCTAACACATTTTCAGCGGAATGCATAATATTATCTTCACGGAGCTCCATATCTCAGATTTACCCTTTTAGTACTAAGAACTAAGAAGTGGAATAATTACAGTGCATAGACAGGAGCCTTTATTACACTACATTACAGCACCAGCTTAAATGTATGGTAAAACACGTCAAGGCTTATTTATGAGTCACTTGCGACACTTTACGCCGCCGTTGAATCATTTTTCGTGAAGCAGCAGTGGCGTAAACAATGCACCATATGCCCCCTATTTACAAAGTGACTTGTCTAAGCAGATGCATCACTTTGAAAGGCCCTGCACCACATTATACTTGCGGCGGGTATAATGTATGCAGTGTGTGCTTACCCCTGCAAGAAAGTCTTGTAAAAGGTGCTCAGTGAAATCTATCACATTTCACTGCTCCACTTCTAGGACACCACTGCGTCAATACCGTACGCCTGCCTCATGGCAGGTGTTCGGGTGATGCAGTGCAATGTGAATAAGCCTACCTCATGCCTTTCTGGAATTGCGTCATGCTTACAACACAACTCCAGCAATGCGTGAGTTTTGCGTTGACAGATAAGTCAGGTTTCCTGACGCATCTGTCATTCCTTGCAACATGGAGCGCCGTACAGTAAATACGGTGCATCCACGTTGTCTGTCGGAAGAAGGGTGCAGTGAAAAGTGTTGCATCGCTTCTTTCACGCAGCGATGCAGCACTTTTCATTAATGAGACCCGTCAGTTTTTAGGTTTGAGATTTGACAGCAAAGCTGTCAAACAGATCTATTGCTAACAATATACATAGAGTGGGCTTTGGGTCTGCCTCTTCTAACCATTGGCTTTCTACTACCATCCTCTCTGAGTCATTGCCTTGAAACGTTTTCAATCACATCTTGGCTTAGCCCAATCGAGTTTTCATGTCTCATTTAAGGAGACTGGCTGCTTGAGCACACCCTCCCACCTCCAATACAGTTCTTGCATTGAAATAGATGAAGGGCAATAACTATAGCTCTCTCTGTCCACTCCGGCTGGTTGTAATGTGCTTACCTGCATGTGTTAACACATTACATGCAGATCTATTGGATTTGTCAATCCTTGCGCAAGTTTTGCTGATTATCAACACAACGCTGCCATTTAAAAATGTTGTCAGACTATTTAATTTCATATTACAAAATAGTAATGTGAAAGGTTCGAATAAACTCATGTCTTTTGAATAACATAACTACTGGCTAAATATACACAGGTAGTTTAATTAATGCAGATTAAAATGTGAGGTTCGTTAAATTATTTATTTTTTATTTTCAGTCGATCTTCGTTGTATTTAGTAAACTCTTTGGCAAGGTTGTATGAAATATAGCTAGACAGACTGTCCAAAGTGATTAACAGGACTTGTGTCATTGAGACATAATTTTATGACTATTCAATTGGCAAAAGATGCCTGTATACTCACATTGTGCATTACACTTTAACATCTATTGTTGAATCAGTTCTTTTAAAGGAAAGCCTCAGATATTTCAGGTATCGGGCTTCCGGTTTACAGGAATAATGACCTATTACAAGATTTCCCCTGAGAAACGCTGGATAACCTCCAGGAATTACTGTATTCCGCCCTGAATTCTCCATTTTATAACCAGGGCCACTGGAATTATGTGATTTTACGGCTGCAGTGTTTTCCACATAAATTTGTATTTGCCACACTTGACCTTAATCCACCATCTGCTGCATAATCTGCAATTTAAAAGTTATTTTATATCTAACTCACACAGATCCAAAGTTATTAAATATTGTAAAAATGTGTCAAGATGTGTTGGTGCGGAGTAGAAGGCCCTTTGCAAAGGCTAACTTTTTCCCTTATTGTTGCTTATTGCTGTAATTGGGTGTTTGTTTGACTGATACTAAAAAGTTGAAACCTTTGCCCAAACAGTGTTCACCTGTGTTAAAATGACAAAATAATGAATTAATGATTTTTCAAGATTTACTTCATTACGCTGCATATTTTGCCTTTTCTTGATGCTTAATTTAGTCAAGCCTGCAGGATAATTTGTTCCTCTCCTGCCGCATAATTCCAGTGGCCATGGTTATCCAATATGCAAACGGTGTGTTTGAAACACATGCGGGCTGTTGTATTCTTGCAAGACATGTAGGCCCAGATGCATCAAGCAAAAATACGCTCTCAAAGGGGCAGATTCTCAGAATCTGCCCCTTTGCGACCGGTATTTTTGCATTTGGGATGCATCATCCCAAATGCAAAAAATCGCAATTTAAAAAATCGCAAAATTGCAATTACTTAAATTGCTATTGCATTTAAGGAATCTCACATTGAGATTCCTTAAATGCAATGGATTAAAGTTAAAAAATTAGCGATTTCGCTAATAGGGGGCGCAAATTACCACGAAGTTGAACTTCATGGTAATTTGCAAAAACTTTGAAAAATGTATTAAAGTGCATTTTTCAAAGTTCCATTTTACACACTGACATGCCCTTAGGGCATGTGTGTGTGCAAAATGTACCCATATGCAGAATTCAGGGGTGCAACAGGGTGTCCTTTTGACACCCTGGCAACCTTGAAATTGCAATCTCAATTTGCGATTCTCTAATTGAGAATCGCAAATTGAGATTGTCTTCCCATTCATTCCTTTGGGCCTCTATGCCCATAGGAATGAATGGGGAGGTATTCCTTAATTGCGACTCACAATTTGCGAGTCACAATTAAGGAATTTTAAGAATTCGCTATTTTTTAAGCGATTTCTTCTTGCATAGCATTTTGCTATTCCTAATTAGCGAATCGTTATTTTTCGCTAATAAGGAATTGCAAAATGGATGCTCGATGCATCTGGGGGTAATTCCTTATTTCGCCAGTAAACACTTTTTTCTGGTATCTGGTGTGAACAGCAGTTCATGAATTCACATCCTGGCCAGACCAGCTCAGCCTTTTATCCGATGATAGATACCTCGAGCACCATTAAAATGGGTAATAGCAACACCGTTAATTTAGCGTGTGGGAATGTCAAAACCTGCGTCATCAGCACCACATAAATAAAATATTACCGTTTTTTCTTTTTTCGTACCCTGTTCCACCACTTCCGTTCTACGTAAAGGCTCCCACACAGGGTGGCGAAGACAAGGCCGTGGTCTCTGTCACTCCTTCCTTGGCAGGCGAGCCACAAATGTTTTCAGAGCACGCATGGACGAGCCGCATAACTGGAGGCAAAGCGTGCCATCGATTTGACATAACCCGCTTTGACATGCATCGTAGCCGCTCTCAGGCAAACAGACCGTGATTGCTCTGACCGGGTGGAAGGAGATATTTCTGGAGCTGCCCCTTGTCGCTCGTATTTTTTCAGACACAGTGTGGTTCTTAAGTGAGGCGTCTGATGGTTCTGTGGAGAGCAGGGGGTGGCTGCACGAACAACAAAGCACATTTTTAAACCCAAGCTGCTTCTTAATTTATCAATGAGGTTAACCTACGTTTTGTACCAGGGACATGAAAGCATGGATGTACGGCCCTTCATTTCTTTCAGTGTTTCCTAGTGGCCTTTCCACCCATAGAGATCAGCCTGAGCACACACCTGCATGAGAAGTAGATTACACTCACCTTTGAGTTTGCCTAAGTTTGACATGTCCATATGTTTGGTGCACTTATGTTGTAATGCCTTATGTGCCACTTTATGAGTGACACTTTATCAAGAGTAGAACAAAGCAATCATGGCTGAATAATAAGGCATTTATCAGAAATTACAAATGTGGTAATGCCTGGGTTACTAATGAGTATCTTTATAACTCCATGTCTTTCTTACTTGTCCCAATACTTACGTTTGAGTGATTTTGCCCATTAACTAGACCTTTTTCACGGCTTCCACATCTGTCTGCACTTTCTATCCTCAGGATAGAATCTATATCTGCCCTTAGCACTTCCTGTTAATCACCAAGCCTCTGATAATGGAAGCAGAGAGGGAGGGAGGCTTGTGTGTACTGGGACAAGTAAGGAATCATTGGAGTAATAAAGATTACCGGTAAAGGTCTCTTGGTATTACCTCCTCGTCTCCTTACCCGTCACATTCCGTACGTTTGAGGTCTAACCAAGCAAAGACATTCCTTCTTCATCAGCTGACAGAGCACAAGAAGACTTGAAGAGAGGTAGATTAGACTTGTATGGTCATGCTTCTCACATCCCTCGTGTTCTCTTAACAAACTTGAAGCCACAGAGATACCGCCACTCCCTGACTCCTCCCAAACTCCATTCTACTACTATGATCCCCAAAATAACCTTTTCTAGACTCATTCCTCTTCTACTCCTCCTTGCATCATCTTAAGCCTCTTTTACTATTCAGATCTCCCAAACAAGCTTCTCTAAACCATTCTCTCTGACTCTTCCCCTCCACCCCCATTTTACTTATCCCAAACCTCTTCCTACTGCTATAATCTCCCAGAAAACACTCTCTAAAGCCTACCTTTTCTATCCCTCCACTATCCCTTTCAATCCAACTAACAGACTCACATGTCCGCTGCTCAAATTAGTTTAATATTTCCCCACACTGACTCCCCACTAATCCTGTTTAGGTTCCGGAGTAGCCTGCTGCTCGCCGAAAAGTCCCTCAATGCCTCGTCAGGAGTAGTAAGCGCTATCTAAATGCCGTTACAATCAACAATACAATACAATAAACACCTAACCTCAGGGTAAACATAAAAAACAGTGTCTTAACATGACATGGATCCCAAAATAAGTTAATACCCAAACGCTAATTCAGAACCCTGTGCAACATGCAATCTACAGCGTGCAATAAGATGTAGAGGTTGCCTTGGTGCCGGCTCCACAGATGTCCCCAATACAATCTACTGCCCATTCAGCCCAAGAGGCTACTGTACCTCTCGTAGAGTGGTCCTTATTTTTTACCAAGAATCTATCTATGACAGTGCGGGTATGACCGAAAATTACAGACTTTATCAATTTTGCCTCATGGAGGAAGAGGGTTGCTCACCCTTTTTTAACTGGCCCAAAGCTGACAAAAGGCATCAAAAATATATTCGGACGATCTATTCAAACAGATCCTTAGAGCCCTCACCACATCTAGAAGATGGATGAAGGGGTCCAAATTGTTGTTGTCGGCCTCTTGGAACAAGCAGAACAATCTCCTGACCTCTATGGAAATTAGAATTGATCTTTAGGTGGAACTTTGGTTCTGAAGAAAGAACTATATAATCCTCAAAGACCTTTAAATAAGCTTCTCAACAAATGAGAGCCGCCAACTCACCCAAACGATTAGCTGTGATGATGGCTAAGAGAAAAAAGGTCTTACCGGTGAGGAACTTGTCAGACGAAGCCCAGTGGTGGTTTTAAGCTTTATGAGTAGACTTCTTTCTAGAGGCCTGTAAGGAACCTGAGATGGAGAGACATTCGCTTACTCACATAGCCCTCCCGCTAACCCTCCATATCAATCATTTTAAGTGGAAAAGGGTGTCTAGAAGAAGAAGAGGAAATGCCAGAGGGTGATGGGAATACTGTCAGAATCCATTTCTTCTCCACATGTAGGTGTCTCAGTAAGGAAAACAATGGCCTACTTGCACAAAAATGGAAGAATCAAGACAACTTCCACTGGCTCCCCTAGCAAACTTCCTAAAATCCTTGGGGTCAATCGACTGGGGGGAAGACATAGAGGAGACCAGCTAACCTGAAGCTGGTTGGAGCATTTATGCCCATTGCCAGTTGGTCGTAAAATCTGAGTCAGAAATACAGGAAGCTGACTCCTAATGCATTGCAAACAAATCTATCAAGGGTACACCCTGCTTCCAGCATATCTTTTGAAATATTAGAGGGCTGATGTATAATCACAAACGTCGGTTGTTGACTTATTTCAGATAGGACAAACTCCACTAGTTGATGTTCCCAATCGCATTTAGTATTAAAAAAAAATCTGACTTACCTGCATGTGTGGGCGACATGGTCTCGGTTTGCAATACCATGCATATTGTTCCCATCTGCTCTAGATTTAAATTCCTCTGCCATAAATTTATAGTACGCCTCTTGTTATCTACTGAGCGAAGAAAAGCGAGACCGGAGCTTCTTCATTTGCAGCATTTAACTTCCCTCAAAATTTGCTTTTGCGTCTCATGTTTCTTAGCTATAGTTTTTAGATCAAGATTTTAATCTCATTGCTGCAGGCACTATGTTTAGTACATGTGTATTGCAAGGCCTTGCCCGTTTTCTGACTATGTATTTTATGTGATGCTACTATTTTTATTCGGGTTATTGTGCAATAATTATATTGATGGTTTTATCTTATGCATTATGTGGTACTTTATTGCAGGACGTATTTTCCTTTTTTTGATGCATATGAATTCTGCCAGCTCTGTACACTTTTATGATTTTTATATAAAAATTGAATAAAGTTTATACAATTCAATTCAATAGAGGGCTGATGACAAAATACTGAGAGGTCAGAACAGACCTGCTGAGGTAGTCTTCCCGTTTGTTCAAAGATCCCTTGATGCCTATTGCTCTGAGATCTAAGAGATTTTTCGCTGCGCAGGAGCATATTTGCTGTGTAATTTGTTTAGAGATTTGGAACATGTACCAAACTGGTAATTCAAATAAGCCATGTTCCCAGGGTTGCCGGTACTGACTACTAAAGCCTTTCCCCTCACCAGGTGAGAAGGATAATGCATTGCATTCCAGACTGCTGTTAGTTCTTTCCAGTTGGAAGATTCCCCCTTCCAAACTCCCTCAAATGCCACGAGCAGTCTGATTCTCTTAGACCTGCCCCATCTCAGACTGCTGGCATCCATAGTCATTACTTTTGAATTGGGATAAGTGAAGGAAGAATCTCTGTCCAACAAAAGAAGTGTCATCCTTCAGTCATAACACTCTCAGATTGAAAAAGTGACTGGGATTAGATCCTCATCACCCTGAAGGCCAAGTAGCCGGTGACTGAAAATGTGGGATAACCCCTGGCCCAGGTGGAGTCACGCCCAAGGAACGACACTCAGATTTGCCATCTGGAAAGCAGAAAACAAGCAATTGGAATCTTTAGCTTAAAGAGAAACCACAAAGATCTTGTACAGAGAAATAATTATGATCTTACAATGTTCCCCTGAATTCGAAGCCACTATTTGACTAGAGCCTCCCACTTTGTCATTAATAGCTATACTAGGTTCCTTGGATTGTTCTTCTGAACTCTGGGAGTAACAGGAGTCCTTGATCCATATTGAAAGCGGCTCTTATGTTATCCAGTTGTTGGCTGACTTTACATTGGATTTCTTTCAACCGATACAAAATAAACTTTTGAAGTGTCTGAATGGTTAATGTCAGATCCCTCACTGATTTTCTGAGAGAAGGAGACTGACTAAGAAGATTGTCCAAATATGGATAGACTACTATCCCTGAGCATGCAAAATCCCCATAACTAGTGCCAGGAATATGGTGAAAGGCCTGGGAGAAGTCTTCGGCCTGAAAGGTAACAGCTGGAACTACCATTGGAGCCCACCAACAGCAAATCTTAAAAGTCTCTGATCAGGAGTGGTAATCTGGATGTGGAGTTAAACGTCCTGGAGACTGATCTTTGGTAAGAAATCCCCCTTAAAACTCATAGAGTGATCCTTCTTCTTGAAGTGGGTTATGGGAATGAAGTGGCTCAGGAACGTCAAATCTATGATAATCCTGAAGTTGCCTGGAGCCTTCTGGACAAGGAATACCCTCGAATAACATTCCTTATCCCTCTCCTGCAGCGAAATAGGAAATGTTACCTCCTTCTCAAAGGAGAGATGCTGTCTTGCAACATCCATCTCCTGGTTTCGAAGTCTGTACCAAACGATTCTCTGGGAACTGTGGGAGTATTTGTTTATGGTGGCCTTGAGAAATTACCTGCTGCACCCAGCAGGGCTGGACTTGCCGTAGCGGGCAACGGGCTTTTCCCCGGTGGGCCGCTAAGGTGCGGGCCGATTTTGGGCCTCTGGGGGCCGTTTTTGTTCCAGGGTCCCTGTAACAAAATCGCCGGAAACGGCCCTGGCAAACAGCTCGGCTGCTCCAAGGGGGGCCGGCCGAGCTCTTTCCCACAGCCAGTTTTGGTTCCCAGTCCGGCCCTGGCACCCACGTGTCTGAAATTAAGTCTCCCCAGATTTGCTGAAGAAGCTGAAGGTGACCTCCCCCTAGACCAGTGGGTTTGTTGGCATAGTCAAGCTTTCTGTTGCTTTGTGTTTCTCTTTCCTGCTAACTATCGCGAAGCAGGGCCAGATTGGACTCCATCAGTTTCAAAGAAGGGATCGATTTTAGTAGAAATTAACCTTCCTCCTCTTTTAGTCAGATTTCTTTTCACGTCCTTCTCAAGACTTTTGCTTTTGGCGAAAAGGGTGATAATGCTTCTGGCTCTTAAACAACTTTTTCAACAGCTCCTTTAGGTCTTCACCAAACAGTTTAGTACCCAAGAAGGAGCCTTAGGAGGTAGCTCTTTTTTGCCACTTCAACCTTTCATTTTCCAAGGTAAAAGTGATGCCTGGAAGCCACGTGCAGAAGGCATAGATGTGGCCCTTAAATTGTCAATCATGTCTGGCAAAAATGAGCGTGATTTTCCATTCATCCATCCAACCAAATGAGTAACATTGTCACCCTCCTGAATGGAAGAGAGGAGATTAGAAATTCTTTGCCAAAAACTTTGAGGCATGAACACCATGAATGCATAACCTCAATGACAGACTAAGCCCGGCTTGAACCCTCTTGAGAGCACCCTCTACCTTCTTGTCTAGTGGACCCGATAAAATAATATTCTGAGAAGGAAATGCCTACCTTTTAAATTTGCTAATAGACGGTCCACAACTAGTGACTGTGAAAGCCCAGTCTCCCTTTGCAAAGGGTAAAGATTTCCCATTCATCTGGGAACTAAACTCTATCTGGGTCCCTCCATTCTCATTTCAGAAGTTTCTGAATTGCAGGTATTTTAAGCACCTCAGGAATATAAGGTCTTTGGAATTGTTGAAACCTTTCACCACTTGTGCTAGACTTTTACTTCTCTGCAGGTAGATAAGGAATAGAGAAGAGATATGATTTTGCTGGCTTTCTATCCTTCTTCAACATGTATTTTCCTCTCAGAGTTGATGAATTACCACCATACCCTAATGCTTCTTCATCATACTCTGTCAAAGCCAAAGAGAAAGAGGATGAACGAGAAGACAAAGAAAAATGGGAACTATCTGATGAATGAGGTGAATCCTGAAGACGTGAGTTCCTTTTATGATGACCATTGTTTGCCTAAGAGAAATATTCAACCATGCCATGTAATTGTAACTTTCTCTCAATTACATGAGGAGAGCTTCAACATCTATTTCCGACCCCATGAAGATATTTCTCCAAGGCGGGAGAAGTATGGTAAGAGTTCCTCTGATATTTTCCCAAACTTATAGCTAGCCACTTTATGCTAGTGTGGAAACACTGACTGAAAAGGAAACTCCACTTGTATCCACTATGGGTCGTCAACCAAGTTGACCCAAGTTTGTCCATTGTCAAACAATGAGTTGTAAAAGAGAGGAGAACCTCTCATAGTCTTGTTAAAAAATAGTTTCAAACTACTGCTTTTAGAAAGGTTTTGATATAAACATTCACCACCACAAACATGCAGTCTAAAGAAAGAAAATCAAAAAGATCTTTAAAAAAAGGGCCCCCTACAGAGCCTCTTAAGTCAGCAGGTGGGGGGGAGTAGATGATCTGTGGTAAGAAAACTGATCCAAGGTCCCTCACCAGCTAGATGAATCTTGCTGGCCATCCTCATTCACCCTAAATAATATAATTACGGCACCAACTGCAGTGCCGCCTTGTAAGAGATCTGGATGTTGAATCAAAGCAGTGTCTTTGCAACTGCAGTTTAGAACTAAAATATGTAGCTATAAATAAGCCCAGCAAAAAAACAGACGTGGTGCTACAGCTACCATGCCACTTGCAGACAACAAAATTGTGGTACCAAAAGCCGCCATCTGGAAAATAAATACACAGTACCCCAGCAACCATAAGATGAAGAGGCAATCACTATCATGGGCGTAGCTTAGTCACTAAGCACCAGATGTACGACCATTACATTTTGCGACTCCCAAATTGTGTTGCTTGGCGACTCGCAATTTGCGACTCATAAAATGCAATTTACAACAGTGTCTCAGACATGTTAGCGATTCCTAATGGGGTCGCAAATTGCCTGCCTCATTAATATTCATTAGGCAGATGCTATTTGCGACCCCATTAGGAATGGCCAGCACTCACAGGGATGGTGGACTGTTGGGGTCAGCAGACCACCATGTCTGTGACTGATTTTTTGATAAGTAGTTTTTTTTTAAATGCAGCCCATTTTCCTTAAAGGAAAACGGGCTGCATTTAAAAAAATGAAAAATGAAATGTTTCTATTTTATTTTCTAAGAGCAGGCAGTGGTCCCTGGGACCACTGGCTGCTCCTAAAAATATCTTCACACACACTCACAAAGGGGAAGGTGTCCCCTTCCAGTTTGAGAGTGGTTACCACCTACTTGAAGTAGGTGGTAATCTGCGAGTGTTTTGCAGCCGCAAATTCGGTAGCAAAACAAATGGTACATTCCATTGTGGCTCGCTATTAGGAAAGGATGCCCCTTCCTAATAACGAGTTTCACAAACACTATTTTGCGAGTCACTGGCTTGCAAAATAGCGTTTGTATATTCCAGGACCCTTTTTTGCAGTTGCAAACGGCCCATTTGCCCATTGGCCCTAAGATTGAAGGTTGTGTGAGCTTCATATTTCCCAACAGTCATGCTGGCATATCATATTAAAATATATTATATGAGAAACAGGGAGTGAAGGGGGCTGAAGAGAAAGGGGAGAGGGAGAGGTGTGTGGAGTAAAGAGAGTGTCTGTCTTTTTTTATCTGTGTCTGTACAAATACCAGGTGAAATCCGACAGACACCTCACCTCACCATATCTGACTGAAAGCACCTGTACCCAACTAATTACTAGATAATACATTTACTAGGGGGGGTGTAACACCCCAAACACCAGGAGCTATGCCCTTGTGCACTGTCCAAAGCCCTGCAACGGATGTAAATGGCAGATGTACCAATTGTGGCACTGACAGCAGTTGCACTCAGAATGTTAAGAACACTTGCAACATTAATTGCCAAATTACCTGAACACTGCTCTCTTACAAAGTACACGGGGGGAGGAAAAAAAACAGGATGTGCTAAGGGGGAGTGAGGGATTTTATGGGTAAATATTTTCATGAGGATAGAATCGAAAGACAACTTTCAAAGTAGTGAATGAGGTACAATGAATGAGCATAGTCAATCAAATGTAAGGAATAAGGAGGTAATTTAATGATTTAGAAATTACCATAAAACATTCTAGAGTATAAAGTGATCTTTGCTAAAGAGCCAGAACTGGTCGAAGAAGTCAGCCATGCAAGACTCAGGACCACTTGACAACCATGTCTTGGTCTTGTCTCTTCCTCATGACACCCCTGTCCAGAGAAGAAGAGGCACAGAATATCATATGTTACACATTGTTCAGTTTAGTGTGTTGTTTCAAAATATGTGCACTGCCAATATTGACTTCTCATAAACGTAATCTGATAATGTTAATAGGCCTACTGAAGTAAAGTAAAACTACAATTCTCCTAGTCTAGATTCCCAGAATGCATAATATGTTGAATTAATGCTCAGCCCTAAACCAGAATTTTTTACAATGCTGTCACTGGGTAACTCATTATTGATAGCGTGAAGCACTGTATAAATGCTATAATGCAGTAACAATAACGTTCTTGTGCTGAAGTGGTTGAAAGGCAGAGTAGGACTTTCCAGGATTTTATCCTGTGACCTCCAGGTGATGGACAGGTTGGGCACTGGTGGCTCAAACGATTGTGCTAGCTCATCTAAACATCAAGTAATCACATTGCACCTCAAAAAGAATACCAACAGCTCACACCTCACTCAAACAACTAACATTTCTACCGATCTCCATGAAACAGAAACTCCAGCATTAAGAAGACTAAATGCAACGAGTCAGCAGGAATGATTTGAAGCACATGACTTCAGTTCTACTGACAATTACCCTAGATTTAATTATTTAATTGACATCCATTTCAGCTTGGGTCTTCTGTGGTGTTCTGTGTTTGAATCAAGGCCACTGCACTGTTTCATAAATCTTCTGTGTTTTTTTCTTTTCCCATTGGTTTCATAGCTGTACCTTATTCTTGAAACATCCTAATCCTTTGCTCTCTATGCTTTCTCATGTCTCCTTTCCATTATTTTTGGTGTGTTGCATCTCGTTTTGAGATCTCTATTGCCTCCTTCATCTCTACTGTCGCTCTTATTCTTATTCTCACCCGCCTTCTTGCTCGAGCATCTCGCTAAAAGGCACAATTACAGAGATTCAACTTTGCATGATGTCTGTTTCTAGCTTCTTTTTTACCACCTCAATCCAACTTGTGTACCACTGTTTCTCCTTCGAGAAACTTTTCTGTCTGCAAATCTATTCTTCCCGACTTTCTTCTACTCCCCATTCTCTCCTGCAACCTCTCCTCTCTGATGTTACGTTTAGCTTTCTCCTCTTCTCCAAGTGTCTCTGGCTCTTCCTCCACCAATGTGCATCTACTTCCATGTTCTTCTGTGCAGCACATACCATCTGTCTTCTCCTCTATTGTATTTTAACTTTTTGCTGTCCACTGACCATTTTTAGGTCTGTCCTAGACAGCGTTTGCGCCGTGTCTTCAAGATATGCTGTATTCAGGATATGGGCATGAAGCCCCACCCACTTTTCACCCATCTTTTTAATTGCCTCCTGTCACTGTCCTATGTAAATGGAGGCTTTTCATGGTCAATAGGCTTAGTAGTCTCTCCATAGTACCACCTTTTCTCTTCCTGTTAAATGTGTTATTAGTCGGTATGTTTTAATTAAAGCCTTGGAGTACTATGTTCTTAAATTGCTTTTTACTGCCTGCTGTTGTAGGAAGGACACGCTTTCCCACAAGTTTTTTAAATTTGTATGTAACCAGTGCAGCTCGCCTCAGCTGGAATAATGGCTGCAGCGCCTTTATTTGTTTGTTGTCGAACTTGGCCACATGCCTTTTTAGGTCGAGGTACTATCCGGTCTGCCGAAGGCAGAACCGGGAGTACCGAGATTTATTGTTTCTTATTGTGGACTATTTGTCCCGCCTCTGTTTTTGCCTCTCTCCCATTGGCTGGATTCCTAAACGGAGGCCAGCCATTGGAGGAGAGAGCTGTCCCTCCGAATAGGCTCCATCCTTTTCGGATTTGGAGATGTGTTCGGTGTTCTTCTTTCGACTTTAAGGCCACACCCATTCAGAAAACACCAAACATGCCCCCAACCTGAAAAATTTGGAACGTTGTGTCCGCCATTATTTGTTTTGTCTTCCCATGAGGATCGTCTCGCTTTCTCCGTGATGCAAGGACCGGCAGGTAAGCCATATTGTTTTTTTGCTTACATTCTCTCTTTTTTTGTGTTTGCTTTCTGTGTTTCCCTGAGCATAGCAGTGACCGTGGGGGTTTATGTTTTGGGAGTAATGTGGCCGTTCTTGTAGGTCGATGTTTCCACGCTGGGTACGAGTGTCCATGGTGTTGGCAAGCGGCTAGCCGAGTCGCATCGGAACCCGTGATTTTTAGCACCGAGTCCGGGGGGACTCGGTAGGCACTATTGTCCGGTGTTGGACAGCTAGGGTGGAGGTCAGAGCAATTGTGCCCCTGGCGGCGCCATTACTCTTTGTCCAGCTTGTCATGCGACTATTACGGGTTTGCGGGGGCCAGAAAGAAGTTGTTTTCAGGACGATGGAGCAGCACGGGCCGGGAGCATGCAGATCTTAGGTGGGGTTTTGTGCGGCTCCTGCGGAACTGTGGTTCCGCCCGGTCCTTTTTGCGGCATGTCTGCTTGATGTGCCCGGGAGGCAGCTCTCCCTGCAGCGTCTGGTTCCTGGGGGCCTACCGTCAAGGAGCCGCATCTTGCGAGCGGTCTGCCCTTTGTCGCGTATGGAGAGGATGCATTCACTCGCCTATAGGGCAAACGCAGTTTGGTTACAAGCGCATCCACATTCCGTGATCTGTCATATCACTTGCGATTGTGTTACTGCATTAAGTATCCTGCGCTCTTTATTTTCCGGTTGCTTTGCTTTACGATATAGGACTTGGGCTCTTTCCACCAGCAGCACCGGTAGGAGGGGCTCGGGATGTCATGCTGCGCAGGCAGGGAGATACGTCAGGCGATTTCATGGTTCTTTCCGTACTCGATTACGGGGTAACTTTGGTAGCCACTATGCGCCTAGGAGATGGCGGAGAACAGCTGGATTATTGGGCTGGACACTAATCAGGGCAGCCATTTTGAGTACCAACCTTCCCGATCCCCTCCATTTGCCAGAAGGGCTGTGGGAGCGGTTGCGCCAGGTCACCAGATATCCCACTCCGCCCCGACTAGGGTATGCTTTCAAGGTGACCCTGGTGTAACGGGGCAAGCGCCTAAGGCGACCCTGGTACGGGTTTCTCATCGGCTAAATTTACGACAATTCGTAATCCTAAAACTGGGTGGTGGACAAAGTTATCGCCACCTGGTTTATTCCCTCCTTTATTCCCTCCTTATTCCGTCAGTGTTACGAGGGGATGTAGCTCAGTGGTAGAGCGCATGCTTTGCATTTATAGGCTTCGGTACACGGAGGACCGAGGGACGGATGCGTCAGGGACGGGGCGCATGTAATTATTGGCCGTTCAGTGGTAATGGCAGAGGTGTTTTGCCACAGAACTTCGCATACCTGCTAACTTCCGGTTGGCTCAATTTTTACCATTGCTATGCGCGCCCAATCGGGCAGTTCAAAACTGTAGGTCTTATTCCAGTCAGGCTGTGACGTAGGTGAGCTAGATAGGCCGTTATATCCCTCTCTATCACTACATCACTCTATTTCTATCTCACTCTCACTACCTCACTATATCACCACACACTCTCAAAAAATAACTACATCACTCTCTCACTACCTCACAACTTCACTCTCTCTTTCTAAATTACTAATTCACTCTATCTCACTACCTCACTCTCAAATACACTAAGTCACTTACACTCTCTCTTTCACTACCTCACTATCTCACTACATCACTCTGTTTCTATCTTAATACCTCACAACATCACTAACACTCACTACTTCACTCTCTCTTTCAATACATCAATCTTTCACTATCTCACTACCTCCCAACATCACTCTCCATCACTACCTCACTCTCTATCTACCTCACTCTCTCACTACATCACTCACTCTCTATTTAAACACCTCTCTATCTCGCTACCTCACTCTCTCTCTGCTAATGCAATATGTCTAATGCAATATGTAACACATATGCAAACACTTAAGCTATTGACAATAGAAATGACAATAACATTTACTTAGGGATAAAAAAAAATGTTATAATAATAAGCAATGCCAATAGCTCTACCTATAATATTGCCGAGACCATTGCATTGTAAATGCTTGTTTTCTATTTCTTTACTTTTGTTAAAATGGTGACACCCGCTCTTTAGCTTTAAACATCTTAAGCTAAAGTGCGGGTGCACCTGTAGAAGGCCACTAGGGATCCTTCCAGGTGGTGTGTGGTTGGTGACGCCATCAGAGTACTGCATGTATTCAGAATATCAATCTTGGGCTTGTAAGCATTTTTCTTTCCGTGCATGAAAAGGGTGCAGTTTTCTCACTCTAAACCTAATCTACTTTATTTAGTAAATTGGATTAAGCGTGAGAAACCTTGGGTGGTTGCATGGGAACGCCCATGCTCCATCCTTGGCATGCCCCATGGCTTAAAGTAATGCAAAGCGGCGCTATGCGCTGCTTCAAGTTACGTTTCCCTTAATAGATTTTTCAGCGATTTGCATCACTTTTATGACACAAACACAGCGCAAAATCTTAGTAAATCTACCCCAAAGTCTCTGGGTGGAAAATGGGGCAAAACATACAGCAGGCTACACAATAAATCCAATTCCCACTTGGTATTCCCAAGAAAATTTATATTTCATGTTATTACCTGTGTGGTCTGCATTGAGTACATCAGCCTCTATGGGGTGAGAGAGGACTCCTATCTTCTGACAAAGCAGGGCTCACCTCAAATCCGGCATTCAAAGGGCCATCAGCAGTGTCATAACAATAGCCCCCACAAAAATTGCAGTACGGAGGGGCGAGCTTCAGGGCTCCCCTCCCCCAAACCACCCCCGCCCCCCGCATTGTGCACTGGCAGCATCTGAGAGCTCCAGGCTGGGTCCGTAGCATGGGTGGCCCTTTCCATGTACTTTGCGGGGGGCCCTCATGTTCTGTTACCCCACTGGGCATCAGCACTCTCTTTGGTCGGTTTCATTCTGTCTGGGAGTGACCTGGAGCTAAACACCTTGATGTCACTTCCGTGAAGTTACAAATAAATTCAGCTTGTCAGTCACTTCACAAGATATACTATGAGTGGGGCAGATTTTTTTGTTTTCTAACTTTCTTATTTATTTGGAGTTTTATATAGCGCTTACAAGACCCAGGGGTATCAGAGCGCTTTACAGCATACATGAATAGAAACATAAACATTAGAATACAGTGACCACTGTACCACTGGGTGGCGCCAGAGTGCAATTCGAGAGGGTGAGAGCTTCACGGAGGAGTAGAGGTGCGGTCTGGAAGCTGTGGCGGTGGCGGCGTTCTACCGGGGGCTGAAGCTGATCTGAGAGCCGTTCCCAGGACACTACCTAGCCGCCACCAAGCTGCCACCAAGCTGTAAGCTGTAAAATGAGCCAAGTGAAAGGCAGAGTGAGGCGGCCGCAGAGGTGCGGCGTCGTAGCGCTACCGACACCAAGCACCAAGCAGAGGGGCTTTGCAATGTGTGCACTCGTGGTGGCATCTTGAGGCACAGTGGGGTGTTGTGAACCTTGACCCGCATTTCGGAGCTGCGCTGGGAGAGCAGGTGAGAGCAGGTGAGAGACGCTCTCGGTACACGCAGTGCAGTGTCTCCGGAATTTTGAACTTGATGTTTATAACCTCAAACACTTATAGAGGTATTTGACGAACTGTTCATGGAGCAATAACATTAAGAGCATTTTCAGCTCTTCTCTTGTTTGTTCATTTTTTGTTTATTTTGGGGCTCTGCATTACACTGACTGTCCCTAGAGCTGTTGAGAGGCTCGGATTGTTCTGGGATAAATGCGAAGGAAGCAAGAAGTACTGATCCCAAATGCTAATCTGGACTGTGTTGGAGCCATGCTACTGAGCAGAAAGAGACTGCATTTGTGAGATAAACTAGACTCCCCGCACTGCTCTTTTACTCTATTGCTTTGCCTCTACTAAAGACTGGTTATCCCGCAATCACTGCAACGTGGTTTTCCTGTCGGCAGCTGCGCCAGATCCTCCTAGTGTTGTGCCTAGTGCGGTGTACAAAGTGGCTATACGGCAGGGGAGCGAAGGGTGCAGAAGGGTTTGGGAGGGCGTGTGGACTGCGTGCGGACTGCGCAGTCTGTACCACCAGGCTTGAGTTACCTTGTGAGCACTTTGCAGTAAGGGGTTTTGTTAATACTTGTATTGCCTGGGCAAGGGAGACACCTAAGGTCCAAGAAATAATAAAGCCGAAGAGTAAGACAAAGTAAAAGATCAAGATAAAAAATAAAGACAAGTCAATAAAAACCTTTTTGCTGGTTATATCATGAGGTCTGGGAAAGTGAGGAAGGCTCCAGGGGATAAGACTCTAGCTATACGAGGCACTCGCAAACGAAAAAGACTGGAAGAACAGAATGCCAATAAAGCAAAAAGTCTTATACAAAATCCACTGATCTCACCAATCGCCTCACTGTTTGAAAAATCAATCCAAAACAAAATGTCATCATGCGCTCGATTCCAGTACTTGAAAGACCCCGGGGATGTGGTGTTTTCATCAACGGAAGGAGTCCAGGGCCTTTTAACACCGATAGAGCCCACAACTGAGACCCAGTATAGGGTTACTCCAACCAAAGCCTCCTCAAACTTTTTTGTGACTCCTAATAATCCATCGAGTGATATAAGTAAACATACTGTTCAGAAGGAGAGTTTATGTAATAAGGAAAAATCAACAGGAGTTTGGGAAAAAAATCATGAAGTCACAATAGTAGCATTGGTTCACAATTCCCCGTTGATCAAACCAAAGACATCCTTAAACCTGCAGTCCCCAGAGTCAAACTCTTCCGGATTTAACAGAGCCTACAGCTTTTGGGGAAGCCTACAGCACCTACAGCGCGGGTTCAACGGAAGTGGCCTGTTCTAGTTACAAAACAAGCTCATTGTCAGACAAGGACGACTGGAAGGACATGTCGGTTGGGTCCTTCCCAGGAAAAGGGGAGTCAGAGGGGGGAGGAATAACCGAGAGTGTCACGGAGGTCAATCATCCGGCAGACGAGGGGTACATGGAACATCTACAGAGACCAATGGGTGCCAGGGAGTCTGAGACTTTATCATCAACGAATAATACATATCACATAAACCACAAAGATCCAACTAAGGAAGAACCCATGACTAAATCGCAAATGGACTCGGCCTTTGTGAATTTGGTTGCCCCTCTTCTAAAAATCTTGCAAACATCAGTAACAACTATGACAATGCAATCAGATAAATTGGACATCCAAATCGATCTAATGAGCATAATTGCAACCAATATTGCCGGGATAAATACAAAGCTGGACAACTTAAATAGCCTAATATCAAGAGCTCAAGACCACACGTATCAGGTACAATCCTCCTGTTCCTGTGGCCCCGTTTTGGACAAACTGCATACTCTCCCAGTCATCTTAGAACAGATTTTAACCCTAAACCAAAGATTAATTAATGCAGACGAGACGCAGGTTGGTAGGACCAGTGCCAAGCCTGAGAGAAACTTACAGGTCGATGAAAAGACTACAAAAGTGACCAGTACCAATGAGGTTAATATGGCTCTGGCTAAGACTAATACAGGTGATGTCATTGACATAATAGTTGAGAACGACGCCGGAAATAATGAGACCACAAAGCCAACGGTAACCAAGAGACAAAGGAAAAAAGAGAGGAAAGCCAGAAATAAGAAAAGTGGGGTTATTCCAATCAAGGATAGTGGATTATATCCAATCTTTTCGAATTTGAACTAATGTTTGCCAAATTCAACTGGTAAATCTGAAAACTACACTGAGTTAATAGCAAGTAATGAAACAGCTAAAGGAGGTAAATCAGTGTCAAAAAATGCTGATAAAAACCTCCAGAAATCCGACACACTTACTAATTCTAAATCTGTGGGAAAAATACAGCAAACCGAGACGGTTGGCATAAATCATCAACCCATTTTTACACATAAAAGAGGATGCAAATATAACGATAATCAGAGCACGCAGCAAGAAGCAAATTACAACATCAACCATACTGAAGTCATGGTTCCAGGTTCGGATAAGGATGCCAAGAGGGGTCATTTACAACCTTGTGGGAGTATAGTGGAAATAAAATCAATAATACCACAGGTGGATGTTCAGCCAATAGAAAAAAATACTGTCCCTGAATGTCTAACTAACCTCGCACAAATGTTAAACCATAGTGATGAGGGTCTAAAGGGAATTCCAGCTCCATCGACACAACCAACAACGGACAGGGCAATCATAATCAGAGAGGGTCCATCCAATTACAAAAGTTATGGATTGAATGTAGACCCAAGCTCCCCGTCGCAGAGACCAATAAGACAGGGCGTAAAGAACTTAGAGGTTGGTCAGGCAAATACGGAATCAGTCATCCCGCCAAGGCCGCTTAATCACAATGCCGGTGTTGAGCTGAATAAAGTAATTTGGTCACCAGAGTATAAGGCCCAGGGAACACATGACATACTAAATAGAAGTAATATTCTGAAGTTACTGACAGAATTTGATGACCTAAAGGAAATCAACACGGCAGATCTTGAGCAGGTACAATTTTTTTAAGGCCCTAATGAAACATAAGCAGAACATACTCTGACAACCTGGAAATCAACGGATATAGCAGAAGCAATCATGAGGAAAGTGGACATCTTTCAATTGTGGGGTATTAAAATATCTTATCAAATTTCCCCTCGATACCCACCGCCATTGAAGAGGTTGTGCGGAGTTAAAGTTACTAGGAAAATTGACGATACACATGTCAATCAAAAGAAACCAGTTTATTCAATTCTATTTAATGCAAAGGGTAGAAGCGAACCACCACCATTACATGAAGAACTAAAACGGGCAAATGACGAATCACAGAGTACACTAGACAATTGGAAATGGCTCCCTGGTATGCTAAATGCAAAAAAGCAGGTGTGACCGTTCAAAACTAAACAGAAACAAGACTCTAACAAGGATATACATCTAGTTTCTTGGAATATTGCAGGTGCTAAGAGACTGCTGGAAGGGGGGCTTCCTCTGAAAGAATGGCATGGTTGCGATATAATTGCGCTACAGGAAACCTGGCTCCAAGAACATATAGCACTTGCTGGGTTCATTCATTATAATGTAGCAGCAGAAAAATGTAAAATCTATGGCCGTGCAATTGGTGGCCTTTCTGTATACGTATCCTCATCACTAAAAATTAATTCAGTACAATTACAATCACCGGATCCCAGTATTCAGTTAATCAAATTAACAGATCAAAGCAATAACTGTAACAAACCAACAATACTGGTTAATTATTACACACAACCAAAAATCAAGGCGAAAAAGCTAAAGAATGAGACATTGTGCAAAGTCATAACGGATCTATGGTCTACTTATCCACTTTCCAACCTCATACTAACGGGTGACTTTAATTCCAACCTGATTTTAACACCTATAGACGATGATAAACTACTATCTGATAATATCTAATGGGGAGTCCCCCAACAGTGGCAAGGAGGTGCTGGTCCACGTAAAGACAGTCTAGCAATCCAATTAGTGACTGAATTGGAGTTTCTGGGATTGAGAGTATTGAACGGGAGATACTCCGAAGATCAACCTCCCAGGAAAACATACTATGGCCCTCATTCCCAAAACACGTTGGACTTTACAATGGTTAGTCTGTCATTAATCCCCTTGGTGATCAATTTTAAAATAGAGTTTACCCTGTTGAGCGACCATGCATTGCAACATAGCTATTTCAACTTGAATAAGGAAAGATTGCAACCGTCACACTTACCAGAAGGACAGTTAAGTACTGCTAATTTGAAACGGATAAACTGGTCTAACACAAATGATCACGAATGGTTCACTACAATGAAGGACACACTGATTGAGATAAGGAGTTCCCCAATGAACGCTATCCAAAAATGGTCTCTTTTTCTGCAAAAATTAAAATCAAAGATGAAGCCGCCTATTATGAAACCTGATCCTGATGGACCAGGGAAAAAACTCCCGAAAGAACTACAAGACCTGCGAAGACAGATTAGAAAAACTCAAAGGAAGCTACAATCGGCAAATCATGGTCCAAGCCAATGGGCCATTTTTAGGGCTCACAGAAAAGAATACAAAAACATGATCTGGGAATATAAAAGATCAACAAATGACAGCTTTTGGTTAAAACTAATCTATAGCTCAAAACTACAGAATTCTAATATTTTCTGGCAAACAATAAACCAACTAACAAGACCTTGTAACGTCCTGAGTTCTAATGTGCAGGAATCGGAGTGGGCAGCATTTCTGGCATCTAAATTTTCGGTCTCTCCGAAAAAAACACAAAGTAGTGACCCATGCACTAAAAATCAAAATAAACTGTGTTATGTAGAAGAAAAAGAAGGTAAATCGTTGTTTAGAGACCATAGCGATTTAATAAAATCGACCCCTAAGAATAATCCATATACGGCGGAAGAAGTAATTAAAAGAATCAAAAAAGGAAAAACAAGTGGGGCGCCAGGCCCGAATGGCATCCCACAAGCGGCGTATAAATATGCTCCGGAATTCTGGGGACCTTGCCTGGGGGAACTGTTCTCAGACGTACAGAACATGAACCAAGTACCAGAGAGTTGGAAAGGATCAATATTTACGCCGATTTATAAAGGTGGGGACAGATCCTTAGCAAACAACTATCGTTTGATAGCATTGCAGGACATCGAGGCAAAATATTTTGCTTCTCTACTCTTGGATGATTTGGTCGCATGGTCTAGTGAGAAAGAACTGATTCCCCTAAATCAAACGGGGTTCAGAAAAGGGATCGGAACAACAGCAAATATCCTATCCATAACTATGATCGCGGAGAAGTGCATGAGTAGAAAACAGGATCTGAACATGTGTTTTATAGATCTTCAGGCGGCCTTCGACAGTGTGGATCGTAATCTGCTGTGGGCGAAATTGAGATCATGGGCAATTCCTGAGTGTATCCTAAAAGGTTTGTTGCTATTTTATTCTGAAACTTGGTCTCAAGTAAAAATTGGAGATGGATCACGACTGTCGAGAAAAGTTCCAACAACCATCGGCCTCAAACAGGGGTGTGTTCTTGCGCCGCACTTATTTAACCTCTTTATCTCAGATCTCTCTGCGAAATTGAACCACTGCAATGCCCACCCACCAAAACTTGGCGATTTACAGCTCACGCATTTGGCTTATGCAGACGACATTGTCCTCCTGAGCCTAACAAAGGTGGGGTTAACCAGATTAGTAACGGAACTGTCGGACTTCTTGATGGCAAACAAGTTGTCATTAAACATTTCAAAAACTAAAACCATGTTGATTACTAATCGCCGTGGATTGCATCATGATATATGGTTAAAAAGAAAACCTCTAGAGAAAGTCTCAGTTTACAAATATCTGAGATTCTATATAGATGACAAACTTAACCTAAAAAAACAGAAGAACTATCTGACACAAAGAGCGGGTGCTCTGATATCTGGACTAAGTACTTTGGCAAAAAAATTGGAAGGGCCATCACTCAAACCCCTTCTAACCGTAATGGCAAACAAAATTCTCCCAACCCCGACCTATGCAAGTGTGGCAATGCACGGAAAGGATGCCGACCTACTAAACATCCTGACAACTAAAATATACAAAAAAGTATTACGTCTCCCACGCACGACATCACCAGCGCAATTGCGACTTGAATTTGGACTAAAAAACGAAATCCCGGGGAGACAATACTCGTATATTAAGGTCTGGTACCAGATCAAGCAAAAAGCAAGTAATAACAATCTGAATACCTACCTATGGCAAGAGTTTAAATCCCAAAAGAATTCCAAAGCAAATCAATTTCTCATGCAAGCTTTGGAGACAACTTGCTCAAAAACCCTATGGCATAATAATCTGTCATTTTTTTGTCCTAAAACAGACCCTAAATAAAGTGGCCAAACTTCATTCGTTAATCTTGGACAAAGACATGTTCTCCCATCGTTCGCATTCATGGGCTGTGATAAATGGCTATAAGACATTGACAGCTGCAAAATACCTGGAAACAACTTATTCTATTTTTATTAAGAAAAAGCTGATGGCGTTGAGACTTGGGGACTTTCCCACACGAGCAAATGAACCTGCCTGGAAACTGCTTGACGACGTTTCTTGTCGACTGTGTGGTAGCCCTAAAGAGGATCTAATACACATAATTTGTCACTGTAAGATGCTATCCAAGGAACGGTCACACCTAAAGGAAAGTTATCGGTCCATGAAACTACGAACATGTAGATCAGCCATTATTGGAAGCCTGGATACTACTGCTCCAAGAATACACTGCAAGCTGGTGAAGTTCTTGTAGGCATTTGAGAAACGTATAAAAACAATATGAACAATTAATGCTTTGAAATTTTTTTAACATTGGTACTTTTTTTTTTTAGCGACAAATTTATAAATTTTATAACTATGTGTGACATTCATCAAATTGTTATGGTTTTAATTAACTAAACAATAAAGTTTAAATTTCAAAAATTTCAGTGAGTAGCATCTAGAGTTCTTGAGGTCAGAAATATCGAGGTCATTGGCCAGATGAACCGAGATAACGGTGAAGAGAAATATCTTATGCAAGATATATCTAAGCACTGTAATATTGTCAGATGCATATGCCTATATGTGTAATTACGCTAATGCCATTTTTGTAACATTTACTAAAAAGTCTTTAATACTGACCAAAGCAACCTTTTTAGCACCCTTAGAATAACAAAAGATTTAAAAAATTTAAGTTTCTAAACGTATGCTTTGCAGTTTCCATGCAGCTCCATGATGCAAGTTCATAATTCACTGAGCTGTAGTACACATATTGTACTGTATGTCCTGCAGAAGAGAGGATTTCAGAAGTAACCCTCTGAGCAATCAACATGAACTACAAAGCTGTGACCTGCCTCATACAAGTTGTGGTTTGCAGCAGGCACATTACGCCTTATGGTATTTTTATGGTTACTCAAACTGTAATTAAACTTCATTCAAGTCTTTCCAGCAAGAGCATTACCATCAGAATAACATTGCTGAGGGGCTAATGATATCTGCAGCAGGTGTCTTAGCCCTATATGTTATTTCAAAATGTGGCCTGTTTGCTACAATTAAGTAATCTAGAACAGATTTTCAGTCGCAATTGTTCTTGTTGCCAATTTCATTGGGACAGAGTTTTCATTTATTTTTTTCATAATTTACTGTCAGATTTTACCCCCGTGACTCAACCTGTCCTAATTCCCCCCCTTTTTGTTCGCCACCCTTTCACCCCCAATTTGTGTATCCAGGAACGTTATTTTTATTTTCACCAGCGGGAAAGGAGTAAATCCACTCTAAATTTGTGCTAACGATTACATATTAGAAATTATTTTCTTTGAATTAAATTTCGAAGCAAAAGTTGTGCAGGACTAGTTTCCAGTCTAGACCTGAATTTATAGAGAGAAGCATGTATAAGACAATAATGCTCTACACTGAATACAAATTAATTGTGACCACATTTATGTCCTTCTACTGAGTGACTTCCTCCTGAGGTGAAAGGTTAAACTAATTAGACATAAATGAACCACAGCTGTAAAGAATTTTGCCTTTGAAAGAAAATGCTCACACATAATTGTGTAACAGTTCATAGCTCAGACATGCTTCCAAAGTGACACTTCCGGATCCCACCTGGAACGCGTAGTGTACACATGGTTCTCAAAGAATGGGATATAAGTTATTTGTGTGTGATGTTTACAGTACAACATCCTTGTTTTGTCATTGGGATAGGTGACATATGCTCCAGCTGAAAATTAGTGACTGAATTGAAGCCATATGCAATGAATGTCCCATCAAAAAAAGCTCCAAGCACAATATATGACATTATGTGCGCTTTGCAAAAAGCCAGGGAAGCTGGATAACGCCATTCGGAATCAAAAGTTTTTGATCAATGGTATTTATGAATAGGCCTAGATTAAATTAAATTACACACGCGTAATTCGCATACTTTTGGGAGTTTTGAATTACTCTTGTTCTGCGAAATTCCCCAAATTACGCCACGTCGTGTAATTACCTGCATTTACAGCAACATCATGGCACAAGTGCACAGGAACAATAAGAATAACCAGAACATGGGCAACTGTTGTTCTTAGAATTTGAATTTCCGGCTCAATGTTTGTCACAAAATGTGTCCCTGTGTCTAAAATGAACACGCCAATGCACTAACTGCCAAATTTGTATTTTGTATAATTAAGCATAATTTGGTGTTTTTTTCCCTGAAATTTCATCTATTTATGCAAATTTTGCACGGTTGGTTTTATAACGTTGGCTGAAGACAAGTTAAAGGAAGTAGATTGGTCTTCTTTGCCCTCTGTGCTACACCAAATGTAGCCATCATTATCAATATGGTTGGGTTGCTTTAAGTAAATGGCCCTGTGTTAATTAAGATTATAGCTGCAAAAACAAAAATAGATGTATGCCTGTAGTGGGAAACTCTGAGGCAAATCTGGCCACATTGGCTGAAATGTAAACTCCTATATATACACACCCTACCCCAAAGCTACTGTTGCATATGTCAGTCAGGAATTTCAGAAATAGTGTACATTTTATGTTAAAAGTGAATGCATATTTTTCTACATTTTGGAATTGCTGTGTTTGTCAAAAATCTATGAACGGATTTATGACTTTTCATCAAACAGACATAGGCAGCTCTTTATAAAGCACGTCTGGATTGGTTGTAATTGCATCTGTGACATTTTCACTCTAGGTGCTACAGTCTGCAGTTGTGACAAGCTAAAGGCATGGTGGATCTAACCCTCTATAGGTTATTACACCCTGTTTATTTCCATATATCATTTAAGACATGCATTGCTTTAAAAGGGAAACAATAAGTGCAGGTACTCACCAAACTTAATGGAGGGGGGCGGGGATTGGGGTGGAGCTAAGGGCGTAGTTAGTAGACAAGCATTTCATGTTTGCTTTCTTGGTGTGCAACAGTGCACAATAATACAGCAACAGTTCTGCCATTGGTAGAGTATTCTTTTTTGTCAATGTATGCACAAAAGGGTAAATTTAAAATGATATTTCAAATTTCATGTGTTCAGTTTACACATGACAGATATTTTTATACTCACATTATATACAATTATTAATATTGTGAACAATATTTGAAAGAAACTTGCATAATGATAAAGTAGGACCCATTTCTAGTTAGGAGATTGGCAGATCTTACAAGCAACTGATAAATTGCCTCAGGGTAAGTAAGTATAAGGAATGAGAGACTGCCAACCGAACCAACCCCGGAGTTCCACGCAGGGAATACCATAAGCCCCCACATTCACATTCCAGTCCCAACACACAACCCTTCTGTTGGACTTGGCCCTTTTTGGCTAAAGTTCCCTAAACTGTTTGCATTCTCCGGCCCCTAGACCTTTTTTTCTGACATGGTGTTGCCAACTTAGGTGCTTTGGGCACTTTGCTACTGCTGATCAGTGTCAAAGTGCAAGTACTCCCTGTGTAAAGAGTAATGGTAATGTGTTGTTCATGATTGGTATGTTTGCCTTACTAGTAACGTCCCTAGTAAAGTGCACTATGTGTGCCAGGGCTAGTAATGCAAATGCTACTATTGGACCTGCAGCACTTATTGTGCCAACCACACAAGTAGCCCTAAAGAGAGAACTCAGGCCTTCCACTGCAGTGCCTGTGCGCAGTTTGTTAAACTGCCTTGTTGTCCTGACATGTGCACCCACTTGCCAGCCCTTGGCCTTCCCTTTTTATGCACGTCAGACACCCCTATGGTAGGCCCAAGGTATCCCCCTGGGCAGGGTGCAGTGTATGTGAAAGGTAGGACATGTAATAAGGTGTGTACCATGCCCTGACAGGGAAAACCAGCCAAATTTGTTTTTCACTGTCACAACGCCATCTTGCCCATAGGACAGAATGGGGAATGCTGTGTAATATGTTTCAAGCTTATCTTCCCATAGGCGTAAGATGGAAAGGTGAAGTTTAGTATGCCTGAACTCACAATTTAATAACACATCTTTTTGAGAAAGTGGTTTTTGAATTGTGTGTTTAGAAACAACACTTTTAGAAGTGGCTGGTTTCTTTGTTTTAACAATTCTGTGTGTCTCTGCCTGGTTGTGGATTGACTGTCTGGATTTTAATGTGATAGGATCTGGGGAATGTCTTGACCCAGGGGAGGAGGTGAGAGAGCAAGAGGCTGACCTGCATCTGGAGTGTAGGGGGATGAGTAGCCCCTGGAGGTAAAGAGGCCTAGGCAGCTGCCATCAAACAATGGCTCCATCTCCTGCTGAGTGATTGAGGATCCAGACCCCCACTAATCAAAGGAAGAAGGTGTGACTAGCAGGGAGACACCCAGAACTGGTTTGGAAAGGGGTCAGTACCTCCCTGAACACAAAGACTTCAAAGACATTAGGGGTATAACTATGAGAGCTGAAACCACAAAACTTTGAACTGATCAAAACTGAAAAGGATTGGAAACTACTTTGTGGTCAAGAGGTACCTCTGCCAAAGGAAGAACAGCGGAAGAGAAGGACTGACCCTTGCTGTGTGTTCTGGGGCTGGCCTGCAGTTTGCTGATCTAACTAAGGAGAGGTTAAGGGACTTTGCTGTGTGCTGTGTTCCCCTGCTTGAAAGGACTTTGCTGGGCTGTGTCCTGAAGTAACTTGTCCCCAATGGCCCAAGGAGAGCTGGCTCCCTGTTGTGGAAACTCAGGAACATAAACGTTTCCAAGTGTGTCTCAGCGACGCTGTGTGCGGGTGCTTCATGCAGCCTGAGACCTTTGTGAGGATTGCCCTGTGATCGTCTGCACCTGGAGTCCAAGTGAGTCTCAGCGACACTGTGTGCGTGTACTGTGTGCAACCTGAGACCTTCATGATGATTGCCCTGTGATTGTGTGCACCCGGAGCTAAAGTGAGTCTCAGAGACGCTGTGTGCGTGTGCATTGTGGCAGCCTGAGACCTTCGTGAGAGCTTGCCCCGTGACTGAGTGTCCCAGAGCAGTCGTGTTCTCTGCTTCGATCGACAGTGTGACCAGAAGTGCTGCAATCATCATTGCCATCGGCCCGGACCGGCATCCCCAGACGAGCTGTGGGAATTCCCTGCCGCCAGCCCGAGCCTGCCTTTGCCAAAGAGAGACCTCAAACTATCACCGTCAGGGGTCCAAGTTCCACTGCCCAAGATCAACGAAGTCGCATAGGAGGCCCAAGCCGTGAGGAGAGGAGAGTGAGAACGTACCCCCAGGTAACGCTCAGCGAGCGTGCGTGTGTCGTCCCCTGGGGCGGGGTGCAGGCTACGAGAGAAACGCTTTCGGTCTTTCCCCTCTTTGGCAGCACAAGCCTCCACTCAAGTCCGTATCGGGGCCCGTACTTGCTGAGGAGTGGCAGTACCAGGGCCGGAGTGTGGAGCTGCACTTTGCTTTCCATCATAACAGTTGGGGGCATAATTTGGCAGTAGCTGACAGCGAGTCAGTAGAGTGGCATAGAGACCGTCCAGAGTACCGTGATTAGTGCCGGAGTACATTATTTCTGCACTACGAATTGCACTATTTTTGCATTACGAACTGCCTGATTCTTGCATTTCGAATTGCATTAATTTTGCATTACGAACTGCCTGATAGTTGCATTACGAATTGCATTATTTTTGCTTTACGAACTGCCTGATAGTTACATTACAAATTGCATTATTTTTGCATTACGAACTGCCTGAATTTTGCAATATGAACTGCATTATTTTTACATTACGAAGTGCCTGATTCTTGCATTATGAACTGGATAGCCTTGCACTAGGACTGCATTGGATCCTTGAGAATTGCTCATTAATACTGCAAGAACCTACAAGGACTTGCTGATCTAATAACCGGCAAGATGAAATATTACAAATACGTTTTGGATTTTTATTGAGTGGCCTTATCGTTTATCTTTTTTTATAAACATCTAATTGTTTTTTTATGAAACTCATGTGTAGTCCATTTGTGATGTTATCACTAGCTTACTGAGAGCGTGGTTGCAAATACTTTACACATTTGCCTTGGAGATAAGCCTGGCTGCTCGTGCCAAGCTACTGAGGGGGTGAGCAGGGCTAGTTGAGAAGGTTTCCCTCTTTCCCTGACGTAGAAGCAAGGGTCTCTATTTGGACTAAGGTACCTATCTCAGCCAACTAGAGACCCCCCGTTCTAACACCTTCCTTCACAAAATCAAATGAAAGAAAAGCATGAAACACAATAACAGGGAAATGAAAACATAAAAGCATTAACGGAAACTAAACCTAAAGCATACTATATACAAGGAATAGAGAAATGCCAACAGCCAGACAATACATAAATAGTGGCTAATATTTGGTATAATCCTTAAATCTTGCAGGAGTAGTTCTTACTCTGGATGAAACTCTCCTGTTGTGAACAGGACTAGAATCGGGATGTACCCTCAACTTGTCATTCCCATAAGCAGCTTTGCATTCAGGCACCACAGAGGCTGTACATTTATTCCATACTATTCCATTTCCACTACACAATCCTTCACCTGAATAGCTGCAGAAAACAGTGATAACCCCGTGTGAACAAAACCAGGCATCTTGACTCTCACCCAATCACCAATGCAAACCAGAGAAACTCTGTAACTGCTGTCCCTAGTACAATACTTCTTTTGTACTGCCGTTCTTATGTCCACCACCTTTTCCATCTTTTCCAGGTCAACAGTTTTAACGGACATCCAATCCTTGTTGAGTTTTGATCATGCAATCCTGCCCCTTAAAAGCATTAAAGGAGACACCCCAGTGCTAAGGTGTGACATTGTCCTCACAGCCCACAACATATCCACAACTGCCTTCTTCCAATGAAATCCATTTACAATTGCAATTGACCCTTGATAACCCGGTTCATCGTTTCCATCAAACCATTACTGCAAGGGTGGTAAGGTGAGGTGAGAATGTGTTTGATGCCATTCTCTTTCACAAAACATTCCATCTCCCTGGAAACCATCTGTGTGCCATTATCAGTCACCAACTGTTCTCTGAGAAACACCTCTCTGAAAAATCTAATGACTACATCAGAATTCACACTATCCACAAACTTCACCTGACATATTGTCATATAGTCCACTAAGACTGAAGCATACTTTGGCGAGCTTCCAGTAACTCCAAAGGGTCCTGCAACATCAAATGAAAGTATACAACAAGACCTGTATTTTACAACATTTGGATAAACAGGGAAAGGGTACGTAACCTGTGATTTGTCACTAAGAACACACATACAACAATCCCGGACATAATATTCAATGGCCCTGTCAACACCAGGCCACCAAAAATCCTCCCCTACCCTACGCTTCATGGCCCGAATGTCCAGATGACCCTCATGGGCTAGATCCAGAACCTTCGTGTGCATGCAACCTGGAACCTCTAACTGACTACACCTGTGCATAATCCCCCCCTTCAACTGACAACTCCTCCCCAATTCTCCTGTATGGAATCATTTCTGTGGGTGTATCCTTATTGTTGGTCCAACCTACTGAAACAAAATTGGCTACCGCCTTAAACTCATTGTCATCCGATACCACCTCCAACCATTCCTTCTCCGACAATGCCCACTTAATTGCATCATCTAAAAATTACACAACATACAGCATCTCTAATTCCTCACTTCTCCCCCTACCCTCCGCATTCTCCACAAGGGGTAACCTTCTACAAACAATCAGCCACATAATTCTTAGCACCAGACACATACTCCAGTCTGTAATGAAACTCTTGCAATCTGTACTGCCACCTAGCAATACCTGAAGTAGCTCTTCTGCTCCCCTTTGTGGTGAAAAGATCTACCAACGGTTTTGGCTCTGTTGTGAGAACAAATTTGTTTCCCCAATAGAAGATTATAAAATGCTGCCAAAGCCTTTTTCTCTATGGTTGAATATTTACTTTCAGCCCCTTGCAATGTTCTTGATGCAAAAGCTATGGTTTCATTACAGCCATCACATCTTTTTTGTATGAGAACAGCGCCAAACCCAAATTGCTCGCATCAGTGGAGATGATACAAACATCATTGATTTTAAACAATTTGAGGTGGCGGGCTTGTACAATTTCCTTTTTAATAAGTTCAAAGTTGTTGTCACACTCCTTGTTCCAAACATACCTAATATTTTTCTTCAGAAGCTTCCGCAAACACACAGTCTTATCAGAGAAATTGCTCACAAATTTAGCATAACATTCCCCAACCCAAGAAAAGAGTGGAGCTGATCCTTGTCTTTGTGTTTAGGTGCACTTTGAATGACCTCCAAAATCTTTACTTTGGGTTCCACAACTTTATCAGAAATGTGATAACCCAAATAATCCAGCCCTTTATGGAAGAATTTGCATTTTAACTTTCTCAGGGTCAACCCACAGGACTTCACAATCTCCAGAACCTGTCTCACCCTGTCATCATGCTCATATTCGGTTTTACCAAATACTGCCAACTGAACCAACCTCAGAGTTCCACGCATGGAACACTGTTAGCCCCCACATTCCCATTCCAGACCTAACCATTACTTTCATTCTAGTCCAACTTCTGATTGAAAGACACATCTTGCAATTTAAGTGCATTTGTTACAACAAAAACAATTTCAGGTTTTATTATCATTTCATCTTCAGTGTCAAGGGTGCTCAAATTGAAATTGCTGGAGATACAGTATTTTGTATCAGTTTTCTTCTGTTTGAATGGAGTCATTCTCTGTTCGCTGTCCATTGTGACGTCATTGATGATATCAGTGGCAAAGTGATAGATTCTGTCGCGAGTCACATCGTCAATTACATAGGGCCTGATTATTAGTCTGGGGGTCCGACGACCGGCAGATTCATCTGGGCGTGGCGGCGGCGTTTCAGCCTCCTCCGCACTGGCAGTACAACTGTAGCTTTACAACTTTGGTGGTCAGACTACCATTACCAGGGAACCTTCATTCCCTGGTAGTCCCACGGTGGAAAGGGCCTCACAATATGGTGCCAGTGCGCTGCGACACCGCCATGCATATTATCAGTTTCAGGACCACCTGCAGTACACAAAGGAGGCCTACAGGGCCCTCTCATGCACCACACATGCAGTTGCATGCAGGGGGCATGCACACTCAGGTCCAGCATGGCATGAACTTCACAGTCCATGTCGTGCTGGAAAGCGCGGTGGAAGTCCTGCAACGATGTCTTACTAAGGTATACATAGGTGCCTTTGAAAGGCACCGCCACCGGACTGCCACACCACCTGCCGGCCAGACCACGAAAAACTTGTAATCTGGCAGGCAGGAGGCAGCCCTGTTTGGCGGTCCTGGAATGGGGCGGTGGCATGGCTCCTGGAATGTGGAACAAATCAAACATTCACCTTCAGTCAAGAGATCTGGGTCAAATCCATCGTACTTTTGCACACCACGCCACGCCACGCCAATTTAAGCCCAGCCATACGCTAATCAGTCTTGACCCTGCTCCTCTTGAGAACAGTCCAGCCCGAACTGCCAAGCCAGGTCTTCTCTGGAACAGAATCAAGCATTCTGGGACCGGTTTCGTGATATCACCCCTCATCAGCCAGGCTAGCTTTATTACAGTGGCACAGTAAGCCCAGAACCCATGTCTGGGCATACTTGGCGCACTAAGGGCAAGAAAGCAAAAGACGCACAAATGATGGACGGAATGCAGAAGAAATCATTCACCCCCACTCAAGAGATGTGGGTTAAATCCATTGTTCTTTTGCTCACCATGACAGCTCAGTTTGGACCCAGCCATTTGTAAATCAGTATTGATCCTGCTCCTCATGGGAACAGTCCAGCCCGAATTGCCAAGCCAGGTCCTCCTTAGACCAGAAACAAGCATCCTAGGACCGGTTTTGGGCTATCACTCCTCATCAGACAGGCTAACTTTAACCCAGTGGCAGAGTGTGCCCGGGACCTACATCTTGGCATACGTGGCACACTTAGGGTGGGAGTTGATTGTGGGCCACTCGCTTGCCTTGCTCATTGTAAATGGTGAATTCAGTGGTTTTCAGTTTTTATAATATCACGTTGTTTAATAGAATGTTTCTGTTTTTTAATATATGTTTGTCTTTTGAGTTTGTAACTATAATACGGCTTTAACAAAGTGTTTTCCATTGACTAGATATGGTTATAGTGATATGCTGCTCACACACTACAAATATCAACCTAATAGCCTTGAAGTGGATTTCATGAGAAGCACTGCAAGAGTCAATTATTAGCGGACAGCAGCAGAGGGAGTGTGAGATCAATCAGGGGTGGGACACCCCTACACCCAGCGCCCTGGTGGAACATGCCAGGGCAGTGAATGTTGCGTTTAGCATTTCGATTCCGCTTTGAAGTTGCATCTTGAAAGTCCTATCAGTGGTCTGTTTCCCCCAAATCTTAAAAGGCTGCCTATTGTCAACTGAGAAAAAAAGACCTGCAAAGACATCCCCGCAAATTGGATAATTTGTCGACGCTGATCTGAAATTACATTTTCAGGATGCGGAGAGGGTGACCTCATGCAACCAGCGGCTCTCCATCGTCTGACGGCCAGCGAGGCTATCCCAGGTCTCGCGCTCACACAATGGCGGCCATTGAGTCTCTACTGGGGTTATAAATAGAGGTCCCCAAATCAGAGCTGTGGCAGACACTACCTCCTCATTCCGCAAGCAAATAATTCACATTCTAATTAGATTTCATTAATCAGTCTGGAGCCTCGCGCTGTCTAAGGGACAGTGCTCGAACAGCACAAATAAAAGTGGCATGACTAAAGTTCAATACACAGAACAGGAAATGAAATGAACGTTTGAGATTTTGCAATACAGTCGATGATATTAAGTAGAAAAGTCAATGAAAAGAGAACATGCAGGAAAGGAGAGGACGAAAGACAAAAGTCGCGCTGGGAAAGAATATTTCTTTTTCCGAGCGGCACCGTTGATTAGTTTTAATTTTAGTATTTGTTTTTAATTTTACAGCAAGTAAAGATAAACAAAAAATGGCATAAATCTCGGATTCAACTTGAAGAGAATTAAACAGAGGGGGGGAGATTTACAATAACTGGCGCATCCCCAGGGATGCGCCAGTTATTGTGCGCCACAGCTCCGCCACCCATGGTGCGCTGCATTTACAATGCGGCGCACCATGGGGCGAAAACGGCACAGATGCGTGACGCAGCTGTGCCGTAAAGGGGGCGCATTGCTGGAGTTGCGTCGCAAGCGCAATGCAGCTCCAGCAATGCTCTGGGGGGCCCTATCTTTCCAATGCTGCGTCAAGCCTTACGCCTGCTTCAAGCAGGCGCAGGGTTTTGACGCAGCATTGGCCTTAAAGTGCCTGCGTGAAATCTTGTAGATTTCACGCAGGCACTTTTGCGAGCGCACCTGCCCCGGAACGCCCACCCTGCGCTGGAACGGCCACATGTGGTGCAGGGCTTTACAACGTGACGCATCTGCCTAGATGCGTCACGTTGTAAATGGGTCGCAGGGCGGCGGCTTAAAAGTGGCGGAAGACCGACATAAATCTGCCCCAGGATATTTATGTAGAATTTAATAGAAACAGACGTGTAAGCAGGGCATGCCCTGATTTTGGAAATATAAATACTATATCCAAAAGTAACCTTGTTACACCCGGAACAACGGGTCTGTCATCTAGGGCACTCAATTTCAAGGCTCAGCAGTAGTTTCCCATTCTAGGGGGCATATTTACAATAACTGGCGCATCCCTGCAAATCAGCAGGGATGCGCCAGTTATTGTGCGCCACAGCTCCGCCATCATGGATGCGCCGCATTTACAATGCGGCGCACTATGGTGCAAAAGCGGCACAGATACGTGACGCATCTGTGCCGTAAAAGTGACGCATTGCTGGAGTTGCGTCGCAAGCGCGACGCAGCTCCAGCAATGCTCTGGGGGCCCTATCTACTTAATGCTGCGTCAATCCTTACGCCTGCTTCAGGCAGGCGCAGGGTTTTGACGCAGCATGGGCCTGAAAGTGACTGAGTGAAAACTTGTAGATTTCACTCAGCCACTTTTAGGAGGCGTTCCTGCACCGGAACGCCCCCCCCCCTGCAAAGGAACGCCTACATGTGGCGCAGGGCTTTACAATGTGACGCATCTCCCGGATGCGTCACGTTGTAAGTACCCCCGCAACATGGAGCAGGATTTGCGCCGCCGCTGCGCCACAAAAGTGACGCAACGGCGGCTTAAATGAGGCACAAGGGGCTTGTAAATCTGCCCCTTAGTCCTTAGTACCAAATTTAATATTCGTCCACCTTTTTGGCTTAGCTATTCGAGACTTGTACCCCAGCCACCATTTGCCCTGTCTGAAAGAATAAAGAAAATGGAGCCAAAGTGTTATAAATCAAAGATTACTTCCTCCTAATTCCGCTTATGATTGCATTCAATTCAACTTTGATTAAAGACAGATGGCAGTTTCCAGCTACTTCCTTGAAAGGGGGGAGATAAACAGCCTTGGTCTTGATTGGTGATTTTGTGTTTGACTCTGATGGGAAGGGGAAAACCAAATCAGACAACGCCCGAGGGAATTTCTACTTCCAAATATTACTTCCCAGGGAGATGTGCCCTTCTATATCTGGTGCTATGCAGCCTATGAATGCAGACTGTGAAGGAAATTTACAAAGATTTTGCGCCGTGTGTGTGTGTCACGAAAGTGACACAAATCGGCGCAAAATATTTTTTTCCCAATTCACTTTACAGTGCTAAACTTGTTCAGCACTGGAAATAACGGAAAAGTAATGCGAAGCAGCGCATAGTGCTACTTCGCATTACTTTGCGTCATGACAGCGTACCAAGGGTGGCGCATGGGTGTTCCCATGCAACCACCCAAGGTTTCCCACGCAAACCCAATTTACTAAATAAAGTAGATTGGGTTGTGCCCTTTTTGGATTTAGGCCCAGCTCTCTGTACTGTGGTGAATGTATGACATTGTTCTGCATTCTGTCCATCAATAGT
The DNA here is from genome assembly GCF_964263255.1 of Lissotriton vulgaris. Classification (NCBI taxonomy): domain Eukaryota; kingdom Metazoa; phylum Chordata; class Amphibia; order Caudata; family Salamandridae; genus Lissotriton; species Lissotriton vulgaris. The sequence continues at coordinate 1,591,394,783 of NC_141695.1, read as the reverse complement.
TCTTTTTGCATTTGTCACCCCGAATGGGACGGATATGCTCAGACGTGAGTCCCGTGCTCTCTATGCCACTGAAATCAAGCTATCCTGGCTGAAGAGGATGAAACCCCAAAACCGGTCCTAGGATGCTTCTTTCCAGGCCAGGGAGGACCTGGCCTGGCAGTTCGGGCTGGACTGTTCCCATCGGGCGCAGGGTCAAGACTGATTTGCATATGGCTGGGTCCAAACTGGAAAGGCATGGTGAGCAAAAAATGATGGATTTAGGCCCAGATCTCTGAACTGGGGTGAATGTATGACATTATTCTGCATTCTGTCCATCAATTGTTCTTTTTGCACTGTTCAAGTAGGCACAATGAAGGAGAAATACTTTCATTCTTCCTTCCTTTCCAGACTTTGCATACGTGCTGCACTGTGCAGCACGCATACAAAGTGAGAAAAGCTTAGCATCATGTCTGTGCATCGTATTTTGTACAGGAAGGGTACCCTTCCTGTGCAAAACCTACAGTAGACTAATTCACACACCCTAGCACGATGGTGCTAAGGCGCATGCGTGGGGCAAGGCACCTGAAATCAGGACCGGTGCAAGAGAAAGGGTAGGAGAGAGCCATATCTCTGAAGATATGGCGCTCTCCAGATCCCTCCCTGTCGCGCAACGCCGCTAACCCTTGTGGGGGGGGCTGCACTGCATTGCGTGACTGTTTGGTAAATCTCCCCCTGTGTTTCTAAGCATGCCCGTCTTGAATATCTAGTGGGTAACTTGTTGAATGTGCAAAAATACAATGAAAGGTACAAGTTCGAGCTATATAAAACGTTATAAATAAATAAATATAGCTATGTATTTATTTAGGCAATATATAACGCGCTTCGCGTCAGAGACATTTCAAAGCATGGGCAAAGTGGACAATTGCCCAGGACCCCACCTTCCAAGGGCTCACTCCTAGGAAATTGATCTTTCTCCAATTATCTCTTTCTGCTACTCTCTGCCTACCTCTCAGTTTCACTTGTCTTTCCTTATCTAGTGCCAGCCTAAGGAGTTTTGGGCCCCTGGCATGACATAATGAACCTGATATATGATGACCCCATTTCTGAAAGTTTAAGTTTAATTCCATACTGTTTAACATCATACAGGATTGAATTTGCAGAAAATGCACAATGCATTTCAAAGTATATCTCTTGATGACATTGCTTCATGTCAACATAAGCCACTTCAGAGGACTGAGACAAAAGACAGTGACAATGTCTGAAGCAGAGAGTGTTGTAGTTATAATCATGGCTTTCCCAAAAGACCAAATCATGTGATACTGAGAATATAACATTTTCTGTGTGTGTCCTGAGTACCCTCTCTGCTGCATGTGGGAGAGCTTCAAACTCAATCATTGTATTGTAATTGCATTTATATAGCGCTTACTACCCCTGACGAAGCGCCAAAGTGATTTTTCGGCACATAGCATGCTACTCCAAATTCCAAAAAATGATTAGTGGTGAACTAGTATAGTGAAATAAGAAATTAATTTGAGTGGTGGACATGTGAGTTTGTTACTTGTATTGAAAAAAGAGAGAGGAGGGATAGAAGAGTGAAGGGTTTGCATTTATATAGCGCCTGCTACCCCTAATGAGGTGTTGAAGCGCTTTTCGGCAGGTAGGACACTACTAGTCCGGAACCCAAACAGGATTAGTGGGGAATTATTATGATGAAATATGTAATTAATTTGAGCAATGGGCATGTTAGTCTGTTATTTGGATTGAAAAGGAATAGTGGAGGGATTGAAGAGGGAAGAGTCTAGAAAGTTACTTTTTTGAGAGTTCATAGCAGTAGGAGGAGGTTTGGGATGAGTAAAGGGGAGGTGGAGGGTGAAGAGTCAGAAGGAAGGGTTTAGAAAGGCTTGTTTGGGGGATCGGAATAGTAAAAAGAGGTATGAGATGACGCAAGGATTGGTAGTGGAAGGAAGAGTCTAGAAAGGGTTATTTTGAGGATCATAGTAGCGGTATGGGGTTTGGGATGAGTGAGAGAGTGGAGGTAGAGGATATACTAAGAGAGGTATAGGGTGAGAAATAGGGTAGTGCATTGGAAAGACTAGTAGAATGAGGTTTGAGATGAGTCAGAGAGTGAGAGAGAGGATATATTGCGAGAGATATAGGGTAGTGCGTTGGATATGCTAAATTAGAAGCAAAGTAATACATTTGAAGATACATAAGTACATGGAAGGTATATATGTGTAAGGAAGATAATATATGTAGATTAAAATTGTAGGTAATAAACTCAGACTTCAAGTGTTGCTGTACAATAAATTAATTTTGCTTTTTTAATTCAATAGTGAAGCAATTATAGATACATTGTTATGATAAAAGGTACTTATTTATGCAGTCACCCATATACATGTTAAACATAGAGTAATGAACATCTATCAATAAAATTTGTTTAAAAAAACATAGAATAATGAACATTTTTTAAGCAGAACTAATAAATATCTAAATATTTAAAACATTTATTATACACATTTATAAAAAGCAAAACACATATGTACGTACACATATAGGGCCAGATGTAGGTAAATGAGATTTACCGATTTTTAATTACCGAATTTTACCGATTCGGTAATTAAAAATCGGTAAATCTGAGGGGTGGATATGTAGGAACATCCAGATGTTCCTTTTACCGAATCGGTAAATATCTGTATTTACCGATTCGGTAAATACCGACCGGTAATGCCCCATTCATTCCTATGGGCTTTGTAGCCTATAGGAATTAATGGGGCATTACCGATCGGTATTTACCGAATCGGTAAATACCGATTCTGACAAGGGTGCAGGGGGTGTCACTTTGACACCCTCTAGCACCCCCAAAAAAGGTTCGGGGGCCATGTGGCAGGCATACCTGCCCTAAGGGCAGGTCTGCCTGTCATATGGCACAGGTGTGCATGCACACATGTGCATGCACACCAGAATCGGTATTTTACCATCAAATAGTATTTGATGGTAAAATACCGATTCTGTAATGCTTGTGGGACTCAGAAGAGTCCCACCTACATATCAATTTTACCGAATCGGAAAAAATTCCGATTCGGTATTTTACAGAATCGGTAAATTTACCGATCGGTAAATTTACCGATTCTGTAAAATACAGGGCCCTACATCTCAAATTGCATTTACCGGTCGGTAACGGCCGAATTCGGCCGTTACCGACCGGTAAATGCCTACCTACATCTGGCCCATATAGTCCACATGAATGCTTATATACAGAGGGATATGCTGTATATTTATGTTTGAGTACGGTGGTTATGTGGGCAAGAGCCAACTCTTGAGTAGTCTTCTGAAGATAAGATCTGTGGATCTTATGTTTAGGGGTAAAGAGTTCGATAGTTTGGCTGCTTGAACGGAGAAGGATGTGCCACCTATGTTTTTTTTCGTGTATGGTGGGATTTTATGGCAAGGGACCAATTTAAAGCGGAGGTTCCTTTGTTGAATGTATTTGGTGATTTTATTCCTGATGAAGAGAGGTCCTGTTCCATTTATCGCATTGTGGGTGATACTTTAAGTATCAAGTACTGGATATATTATGGGCAACTGTGTATTATGGTTCGACAATGCCAAGATGGTTTTATTAGACTCCCATTATATATTTATTTATAGTACATGGTTTATTTAATTTCATCGGTATAAAAGGCCTTTTGTCATATGATAAAATGTTTGTTGAAAACACTAAAAATGAATCTTAGACTGTATTGTGCTCGTAATAAAGAGAATAGAAACATTTTCAAATACAATTTTAGAAGTAGGACTTTAGTCAAGGCATATTTTTCTTCTCTGCACTAAAAAGTACATTTATCTGTGCAAGTGAAGAATTTTACAGTAGCCTTCTGCACTTTTCAGCCGACAGTGGGCACAGAGAGCATTACAATGCTTACACTTTGTATGTCTTTCTTGGGGAAATTGCTGATTAAATAGCAGAATCAGCCTGATTCGCGAGTAAAAATGTAAAGATCCAGGCAGAGATTTAGATTCATTCATAACATAGGGGCATATTATCAAGGGGTTTTATCTCCGTTTTTTTGGCTTTAAAAGCCAAGAAAGCGGAGATAAAATTATCTCCCTATTACCTAGCTGTCGCTAACACCACTTAGCGACAGCTAGTAGGAGATAGCGGCCATCTTGGGCCCCACTTTGCATGTCAGAGAGATTTATCACTAATAACATGCAAAGAGGGCGTGCCAAGATGTTAGCGACTGGAAACAGTCGCTAACATCGCTATCTCCTATTAGAACATTGGAATGTTGGGAGCTCCATTGAAAACAACGGAGTGCTCTGGGCTTATAATGGCTGGTATAAGCCTGGAGCTCCAACATTCCAATGTTTCTTTTTTCACAGCTCTGGCTGTGAACAAAGGCTTCAGGGAACCTGAGGGGATTCCAATCCCCTCAAGCTCCCAAAAGGCTTTGTTTTTTTTGTTAGAACATTCTGTACTCTAGTGACAGAATGTTCTAATAGCCTTATAGCCCTTCGTAGATGGGCTATACCGCTATTAAAGTCCCTCTCCCTTGTTAAAGGCCCTCGCCTTCGGCTCGGGGCCTTTAACGCTGGAGAGGGCCTTTAATAGCTGGTATAGCCCTCTACGGCGGGCTATAAGGCTATATTAACAACTTTGGAGATATTCGCGCTAAGCGCGAATATCTCCAAAAGCTAACACCTGCCCTGAGCAGTTCTTAGCCATGTTATCCAATGGGAGGTGGATAACATGGCTAAGAGCATTAGCTCGGTAATGCCTGAATATCGCTGACTTTTCAGCGATATTCATGCATTGCGGCCGATTTTTATCGCATTTGCGATAAACCTTGATAATACCAAGGTTTATCTGCGATAAAAATCGCCGCAGCTCGGCGATAATTTTTTATCTCTAACCAAGCAATAGCGATAATTATCGCTATTGCTTGGTAATATGCCCCATAGTTTTTGCTGATTCACCTTGATTCCTAGTAGTATATCTGGAAAGCTGCAAAATGTGCAAGTTTTTAGGCATACTACTAGGAATGCCATGTGACAATTCCTGAAGGCTGCACTTCCTGCTGTGCTGTATTGCCCATAGTGTAGAATTCCGCACAGAGAGAAGGAGGAAATGGCCTTAACAACCCAGGCTGAGCCATGCATGCCGTTTCCCTGCAAGCCGTACCGCTCTTTCCTTAACCACTCATGTGGCTTAACAACTCGTATGTGTGGTTAAGGCAATGTGCTGTGTAGTTGCCGTGTGGAGGCACAGGAAAGGGAAAACTGGAAGAGCAAGAACTATCAGGAATCAGAAGAGGACACAGTGAGGTAAGTGGAGATGAGGCTTGGTCTTGGGTGGTAGAGTGGGGAGTTTTTCGCGGTGGGGTAGATTTTAGGGTTCAGGTGGGGGCCGGAATAGTTTTTAGGGTGGGGGACAGTTTTTAGGGCTAAGGATGGGGACAGTTTACAGGGGCAGGGAGAAGGATCAGGGTAGTTTAGGGAAGTAAGGGATTGTTTTTAGGAATCAGGGCGGGGGGCTGGTGTTGGGGTACTTTTTGGGGGGTGGTCTTAATTTATAGGGCTCAGGGCAAGGGGAGAAGGGACAGTTTACAGGGCAGGGGGAAGGGTTGGGGTAGTTTTGGGATGTAGGGTATCCTCTTTAGGGCTCAGGGCAGGGGACAGTTTTAGGCCTCAGGGCTGGTGGGGGCTGGGTTGGGGTACGTCATGGAGGTAGGGAACAGATTTGTAGGGCTCAGGGCAAGGGGCTGGGGTTGGGGTAGGTTTTGGGGTGTGGGGTTAATTTTTAGGGCTCAGGGCAGGTGGAAAAGGGACAGTTTACAGGGCAGGGAGCAGGGTTGGGTTGTTTAAGGTTGTAGGTGATAGCTTTTAGGGATCATGGCAGGGAGGCTGGGGTAGTTTTGGGGTGTGAGCTTCATTTGTAGGGCTCAGGGCAGGGGGAGAAGGGGCAGTATACAGAGCAAGGGTAGGTAGTTCAGGGTTTTAGGGGATAGTTTAGGGCTCAGGTCGGAGGGCTGGGGTTGGGTCGTTTTTGGAATGTGGGATTAAAATTTAGGGGGCAATGGGAAAAGGGACTGTTTACTGGGGAGGGGGCAGAGGAACAATCTTTAGCCCACATGCCACTTTACCCATCATGTCTTTACTACAAAATTGCGTAGTAAAGGCATGCGTGCTAAAGACGTGGTCGCAGTAAAGGCCGTGTGGTACAGGTATGTTTTTTCAGGCATGCATTGTACCATCATACAACACGCAGAAGGTGATCCCATATGCATATGCAAGGATTTTTTTTTTTAAGTTTGATTTATTGAGGAAAAGAAAAGGAGGGAAGGAGGGAGGGGGGGTGAAGGAGAAGAGTTACAATAAGCGGATGGAGGAAATAAACAATATAATAATAATGATAATTTCATAAAAAGTAAGCATTACAAGCATGAAGAATTATGAACACATCATAAGAGTACAAATACAATAAGTAAAACATAGTATATTAAGACTTAATAATTATAGTTAATCAAGTAAAAAGATAAAACAGGTAATAAGCAAATCACTGGGGTTTGCGAACTTCGACTGTTTCAGGTTCAGGAGAGAGATGAACAGGGGCAGAGGAAGAGAGGTATGTTACCAAAGGAAGCCAAATCAGGTCACGTATATGCAAGGATTTTAAAACCCTTTTTTCCTCCACTTGTAAAATACTTTTCCCTGTGGTTTAAGCTATTCCCTTACACCCCAGTAAATATGGGCATGGTCCATTCCCCTTTCACTTTTGGTAGGGAAATTGCTGCATCCCTTGGTTGGCATAAATATCTGCCTTTTCCACTGCAGAAAGGCTTTGTACCAGAGTTTTGGAATGCCCACAAATGTACAAGTTTGTGGGCATTCCCAAACAACCCAGGTAAACCAAGCCTCAACACATCCACTCCCCACCTCCTTGAATTTGATTTACTACTGCAGATTTTCCTATAGTTGTGGAGAAATCCACAGAACCAGATGCATTGACATCTGCCAGGAATTCCTATGTGAATTTCTTGCACAGGTAAATGAGGTCATTTCAGTCATAACCATCTTTTTACGTTTAAAAATACCTATGTGACTAGTCCTTAACCCCTCCCACGCTGGTGACGGAACCGTTCCGTCATGCCCCTCGGGTGGGCTATGCTGTTGACGGAACGGTTCCATCACCGCCCGCTCGCTGCGCCTGCGTGGCACGGATTTTGCGCCTTTGTGGCGCGTTCTATTGAGCGGGCAGGGCCGTGACGGAACCGTTCCGTCACAAGCACAGCTCACCCGAGGGGCGTGATTGAGCGGTTCCGTCACCAGCGTCGGACCCCCCGCCCCTTAGCACTGCGGCAGAATAGCCGCCGCAGCAAAAGGGTTAATGTGGCCTGAACACAGTGGTTTGATGCATTTATCATCAAAATCATCTAACCCACTTATAGACATATAGGGACTTATTCTGAGAACGGCGGTCCTAGGACTGCCATACTCTTGGTCATGGTCCACCTACCACCGCCACTGCAGGTCCGCTGGCGGTATTTCAAGTATGGCGGTCGGACCGCCACCTAACCGCTGCCTCTTCTGGGATCCAGGATCCCCTGCAGGGCTGGCCTAGCGGAAAGGTGCAGGAATATACTGGCAAGCATATTCAAAGTTGCATTTCCAGTGCTTATTTCTAGGTGGTGAGCCAGCCATGAAAAGGGTGGTGGATAGTGCCCCCTGCCGCCTCTAGACCTGGGGGTGCATGAGGGGGGCCACATGTTGTACCACCCTCGAATTGCCTCCCCGTTCCTGAACAGTGTGGCATGCAAGACAAGGTTCATGCCACACAGTGCAGGAATGTGCTGCAGGCGCTGTCATGGTGGTGGTCTGCTGTTAAGGCTCTCCTAAGAGCCGAACACAACTGCTGCCGTGAGACTTTCGTGGCACCGTCCGCCCGCCAGCCCACCCTGGATTCAACTCAAAATACGGCGGGTGGGCGCACCACGGGCTTGGTGGTCCTCCCGCCAGCGCAGCAGTGGCAGTCCTGCAGGGTGACTGCCAAACACGTAATCAGGTCCTAAGTGCTATAAAGGAAATCCGATTTAGGCTGTCTTCCTCCCACTGAATGAAGTCCACAGTAATGTGGATGATAAAACTGAAAATACTGTTCGTGCAATGAGAAGTGACCAACACCTTATATAAACCAGATATTATGCACACTGTAGGGTGGCTACTTTCTGCGCAGATCTTGGGGTGAAATAGCTTATTAAAGACTGCATAGAAGATATATGTACATTATTGATAAGGCTGGAATGTCTTTTTTCGAGCTGCTTACCTTAAAGTTTCTAATGTCTCCCACCTATTTCACTCATCGCAGCCTTAGTAATGTTTGTTATTTTAACACAAACAGACTTGTTTTGCTTTCCAAGAACCTACCGACATCTTGACGACCAGAAGTATTATAGGGAATCCATAGAAACTTTTAAGGAAAGTCATGCTTTTGTCTTGGTGTGCATGTCGAAAATAATGTAAGCAGACACGTTCTGAAAAGCTACGCTTTTGTATTTTTAGGCCAAGCAAACATGCTTCGCATGCCAAGGTTTGGCCTCACAGATTTTGGCAAGCTTCTATGAATAAGCATACAGCTTAAAGAAACAACAGTCTTCTACATGTGGCAAAGCCTGCTATAGGGCACGGCAGGGCTAGGTCGGCGAGGTAAGGTGGAAATATGTTACTCAATTTATCAAATACTTTCCTCCTATTACAATGGTTTATTAAGCATTTTTAGCTGCATAACTGTTCCCTGCAGATTTGTCCAAGCAAGAGAATATGTGGGAATTCCAGGAAAATCACATAAAGAGAGGCATATCTTCTCAAGTATTACAGAATGTCTCAGAAGTGCCAGTAATAATTGTTTCTAGGACATCGACAAATACCTACTAATCTGATAATCAAGTAAAAAAAAAAATGTTAAGCTATTTTTATTTAGAATCCTATGTTCGTAGCCTGCTCTGCTTAGCAAATTATCCATCTGAGTGTCTGTTGTACAACATGCTACATTCACTCCGTGAGCATGTACACGTGTCCTGCTTAATATTCACATAGACGCTGATTCGCCAAACAAATGTCAGTGACATCACACGCACAATGCAAGCCAATGACGTGACAGGATTAGCCCTTTGCCCCACCTTTTGCCATTCAATAGCCTTCTAATTGAGGCTGGAGATCTTCGGAAAGGGGAGAAAGATTATACTACAGGAAGTAAACATGAAATCTGGAGTCATGTTTACTTTCTGCTACTTCCTCTGCTTTCCTGACTCCTAAGGCCAGGGGTAGCAGTGGCATTGCCAGAAGGGCATATAGTTCCTGCCAGGGCAGCAGCTCATTTCCCTGACTACTGCAAATAGCTACACCAAATTGGCACCCATGTCTCATTTATGCCAGTGGTTGCAGGTGTTCGGCACGAGCACTGTTATTTGGGGATCAGAAGCTATTTTTCCTCCACAGACTTTGATCGAGAACAAGAGAAAGAAAGGCAGAAAAGGAAGACAGATGAAGAGGAAGATAGGAAAACTGTGGCAAAGAGATGAAGCATTTAACAGAAGATGTAACAGATGCTATAAGTGGCAGGAAGTATAGGAAGGAAAGAGGCATGAGGCGGAATCAAGAGTAAGCAATGGTCGTGTTCAGCAACCCCGGCATTCAACACTACTGATGGAGAGTTGGAACAAAAACTTTGGGTCAGTGCTTTTATTTATTTATTTATTTGCTTGCTTGTTTTTCCTTGTTTACCGATTAAGTTCAATCATTCATTTGACCTTGGCAATAGGACCAAGTTCAAATGAACGATTTTGATGTATCCAGGAACCCACGCCCATGTCTTATAATCAGGTTTGCATTTTGAAAAGCATTGTTCCACTGCTTGCCCAGGGAGGAGTCTGAGTGGTCAACCGCTGTTTGACATAACTATTTACCTTATTCAGGCAGATAAAATGGGCAGGTTACAACTCGTTAATGAGAAATCATTGAGTTCTACGCTTGTAAAGACCCGGCTGTGGAGAGTTGCACCCTGGTGTTTGAAGCAGCACATCTGTTTTGGTGCAGAGCGTGCGCCTGGGAAGTGTAATAGCATTAGCTGGTCCACTGCCTTTGTTTGGAGGATGCTGAGATTTCATTTCCTGAACAGGAGACAGAAGGCTGGCTGACATCTGGGCCAGTCAGTCTGGAGTGCTGGCAAAAGTTGCTAGAACTTTTCCCATGTAAACGAATTATTTTAATATATGATAGATGTGTGTATCTTATATCTTGTACTACATGATTAGACAGCCGTATGATACATAGAGTGCAGCCATTGCAAAAGTGTATATTACACCTTATATTGACAGGTGTAATGGATTTGACATTTCTTATTGAGCAAGAAGTAATGCATTCAGGCTTTAAGGACATTGTTTTCAGTTGCATTATGGCACCACCACAAATGACCACAATATGCTGCAAGAATACAGCTCATACCCGAAGAAGGCATCTTGAATTGTAGTAAATAGCTGGAGGAAGATGTGGCATACAATGGTGAACATTGAAAATTATTGAAGAAATTGAATAAAGGAAGGGACAAGTAAATTGAGTAAGGGCCTCTTTCCTTGAAATTTGAGTGAGAATGTGTCTGGCCGTGTGCCTATTCATAGGGAATGACATTACTAGAGGTGTAAAGGGAGGTGACTGTGCAGTGTGCTTGTGTGGAGTTTGCTGTGAGGGACAGTGTCTGTGTGTCACCAGCAGGAGTTGCTGCCTGTGCTAGATGAGAGAATGTTCTGGCAACAACTGAGGCGATTGTAAGAGATTTTGAGCACCACAGACCTCCAATGGAATATGAAGGGACTGCGATGCTCTAGCAACGTGCGCAACACAAGTGACCACATACGCGAAGTGTCTCTTGTTGCATGCAGTCCTGATGCATGTAGTCCTCGTTCTTACCGGGTGCCATGATAAGCACTGTAAGCATTGGATTCTACCTGTGATCTGCAGGTGACAGGCCGATTCGACTGCTGGTTGCCCGACTGACTTCAAAATGGCAGCTGCTTACCCACATTTCCTATACTTTGTCTCAAAATCCTAAAAGGCACCACACTTAAAGTCACGGTCAATGTACAAGGCAAATATGTACATTGTGGTATTTCTTCATTTGCACTCCATATGCTGTATACGGTGTGCACTATTTTAGATGCCTGACCTTGCCTGACACTAAGATGGTGCTTGCCTAACTGCATACTTCAAGGTGCAATTTGTTGTGCATACAAAAATGTTGGAGGTTTGTTAGCCCTGTGCCAAACTGCTCATCTGCTCATTTTTCCAACCATTGCTTCGCCTCACCTACAGCTAGCAGCTGCACAGCACAAACAAATGTAAATCGCAAAGTGATAAAATGATAGTGAGTCAACATGAGACAATAAGAGACAAAGAGATAAAATAAGAGACAGCAAGGACTGACTAATTGCCTGAACCAAAGATGGGGGCCATTTTGAAGAAGTAGAGGACAAATGGAGTGAAGTTTCTGAAGGAGCAGCAAACAACTCTTCTCCCACTAAGCCAAACACTGCCCGTCCACTGGGGTCCACTCACCATCCACACAGCGAATCACAAACCGACAGACCACTAAATGAGGAAGGCGCTCCTCACTTCATCTCCCCGCACCACGCGATGCCGGCCACCGAGACGGCGGCTCCAGGTCATATGTGACCCACTCCTCCTGTTAAAGCCCCTGACTCCCCCCACAGCAACGTAAACAACCGTCCCCTTAGGAAGTCATCCTCACGCCTCACTGGACAGAATGTCATCTGCAGCACTTACCTACACTAGCCCTTCCACACAGGACCACATAAAACCACATGGCCCAAACCCCTTCTGTGAGAAGTTAGCCTGGCATATGATGTTCACTAGTTCTAGTGGGCACATTGCACCAGTCTAATCTACCCTTATTGATGATGGTTGTAAAGTCAACCTTATAGAAAGCTATCATAGGGGTAGCAGTGGTGAGCAGTCTTCAGGCTAAGACTTCAGAGAGCGAATTAAACTAGTTGTTTTACCAATTATAATCTCTTGAGTACCAAATGAAAGCACACCACACAAGGTATATATCAAATATATATGTATTTATTCTAAACACAACCCCTCTGGACTCTTTATGAGGTCAGAGGTAAAAGTACAATACAAGGAACTTAATTAACATACGATAAGTTGCACAGTATATCTAGGGGTCTCACAAACCATATACTAAAATAGTGGTATAAGAACCACGTGAGGAATAGAAAGCAGGCCTAGGGCCTGGGGAATCGCTGGGGCTACTCAGAACAACCAAGGGTTAGGATGTAGGAGGCCCACGGGAGACGCGTGCAGTGTCTAAACACAGCCGTGGGTTATAATTGACGTTCTATGGGAAACGAACAAGTGACAATTTTACAATTTAACGACACTTCTAAATGAACTACGAAGGAACCCTTTTAGACTTAGACACTTGGAGGGCCAATACCCTCGAGACTATCAGAGTACTCATGTTACTTCACCCACGGAAGCCGGGTGCATAGGTTTCTTTTGGTGTTGGGCTTCGTCGTCGATTCCAATGGAGAGCTGCAAAGAAGTGCTGCAGGCGACCAGAGGAAAAGTGTCCGGGTGGATCCAAGGGTGGATCGAAGATTTGAAGAACCTGAAAGCAGAGGAGACAGAGTCTGGGCCACTAGCCAGTGACCAGGGCGGCGATAGAAAAATGCCACCAGATGTCGGGTGATTTCAGGTGAAAAGGTGAAGTTTGTCTCTTCAGCCACGAGGACCAGGAGGCATCGACGATGACCAGGAGCTGGATTCGAGCTGTCCCACAAAGGATCTAGTTGACTGCGGTGTCGGTATCCGGATTGGACCCAACGCGCCTTGGCAAACACAACCCACGCAGGATGTCGAGATTGGCTTCGGTGCAGACCCGCAAGGTCTGTGAAACTTCTCCATTGCAGGGAAGCTGGAGCAAGCCTGGAGCAACCAGGAAAGCAATTTGGGGACTCACTAGCCAACAAAATAGGAACTGCGAAGACACGTCGAGCTTAAATGCACAAAGCGGGCCCACAGGATACTTGTGGAGTCTGGGCCTCTGAACTTCGGTGCAAAAAGTGCTCGGGTCTGGGGCAGGTAGCAAAATGCAGGATGTCCAGGAGTTCCGGTCCCACATCTCTCGTGTCCGCCACCGGTCTCTGCTTTGCTGTAAGCGAAGGTCGGGGTCAGAGGTGTCTAGAAGTCGTGTCCTGTGTTGCAGATTCTTCGGGATCCAGCGAGAGCCTCGAAAATGCAGATCAGCAAATATGCTGTTGGTGCCTGTTTGAACAGGGTGGTCACTCCTTGACCACAAGGGAGATTTCTTCCGTCTTCCAGTCGAAATGGAATGTCGAAGGTCCAGGATATATGTTGAGGAGTTTCGTCCAGGGTAATCTAAAGTCCTAGGGACGGGGGTTCTATACTTATAGCAAGTTTAGGGGTTGGACTAACTCTAAGGTCCCTGGAGTGAGGGTGGTTACACCCCTTCTCCTTTGTCCAGTTTCACGCCAGAGCTGGGGCTGAGAGCCCCAGCAACCGGTTTGAACTGGGGAATGCATGGAGCACCTAGTGTGTCCCAGGCAGTGTCTGGAAGGCATTCACTGAATGCAGCTCTCCCTGTCCCAATACACAAAGAGCCTGCCTGGGGAGGTGCCAGCACCTCTCTGGGCAGGAAACCTATGTCCAGGCCTCCCCTGCCGGAGTTTCATCCAGCAGCAGGATGGCAGACCCGTGCCTGTGGCAGCAGCATCCATTTTGTGATGCTGAGGCTCTGTTTAACTTTAACCGGGTAAACCAGTAACTACATGTCTTCTTCCTCTAGAAGGGTGGGCTGCAACCCCCGCCGCCAGAACTGGGGGGGGGGTAGTATTTTAAAGTGTTTGACACCTTCCACAACATGTTTTGATAAAGCCAAACCAAAGCTAGCATTAACCGCGAGGATTATAATGCACTTAAGAGTATATGGTATGGCTATATCATAGAACAGCTATAAGGAGATGGTTCCGAAAGCTGCAAAGGGGCTCAGCTCATGCTAGGGCACCCTCTCACATAAAACCAAGCACTCTACCTCCAGGATTGTCGAGGTCTGCCTTAGGAGTGGCTTATAGGTTTATATGTGTCTATAAAGGTATATAGATATAGGTATACTATATCTAAGTAAGGCGTGATTACACCACCTTACCCAGGCTGTAAGAACAGACATTTGGTGTCAGTTTGGAAGGCTAACCAGGGGTGGCACAATCCATGCTACAGCCCCTGGTAGGCCTAGGGTGCACATATGCCCTGGATACCTAGGGTACACTATACAGGGGCTCACAAGGGTGACCCAGTAACCAATCTGGTATGTACCTAAAGTACATGGTATCAATTTGAAGAGAGAACAGCTGGGCTGTGGGCCTGGTTAGCAGGTCCACAGCCACACTAAAGTCGAAAAACCAGAGAATCAACAGCAAAAATTGGGGGTAACCATAGGAAGCAGACCCTACACTCCTACACCTTCTCTATCAATTTCCCCCTACCCTCTCACCAAGAGCGAGAAGCAATTTAAGCACGGACTAATCAAACATACCCAGAAACACTACTCGTGGACATTTACCACTGCTCCTCCAAAGGACAGATAAAAATGGATCTTATTTTTCATACAGTAAGACCCGAAAAATGGAACTCCACTCTTAGATCACAACTCCACATATCTAAAACAACTAACACTTCCTATAGCTGCAAACTGATGACCTCAGTACCGTACTGCCCTATGCGGAGTGGCTATACCTCTGTGGCCATCTTCTCTAACGGCACAGTACTCATTTAAGCCAGCAATGACGCTCTTGAGGCATTTGACTCCCTCTTCCCCTCACTAAGAAACGCTGCCTAGCGCACACACCCCTGTCGAACATACTCCTTTCCCCCGGACAGCTTAACACATCAGGAGAGCCCACAAACCAACCCCACGCCCTACAACAACACCACCAACCCTTACATGCATTCTCATAAACTGCAGATCAGCCATCAAACATGCAATAGAGCTGGCAGAATCAATCTTCAAACATAACATAGACATTGCGTTCATTACTGAGACTTGGCTAAAAGATCTCTCTTACCCAATCACGGGTACGCTCCATTGCCTGTTTGCCTGCTTGATTCCTACCTCGTTGTTGGGGGTACTGTGTTTGGGGTATCCAAAGCCCCGTGAGGACACCGCCGACTCGCCAGCCCTGCCGCAGTGACCCGGAGGACCACAACTCCCAGTGTGCTTGGGGGCGCACACACCAGACGTCACTGGCAAGCGCCCGGAGGTGCTCAAAAGATCGCAGCGCCTCCCGCGGCGCCTCCCACGGCGCCTCCCGCGGCGTCCATTGCCTGTTTGCCTGCTTGATTCCTACCTCGTTGTTAGGGGTTCTGTGTTGGGAATAGCCAAAGCCCCGTGAGGACCCAGCCGACTCGCCAGCCCTGCCGCAGTGACCCGGAGGACCACAACTCCCAGTGTGCTTGGGGGCGCACACACCAGACGTCACTGTCAAGCGCCCGGAGGTGCTCAAAAGATCGCAGCGCCTCCCGCGGCGCCTCCCGCGGCGCCTCCCGCGGCGCCTCCCGCGGCGTCCATTGCCTGTTTGCCTGCTTGATTCCTACCTCGTTGGTGGGGGTACTGTGTTGGGGGTAGCCAAAGCCCCGTGAGGACACCGCCGACTCGCCAGCCCTGCCGCAGTGACCCAGAGGACCACAACTCCCAGTGTGCTTGGGGGCGCGCACACCAGACGTCACTGTCAAGCGCCCGGAGGCGCTCAAAAGATTGCGGCGCCTCCAGCGGCGCGGGACGCTCCATTGCCTGTTTGCCTGCTTGATTCCTACCTCGTTGTTGGGGGTACTGTGTTGGGGTTAGCCAAAGCCCCGGGAGGACACCGCCGACTCGCCAGCCCGGCCGCAGTGACCCTAAGGACCACAACTCCCAGTGTGCTTGGGGGCGTGCACACCAGATGTCACTGTCAAGCGCCCGGAGGCGCTCAAAAGATCGCGGCGCCTCCCACGGCGCCTCCACGGCGCTCGATGCTCCACTGCCTGTTTGCCTGCTTGATTCCTACCTCGTTGTTGGGGGTACTGTGTTGGGGGTAGCCAAAGCCCCGGGAGGACACCGCCGACTCGTCCGCCCTGCCACAGTGACCCGGAGGACCACAACTCCCAGTGTGCTTGGGGGCGCGCACACCAGACGTCACTGTCAAGCGCCCGGAGGCGCTCAAAAGATTGCGGTGCCTCCTGCGGCGCGGGACGCTCCATTGCCTGTTTGCCTGCTTGATTCCTACCTCGTTGTTGGGGGTACTGTGTTGGGGGTAGCCAATGCCCTGTGAGGACACTGCCGACTCGCCAGCCCTGCCGCAGTGACCCAGAGGACCCCAACTCCAGTGTGCTTGGGGGCGCGCACAGCAGACGTCACTGTCAATAGCCCGGAGGCGCTCAATAGATCGCGGCGCCTCCTGCAGCTCGGGACGCGTGCGGGCGGGCCCGTCCGTGGCCGTCGAAGCTCAGAGGAGGCTGGGCTGGGTCACCAATCTTTGATCCAACATCGAACACTGCTTCTGTTTATGGTTAGTGACTTTAAAGTGCCAGTACAACTATTGCCTCACTGTCAAGTTTCTAGTCACTATCTTTAATTTCTTCAATCATGAGCAAAGATGCCGTAAGGGGGCGGGAGGTTTAAGTGTTGTTGGTACACTGGACGCTTACCTGACGAGGGCAGCAACAGCTATAAATCACGAAATAACACTCGTAGAAAGGAGACTGTCCATGGAACCCGCCGTCCACCTTCTGAAGTACTCCTAGTGGGGTTCTTGCCAAACAATAACACAGCCATAGAACCCCTGCAACATTTGAGTCACCTTCAGGGGCGCCAGCTATCCTCCCATCTCCAGATAGCGGGTCCACTCCCTCCCTGTCTCCCCCTGTTAAAATTCTTACACGCAATCAACATCTATCCCAAGCAAAAGGAAAGAGTAAGGCTCCCGCTCCTACTTCCTTGCCAAAAAACACACTTCCCATCAGGCCAACAAGGTGGCAAGAACCAGGGGAGCGGGGCGGGGAGAATCGCAGGGTAACATAGGAGCATGTACAGCCAATGAAGCCGAGAACACTGGGCAGGCCTGTGGGCTGCCAAGCGATCCAGCAGTTCTCACATTTGCACAAATTGAAGACAAATTATCAACTTTACTCACTCCAATACTAATGCAGTTGTCTAAAATAGAACAGATACTGGACAAAATTGAACAAGGCCTATTTACACCTAACCCTTCCCCGATAACACAACTAACCAAGGGCCCAATGCCCCCAGAGACACCATTTTATGTGCAGCTAACCCTGAAGGTACTGTTCCTGCCTCTGGTCATACATTAGGTGTGCCAGCTTCTCATAAAGATCATTCTTTCCCTCCATTCAGTATACCCAGTGTAGCCCCCCCAGGAGCGAGAATAGTGGAAACATCTAATGGCAGTGCCAGGGGGGGTATGGCTGTTCCCAAAGATCATCTTAACCTATTGCCCAAAGCCACAGCCTACACTGTGATACTGACAAATGTTCCCCGTTTACCAGAAGACAAGGATGAACACTGGGCATCGTTGAGAAACAAAACATTGTTTCATCTCAATAACAAAACCGGGTTGGTTGGTCATTTATTTAGGGAGTTTAAAATGGTACGCAGGGTACCATGGATTGGCAGGTCACCTAAAGCATGTAGAGGTGACTGTGTAGTGTGACCTTTGGTTCTCCTCACATAGTGAAGACGATCCTTGACAGGGCTGGGTCTAGGCTCCTTAGTGAGGCAGACATTAGTGTCTTACTTTGGGTTTTTTCTATAGGAAAAATTCTTTACTGCTCCCTGCTTTCGGTGGTCAACAGGCTACACATACAGGTCCGGGCCCTATGATTACAGTGTGCCTATACACAACTCCTTTAGTCTGGTTTGGACAACATAGATTGACTGGTCATACCAGTAGGGAATGCTGTGACATCTTCATCTGTAGCTTCGGTGACCAAGGGCTCTTCGTTATCGATCTCCAAAAAAAGAGAGTTTCCCAGGGACCAGAAAGGACTGGGTGTCAGATACTTATTAAAAAAGAGAAATTCCTTTCTGTGTATTAATCTTTCAGTTGGTGACCATCAGGCCTACACATTTTAATCAATTCTTGTTACTTTGTGATTATGGCATTAGTTAGATATTTGATTAACTTTAGTACTCCACACTAGAATGTCATTTTTTGTTACTCTCAAAGTTTTATTTATATAAGAAAACATTTACATTTATAAACCATATTTAAAATTGCATACAATTGGTACTTTAAAAGGGTGCTCTGTTTACACTCTTATCCGCTTTCTAACAATTCCGAATTACGGTATCTATCGCAGAGTCACACCAATTAAAAAGAAGAAAGGTTATATACTTTCGTCTGTTCAGATTAAATACACATTACAAGTAATTCATGCACAGTAAAAGTCCCACTGTCGACGCGTTTCGGTGCGTTGGTTACATTTATTGCACCTTCCTCAGGACGGACGAATTTAAAACCAAAGATTATTTACTTCTTTCTACAAAAGAAAAATGAATATAATTAATACAATGTTCTTATAGAGAGTTTTATTCTAGTTGTGGATTAGTCTAAGGTTATTCGCTATTTACATATTAAATGCCCTTACTTGAAGTATAGGGATTGAGGTCCTTATGTTAATTTTCAGGACAGTTATATTTCCTTTTGACGTTACGGTTTAAATCACTCACATCGTAGTCTTTTGAATCATTGTTTTTCTACAAAAAAGAGCATTGGATTATATGCCATATTACAGATAGTTCTGGCTTGTTCTCACATTTATCCTGTGCCACTTACTCATAAGGTTTTAATAGACCCTTTATTTAGAGGTGTCAGTTGGAGCCGGTGCGTTTTTTCAATGTGCACCATCGATATTAGGTAATCTTGCTGTGCCTGTAAAGTACACGAAGATTACTCAGGGGGTATAATTCATAGTTTTTAACCCACTGGGTATATAAAGAGTTTGTCACCCTGATACATAACAATAACTTTTACACCTAATGCCGGCACTCAGGCTGTTCTTGCTTGCACCCTCTCACGTGGTGTCTTTATTAAGCATGGGCGAATTTTGCGGATCTCGCGTTCGCGAATTTTGCGGATTTGCGAACTCGCAATCCGCAAAATCCGCAAATTCCCGCGAATTTGCGGATTTATTTTTTTTGTGTTCGCCCGTGTTTCTGCCTGTTCACGAGGGTTTTTACAATTTCGCAATTTGCGAACTTACCTGTCGGGTCGCAAGTTTTGCGAACTTGTTGTTTCTACGTGTCCAGCCTGTTTGGGACACTCTTCTTCATCACTGCCACTCTCTATCACCACTGCCACTCTCTGACTACTCATGCCACCCTCTGGCCCACCCATGCCACCCTCTGTTTCATCACCACACCCTCTGGTTGTCCAGTGTACATTATTTTCGGCAAAGCAAAGCACACCTTCCCTGCCTCAAGTGACCTGAATTAATTTGGGCTGATTAATGTGTCACAGAATATTTTTTTAGCTGGCACCTGCTTCCTTAGTGCGCCCTGATTAGTGATCTTTTGCACTTGCTAAGTGCTTTCATTGTTGCAAAATTAGTTACAACACCTGCCCTGCCCCAACTGACAATAATGAATTAGGGGCTGCTTAATGGATTTTAACTTCCAGCCTGGCTCCTGCTTGTCTCCCTTAGCTGTAATTCAGGACCTTTGTGGCATATGTGTAACTATTCTGAGGTTCAGAGCAGGGTCACATAATAGTTGCAACTGGCAACTGAACTCTGGAGGGGCCCCTCAGGAAGCACTACAGGAAATGGCTACTAATGATGAGCCTGAACTTTTGAACCTGGCAAGTAGTTTCAGTTTTGCTAAGATCGTATTTCTGCAATTTAGCACTTATTCGCGGGGCGCGAAGTTGT
Organism: Lissotriton vulgaris; assembly: GCF_964263255.1. Lineage (NCBI taxonomy): Eukaryota > Metazoa > Chordata > Amphibia > Caudata > Salamandridae > Lissotriton > Lissotriton vulgaris. The sequence continues at coordinate 1,591,374,785 of NC_141695.1, read as the reverse complement.
ACTGGGAAGCCGCGAACTCACGCGAACAGTGCGAGCAGTGCGAGCAAAATCCGCTGCTCGCGGATTTGCGGATTTTGCGGGAGATTCGCGAATCTCGCGGATTGCGAATTTCCCGAAAATCCGCAAAATCCGCGAGCGAAACGGATTTTCCGCCCATACCTAGTCTTTATACCTATGCCAGAATAACATGAAATTGTGCTTTAGTAAATTAATGCACAATGGTCGTCAGTTGTAATTATACCCATCATTGTTGGTTTTCAGAGGTGGTATACATACCTATTGGGGATGTAGTGTCCTTTAAAAGCCTGAGATGCAGCGTTAGATTTCTGTTTCTTTAAACGCTATAGGTCTCGCTTTCAGACGGGGAGATGTTTTCAATTCCACAACTAGAATAAAACTCTCTATAAGAACATTGTATTAATTATATTCATTTTTCTTTTGTAGAAAGAAGTAAATAATCTTTGGTTTTAAATTCGTCCGTCCTGAGGAAGGTGCAATAAATGTAACCAACGCACCGAAACGCGTCGACAGTGGGACTTTTACTGTGCATGAATTACTTGTAATGTGTATTTAATCTGAACAGACGAAAGTATATAACCTTTCTTCTTTTTAATTGGTGTGACTCTGCGATAGATACCGTAATTCGGAATTGTTAGAAAGCGGATAAGAGTGTAAACAGAGCACCCTTTTAAAGTACCAATTGTATGCAATTTTAAATATGGTTTATAAATGTAAATGTTTTCTTATATAAATAAAACTTTGAGAGTAACAAAAAATGACATTCTAGTGTGGAGTACTAAAGTTAATCAAATATCTAACTAATGCCATAATCACAAAGTAACAAGAATTGATTAAAATGTGTAGGCCTGATGGTCACCAACTGAAAGATTAATACACAGAAAGGAATTTCTCTTCGTTATCGATACACACCTTGTATGACCAATCCCTAACTATTGGTATTGACTGCTCAGCGCAGAGTAGAAAACTAGATAAGCCCAACACATATATATGAAGTAAAATAATGTGGTACACCTCTCATTGAGAATAACACCGTACACGTGGGGGATCTCACCCCGTTTCGGAGTAATCTATGCCCCCGCGAAAGTATTACTAAAATGTTGACACAACCAGTAGGTATAAGGATAGGTTCTTGGAACACTCCGGGATTGGTAAATAAGACAGCTTCAAGCGAATGGTCCACCTTTATTAAAGAGTTTGATATTTTGTCTTTTCAAGAGACATGGGCGGTTGAGCAAGTTATACGCCCTGGTTACATTAATTTTCACAAAAAAGCAGTAGAGGGAGAGAATCCCCAAAGGAGGATTAACAACATGGGTCAGGCAAAGTTTAAACTGCAGGTTGGACGAGATATGTATTGATTCACCCGACATTCTTATCATTAGGGTTAACAAGGGTAATTTTCCCGACTTTCCCCTAATTAACGTCTATTGAAGACGCCTGCAAGTAGGGAAAGCCACTAACAGTATAGCGTCCCTTGATGATTTTTTAACTAACCGCGGAGGTGGAATCCATATTTCAATGTCCGGTGACCTAAACTGCACCTTTGAACCCCTGGATCTCATGACATGTTTTTAACGGCAGAAGAGGACGATGAGTAGTCAATCCCCCCTCTTGACCATGAGCCAATCAAGAGTTGGTCCGGAGCTGCTCTCCAACTCAAAGTTTTATGTTTGGAACACGGTCTGAGAGCGGCAAATGGTCGTTCCATATCTGACAAAAAGGGGTTGCCCACATATGTTTCTGGCTCGCGTAAAAGTCGTATAGACTATTTTCTTTTGTCCAAGGAGCTCTGGGTATTTATGATAGACATGAAGGTACTCGTACATCCCGAAAGTGATCACAATCCATTACTCCTTCTTATGCAGGTGAAAAACTGCAATATTGGATTAACATGGGAACCACATGCAGACGTTCCTGAAGTAACTTTAGCAAATGACACTCGCCAGCTGAAGTGGTCTCTAGTGTCAACCAGGGCAGACCAATTGAGTCAGATGAGTGACATGTTAACAGAAGCTATAGCTACATTTCAGGACGATAAATTACAGAGTTCTCCTACAATTACTGTCATACAGGTTCATGAAAACTTTTTTAATAGCCTCAGAAGTTTTTTTACCACCAGAACCAAACTAACTCACACTTTAATTGCCCAGAAGGCTGCTGTTTGGTATAACTCTGCTTGTCGCTTAGCCTACAAATTATTAGCTTCTGCCATAAAAAATAAAGATAGTGATATGATACGTGAGAAAAGGAAGGCCTACAACCTCGATCAATCTCAGGCCAAGAGGGACTGGAGTAATCTCACTGGAGGGATTTGCTAAAATCCTGCACAGATAGAGACATTACTGCGTTCTGGCACCTAGTGAAGTGGGGTAACAGGGACCAGTGCATCATTCCCAACAATAACGTGGCGCCCAATTTATGGATAGATCATTTTGTGGCCCAGTTTGCAGCCAGTCCAGCAGTGGCAGAGATTTTTGAGATGCCTACCTCTGTCCCTGCAATATCATTCACCAAAAAGGAAGTGGAAACTGCTGTTATAAAGGTCCCAAGAGGAAGAGCCCTGGGACTTGACTGTATTCCCGCTGATGTTTTTTTACATGATGTTGCTTCTTGGGCTCAATACATTCAATTGTTATTAAATTCCATTGCTCAAGGTGCATCCCTGCCTAGTACCTGGGCAGGAGCGGTTATCATACCCATCTTCAAAAAAGGTGATTGTTCAAACCCTGGCAACTACAGGCCTATAAGCCTGATTGATTGTATCCAGAAAGTTGTTGCCAGGGTGGTATTAGGCAGAATCCAGGAATGGATGGAGGACTCAAATATCCTCTCTAACCTTCAAGCGGGGTTCCGACAATCTATAAGTACTGGGGATCATGTTTTAAAATGTATTTTAATGGATTGGTGAACAGTCACTTTGGGGAAAGGGACCATTTATGCGGCCTTCGTTGACTTAAAGTCAGCGTTCGATTTGGTTCCGCTCCAAAAGCTGTTGTCTACACTTTAGAAACTGGGCTTACCGCTAGAGCTTTTGGCTCTCGTGGTTAAACTACACACTGGTAACTATGCCCAGGTTAGGTGGGACCCGGCAGGTCAGACAACTGGGAAATTCCCGGTGGAGAAGGGTGGGCGCCAGGGATGCGTCCTCGCACCAACTCTCTTCTCCTTCTACATTAATGGGGTTGTAAACTATTATAAAGATTATCCCACAGATGCCCCGTGTTCAGCTGGAAATAAGACCCCCCCCTTTTAATGTTCGCTGACGACACTCTCATACTGTTGAAAACTAGACAAGGTCTTGAAAGTGCTCTAACTAGATTTGAAGAATTTTGTGCAGACCAAGATCTAACTGTAAATGTTGACAAAACCAAGTACATGGTTCTGCACAACACAAAAAAAGTCATCGGAGAAGTTAAAATGAGAGATGGGTCACTTGAACAAACGGATATATTTTCATACTTGGGGGTTCTTATCGACAGGAAACTAAATTGGAAAGCCCAATTAGATTTTCTTTCAACAAAACATGCCCAACTCTCAGGAGTTTTGCTCAGGGAACACAAACACTCACATACTAAACCAATAGCCCCAGCTCTCCAGTTATATAACATCAAAATAGGTGCATCAATTTTATATGGGGTTGAGCTGTGGGGCTATGCCAATATGGAAAATCTAGTGTTGGGCCAGAACAAATTCCTGCCGTCCCTTATTGGTCTCCCCCAATCCACTCCCACAGTTCCCCTCCTTCTGGACCTGGGCTGTAAATCGATCAGGGATGTGGCCAGATACAGGCTCTTAGCCTATTGGAGGCGGATCTGGGTTACCCCGGAACTTGCCCATTACGCCCAGGCAGTCCTAGAGGTGAGGGACCTTCACACTAATCATAAAATTCTGTGGTTTGGTGCCCTAAAAAGCCTGTTACTGGAAATAGGTTTAGAACACTTGTGGGTTACTCCAATGGGTAGTGTTTTCCCAGCAAGACAGAGCTGAAGGCAGCTTATTGGAATCAGGTCAGCATGAAGCGGTTTTCATTATGTTCACATGGATCTTTGACAAAGGGCTTTATAGAAATAAAACACGAAAATAAGCTGGAGAGTAACTGGGATCTTTTTACATCTACACGGGACAGGAAATTATTCCACCAGTTAAGGGTAGGCTCCCTGCCGCTACATTCTTTCACCTCTAAATGGTGTACAGCAAAGTCTAGTGTTTGTCCCTTTTGTCCTGATGTTAATGAGACAGTGACTCAAGTCTTTTGTGTCTGTCATGCATATACCACACCCAGACGTACATGGCTTTAACTCATTTGTGTTAATATGGGTACTAGATCCAGCCGTGACGCATTCAGAATTGTAAAATATTCTGTAGAAGGCCCGATAATGGTTGGAACTGCTAAATTCTTGGGATGGGTGTGGGTGACAAGATGGAACAACGCGAGATCTATGTAACCACTCATCCTTTAGATTTTCTCTTAATATGCAAAAAATAATTCCATCACCTCTGTAAATTTATCTTCTAGGTGATCTTATCTTCTTATTTTCTCCAAATAATCATGTAGCCAATATATATCAAGATTTTATTTATGGACTGTTTGAGTGTTTTTAATAACGATCCTTTCTCATTTAAATAGTGAACTAATTGTTGTTACCAGGGCTCCCAAAGAATATCAAGTCTCTGTTTTTATAATGTGCCTGCCTAATTTTATGTGTTGTCTAACTTTTATGTTTTTTTTATAAACCAAAATAAAGTTTATAAACTGAAACTGGATATGCTAGTGCCACCAGGCTTTCACAATCATCATCAAAGACAGAAAGGACCAACGAGGAGGAGGCATATCAATCATTCACAAGAACAACATCTCCACAATGGAAAGCAACACCTTCAACTGTAACTCCTTTGAATGCCTAACCACCAACATTAAGGCAAGGTACAAAAAGTCTCTACGCTGTCATCTCCTATACCATCCACTAGGCAACACCAACTCATTCGGCGAACACCCGTCTGACCTGATTGCCAACTGCTCACTCCGTGACAGAAATAATCTAATTTTGGGGAACATCAACCTACACTGGAACAAAGAAAAACTTTCTAATCCTAACCCTGAAGGATCTCCTCCACACCAACAACTTCACCCAACACTGCTCAGAGGAATGACACAACAGAGGAGCAATCCTAGATGCCATGATTGCCCAAAGAGACACAATCACGATCAACCACATCCTGCCTGTTGACTGGACCGACCACCACATGATCCTATTTCACATTAACCAAATGACTCGTGAACAATCCCTTACGCATGACCCCCCCAATTAGGTAAGAAACCTCAATCAGAATCCCTTGAATTACCTAGAAGAAAAGGTAAGCTCTCGCCTTCCCATCCTCACAGAGGAACTCTCCACAACAGAACTCACCTCCCTCTACAACACAAATATGACCTCCATTCTGGACCAATTTGCCCCATTGAAACTAAAAAGAGTCAGGAACATTCCATCCAAAACCTGGTTCAACACAGACATCAACGCTGAAAGGCAACAACTTAGAGCTACAGAAAGACTCTGGCAGAACAACCCTTCCAAAATATTCCACGATCAACTCAAATTAGTTCGCGCAAATTACAAAAACCATGTGAAGAACGAAAAATCAGCATTTTTCTCCAATGCTCTAAACAACACAAAAAACAGGACTAAAGAACTCTACAACCTCATTAGGCAGCAAACTTCCAAGCCCCCCACATCCTCAGGTCAGGCCTCCAAGGAGCTGTGTGACAACTTCACGAACTTCTTCAATGACAAATTCACCAGGATCCAGCTTTCACTGGACAACTACAACTACCTCAGTCCCCCTCTCAAGATCCTTCCACCAGGGACAGAAGACCCCACACCCAAACAACCTCCAAAAACATGGAAATCCTTCATTCCCATCTCGGAAAAGGAGCTAGTCAATCTAATCTCCTCCTCCAAACCTTCCTCTCACGTCCTAGATACTATTCCTGACTGAATGGCCCAAAAACTCAAACTCTTCCTAGCCCCACTATGGAGTAAATTCATAAATAGCTCTCCAAGTACTGGAGACATAACAGAATGCCTGAAAGTCGGCCAAGTCACTCCATTACTGAAAAAAAACAGGCTTGGACACCAATGATCTAAACAACTTCAGACCTGTCTCCAATCTCCCTCTCCTAGCCAAAATCTTAGAAAGGTGTGTCCTCCTACAACTGACTCAACACATGGACAGCATCAACCTTCTAGACCGCCACCAATCGGGCTTCAGAAATGGCTGCAGCACTGACACCGCGATCCTTAACGTCATGGACGATATCCACAAGTCACTCGATACAGACCAATGCTGCTTACTCATTCTCCTGAACTTATCGGCAGCCTTCGACATGGTTGACCATAATTGACTCATCAAGGTACTCCATGAAAGGGTAGATATGGATGAGATGGTTTTACACTGGTTCTCCTCCTTCCTCCACAACTGCACCCAAAGAATAAAAATCATAATCTGCACGTCTTACTTACACCCTATCAGCAGGAGTGTCCCTCAAGGATCAATACTTTCCCTGCAACTCTTCAACATATACATGGAACCCCTCATCAACATAGTCGAAAAAGCCAAAATCCCCTTCCACCTCTATGCAGATGACACCCAGATCTACCTAAAAACCTCCTCCATTGATGACATTCAGACAATCAATAATACTCTAAGAGAAGTCCAACACTGGCTAACAATAAATCATCTAAAACTTAACTAAGACAAAACGTAAATCCTACTCTCTAACAAAGAAGAAAACCTCCAAATCCTAGATTGGCTAAAAGCTTTTATGCTCTCAACAGCAAGCTCATCCTGGCTGACTCTGTAAAATCGCTAGGAATCCCCCTAGACCCAAAACTCGACATGACAAAGCACATCAAGAACTCCGCAAAAAGCGCCTTCCGCAACATGAAACTACTCAACAAAATAAAACCCTTGATCCCGCTCAAGGACCTCAAACAAGCGACTCAATTGGGGGAACACCAGTAAGCGCGAGCACACTACCTGCACGCCAACGGGCGGACCAGAGCCGTGAGGGGAACGGCGGTATTCAGAGAAACCGGCGGAGGAGCGCTGGACAACACGCCGCACTACAGACCCCAGCAGCCTTAGGGGCGGCGCGCCTGTGACGCGCTGGAAGCGCCCGGAGGCGCTAGATAACGGTGACCTCCCAGGAGCACAGTGGGGGAACAGAAGTAAGCGCGAGCACACTACCTGCACGCCAACGGGCGGACCAGAGCCGTGAGGGGAACGGCGGTATTCAGAGAAACCGGCGGAGGAGCGCTGGACAACACGCCGCACTACAGCCCCCAGCAGCCTTAGGGGCGGCGCGCCTGTGACGCGCTGGAAGCGCCCGGAGGCGCTAGATAACGCTGACCTCCCTCTCGCCCCCGCGAGTCGCGCGCGGGAGTGCCCGGGGCGAAGCCCGGGCAAAGGGCGGGCCCTCTGTGGCCCTCAGGGGACTGAAGGAGACTGGACTGGGCTTGGACCCTTATTTTTCCCCTTGTGGAACATTTTCGCGCCTGGAGCGTGTAAGATATCTGATTATTTCTTAATATTGAGCTGTATAGGTTGTTTTAACACTCAGTGCTTAGATTGAAGGGTACTTGTTTGCAAGTATTAGTTCCATTTATATTTATAATGTCTAAATCCAAAAATGATAAGGCACCGGTGGGTCCCGCTACTCTTGATAATTTCCTGGTTAGGAAAGTAAGCCAGATAAATAATAACAGGCGTGCATCATTGGGGAAAAGCACTGTGGTAGGGGAAATGTCATTTGAAAACTCCCCTATCAGCCCGTTACAAGGATGTGTAATTAACTCGACTGATGTCATTTCTATTGACCCTCCAGTGTCCATTTTAGTTAACGTGGAGGCTCATTCTGACCCTCAGGTGCTGTCATGTCCTGATACTAGTGTGCTACATGAGCCCCAATCAGAAACCAGGGCTATAAGAACTTGTAGAACACTCTCTCAAAGGGTAAATGGGAAGCAAAATAAGTCTAAAAATAAGGATGGTAAGGCAATTATCAGTCCTGCAATACCAACCCCTTTTATTTTTATGGGCACTAACAATGATGGTAATGGAAATGGTGTAAGCATAACTCCTGATTTTCTAGCTTCACTTATAAAAAATCTAGAAGCTTCTTTGACAACTAAAATGGAGGAGCTCATTAAACCATTAACGAGTAAGATAGATAACCTAGCAAAGGAAGTGATAAGGCTGGGTGGTCTGTTATCAGCAAAGAATAGTGTCACATCTTGTGGAAGTGTACCCTCTGGGAGGAAAGGTTTAGAACTTGCCGATATCAATGATATATGTAATAAGGCAAGGGGGAATGCTGCTGTTGCAGTGGCCACTGGTTCTGAAACCCCTATTCGTCCAGATATCCCTGTGGCAGCGGCTCCGCCGATACCATCTACAAAGCAAATAAACAGTAGAGCACCCAGACCCCCGAGGTACAATCGCTATCTTAATTTACCACCAGATTGTGCTCCGTTTGTGGCTGTACTAACTAATGTGCCCCCCTGCGGGACTCATCCCGCATCTCCTTTTGATGAATCCCAATCCTCTTTGAAAAATAAAACTGTGTCTTGGCTTAATAAAAACTGTGGGTTCCCTGTTTCATACTCGGACCAAATTATGACAGTAAGACGTGTAAATTGGGTAGGGCCGTCAAAAAAGACTGGGACAGGGGACTGTATAGTCGTAAATTTTAAGCACCCCCAGCACGTGGCAACTATCCTTCTGAGAGCTTCTGCATTGGTATATAACATGAATAGTATTTGTGTACGCCCCTTGGGTTACTTTTATGCGCATCTGTGTAAACCTACACCACAACAGAATTTAACCAGGCGGGGGTTTGAACCCTATACTCCTGTGCAGGAGTCTCCGTTTTTCTATAATGTTACTAACCCTTGTGGGTCAGGGGGGCCTATTAGAATTCATAATAGGAGTCCAAGTGACGGTTATCATCAATATGGGTTGAATCTAAATACACAGAATAGATTCGAAATGTTATCCGGTCTGCAGCAGTGTGACTGACTGGGGGCACCTGCGGCTCAGATTACTAGGGCTTCAGGTAAAACTACAAATTCTTTGAACCCGGTGGGTAAAACTTCAGGAAACCTTGTTGTCTCCTGGAATATTGCTGGTCTTGCGGCCAAAATGTCTGATGTAAACTGGGTTACCTACATCAAGCAGTTTTCTATCATTTGTCTCCAAGAGACCTGGGAGTTGGGCTGTAATCTGTTTTTAGAAGGGTATAAGGCCTTCTTTGTGCCGGCCTTCGCTTCATTGCGGGGAAGGCCCAAGGGGGGTCTTGTAGTCTTTGTTTCCATATTGTTACCATGCGAAGTACGGAGACTGGTAGCTCAGCACACAGGGGTCATGGGACTAATTCTATCTGGTGGTAATGTTCTTGTGGGACTGGTGAATTTTTACAATGCTGCTTTTGATAGTACAGGTTTGAATCATATCCATGCTCTTAATTCCTTTGTCTCTAATTTTATGGAAAAAGTGGGCCACAATCTCATGATTTTGGGGGATTTTAATCTGCATCCATGTGTAGATCCATTGCACAAGTGTTTATCAGAAATGATCTGTGCTCGTGCGGATTGTCTGCATATGGAGCACACCATAGAGGGGGAAATGTGTAATGACTTAATGAATGACCTTGACCTCTCTTTGGCTATGTCTTTAAAGGACCCTTCATACTGTTTTGACATTCCTACTTTTAAGGGACATGGCAGGGGTACCTTCATTGACCATATACTTGTCTCTAGGACTATGCAAACTTTTTTAGATTCTTTCTGTATCCTCCCTAGTGAATTTAGTGACCATAATCCTGTCACAATCTGTTTGAATTGTCCATGGGGAAAAAATTGTCCTAAAAGTACTGTCCAAGGAAGATTGGGCACAACAGATGGGAGGAGGCGGTTAAAATGGTCAATTGACTCGGCGGATGCACTCTATAAAGACATCTCTGAAGGGTGTGCAGAGGACATTGACGTTTGTATCAACGGGGGAGGTGAACCTAAATTAGTTCTAGAGGCTTATCAAAATATAGCGGAGAAGGTGTCAGCGTTCCTATCTGTTCCTAATAAAACCCAGGCAAAAGTAGGACCGAGATGGTTTAGCCATGATTGCACCGTAGCTGCTCGCAAATTGAGGCTTGCTTTGTCAGCTTCCCCGAGGGATCGGGAGGTTGTAAAACTCTGTAGAAAGGAATATAAGGCTATTACTATCTCCCGTAAGGAGCTACTGAAGAAAGAGGCATGGGAGGAATTGCTTGACCCCTCTACCCTGAATAGCAGCACCAAATTCTGGGCTTTGGTTAAGAAACCTTTCTTGATCGAGGACCCTGATGACGGAATTGTTTGCTGTATAACCAAAAAGGAATGGGAAGGCCATTTTAAAAGTTTATATTATTCTGAAAATTCTGGATCTATGGTTGTTGCCCCCTATGATAGGGTTACCCCTATTAATTTTAACAAAAGTGAGGTCTTGGCAGCCATAATGGGCCTCACTGCTAATAAAGCGCCAGGGCCTGACGGAATACCCCCTGATCTTTACAAGTCTGATCCAGCTTTTTGGGCTCCCATTCTGGTCGCCGTATTTAATGCGGCGGCCACAGTGGGGTGTCCAGAATCTTGGGGACTATCAACTATAGTCCCCGTATTCAAGAAGGGAGATAGGAGAAGTGCACTTTGCTATCGACCCATATCCCTAATTGATTCAATGGTTAAGATCATGGGGAGAGTTATACTTCAACGCCTAATAAGTTGGTCGAATGAAAACCACATCTTGTCAATCTCTCAATATGGCTTTTGTGAGGGGCGCTCAACCATAACTCAGTGTCTCAACCTGTTCCTTATTCTGAATAAATATACTGTCGTTCAGAAGGGAGAAATTCATCTTGCCTTCATGGATCTGTCCTCAGCCTTTGACTGTGTCAACAGGGGGAGGCTGTGGAGGACCATGAAGGACAAGGGAATAGATGGGGGTATTGTGGAGTTCCTTGCGGATCTGCACAATGAAACAAGAGCCAATGTGAGATATTCTTCGACTGGGGAAAACACGGGTTGTTTTCCAATTAATAAAGGTGTACGTCAGGGGTGCATTATGGCCCCTTACCTTTTTAATTTTTATATAAATGACCTGGAAATTTACAGGAAATAAAATCTGATTGTCCTAGGGCGGGTGCGAGGGGTATTCCTCTGCTTTTATATGCCGATGATGCAGTCTTAATTTCACGAACTGAATTAGGTCTTCAGGCACTTTTGAATGGATTTAATAAATTTATGTCTGATAGGGACCTTACGGTCAACAATTCAAAATCTTTCATAATGCATGTCGGCCGTCAACCTAAGAAGAAGTTCAATTTTAAACTGAATGATGTTCCGATACCCATCACCCAGATGTTTTCCTACCTGGGTGTTTTATTTGATACAAAGATGAGTTGGGCCCCACATTTGGCCAAGAAGAAGGGGGAAATGTCCAGGGTAAATGCTTCTATCTTCAATTTTGCCTCTAAATTGGGAAAAAAGCCAAACGGGGCTATGATGAAACTATACAACGCTAAATCCATAGCCACTGCAGTGTACGGAAGCAAGATATGGGGCTACACAAACAGTGATCAACTTCAAATAGTTGAAAATACATTTTTAAAACGTCTGTTGTGTGTCCCTGGGAGCACACCGAATTTAGCCGCTCATGAAGAACTTGGCTGTTTACATTTATCGGACATTGTTGCACTGAAACCGTTGTTGTGCTGGGTAAAACTTTGGTTAAGCGATGCAATCCCTCTGACCCACTTGATAGTGGAGGATCTTTTATCGCTTGACCACTCAATGCGTGTACCCTGGCTTAAATATTTGAAGTCGCAATTTGTGAAGCTTGGCCGACTGAACCTGTTTGATAACCCGGGGGATATAGTTAAGGGTGATGTTGCTGCAATTAAGAGAGCTTTTTACCTGAACCGTAATGCTGCAAGAGATGAAGTAGAGCTTCTGAAACCTAATGTTAGAATGTATATCATGTTGAGAACTTGTAATTCAATGGAATTGTATCTAACATGCTCCTTCACCACCCATGAGAAATTTTTGCTGACCCGCTTCAGGTTTAACATCTTTCATCAGCTTTTAATTAGACCCAAGTCGGATATTTTTAAGAAACCAGCAGCTCCCTGTGGCTGCGACGGGAAGTCTCCACAGGACATGCTGCATTTTATATTTTTATGTACATTTTATGAATATCCACGAAAGCGGTACCTGGTTACTCTTTTAAAGAAATTAAATTTTAACCAAATCAGACCCGCCCTTATGTACTTACAGTTGATGCATTCGGACAGTGTCCTCCAGGTGTTAGAGTTCTTAAAAATGACTATGAGACTAAGAAATTGTTTGGATGAGTAAATGTGCATTATCTGTAGTTTATGGCACTATTGCACTTTATTTTGTATATTCTGTATATGGACCTTACTTGCATCTCTTATTCTAATTCTGTCAATGCACTCCTTTTTTATGATATATTTGAGTTGTATGTAATTTAAGATTGACTTTGTGAGTATTGTGATGTTTTTATTATGAATTGTCTAATTGTGTGTACTTTTATGGATTGCAATATATCCGAAATAAAGTCAATTTGAATTTGAATTTGACTCAATTGCTGGTGCTGGCCAGACTTGATTGCAGGAAGGCAATCCTCACAGGTACAGCAAAATCAAACCTAGCTCCCCTCAGAACAATTCTCAATGCCGCAGCTAGAATCGTCACCGGAGTTGAGAAATATGATCACATCCCACCCACACTCAGAGAACCAAAATGCGCTCCCAGTCAAAATGCGAGCCAGCTTTAGAACTGCCTGTTTTAGATACAATTATTATCAAGGAGGTGAGCAACCCGGAATACCCTTGAGGGCTTGGGTAATAAAGGTAGAAGGGTAAAAGTGCCTTCAAGGGACTTTATTCAATCTATGTTTGTTACTTAAAATTATTATGAGAAGAACCAGTTGATCGTCCTTGCAGTGAATTAATCAAAACTAATCAATTTGTGTTTCAACATATAATATATAAACAAAGACACAAGGTGTATACGAAAAAAGTATTTTTTATCAAACAATTCATTAAGGAAAATCAGCTTCATATACAGATAATTAAACAAATAAGATTTTAGGACTGTGGGTACACATAAAAATAAATTGCTAGGTGACTCAACAGAACCTAAAAAACACCTATCCCAGTACACATTGAGTAAAACAAAGAAGGGGATGAAGTGTATTGTCGACGTTTCGGTTTCTTAGCAGTTATTTGATGAAACCATCCTCAGGACTGTTATCAGTTCAGATCTGTATAGAAATATTGTAGTCTGCTCGCAGATTGCTATCGCAGTTCCCCACAAGGAAATCGTGGAAGGATCACAGTATCCCAATAACCTGACTATTAAATGCGGACACCGCTCATCGAAGCTGGATGTGAAGTCAAAACTTCACTCGCATAGAGTTCATATATTACACAAAGCAGAAATCGTCCGATATGTATCAGACGGAGTCTTATCACGTTTCAAAGACAATCAGGAATAGTTACGACCAGTTTGAGCTTAAACAAGCTAGTGAGCAGTCACAAGTCCTGCAGCGCCCAGAATTTTAAGTAACAAACATAGATTGAATAAAGTCCCTTGAAGGCACTTTTACCCTTCTATCTCTTTTAAATACAAGGCCTTGCAAACAGGGAAGCCAGAATACCTGGCCTCCAAACTCAAGAAAGCTGGCCAGGGAAGGAACCTCAGTTGCACCAACACTCTACTACTCATCCCTATGAAACCACGCAAAAAAAAAAAAACGCAACCCGGTCCTTCACTGGAAATGCGCCAAATATCTATAACTCCATTCCAGTCCATATCAGGACTACCACCTCCTTTGTAAGATTCAAGAGCCAGCTCAAAGACCCCTTCCTCAATCATTCCCTCCTGAACCTATAGCTGCCGTCGAAGCTCACAAGCCAGCACACTGCTGCTCTCTGCTATGGGGACTTCAAGTCTTTTTCCTCCTCCCCTCCACAACAGGAAGTGACCATATCACCCCTCCCCAAAGGAGGCTCAGTGCAAGTCAACAGACACACAGCTTGAATACTACCTGATTTCCTTGCATCAATATGGTACATTGTACCGAGACTTTAAAAGCGCCTTTAGTTAATATGTTGACTTTTGTCTAGATTGTATGTCTCTCGCAGGCCGACTATTGTAAAGCGCTCTGATCCATTTGGGTCTGTCTAGCGCTATAGAAAACTCCTAAAATAATAAATAAATAAACTCTCTAAGAGGTTTAATTCCTCCTGGGAGGCCCCAGTCGCAGAGAAGACTTCACTTGAGATTAGACAGGGCACTCATAGACACAAGGGCTGAACATGCCAACATGGCATTAACCTACAGACAGGCTTGCTTGCTATGGCTCTCATGGTGCCGAAGCATCTCTAAAGCATAGGTCAGAGATGAAAATGTAGAGGAATCTTTTTTAACGTAGATAAGAATTCCAGGAGGCAATAATGATCACTTTATAGTGTCAGTGGCGGCCACCACAAAACGAAGGTAGGGGCGGAGGATGAGGGGTGAGTGGGAGGAGGGACAGGACATTTATGGGAAAATAATAATTTAAAAAACTGACCTTTCACTACCACTGACTCCGATGGCCGTCTTGGTGCTTCTCTCCTGGAAGTCTCTGGAAAAGCACAGGCTACCCATCCAATCCAGGCACTGCTCTCAAGCTATGAGAGCAGCGCCAAGATTTATGTGAGCAGCCTGGTCTGCTGCTCAGACAGTCCGGGGAGTCTGCAGCTTTTTTCCATTCCAGCTGTGCAACACAGCTGGGTTGGAGAAATAGAAGTGTGCATGTCTGTTTGGCCGGCCTAAGAGGGCTAGCCAAACTGACATGCTCACTTCTAAGTGGCCATCACTCCTCAATATCTTGGCCCGGCCTGGTCCCGCCTAACACGCATGCCTAAGCCAGTCACAGAAAAATAACATGATAT
Organism: Lissotriton vulgaris; assembly: GCF_964263255.1. NCBI lineage: Eukaryota > Metazoa > Chordata > Amphibia > Caudata > Salamandridae > Lissotriton > Lissotriton vulgaris. The sequence goes on along the minus strand of NC_141695.1, from coordinate 1,591,359,709 downwards.
TGTTTTATTATCATTATATTTTTCGGTGACTGACTGATGAGTGGGGCGGCGCTCCTAAGCCATTACGGAGGAGCCGCTGCTGCATAGTGCCCTTCAGCAATGAGTGAATAAAAAAAGGTGGGTAAAATAACACACAGCTGCAACCTTACTGTAATTTACAAGAGAAAATAGCATGTTCCAAATATTATACAAAGTCAGGCGCTAAGTCACTGTTTATTATATAGGGAACATACGCTTACTGAATATATGGGAGAACTGGGAGCGACATAAGGGGCCTGATTCACAAAGGCAAACTTACACTTTTGTTTTACTATTTTTTGCTAGTCACACTGGTACTTTACACATAGTATTTTTATGACTGCGGAGTCTTAGCACAAAAAAAGATAGAACTGTCCTATCTTTCTTATGTGCGGAGACTCTGCGGTCATAAAGATACTTCTTGTGAAATACCTCTGTGAATAGCAAACAATCATAAACTTACAAAAAACAGCTCAAACAATGCTATCAGAGTTGATTTGTTGCTCCCAATCGCAGGGGAGGAAAATGAATCTCTAAGGGCATGTGTGGGAGAATAACCTAACAAAGGGCCCGATTCACAGAATGAACTTAAGACTCAATCCTAAACTTACTACTGTTTTGGTATTCACAGATTGCACTTACTACTTTTGGCATTCACAGAATGCACTTACTACGTTTGGTATTCACAGAATGAACATACTCATTTCGGTATTCACAGAAGTTAGGACTACTAACTTTAGGACTCCTAAATGCCTTCTGTGAATACTGAAAGTCTTAAAATTAGGATTTTTCTCAAATTAGTAGTAGTAAAGTTAGGACTCCTAACTTTAGGACTCCTAAATGCCTTCTGTGAATACCGAAAGTCCTAAAATTACGATTTTTCTCAATTTAGTAGTAGTAAAGTTAGGACTCCTAACTTTAGAACTCCTAAATGCCTTCTTTGAATACCGAAAGTCCTAAAATTACGATTTGTCTCAATTTAGTAGTAGTAAAGATAGGACCCCTAATTTTAAGACTCCTAAATGCCTTCTGTGAATACCGAAAGTCCTAAAATTACGATTTTTCTCAATTTAGTAGTAGTAAAGTTAGGACTACTAACTTTAGGACTCCTAAATGCCTTCTGTGAATACCGAAAATCTTAAAATTAGGATTTTTCTCAATTTAGTATTAGTAAATTTAGGACTCCTAACTTTAGGACTCCTAAATGCCTTCTGTGAATACCGAAAGTCCTAAAATTACGATTTTTCTCCATTTAGTAGTAGTAAAGTTAGTAGTCCTAACTTTACTACTACAAAATTGAGAAAAATCGTAATTTTAAGACTTTTGGTATTCACAGAAGGCATTTATGAGTCCTAAAGTTAGTAGTCCTAACTTTACTACTACTAAATTGAGAAAAATCCTAATTTTAAGACTTTCGGTATTCACAGAAGGCATTTAGGAGTCCTAAAGTTAGGAGTCCTAACTTCTGTGAATACCGAAATGAGTAGGTTCATTCTATGAATACCAAAAGTAGTAAGTGCATTCTGTGAATGCCACAAGTAGTAAGTTCATTCTGTGAATACCAAAAGTTGTAAGTGTAATCTGTGAATACCAAAACAGTAGTAAGTTTAAGATTGAGTCTTAAGTTCATTCTGTGAATCGGGCCCAAAGTGCCCAGTGTCATATCCTGTGTGTGTACCTTGATTCACCAGCGAAAGTAGGTTTTTTACATCTGGAGTCCCAGGTCTTGGCAACAATATTTCCACCAATATGTGTAGCATAGTATTATGGGGCTTTGCTCCAGGACTTTTGTGAGAAACTCACAGCCAGACAGCACTATGACTTGAAACATTGATCCATTCCTGTGAAGGGTACAGGTCAGCATCACATCATAGTGCATAGACTCTTCCATAAACAAATGCATGTATTTATTTAGATGTAGAATTCAATACAATTTTGCATATATCGCAGTCAGAATATCATCATTTACTATATTTTGACGCACTGCAGCACAGCAAGCCTTCCTTCTGAGCTGCCATGTGTCAAAATAAATAAAAAAGGTCAGGAATGCACCATATCTACAAGATAAGGCACATTCCTGTCGTTCTCCCCTGCGCAGGCACACAAACAGCAGTCTAGCGCCAACGCATACACTCTTGCATCATGGTGTAAGGCAGCCGTGGTCTGTGCAAGAATTAGCAGTGGTGCGGTGGGGCCATGTAAGGGGGATTCCGAGGGACTTTGGCGAGGGAAAATTAAATAAATAATTAATTTTCCTGCAGCATCGTCCCTCAAAATCCCCCCTTACATGCCCCACCGCCCCGTATCTGTTACCTGCACGGACCGCGGCTGGTGTAAGGATGCCTGTGTTCCAGGAATGATTGTTGTTGTGCAGTGAGGGCCCCTTCCTGCACAAAAGCAATCATTGATGGTGTTTTGCTCCTTCTATGTGTGCTCCAGAATGCAGCACACATAGAAAGAATAAACAAGCTTTAGTAATGCATCGGTTTCGCCTAAGTAATGAATAAAGAGCTGTTTTCCTCAATCATCGTCTGGCAGAAGGAAAGAGCTCCCTGACACAAGAGTGGAGAGGATGTGACATACCAGCCTGAACTGCTGACTCGAGAGCTGGGGATCCCGGTTCAAGTGTAGGTGGCACAGTGCAACACCCTGTGATTCTAAGCAAATCACGTAATCTCTCAGGGTGTTAAATTGTTATATAAATATGCTGCAAGAGTAAAGGGCAAAACTTTATGGAAATAAAGTTCCAACAAAGCAAATGTTAACAGTATTTCGGCGGTGGCAAACTGATAAGGATAGGATTGGATCAAATGTATAAAGCGCACTTATACCCAAGGGTGTCAATGCGCTAGACAGACAAAGGAGTGGAGAGAAGCGTAAGACAGCCAACTAAGATAAAAATAGCCATGTTTTCAGCAACTTTCTAAAAGCCGGTAGAGATTCCGCGTTGAACATGGGGGAAGGCAGGGAGTTTCAGAGTTTGGCAGCCATTACTGCGAAGGAGCATCCGCCCCATCTGGCCCTGCGGCATCTTGGAGAGATCAATTTTTTCTGGGATGAGGATCTCAGAACTCTCCCGGGGGTATACTATTGGAACATGGTTTTCAACTGCAGCGAGCCTTTACTATGCACAGCCTTATATACTATGCTCAGGGCCTTGAAGGGGATGCGTTTCCAAATGGGAAGCCAGTGCAAGGCCAGACCCTCGTCAAAAATGACCCCTAGATTTTTTATACCCCTAGATTTGTCTTAGCTGGGGCAGGAAGGGGACCACAGTCTGCCAGCCACGAGACACTTGGCCAGCTGGTATTCTGGAAGCTAAATACCAGTATCGCTGACTTGTCAGCATTAATCTTAAGGGAGTTACCCTTCATCCAGCAGATAATGCCTGCCATGCCCTAGTTGAATTCCTTTGCTACCAAATGTAAATTATTAGAGATGGAGACAATGATTTGCGTGTCGTCCTCATAGGAGTTTACCTGGAAACCAAATGGTCTCACCAGCTCGGCCAGAGGGGTCACATAAATGTTAAAAAGGGTGAGAATCAGTGAAGAACCCTGAGGGACCCCACATGGAAGGCTGAAGGCCCTAGCTCTGAAGCCAACACAGCTTACAATGTTCGTTCTCCCTGGCATAAAAGAATAGAGAAGCTGCAGGGCCATACCCATAACTCCCACTGCCTGCAGATGCTGAACCATGTATGGCGGGGAGACTGAATCGAAAGCCGCTGACAGGTCGAGCATAATCAGCACCACCAATCCTCCCTGATCCATCTGCATGCGGATATGGTCAGTGGCTGCAATAAGGGTAGACCCGGTGCTGTGACTGGTGTGGAACCCATTCTGAGAGTGGTCTAAGCTCTCCTGGGACTCAACATAATTCATCAGTTCAATGTTGATAAAATTCAGGAAAATATGCTACAGCCAATAGAAATGGATGAAAGGTAAGTGGCACACACAGGAACACATGAGAAGCCAGGAAAGAGAGGAGGCCCTTTTAAGTTTATATTGAAAGCAATAGATTTCTCAAGGACAGAGCAAGTGCTGTGCAGGCAAAACCTAAAAATGAGGAGAAAAAGAAAATGTCTCCATGTTGTGCCACTCCTGCCTACAATACAGTCACCCTTACACCATGGTACAAGGGTTCCTGTGTTGGCGCTAGGCTGTTGAAACGGCACCAGGGCAGGGGAAAAGGACAGGAATGCACCGCTTAGGATAAATATGGTGTATTCCTGCCCTTTCCATGACACAGGGCTAGGTGATTTGCTGCACTGCACCACAAATCTAGTAAATTTGTCATTTATGATTTGTCACATTTCACAGGCTGTCAAACAGACTCCGAAACTTGAACTTAGTTCCACAGCTCTAAAGTTGGTAGCTCTGACCATTATGCCACATCTTTATTGCATGCAACCTTATCAAAGCAGATGTGGGCATCATGCTAACTTGATCCTATAGCACCAAAATTCTTAAACCAATCCCACCAAAACTCTTGAGAGTTTGTTGAATATCTAATCATGCTAAAATCACCCTTATTCACTTCGTCCTGTGTTAGGTGCCATTTTAAATCACTAGACAAAAGACTGAATGCTTTTTAAATGTTCCTATCACCCCAAAAAGGCAATTTGTTACAATACCTAATTGCAAATAACTATAAATGTTTCACATTACCTTATATAATTGATGTTTTATATATCATGTATGTTATTATTCAATACTGGAAATTTACTCGTTTGACATAATTCTAGTGAATTCATGGGTTTGAAACTGTTTGTGAATGTAATGTAAAACACACAAATAATGTACTAAACCATGTATTTTTAAAGTGCTTGAAATATATTCAGCATGGACAACTCACCAATGTAGACATTATATCAGTGCCCGAGGTGATATTGTCCCTGTAAATTCAAGTGTCTCCAGATTTTGAGCACTGATAATGCCTGGTCTAGTATAACAGAAAAAAAACACAGCAGGTTACTCATAAACCAGGTTGAGACCTAGGTAGTTAATGTGTGACAGAGAACAACGTCTCAACAGGTAATATTCATAGGCAATTATGTAAAGCGTAAACAACAATTACAGATGAAAGGAAACAAGAAGACATCAATGGTTTATGAAAAATGTATAGAGCAGTCTATATTTCGAAAATAATTAATACAGTTGAAGTATCAGCACTATTTACATTGCAGGTAGGTGTAACCCAAACATTTGTGTGCACATCAGTGCTCGTACAGGAAGTGAAAGGCGCAAATGGAAAGTGAAAAAGTGTAAGAAACAGAGAAAACCGGCACAAGAAGTACCATTCAGTAAATGGTTTTAAAACATGAAAGTTATTAAGAAAACACAAAATTGTCAACAAATTAAGGAACCTAATAAACTGCAAAAATTGCACTGAGTGGTCGACGGCGGTTTGAACCTGTATATAGTTCAGGTCATCTTCAGGAACAGATTAAAAAAAAATCTGTTGGTGCTATATTGGAATAAGGAAATAGTTCATGAAAATTATACATCAAGGTTGGCACCCAGGGTATAGCCCAGTATAACTGCATTTTTTTTTAAACAGTAGTAATTCTTGGTATATGATGGGGATACTTAGGCATGTGCACCAGAGTCCATATGTATCAGAAGGATATCTGAATACAATGATGCAAATGACAAATTGATATTTAATGTACCAAACAAGAACTGGCTTAAAATAAACTTGGGGTATTTCAATTCAAAATCACTTTTTAATCACGAAAATGCTAACCTTTTCTTGTAGGGAATTGAGTTTTTTTTAATGAAAAATATTTTATTTGAAAGCTAAAGTGCAGTTTGCTCTTGAAAGCAGGTAAGTCACTGTGATTGTTATTGACCTCCAAGCAGCATACAACACCATGGACCTTGAAATCCCATTCTCAATGACAGAACGGAAGTGTTTTAGTCGCACTAATGCAGATAAGTCTTTCCTCTAGAACCACACTCAACAAGTATATGCTCATCAAGATGAATCATCAACTTAAAAGATGGCCTCAAGTGTCCCCAAAGGTTGTTCTCCTTCACTCTATTAGTTGTGCTACACATTCCACCATTACACAAATACTCGACGGCTCTCAAGCCCAATTCTAATTATATGACAATGACACCCAAATTGGAAAGTGTATAATCAGTAAATAAGACAAATATCACTTAATCCATTGACTGCACATTCATTTCAAATGACCTACCAGCATCAGCTGCCCTCAAGGCACTGCACTAAGAAGAAAACACCTAGGCATAATATTCAAAACAAAGTTGTGACACTGCCATTTAATAGAATAGTCAAATGCAATCATTCTCAAATATCCATGCTTAGGAAAAGTCCCCCATTACAACAAACCAACCCATTGATGGAGCTTACTATTTCCCTTGGCATGAGCACTCTGGCTACTGGAAAAAATGTGTGCAATTCTCCTGAATAACTCCCAGAGATGCTGGATAACTGAAGATATAGGAAACTTGGGGCATATTATCAAGGGGTTTATCTCTGCTTTTTTGGCTTTAAAAGCCAAGAAAGCGGAGATCAAATTATCTCCCTATTACCTAGCTGTCGCTAACACCAGTTAGCGACAGCTAGTAGGAGATAGCGACCATCTTGGGCCCCACTTTGCATGTCAGTGATATTTATCACTAATGACATGCAAAGTGGGCGTGCCAAGATGTTAGTGACTGGAAACAGTCGCTAACATCTGTATCTCCTATTACCAACTTTTGGAGATATTCGCACTAAGCGCGAATATCTCCAAAAGCTAACACCTGCCCTAAGCAGTTCTTAGCCATGTTATCCAATGGGAGGTGGATAACATGACTAAGAGCATTAGCTCGGTAATGCATGAATATCGCTGATTTTTCAGCGATATTCATGCATTGTGGCCGAATTTTATCGCATTTGCGATAAACCTTGGTAATACCAAGGTTTATCTGCGATAAAAATCGCAGCAGCTCAGCGATAATTTTTTCCCGCTAACCAAGCAATAGCGATAATTATCGCTATTGCTTGTTAATATGCCCCCTTATACCTACATTTGCAGACACTTGAGGGCATCAAACCAAATATTAAAAGTACTACCATGACCTGTAGTGGAAACTAGGATAACATTTACGATCCTCAGTATCAGACATAATGCCCATTGGAAATAGAAACTGGGCCAGGTGCATTTGAAGGCTTTCTATACCCTGCCACAAAGTTAGAATTTTCCAACTTGCACCTTACCCAACATTCCGTAGTTCTAAGAGGAGGTGGATCACCAACTCTCGAAGGTCCTAAACTATGTAATCTCTGAATCCAACCTAATAGCAGTATCTAAACAATGTTTCAGAAAACTCTTGAAAGCGCAATTCTTAGGAAGGTTTTCTGCTAAAGACTTAAGGGGATATTCATGGAAATAGTGGCACAGGGCAGCGCAGAAAGTCACCTTGCTGCACTGCCCTGTGTCACTGGAAAAGGGCAGAAATGCACCATATTCAAGCAATACGGTGCATTCCTGTCCTTTCCCCTTGCGCTGGTGCCATTTTGGCAGCCTCTGGCCTACGCAGGCTCCCTTCCACCATGGTGCAGGCATGCCTGTGTTGTAGGCAAGGTTGTTTTTGTGCAGGAAGGCTCACTTTCCTGCACAAAAACAATCCTTAGAGGAGTTTTCCTCATTTTATTTGTGGTGTAGAATACATCACACATAGAAAGAGCTAAAAACGAGGAGAAATATCATGAGATTTGCGTGGGCACACCCAATGCAATTCCCATGGAACGCTTCCCTTGCGCAGAGTAAGGCAACACAGCGATTTGCGCTGCATTGCATTACTCCATATTGTTTAAGCCACGCAATGTGGCTGTGCATGGCTTCATAAATCTGACTTAGATGCTTGTGTCACGCATGTCCCCCTTTGCGTGGTGCAAATGTGATGCAAGCCTCTCATAAATATGCCCCTTTGAGCTAATAAGTGGCTTTTACACCACACATCCATTTGGATTCAAAGACAACATCCACAGTAAGAACTATTGGGCATATTACCAACAACTAGCGATAATTTTTGTCTCTAACTTGTTTAGAGACAAAAATTATCGCCGCACATCGGCGATTTTTATCGCATATAAACCTTGCTATTAGCAAGGTTTATCGCAAATGCGATAAAAATCGCCGCAAAGTTAAGTTAAGTTAAGTTAAGTTAATGACATTTATTAAGCGCATGGTTGCACAGAGAACAGTGCGTCCCCGCGCTGACAGCCCTATCTGCATCTCATCAGCTGGAACACAGAAGAAGTGTCAGGCCTCCTATACTGAAGTTAGCTTGGGGAAAAGGTGGGTTTTCAGTCTCTGTCTGAACCTGGTTTCAGACAGCTCCATCCTCAAATCGATGGGTAGGTTATTCCAATCATTACTGGCATGGTGTCTAAAGGAACGACCTCCCATCCTAGCTCTATGTATCCGAGGCGCCACTAAGAGCATGCTGCCCATCGACCTCAGGGGACGTGAGGGGCGATAGACAGGAAGCAGGTCCTGGAGATATAGAGGTGCTTTTTTGTGAGCTATACGGTGGGTTATACACATAGTTTTAAATTTTATTCGTTCCTTCATTGGGAGCCAGTGGAGGGAGCGTAATGCACGTTTCCCAGAGGCTCTCCTAGGGAGGTTGAGGACCATCCTAGCAGCTGCGTTCTGGACGCGTTGTAACTGTGCTAGGCCTTTTTTGCTAAGTCCGCATAGAAGGGAATTCCCATAGTCTAAGTGGGAGGTGACCAAGGCATGGCCGCAATGCATGAATATCGCTGAAAAGTCAGCGATATTCATGCATTACCGAGCTAATGCTCTCAGCCATGTTATCCACCTCCCATTGGATAACATGGCTAAGAACTGCTCAGGGCAGGTGTTAGCTTTTGGAGATATTCGCGCTAAGCGCGAATATCTCCAAAAGTTGGTAATAGGAGATAGCGATGTTAGGGACTGTTTCCAGTCGCTAACATCTTGGCACGCCCACTTTGCATGTCATTAGTGATAAATATCACTGACATGCAAAGTGGGGCCCAAGATGGTCGCTATCTCCTACTAGCTGTCACTAACTGGTGTTAGCGACAGCTTGGTAATAGGGAGATAATTTATCTCCGCTTTCTTGGCTTTTAAAGCCAAAAAAGCGGAGATAAACCCCCTTGATAATATGCCCCTATATATTTAATCTTTAGTGCTCTGTTGTGGCAGCCAAAGAGAGATATTATGGTGCTGTGTACAAATCAAAATAAATAAATAATGACTGGACATGCAATATTTATTTTAGGTTTATGGACAACCCATCGCAGGTCACTTCTGATATATAAAGTCTAAGTAAAATCTATAAAGATGTGTGCCAATGGTGAGAGAATTCTAACACAGGCAACAGTGACTGGACACTCCAAAAATTGATTCACTCTGTCCAAACATTCCTCAGTGGTACTTCACTTCAAAGATCATAAAGTAAAGGTTCTATCAGAATTTATTGTGAATTATTTCAAACGTGGTCAAAATATTTTCATGTTCAGAAAAAAGGTTTAGTTACAGCTAGAAAGCAATAGCATGTATGGGACATGTGCACTTTCCCAAGTGTAGCTGATTTGTCTTTTGGTGTGAGGCACTGTATGCATAAAGTGCAATAGCACCCCTTTCAAGAATCTAAAGAACCTGGGCACAATAAATTAAAAAGATTTATGATTTAAGTAAAGATCTTGATCAATTAGTACATTGGCTCAATTTTGTGATAGGAATTTGCATTTTACATTTTACAGGCAGGTTTGCTCTTCTGGATATTTTTGATATTTCAAAGTGAAGGTTGGTTGCAGGTAGAACTTTAGAAGTCAATTGTCAGGAATTATACACTACATTTCAGCATTGCTCACCAAAACATCTAAACGAAAATTTGCAGAGCAACTACCTTCTTAGACTCCGCTGTAATAGTGGTAAATACCTCACCTGATAAGTAACACATGCACAGCACATCAGGAAGTGCCCATTTTCAGGCATTATAAGTTTATGGAGTGAGGGAATTAATCTCTAGAGAACAGAAAAAGCCAGAGTAACAAACAAACAGACCTTGGGACACCCTGAAAGTACACCAACAACTCTCCTTCGTATGTGAGAGTATGCAGGCATTCCTTTTATGTTGACAAAGCACCCTGACAACGGACAAACAACACTGCCATCCTCTCATATCATTCAGTTATCACAAGCAGAAATTTGCCAAACTCTTCCATCATGGACCCGAGCAGGGGGTAGAAAGCACATGTTTAAAGATCCTAGCTGGAGGTCCTGGCTGAGGAGGTGTTAAAACACCCTGACCATCTAATGTGCCATCTCATGCTGAAGATGCCACCAAAAAACAAACAAAAACATACCTGTTGAAAGAAGTAATGTACACAAACAATACAGAATCAACATATCCACATAGTGTTAAAACATTAAAAACAGGTTCCAAACCTTGAAATTCTAGGTACTTAAGCGAGTTGCCAAGCACATGCTCTAAAGCATGGCAACTGGTGGTAGGTCTCCAACTAACCTCTACCTCAAGCTACATAAACTCCAACCACTGTATAAGGAGATTTAGGAGGTGAGTCACATTGGATTTAAGTATGTAATAATCTGATGACCTGATAACTTACTCTTCTGTAGGTACATTTTCAGAAACTGCATTTCATGTGCCTTGATTTCCCAGATGCACAGCAACTCATGAACAACATTCAGAGATTTGGGGCATATTTACTAATGTTTCATGCAGCGCAGGACAGCAAGCAAAGTTGTGCTGCATTGTGTAAAATGAATAGAGCAGAAATGTGGCATATCAACTAAGATATAGCACCCTTCTACTCCCTTCAGTACTGGTGCACTGCCTAGCACCAATGCAGGCACACTTACACCATACTGCAAGGGGGCCTTTGTTACTGGCCATTTCCTGCATAATGCAATGCACATTGAAAGAGGAAATAATGAGGAGAAATAAGGAGATGTATCCTTGTTACGCCTCTCTGTGATAGGCGCACCATATTGGTGCAAACCCAGGTTTACTACCTTTATTAACTACTGAGACAAGGTCCTTCCTAATCATGGTTCCTGTACCTGACCAAATTGTGCAATCATTGGTAATTAACTCCATCTTACTTATGCCTCATCTGATTAAATAAAATTGATGTAGGAATGTAAACGATGCTTACACGCTGCAATTCATCTTTAGTAATTTTGCATGTGAAGGCATTACTCACTGAGCGCCTTGCCCTCACGTGATGCGGCATTTTTGTGTGCTGTAACGTCATAGGTGTATTGAAAGTAAGGCCCGAATTACATATTGGGCGCACTGTCCTTGTTTGTACTGCAGTGCAGCGGCGCAACTAGAGCCAAATTTCGGGGGGGCTAAGAAAAATTTTCGGGGGTGCTGAACTTTTAATCAGTAGGCAGAGTGGAGCTGCAGGGGCTCTTAGAAGGGGTGAAACAACTGCAAGGCCTAATTAACATTCAAATGGTCCTTTAAAGACGTGTGAAATGTTCGGGTGCAGCTCTGTGTGTGCCCGGGATCTGTCACATCCCGGGCTGCCACACAGGGGGGAAGGGGGGGGGGGGGGAAGGGGTTGAAGCCCGGTGAGTCCAATGGGTGTTGTGCGCCTGCTGCAGTGAGATTTTAACTTGGGCTGTAACAGACAGACTGGGGCAGGGCAGTGTGCCTGAATACCAGTGGTCGAAGTGGGCGGGATCGGCAGGTCAAAGCGTGCCCCTACTTCTTCAATTTTATAAAATCCGTTCCCCTACTTTCTATTTCAAATATGTGTCCCGGACGGCAGAAATCACCAAGGCTGAGAGTTAAGGCTCGGGTCTTGGGGACAGGCAGAAAAGGACAAGGACTTTCTGAGTTTTTCCTTCGTCGTACCCTGAGAAGGCAAGGACAGTGTCCAGTTCTATTGCCGCTGGCAACTGCCCCACCGCCTCCCTCTCTTTGTCCCCCCTCTTCCGTCTCTTTCTGTCTCGCTCCTCCACATTTAGTGAAAACCGTGGCTTCAAGAAACGCATTAGTTACCCTCTCTTTCCTCCTTTCATTTATTTGCTCCCCTGTGAAATGGATCCAAAAAAGGAAACCTCGTCTTTTTTCCCATATTTTTCCATTTCTAAGTGCAATCTAGGGGTGGTTAGAAATAAAACATAAAAAAATATGATAAATAACTAACTAAGTGGTTGCACGGTGGCCAGATTGATTTATTCACAGCAAAACGCATTAGCGCCTCTTTACAGTGTTTGCCAGTGAAGCGCTACTTTTGCTTTACTGTCAATCTTTAAATAACATATTTTTTCTCAGGTAGGGAAATACACCATTCCAGTCTCTCTTTGGACAACATTGATTTCCCTGAGTGGGAAAGTGCACTATTCCTGGAGGTACTAAAATACCAGCTTGATGGGTGAATTGGAAAACAAAATGTGTGCAGTGGCTGTGTGTTTTTAAACCATACTGCTTATGTTTTGTAAGGATATTGTATGTTATTGTATTGTATTGTAAGGATATGAGCAGTGGGCATTGAAAGGGTCCCTTCTGGGCCCTATAGTCATGACCTTAACTTTTCAGGAGAAAGCACTCACTAATTTCTGAATAATGAGTGTAAAAGGAAAAAGGTAACCATGTTGTTCCTGCTTACTTTAAACATGCTTTACTTAATCTTGAATTACCTATGAGTGTTTGCTTTTTCGAGGATGTTATTTTTTTTTAGGCCGCTTATTGTTCTTGTCTAGTGCGTAATTTGAATTGAATCACATCCAGGTGTTAATAGCGGGTCAGTGCAGTGTAAGTTTCTCTCAGTGGGGCAGTATGGTGTTCATTGGGGGAGACGTTCAGCCGTCACGGCCAGTCCACCAGACCAATCCCCCCTGAGGGAGAACATTCCAATGTTAGACCTTAGAAGGCCCACAAGATCTTAAAAGCTCTGGTGTCTCAGCACCACCTGGTGGACCCTAGCAGTGACAAGTGTGGGTTAACCTTGAAGGCCTGTCCGCCACAATTCATTCTGAAGTTCACCTCCAGTCTTGCAGGCAGGCCTATAAAGTAGCACACCATAGAGCAGGGGTCTTAAAACTGTGGGGCGCGACCTCCGGGTGCAACCAGTGTTAGGGCCAGCCCTGGCTGGGAGTGTTAGTACCCCTCCCCCAGAAGTTCTGGTCTGGTCTAGTGTCTCCCCTGCTTCTGCAGATTATTATTATTTACATTTGTACTGCGCTACTGTTACCAAAAGAAGCCCTGGGGCTAATAACCATCTGCTGCCTGAAGGCAAATGAGAAACACTCAGAAGGAGATGGATAACCATCCAAATGGGATAACCTACAGAGCATAGAGAAAGGTTTTTATATCTTCCTAAAGGATAATCAATTCTTGGTGGAGTGAAACAAAGGAGGGTGCAAGTCCCATAACTGCACGGCCTGCACCAAAACAGCGAGATAGACAACTTTTTGAATTGGGGAACAATAAGCAGAGTGGAACAGGCTGAGAGGAGTATACAGGTCTGACCCGTATGTTTGGTGAGGAGAGATGAGAGGATGAGAGAGGACAGCAAGGGATTTAGGGAATTTGATTGAAGAGGTCAGGGATGAGGAGAAATGTAAATTGCAGAAGAGTAGTGTGGACACGCTAGAAGTGAGTGTGAGCCAAAGGTGAGGGCTTCTGTTAGAACAAAGGGGAGATGTGAAAGATGAATGGGGGTAGCAGAGAGGTGTAAGATACAAATAGACAATAAGTTGAATGGAGAGACGAGGTGAATGAGAAGTGCTGAGGTGAAACGGGTGGTGACGGGCCAGAGAGGCCATGAGATAAATGCGAGAGACTGTTAGAGATGAGGGCAGTAAAAAGACAGAATGGCAAGAGGTGATTAAAGGTGAAGTGAGAGGTTGAATGGGGAGAGTTCAGAAGTTGTAAAAAGGGGTGAAAGAAAATGTCCTGCAAAGTGAGAGAGGTATCCAGGGTTGGGAGAGGAGAGAAGGATGGAAAGGAGTAAATGAAAAAAAACTGCATGGGTAAAATGCTTAACTCTGCAGAAAACCGCCAGGGTTTTAAGGGACCCCAGATTCTCCCGGCCAGGGCCAGGTGAGCTTCTAATGTGGCAGCATGTATTCCTGCGGAATGGAGGGCCCTTCACAAAGGTTGACTAGAAATCTTTCTGATGTTAATTTAAATAAATTTACATCAGTGTAATGTAAGGTAAATTAATTTCAAAATAATGAAGCAATGCTATCCCAAAATACGCTGCGTCACGTAACATAATTTACATTTTCTTCCCACACAATTTAGTCAAGCCTGTTGCGTAATTTGGTTCTCAACTGCCTCATAATTCCAGTAGCCCTGCCTGCAGTTTTAGAATTTTTTGTCAGGAGGAGGTCCTTACACCTCAAAATGTTGACAGGGGGGTCTCGGCATCCAAAAGTTTGAATACCTCTGCCATAGAGTGACAGTGACTCTGTCACTGAGGTCACAGGACCCTTGAGCAGGGTGGCTCCAGCGCAGTGCGACTACATCGGGCACTGACTTAAGGTGGGGGCGTTGTGTTTGCAAGTATAATATGGTTTTAAAAGCACTTGCTGACTCCCACCTGGCCTCCAACAATTTCCGGCAACAATACAAAATTCTTGATCACTCCAGTGTTTTATGTACTTAGCAGAGTGAGATGGTGTTATGTCTAGTGGAAGTTTTGACTCATGGAAAGGAAGCACAGTCGGTTAATGTGCCTGCTGCTAAGAACATGTTCCATGCAGATCACAAAGTGCACAAAATGTAAATAGGTCAGTGGGTTACTGCTTTGTCAGAGATACCCTTTTGTTACTTGCAGTTAATAAGTTAAAATCCTAACATAGAACATTGAGGTATTAAGTGATATGTAAGAGCTGCATGCAAACTTCAGGGTATAAATTAGAGTGTTATGATTTTTCCCCCAGTCTTTGATTACCTTAATGTTGCAAAATAGGGTTCATTTGCGTAGAAATCAATTCTGATTATTAAAGAGAAAACCCAACCATGGTATTACGTTTTAAATTCTGAGTTTGTGTTTCTCCAGACCAATCACTATTAAACTATGCTCCCTACTAGTATGGTTTTCACGTGACTCGTACACCCTGTTGTTCTTTGCCGTATGTAATATTTCCTATACAGTGATTTACACACATATGATTGATTGTCTCTGGGTAATATGTGTAATATAAAGTGCTCTGACACCCCACACTAGTATTAGTGGTGCTGTAAATTTTATGATACTTTATTATTTTGACATTTTTACAGATGCTAAGAGTCTCTGCAAAGATTTAACCTTATTAGTACCAGTGGAACATACAACTGCAACAGTGAGAAAGATGACCAGTCAACATTTGCAAAGGGCCGTCCACTTCACAGCAGCACAAGTCACATTTGTTAGTAACTTTTGATCCGTTTGAGCTCTAAACAATTTATTAGTTAAAATCGTCAGATTATGCAGCAGATGATGTATTTTGTGGCAAATATGGCGAAGCTAAAGTTATGTGGAAAACATTTGCAAACTAGGATATTTTGCCGTTCATGTTTGAACTGCTCTTGTGGAAAAGGGAGGAGAAGTGCTGATGACAGAAACTCCATGGCTGGGAGACAAAAGGCTTGCGATTCCACTTTTAAGGATATTTGGGACATTCTGTGATTGGCAACATATCCCTCTTTGTGAATGAATTTTAATGTAAATAACTAATATTAAATGAACATGTGTATCCATTGGTTAAATTAAATAATGTAATAAGCTGTAACCGGTTAATAAAATGAGAAACAAGTACTAAAAATTGGGATATTTAGCTCTTTCTGCCACATCCCTGACTCTGCCCACTGACCCAATCCTCAGGTTATTCCCGCCCTCTGATTCTCCGCCCACAGTTATGTTATGTTATGTTAAAATGGGACTTTTATAGCGCAACGGCTACTCCAAAGGAGTGTCCCGGCGCTTTATGCTCCCGACCAAAGAAAAGCTGGAAAACATAACAGTTAAAAAGCGGGGGCCTAAAAGAGGGGACCGATTATCCAGCGAACAGCCAAGTTTTTAAGTCTTTCCTGAAGACAAGCAGATTTGCGGTGTTTCGCAAGGACACTGGTAAGGAATTCCATAGCTGAGGAGCAAGGAATCTAAAGGACCGGCCGCCTAGCCGAGCCCTTTTGATGCGTGGCACCCGAGCCAAAGCCAAAGCTTCTGACCTGAGGGACCGTGCAGGTCGATAGAAATCCAGCCTCCTCTGAAGATATTTGGCACCACTGCCATGCAAGGCCTTGTGGGCGAGAGTCATGGCCTTGAACAGTATCCTCTTCCGCACCGGAAGCCAGTGAAGGGATACAAGGAGATTGGAGGCACTGGTGCGGCGGTGCAAGCCATAGATTGCACGAGCAGCAGCGTTCTGGGTAACCTGCAGACGCTGGAGGAGGTATTCAGGCAGACCCAGATATTGGACATTTGCATAGTCCAATCTGGATCCTATAAGTGCATGAACAGTGATCCTCCGATGTTCCTCCGAGAGAAGGAGAAAGAACTTGCGTAGCATCTTGAGGATCCCAAAGCATGTTCCCGTAAGAGTAGAAACCTGGGATTTGAGCGAGAGCTCATTGTCAATTTTAACTCCCAGGTTCTTAGCCCACTTGGAAGACTGAGTGGGAGGGAACATGTCAGCAGGCCACCATCCCTGCCAATCTGGTTCCGATGGGCATCCGAAGAATAGTATTTCGGATTTGTCCGAATTGCATTTGAGGCTGTTATGATGAAACCAGCTAAAGACAGCCCCAAGGCACTCGCGGATCCTTTCTCCATCGAACTCTTCGCTCTTGCGACAGGTGAATAGGAGCTGGGTGTCGTCAGCATAAGAGACGATCCGGGCCCCATAGGATTCCGCCAATGTCGCCAGAGGGGTCATAAGGATGTTAAATAGAGTGGGGCTCAAGACAGAGCCCTGAGGCACTCCGACTCCCAGTGGCGGCATCTCGGCGGACCCGGGTGGGACCCAGACCGTCTGCCGGCGGTTGGCCAGAAAGGAACGAAACCAGTTGAGCACCGTCCCCCCTAGTCCGATGTCATGAAGTCTGGTGAGGAGATCCTCATGGGGGACGGTGTCGAACGCCACCGACAGGTCTAACATGACTAACATTACCCTGCCTCCCGTGTCCAGCACCTCCTTAACGGTCTCCGAAACTTCCAGGAGCGCCGTCTCGGTGCTTAGGTTGGAACGAAAGCCCGATTGGGATTCATGAAATAACTCATTAGACTCCAGGAAGTTAGAGAGCACGCTGTGCACGTGTTTCTCCAGGATCTTGGTCCGTGCTGGAAGGAGCGAGATTGGCCTGTAATTGGAAGGCGCCTCTGGGTCAAGATTGGGCTTCTTAATCAGGGGAATGACCATGGCTTGCTTCCAAGCCTGGGGCAGAAAACCCTGACTCAGGGATAGATTGAGGATAGGATTAGCAATGGGATTGATGACGTCAGCCATTTTTGCTAAGAATTTTGCTGGGCACGGATCTAACGGTGAGCCCGATTTAAGGTTCCTCATCAAGGCTAAGGATGTGGCAACCGAAAGGGGAGGAAAGTCTAGCAAAGCAGGGCCAGGAGGAGACAGAAAGACTGTCTCAGTCGACATCGTAGATGCATCATCTAAAGATCTCAACGAAAAGGAATCCTGAATTTGCCTGATTTTAGTGGTGAAGAAATTGGCAATAGTATTAGCCCAGGTCTCCACCGGAGCGCCCTGAGTAGAGGTTGACCGTGGGCTGGTGAATTCACGCACAATTGAAAAAATCTCCTTACAGGAGTTGGCCGCGTCTTCAATCCTTTTAGAGAAGTAACATTTCTTGCCCTGAAAAATTAGATCATGGTATGACTTCATCATGATTTTATAACGTTGTTTGGCCTCAGGCTCATACTGAGCTCTCCAAGCCCGCTCCGCAACTTTACATTGCCTACGGGCGTGGGTTAATTCCTCCGTGAACCAGGGGGCAGAGACCCGTTGGGCCGCAGACCTGGGTGGCTGTAAGGGAGCGAGCTCATTTAATCTGGCAAGAAGCCAGGATTGCAGGCTCTCCAGATCTTTCTCCAGGTCGCCCGTACAGGACACAGGGTGATCTGCCAGAGCATGTGTTAGCATATCTGGGGTCACCCGGTGAAGTGCCCTATAGCTGCTGCCTTGCTGCCTCATGGCACTGGCCGGAGAAATCGCAGTAGATGGTATTTCAAAATGGGCAAGATAATGATCAGACCAAACAACTGGCAGAAGTGTTACAGCCATGATGGGTATGGTGGAAAAAACCCGATCAAGTGTATGGCCTTTGTCATGGGTCGGACCCGAAAGATAGGGGGAAAGGCCTAAGGTGGACGCAATATCCAGCAATTTGATGGCATCCTGGTCGTTGTGGTCGTCCATGTGGAAATTAAAGTCTCCCGCCAGTATGCACCGCTCAGATCTAAGGACAAGGACCGACATAGCCTGCTGGAGATCATCAAGAAAGGATCCCACTGGGCCCGGAGGTCTGTAAACAATCAGACCCTTCAACGCATGTTGCGGCGAAAGGGAGATGGTAAAGGCTAGAGAGTCAGCCCCTGCAATGGTATAGGTATGCGTGACCTTACACGGAAGAGAATTTTTCACAACCAAGGCAACTCCTCCTCCCCTGCCCTTGTCTCTATCCTGTCGATGGATGGTATAGTCAGTGGGGATGGCTGCCACAATGTCCGGGTGAGAGGAACCATTGAGCCATGTCTCAGTGAGCATCAAACAGGTAGGACTGGTCGTCGAAAGGAGATCAAAGATCTCTTGAGTGTGACGGTGCAACGACCTCGTATTGAGGAGTAAACAAAGATGCTTTGTGCTACACTTCTTAGCAAGAATAGGGGAAGGGAGGGAACGAACAGGGTGCCAATGGCAAGCAGGGCACTTATGTTCCCCTACTATTTTCCCCCCACTTTGACCATTGCTGAATACACCAAAAATGCACTGTGCACAGAAATATATGATCCCATTCCGCATTCAAAAATCCTGCATACCATCACTCCGCATTTTTTAGTACGCAAGTACCATTACTCCGCAAGCCATAATTCCTCAAATTTTTACAACGCATATGACTTTACTACGCATGCAATTACAACGCAAATGCATGTGTGGTGAAGTCATATACTTTGAAAAAGTACTTTATTAAAAAAAATATATATATAATATATATATATAAATATATATATATATATGTATATATATATATAAATAAATACACATATATATTTTTTATTAAAATGAAACATTATTTCTTTAAAATTACATTATATTTAGATCTATATCAATATTACACACATATATACATATATATATATATATAATTAAAAAAATTAATAATTACACTATACACCCTAAAAACTAATCCCACCCTAGTCCCTTTAAATACCCCAGCACCCTTAAACACTAACCTACCCCTGAACCCTAAAAATACCCCTGTACCCCAAAACCCAAACCTACCCCTGAACCCTAAAAATACCCCTGTACCCCAAAACCCAAACCTACCCCTGAACCCTAAAAATACCCCTGTACCCCAAAACCCAAACCTACCCTTGAACCCTAAAAATACCCCTGTACCCCAAAACCCAAACCTAGCTCAAAACCCTAAAAATACCCCTATACCCCAATACCTATACCTATCCATTAACCCTTAAATACCCCTGTACCCCAAAACCCAAACATACCACTGAACCCTAAAAATACCCCTGTACCCCAAAACCCAAACCTAGCTCAAAACCCTAAAAATACCCCTATACCCCAATACCCATACCTATCCCTTAACCCTTAAATACCCCTGCACCCCATAACCCAAACCCACCCTTAAAATACCTCTGAACCCCAAAAACATATACTCCAACACCCCCAAACTAAAACCATATACTTACCTTACACTTAAATAAAAAAAACATATGCTTTTACCAATCATGCTTTTACAACGAATTTCGTTGTAAAAGCATGCGTGGTAAAAGCATATAATATATAATGGCATGCGTTGTAAAATTATGCGGAGTAACGGTACCTGCGTTATCATGGTATGAGGAGTAAAGGTATGCGGGGTAAAAAATGCGGAGTGACAGTGTTTTACCATGCACAGTGCAGGCGCGAACTCTAACAGTTCAAGCCTGTGGGGATGCGAGCATGTTAGTGAAAGACAGAGCCATGGTTTGAAGCTCCCACCTGCAGGAAGGTTCCAAGCGTGGGTCCCTAGGATTTTCATGCTCTCCCAAGTGGGGTTGACAAGGATCACACTGACTGAGCATCAATTCTATATTGTTCACAGTCAGTGTGGCTCTCGTCAACTTCTTTGACTCTGTATGCAAGTCTGTAATGCGTCATATACATGCAGAGACAAAGATCTGACAAAAGCACAAAGGCAAGGAGTTCACTTATTGGTGTGGCCATGCTCTCATCCACATAAGGGAATGCCACAATGTGACTACACCGACCAAGAGAGTGTGCCTGTGGGATCCATACTATAGAAGGAGCTAAACAAGCATTGGCAGTCCCTTCCATGATACCAAAGTGCACCAGAAACGCACGGAGCAGGCACAAACGCTTGCTGTGCCCCAAGCCACTTTTCGTTTGCATCTTTATATATTGATTGCATTGTAGAATAAACTATTTGCATACATTTCATAGTGCATTTCATATGATCCATACAAAATATTGTAGGGTTGGTGCGGGGGAAGGGGCTACATCTGGGGGGAGATACAGTCCAAACTAAGGGGCATATTAACAAGGGCTGACGATAAATATCGCAAAGCGCGCTTACCGCTTGCATATTTATCACCGGCTACCTCTGGAATGTCATGCCCGGTTAGCGCGTTACCAACCGCCGAGGCAATAAAAATTCCAGAGATAGTTTGGATATCGCCGTTTTCCTTGGTGGAAAACGGCGATGATAGGGCCTGTGGTATTAGCATCAGAATTCACCCCACATATTAAGTATGCCTTAGTCAGGAATTTAACGTTAAATTCCTGCGTTAAGGCATACTTAACGCAATTTAAATAATCGCTACCCTTCCTTGTTAATATCGCAAAGTAGCCTTTGCGATATTTTCCCTGGTTAGTTTCACAGCCACCCCTACTTTGCATCTTGTTAGCGATACAAAGTTAGGCGTGCTGGAAATGGGCTCTAAGTCAGCAAAACACGCAATAGACACCTTTGCTAAAAAGGCGATAAAATTATTGCCGCTTTTTGGCCGAAAACGGTCGCTAAAGCGGCGATAATTTTTTTGCGCCGCCTTGTTAATATGCCCCTAAGGAGGGTATATAGCAGACTGAAGGGCCTATGGACCAGCCTGCAGGAGATATAGACCATACTGTACATATCTATGTATGTATGTATGTAATGGTATTTCTATAGTGCAAACCTAGCAACAAGGCAGCGAAATGCTGTACAGAGTCAGGGTACAGACTGTATTTATTCTGTATTGGTCCAATAAAAGATATCACCTGCATCACCATATAGCTTTGCTTTCCACACTGCATACAGTCTGAGATCCTATATGCACAAACGAATTCCATCTTAGGCTAGTCACAGCACAGGTCCCCCAGTGTGGGACAACTTTGGCTTCAAAACAGATGTCCTGATGACTATTGAGTTTCTTCCGAACAGCACTCACAATTGAATCTTTTATTTGCTTACTTTTAAGGAGGTGTAAGTTGGCGCTAATGAACTGCATGTTGAACATATCCGGCTGGGTAATTAGTTGGAGGCAAAAGGGCCGTCAGCTGTGCCTGGGGACTCATAAGTCTTCTACCTGGCTATAAACCATAAATAAATTGCCGCCCTGTGGACTATTGCTGCTGCTTGCACCTCTCTGGTGCAAAAAAAAAATAATAACTCTGAAGAAAAGGATCGCAAATGGCTTTTTACTTAAATAAGATAGCTGTGTTTAGCAACTGCTCTGATTGTCTCCACAAGACATTGGCATAACCTGCACTTTCTGAAAGACAACCACAAGAATTGCAGAGATGTTCTTTTTTCGTTTAGTCTCCATGAAGATACTGTGCTCTCAGGAGATCTTTTATAAGTCTTTGTCAATCCATACATATGTAATATAATAACTGACGTCTTCTTTGTGCAGAAGCATGGTGGGGCATTCAGTGTTTGGCAGATTGGGAACAGCATGCAATAACTGGCAGATAGTCCATATCTGTCAAACCCCAAATAGCGCCCAAAAAAAGTTAATGGGGCCTGTGTTGTTAAGTAGAGAGCGCATTTAACCTTATGTGCAATCTGAAAAGATTCATGTAACGTTCGGAACCCAATGAAGTTGTATAGAAAATATACGGGATATTGGGGCATATTACCAAGCAATAGCGATAATTATCGCTATTGCTTGGTTAGAGACAAAAATGTATCGCTGACCTGCGGGGATTTTTATCGCAGATAAACCTCGGTATTACCAAGGTTTATCGCAAATGTGATAAAAAACGGCCGCAATGCATGAATATCACTGAAAAGTCAGCGATATTCATGCATTACCGAGCTAAGGCTCTTAGCCATGTTATCCACCTCCCATTGGATAACATGGCTAAGAACTGCTCAGGGCAGGTGTTAGCTTTTGGAGATATTCGCGCTTAGCGCGAATATCTCCAAACGTTGGTAATAGGAGATAGCGATGTTAGCGACTGTTTCCAGTCGCTAACATCTTGGCACGCCCACTTTGCATGTCATTAGTGATAAATTTCTCTGACATGCAAAGTGGG
This sequence comes from Lissotriton vulgaris, assembly GCF_964263255.1. Lineage (NCBI taxonomy): Eukaryota > Metazoa > Chordata > Amphibia > Caudata > Salamandridae > Lissotriton > Lissotriton vulgaris. Next base: position 1,591,336,947 of record NC_141695.1, on the reverse strand, counting down.
GCCCAAGATGATCGCTATCTCCTACTAGCTGTCGCTAACTGGTGTTAGTGACAGCTAGGTAATAGGGTGATAATTTTATCTCTGCTTTCTTGGCTTTTAAAGCCAAAAAAGCGGAGATAAACCCCCTTGATAATATGCCGCATTATTTCTTACGGAAAAACAATGGAGCTCCACTGGAATAGACAAATAGCCGTCAAATAAGTACAGTTATCCAAGTAATATATCCAAAGCATCATATTTATATATCTTACATTTGAGGAAAATGCTACAGAGTGGACATTTTCATCCTCCTCTACATACAAGGTTCCATCATTTCTGACTGTTTTGTAGGACCACCCATGTGAATAAATGGGACAACATCATCAAATAGTTACAGAAGAATGGCCATGTGCTATATTATGAGTCATTCTATCTGTACATAGTTAAGGTTTGTGTTATTCTAATAATGCAATATACTCATTTTCTGTGGGTGTTATTTCTTGACTATTGTGTGTTGTTTGCAGTTCTGGGGAAAGAACACAAGTAGTCTAGGCGAAATCTTGAACATTCGTCCCCTTACCCCTTTAACCCTTTGAATGCTCATGATGAGCTGAGGTCGTCATGAGCCGCGGCGCTCCGGTGCTCATGACGAGCTCAGCTCGTCATGATCTGTGGAACGCTCGCATGCGGGGATAATTCCCCTGCTGTGCTGAGCGATCCACGGGAATGGGTGTGGCCGTGATGAGCTGAGCTTGTCATGAGCACAGGAGTGCCGTGCCTCATGACGAGCTCAGCTCGTCATGAGCATGTGAGCGCTGTGCGCGCCCCCCTACCCCCCCCAGCACAGCGGGGGAATATCCCCCGCAGCGAAGGGGTTAACTTCGAATAAAAGTGATGGTCAGCATCAAAGTTCTTATATTTCTTTCATTTCAGAAAGTGTGGACACATTCACTCAAACAGATGCTGTACTGCTAGGCCAGAAATAAACTAAAAGCCCCTGGAGGGCAATGTCAGTCAACCTCATGAAAAAGTTACTTCAATTCCATCACAAAATACTTGACGTAAGCAAGAGAAAGCAGAAGAATGCTGACAATGTTTCTTGTCAAGAGACACTGGAGAATCAATTACTTTTAAGAGCAGAGAACTGGTGTCCAAGTACAGCTATTATCTTAATATTAATACTTATCTTACAAACAAGAGCAAGTCGGCCCGCTTTGAGACTACCTGAAGTTGAGGATTAATTACTCTGTGCAAGAATTATATGATCTACAACCTAGGTCTAGCTGTAAGGGTGAGTCAATGGTGGAGCTCTCGATGCAAATATGCAATGAGCGTGCATCACATCTTTCCTGGGTGGATAATGGTGTGTGGAGCTAATCCTACTGCAGTCAGCAAATGAATGTAAGGGTGAAACACTTGGAGAAGCACACTACACTACTGAATGTTCGCTCACTACACAAAAATGTTTTGCACATTTTCGACCAGCTCAGTAAAGAGTAGATCGACATATTATTTCTGAGACTTAGATAAATGAGTCTCCTGCTCCAGACATTGCGCTTGCCTTACCAGAAGGCTACTCTTTGGTCCATTCTGACCGAGCGGGTAGTAGGGAAGGGGGTGATGCCCCTCCCTAAAAAAAAACTGTAAATGCTCCACATTTACATGGACAGAGGAGCAGAGGTTATGGGGATTTGCATCTCTATCTCAGCTCAATCTTCTTTAGTTGGGGTCTTGATTTATCGGTCCCCAGGATATGCGGGGAACTTCCTTAAAACAAGGAATAATACAATTGTCCAGTATTTGAAGCAATATTCGAACTGTACTCTTCTGATAGATTGTAACATACATATTGATAGTGTAGCAGATGCTCAGGCTGCTACCTTCCTAGAGAAGATAAATTTGCTTAGTATGAGTCAATACATCACTCTCCACACACCTAATGTGGGTCATACTTTGGAACTCATTTTTTTCAACTGTATGGCTGAGGTTCGGAAAGTTAGGGCCACCCCCTGGTCGGACCTTTCTATCATCCTCTTTGGTTACGGTTGGGATCATTCCACCACTGAAATGGAAACTCTGAAATATATATCTTATCGTTGTTGGCCGAGAGTTCATTATCTGAAATAGAGGCAATCTTAAATAAACCCACACTCTCTCAGCGGAGAGGTTGAGTCTGATACTCCAGCAATTAATTCCTGGTTAGTGGACATGGCTAATAGAATGATCCCTCTAAATAAACACTAGATAATTCTAGACATCATTTCTCTGCCCCCTGATTCACTTCTGAGGTAGGAGAAATGAGGAAACACTGTAAGAAATTGAAGAGGCTTTGGAGATGGCAATATTTGACTGAGAATAAAGAGAATTATAAAGAGGCCATAAAGAAGTATCACAGGATGATTGAAAAATCACAGTCTATCTTCTTTTCTAATAAATTATCATCTGCCGCTAACAGTCCACATGAAATCTTTAATATATTTAAGCACTTTCTCCATCCTGTGTCTCACAGCCAATAGCTGCTTCTACTGATCTATGTAAGGAGCTATCTAGTTTGTAGACAAGATCCCCAAAATTGTAGCCAACCTGGTAAACAATCCTGTAATTTAAAAAATGCAGAGAAAAGCCAGTGGATATTAATAGTTCCAGGACCTGTAACCAGTGTGAAATATCCAGGATCACATTGGAGGAGACAGAACAAACTGTTCTCTACTGCAAGTCTGTTTCACCTAATAACTTTTGGCCTCCACCCTTTTTAACATTGCTTTCCAAACTGATAAAGCCTATTTTTAACCAACTGTTCAATAATTCAATTCAATCTGCTACGGTGACATAATGTTGGAAACAGGCCCGATTGGACATAGTTTTAAAAAAAAAACTTCAGCGTATAGGACCCTACATGCCAATTTAGGCCTATTTCCTTACTACTGGCCGCATCCAAAATGCTGGGGAAACTTGTCAATGTGCTGTTCTCTGCATATTTTGAAGAATGTATTCTACTGCATCCCTCACAATCCGGCTGCAGGCCGCAGCATTATACTGAGACAGTGCGGGTGAAGGTTGCAGATTCCCTCATATTGGTGCTGAACCAAGGGAAACTGGCTGCTCTGATCTTACTCGATTTATCAACAACCTTTGATACTGTGGCACATACTATCCTCCTCCAGCGTCTGGAAGACATCGGAATCAGGGGACCTGCCTTGGCATTGATTAGTTCTGTTTTAAAGAACAGAGTCCAAGCAGTCTAGATTACCCACAATCTTCGGACTTTAAGGAGATTAAGTTCGGAACTCCACAGGACTCAGTCCTGAGCCCAACTCTATTCAATATCTATGTGAACCCTTGGCTCTCTTAGCAGAATCTTTTGGTGCCAGATAATCTTGTATGCAGATAGCACACAGCGTCTTCTATCAATGGAGAAGGAGTCACCTGTGGCACATAGTATTTTTAAGAACTTCTTGAAGCAGTCTTTGAGTGGATGTAGGTCAGCAACCTCCACTATAACAACGATAAGACAGAGATTTTTTTGTTTGCTTCTCCCTCTCCTTGATGGGACACTGACTGCTGGCCGGAGTACTTCATCTCACCACCATCTCCGACCATCTTAGCCCATGACCCGGGAGTCAGGATTGATCTGCAGCTTACTATGAGCTCTCAAGTTGCTGAAGTAGTGGGATCTAGTTTTGCTTTATTGAGAGGCAGGGTGTTCCACATACAGAGGTGGGGTATTTTCCCATCTTGTGGCCCAAGCTTAGAATCGCCTCCCGCCACATCTGTACAAAACAAGGACAGAAGGTTTATACAGTAAGCCACTCGAAACATGGTTGTTTGAGTTGGCTTTCTGAGCGGTGAGAGATAGATAGATAGATAGATAGATAGATAGATAGATAGATAGATAGATAGATAGATAGATAGATAGATGTGTGTGAGTGTGTGTATAGATAGATAGATCGATAGATAGATCGATAGATAGATAGATAGATAGATAGATAGATAGATAGATAGATAGATAGATAGATAGATAGATAGATAGATAGATAGATTGACACATATATACCAATGTTTCCATTGAAAATGCATTTTTTTTCTTAATAAGTTTATAACTTTGGAGTTGTTCCTCGAATCTTTACAAAACTTTCAAAAAATACATTAAAGGCGCTGATTATAATACCGGTCAGACAAGCGTTCCACCGGCATTGTGTCGGAATGGACACCGACCGACTAGTAGTCGACGGTTCCATCCGACGAATTAGTATGCGACCAACCATGAGCGGTCGAAAACATCAACTTTTCCATTGCGGCTTGTTCAGCGGCCGGAAAAATGGACGTTTGCAAACACCCATGAACCATATGCCTCGGACGTGGAGTATAGATGTTTAGGGTTGCATCCAGGCTTTATAGCGGAGACCAGGGAGGGACCAGGGCCCTGATATGGGCCCTCAAAGTCTGTTTCCGGCAGCCTTTCAATGGTGGTCAGACTGCCGTTGAAAGGCTGCCTGAAAGGGACATAATTATTCCTAAGGCACTGCCCCATTGTAGGAGATTACTTTCTGACCGATTGTCATACGGGCTCCTTGAGCCCGTCTGAACCAGCGGTCTGTCCCTCCACATGCTGCCTCTGACCGCCACGCATCTTAATGCTGAGGTTGGACCACAGCACTAGAAGTCGATCAGACTGCCGACATCATAATGAGGGCCTTTGTTGAGTTCCTCATGGCAAGTTTCATACAGAATTTCAACAAACTTGGTATATAAGCAGAATTTTACTTAATGGAAGTGCCTTTAATTGGTTTGGTGTAATACATTAAATGTTGAGAAATTAGCATTTAAAATGAATTCTGGATTTGGCATGAAGAGGTTAAGTTTTAGAGATATATCGTGATGGTTGGGAAGGTGAATTTTTCATTCTCCTTTACTTTTAGCACTGTTTGAAAATGTGCACAAACTTTTGCAGGTACTTAGCATGATCAGCTTACTTTGATGTATTATTGATTTGCATATAACTATACCTTTGGTTGACAATTTGCATACAATTTGGCATATGATTAGGATCATTAGCTTTCTCTTGTTATTTTCACATTTGTGCAGATTAGATAAAGGGGGCCCAATTAAAAGGGGGATCTAAAGAAGTGTTAGTTTTGTTATTTACTATAAAAACATCAACAAATCCACAAGATTTTTGGCTGACATTTAGTCTTCTGTGAGTATGGCAAGTTCCATTCAGATACATTAAGGGCGGTGGGGGTCAAAGTAAATGGGGCAAAAACGATTTCATATTCCAAATTACTTAAGTGCTTTTTAATTAATCTGCATGAAATTTGGCAAGTTGTAAGCATGTTAATCCCTGTGAAGATTTCATGAAGATTCGAAAAAAAGTGCAAAGTTAAAGGGGGTAGGAGGGTTAAATAATCTATTATACGCTAATCTCTTAGCCACAGCTTTACAGATTTTCAGAACAGTTTGCAAAATGTTTAGCTTATTCATGATATTCTGAGTTTCATACAAACCGGCCAAGGGTAGAACACTTTATGGGTTGATCAAAAAAGCAATATTTCCTATTATACCTTTTACCATTATGTTCTCCATTACAATATAGGAACCATGAACAAAACTGTGGCAAACTTGGCATGAAATTAAACTTTAATCATGAAGTTCCAGTGCTAGGTTTTGCTTAAATCCATTCAGTGGCTTTCAAAAAAGTAACATTACATTATTGCGTGAGCAAGATTAAAATGGTTAAAAGTTAGATATATTTGGACTATTAGTCTTCAGACAGTCTTGAACCCAGGGTTTAAGACAATCTGTGGAACTGGATTTAGAAATAAAAGCCTCCCAATTGGACAAGGAAGCTTGTAACTCCTGTATACCTCCTCAAGTCTATGGTACCCAATTATGGTTCAAAAACCTCCTACAACTAGGCCCACAAATCCTTAAACAATATTACAAAAAATGTTACACATCTAAGGTACACGCAATGCTTTATGCCTGTTTGCAATCTGTGCACAGTGTAGGGTGCAGCCTGCAATACGCTAGCAAATTGTTAGTAAATTAACACTTTTTCCCCCTTCAACCCAGAAATGTGATCCCTGTTGAAGAATTAGCATGCAACTCCTTGCACTAAGAAAGAGCTAAACATGCTAAGGCTCTGCCAGTGTTTGTATAAGTCCACGATACAGCACCAATGATATTAGTAAATAAAATAATGTTTTATCTCTTCCCCTTTTAACTGTGTTCCCTTCTTCAAATCTACCTGAAACTTGAGATTTCTGCACTGGTTTTTAACTTGCAGTAGATTGTCACATATCATGAAAATTCATTAGTCAGTGCCAAATCCATTGGCATGTAATACATTTTTGACCTATCTTATTTACCTCTGCACATTTTCGATCAATTTGTATGAAACTGAATATATCCGGAGCATGCTAAACATGATATAAGTCTGCCAAATTGAGAGATTGTGATAAGCCACTATAGTTATTACCATATCAATTTTCTTTTGCCCACACTTTCAATTTGGTCCCCATTGATTGTTCTGCATAAAACTTGATATCCCAACAGAAAATTTAACATGTTAATGGTTTGCCAAATTCCATGCAGAGGGTTAAAAGCCGGGAATATTTTGATGTCGTATATGATGGAAAACCTAAAAAATTTACTGGAAAAAAAACCAAGGTTTAAGTGATGCTCCAGCATATCTTTGATCATAACACCAAAACATATATGTTTAAAAACCACATAAGTTTATCTTAAATACCAAAATTGAAATGAAATTGTGGTTTCACATTAAAACCGAAAAACCATTGAAATTCACAAGTTATGGTCAGGAGAACAATCCATAACCTGCACAACAGCTACGTACTGTTTATGATGCCACAATATTAATACCAATAAATAAAAACACCTGATATCAAAATGTTTTAAACCACAGCACATAATAAAACTAGTAAATGATACCACAGTCATAGTTTTCTCTGTCAAAATTGTAAGGATAATCTGACATGGTGACATTGCTCTAAGCAAACAGCCCTCATCTGTAAGCAAAGTATTTCCTGCATGCTTCACTTCTATTGACCCTCTATTGTATTCAGTGGGGTGAACTCCAATTTAATACCAACTCCTCTACTTTCGAATGATCCTCCTTTGTAGCATAGAACCACATTTCCATAGCCACACTAACTATCACCTGAGTACTTTACTTGCATGGAATTCAGAGGTGGCTGAAAGGGGGTAGGTTATTACAATATACAACATCTAAATAAATAGATATTGCTAATATTGTTACTACTACTATTAATATTACCACTTCTAGTAGTAGCAGTACTACTATTACTACTATTATTGCCACTACTATTACTACTACTATTACAACTACTACTATTGAGAATAATTGTTCATATTATTATTGACAAAAATATTTTATTATTCTTATTATTGTTACTCTTATTCATGTCCCTAATAATATAAGTAGTCATAGTCATAGCGGTGTGTTAGTTTTAGGAGTAGTAGTGTTATTCCACTCTTGCTATTTACAACACAAAAATAACATATAAACATAACACAATTATATTTAAGGCTGTAGATAACTACAGACAGAAAACCATATGGTTTCTTGTCTGTATTTTTAAATGTGTAATAAAATGGAAATTGGTTTGTTTTTTGAGTGATTCTAAATACAATCTGCCATGACTGCCAAGTCAATAGTTGTGTGGATTGATGTGGAAGGGTGTTTAAAAAGAGAAAGTAATTTTAGTAAAGAGGTTCAAACAGCAGTAGATACACACAAAGGTCATACTGAAATTTGCATATTTTCATATAAGTGCATTAATTTATCTTCTGCCGGTGTTCATATCACTGAAACCTGGCAAACATTCAAGCATGAGTGAATATTTATTGGTTAAATAAATGTGGAAATATACTAGTTTCAACTTCATTTCTTCACAAAACCCAAAATAAATATGGACAAATACAGATAAAATTAACAAAAAATAAATATGTCTGAATACAGACAGAAATGTAAAAAAAAATACCACAAAACCGGGATCCCTAATTATATTATAGGACAACAATTATATCAAAAAGGATTATAATAGGCTTTTCTAATATATCATTACACCAACCATTTATGCGAAACATAATTGAGTGTCATGGGATGCTTAATGCTACAATTTTTATTGCCCAACATAATGGATTTTTTATTTTGAGTAGTGAACGGTGTAATTCAAAGCGGTAAACTGCACGTTTCTCGAGCAGTCGGGGTCACCGCTGAGGTTTTTTACTGGATTTTTGCCCTGTCTTTTCAAAGTGCAGTGCACTATAAAAAGGGAACTTGATGGGGAAGCCCATCTAGATTTGGTAGAACTATAGAAAACATATGTCATGAGCCCCAGGTGGACCTTGAATAATCATCATGGTTTATTTGTGTCTGTTTTTTGACTATTTTGCACATAAAAACAATGAGTTTTTAGGCATAATATCTATTCTGTCTCTTTTGCACTAAGTTTGCTCTCCCAAATTCTTACCATTTGTCCAGTCGAGAACAGACATCAGGAAAGATGTCATTCTGTGTGGCTGCAAGAGGAGCATGGTATTGACAGAAAATAAACTTTAAATCGCAAGAAAATTTGAAAAATTGGCTATGGTGCAAAAAGAAGATAGGGATTATTACACAAGACAGACTTTTGTGACACCGCTATGAGTGTATTTGCTAATGAGAAGTTATATCCTGTTTGCAAGGCTGAATCTATAGTGGATCCATAGTTTGGGCAATTGGTCTACCATTTCACCTCTGGCTTTGCAGATGTCATGTTATGTTACATTGTATTATGATATGATATATGTAGAGTTATATTATTTCTACCTTATGTTATTAGAGTTTCCATGGCACCTTCTACCATTAGTAGAAGACACAGGGCTTTAAGTGAGCCGGATCTCACCGGGTGTGAATACCGGTAGTTTTTTAAAGGGGGCCTCGAAATGGGTCTCTATCAAGCTCTGTTTTGTGACCTGGCACAGGTGGTCCTGCAGTTACAGCAGGCACATAGATGTGCGCTGCTCACACTGCTCACTTCTTACTAGGGGAGACGTTACGGCATGATGTCATGCCAGGTGAGAGTTGTAGGGGAAGGAAAATCCATAAAAGAGAGTAATTTTCTCTTTGTATTTCCCTTCTCTTTTTGAAAAGTCAGGACCAGCAACATTGTTGTGGTGTCACCAGGGCTTTATGTGATAGCTTTTTCAATATTATATACAACGAACGAGCCATAGTTGCTGCTTATTTATCTTATGCAACTAACAACCATTGACAAAGGCAATAGTCCTGACTCTTATAGGTATGATGTTACTTGTTGTGTCATATATCTGGATGCAATGACAGAAACAGCAAAGTACAAGTCGGGCAACACACTATGCTAAGAACAGATTTTTACCGTACGTGTTTTTAAGCCACTCTCTTAATTACATTGACCATGACCCTTCAAGAGACCCCCCAGTTTTTTCATCCCACTTAAAGCCCTGAGAGGACAGAATCACTTTTTAAATTTGGGTACCTTTTTCCAACCATTCTGAGTTTTCATCTATCGATTGGATATGTTTGGCTGTAAATGATTAGTAGTAACATCTCTTTTTTAGTAATAGTTTGCGATGGTTATGTGCTAGCAAAATAATTGTGATGCTGCTGAAGGACTTTGTAGTGTGGTATGTGTAGAAATTGCTGTGATGAAGAACTTTGATGACTACTTCGCATGTCTGCTCTGTGTACTATTTGTTGCACAGGAAGAGGACGTTTGCAAAGTATGAAAGTTTACACATATACCCTAACTTGACCCAAAAGTGAAATCCAAATGTACGATTATATAAAAACGTCGAGAACAAAGATGATGAGGTGATATTTTAATAAGATAAAGTTTATGCAGTATGTTTGAGTTAACCTATGGACATTTTGCAGTAGGGCCAATCAGGTTGTCAATAGCTTTGTTTCAATGAAACAATAACAGCATAGATAACTTATCAAATTCCCTCTTTATTACGGCCTATGGAGGGGTGGGTATTGGTTTCTCATTGAGAAACAACATATTGAAGTACTTCTGATCCCCGAACCTATATAGGAAACCATCCTGACCAATCAGGTAGAGCCTGCCTCTGATAGAATCATCAGGGGTCCCCAACAGCATTCTAGAATTCCTAAATTGGAAGGAGAGGTGATACATAAAGACACCTGGCAATGCTACACCACCCTTTACTAGGTTCTTTCTCAGTTTATTCCAACTTAGCTTCCCCTAGAGAATGATAGAGAGATGTTGTGAAACAGATAAGACAGCTTGGGGAGGATCGTCATCTTCAGTAAATTTTTGCCTTACTGTAAAGGGTCCATGCGGGGCACCCACACATGGATAATAATGCCTCAAATGCTCACCTCACTGTCCTGGAGCTATACTCCGGTACCTCTTCTATCTTACGTCAGACTGAAATGCCTAAATACATAATCACTTTTTCGTAACGCATCCCTGGGGTTTCAAAGTTCCAAACCATCACCTCAGTCTTTTCCTAATTTAGAAAATAGCTAAAGGAAGACCCATATGCTTCCCTTGTGGCCTTCATACATCCTACTGTTTTCTCTGCATCCCACTTATAGAGAATGATGTCGCCCGCATAAAGGCCCAACTCAACCTTATAAGTCTGTGATTCGAACGCCACCCTTCCTACACCAATCCTGAAAGACTGCACCAGTGGCTCTATATATATATATGTCAAAGAGTAATGGGCAGCTTTGACGTGTCCTCCTTGAGATGCTAATGCTCCTGGTCAAAGCCCTATTGCTCAAGATCTGAGCTGATGGTGCGGTATAGAGAGCATTATCTGCAGTAAAAAACTCTGAGGGAAGCAAGCCCGAACAACCCCAACACCTCCAAGAAATAGGCCCAGCAAACCCTATTGAATACCTTAGCAGAATCGATAGTAACAATGTCTAAAGGGTCTGAATTGGTTGTTGCCAAATCTATCACAGATATCAATTGATGTGTCAGACCATGCAACTGTGTACCTGGCACAAAACCCTTCTGATCTGGTTGCACTATCTTGCCAACAAACAAGAGAGCCTCCTCACTAAAATGCCAGCAAAGACCGTATAATCAAAATTAATTAAGGAGATGGGCTGGTAAAAAATTTCCTCTTTTATAAAAACCTGCTCTCCTCCTTTAACACCAGCATTATATCCAGGTCCGATAACAACAACCTGTCCGTGATCCACCTGGAGCTACTCTCCACATTGAGAAACCTGACTTCTATCTACACAGCGGCTTGATCCGAACAGTGGGCCTGGATATGCCTAATGTCATTCACACTGAATTGCAGGCACTTATATATTAAAAAATAATCGATCCTGCTAGAGGTTTGGTATTTATTAGTGTAATAAGTGTACCCTCTGTTAACCTCTGCCTTCGCCCGCCATACATCGCACAGGTTCTAATCTAGCATCATATTCAGAAATACTTCAAGAAGGTCCGGCTGAAAATATTGCAGACTTTTTTGAAGTGCGGTGTTGTATGAGGAAAATCCTTGTAATTGTTTGCTCCAGTATGGATTTGTCCAGGTACCCCCCTCTTTCTTGCTGGATATCTCATTGAGCGAAGTAGGCATCAAGGGATGGGGGCAATTATGGGACGATTCTGGGGTAATTTATAGGAGGTGTTGAGGGCAGCACCAAGCGCACCCTGTCATTGTTCAAGTACATGTAGTTGGCTTCTGCGGGGTCTGGGCAGTAGGGAGGATTGGGGCTTGGAGTACAGGCTGCAAGATCCTAGACTATTAAAGAGTACATTTCTATTTGGTATTGGGAGTTAGTGAAAGCTGATGATGGGAGATGTATGATCCCTGTCCATTCATGGGGTGGGTAGCAGCCGATAGAGGAATATCTGTATGTCTGGCAGGCCTCTCAATGCCTCTTTTAATCCACAGTGAAATCAGCCCCACTCAGAAAGAACCACCTCTTCACCTGGCTCAGAATATACTCTACCTCTGAGAGACATGCAGAATTCGTCACAGGTCCTCCCCCTCTGTTCTAATTGGTGTGAAGAGGAAAAGGTGGACAATATTCATATGTTGCCTGTTGTCCTGGATTGAATGGCTTTTGGGAGGGTTGGAGAGAGCACTTTCTGGAATCATAAGAAACCAAACTATGGTATGCCCACTTTTGATTTTATTTGGTATGAACGTCGAGTTGGACCAGTGTATACCTCTTAGGCAGAAGTGCCTACCTTTCTACCTGATCTTGTTGGCAAGAAGGAAGATCTGTATTAACTGGCTCAGGCCCCCTGTAGATAAAGTTTGTAAACTTGGTCTGGACTGCAAGAGAAGCAGGAAGATGGGAGAGCTTTGGATATCGTGCACTCGTTGGAGAGAGAGCAATCTCAACTTCTTTCGGTCCTATGATTAAGCCTATCATGCGGTTGCAAGTTCAGTAAGGCATTTTTTTTCCTCTACTTTGTTACCCCTTTGTCTCTGAGTTTCCGCAGCGCAAAATGTGGATGGCTAATTGACAGCTGGCATAGGAGGACAACAACACAAAGAAATGCCACATGTAGCCTAGAATGTACTTCTGTTTGATTACATGCTATGACCCTGACCGACACCATATGGAATTCCCAGTAAATTCACCTGACTGAGTTCCTCACTGTATCCACATTATTTCATCATTTATCCAACTATAACGACCCTAACCTCTACTTTACCTGTAAACTCAGCATTAGCCCTACCCCTTGTCATAAACATAACTATGATACTAATCTCAATCATTTATAGACAGTTAACTTTAGGCCGAATCAAAATGTTTGCGTTCATATAGCATTCTCTATCTAGTGAAATAATGATGATGTGTATTGTTAACGTAGTGGTCTTCACGCAGTCAAAACACTATGTATTGGATTAAATGCTACAGAGTTTATACTTACAACATGACCTGCCAATTTCTTGCTTGAGTGGCTTTGATAAATCTAGAATAAAAATGTCTGCCAAGAGCCTTTTATTTAGAAGATATCATTTTAACATATGTGGAATGGGATGAGAGGGATCTTAAAGGAGGGGGAGGAATTCTACATTGTGTATGTGTCCCCAATGATGGGGCATTTTTGTGTTTTTATAGAGGGAGGCGGCTGCTTTACATTTAGGTATGCAACTGCATACCTTTGCTGTGACATAACAGTAGTGAGTTTTTCAATGCATCAAATTCAGTCTGAGGCAAGCTAGTGATTCCCTGGCCTGGTGCTCTTGCCCCTGCCTGAATCTCCTCAAACATGAGAAACATATTGTAGTGACAGTGGAGACAGTGTTATCACCTCCTCCCTGATCCCTAATGTTCTTTAGAGAAACACAGAAAACAATGGATCTCTTGTGTCCTTGACAATTGCTCTGACAGAAATATTATGGCCTAGATGTATCATCGTTCCTAATTGCGATTCCTTAATAGCAATTTTTAGCGAATCGCTATTTAGAAATCGCAAAATGGGATGTATGTTAAAAATCGCTATTTTTTTGCGATTTCTTAATATTCTTTATTTGCGAATTTGCAAATAAGGAATAATTTCCCATTCATATGGGCCAGGAGGCCAATAGGAATTATTGTGAAATACATCTCATTTTGCAATTCGCAATTTGCTAATCACAAAATGAGAATGATTTCAAGGGTGCAGGGGTGTCTCAAGGACACCCTGCTGTACCCCTCAAATCAGCATTTGTGTGCATATGGCGCACATATATGCCCTATGGGCATGTATGTGCGTCATATGCCACCTTTAAAAATGCAACATTTGGGATTATTTTAAGATTTCGCAAATTACCACCAACTTCAAGTTGGTGGTAATTTGCGATTTCTTAACCCAAAATCGCAAAATTTAAAAGTTTCATACATAGCATTTAAGGAATCGCAAAATTGCGACTCCTTAATGCTATAGCAAAATAAGGAATCGCAAATTTTTGCAATTCTTTATTTTGCGATTTTTTAATGCATCTCAAAACATGCAAAAATACCGTTTACGATTCGCAAAGGCCAAAATTCGGCGAATTTTGGCCTTTGCGAATCGCAAAAGGCTTGATACATCTAGGCCTAAATCTGCTCCCATTCTCTCAAAAAGAGAGGGGAGAGCAGTCCTTGTTGAGGGAGAGGGAAGAAAGAGCAGTGTGGCAAATAGCCTATTATAATTTAAACCTGTAGGAGTAAGGGATGGATGAGGGTGGCAAGACAATATGGGGCACATTTATCATGACTTTGTGGCACAACAAAGTCAAACAGAGATAAACAAAGTGGCACAAAGCCATGAAAGGGAATTTACATTCTAACTCAGCAGAAACCCTTTTTTGGGATTGTTAATGTGCCTTTTTTAGCGCAAATAGCACTTTGTCTGGCTTGCCCTACTTTGCATTGGGGTGGGGGCATTGTATAGGTGGTACTTGCACATTCCAGCATGAGCATTCACCAGGGCCGGACTTGGTACCGGGCGTTTTGGCATGCTGCAGAGCTGGGGGCTGATGTCACTGCGGTGGGGGCTAATTTTGTTGATGGAGACCTGCGTGTGCTTCAAAATAAACAAAGCAAAACGAAAATCAGCCCCCAGCTCGGCAGCATGCCAAAACGCCCGGTAGCCAGTCCGGCCCCGGTGCTCAGCACACTTGAAATATTTGAATAGCTGTCTAAGCATAGGTTTGTATGCTGTTAATTTACACTTACAGTACAAAGCCTGTGCTAAATAGCCTGTTTGTAACTTAAGGCTCCCAGTTTTCTGTTTTTACTGATGTTTACAGATAAATACAGAGAGAAAACAATGTGTTTCCTGTCTGTATTTATTTTTAAAAGCACAAAAATGCAGAAAATTGGGTTTAATGCGGGTGACTCTCCATGCTTAGTTTGTGAATTCCAGGACAACAGCTGAGCAGAAAGACTGCATGGAAAGTTTAAAAAAAACATGTTGAAATTTGTATTATAATACTGATATTTACCTATGGGTGTAGTGTTTCGCTGTATTTGACTGTTTAAATTGCTAAAAAAAAGCAACAGGCAGAAAAGTATGACTGCATATTTATCAGTAAAATAAATGTGGAAATATACAATTTTTCAACTTCATTTATTCTCAAGACAAAAAATAAATATATATAAATACCAATAAGGTGGATTAAACATAAATATGTATTAATGCGGAAGGAAATGTTAAAAAAATAAATACCATAAAACTTGGAGCTCTATTTGTAAGCCTGCAAAGGGGAAGTGAGCAGCAGCCCATTTTTAGTAAATATGGAACTTAGCTGTGCTTTCCATCTTGCGCAGTACAGCACAGCCGCTCTGTGTTGCGCAATATTTCAATAAAACTAGACCAATGTTTTTCCTTTCCAGGGTTTTAGAGGACAGGCCAGGGGGTTCCTGGTGGGTGTATATTTGTAACCCCTTGGGTTCGGCCCCGATTCTGCGCCTGTGCGGCGTTTTTCAAAATGGTCGGGTTCATGACGGTCCCCAGCCGTCATCAGCACACGAGCACCGTGATGCATGACGGCTGGGGGCCGTCATCAGCACCGAAGGGGTTAACGGGCCCTTGAGAGAGACAGTGGAATGCTATATAGTGTATGCGCCCACATAACCTCTCTCCCTCAGCACAGTTGGTCTTTGAATGTGTTTACAATGTAGTGCTTCTTGTGAAAGGCACGCACAAGATAACGTTGTGAATGGCTAGGTAGCACCAAAGCTGAGTTGTCCACCAGAGACGAGTTGGGTTTTGCTGTTGTAGTTCTTGCTGCTCTTAGAATCCCTTCCTGAAAAATAACCACATTATTGACAGACACTGCTCCTAGTCTTAAACTTTTCTCCAACAAATAATTTACACAGGTGTGTCAATCCAATCAGTTCCGCTCAATCAAACTAAGACTACAACTCCCAGAATGCATTGGGCTAACACACAATAGCCCAGGACTGACTTCTGGGTCTGTAATGACCTAAAGTGAGGTGGCAATTATGCCTAATACCAGTATAAGTAGCACAGCACGACTTATAAATAAAACAGGGGCCTTATCTCAGTTTTCTAGATAAAACCCACGCTAAAAAAAACGTTGCTGATTTAGGAACTATATTGTAGACATATTCGGGCCCAGATGAAATCTAGAGGCATATTTCCTCATCTGCTACTATATTTAAATATTCTTCGAGGTGGATTAGAAGGGTGATATTGTGCACACCCTGTGGGGGCACATTTCTGGACCACTGTGGCTTCCGTCCAGGCTTGGATTCCTTTACAGTGGGTATGTAAATGTGCAGAAAAGTGCTTTAAACAACATTTATACGCAGTTTGCATGATAAAATCAGAATTAAAAGATAATCACGTTTTCCTCGACACACTCCAAATAATTAAGACCTGATTTTACAGCCATACCTTAAAAACAGATCACTACGTCTTACTCGTGAAGAAAATATTTAGGGTGGGCAAATGTAATGTGAAAACTCTCCTGTTCAATAATTTAGATGCGAGGTAAGTAGTAAAAGGCATCTTCGTGAACAGTTTTCAACATAGGTTCAGGATGCCCAGATGTAAGCTATTTTGTCACGATGCCCACATATGGGAAATATTTGCAAACCATTGATATAGATGGAAATTATTTACAAAGTTGTAATATCAAAAATCTGGCAGGAACATTCTCTCCGATACCTATGTTGGGCATCCTAAGCGCAACACAAGTAGCCAAAACTAGACCAAAAACATTTGCAATTTTTTTTCAATTGACCGCTTTAAATAACATCCATGTGCTGTTTTACCCTCTTCAGTGAACTAAACACGGCACAACCGAAGGGGAAACCCTCTGTCACCACCAGAAAACAGAATATGTCTAAAAGAATATCGTCCACTCTAAACTGTCACTGTCAGCTTTTTTTAGCTTGATGAGAGGCTGACAGAGCTTAGAAGAACATTCCACGTCAATCATGAATGCCTGCAAGGGGAATGCAAAGTAGCCTTACCTTCCCAGATAATTAAAGATAATTAACCCAAACATGTAAGTAGTCCGTGGCACTCTGAATTCCAAAGTCCACCTACAACAGGAACCCGGCAACAAAACAGTGATTTGTCCTCACCTCTCTACACAGATAGAACAAAAGAGAAGGGGGGGGGGGGGGGGGGCAATGAAAGCATGGCAGCTCTGCTTGCGAAGTACAGATCACTTTAAAAAATATTAAATAGTAGAGTGACTGTGAAGTTCTAGTGCTGTCCACTAAAGTATAGCAGATCTGCTTGGAAATGTGGGCTCCATTCTCAATCTCGACAGACACTGGGGGGCAGATTTACAATTACTGGCGCATCCCTGCAAATTAGCAGGGATGCGCCAGTAATTGTGCGCCGCAGCTCCGCCACCCATGATGCGCCGCATTTACAATGCGGCGCACCATGGGGCAAAAACGGCACAGATGCGTCACCATCTGTGCCGTAAAGGCGGCGCATTGCTGGAGTTGCGTCGAAAGCGCGACGCAGCTCCAGCAATGCTCTGGGGGGCCTATTCTTCCAATGCTGCGTCAAGCCTTACGCCTGCTTCAAGCAGGCGCAGGGTTTTGACGCGGCATTTGCCTAAAAGTGACTGAGTGAAATCTAGTAGATTTCACTCAGCCACTTTTAGGAGGCGTTCCTGCGCCGGAACGCCCCCCCCCCTGCCCCGGAACTCCTCCTTATGGCGCAGGGCTTTACAACATGACACATCTCGGAGATGCGTCACGTTGTAAATACCCCGCACCATGGCGCATCTTTTGCGTTGCCACTGCGTCACAATAGTGACGCAACGGCGGCGTAGAAGAGGCGCAAGGGGCTTGTAAATCTGCCCTCTGTGCTAAAGCCCCGAAAGAGAAGTACTGTTACTGCAGGTTTGCAATATTTTCCCTGAGGCTTTTACTCCCCATTTCCAAGGAATGGGGAATAACAGCCTTTTTTCATTTTACTGAATGCTAAAATTGCAGGAGATTTCTATTTCCGACCAGTTTTTCTCATGCAAATTCCTCTTGATAATTTGGAGAGATATGCATCAGGAAAAACTAAGCCCCTGAGAAATTTCTATCACCCAACGTAATTTTGTATAATTTTGGTTATTTTAAATTATGCTTGTTATGTGAAATTCCAGAAATTATGCTATTATGCCATGTCAAGCAATGATGTCCTATTCGTAACAAAAATTGAGCTCAAGTGACTGGGAACAATGCAAACGATCAGAATGCAGGCAGTGCTTGTGTTTTTGCACTATTTATTTAGAACAAAATGCATCCTCGCATTCAAAATGGGCACGAGGATATACTTGCTGCAAAAATTCAGCACCAAATGCCAGTTTTGTACTTCACGTGACTATGCATAATTTCGCATAATTTCTCTAAATTTTCACATATTGAAAGCACCCGAATTTCACACACTCCTAGGAAAAACCCTGGGTCCACACTACATTCACAGTGTGAAATCGACACAAGCACTGTTATCGCTCCGTTTCACTTTAACTGCAGGGCTCTGAATAAAGACATTAATGTATAGAAGGCATATCTAAAGCTACATATGCTTCCCCACTAAGAGCATAGCAACTCTGGGGCATATTACCAAGCAATAGCGATAAATATCGCTATTGCTTGGTTAGAGACAAATATTTACCGCTAAGCTGCGTCGATTTTTATCGCAGATAAACCTTGGTATTACCAAGGTTTATCGCAAATGAGATAAAAATCGGCCGCAATGCATGAATATCGCTGAAACGTCAGCGATATTCATGCATTACCGAGCTAATGCTCTTAGCCATGTTATCCACCTCCCATTGGATAACATGGCTAACTGCTCAGGGCAGGTGTTAGCTTTTGGAGATATTCGCGCTTAGCGCGAATATCTCCAAAAGTTGGTAATAGGAGATAGCGATGTTAGCGACTGTTTCCAGTCGCTAACATCTTGGCATGCCCACTGTGCATGTCATTAGTGATAAATATCACTGACATGCAAAGTGGGGCCCAAGATGGTCGCTATCTCCTACTAGCTGTCGCTAACTGGTGTTAGCGACAGCTAGGTAATAGGGAGATAATTTTATCTCCGCTTTCTTGGCTTTTAAAGTCAAAAAAGCGGAGATAAACCTCCTTGATAATATGCCCCTCTGTTCGGGAAGGCAGGGACCATTGCATTAAACTTGTAGCAAGCTGTCCAGAAGTAAATTGTCTTTATATAGAAGTTATGATCCCTGTTGAGGCATTAAAGAGCTTATTTGACAAGTAGTCTGCTACTGTGAAACCCAAGAATAGTAGTTAGTAGGTTAATACAATTGTTTTACCTTGTGCATTAGTTGTGCTAGGTTGATGCTTTTAATTTCATACACGTTTAGTAGAGTTTGGAGTAGGATATATACTAATTGGAATGGAATTTAAAAAGACAAGTAGTAGATTGGGTATCTTAATTAATTGCCTATGAGGCAGGACATTTAAAGTGGAAAACGTTGAAGTTTTATTTCTATTTTTTCAAATTAAAAATCATAGATTTTTTAAACACAAACTATTTGCTGGTGGTTTGACGGCACAAGGAGCATCACATACAATACTAAAGAGAGAGAACGGGAGGATTAACAGAAAATCTGAGTTTTAAAAGATTTCAAAAAAAGAAAAGAGAGCAGAGAGACTGCATGGAAAGTTTTAAAAAACCTGGTTGAAATTACTCTAAATATAGGCATACATTAACATATATTTATATTATAATACTGATATTTACCTGTGGGTGTAGTGTTTCGCTATATTTGACTGTTTAATTTGCAAAAAAGCAACAGGCAGAAAAGTATGAGTGCATATTTATCAGTAAAATAAATGTGGAAATATACCATTTTACAACGTCATTTATTCTCAAGACAAAAAATAATACCAACAACGTGGCCCAAAAATAAATATGGATAAAAACAGGAGGAAATGTTAAAAAAATAATTACAATAAAACTTGGAGCCTTATTTGTAAGCCTCCAAAGAGGAAGCGAGCAGCAGCCCCTGTTTAGTAAATATGGAACTTAGCTGTGCTTTCCATCTTGCGCAGTACAGCACAATATTTTAATAAATCTACCCCAATATTTTTTCTTTACGGGCTTTAGATGACAAGGCAGGTGGTTTCTGGTGGGTGCATATTTTTAACCGGAGCTTGAGGGAGATGGACGAATGCCATATTCTGTATGCGCACACATATAACCTCTCTCCCTCAGCAAAGTTGGTCCTTGAATTCATTTACAAGGTAGTGCTTCTTGTGGAAGGCACACACAAGATATATTTGTGGATGGCTAGGTAGCACCAAAGGTGAGTGTCCGCCAGAGACGACTTGGTGGTTTTGCTGTTGTAGTTCTTGCTGCTCGAAACCCAAGAATAGTAGTTAGTAGGTTAATTCATTTTTTTTACCTTGTGCATTAGTTGTGCTAGGTTGATGCTTTAATTTCATACATGTTTAGTAGAGTTTGGAGTAGGATATATACTAACTGGAATGGAATTCAAAAAGACAAGTAGTAGATTGGGTATCTTAATTAATTGCCTATGAGGCAGGACATTTAAAGTGGAAAACGTTGAAGTTTTATTTCTATTTTTTCAAATTAAAAATCATAGATTTTTTAAACACAAACTATTCGCAGGTGGTTTGACGGCACAAGGAGCATCACATACAATACTAAAGAGAGAGAACAGGAGGATTAACAGAAAATCTGAGTTTTAAAAGATTTTTTTTTAAAAATCGCTATATTTGAAGGTCCTGGGACTGAAAGTGCATTCCTAAATTTAGGCGAAGAACCTGGAGAGTTGAAACCCCATAATGTAAATGTAAGGACCCAAACCCCAGTGGTCATGTAGTGGTGGGTTCAGTAGTCAGAAAGGAATACTAAGCCAGATCTATAGTAGTCCAGATGAACAAAGTAGAACACTTTGAATTGAATGAAATTACTTAAAGGTAACCAGGGAAAGTGCACTCCAATCCAGAATAATAAATCCGGATCCGAATAATGACCAGGAGAATGTTTTTCAAAAGGCAAAGCAGAGATACCAGGAGGACCAAAGTTATGGGCCTGGGTGCCAAAAACCTAAAGTTCTTAACTGGATATGTAAATTCACCCTTGCTTTTGATATCTAGGGTTCTCAACCAGAGGAAAGCAATAAATGTGCCTGCCTCACTAAAAGGACTTTCTTCGAAAGAATAAAGGAATCAAATAAACTAGGAAGAAAATAGAAATAAAGAATAAACTGCTAGCAAAACAATATTCTACCACATGAGAACAAAAACAACGGGATTCCTTTGGGAACTGATAATTAAAATATATTTGTTTAAATTAATATATAATTAATTTCTTTTATTTAGCATAATGTAGATTCTAGATTTTTTGGTTTTATCTTTTTTCTATATGATGTGCCAAAAAGTGCATTACACTGTGACTAATCCAGGTTATTTTGATGACATTGTGTATTACTTACAAGCATGAGATTTTTTTATTTCCGGAGCACCACATCTCCACACTGGACCAGGTTAATATTATGGGATATATATTTTTAAGATGTGAATCCAAAATTCCCGGCATACACATATGTGCAAATATTATTACAAATATGTTTAGCTAATATTTTCTGTAACATTATGAGCATTTTCACAATTTTGGGTTTTTTGAATTTTGGAAATATTGATCCACTTGAAAGGTAAGTCAATTTGCACTCAAAATGTAGTGACATTTCATACACTGTTTCTTTGGATTTACATCACTGAAAGTGGGATTAGTTTTCCTCAATAGGTTGTATCAATTTAATGAAATTAATTGTTTTGACAAATGTTTTATGGTGCTTTCAAGTCATACCACATTTACTCCAACAAAACGATCTAGATACATTAAAGTCTACGGTGTATCAGATCATATGGGCTCTAAAACTCCAATGGTGGCATGGGTAAAATGAGTTTGCCCAAAAACCAAGGCTATTCCTGATTTTCTAGTGTACTATTGAACCACTATTATGAAAACAGTCTGGGAGATGCTGAGCTCCATCGTCTGCTTCTTCAACCCAACCATTGCCGCCTTCTGACCAGATCGCTTGTCATGTACCATCGGATAAACAGGATTATGAAAAAGAAAAACATAAAAATGAAGGCAAATCTGACCGGTAAATTGTGTCTAATGTTATTATGTGACTAATGATCACTACAAGGCTTTCCGTGAACATTTAAAGTTTGCCATGCAATAGGCCCATTGGAGAAGGATCTGATCGCTTTATGGGACCTGCCTCAATTAACCCCCCTGCGGCCTCAGAAAACATGAGCATCTTTTTTCACCCTTCTAGTCTCCCAAATTCAAATCTAGCAAAACGCCTAGTAGTGCTTCATGGAACAGTTGTGCTAATACCACGAAATGGCAACTACATTATAAAACCTGGGGGCATATTATCAAGGGGGTTTATCTCCGCCTTTTTGGCTTTAAAAGCCAAGAAAGCAGAGATAAAATTATCACCCTATTACCTAGCTGTCGCTAACACCAGTTAGCGACAGCTAGTAGGAGATAGCGACCATCTTGGGCCCCGCTTTGCATGTCAGTGATATTTATCACTAATGACATGCAAAGTGGGCGTGCCAAGATGTTAGTGACTGGAAACAGTCGCTAACATCGATATCTCCTATTACCAACTTTTGGAGATATTCGCGCTAAGCGCGAATATCTCCAAAAGCTAACACCTGCCCCAGAGCAGATCTTAACCATGTTATCCAATGGTAGGTGGATAACATGGCTAAGAGCATTAGCTCGATAATGCATGAATATCGCTGACTTTTCAGCGATATTCATGCATTTCGGCCAATTTTTATCGCTTAGGAGATATACCTTGATAATAGCAAGGTTTCTAAGCGATAAAAATCGCCGCAGCTCGGCGATTAAAAAATCGCCGCTAAACCAACATAGCGATAATTATCGCTAGTTGTTGGTAATATGCCCCCTGGTATCTCTGGCCTTACCAGAATTTTCTTGGAATGGAAAGTGATTAGCATGTTTGCCATCACAAATGGTCCAAATCGCAAAATAGGGCAGTTTGTGACAGCAAATATGTGTTTCTAAAGGTACAAACATCCAAACTGCGGTTCTCCAGATTCGCAGTTTGGGTGTAGGAATCGCTGTTTGGAAGGGGCGTGTTTAGGGTGCCCCTTCCAAATAGCAATTTCCAATGTTATGTATCAAGGTTTTGTTGCCAAAATGCAGCTGCAAACTCTTGATATTTTACCACAAAGTCAAAGTTGGTGGTAATGCATTCTCAAATTGGAAGGGTTCCCCATGGGACAGCTAATCCTTTGTGAATGTTTGAAAAACACTTTTTGAGGGCAGGCAGTGGTCCCATGGACCATGGCCTGCTCTTAAAAATGAAAAAAAAGTTTTCTTTAATATTGTTGAATCACATTCCTGTTTGACGTTGAGGAAAACAGGTTACATTTCAACAGCAAAAAACCTTTATTCAAAGGCAATCACAGATATCGTGGTCTGCTAACCCCACAA
Source organism: Lissotriton vulgaris (assembly GCF_964263255.1). Classification (NCBI taxonomy): domain Eukaryota; kingdom Metazoa; phylum Chordata; class Amphibia; order Caudata; family Salamandridae; genus Lissotriton; species Lissotriton vulgaris. The sequence goes on along the minus strand of NC_141695.1, from coordinate 1,591,313,470 downwards.
GGCCACCATCCCTGTGATGGCAGGCATCTCTAATAGGTGAAAACTGCGACCTACCTCATTAAAACTCACGAGGTAGGTCGTTTTGTAACACACTAGAAATCACAAGTATGAAACAAAAGGTTCATACATAAGAAACACGGATTTCAAAATAATGATTTGGATAAAATCACTATTCAGTAATTGCTATTGCTACTCTTTGTACATCTGGCCCAGTTTCTTCAACTTTTATAGAATTCAAAGATGTGTGCTTAAATCTATCTAATTGGCACAGCCTTTCCCCTTTTACTAATATAAATTTATCGTGCAGCACACCTATATCACTGTAAATAGGAAACTTATATAAAACGTGTTAAATTACTTTCCACACATTTATTTGTTTAGTGGTTTTGCAGTGATCCAACTAAATAAATAGCCTTTACTCTTCTGGAAAGAATTTAAACCTGTCCTTTTCCTAAAGTCTTTAGAAGTTAGAACATTATAACCTGTCTCCAGTTCCTGATGGTACCAGACTCCATCATCCAATGGATTTATCTAGGCAAGAATAACTAAATTAGAGCAATTACCTCTCACAACCGTCCTTCCAGCATCTTATTATAGAATCTGAGTCCAAAATTCCTCTAGAATCTAGACGTGTGAACTGTGGTCCAAATTGACATACCATGTACTTATTTATTTATTTATTTATTTATTAATGAAATTTGTTAAGTGCAGTCAAATGCCCGAAGGCGTCTCGGCGCTAGATAATGACAGAAGAAAACAGGTAACAAACTACACCCATCAATACTCTTGTGCTGAATAATGCACCCTGAAGTGACCCTTATGTAATTTATTTTTCGCTCTCTACAAAACATGTAGAAATATAAATATGCACTCATTCTATTTTCAGAAGTTGGGACATTTGTCTTAACCCACTTTCCGCTTCTTGGCTGATTTCATCTTGGTTAAACTGGAGTGTGATTAATCAGCCCTTTGTTTCAGGGACATTCTGAGTAACAGGGCTTTCATAGGATAGGATAATATTTATAAAGCACACTTATACATGCGGTTGTCAGAGTGCTGAACAGACGGGGAGGAGGGAGAAGTGCCAACATCCAGCTAAGAAGCAAAGAGCCAAGTTTTCAAAAGTTTTCTGAAGACCGAAAGAGAGTCCAACTTGGAAATGGAAGGTGGCTAGGAGTACCAGAGTTTGGTGGCTGCCACAGAAAAGGAGTGACCGCCCCATCTGGCCCTGTGAAATCTAGGAGACACCAGATTTTTCTGTGAGGTGGATCTCAAGGTCTTTCCCGGAGTGTACCACTGACACAAGGTTAGATCTCGCCTACCCAGCGGACATGCGTTACTTAGGAAAAAGACCTTTAGCCATCGATTCAGTTAGGCTGCCAAAAACGTGCACGCATTGCATTGCCTTCAATGGTTCCTGCTCGCTCCCGCAAGGGAATCCGGCGCAGGCCACCTTCTCTCATCCCCTCCCCATGCTGCCTCCTCCTCTCCTCGTCAGCGCGAGGTGCAGGCTTGTCTTTTTTGGATCCATTTCACAGGGAAGCAACTAAATGAAAGAAGGAAAGAGAGGCAGTGTCTGTTCTTCTGGTATCTGGTTAGGTGTCTGGTGTTCAAAGCAAAATGTTCTGCTGTGTTCGCAGTTTTGAGAGGGTTTGCCACGAAGTTCTTCCACTTGTTTTGCTTTGTGTTTATTACTTGCGGAGAGGTGATTTGCAAGCTTGTTGTCTTCGCGTGGCGTGGTGATAGCTTTTTAGGACTGCGCTTGTTTCAGACATAGCTAGAATGCAGAGTCTATCTGACCAGTTTGGCAGGGGGTTTAAGAAGGAAAAAGGCAATCAAGCGGATTTAGGGATTAACAAATAGCAGCTAAAAGAGTCTGTCTGCAGTAAAGGAGCCTTAATCTACCGGCATCCGTAGAAACGGCTCGTGGCAAACACGAGGTTAAACCAATTTTCCTTTCCGACATGTACAGCAGGGCGAAAGGACACGAAATAATGGCCCATATGGAAAATAATGAGATCGGAGCGCAGGACAGATGTTGAGACCGACTTCCTCCGGCGAGCCCATTGGTCCGCGGAGCACCCCCCATGCAGGCTGCACTGGGGCGGTTGGGCAGAGCAGGATAGGAAACAATTAGATCCTGTGTCCATCACGGGTGGATGCGCTCGGGTGAACTGTCCTCACGGAGGACCCAGCAACCAGTGTTGTTTTATGGTCTTAAATTGTCTTTCAGGTATTAGAAGTCTGCTGGGAATCAGCTTTATGTACTCTTTGTTCAGGGGGGAGGGAGCAATGCACTGTCATTTATAGCGAAGAAAACGTTTGTTGCTGTGCCTGCAAGGCCCTTTTTGAAACAAATTCACCACGAATTCCCATGTTTTCTTACCTAGAGAGTACGGAACTGACCATATGATCATCTCTCCCACCCTCCGGATAAGCACAACACTGTGTGTGGGGACTCCACTGAGCATTTCAAGGCTCACCTTCTTCTACAACTGTTTGAAAACAGTCTCCCATAGAGTTAGTTAAGAGAAATAGCGGTTAAGGGCTACATACACTACAGTCCTTTGTAAGTTACAGTTTTTGGTTGTTACAGACCTATTTTAGCTGTCTGTTGTCGAAGATCTATTGTGTACAATATTGACACCTGCACTTGGTCTTGGTTGGCTTTCTTTCATTTTGTCTGCATTCTAGTTGATGGCTTTACTTCCTCTTCCTGTATTTATACAATCTCTGGTGCACGGCCTCTTTGCCTTCGATCTTTTTTAAATGGCTTCTATCCTTCCACAGATCCACATCAGCTATTTAATTCCAGCTGAAAGCAGTTACTTCATCCGGTCCTGTGTTTATTTTCTTTCTATTGCAATACTTTCAATTTTGATTTTCTCTCTATGAAACACATAATTTCTGTTACTACATAGAAAGATATAATCATAACTGAGTGAGCTACTCAGGTCAGGCTTGAGACAACTTGAGAGCTTTCAGGATGTCTGCCATTTTACTCACATCGGCTGGTATTGCTTGAATAGTTCCAAATCTGTTAGCAAGGTCTTACAATATTTAATGCCTGCCCTTTGACATCTTGTGGATGAGGGTGAAAGACGATGTATTCACAGCTTTAAATATATCAAAAGTTACTTCATTTGGTCTAGCCTTTTAATATGCTCCATCCAAAAACGGTGCACTAACCCTACCCTAAAAACCAAGTCAGCAATTTTATAAAAGATGCTGTGATTCACACAAACAAGGACCTCAGGACTGAGCCAAAACACACCATGCTCCAACCCCCCCCCCCCCCCCCCCATCCCCCCAAAAAATTCTATAAATGTATTTCCATTTGGACAGGGGGCTTTTTAAAATCTTGATAAAACCAACTTAGCCTTTCATCCTTATACTGTCAAAACATAGACCCATGTTGAAAATGAAGAATCATAACAACATGGTGATTTCAGCCTTGTATGGCATATTTGTTATTACTACTAACAGCGAAACCCTGGCCTAGTGGTAGTGTCTTTTGCTTTATTTTTAATAGCAGCCTGAGTTTGGACATTGTTTCGGCCTATCTCTTATCATTATAGTGGATTTCTGGTCTGGCTCTATCCGTTGGGCTCACAGTTGTTCTGACCAAGGGATGTATTGCCTTGCAACTAGATTCAGGGGCATCTGTTTCAATTACACTGTAGGTCTGTCCCATAAGTCATGTCTGAACCTAGGAGGAGGAACCGCAATGTCCTAGATGGAAAATGAGGAAAGGCTCCCCTGTGCCCCAGGGACTTCAGATGAGGTGTTACACCTTTGCTTCTAAGTATTGGCACGTGAAATTAAAGAAACATTGAAATTCTCTACCAATGAGTCAGTACGTTCTTTTAGCACAGAAAGTACAAAAAAGTAATCTGTTACCCGAATATTAGGATGCTTGTTGTCATTAAAGTCAGCGATTTTGGCCCTGAAAGTTCCCACTTTATTACAAATTGGAGTCGTTTTATTGAAGTTGTGAAGTCCTCTCTAGTTTGTTTACATCGTATAAGAATGACTGTGCTTCTCAGCAGAAATGAGGGGTGAAAATATTGGTATACTTGGAGCATCAGTGTTTGCAACAGGGAACAAGGGACCATCACAATAAAAAAATCTTAAGTGTCCATGTGATGCCACTGCTTGCTCTTGGTTAGGAGTATCTACAGAAAGTTTAAGGGTGGATCATTTCCCCAAAAGCTTCTGTTTCCTCTTAAAAACTTTTATCTGGGCATCGCATGCACTTCAAAGTCTGATCTAATGGGTCACTGGTGCCACCAGTACAACAGCTAGACTAGGGACAGACTCAGCCACTATAAACAAAAAATACAACCATGCAAAAACTCTAAGAAATAATGGGCCTACATCGAAATAAATCAGTTACATTAAGGGTTTACCAACTTTGGACCTGATCAGGAGCTTGACAGAGTGACAACCTCACTGCATATCAGCCTGGGACCACCATGCAATGCATCGCAGTCTTAGGCAAGAACATAAATTAATGCTTCTTTTGGGCTGAATGTACACTTCCAATCAATCAGCCACTCCATCTTTGGTAGCTTCTATAAATCAAAAAACGTTTGTTGGTTTTGAATGCTCCTCATACCTTTTATGGGCAATAGAAATATGGTGCATGGTTGGAAAACTCTTCCGCCTTCAGAACAACCACTGCACTGGTGGTTGCCTTAAAGAATAAAGAGATCCCCATCAAGTAGGTGGGGATGCCTACATATGGTAGATGGTCTCCCTTCAAGGCCCAAGCCTCCTCGGATAGATGGGCCACACACCCATATATAAAAGCAGTTTTTCATATCCTAAGGATGTAAGTTATTGTCTTAGTTAAGATTATTTATATAGGAACCCCTTGTGAGGTGGACAAATAAGAATGTTCAAGTGTCTTTGCTGAACCCACTCCTCGTTTGGGTAAGTGGTGAAATGATAACAAATCAAACTAGAAGTGGTCTCCCCATCACACTCACAAATTCACATGTGTCCCCACCAAGAGAGGTCTGTATTAACGAACTTTAATAGGAAAAGAATTTTCATCCGAAAGCCACTAAGGTAGTTTGCCTCTAATTTTGCTGACTTTTTCACTCTATGTGACAACTCAATTTTGAGAATTTCTGCAGAGTTTTAGTTGTGTTTAATAATAGCGATGAGGGTGATCCAGCAGGGTTTTCCCTTCCTTGTGCACTTCATTATCTATAGACACAGCCTGAACAATGACAGGTGCTGAAAGAAGGCAGGTCACAGCAAGAGAGAGGCACCAGTCTTGACAGTCTGTATGATCCCAAACTTGGACATACTGGTTCAGTCAGAAACACCAAAAACCAGGATTGTGTTCGGTGTAGATGTCCACCTTAGTACAAGTGGAGTAGCAGCTAAGGAAGCCAAGCGTTCAAGACTTCAGGTCGATGTCCACTGGTCTAACACCTCCATGTCCTGATCTGGGCCAGCCTCATGGCCCACTGTACAAGTGAGCTAGAGCAGCAACAACAGTGTGAGACCTTGCTTCGGTGCAGCACCACCAGAGTTTAGAACATTCTGGTCAAGGGAGGACAGAATGACCAGAAACCAGCAAGCCCAGGAATGCCCCAAGTCTTCCACGTCCTTCGGAGGCCACAGATTTTCAAAAGCACCCACTGCCACCAAATGCCTGAAGGAGTGAAATGTAGGCACTCAAATTAAGTAGCATAGTTTCAACAGCAGCTTGGAGGGTGAAACCAATACTGTGTTGGGGCCTGAGAACTTTAGCAACATGACCTTTTTACAGCAGTGCTTCTCAGTTTTAGCACTCAAGTACTATGTATTTGTCCACAGCGCCTTCTCAGTGCTATGAGTTCAGCAGAACAAGACCTGTCCAAAATTGCTTTCTGTGTTGGAGAAGGCACATCTACCACAATTTTATATAATCTTCTTCTATTTATCATTGGGTTACTTCATGACCATGTGACCTTTCCTCCGTGTTCATGTTAATGGGATCTCAGAAGCTTCAGTGCTAAAGCAAATACCAATTAGGGTTTGGTCATTTCTTCAATCTTGATGCTCTCCTTGGCCTCCCAAGAAAACAAGCATTTGCAATGAAATAGGTCTTGCAGTTACACTAATTTAAGTTATTGGCATTGTAAATAACAATGCCTTTTATTTATGTTTTTGAAAAGAAAGCAAAAATAAAGGCATTGTTATTTGCAATGTCAATAGCTCAAACTCGCGTCAATGCGAGACATATTGCGTTGCAAAGGCTTGTTTTTAAATGTAACGAGAATTTGCTACACCTAGCCTTATATACCATATTCAGGACCTTGAAGGAAATGCGATTCCTGATGGGGAGCTGGTGCAATGCTCGAATCCTTTTGGGATGTTAAGAATCAGCCTTTTCACTGTGTTCTGTACCACCTGAATCTTGTTCAGGGATACTGTGTTGAAGTTCAGGTACAGAGCTTTACAGTGGTCCAGCCGAGAGGTGACTAGAGTGATGATAGTGGACAGATGCAGTTCAGATGGAATACACAGTAGCACCTTTCTCAGGGTTTTAAGATGTAGGAACAGGTGCTGGCCGTACAGCTGACCTGGGCTTCGAAGGCCAGACCCTCATCAAAAGTGACCCCCAAATGTTTTGCTGTTCTTACCGGGACAGAAAGGGGACCGCAGTCTACAGGCCACCAGGCATTTGACCAGATAGAATTTTGTGGTCTGAAAACTAGCACCTCGGTTTTTTTCTTATTTATTTTTAATGAATTGCCCTTCATCCAGCATGTAATGCTGACACACATTTATTGAACTTTTGTGCGACCGATTGTAAATCATGTGTTATAGAAATAATGAGTAGTGTGTCATCCGAGTAGAAGAGCACCTGGAATCTGAAAGATCTCAACAACTCCACCAGAGGAGTCACATAAAGGTTAAAAAGAGTGGAGCTAAGCTAAGATCCCTGGGGGATACCACAGGGAAGGCCAAAGGCCTTTGCTCTGAACCCTCCACAACTGACTATGTGCATTCTGTTGGTCATAAAAGAGTGGAGAAGCTGCAAGGCCCTTCCAGTAACTCCCAATTCCCACAGTCACTGGACCATCCGCACTGGGGAAATGGTAACAAATGCAGCTGAAAGGTCGAGCAAAGTCAGCACCACAGATCCGCCCTGGTCAACCTGCGTGCGGATATAGTCTTGGCTGCTACTAGGGCGATTTCGGTGCTGTGACCGGCACAAAACCCGTTCTGAGAGCTGACAAGGATTTCCTGGGATTCAATGTGTTTCATCAATTCAATATTGATGAATTTCTCCAAGATTTTGGCAGGAGCAGGGAGAAGGGGCGAAAGTTCTCCAAATCTGAGGTGTTGGTGTTGGGGTTTTTAAGAAGAGGTGAGACAATTGCTTCCTTCCAGGTGACTGGGTAGTTGCCGGACATGAGTGTGTCATTGAAGACCTTGCACAGGAAGTTGGGTATTAAGTCAGGAGCAAGTTTGAGTGCGGAGAGTATGGAGGGATCTGAAGGAGCTCCGTACTTTAGGCAGAGTAAGAGTTCATTGGTTTGCAGAACTGTGATTTGTGGAAAGAAGGACAGTGCATGCTTCCTAAAGACCTGGTTACGTTTCCACTTAGACAGATCATCACTTTCCCATCACTTTCCCCATTGGCTACCCCTGTGGTAAGTTCATCATCTACCAAGGGGGTTAATTCATGAAAGATCTTAAGAAATTTCTCCCGGAAGTAGATTGCTACTCTCTCACAAAAGTCTTGGGAGGGGTTCAAGAGCTGTGACCCTGGTGGCTTAGCAATCTCCCTTATGACTTTGAACAGCATGCTGGAAGAATTGTCTTTTGTCTTTTCAGTGAGGAAGCGGGATTTGGCTTAAAAGATGGTGGGTTTATGTTCGAGCAAGAAGGATTTCTGGTTGTTTTTTTTCCCGGGGGCAAGGGTCAGCACACCATTTCTGTTTTTGTCTGCGGCATGAGCTCTCAGGCGGGCTATTGTTTTACGGGTGGTCAGTAAAAGCAAAAGTGGAGCTGCTTTAGCTGTCCATGTTTTTTAAATGTATTTATTTAGTTTGATAGGTAATTAGATAGTTAGTTAGTTAGTTAGTTTAATTTTTGGGTCTCGGCTACAGACTGCTTTAACTAGCTGCTTTTAAGAACTATTGTTTCCACTATATAATATTTAGACAGGGTTGGCTTGGCTCATTATTGGTTTGCTTTGTTCTCTGTATCAGTTTACTTCTCCTGGTTTGATTACTTTTCTCCCTGTTGAGGGTTTTTCAGCCCAGCATTTCAGTCTCACAGTGGTCTAATTAGAGGAGTTATGTCCTTGCACTACATACTAGAGGGAGCTCTTTTTTAAAAAGTATTTTAGATTCAGCATTCCATGGGAATGCATGTGTTTCTTTGCTCTGTCTGACGCTAGCACTCTCTTTTCATTCACCACCACTACCTCTCCCATTCTGATGCTTGCAGTCTCACTTCAATTCCGCCCGCAACCTGATAACAGTGTTAACATTCTTTTCTGTGCTTTAAGCGCATTTATTTTCACTTCTTTCATCTTTTCATTTACTGTTCCACCAAGTTGGGGTAATAATGCACATGCACTCATCATTTAGCAAACATGCATGTGCCACAATGAAAGTGAGGGCATCTGCAGCCATCTTGACATTACTTTTATTTAATAGAAAACCCATTTCAAGATTGACAGTCATACGAGGGCATGCATCTTGATGCATGCTCACACTGCAATTGTAAGAAAAGCATTGGCAAATACAATAACTTTCAGAGCAGAGGCATTTTGGCATTGCCATTGCTTGTTTATTTAGAGTGCATATGATCCCAAAGGATATTAATGTACTTTACAGAAAGTACAAGAATAGACACACTGGCTAAATATACATGGTGGGAGGATGAGCAAAATTACAGTTATTTATTTGTAGCATTAATTAGGGTTGGCATTGCATTTTGGAGTCACATTAGTTTGCAGAATATGGTGTAATATGTGGTCATAAAAGATAAAAGCATCCTTCAGTAGTGCCATATATTGGTGTGTATTGTATGTAAATATTAAGAAATAATAAATAAGAGAGATTTATGGTCTCATTTATGGGAAGACCGGTGGCCCACAAGCCTCGGAGGTGTAGTGTCCTGAGTGCTGGCGACAGAATTGGAGACCCTGGCGACTGTTGGGGTGGGCCAGTCTGACGCGTTTGCTGGGGTGCCAAAACGTGGCCCCTTAGCAGTGTGGGGCCCACGCTGAAACCAAATGGGCTGGCTACCAAACCTCTGAACTGCCTGGAGGCTGATGAGATCTGAGGGGGAGCTCCGCCCTGTTGAATCACTGGGGGAATACATTGGTGGACTCTCGATAATTGGACTGTAGCTCGTTACACAACTGCATTGCTGAGACACCTGGGAGACCCTGAAAGGGGCTGGCCCACATGCTGGATCCCTGGCTTGCTAGATTGACCCCTGATATGCGTGGCAACCTATGAGGGACTGAGTAGAGGAACCCCACCGCGGACAGGTGGTGGAAAGACAGTGCCTGCGGACCCTGGTCACCAGAGATGAGGACAGACTATTGAACGTCCAAGGGATGTCTGAGATGAGGTTGGGCGCCGAGATTCTGACAACAAGGTGCTGCTAGGTCTGAGAACTGTGAAGTGAAGTAAAGTGAAAAAGTACTTATATAGCGCGCTACCACTCCAGGGAGTATCTTGGCGCTTAGGTTCCTAAAGAGACAGAAGTGATGTAATAAAGATGGACGAGAGCTACACCTGGCTACGTAGCATATCCTAAGAGCCTCATACATTCAGGGTTGGCCAGTGAGTAAATCCAAGTCTTTAGAAGCTTTCTGAATTTGGGTTCGGTGGTGGCTTGACGCAGACAGGGAGGTGCCTTGTTCCAGGCTTTCGCTCCAATGACCGCAATGGATTTACCTCCTCTTGTTGTCATTTTGAACCTGGGAACATGCAACAGGTTCGCATTGGAGGACCTAAGGGCTCGGAGTGGTTGATATTGTCTAAAGTATTTACGCAGATAGAGTGGGCCATGATGGTAAAAGGCTCTGTAAGTGATGATGAGAACTTTAAACAGTATGCGCTTATGTATTGGAAGCCAATGTAGTGTGTTCAAAGCTGCGGAGGCTGAGGATTTCCTAGGTAGTCTGAGGACCAGTCTGGCAGCTGCGTGTTGGACCATTTGAAGCTTATGCAGGGCAGATTTGTTGAGTCCTGCATAGAGGCTATTACAGTAGTCCAACCTGGAATTTATGAGGGCTACAGCTACCGTGCGTCTGGCACTCATAGGGAGAAAATCAAAGAATTTTCTCAGGCTTCTGATGATACCGAAGCATGTACCTGCTACTTCCTTAGCCTGCTGATTGAAAGTAAGGGCACTGTTGAATTTTATGCCAAGATTTCGGGCAGAAATGATAGTATTGGGGGGGGGGTTCTGCTTTTTCGGGCCACCAGTCTTAGGGCGAAAAGGAATTGTTGGGGCCGAAAGGGATGATCTCAGTCTTGGATGAGTTACATTTTAGGTGGTTGAGAGACATCCATTTAAAGGTTGCTGACAGACAGTCTTTGAGTACTTGCTCTGCGTTGGAATGATTTTTATCGAGAGTCAGAACAAGCTGGGTGTCGTCAGCATAAGCGACAGTACTTATGTTGAAAGATGTAATTAATTTAAGTAGGGGAACCATGTACAGGTTAAACAGGGTGGGGCTTAAACTAGAGCCCTGAGGAACTCCTGTTTTTATCAGTTTTTCTTCTGAGGAGTAATCGCCCAGCCTGACAACCTGACGCCTATGGGCAAGGTAGTTTTTAAACCATTCGAACACGGTTCCTGCTATGCCAGCATTGGTAAGGCGATGTAAAAGGATAGCGTGGGATACCGTGTCGAATGCCGCAGAGAGATCTAAAAGGATCAGGACAGCCAATTTGCCCTGATGCAAGGCAGCACGTATGGTTTCGGTAGATGATAGGAGCGCCGATTCAGTAGAATGGTAAGTCCTGAAACCTGCTTGACATGGATGGAGAATGTCATTGTTTTCAGGGAATGCCATCAGTTGTTTGTTGGCATAAGTTTCTGTGATTTTGCAGATGGCAGGGAGAAGAGAAATGGGGCGTAGATTGGATAAGATGGTGGGGTCCTGTAATTACTTTTTCTGTAAAGGTTTCACTGTCGCTACCTTCCACTGGGCCGGGATCTCTCCTGATTGTAAAGAGGAGTTGATGATAGCATTGATATAGGGATTAACCTCCTGCATAATAAATTTAAGAAAAGTAGGGGGGCAGGGGTCGGAAGGGGAGCCCGATTTGAGTACAGAGATTCCCTGTAATGAATCTTCAAGGCTAATATGATTGAATTTTTCCCATCTGGGAAGTTGAGAGTTAGACACCATCTCAATATCAGGTTCTACTATTAGAGGATGAGAAAAATCCTTAATGAGCGTGTCAATTTTTTGTGTGAAATAGTTGGCTATGCTGTCACACAAGGTTTGGGACGGAGGAATGTTATGGGTTGATATTTTAGGTTTCGTAAAGGTGTTAACGATTTTAAAATTTTCTTTTTGTTTATGGCTGCTTCAATTTGAGAAGTAAAATAATTGGTTTTCGCAACTTTAATGGAGTTGTGATACGATTTCCTAGCTGTTTTATAGATGGTTTTAGAGTCAATATCATAGTTTCGTCTCCATTTACGTTCTAACTTTTTGACTACAGCCAATTGATCTTTTACGGTATCTAAGAACCAAGGAGCAGAATTTTTGCGTTTTACTTAGGGAAGTTTTGTTTTTTGTGAGTGACTAAGTTTGCTGCCGATCTCTGTCATCCAACCTACAAAGTTTTGGTAATCTATGAGGGTATTACCTGACAAAGGGGGTTTGCTATCTTTTGCCCAGCTAATGAGATCTGGATGGTTCATAATTTTGCCCCAATTGGGTGAGGGGGTTCCTTTATTAGTTGTTTTCTTGGACATTGTTTGACTTCTTATGAGTTTTATGTCGAATTCAATGAGGTAGTGGTCAGTTCAGGTCAAGGGTAAGGAATTTTTTTACCACCAGTGTATCCAGATTGGAACTAATACAATCAAGGGAGTGCCCAGGTCTGGCCCCATAGAGGAGCCCGGTCTCATAAAAAATGAGAGCCCTGCAGGACCCTGTACCCGAGTATCTGCTTTGGGCCTTGAGAGAATAGGGTGGTTCCATGCAAATAACGCTCCTGGGCTCAGCGGTGAACTGGTTAGGGAGCACCTGTACTGGCTGCTGGGAATGCCTGCTGTGACGGGCTGGCTGTCGATCAATTTCTGAGTGCTCTTGATGGGCTGAGTGCCTCCGGGGGGAGCCTGAGGTGGTGCACCTAGGGTGGAGCCTACACATACACTCACGAAGGGCACGAATTGTGTGACCGTGCTGACTGACAAAATCCTATACGCAGAGTGAGAACCGTCCCGCTGCCATGGGTAAGACATGAGAGAAACTGGCTGGGATGGTTTAGGAGCTGGAGGAAGCTCCCCCAGGAAAAGCACAAACTGATCTGGCCGACCCAGTACAGCAACAACTGATGAGAATCTTGGAGGCTATAGCTGACACCAAGTCCACCCTTCATCAGGACATCAGCACAGTATCAGTGGCTCTCGGTCTACTCAGAGAGGAACACAATAAATTAGCCGAAAGAGTAAAGGACACAGAGTCCAGACTCACAGTCCTCGAACCAACGCAGCAATCTCTGATGGCGCAGATGGGAGCCCCCACGGAATGTGTCCGCATACTGGAGCGGAGTGCTGAGGACAACGAGGAACGTAATAGGAGGAATAGCATTAGACTCCTTGGCCAACCGGAAGGCAATGAGGGTAATGACTCCGCACCATGGTGGCCCGAGGGCTTTTCAACTGTTTACACCCTGTAACAGGCGCTCCGGGTCCTGGCCAGACCTCTGGCACCTGGACATCCCTTGCGAACAGTGGTGGCTAGACTTCTCGACTTTTAGCGACAGAGCCACCCTTCCACAGAAATTATGGACGGAAGGCCCATATGTTGTAGGTACTAGTAGAGTCTCCATATTCTCTGATTACACCCTGGATGTCCAGAGGAAATGGACTTCTTTTTTGGAAGTCAAGAAAGCATTGAGAGAGAAAGGGCCTTAGTGCTCTTTTATCTTTCCCACTCGACTACGCATAATCCTTGATGGAAAGACGCACTTTGTGATGAACCTAAAGCAGCATGGGAATGGATAGAAGTATACAAAACTGGGGCTCCTCAACCGGTGTAGATGCAAGCAGGGGCCTCTGTGAGACGTGAGACCAATAAGAGGCCTAGGAGATGCCCCAGACAGAGGGGCCTGAGCTGTCCACCGTCCTTGCAAACAAAAAAAGAGAGAGATGAGGCCCTCCAGGTGGTAGTGGCCGTCATGCAGGAACAGAGACCCCCCTTAAAGGCTGGGACTCGCTCCTCGAGAGAAACTGAGGGGATAGAATCAGAATCCTCTCATACTGACAGTATGCTGCTACCTGTGGTGACTCCCAACACAGCCGACGAGATCATTTGATGGAAAAACCACCTTGAGGCTGTTAGTGATTACTTGAGGGGTGCAGAGTTCCCTGCCATCAGCCGGGGGCCTGTTTGGTCCACTTTGGGTTCAGGTTTCTGCGCCATGGGCACCTCTCCCGTGTTGGATAGTACCCTTATCTTTGTCACCCCCCACTGAGACCTCTCTTTGGGACTGGGTCACAGCTAGTGTTCAATCAGACATGCCAACCCTCCCGATTCAGGCGTGAGACTACCGATTCAGGGCTAGTCTCCCGCCACCTGATTCCTTCAAGCAAAAACCCGATTCCTCGGGGGGTTTCAGATGACAGGGCTTGGTATTGTGTAACGTGCTAATTCTTCCAGAAAACGTCAGAGGGGCGATGCAGGGGCTAGGAGGGGTGAAAAACCAATTAAGCCTCGTTAACAAGCGCATGGTCTTTTAAAGTCCTGTGAAGTACTCGGGCGGCTGTGTGTGTGCTCTGTTTCAGGGGTGGGGGGGGTGAATGCACTGCAAGCAACGTGCCAGGCCAGGCAGTGTACAACACTTGCACCACCCTTCCTCTGCCTGCCATTGAACAAACGTGCATTTGCGCTTGAAATGTTCGATCCTGCACACTTCCAAAGCCCACACATGACAGTAACCCGATTCAAGGCCCCATTCTCCCGAATTATTTTAAAAAATCTCCCACTTTGCTCTTCTGAAATGTTGGCATGTATGTGTTCAATGCTTTACACAAGCATTGGGTAGCTGGCCATTGCCAGACTGCTACTGGGGTCCGGGAGTTGTTCAGCAACAGGGTTGCTATGTTAATATCTTTTTTATTTTTGGTTGGTTGTGGTATGGAGCAGTTTCGCACAAGTTTAAGCACTGGGGAGGCTTAGCTGGGTGGTGGGTGAGTGATCCTTTGCTACTATGGCGCAAAAACATAATGGTATATAGTTTTTGACCTGGAATATAAGAGGGATGGGGACCATGGCCAAGCGGCACAATCGTCTATTCCTACTTGAAACGTGGGGATCTACTTATCGCCTTTCTCCAGGAGACGTATTTGATCACGAGCGAAGTGGGACACCTTCGCAAACGGTGGAGGGGGTAAGTCTTTGCGACCGCTTTCTCGCCCTTTTCGAGGGGGGTGTTGGTATGGGTAAAGCCCGGTGTCCCATTTTACCTCATGCACTCTGTGATAGACGCAGAGGGTAGGTATATCTTACTTGTGGGTAGGCTGGCTGGGCGGGTAATAACACTGGGTAACATCTACGCGCCCAACCAAGATCACGTATTTAGCTTAATTGTCGGCCAAAATAACAGTATATATGGATGGGCAGGTATTGCTAGGGGAGGATTTTAACTGTGTTGCAGATGTCACCAATGACTGTTCGCATCCACCACTCCCAGAGGCACAGTCACAACCCATAGCCGCAGGTTTTCAGGATTGGATACAGCAGTGGGGATTAGTCGATATCTGGAGACGACAACACGAGACAGGGAATATTCTTTCTTCTCATGATCCATCAGGTGAACACTAGACTAGATGCCTTTCTTTACACACCGACACTTGACAGTTCCATCACACATACAGAATACCTGGGGCGTATCCTGTCCAATCAGAGCCCACTATTGCTGTTTTACCAACCATTAGAGAAGCGCCCCCTATCCCTTCCTGGAGGCTTAACCCACTAGCATTGGAGGATATCCCCTACTGGGCCTTGCGGATGACGCCTATTGAACCCTACTTCCCCATGAATGCACGTACGGCATTCTTTACTTTGGTAGAATGGGAGGCCTTCAAGGTGGTGGTGCAAGGGCATTATATGGGACAGTCGATTGGAGCCCACCGGGAAATACAGGATGAGATTTTAGGATTGGAAGAGAAGCTATACAGACAAGATAATGCTCAGGGTGATGACCTCGCTTCCCGGCTGGAATTGCAGAAGATGAGGGCGACATATCAGGAAGTACTCAATCGACTCTGATGTCATAGTTTCAAAGACTACCTGGACAGGATGCAAAGGGAGGAGGGGAAGGCCGGAAGACTCCTGGCATGGTTAATACAACCGGAAACCCATGGGTCGCCTATCACCCAGTTGCGCCAGGCAACGGGGAGCTCCTTTACAATCGGGATTCGCTGGAATGAGGTGAGTTGCCCGATACGACACAGGACACACTTGTGATCCCACTCCCTAAAACCAAAGAGACAGCTGCCAAAGTGACGGACTTTAGGCCCCTCTCAATGTTAAATTTAGACTTTAAAATTCTAAGCAAAGGTCTGGTAAGTAGGTTGGTCCCACACATGAGATCCCTCATCCACCCGGACTAGAATGGCTTTATTCCTTCCTGCTGTACCTCTTACAATCTTCTGAGACTTTACTCCGTGTTTTACCATGAAGAGCCCTGCTGGGATCAGGAGGCAGCAGTGCTGCCAATACACCGAGAAAAGGCATTTAACACAATCAGCTGGGAATACCTTTTTAAGGTTATGCTGTTAATGGGCCTTGGAGATAAGTGGGTGAAATGGGTTTGGCTACTCTATGTGTCCCCAACTGCGAGAGTCAAAACGGGCAAGGCAATCTCTGTTCAATATATGATCTTCCGGGGCACCCGACAGGGATGCCCTCTTTGACCCCTCCTGTTCGCATTGGCGATAGAGCCGCTCGCTGTAAGGGCCCAAGTGGGGGGAGCTGGGCTGGGTCTTAAGGTGGGTGCTCGGACAAATATTAGCTCGCTCTATGCCGATGACCTGCTGCTCTATCTGGGAGATACCGTGAAAGGCACCGCGTCCGCAGTGCAGATTTTAGAGAGCCTCAAACTAATATTGGGTCTAAGGGTTAATGAGGCCAAGACGTATCTGTTCCCTATAACAGGACCGTTACCCAGACCAGAGGCTTTGCAGCTGGAAATACAGTGGGCTCCCTGCTCCTTTAAATACCTGGGTATCCAGGTATTTCACTCCCTAGAGGATCTTCTGGAGGGTCACCGAGGTAGGGCAGTGCGGTCACTCAAATCCTGTGTGCAGTTTTGGTGTACTCTCCAACTCCCTATGAAGGCCAGGATATCCCTTTCCAAAATGGTAATGTTACCTCGGTTCCTATATTACTTTGTCTACCTCCCAGTTTTTATGGTGCCGGTTTTGCCTGCTCAACTCATTGCTGAGGGAATTAGTGTGGGACGGTGGACGGCCGAGAGTCTCCTTGAGGACTTTACAGCACCCCATGTTGGAGGGTGGGCTGGGAGAACCAAATTTCGAGCTTTATATGTTGGCTGTCCAACTGCAGTGGCTGGTGCAGAGGTTGGAAGCAGCGAATCAATCAATCAATCAATCAATCAATCAATCATTTGTTGAATGAGGAAGGTGCATGTTTGTTGGAACCAAACGGTCATCCTGCTTACTGTTAGCTAAACTGCTGGTCCGAGTACCCCCACCCCATATCACTCAGTGTTACAGCGTACTGTGTTACAGGCCTGGAAGAGATCATTGGACAGGGTCGAAAAAGCCCCGAGACATACCCCTATACTCCCCCTTGTGAGTCTACTGCATAGAACTCCCATGACGCTATTTACCGAAGACCAACTTGTATCTTGGAAACAGGTACGGTTTGGAAAATGTGGGAGACTGCTATCTGGACAAAAACCTCCTTCCCTTTGAAGAATTGGTAGATGGAAGTGACCTTCCCCCGGGGCAGTTTTTACAATATGAAGTCCTAGTGCACACCTTTAGACAGTTGTGTGGAAGAGGGAAGGGGAGAACGTGAGACTCACCCACTCCTGCAGGCACTGATAACCCTGGGCACAGCTGGACACCAGGTGAAGTGGTTCTATGCTACCTTGCTTACAGTATCCGTGGCCACGCAGGATGGCTTGCGAGCGAGATGGGAAAAGATATTGGGCGGCGTACTCACTTATGCTGAATGGGGTCAAATCCTGCAGTCCCCCAAGAAGATATGCCGCAACACACACCTTAAATATACACAATTTAAAGTAATTAATATGACCTACATGGCCCCTCATCGACTCAACATCACCTGTGGGGGGTATATTAGAAACTGCCAGAGGTTTGCCCACCCTGATGCTGATTTCATGCATATGCTCTGTGACTTGCCAAGTAATACGCCCTTACTGGAACGCCATCGTCCTTAACCTTAAAGAGGTTCTGGGGCGGGAGCTGGCGTTCACGATCCGGGTGTGCGTGCTAGGGCTCTTTCTTCGACCACAGAAACATAAGGTTGGGAATAGATTAATTGACTTAGCCCTGGGTCTGGCTAAGTGCAGAATAGCGTTAGTCTGGAAGTCAGCAAAGGGACCTACGGCTGAACATTGGAATCTGGATGTGATCAATTGGGTGGGTGCTGATGGTAGAGCTTTGAGCTGGGAGGAAGCTAGGGGAGTGCGGAGACACCCCAAAGCTGATTTATGGAAAGAAATGATGATGTCATGGGAGCAACCGGTGCACTCTAGTGAGGAGAATAGAGACGAAGAACGTGCCAATTCAAATGTGGACACTGAGCCCTGATGGGTCACTCCCACCCTTATGGAGGCAGGGATGTCTATGCCACCTCCCTAGACCTATGGCTTCGGAGATTAGAGATGGGACAAATGCTGGAAAATGCTAGTGAGGGAGAAGCTCTTCCCTTTCATTGGTTACGCTTTGGTGAAAACCCCTACTCCCCAGGCTCTGATTCCCACAGACACGATTAAATTTATATCACTCCACTGCATAGATTCAAATTTTTTAATAAAAGTTTTTTTTCTTCTTTTTTTGGGTAAAATAATGTAAACTTATTGTGCTGAGCTATTTTATCATACCCTGATGCCAAACCACTGGCCACTTATGTGAAAGTCTCGGACGAAATGTATATTTAATACTAAACTGATATCATTGCGAATTTGAGGACATTATTCACCCGATTATTGGATTACAGTATGGCGATGCACATGTGAGCTACCATTTAGTGCTCATTTGAGAAGATATATTTTGTAAGAATGTGTTGACTTAAAGGCAGATGCTATCTGTAGATTTATTCAATGTTTGTGTATAGTGGAGTGGTGTGGCTCACTGGTTAGAGGCGGCAGACCCGGAAGCAGAGAACGGCCCGGGACCAGGGTTCAATTCCCGACGCGGCAGGGTCATGGACCAGGGTCAATGGACTCGATAATTCTCGCCTCGGTGCCTACTCTAACCAGGGATCACACTCGGCAACTCTGGGCATTAAGCTTGCCTCATCTCAACACCGGCCCCACACAGACGCCGGGGATGCCTGGTTTCACCTTGGAGATACCCAGAAGGGACCATCTCACAGGGAAATCCAGGACGGGTTCCCCAGCGGTCTTCAGCGCCAGGACACCCCGAGATGGGGTAACAGTGCGCTTTACAAGTATCATCATTTATACATCTACACTATACGAAATGCCAATAAAAATACGTTTTAAAAAAATTAATCTTGATAGTAATGCCTCCTTTGTGTTTCCGGGCTCTGCTGTCAGCAAAACACGCAGCTATTCAGAGATATCTCGAGTTACTTTAAGTGCTTAAGGCCACTTGTGTACCAGCGCTCTCGAGCACCTGCGCAGTGCAGAACCTGCGCCGCTCAGAAGACAGCATCATGATAGTTCCCGCTCCTCCTCGCTGTTGGTGGAGGATTGTTTGATATAACTATGCGGTAAGGATCTCTCTGGCTTCAGTGCATCAGCCACTGTGGCTTAAAAGAATACAGTGCAGGTTCTATGTTTTTCTTTACAGAACTTAACTTCCAAACCATGAGTTTGTAAAATCAAAAATCAAGAGCCCTTATATGGAGGCTTTTTTCTCCCTGAATATCAGGAACATTGTTTGATTTCCCTTCCCAGGACAGCTAATCTTTAAATGGCTCACCATGACATGGCAATCCAATAATGCTTGTCCAGCCCTTAGCATGTGGTGAGTGCCATTGTGTCCTAAGACCCTGTGCCAGATGGGTTTCCTGTTTAATGGTTCCTGCCAAAGAACCAGCTGAGGCTAAGCCTGTGGAAAACCTGCGGTTCCCCCACCTCTTACTGAAGTGGTGGAACTGCGAGGGTTGAGGGTGCAGTATCTGACTTTTTCAGCAGATACCCTGCATCCCCCACCCACTTAAAAAGATTATTTATTTATTTATTTATTTATGAGATTTGTAGAGCGCACAAGTACCCGTGGGTGTCTCAGCGCTATTACTGTCATAAGAATAGAGCACATTATCCCAACACGCGGAAGCCATCATTGGCTTCACATCAAACTAAGTATAACCTTCAAGTTGCTCTGCACTATCCACAGAGTATACTGATTAGGCCCAAGTGAATTTACTGGTGTAATCTCACAAAATGTAATTCATTTTGTGTTGCACTTGTTGGGCAAAATGTCCTAAGGGACACTATTATGTGGCATGTTTTGTTTCTGGCAGTTATTTAGCACACCCACTTGGGAAAAACACCAACGAGCCGAATGTGAGTGGCTGCTGTTTGTGGTGCTGGTGATTTTTGCCCTATTTTGCAGTGTAAAATAAGTCTGTGTATCCAAAATGGACGCGAGGACGCATTCTATGCAACAATATAGCACCAAATGGCATTTTTGCACTTTGCATAGTTATGTGTCATTTCGCATACTGTGTGCAAAAGACTTGGAAGGAATATGCCTGAATATTCCTGAACCTTCCCCCTGAAACGCTCTGGCCCCCTGCACTCAGGTATCAGCAGGACCACTTGAAATTCAGGAAAGAACAGAAAACCATTCTTTACCTCCAAGGGTACCATGACAATGTACTCTAATACCTGGCTGGATCCTCGTTCAGTGTCATAGGCCTCTCTACGTCTGGTTTTCACCTTCCTGACTTCCGAACACCACCTTCGATTTTTTTTACTTTTCTCCTTCATTCATCCCTTTCTGCTTCTGGAATTTTCTGCCTGGACACGTTTGCATCGCTGCCTTCCTTCCATTTCTCTTTCATCTCCTTTCCATCTCAAGTGCCCTTCCCACCATCTGCTGTTCAGCACTTTGAAGTGGCTCTATGACTGACAGTGCTTTCTAAATCACCTTTAAATAAATAAATCTCATTATGAGTATTCACAGAAATAAAAAAAAAAGGGTTGAATAATAAGCAGAGGATGGAAGAGTGCCTAGTATATTGTAAGCTCTTAAAAGGAGCTATAGGCAGGGCCACTGAATTTATGTGACTATGTAGCCACTGCGCTTTTCGCATAATTATAGCTTTGCCGCATTTGCAACATAATCCATCCCATCATCTGCTCCATAATCTCTAGATTTTAACCCAAATTTTTTTTCCAGTTTAAAAGGTTCAAACTTTAATAAAAATTCAGCTATAATAAAAATTCAGCTACAATGTTGCCGTGCAGTGGAAGACCCTTTGGAAAGGTTGACTGGTCACGTTTGTGTTTGCTACATTTTGTTTCTAATGAGACGCCACCAATGTTTAGAGAGTGTAAAAAATGTCTATATAAAAATGAAGCGATTCCATCACAGAATGTGGTGCACTATGCCTCATAATTTGCCTCTTCTTGCGGCACGATTTGCTCCACCCAGCCGCATAATTTGGCCTTCGCCTGCCGCATAAATCCTGCGGCCCTGGATGTAGGTAGAGATTCCCATTTCTACGTTTAATAGGTCGTCGTGCTTTTGGTGTCCAAGGGGCAGATGTATCATCCGTTTTTTTGTCGCAAACGCTGCGAATCGCAAAAAAGCAGCGTTTGCGACCAAAAAATGGCAAATACGATGTATCAAAAAATCGCACCGCAAAATTAAGGAATTGCAAAATTTGCAATTCCTTAATTTTGCGCAAGCATTTAAGGAATCGCAAATTGCGTTTCCTTAAATACTATGTATGTAACATTTAAGCTTTGCAAATTTAGGCTAAGAAATCGCAAATTACCACCAACTTGCAGTTGGTGGTAATTTGCGAATTCTTTTAAAAAAGCACTTTTTGAAATTTCTAAAGGTGCCATGTGACGCTCATACATGCCCTTAGGGCATGTATGTGCGCCATATGCGCACACATGTCAATTTCAGGGGGTGCAGCAGGGTGTCCTTAAGACACCCTTGCACCCTTGAAATTATTCTCAATTTGCGATTCGCAAAAAGCGAATCGCAAATTGAGAATAACTGTCCATTCATTCCTATGGGCATCCTGGCCCATAGAAATGAATGGGAAATGATTCCTTAATTGCGATTAGCAATTTGCTAATCGCAATTAAGGAATTTTAAGAAATCGCTAAAAAATAGCGAATTTCTAGATACATACCATTTAGCAATTCTCAAATAGCGATTCCTTAAAAATCGCTATTTGAGAATCGCTAAAGGGTATCTGGATAAACCTGGGCCCAAGTCTCAGGAGGCCAGGAGTGTGTGGGTAGAACTGCAGGGCGAGTTCATCTGTTTGACACTCATCCTCAGACCTCACTGGCCAGTTCCGCGGCCTCTGTGGGCACTCCAGAGCGCGCTCAAAGAGTTTGCCTTCAGTTGTGGTTACACACTAACAAGCCAGTCTCCTTGATGAAGGCATGACAAAAGGCGCTTTGGTGCCATAAATAGCTATCCGCTTAACAATGGAGGGGGAGAGGCGCAGGTTAAGGGCAGGAATCCTTTGTAGTGCGGTGAGGTGGCGCATCAATGGTGCCTGCCGCATTCCATTCAAAAGGTGACTGCTTACTTACCGGATTTAAATGAGCTGGCGTGTCCTGCTAAGCCACACAACAATAGGACGCAACATGTGTTCAGAAAACTGTCTGCCGCGCCTCATAAATATATGGGGAACAGTTCAACGACTGCCCCTCCACGTTCCCGAGACGCACGCACGTTTTATTCGCGTGCCATTTCTTTTCACACAGTAGTCTTGTTCACGTGCGCGCTCTTGTTTTTGTTCTTTTTGCAATCAGGGATGGTTGTTTGCATTTTATTGATTTGTTTTTAAATTGGATAGCCACTTAATTTTTCGTTACCTCTGAAATGTGTAACTTTTTTATTTTTTATATTACTGTTTTCCTTTTGATTATTTTTTCATACTGGACAGGCCTTTTTTATCTCTTCACTTTACTTTCTTTGTGTGTCTATTGCTGTTAGCTTTGCTTTTTTTGTGTTTTGTGACACAGCACATTGAGAGCCCCCACTTTGGGCCCTATGCCAAGACAGGGCACCCCTAACACAGGTAAACATCTTGCTACAGCTTTGTAGAACTTTGCGCAGGCAATACAGATATAAAGCACGTAACCCATAAAACTGCAGTTTCATCATGTTTCGTATATTTTTAACAATGCTAGCAGTACTCTTAGCATGCTTTTTTGTAGTTGTATATAGCGTGAACTCGACCCGAAGATATCAGAGCTCTTTACATGAGCACCAGTTGCATTACAGACAAACATATTACAAAAATATTTAGGCACGGGTAGACAAAGTGATTTGCCCAAGATCACAGGATGCTTGAACCTCATGCCAGACTTGAACCTGGTTCCCCAACTTTAAAGTCGGCCCCTCTAGCCATTAATCCACATTAGCATACATAATGTATCAGTTGCTCATTTACAGTCATTGCTAAAGATGCACTGCAGTTTGCCAGTGGTGGGCACGGGACACTAATTTTTTAATACCAGGGTCTATTCTTCAGCATCAGACTTTGACCCAGTGCGAGATAAAAGGCCAAAAAAGGAGAAAGAAGGAGGAAGAGAAAGATAGGAAATCAGTAGTAAGGGGTGAAAAAGAACCTATAAGATTAAGACAGAGAAATATGAAATGTAAGGTTGGTCCAAAAAAAGAGGCGCAAGATAGAATCAAGACTAGGTGTTGTTGGTATTCTGCAACTCCGGCATCAGGTGGGCCCCTCAAAAACACATTTGGGCAGCAGAACTTTTTTTAAATTTTTTTTATTAGGAACTGGTTTTGTGCAATACTATTACAGGTAAAATGGTCAAGATGGACATATAATAACCCAATACTTTGTTGCACTAGATGAAACGGTCACTATATGCAGAGCAGAGGAATATTAACGCCAGTTGGAAAAAAAACAAGACATTAATATACTCCCTGAGACTAGAGATGGGTGTTAATGGTAGAAATGCGCTCTATGGTGCATATTACCAAGCAATAGCGATAATTATCGCTATTGCTTGGTTAGAGATAAAAAATTATCGCCGAGCTGCAGCGATTTTTATCGCAGATAAACCTTGGTATTACCAAGGTTTATAGCAAATGCGATAAAAATCGGCAATAATGCATGAATATCGCTGAAAAGTCAGCTATATTCATGCATTACCGAGCTAATGCTCTTAGCCATGTTATCCACCTACCATTGGATAACATGGCTAAGAACTGCTCTGGGGCAGGTGTTAGCTTTTTGAGATATTCACGCTTAGCGCGAATATCTCCAAAAGTTGGTAATAGGAGATAGCGATGTTAGCGACTGTTTCCAGTCGCTAACATCTTGACACGCCCACTTTGCATGTCATTAGTGATAAATGTCACTGACATGCAAAGAGGGGCCCAAGATGGTCGCTATCTCCTAAAAGCTGTCGCTAACTGGTGTTAGCGACAGCTAGGTAATAGGGAGATAATTTTATCTCCGCTTTCTTGGCTTTTAAAGCCAAAAAAGCGGAGATAAACCCCCTTGATAATATGCCCCTATAGGTATTACTGCACAGTTCTGCACTGCGGATCTAGGGAGGCATCTTTTTTGGTGCTGCAGAGGAGCGTCCTACCAACTAAAACCTTGTGCCAGTAACACCCCTGTGCCCCCACTGCTCTCCAAATAGCCCAGACTCTCCTCTAGGTTTAGGCCCATGACCAGTACATACTCCATCTAACATCCCTCCTTCTCTCCAACACCTCTTTTGCCCTCACATGGGTAATCTGATAGAATCACATGCGAAAAGAATTCCATGATTGGTGGCTTTGAACAATATTGAGGTTGTCAGGGGCATTTGGTGGGTGTTGTGTTGTGTGGGGCTATGTGTATGTGGTGGGGGCATGAGTGTCACGGACAAAGATGCCTCTCCAGTGAATGGGAAGGGGGCTTGTGAACAATGCAGGATTTTGAGGACGCGGGCGGATGATATGGAACATGGATTTGGTGGAGCAGGCTGGAAAAACGGACAGGAAAGGGCGTTAGATAGTTAATGCCTAATTGTGTAGGGGAGGATGCTGGAGGCCATGGGAATTTTGTTTTGGAAGGATGAAAGATCTAAAGAAAATCAACCAAAATCAGAACATCTGTCCTGCAGATTACACAACGACCTCCACAGCAGGTGCATTGTCTACCCATGATGCCTCACAAGAAGCAACTTCCTTGAATTATGCAGATAGTATCATTTGAAGTCTGGCCATTTTATTTGCTATTGTTCCATATTGAATATGTTGTTGCTCCAGTTGTTACTTTGCGACTTACATGCATCAGAACTGAAGAAAACCTGCCCCTTGTGCTTCCTCTTTTCCCCCCACTGCAGAAGCCGACACCTGGCAATGCTTTACCAATATGTAAAACACTGCCTCCCTAGGACTAAAAACATCTGTGTAATTCTGAACATCAATTTTGCATTTTGATGACCATGCTGCATATGTGAAGTGGTTGTGGTGAAAAGAACAAAGAGGTGAACACATCAGCAGCACACGTTGTAAAACACACTTGCCCTCATTAGCTATAATTCAATATTTATTGGAAGCATTGTGGCGGTGACAAGGGCTCGAGCTAGGGAAATGGCCATTGCTTGAAAAGCCCAGATGCTGCTGTGGGGTGAACCCTGAAGGTTTAAGTGGGCAGGACCTGGAACATTATTGGTAGGGGGCTTGAAAGCGCAGGGGGCCACAGGATTCTCTTTAACAGGAAATATTGTTATGCAGATGTAAAATAATGTGATCATGTGCAGTGTATGGTTGGTGTCAAAACACAAAGAGGGAGATTTACAAAAAGTCATGCAACGCAGCGCCGCCCCCCCCCCCCGCGAGGCTGCTTTGCGTTGAGCGTAAGGGAGGGAGCAGGAGAGCGCCATATCATCAGAGATATGGCTCTCTCCACCCCTTTCCCTTGCGCTGGCACTGATTTCAGAGTCTGTGCGCCGTGCAACACCTTCGCGCCATTGCGATAGGGTGTGTGCATGAGTCTAGCATAGGTTTTGTACAGGAGGGGTACCCATATTGTACAAAATACAAAGCTAAGACACAATTGAAAGCTGTTGAAATTTGTTAATGAAAGGGAAGGCCCTATGCTAAGAGCAGTTGGTCCCTCCTTACGAGAGCCCTATAATTAAAAATGGAGCAGGTACCCTTGCTATTGACCCCATTGAGAATCACATGGTCTGTGAAATTACTGCAAACCTCTTGTGCTTTATCCGTAGATTTCAGCTGCGAAAATCAGCCATAGGCTCCAGAGAAACTGTAGCGGTTAAAGATACATTATCAGCAGATAAGAACTGGAATTACCAATTCTGCCTGTAATTCTAGGTTACTAAGGGAATTTTCAGGGTTTATTAGGACACCTAGGATTATTAACTCGAGGAGGGATCGTAATGGTCATAAGTTTGTCACTCTTGAGCTTTTCACATTAAGTCCAGTCAGGGGATGTTAAGATAGGATTAGGTGGTGTAAAAAGCCAAGCCACCTATGTTCCTACATTCATTGCAAAACTGTGTGGCCTATTCACAAAGGTATATCTCCACATGCTGATTTGCTACTAGGAAATGTATTCTTACACTTTCAATTAATTAACTTTACTACTTTCAAATATTCACCAAATCTAAAAGCATAAAGTTGCTCAAAAGAGTACATATAAAGGTCTACACCTCCTGAAACAGTGCCTGCATCCAAAGTTACGACTGTAAAATTACGACTGCCAAAAAGAAGCAGTAGTAAGTCCAGTGCCACACATGGCCAACCACTGATACTGTAACCTCATAGGAAATAATGTTATATCAAATTAAATTAATTGAACATTAAAAAATGTAATACATTAAAAAACAAATATAATTTAATGATAAAATATTTCAATACGTTTTTTTATTTCAAAATAAATGTAAATTTAAGTCAATAATTAATAATAAATATAAAAACATGTTTACTTTGGGTGAGTTTTTTTAATTTAAACTACAGAATGAAAATGCTATTTTAATATAATATATTAAAAATAATAAAATATTTAATTGAAAAATAAGTTAATAGTACTGTAATATTTTTGTTTTACATTTGATAGAAATATATGCAATTAATTTATGTAATAGTTAATGTAAAATATTTGTAATTTTTTTTTTTTATAAGATTTTAAATGTTTACTATACTAAACGATAGGGAGATTTCCCCAACCTCCCTATGGTAAAATAGTAAAATACAATAATGTCCTATTACTTACCGGTAATCTTCATTACTCCTGGTCCCGTTGACCTCGTCCCATTCCTTAAAATATGGAGATGACCATCTCCACGACCGAAAAAAAAGAAAAGGAGCATGCTGGGATACCATACCTGCTCCCTCCCCCTGGGAGTACATAAGCGGTACCAGCCCAGCATGCAGCCTGAAAACACCAAGCCAACAACAGGAAGGCCGGCCGCAAGGGAGGGAGGGAGGGAGGGAAGTAAGGAATGGGAAGAGGTCAACGGGACCAGGAGTAATGAAGATTACCGGTAAGTAATAGGACATTACCCCCAGGTCCCTCCTGACCTCGTCCCATTCCTTAAAATATGGAGAATACCAAAGCAGAGAACCCGGCCTTCCGGAACCCCAACAACAACAAGGGCACCAGACCAAAAAACAGCGCCCCACAGGCCCGAACCGAGATCCAAAGGCCAGAAAGGGACAGCCACGGAAACAAGAACCACCAACCAGGCAAGCCAGAAGGGAGGCACAGAAGCAGAGCCAAGCCCCCAAGGGAGCAAGCAGAGGGCCAAAGCCAAGGCCCTCCCGCGACCAAAGGAAGCCCAGGAGAAGCGCGCGCGCCCCAACAGAGAACGGAGCCAGGAAAGGGCAACCAACCAGCGAGAAACCCTCAAGGGAGAAGCCCCCGGACCCAGGCCGCCAAACAACCAGGGACCAACAGGTCAACCCAGCCCAACAGGAAGGAACAAAGCAGAGGGACGACCCCAACACAGCAGGGGAAGCCCCCAGCAGAACCGAAAAGAGGGCAGCAACCGGGAACCACAGAGGAACCAGGCCACAGGGCAGGACCGACCAAAGGCCAACCCCCGCAGAGAGACCGAAGAGCAGCAGCACCCAAAAGGCCACCAACCGGTAGAAGAAAGGCCCAGAAACGACCAAGACCGGGGCAAACCCCCAAAGCAGGAGGCACCCCCACAACAGAGGTCAGGGAGAGCAAAAAGCCCAACCCAAAAACAGACCCGGCAAAAACCAGGGCGCAGTCAAGAAAGACAACAAATGCCCACACAGAACCAGAGAAACCAAAACCCCAGAACCGGAAAGGAGGAACCGACCCCCAGGAGGAAAAAAGGGAGACACAACGGAACCACCGAAGGGGAAACCCCAAAGGCAGAAGGCCAACAACAAGGCCCACAGCCCAACCCCAAGAAACCAGCCGCAGAATAGGCAGGCCAGCCCGCCAGGAGGCACACAACACCGCACCACCAGGACCAGGAAGGATAGGCAAAAAGGAACCCCCAACCAGGAAGGGGCACAGGAAAAGGCACAACGGCCAACCACAGCCAGACCTCCCCGAGAAAGGAGAACCAGAGGAAGGAAGCCCAGAGCCCACACAACGGACCCAGTGCCACAGCCAACGGAAGGAGGCGGACCCAGAAAGGACAGAAGACCAACCCAGGACCGCGACAAAGCCCAAGAGAAGGAGCAGCCAGGAAAGGGCCCCAGCAGGGACCCCAAAAAGGACCCAAGCAAAGAAGGGCCCCACAGCACAAAGCCGAACAGAAGGAAACCAAGAGGCGCACCAGCGACCCAAACGCAAAGCGAACAGGATGCCAAAACAGGGACCGGAAAGGCAAAACCCACAAAGGCAGAGCCCCGGCCCCCAGAGCACACGGGAAAAAAATACCGACACCGAAAGCAAAGGAGGGGAGCCCTAAGAAGCCCAAGGTGCACCACTCAACAAGGGAGCGGGAAGGGACACCCCAGCACCAACGAGAGAGCAAAGGGCACAGGCCGAAAACAGCCCGCGTGGGGGCCCAGGGCCAACGCCAGGCCCTTCCAAAGTCCCAAACCCGAAGCAAAGAGAACCGCAACCCAAGGCAGAACGAGAGGGGCAGGAAGCAGAAACCCAGACACCAACCAGGGGAGGCAGACACCCAAGCCCCACAGGGAGCGAAAAGGCACGGCCAACAGGGCAGGGCACAAGAGGGGAAACAGGGCATCAGGCAAGAAGAAACCCAAGCCAACACCACCAAAAAGGCCAAGGCCCACCAGCACGGAGGAAGGGCACAACAAACCCAACCCCTCCCCCTCCCCCCCAGAAACCAGGGGGAGACACCACCAGAAGGCAGAAACCCCGAGCACGGGGCAAGCAAAAGCACCCGAAGGGAGCAAGAAGCGCCCAACAGCCAAAACCACAGGCAGGCAGGCAGGCAGGCACCCAGACAGGCACCCACCCCTCACAAACCAACAGAAGGGCATGAACCAAGGGGCGAAAGGAAGGCACAGAGAGGCCACACACCTGGGAAACCGAGACCCAAAACCCACCAGCAGGGAAAGGGCACAGCCCAGCCAGGACCGGCAGACAGTGCGGGGCACAGGAGCCAGGCACACGAAGAACAAGTACAATCCAAAAAAATCCCAAAACCCGGGACTTATGTTAGTAATTATCTAGCAGGCATGCAACTTTGATCCGCCTAAATTCTCAAAAAGTAGAATCTCGGAAAAACACCCGATATTATTTCTATATTAAGGTGTTTATTGTCTCTAATGCCTTACTGTCCTAGAACAGACAGTCTGGTCTGTCATTATTACTGATTGTGGGGGGTTCCAAATATTTTCAACTCGGCGCAACCAAACAAATGTCAGCCCTGTTTAGGACCATACACAGACCCACACATATACCAAAATAATAAATGAAAAAATGTGTGGCGGAGAGGAAGGCACCTCACGGGCGGACACCCTCGGGGCAATCTGGTCAGATGTTTACCAGAGGCTTGGCCCCTTTCTCATCATAGGCGACCGTTCCTATTTTCACTGCCCAAAAACCTTTATGGCAGATTCATCAGGGTCAATACTCTGTTACTGCACCCACTTCCAACAT
Source organism: Lissotriton vulgaris (assembly GCF_964263255.1). NCBI lineage: Eukaryota > Metazoa > Chordata > Amphibia > Caudata > Salamandridae > Lissotriton > Lissotriton vulgaris. The sequence goes on along the minus strand of NC_141695.1, from coordinate 1,591,283,763 downwards.
CTTTTACAAAAAAAAAGAAGCAGAAGGAACTGGGGCGTTTTATCATCCTGGGATGATAAAACGCCCCAGTTCCTTCAGCGTAAGGTTGATGTGACAACCGACTGCTTGGCGGAGTACCATCTGTTCAGCTGGTATGAGGGAGCATAGCTGAATAAGGCTTCCTGTAAAGATGTTGGAAGTGGGTGCAGTAACAGAGTATTGACCCTGATGAATCTGCCATAAAGGTTTTTGGGCAGTGAAACATGTCGGTCACAGGTAGTGGTATGCAACTTTAAGCTACCAGCCTTTTTATTTCAACTTTGCACACCCTATTCATAAATAAAAGTAGTTCAAGTGGTGTGACTGTTGATTTTATCCTGCACTCTGTTTTGTTTGTCCAAGGAGTCACGCTCTAAATCTCCTTGATTTGCACCTTCTCTTTACTTTCTCTTCACTTATTCACCTTAATTCTGGAATAGGAACGGTCGCCTATGATGAGAAAGGGGCCAAGCCTCTGGTAAACATCTGACCAGATTGCCCCGAGGGTGTCCGCCCGTGAGGTGCCTTCCTCTCCGCCACACATTTTTTCATTTATTATTTTGGTATATGTAGGCTTTCCTGTTTTCAGTTTCTATTTTTGGTAAATTCTGGTGGTGTTTTTCCAGTGTTTTCCAGTGATTTCCATACCTCAAAAAAACTGTGCTTTTCAGTGTTTACTCTTTTTCGCGTCATAAAAAACAACTGAAACGGTGTTTTGCCGGTGTTTATGGAGCGATTTGCTTTTATGATTGCTTTTTCAATTTTTCCTCAGAAACTGTATACTGCTCTACATTTCAGAAGCTTAATAAAGTCATGAAATACTTTCCATTGTCCTTTGAATCTGCAGCTCAGATTTAACAAGCATTTGCAATGCAATAGGTCTTGCATTTATGCAAGTTTAAGCTATTGGCATTGTAAATGACAAAGCCTTTTATGTTTTAAAAACGAAAACAAAAAAAAGGCATTATTTTCAATGTGAATAGCTCAAACTTGTGTAAATGCAAGACCTATTACATTGTAAATGTTTGTTTAAAATGAAAGCGTGCATTGGTCACTCAACAAGTGTTTGTCAAATATACGTAGAGAACTTTCTTAAATGCTATTATGAAATTGCAATGTGGCCGAAGGGGCACATGCAAGTCAAAAAAATGGGGTTAAGAAAAAGACTTCCTCTACCTAAAAAAAATAATACGTTTTTGGAGCTTTGTTGTTGCACGTGATGGTAGCTTTTGCTCTTTTGACTGCTCTCCAAAAGGATTGTGTAGCAACTGCTGAAACGGAACAAGGTACTGTTAGGTGCACCATGTGCTGGGCTGCGTGCGTTGTGGACTCCAGGAACATGTGGGCGGCTTGGGAAGGGATCAGTATGCTGGGCAGGAAGAGGCAGTGTATTACCATATTTGTTTACAGTTAATGCAGAGTTGCCATCACGCACACTTCGCTCCACCACCTAGGCTAAATTCATAGTGCCCAGGACTAGGCTGTCCCGTATGGGTGGTTGCTCCTTTGCTTACCTGGGCCCCCGTCTGTGGAATGCTCTTCCGCTACCACTCCGGAATGAAACCAGTTATACGCACGTTCGTAAGTTACTCAAAACCTGGTTGTTTAATCAGTAATTCCTTTCCTGCTCCTTCTCTGGCTTGGCGCCGGGAAACCCTTTTTGGGTAGCTGTTGTGCCCGATATAAATTTAAATAACATAACATACTGCACCATACTTTAGTAATATAATTGCGACAGTGTGCCCAAAAAATGCATCACCACCAGTTACATACTACGCCCTTACCACCCTCCTGAACAATTGTAACTCATTTGTGACACAGGTGCTTTGTGCTACCTTTTGATTTTTTACATTCCTTATGATTTTAGTTATGCAACATTGATGGCAGCACCCGCACCCTGACAATTGTTCCAGCACACTACGTTTGGCGTGTAAATATGGCAGAGTAATCATGTCTTGTGAGTGCGCTGATTAGAGTCCTGTCAACAATCGGGTTGATTCCAGCTAATACCAGACTTCTGTGAACTGAAATAATATAGACAGACTAGCAAACAGGCCACTAGCATCAAACCCGCTCAACACTCACCTCTCACAGGGTAATTCTAGAACTTTCTAGAGTTGTCTGGAAGTTGGCACATGAGCAGAAAGAGCATGGCATCGCTCTAATCGCCACTGGAATAAGTGTGTAACTATTCCTTGCACTGATGGCAGGGACAACGATGCCAACCATTTGGAGTATGTGTAAATGATCTTTCCCGGCCAAATGAAATATTCAATGCTTGCAGCAGACCAGGAGTAGCAGCCAGTGAGGCCCTCGGAATGCCAGGTAATTACCTCCAGATATGTTCATGGAAGCAACCACATTAAGGAGGAAAACCGGCAAGGGGAAGAGATGGGGAAAAGAGAGCGGAGTGCGCGCCTCACTGAGTACAGATGGAAAGTCTCCGGAACTCTTCTGTAGAAAAGGAGGAAGAAAGGAAAGCGAGGTGGTGGTGGAGGGGGGTATAAGTGACGAAGGAAACTAGGTGATACTGGGAGAGGAAAGTGAAGAGGGGGAGGAAATAAGGAGAATGCAAAAATAACTACGCAAAAGAGAAGAAGAAGGGAAGGAAAGAAGCAAAGGGGTCGTTAGGAATGAACTAGATTAAAAATGATCGATAGCAAGGAAAGTGACGAGGGACGGAAAGAAGAAAGAGTAGACTATAAAGCAGATTAGAGTGGCTCTGAAGCCAAAGGAAATTACAGAATTAAACAAAGTTGTGAAAATAAATGAAAATTAATGATTCAGGGGAGGTGGCAAGCTGCCCGAGGAGACAGAATGGAATGAAAAATATTCATACTTTGTGTTCGCATAGTTCTTCATGTAGTGAAATAGAAGATATTAATGCGCAAGCCTGTAATGTTTTACTGGTCCTGCTCAGATGGATGAAGGCCTGAGCCCGTCTTGTCAGATTTGAGCCCGAAGTGACTGCAGAGGGTACAAGGGTCTCTCACACAGCGCCGAGCGGTTAACTCGCTGAGCTATTTTACTGACTGAATGAATGTAAATTGGGAGTAAAGATATAAGGGGAAGGAAAGCATGGGGGCTGGTAAAAGAACGCAGCAAACCCAGGAAGAGTAACGAGACGTGCATCCCAGTGAGGGGCCCTGCAGGCCTTAATTCGCTCTGCACGACACCCCCTCAGCTTTGACGGGTGTCAGGTCTGTATGCTGCAGGCTCCAGCCGAGGCCCTGTAGTGGTTTCGTAGTAATAGTCGGGCCATCTATTGCGGGGAAACAGAGAGCAAGAGCAGAACCCTGTTAATTGCCCTCATCACTTCCTGTTCAAGGGGAGTGAAAACTCTGTCACGCAGCATCTCCTGTGGTGAGGCCCCACTGTCCTACCCTTAGGCCAGGGCGGGAGCTCCCACCACATGCTGTGACTGCTGGGGTTGGCCCATTGTCATTAAATTTGTGGCAATGGGACGCGATATTCTGTGCTGGGCTGCGTAGAGGCTGCAGCAGCCTCTTGAATTCAGACCAGGAGAGCCAGTCCGAACACCGATGGGGGGAAATAACGGCTCACATCAAGCCTGGGGCAATGGGCCACAGGTACCGGCCGAATGCCTACCTTGCCAATCCGACGACCAAGGCTCATGTTTCACCCGCTAGAACCGGGCCTGCCCTTGATACCAATGTGCGGTGCCGCCCCCACCCCCACCCCACCAACCCCGTCGCCCACTCCTCTATTAACAGAGTCGTTAAGTAAATGGTCTTTTGAAAGACCGTGAAGTACTGCCGCTGCAGTAAAACAGCAGACCACAACAGCTCCTCTTCCCCCACGTGAGCCAGGCAGGCGGCCTGGTGTTACTATGGCCCTTGGGCCATTCACACCTCGGCTTTCCATTTGCATGAGCAGTGTTTTTTCCCCTGACACCTCCGTGCCAGACGCCCCAGGCAGGCTAATGGTTTGTATTACTGTGGCTCCATCAAGTGGACAAGAGACGCAACAACAATGAAAATCAGTCAGACTCGGTTTAAACCGGGTAAGCTGATTTTCATTCGGTGGTGTATTGTCCAGCATAGTCGGTTTAAACCGAAAACCGGACAGCCTAGGTATATGTGTGGGTCTGTGTATGGTCCTAAACAGGGCTGACATTTGTTTGGTTGCGCCGAGTTGAAAATATTTGGAACCCCCCACAATCAGTAATAATGACAGACCAGACTGTCTGTTCTAGGACAGTAAGGCATTAGAGACAATAAACACCTCAATATAGAAATAATATCGGGTGTTTTTCCGAGATTCTACTTTTTGAGAATTTAGGCGGATCAAAGTCGCATGCCTGCTAGATAATTACTAACATAAGTCCCGGGTTTTGGGATTTTTTTGGATTGTATCTAATGAGTGGAGGGCTTTATCCCAGTAATACCCGTAATTTTCCCTCTAAACTCCTCTTGTTATTGAACACGAAGAACAAGTGCCAACCCAAGGCAGAGCCAACGACCCAGCCATCACCGGAGGCAACAGCGACCAGCGAAGCAAAGCCCCAAAACCCAATCACCTGTCAGAGAAACAAGAGGGGAGAAGGAAACCTCAACAGGAAACCAAACCCCACCAGGCAGAAGGCGAGAAACGAATCCCACAACAACAGGACCCACCAGGAGCACAACCAGCCCGGCCCGGAGCCAACCCGAACCAGGACAAGGCACCACCAGGATAGAGGAAGGGCCGAACAGCACCCCCCCCCCCCCCCCCAACAAGGAAACAAGGGGAGGACAGAGGAACCCGCCCAAAGCCAGAAGGTCCGAGCAGGGCCCAAGCAAAGCACCCGAGAGGACGCAAGAAGCGACCAGCAGCGGACACCCCAGGAACCCGACAGGCACGTACCAGGACCGAACCCAAAGGAACGCCAGGAACCAAAAGGTCAGAAGGCCGCAGAAAGCGAGCCAAGGCCCAGCAGGAAGACACCCCACCAGCGGCCGGCGGCCAGGCAGCAGGAAGACCAGAAGCCAAAGCCACAGGGAAACACAGCCGCAGAGCACAGCACAAGCGGCAAACAACCCACTCCAAGCGGCAAGCACCAGAGGGAGAGGCCAGACGGAAACAGCAAAGAAATCCGTCAAGACCCCGGAACCTGAAGGCACAGGGAGCCGCAGCAGCAGGAGAAGGACAGAACACGAGCCTGCAAGGCCCAACCAGAACCCCCAAAACAGCAACCAGGCCAGGGGAACAGGAAGAAAAAGCTCAATCTAAGGCACAAGGGGAAGCCAACCCAAGGGGCTCGCCCAAGGCACACAGGAGAAAACAGAAGCGTCCCCGGAACGCAAAGAACACAGGGACACAGGGAAGCGAGAGCAGCACAACCCCAAAGGAAAAAGAGGGGGGAACGCGCACCCCTCCAAGGGCAGAAGCGCACCCACCAGGGGCGGAGCAACCGCAGAGCAGGGGGGCCCGAGCAACAGGCGACCCCCCCAGCAAAAAAGTCGGGCCGGAGAACCCCTGAGAGAGCCAAAAGGAGGGGGCCAACCTGAACGAAGCAGGGGGCCCCCACCACAGGAGAAACACCCCAGAACCCCATCAAAGACGGAACTCCAGAGGAGGAAAAAAGGACTCCAAGGTGGCAGGAAGAACGCACCACTAGCCCACCGCCCCGACCAACAGAACAAAATCCGCCGAGGAGGCACGGGGAAGGCAAACCAAGGCAGCAAGCACGCAACAGCAACCCCAGCAGCAGAAGAGCCAAGGCAGCACAGGAGACCAAGCGACCTGCGTACACGAGCGGATGAAACAGTGCAGGAAAACAGCACACACCCTACTCAACCGGGAGGGAGACGCCCAGAGGACGACACCCACCAGCAACACTCACGGAAAATAGCAGGCAAAAGATGGAACCGCATCCAGCAAGGCCAACCCGCCCATACACAGCCCGAACCGCCATACAGCGCACAAGGACAGTGAACAGGAAAGAAACAGGGACAGCCGATACACGGCACCCGCCAGGGAGGCAGGAAGAGGGCCACAACAGCACCCCCCCCTCACCCCCAACAGACAGGCCAGGCGCCCACCAGAACACCAGCGCCGGGCAGAGAAGTCCGCCCCGCCGAGACCAAGGCAAGACCCACACCGTCACAGGCAGGGAGCCAAGGACCAGGCCCAGGAGGAACCTGCAAAAGAAAGACAGCAGGAAAGTCTCACAAAAAAAGAAAGAAACAGGGACCGCTACGCGGTACTCACCAGGAGGGCAGGAGGAGCGCCCCAACAGCTCATCGCCCCCCAAAAAACTGCCCAGGCACCCTCCAGGACATCAGCGCCAGGCAGAGCAGACCACACCACCGCGACATCAGGGGAAGACACCTGGGGAAGAAAGGTGGCAGCCAGGCAAACACACCCATCGGAAGCGGGGCACAGTGGCCGACATAGCAGGAAAGCCCAGGCCAAACAAGGCGCCGAGCGAGGCTGAACCAGGAAAAAAGACTCTGCGCCCGTGAATGTGGCCGGCATCGAGAACCCATGACCCGGGACACCAGGGAACCGAACCCCAGGCTGCCTTACATAATGCAAAGAACGGTGAAGTGCCGGACCCCACAACCCCACAAAGCACAGCCAGCAATGCGAGCCAGGGCAGCGACTAAGTGGAAGAAATGGACAGTGTGTCAACAGCAGTCCAGCACACACATCGGAAGACGCCCGCAGGGCACAGAGAGAGCCAACACCGCAAAGTGGGACTCACCCGGAGTGGGGGCTGCAGCACCACGAACCAGGCCCCCACACACCCAGCAGGCACCAGAATCCACATCCCATATCCAGCGCCGTGGCACCAACAACAGTAGCAGCGCGTCTCCCACCCGGCCAAGCTCGGGGAGACGTGCACAAGCGACCCGGAAGCTCCATCGGGAGACAGCGCACCAGCCGCAAAGGACCGGCAATCCGGAACAGCAGCCAGGAAGAAGCCCCGCAACCCAGCAAGCCAGGCAGACCGGGAGGCAGACACACCAGGAATAGCACCACTGCCCGTGAAGCCAGGCAGCCGGACAGGGGGAGCAGAGAAGGACCAGCACGCCACCCAAGCCCAGCAGGAGCAGGTGCAGGTACAGCAACATCACAGCACACAACAACCTTTCTGTCGGAGACAGAAAAAAAGAACAGGCTGCATGCTGGGCTGGTACCGCTTATGTACTCCCAGTGGGAGGGAGCAGGTAGGGTATCTCAGCATGCTCCTTTTCTTTTTTTTCTGTCGTGGAGATGATCATCTCCATATTTTAAGGAATGGGACGAGGTCAGGAGGGACCTGGGGGTAATGCAATATTAACATTTCCCTGTGCTCTGCGATGGCTTGGTCCACACATTGTCACTGATTAAGCTAACCCAGCCAGTAACCTTTAGGCTAGTTGTAGTCTGGAATAATGAGTAGGGAATATTGATTTACCATAATAATATCATACCAAAATATACAGGAGGTAAGTGCATGTAAGGACAGATTTACTGTCTTAACTTCAAATCTATGTACATTGACATTGCATAAATCTTCAGGGTACATAGCTGTGGAGTTAAGTTTAATGGCCTTCACTTACCTATGCATACTTACCTGCAGATATTTGGTCCTCAGTATTTTGTCAACAATATTGCGGTAATTTCTACTCATTACTTTGTACTTCTGCCTTTTTTAAGCTGACCTTCTCTGACAGGAACAATCAGCTGCTGACCTGTCAGAGGAGTAGGTTTGCCACTTCCACTCGGACCGATGCTATCTCATCAGTTTTTGCACTACCATATATGGTGCACCACTATGTGTCACTTGGTGGGTGCTCTAACCATTTTCACTCTCACTCTTCCTCTACAAAGTCTACCTTAACTTACACAAAAAGTTATACGACAGCAGACACAACTCCAGTAAGTGCTAATTATTGATTCAATTTCACTTTAGAGAATCGTAGTGACATCACTTAAAGACTTTCGCACATTTTTTTCTGGATGAAAGCATTGTCCATGTCTGAATCAAGCAATGTCTGTGATCCTGATGTGATTCTCGTGAAGGAAAATACAGTGAGGGACATATGACTGGTCTCACTCCTTTCAACTTTTAAGTAGCGTTACAGTGTCACATAAAGTAAGAACAGCCAGTGTCTTGCTAGACATAAACCTATCTTTGATACCACTAATGAATTACATTGTTAAGATACTCATATGCTCAGCAGAGTTGTCGAATTCCTCCAAAGTGTCCATTGAGCTGAACTTGCAAGAAAACTGGTACTCTCCCCTCGTGACTATAACCTAACTTGTGTAAACAGATTCCCAAAATAAGAAACTTCAATACTCTCACACCGAACCTCATCTCAAGTTACTCCAGAGCAATATGTCACATCAAATACAAGTGGAGCAAATAGGTTGCAAAACAATCAAGGTACAAGTCATTCATCCTGTGAACTGCCTAGACCCATGCTTGACATTTCTATCCAACCCACTATGAAAATAGCCTTCTTGGGGGGTGGCTCCCTGACTAACCACTCCCACTAAACATGCCATCCCCAACCTTTGAGGAGCCGACACGGGGTGTAAGTGGTGGCAGATGGTGGGTAGCTGCCCTCGTGTTTGTTGACTGAGATTTATTTTTCGTTGTCAGACACTCAACCAGAGGAAGACTGGGCCAGGAAGAAAGGGGAAATATAAGGAAGAATGCAAACTATTCTTTGAGTTCCAGTTTTAAAATAAATGTATTCGATAAACAGCGGCATGCACTCTACAAAAAGATTCTACATTGTGCTAAAGACAAAAGATCACTCATAAGAAATAACAGGAGGGGCTCAAGGGAAATAGTGAAACATGCTGGTTGTATATTGCCTACTTAAAGTATATATCCTGCATCGGGTCATGCAATTACTATTAGTGCTTAATTTGAGCCAGTGGTTGCAGGTAGGACCCACCAACACTCATTTATGGGGACCCAAACATATTTCTCATTATCACACTTTGACTCAGCCCAAGAGAAAGACAAAAGGAGAAATGAAGAAGAGAAGGGAGGAGTGGACAATGGGAAAATAGTGATTAAGGGAGAAAGCAGGGAAGAAAAAGAACCTGCAAGGATGAGACAAAGAGGCGGGAATTGTAGGTTGGTGTAAGAGGAACGAGGTGGAAACTAGCCTTAGTACCTAGCAATCCTAGCATTCAGCAGCATCAGTGCAGGGCACTAAAGAGAAACATTGCGTTTCTGCATATATGTTTAAATATTCATTTAGTTAGTTATTTCGTTATTTATGCTTGCAAATAGCCATGTGACAATAGAGTAGGTTAGCTTTAATGATCTGTTTTAAACAGTGATTCATGACTTCAAAGTCTGTGTGCAGGCTAACTTGTTTTTCTTCTTTGTGAGACATCCAACTTCTGAAAAAAAGGTTTCTGTCGGCTTGCAAATAAATGAAGTATCACTCAATGTGTCAAATACATTGATATGCCTTCCACAGTGTAGCTTAGTCAGTTAGGTTTGGGGACGGTGGGAGGCGTGGAACAGAGGTTTCCCAACCATCACTGCCACTGCAATTGCAAAATGGATGAACATGTGTATTACATTTAAAAGACTTCTCTAGCCATCCGGTCCTCTGTTTATTCTTTGGTGTCTTATGTGTGAGAGGGAGGAGGAGGGGTGGGTGTATACAAGCTCTGCAGAGTTTCTTAGAGACATGTGTCTGTGCTATGAGGACTGCTACTCCGAGTGGAAACTCGACCACAGACACTGCTGGCCCCAATGGAGGGCCCTGGACCCAACTACCCACACCAGAATCCATTTATTAGGGGGGTGTCACAGCAAAGACCCCCCATGGAGCTGCACGCCTGCCAAAAGTGACTTTGACCTGAACTTTGAAAACGTATACTACAAGAATATGGATTCAAAGCAGTATGGTACGAAAATGTTGAGCAAAAAAATTGACAACAAAAAGTATCATGAAGGTAAGAATATATAGGTAAGTATAGATGTAATATTTTAGCTCCACACCATTGTGTCTTAAAGATGCAAAATAAGTCAGGGAGGGGTGTGTGTGCGTGTGTGTTCACGTGTGTGCGCATGTCTGTGTGCGTGTGTTGGTTTAGGGATCTTTTAGAAGTCATAAAAAATGACATCCATGACGTTTTCATGCCATTCGGAATGTGCCCACATTCCTCCATTATTATTAGTTTGTATGAATTTAACCGCATGAGCCTCAGTAAGTTCTCATTCTAACCTAGATCAGCTGTACGTTTCCAGAAGATAACATTTTTGCTGTTAGATTTGGAATGACTAGGTTCTGCATTGCTTTACAATGATTGTCCATGTCTATGTAATACTACTGTCGATTTTATTAAAGACAGAGTTTTTTTAAATTAAACTCCCCATTCAGTTGAACTTGTAAGCACCATAGAATAGAAAAGGGCACCCACATGCATACACAGTTTTTTTGGTGCTGCTACACACACAGATTAGTAGGTTTTCTACTGTGGCCATAGGGAAATATGTTTAACTAACAATTTATATGAGACTATGCAATCCTGTTTGTTGACAACAGGTTATAGTGTGTGGTAAGCGAATTAGAAGTAATCGGTTTAGTTTGCTTAGTTTGTCAGTTCTTTTCACCAAAGTAGATTTAGGTGAGAAGTAAGAATGCAGTGGCATTAATTTAATCATGTAAAAATATATGGTTGAAACAGAGAATGAAAGACTTGTTGTAGATGCTACGTGCCCATAGGTAGCCATAGGACATTAGAGGCTCTTGGGATTAACCCCAAAAGCTCATGCCCTTCTATAGACTGACCATGTATAGAACATCTCTGAATACTTGGTCATATTTGGTATATGAACAAATACCAGAAATATAAAGGAATACTCATATGCCATTAATTTAACCTTGCTATGGCAAAATACAGAAGACTACAACGGCAGCCACTATCACAACGAGACTACATTAAGGAGACTTGGACCACATACCCATGACTGATGCATGGGGGAGACCAGGTTTCGATTTTCTTATTCATTTATTATATAGTATTTCTAAAGCACATTAAACTGAAAGATATCAAAGCTCTTTAAATGGAGGAAGAACAGAGGACCAGTGGCAGCCCTGAACAAAGAAACGCATAGTCATACTCCCTAAACGAAACCCTGATCTATGAAAAACCATGTTCTGAATTGCTTACTAAACAGTAGGTGCGAGCTCAGGCTCCTGATCTGTTAATTAAGGAATTCCATAGCCTGGCCGCTGCCACCATGAAAGCACGTTCCCCCTACCTAGCTTTCTTACATCATGGGACAACTGCCTTATGTCCCCCTGCTGATCTCAGAGGTCTACTGGAAGCATACAAATTCAGGGCAGTCTCCTAAGATAGCCTGGTCCCTGAGAGTAAAGGGCTTTGCGTGTCAAGTGAAGTGCTTTAAAGGACATCTGTTTCTTTAAAGGTAGCCAATGAAGACGTACAAGACTTTCTTTACCGATACACCTAAAAGCAGGCGTGCGGCCGCATTTTGTATGATTTTAAGCTTATTTAATGAAAATTGATTGTTATTTAAATACATGGCGTTATTTCAAGAGAGCATACAATTAGCAATTACACAACTTGCACTAGTTTCCTCTCAAACTATGCAAAGCTATGCTCCTGAATCACTGAACTTGTTGGAGGTGTGATCAACCCAGATGCGACTAGCACAAATTCTGCAGCACTGATATATGATCCAATTATAGTGGGTGGATGTGCGGTTGGTTCTAGCCATGGAAAATGGCTCTGGGATCTCACTCTCACCCCATACAATTCTCATGCATAGCTCTTTTGACGTTGCATAAGCATGTGGTGTATAACATTAATGATCAGTTGTCCACCTTTAGATGCATTTGGGAGCCCCTGTGGGATATCCCTGCCTTGGACTGAGAAAAATGAATATACATTATAAGTTGAATGCACAGTTATATGAAAAAAGACTTGTATTCTTCTTTGGATGAGACAATGGCACAGTTTGGAGTTTAGCAGCACAGGCGTAATTTTGATATATCTGTGTAGAACAAAAAACGGGCTATCAGGTTGCTTATATGAACTATGCTTACTATGTTGGTTATGATAACTATAATGCGTATGAAAAAAAATCTTCTGTGATTTGCACATTGTAATATCGATAATTCCTTCACTAAGAGTCTAAATGTTTTCCCCTTTCCATTGCCCTTCTCCACAATCTCCACTCTATCTTCCTGTACAACCCTTATTCTCTAGCTCCATTTAGACCAAACTGCTTGTAAGGTAGGCTAGAGAATACTCAGTATGAAATCACGAAACCTGGAAATGTGTCAGGAGCCATGATACGCTTTATGTTGTTTTAGAGGTATGTGATGTTAGATTGAAGATATCTTTCTTGTGGTTATTGCTGGTTTGGTGGAATTATATTCTCTGTCTTGGTACAAATCAAATGTTTTAAAAATATTTGATAAGTTCAATGATAAATCAATAAAGGACTATTGGTTAATTTCACTTGAAAAGAGGGTGTGTTCTTCAAATATATTGTTTAATAATTTGCATATTGTTGTCAATCGGAGGTTGATGAGATAAAAATTTGTGTATGAAATTTTTCTGGTTTATCTAAATGGATATGATATTCCCAATAAGCAGGAGCTCAAGAAAAATCAAAATCTATGGCTTTTCCATGTTATACATCAAATTATTTCTGGCTGTGTTGTCCTTAGGGCAATAAGGGAGCGGGTGACCTTGTCATTTCCCAATGTCAAGGGAAAATAACCCCCCCCCCTCCTTTATCTCAATGTATTTAAGATGAATAACACCACTAGGCATAGTAGGGTCATTCCTCCATTTGATAGTCTTCTGGGGTGAGAAAATGGAAAATTATATAAAACCATGTTCTTTTATGGTTCTCCCTTTTGCAGATTTATTGCAACCCTACCCTACCACTAACTCTATGTAATCTGTTTATACAGAGAGAATAATGGTATGTTGCTGTGATGCCTATTTTCTGAATGTTGCAGACTGAGTTACAGGGTGATCCAAAGGACTTTCGTGTGTAATGCAGAAACAATAAACAGCCCAAAGGAGGCTGCTTACTAAATAGAACAGGAGTCCTTACGGCAGGCACTGGGATGAAGCAAACAACTTCCAAATATTCCCAGGGATAGTTAGCAACCTGAACAACTGAATATTGCCTGTTATTGCTCCATCCTGCCCTGGAGCAAAGTTTTCCTGTGTTACATGGCCCATACGTGGGGCAAAAACTAAAAGATTATGATTGTTGGCAAATTAGGTGGACAGGGACCTTAAATCATGTCATCCCTGAGAGCCCTTAAATAGTCTGCAAGTGGTTTCATGACAGAATATCGACTACAAAAATATTGTACTATTAAAAATTTGTTGTCAAAATATTGACAACCAAAATATTCACTTTACATATATGCCCTGAAAAAATGTAATTATTATTTGGGATGGGTGACTACCCATCTATAGGAATAGCAACATCCCTTGTCATGGTGAATTATCAAGTTCATTAAATTAATCTGAGCTTCCCCCTAGTAGCTATGGTGCAGACAGGCTTAACTTAGAGGCAATGAGTAAAGTATGTATGCAATACCAAAACAGAAACAATAAAATTCCTAATTTAAATAAAACAAAATGGAGTAAAATAATATAAATAAAATGACACCCAAATGACAGAAATCCAGTAAGTGGAACCAGAGATATGATTTTTGTTTTAAATAGGAATGGCACCAACAAGCAGAAAGTGTCAATGATGGTCAATGGGCACAGCAGACCAGAAACAGGGCTCACTTTGAGACAGACTCTGATGGTCGTTTACTCCTAGGAAGTGACTTATTGATATTTAAAAGGGAGGTTTTGACCTGTGAAAAGGGTCTATTTTGTCAGTCGAATTGCAGTTCTTACACTGAATCTATGTTTGTACTGCCATTGTAGAAGGCTGCACAATAAGTGCTGCAGTTCACTAGTGGCATTTAGCTTCCAGGCCATGGGTATGCCCTGCACCATATACTAGGAACTTATAGGAAAGTTAAACATACAAATTAGCAGTATGCCAATTTGACCGTGTTTAAAGGGGGGTCAAATGGGCAAATCTATTGGCAGAAGGCTAGAGGGATGTCCCCAGTAGACTCAAGCCAAGTAGTGTTCATGTCCATGGCTACACGCTGACCATGTCTGTGAGCAGATACCCTTTGGAAAAAAGGGGCTGCTCCCCAGAATTCCATAACAAAAACAAAATTCCACAAAACAACTATTCATGCTTCACAAGTAAATTGTGGACAGTCAATGTGCAAAATCTTCCACCAGCTCCTTCTCAACACTTCTTGAAAAACCTGATCAGTTTTTTCCATGTCAAAGTAGAAGTGGTCTGGGAAAATATATTTTTCTGGCCATTCTGCTACCTTTGATCAAGACTTGCAGAAATTAAACTTCACTCAATACCTAGAATTTCCACCCAAACAGACAGAGGAAAATCACAAAAGTCATATCTTCATTGAAGACGTCAGTGACCAAAATGCACATCTGTACCGTGAGGGTTACGAAGTACACTCATTTAAAAAACATACTATGTTCCCAGATGCGAGGATAGATGGGAAGTGAACACCATTTACAAAGTTTTCCCACAGAGACTAAGCCTGATACTGATAGTGATTTTAGTGATTTCTGTGTCTGCAAATACAAAGCAGACCCAGAACTCATTAAAATGACACACTTTATCAGGCCTTTTCTTTGTGGGAAAGCTTTTGAAATGATGGCCACTTCCATTGAACTTCCTATTTGGGCATCTGACCGTATTGTGAGACAGAAATCACTCAAATAGGTATTATGAGAAAGTATTCCATCGGCTTAGGACAACTGAAAGAAATGTATTGTCATAGTATTGGAATTCTCATGGATATTTGATGACATGGGCAGATATTAGTCCTCAAGCTAGCAAAGGGCAAGGTGAAAAGAAAAATAAGCATAACCTCATTCTCCTCCAATATGAGGAATCATGGTCACCAAGTTACCCTAAACTCTTGCACCAAAACAAATTAGCAGCATATCTCAAGGATTGGCACTTTTGCTGATCTTTTCATTAGCTCAACATAATTTTTGAACGTTGTAGAAGGCTATAGCATTTGGATCTGCATATTATGCCAGTGACGTCCAATTCACCTTAACCTAGAGGAGCGATCTAAAGAATAAGAACAATATCCGGTGAGTTTAAAACAAACTAAGCTGTCGATGCACTAAAACTGCCTCTGCCTAACTGGTATAAAGCAGGGCTCTGCAAATTTTGCTATGTGACCCCCAGAGATTTCTAGAATGGATCTCAGGTGGGGTGCCTGACTCTAGACAATAACTGCGCCCCTGGGGAACCCTTTTTGCCGCTCATTTCCTGTAGGTGGAATGGGCAGGGGGTGATTGCAGGTGGATCAAAATAATCTCAAAGTCCTTGACACTGTGAGCACCGTAATACTCTTTGGGAGACTGGACCGCCAATAGCATGTCGACTACCTTGTATTTGATCACAAAGTGTTAGTGCAATATCTGGAATGTTGAATATATTCAGAACTGATGATTTTATACAGGTATTGTGAGAACATGTAAATTCCACAAAGTGACCCTGCACACCAAAATCAGTAAATCAACATAGTATTAATGCTCAGTATGCATATTATTCACAAGAGAAAAGGAATTCAAATATTCTCCCAAGAAAATCCAAAGTCGTGTTTCTTCGTTATTCTTTCCTTTAATTCAAAAGTTGGTGGATTAAAACAATAGCCAACGCGTTTCGTCCGAAACCGGACTTCATCAGGGCTACATTTAAAAAGAGATACAAAAATATATATAAACATATATACATGGTATAGAGTTTGTACACAAACAGGTAGACCATACAGTTTTGGCAGAGACTAAAATTTACAAAACACCAGACATTCTAGGGTAAACATTATTCAGAAACAGACTTGGGATAGATTTCTTTTCTTTTATGGGAGAGCATGTCTAATGAGAAAGAAGGAGTTACTCAGAACAAGAAACAATGTGTGTAATTATTTATCACCTAATTTTATACAGGACGAGCAAATATTATCAAAAAGTTTTTTTTATAAAAGTGAAAATTTCCTTAGACCAAGTCTTATCTACCCAAATGGGCACTATTGTTCATTTTACAAATTGAGTTCATGATCTAAGAGGGTATAACATACCTTGAGTCAAATATATCTTGGAACACAGCTTCCAGTTGGTCTTGAAAATTGTACATTCAGCATAAGCTCTATAAACAAATATATCCGAATTTTAGTGAATTTTACATAAACATATTCAAATCTTATAGTCTAGTGACCCTCATTTCCTTTCAGACTTTCCACATGATATATGATTTTGCTAGAAAAATCACTTACAAGTTTGAATTTTTGCAACTATTATGTCTGTTGTAGGGATACATTTCAAATAATTGTGTCCATTGTACGATATGTTTAGATAATCATAGACAAAGAAATCCTACTATTGGGAACACTTATTGTTGCACAAGGATTTAAGCATCTTATATATACAAATCTTACAGTCTAGTGACCCTCATTTCCTTTCAAACTTTCCGCATGACATGTGATTTTTCTAGACAAATCATTTACAGGTTTGAATTTCTACAACTATTATGTCTATTGTAGGGATTTATTTCAATTGGTCATGTCCATTTTACAATGTGTTTAAATAATCATAGACAATAAAGTCTTACTATTAAAAACACTTATTGTTGCACAAGGATCAAAGGATCTTATAGTATAGACTTACTTCAAGTTTGAAGGAAACAGTCTATATACTCAAGATATGCCATCAGTCGATTGTGGTTTATTCAGAAACGGAAAGATGAGGTAAAAACCTATAAGAGGGATTTATGGAATATTAGAGTACAGTTGTCTACTACATGCGTGGATACAATTATTATTTTGGCAAAAAGATCCTTGTAGTTAAGAAACTGTCTGACCGATATTGTCTACTGATTTAAGGTTTGCCTAATGCAGAAGTTAATTAGCTATCATTGAAAAACTAAATGTTTTATACATTTATCAACTCGTTATATTTCTAAATCATTCAAGATTACAGATGCGAGAAGATATGCCTAGCCCATAAGTTAAGGAAAGTAAAAATAATGATACCGCCATCTTGGAGTTTTTAACCGCATCACAAATCCCATGTAAGATATATTTTGGTAAGTGCGCTAACAGCGGAGCACAAAATACCAAGTTAAGCCCTTCAGTTTAAACGATACAGGCGAGCAACAAACCATTTTTTAGTTGTTATCTAGGGAAAGTTATCTCTAGCGCACGCCACAAGTACAATCTCACAGAGTAACTCACCATATGTCGGGTATCGGCGTCTCGTAAACATGCGGTCGTCTGGTCGTCTGGTATGTTTTGAAAGGTGTTTCATGCAGGCTATATATACCCTAAAGGATCGTGTTTAATTGCCAATTATCATCAGTAATTAGAAACCGAAAGAGCGGGCGACCGCTGATTACATAGAAATAGGTGCAAGCGAAGCCGCCATCTTAGCCTAGTCAAAAGGCGACCCGAAGAACTGGATTTGTCGCTTAATCTTATACAAACGATTAATTGATCAATGTGTAACATAATATCTATTGAAAGATTTTATATTTGCGAAACATTTTTAACAAAAGCGTGTCATATTTATTATAACACGACCGGACTGAAGGTCCTTTTATTCCGAAACTATTTTAGATTTGTCTAGCTGAACCAAAAACCGTATTAGTAATCGTCTTGGCCGACATTTTAAGCTAGTCATAGCGGGCGATCGCTGATTGCAAGAATTGGGTGCACGAGAAGTCGCCATCTTAGCCTAGTCAAAGGCGACCCGAGGATTTGAATTTGACGCTCAGTCTTGTACAAACAATTAGTTGGTCAATAAAATAATGTAAAATTCATGGAGAAATACCATGTATGGGAGATATTTCTAAACCAAAAAACGCGTCATATTTATCGTAAAAAAGCCGGACTAAATATCCTTTTGTTCAGTACCTATTTTAAATTTATATAACAAAACCAAAAACCGTATGGGTAATACTCATTGCCGACATTTAAAGCTAGTCATACTTTTATTTAGAAATGCCGATCATGTTATTGGTTCTTACTATATAAACAAGCGTCAAACCCAAATATTTTTTAGAACATTTGTCTGTGCATTTAGAAGATGGTGATTATTAAGAGATATCTATCAGTGCAAAAAGATGGTAATTATTAACAGACAGTGACAGTGATTTGTTGCATGTTTCACTAAATATACAGGATCAGTATTTCTGTTGTCCGGATTCGTTTTGGCATATGTATTCCAAATTTTAGCCAAAGATTAGCCTCATATTTTATCAGAACTACATCTGATTTAAGCAAATGTAAAGCGTGACTAGTAAATCTATACCAGTCGCTCGATCAAACTGTTTCTAATATTCAAGTAGCCGCATGAAGGTATGCGTTAAAAGGTGATTTATATGTACAATATATCAAATTATATCAAAAAAATATCTGATTGGGGAACAGAATCACTATTCTTAAACCAAAAGTAATAAGATGATACAATTCAGAAACATTAGTACTCAAGGTCAATTTGACAGATCTATAGAAAATGATGGAATTCATTATTTATATTTAAACCTTGATTTACAGCTCTCAATCTACATATCCATCGAGCCTCAAGTTGTCTGAGACAAGTCATCCTGTTGCCCCCTCGTTTCCCTGACAGAACTCTGTCAATTGCATGAAATTTGATCTCTTTTTCATTATGGTGATTTTGCAAGATGTGTTGTGCCACTGGACTACGTAGGTCATCATTTCTGATGTTTCTAATATGTTCCTGAATTCGTGTTTTTAGACATCTAATACTGCTGCCAACATAGATCATATTACAATGACAGATGATCACATAGACAACAAAGGTTGTATTGCAATTTATGAGAACATGTGTTTGTCGTTCTGGGGGTGGGCAATAAAATGTTGTACATGAGGCGTGGCACAGCTTTAAAGAGCATCGGTGTAAAGACAAATGTTGTGGTCGCAGGCAAAACACCTTCTCTCCCTTTCAATTAGCAGGATTCACTGAGCATCTTCCAAGTCTGTGCTGAAGCTCTACAACTAGTGTGTGTTCAACTGCAAATTCTCCTGCATCCTAAAGCAAAAGCTGAAACCAAATTGGTTTGCATTATCTTCATGTGATTGTTCGCCCCCTACAACAACCGCTTAATAACATTTCCCTGATCTTTGTGTTGGTTACGATACACTTCAACTACTGTAATCTCTTCTAGGCATAGTTGGTATCCTAAAAGTTTTGTCTCCTGCTTTTCAATCAAATAACATACAGACTAAAGACGCTGAATTGCATCGCAGTGTCCTTTGGCCCGATACACAAAGAGTCTCTGCAGTCGGGGCGAGGATCCTCATCAGTTAGGAGCCTCCACCATGACTTCGGAGGCTGTTTGTGAATGGGTCCCCCATCTTCAAGTGTATCAATAAATCCATGCACTTTGGAGGCAGGTTACTCTAAGTACGTGGCTCGGCCCTCTGGAATTAGTTACGAGAGCACCTAGGAACTATAGAGACAATCCTGATGTTCTTGCAAAACACAAACCCACACATCCTATATTTTAATGCAATCTAATCTCTAGTGTCCACCTAATTAAGATGCCAATACTCCCTTGAAAAGATCCTGCAGCTATCTTCTTAGGCCAGCATATAACTACACGAGTCAAATAGGCCTGAATTTTCCGACCCTACTTCTTCAGGCTAAAAGGTAGACTTACAGAACTTGATAATCACACCAGGCAATCACCACTGGCGAATTGCATATGCAGTTTTTTTTATCCTTTACCGTTTGACTGTCTTTCTCATGCGCCTCCTCTGTTACCTCCAAATTTACCTACTGAGAAGTGGCATCATCAACTTACAAGAAAATTAAATAAACTGAAACTGAACTCAATGGAGGCGTGTCAATAGGAGAATGGCAAGAGGACAACAAAGTCACAGTCCATGAGATCATTGCTTAGTTCTGTCATCTTAGTATCGATGTGGATGGTGCCCTCACATTAGAAGGCGTTGAGGCTTGTAAGCACCCTATTCATGAAGGACAAGAAAAGGGCTAAAATGAGGCAGCCGCATCAGATGGTTCACAGATGTGGGGATTTTTTAATTCACCTCTGTTATTAGTTGCATGTGGGACTTCAGCTTCTGAAAAGTTAACGTTGGAAAAGCACATTTAGCGCCATAAGAGTTCTTGATTTAGTTCCGTTTGCAAACATTTGCTTTTCAAGTCTCATCTTTAATACACTTAATTGAACATGTGGGTATTTTTTTGCTTGCTCGTGTTTTCATGGGCCATTATTTCATTAATTTGTTCATTTATGTCTTCCTTCAAATGCTGTTTTCTAATGCACATGTTCTTTTGCCTGTTTATTTATTCATGTTAGATTGTTTATTTATTCAAATTATTCTTCGTTTATTCATACATTCACACATACTTAAGAATGGATCACTGTGTATGCTGCTCAGCATACTGGAGCGTGCTGCATGTTACTTTCTATGTACTGTATTGTTTAAGTGGGTACCTACGAGCAGTGGGCCTGTGCACAAAAACACGCATATTGCACAATATTTCAGCAGCAGAGGGGAGGGGTCAAATCAGGGCTTGGACAGAGAGAATGACTCTGCTGAGGTTGGATACTAATATGGGTTGAGTTTTAAGACATACAAAACATTCTGCGCGTCACAAGAAAACAGAGGGGGGAGTCCAAAACTATTCGTGTTTCTACAATGTATCTGTTTGACAACCTCCCATTGTGAATTAGGTCCGGGTTTAGTTCCTTCCACTCTCATAAACCAACTGGCAGATGCATCAAACAAAATAGCTCCTGGTAAAATAGCGAATCGGTAAAACAGGCCGTTCCGAAAGCAAAACCTGAAAACCCAATGCATCAACCCCAAATTCCTAAAAAAATAAAGAATCGCAAAATAACCCCGCGGTAAATTACCGGATCGCAAATTAGCCAATCGGTAATACCCAGAAAGAAATCAGCCCCCAGAAATACCGAATCTCTATTAAAAAATCGCCAAGCAATGCATCAAAACTCGCAATTAACGAAAATGCCCAAAATCACTATTTTGCATGAGCAAAATAAGGGGAATCTCAAACTGGAGGTAAAGTTGTTGGAAGGAAGAAAAAAATAATAATAATACAGGTGCAGACAATCAGAAAACCTTCAAATATGCCTCTGGAGACCCTGTATGTGTACCAAAAAGGCTGCACCCTACGTGCTTGCTAGGAGGAGGAGAA
Source organism: Lissotriton vulgaris (assembly GCF_964263255.1). Classification (NCBI taxonomy): domain Eukaryota; kingdom Metazoa; phylum Chordata; class Amphibia; order Caudata; family Salamandridae; genus Lissotriton; species Lissotriton vulgaris. The sequence continues at coordinate 1,591,262,454 of NC_141695.1, read as the reverse complement.
TCAACGCTCTTGCACAGCGCAGGAGGATGATCCTGGACAGGGTTTTCAGGGTGGGCATCACATTGCTGGGCCAGACAGAGGAACTGATCTACGACAAGTACAGACTGAACCGGGCTATGATCATGCACCTCATTGCTGACCTGGAACCACTACTGCAGCACCAGATCTGTAGGACCAACGCCATTCCAGCCCATGTCCAGGTCCTATGCAGCCTGCACCTGTTTGCGTCTGGAAGCTTCCAGGGGGTCATAGCAGAAGCCGGAGGCGTGTCGCAAAACGCACTTTCACGCTTCTTTCACAAATTCCTAGATGCCATGCTGACATTGATACATCACAACATCACCTTCCCCACAACCCCACAGCAGTTGAACTGCACAAAACAGGAGTTCCACCAGGTGGCACAATTTCCCCATGTGATAGGATGAGTTGACTGCACGCATGTCCCCATCTGTCCCCCTTCAGCCAATGAATATATCCTCTGCAACCGGAAGTCATATCATTCCATCAACGTGCAGGTCGTGTGCAATAGCAAGCACATCATAACCGACATTGTAGCCCAATTTCCAGGACGCACACACGACGCATACATATTCCGACACAGTGGCATCCACAGGCGTCTGATCAACAGTGAATTTGGAGATGGTCACCTACTAGGTACATACTAATGCCTCATCATTAACTCCATCCTCATATATATAATTGTATTCATGCTTCTAACCCTTTGCTCCCTACCCTGCAGGTGACAGTGCCTACGCCTTGCCGGAATATCTCCTCACTCCCAACCTCAACCCTGCAACACCTCAGGAGCAGCACTACAACACAGCACACATCAGCACCAGGAATGTGGTAGAGCGAACCTTTGGCATCCTCAAGATTCGCTTCCGGATACTACACAAGATAATAGCGGTCTGTGCCATGCTGCACAACATTGCCACAAGAAGGGGGATACCAATAGAGGTGGACGGAGAGGACGACTTACGTGCACAGCAACCCCTCTACAACACCAACAGGCACACGTGCCTAACACAGCTGAAGGCCAAAGGAGGAGGACATACATCACACAACATCACTTCTGAGACAGGTATGAATGAGCCATCACAACATGATCTTGTTTGCAAATGTTTAATGCACATGAGCACTTGTCAGGTGCATATAAATGAGACGACAACATGACGTAGATACAAAAAATAGGTTGGGATACATGTCCGTTGTCATCACAGGAGTATCTTGTGGTAATACAGGTGGCCCATGGCTACATCACCATAACCAGGGAGCCAATGGAACATGGCTATTTGTGCTTCCCACGTACCCCCAGCCACCTGTCGCGTGACTCCTCCACATCACCGCGATGTGTGTCTGTGGCTCTGAAGCTGCGCGCACTGCACCTCCTTTCGCTGGCCTCCGGCACAGAGATGCTGCTGATGCTTGAAGCAGCCTCACTCCCCTCCTCCACTCCCAAACTGCTGCTGACACTGAAAGTCCCAGACTGCAGATGCTCCACTGCAGTGGTCACTTTTTCTAAGGACTTTGCCACATCTCCACAGTAATGGCCCAAGTCGACCTGCAGGGACACAGATCTGCGTGATAGTACAGCTGTGCTTTTGCACAGCTTTGTGGTGGCCCTAATGAGGCATTGGAATGGAGCATGTTCTGCCGATGCCTCCTGCGCTCGCTCTGTTGCCCTGCTATGACAGCATGCGTGAGATCCTGCAGGCACAGTTTCATGTCTCTGTTACCCTCAGCAACTGCTGTGGTCATCTCATGCACAGCGTCAGTCATGGTGCTAATTTATTTTGCCAATTTTGATATATTAATGTTTATAGCACCCATGTGTCTCCCCTGTAGGCGCTGGACCCGCAGCATCCGTGTCTCAACCACACCGTAGCCGTGTGTTGGATCCTCAGATCTCTCTACAGCTCTACCCAGGGGCCTGCCCCGCTGTCGAACTCAGACATGTGCTGGTGTTTGAGCTGGCAGAGGGACGAGTGACTGCCGTGGAACATTTGTGGCTGCTGGCCTCTGCTCCGTCTCCGTCTCCATCACCTGCAGGGAGGGGACATTTGCCCTGCGGTTTGGTGTTGTTGTCCGCGGTGGTGGTGGTGGTGGTGGGGTTGTCCGCGGTGGTGGTGATGGTGGTGATGGTGTTGGTGGTGTCGTGGGTTGACGTCCCTGTGGAATCTCAGCATCGGTCACTACTGGGGTTTCAGAGATTATGAGGCGTCCGCTGTCATCTGAATCCAGGGGTGATGCATCTGTGTGTGTTTAACAGTGCATTTTTATTATTTTGACAGGATGTATCTGTGGTGCATACTTTCATCTACATAAAGGACATATTTGGACTGACAATTGGCCCTGTGCTGCTAGTCTCATTTCATTAACATCAGGGATCAGACATGCACACTTTCATGATATGACTACAACTCTCATGATGCAACACTCTGGTGAGGCTATATGAGTTAGGCATGGCTACATGTGCACTGTGTTTGGCCTGGGGGAATGGGCAGGGGTAGACAACACTCTTATTATCTGCACTGGCATGCATCTTACCTTGTCCTCCTGCCACAGCGCCGGAAGTGTCCAATTGGGATAACCACCACAACAGCTTCAGGCTCAATGGTAGCCTCAACGAGGTCCTCGAGGACTGTGTTTGGTGTGACGTTGGATGTTCCCCCTCCTGTGCCAGCTGCATCCTTCACCCTTTCTGCAATCCTCTCCTTTGCCCTTTTCCTGAGATCATACCACATCTTCTTCAGATTGTCTATGCTGCGGTGGGTGACTCCTACAGCATTTACCTTCTCCTTGATGCGCAGCCAGATCTTGCGCTTCTCTGCCTCAGGCCCCTTTAGGGACAGCTTGCCAAACAGCCTGTCATGTTTACTGCTCACCCCCTTGATGAGTAGTTCAAGTTCTTTGTCAGAAAACTTTTGCTTCCTCTTCCTGGACGTGTCTTTGTCCTGGGGTGCATCCTTCTCCATCCTGGAAGGCTGTGCAAAGGCTGGTTTGTGCTGTCACTGTATAACTCCTCGGCTCCTGTGCTCTGCCTCCTCCTCTGAGCTCCTCAGGGCACTGAATGAAGCATGAGCGGTATTACTTCCTGCTTGTGATGTCATCAACCTGCTTCCGATGCAACTTTTTTTTGGCGAATTTGCTAATACTGAAATCGCAAATACCGATTTGGTATTTGCTAATTCGGTATTTGCTATTCTTTAATTTTGAGTCTCGCAATCGTGGTTTCCGATTTATTTAGCGATTTTTTGCGATTCGGTATTTAATACCGAATCTGTTGATGCATCGCGGTATGCGAGTCCTTATTTGCGATTCCTTATTTTTCGCTAATAAGGACTTGTTTTACTGATTTTCTGATGCATATGCCCGAAAGTTGGTTATCAGAATATCAAAAAGTATATTTTTAATAATCTTCACAGCTTGATCCATTTGCTGATTTGTTCCTTCTGCCGACCATGAGATTTGTACATAAGTCTATTCCATCTTTGCAAGCACTCACTTGTTTTGTAGTTAGGTGTTAAATCCACCTCAAAACATACATACCATTTTTGTGATCTTTGGCAATAGGTCTTGCATATTTTCAAATTATAAATGAAGATCATATCAGGGGATTTCGGGCATCTGGTGTTACATATGTGGAAAATCAGGTTTTTAGAACCGGTCTCATTGATAGGAGATCGGGGTAATGGTTACAAAAAAAGAAACCAAGACATTTAGAGAACGCATCTTTTTTTAATCCTTTTGTCAGGGTGTTGTTTTTGGTTCAGATACATCAATTCTCACCTTCCACAACACTCTTTTTATTCATCAGTCATTGGTAACAAACTTAGCAACAAGTGCACAATCTGACCTTTTACCTGTGAAGGGAAAAGGTCACGTTTGTCAAATACATACAGTATATAACTACATTTACTCTACCTGTCTTCAGCCGCCTTCTCCTCACCCCTGTCACCATCCGGCTCCTGGGTTAAAGAAAAAAGGACAAAACATGTTAGTGGCCCCACTGCCCCCCCACCCTGGTATGGGCAGGGGGTTCCATTTGGGTCCTCAGGTGCCATTGCTGTCGTCTTCATCTGATCCGTTTATTGCAGCATAGTCACGTAGGAGGCTGTGGATAATCTTTTGGTACCCCAGGGTAATACCTCCTTCTTCCATAACATCAGGCGGTTTCTGGAAAACAGAAGAACATCTTTAAAACAGCACAGGAGCCTCCAGCAGTGCATGTGTCACTGGGAACAGACCATACATCACTGAATCGGTGGTGTTGGTGGTGGCGGTGATGCATGAAGTCAGTATCCAGGCCCTAAGCTCCATGCCTAGGGCCTTCAGCTGGTCATGTCCATAAGCACACTCCCAGATGAGATGGTTGGTCGTCTCGTCCGCGGTGCACCCTCTCATGCAGGACTTGTATTGGTTGAGTCCTCTTGCATACATGAATGCTTTCACTGGAAGTCCTCCTTAGATGGCCATCCATGGGATGTCTTTGTGCTGGCTGGTTAGGCGCTTGGCAGCGACATTCTCCCACAGATGGTCCACTGTGGCTGAGGGGAGGGTGCCGATCGGTTCGCTGACATCCCTTGCATGTATCTGGCATTGGATGATCTTCAGACTCCACGTGGTTGGTGCGGCAGCCTCCAGTCCAAACTCGTTGACTTCTTTGTAGGTACACAGGATCTCCCAGTTGTAGGGGACGGCACTCACCCGCTCTGCCCATCCAAAGCGCCTCCACGTTGGCAACAGGAAGAAGCATGTCATCAGAAAGCCAGCATAACTCTAATCTTCAGTCCTCAGGGTGCTCCTTACGCTGTGTCACACAAAGTTTCCCCTCAGGATGGTGGCGATGCCTGGCACTCCCTTGTCATGGGTCTTGAACATCACCTCCCTCTTCCCTCTGTCCATCTTTAAGCTCCAGATGAAGTAGAAGATCATTCTTGTGATGGCCTTGACTGTATGGGTCTTTAATGGCACACATGAGCAACGTACTAGAGCACTGGAGGGGTCTTGTTCCGCAGGACCAAAGACTTCCCTTCAATTGTCAGATTCTGGAAGCTCCAGAGTCCCAAATTCTGCTTCATCTTTGCCAGCCTCTCTTGCCATGTCTTCTCGGCAGGACCTTCTCCGCCGAACCAGACTTCAACGACCTTCAGCAAGTCCTGCTTGATGGGCAATGGCAGTGGGACTCGGGTGGGAGTCCAGTAGCTAAAGAGTAGGGTTTCTGACTTGGCGCTGTTGATCTTTGCTCCTGACGCCTTTCCAAAATCGATACAAGTCCTCTCCAATTGTTTAACAGAAGGTCCATCTGCGCAACAGACTGAGAGGTCGTCCATGTAGATGAATCACCTCATTTCACTCTTTCCGTTGTTTCCTTACACCATCACTCCTCTGCTGTTCTTGTTCTGTTGGATGTGTTCGGCGAGAAGCTTTATAGCTCTATCATGTAGATGAACAGAAGAGGGGAGAGCAGGCAGCCCTGCCTCTCCCCTGACAGGACGGGGAAGGGGTCGGTTTTCTAGCCATTTACCAATGCTGGGCTAGAGATATCTCTATACATTGTGATCACCATGTCACAGAAGAAGTCTCCCAGTCCCAATGCTCTGAGGGTCCGATCCATGAACTCATGAGAAACGTGGTCAAACGCCTTTTCCTGATCCAGGCTGACCAAGGCCGTCAGAATCTTGCAGCTCTTCACATATTCGATCATGTCCTAGTGCAGGGCCAGAGTGTCCGCAATTTGCCCTCCGTTTATCCCACAGAACTGTTCAGGGTAGACTATCTTCACTATCACTTTCTTTAGTCAGATGGCCATCACCTTCGTGCAAATTTTGTAGTCCATATTAAGGAGTGAGATGGGCCTCCATTTCTTGAAGTCCCTCCCTTCTGTTTGTACAAAAGTGTTATCTTGGCTTCACAAAGGGATTGGTGCATACTATTCTTGCCTACCATTTCCTCATAGAGGTCCAGAAAGTCCATCACAATCAGGTCCCACAGTTCGACATAAAGTTCAACTGGGAGACCGTCATTTCCAGGCGTCTTGTCTCCCTTGGAGGCAAGGGCAGCTCTTTGAGGGTGAAGGGCACGGTGAGGCCTTCTCTCTCTTCTGGACCCTGTGTTTTTGAGATGCCCTCCAGAAAAATATCTGCCTGGGATCTTTCTGACGACTTCAGTGAGCAAAGTTCACCATAAAAGTCATTTACGACTCTCATGACTTTTACTTTCTCATTTTGGAGGTTGCCCTTCAAGTCCTGAAGCTCTACCAGCGGTGTGTGGGCTGAGTGAAGTTTCTTGAAGAAGAACAAATTGCATTTCTCTTCCTTATCGAAGATCTTGGTTCTGGTTAGGAAGAATTTTTTAGGGATTCCTTCCTAAAGTGCTCTGTGAGACCTTTTTAGGTTTCCTCCAGTTCGTCATCCACGTCCATTCCCCTGAGCTCGACTTTGTACAGTTTCTGCAGTTTTCTCTGCAGCTTCCTGAACAACCTCTTCTTTTCCCATGCAGCAGCTCTGCTTGCATCCTGGAAAAAGCTCCGGAACATGTCCTTCACCCATTCCCATCACTCGCTGGTGGAGTGAAAGAAGTCCCTCATTTCCCTTCACTCTACGTACGTGATGCTGAGGTTCACCACTAACTCCTTGTTTTCCAGCCATTAGCAGTTTAGCTTCCATAATCCAGGCCCAGCATGGACCTTCCCTGTATGTTCCCCCCCATAACTGACTGCTCTGTGGTCAGAGCATTGGGCAGCGACCAGGGAGCTTCACCCAGACTTTATCGTTGGGGAGGTGAATAGGAAGTCGATCAATGAACGCACCGATCTGTTTGAACATTAGCCCCCATGCTCCCGATAGTTCGGAGGGGCACCTCACCTATCATCTCCACCAACATCCTGGACGTTACATCCATCCCTGCAGAGTCTGACCCAATGCATAGATCCATCTCTACTATGCTTAATGGTCGTGGAGGTTGCGAGTTGCATCCTGAGCACACTGAACATCTCAAGGTGCTCATTCTTCTCCGAGGGGGAGGGCATAGACATTGATGAACCTAATGGGCTTTCCAGCCCATGAGTCGGGCATGACCAGCACTCTGCCGTTGACCTGCTTGGTGATCTTCTTGTGGTGAAATGCCTCCCCTTGATCAGAATGGTGACTCAGATGATTTGCAATCATTCACTCTGGACCAAAATGATGGCCGTGCGTCCACTGCCGCTCCAGCTGGCTGTATGACTGGTCGTACAGAATCCTACTTTCCTGCGGAAACAGATATCTTGGTTCTGGGCGGCCAGGATGCGCAATGTACCAACCTGCCTGACCTGATCCTTCACACACCTGACTTTTAGGGTGAACAATGATACAGCCATTGTCTCAGCGCTAGCAGTCAGTGCCCGGTTTCAGTACCTTTTTGGGGAGGGCTACTAAACCGCTGGGTGCTGAACCACCTGCAGGCCTCCTGTCTCTGGTGCTGTCTCTTCTGTGATCACGATGGAGATATTCACAGCGACCTCTGGGACATTTTCCCACTCTATGGGGTCCTCCTCTTCTTCATCTGCTCCGGCGTCTGGAGCTTCACTGACCTTCCGATGCAGCCTCTTCAGTTCCTCCAGGACAGCTCCCACTGGGCCTCTCAGTGTGTTTCCTGCGTCCTCCATGTCGCTGTCCTCTGTTCCAGAGTCCACGTGATGTATCCGTCCTCTGTTTTGTCCTCCTGAACCTTGATGATCTTCTTCCTCGTTGTGTAGAAGTCTTCATTCCTAGACCTTGTCCTCTTCCTGTAGCCCCGGAGGAATGTCTGGTCTCCCTTCTGCTCCTCCTCACTAGTATTGGGGTTGGCTTTGGCATCACTCGGTGGCAGTGCAGTTCCTGTTTTCCCTCCTGGCCTGGTCTGCCTCCTCCTCTATTCTCTCTCTTCCTTCTCTTTCATGCCGTTGCCCCGCAGCCTCTGTGATCTGACTTTTGTCTATTCCTCCTTCTTTGCTGCTGCTGTCATCTGCCTGGGGCTGTTCCCCGTGTTCTTGTTATTCTTCTCCTTTGCCTTGGCTGGAGCCTGCTCCTCTTCTTCTCCTTTGTTGCCTCCAGCTTCTGTCTCTGGGTCCGGGTCCCTCTGTGTTTCCATTTGTTGAGCTTCTGGTGCTTCTCTATTGGGGTCACCTCTGGGGTGCTGGACATCCGTTGCTTGTACCGCCTCCGTCAGGAGTGGTGGTTACTCCGCTGTGGTCGTTTTCCGCTACGGGTCCTATTTGGCTTTTGCTGGGCCTGGTCCTTGGGGTGGTGAAAACTTTGGGTTGGCTCTGGTTTCTGGTCCAACTCTTCCCTTGCAGCCTTCAGGATGATGTTCACTTTGGCATTAGTGGTGGGGTCCATCGTTGGTCTGGTGGTCCTCTGGGCTTGGGTGCCTCCCGCTGCTGCTGCATAGGTCTTGGATTTGTCAGATTTGGGACACAGGAAGTAAGTGTGTCCTTCTCCTCCACAGAAGTTGCACATCTTCTTCCCGGTGCATTTGCCCACTCTTTTTGCAGATCATGCAGAACTTCTTCGGCAGTCCCTTCCTATGTGGCCCACGGCCTTGCACTTCCTGTAAGTGAAGGGTTGTCCCAGGTACCTGATCATCCTTTCATTGACTCCTAGGTAGAAGCTTGCTGGTGGGTGTTTCATTCCATCTCTCCCTGCGGTGTCTTTGTAGAGGTTGATGTCTGCTCACTAGTCATGTTCCATATGCCTTTGCTGTCTCTGACCTTGGTGGATCCATTCATGATGGTGTTATATCTCAGGAGAAGTGACGTGATGTCTCTGTCTGGGATGGGGGGGTTGGTCATCTCCACCTTTATCCCCTTCTCTGTTGACGCCAGTGCCCATCCTGTCATCAGTTGAAGGTGCTGTAGGGTTCCTCTATCCTCTTCCCCTGGAACAAATCCCAGTACTTCCTAAAGAGATCATGAGTGATAAAACTAAGGAGGAAAATCATGCCTGACACGGACACCTTGCAGCTCAGCACCTCCGCCACTGGGACCCCTGCTGGTTTGATGAACTTGTTCAGGAACAAGTCCCTGTCCAGCCTGGGCTCTTCCTTGTCCTATACCTTCAACTACATGACCTGGGCATGCCAGTGGGAGACATTGTACCCATTGATGAGTTTGGAGGCTGTTCCTTGTGTGGTCCATGCCTGGCTCTTTTCCTTCCCGTCTGGTTTGTCTGCACTAGCGCTTTTCTGGTCCCCCAATCTTAGACCCTGGAGGCTTCTTGTCACCAGTGTATCCAGCACTAGTGCTCTCTTTTTGGGGGTGTCCTCACTTGCGCTTGTGCTTCCCTCACCATTGGGGTTTGGGTTGAGCTCCTGGGTATTCACTGGGGGGGATGCCATCTGTGATTCGAGTGTCTATTGCGTCCTCCATTGGTGCACTCTGGGTTTACTGGTATTAACTGGGGTTTCCGTCTAGTTACTAGTGTCGCCTGGGGTCTACCGTCTGGATGCCTGGGGTATCTTTCAGCAGACCACAATACACTGCAGTGCAAGAAACACTGTCCATTCACTCCCTGGACCTAAAGTAAGCGTTATAGGGGTTTCCAGCTAAGCAAAAATCCCCTCAACAGAGGTCTAGGTGCTGTACAGGCCAGTGAAGGGTGTTAGGAGGATTTTTAATCCTCCAGCATTAGTCCACCCTAATGCCAGGATAAGAAGAAATTACAGGGAGTGCAGCATTACAGTGCGCTAGGAGCTGACGACAAGTCCTTGGGATGGCACTATTTTGCGCTCCTTGTGATCAAATCAAATACCAGCATGCTGGTATCCTTCCTCCTGCTTCCTTAGAATACAATCGGACCTTTCACCAAATGTGCATACATTTGCATAAATTACAAGTTTATTTCACCTCGAAGTCAAAGTCGTAATTCTGAAATGTATCTAGTTTAATTCCACTTAAAAGTGGTTTTAATCTGATAAGAACAGATACTACACTTGATCTTAGCCAAAGTCGTAAAAGTACATTTAGCGCCATAAAAGTTCTTGATTTAGTTGAGTTTGCGAATATTTGCTTTTCAAATCTCATCTTTCATGCACTTAATTGAACATTTGGGCATTTTTTTGCTTACTCGTATTTTCATGGGCTATTATTTCATTCACTTGTTCATTTAGGAATTCGTTCAAATGCCGTTTACTAACTCATCTGTTCTTTTGCCTGTTCATTCATTCATGTTAGATTGTTTATTTATTCAAATTATTATTTGTTTATTCATTCATTTACACATATTTCAGAATGGATCCTTGTGTACCCTGCTAAGCATACTGCAGGGTGCTGCATGTTATTTTCTATGTACTGTTTTGTGGAGGTGGGTCTGTGCACAAAAAAACACTCATTGCACAATATTAGAGCAGCAGGGGTGAGGTGTCAAAGCAGGGCTGGGACAGAGAGAATGGTGCTGTAAAGGTTGGATAGACATATAAGTGGAGTTTCAAGAAATACAGAAAACATTCTGCATAATCTGTTGGTGTTTCTCCATTGTATGTGTGTGACAACCTCCCTCTCTGACTCCGGTCCTAGTTTAGTTCCTTCCACTCTCATAAATAAAGTTGTTTATCATAATGTATATTTTTTTATAAACTTCATATCTGGTTCCATTTGATTCTTTGTTCCTTCTGCTGACCATGAGATAGTACACAAATATTTTCCATCTTTGTAAGCACTCCCTACTTTTGTAGTTTGGTGTTAAATCTACCTCCAAACATTCATACAATTGTTGTGAACTGTGGCAATAGGTCTTGCATATTTTGACATTATAAATGTACATCAAATTAGGTTATTTCGGGCATCTGGCGGCACATATGTAGAAAATCAGGTTTTTAGAACAGGTCTCATTGACAGGCGATCTGTGTAATGGTTACAAAATAAGAAACCAAGAAATTTAGAGAACACATCATTGCATTTACACACCTTTTTCTGGAGTTACCTAACCTCTTAAAAATGCGTGCAGGCTCATCATCCTGAAACAACTTTGAAGCAATACCGCCTAATTGTATAAATGTTGCCAAACCAGACAATTGTGTTGTAAAATCATACCTGAGTCGCTGTATGAGGCCTTTCTGCACAGTTGCACAAATATGGATAACTCTCCACGTTAAACTGACCAGGCCCCGGTTCAGCCAAACCATGCAATAAAAACACACGTTTTTAACTTTTTAATTAGTAAATGCACAAACATATGTAACCCCTTTGCAAGGGTAATCAGGCAAAATAAACAGCACATTGAAAACCCAGACACACGTGGTACAGGTAGTAAGATGTTATCAGTCACACAGCGTTTATTTTCATATCCGTTTCCATGCATAGTTTTTGTTGAAGGAAAACGGCCGACACGTTTCTGTTCCGGGCAAGCTAATTAACGTGAGGTGGCTTCAGAGTCCCCCCTCTCGTTGCCAACAGGTTTTGCATCTGTCTCACCTTCTGTGGCCCGGGCAGTGCCAATCGAGGGTGACCTGCAATCTGCCACTCTCCCTATGAAAGCCTGGGACCTCAATCGGCTCTCAAATGGGCTCTATTCATGTGGAATGCAAAATGGCGGCCGCTGACCTGCCACCAGCCTGGCAGGCTCCAGCTCGGAGTGGCACCCCACCGACTACACTACTGAATGAAGAGGGGCTCCATTCAGGCTCAGGGACGGCCATTAGATCATAGTAATTATTAAATTTACATCACACAGTGGCACAGTGGGGCGCGCATGCCTCATCAAACACTTCTCCTGGGCCCGGCCCTCGCTGCTAATGAGGCACTCTGGGCGCCATTGTCTCGCCCATTCACTCATAGCCCAAGAGCCCGCGCGCCAACAACAGCTCAGCGCACCAGACAGGCTGTCCCTTTCAGAGCCATTTATTCCTTCCCCTGACCTTCGACCCCAGGGGTTGTGACATCAGCAGCCCTGATTTGTGATCATTTTTATTGGCAGACACTCAAGCCTTGTTTCCTGTGTTTAACTCGCGTCTCCCCTTCTCCAGCTAAACCTATTGCCTCCAAGAGGCATCTGCCAATTTTAGTCTATAAAGTAAGCCAGACCTCGACAAAGAGGCCTGTGATCTTGCTATAAAAAAATCTCCACAGAGGCCATTTATGCCAATATTAACGGACCAATCCATTATCTGGAGGCACGAGATCGGCTAATCGCCGAAATGGCGGCTGGCTCGGAGCGGATGCCTGCGATTTTTATGAGTTTTTAATTAAAACGGCTTTATCAATTTTTAGCTTCTGCAGCACGAACGCTGTTATTTAATAGAAAGACGTTACTTTTGCGTATTATGACTGCGCAAATTGCTCCTTGATGGAGAGGATTACGGGTTCATTGTGTTTTTTTTTCTCCCTGTGATGCTTTCCTCCTTTATTGGGACACTTTGTCTAAAATAAAACAAAGATTACTTTTGCTTCAACAGCTGCTCTTTCAATGTTTTACACAGCTACCCCCTCATTCTATCGCGCGCCTTCGCATTTGAAATAAATGTGAGTTTTAGCCAGTTTTGCAGCTGGCACCTTGAATGTAAAAACTCAAGTTTCATGGTTGGTAAATTCGGAAATAACGCCCCATCTCATCAAATGTCTGCATTGTGTCAAATTCGCATGTTTCTTTATTTTTACAGCCATCTCCTGAACTTTAATTGCTAGATCTCTCTTTTCTATTTGGAGCAAGGGTTAGCAATTCTAGACATGATTTAACCCCTTCGCTGCGGCGGTTATTCCGCCGCAGCGCTAAGGGGGTGGGGCGGCCGCGCGGCGGTTCCGTGCTTGTGACGGAACCGCTCCGTCACGGCTCGCGGGTGAGCTGTGCTTGTTACGGAACGGTTCCGTCACGAACCCGCCCGCCCATTAAAAAGTCAGCGCAGGTGCGGAATTCGCGCCGCGCAGGCGCGGCGAGCGGGCCGTGACGGAACCGTTCCGTCACAAGCACAGCTCACCCGAGGCTTGTGACGGAACGGTTCCGTCACAAGCATGCAAGGGGTTAAAAAGTTGATTTTCCAGGCAATAGTCAAATGATGACAATTTCCCTGCGATGCTGATGTAGCAGTACACAGCAATGAGCCACCTGACCCATCACCAACTGAACAGACAAAGTATACATGAAGAGATTTACACACCGCTGCCAATGGAGGACTCCACTTTAGTCCAACACTGCAGATCTCGAGTAGCAACATACCACGGCCACTTTTTGGTATCTCACAATGACAATCAGATTTGGGATGATATTAACAATGTCCTCCCAGCAGAATTCTCCATCACTTCTCCTTTTAACCTAAGTCTGGTCAGGACCATAACACTAAACAAAGGATCTCAGAATGGATAAGTCAGTATAGTCACCAGCTAAGTGGACTGTGATCATAACAAATACCTAAAAGGGACCTGCAGAGGTCCTCAAAGCTGCCAGCTTAGTGGCAACCATAATGCATGCCTATCTCTCACAGTCTTCATCTACCACACTGCCAAGCACTGTGACCCATAACATAAAAATCACACTTCAGTGGCCCTCATGCGCAACACGTTAACACTTCCCATGCAGCATCAAAATAAAGACAATACTCTTCCAAGCAAACACCCTACACGGATAGCATGCTACCCATATTGGCAAAAGCTTCAGTGCCCCAACATGGGCTAGTAAGGGCCAAATAAATGCTGCAATACAATACATGAACTGAAATAGGGGTTTATTCTTCCGCCTTTACTCACTCCTAACCAGGCCATCTTAACCCGTTTAGCGTGGCGCAAAATCCATCACGCTGTGGACTTTGTATTGCACGGACGGGGCTGAGTCGGCCAACGGACGTGACCAGCACTACCGTGGTAGTGCTTGCGACCGCCGTTGGCCGACGGCAGCAGCTAATGGGTTAAAGTCATGAACTCCATAGCCTCACGAGCTACCAAGAAGCAGATAGTTTTCTACTCTTTTCTAAAGTTCAGATTGTTCCAGGCCTTCCTTACCTGTGTTCATATGAGACCGCAGGCTCGAAACACAAAGAAACAAAAACAATAACAGAAAGTAGACACAACTCTTCGAGCAGTCTGGAATTTGAGTCAGTGGTTGCAGGTTGGGCCAATTGGCCTTGATTTTTGGAGACTGGGACTTATTTTTCTTCAACCACGAGCAAGAGAGAGAAGGAGAAAGTAAAAGACAAAGGAAGAAAACAGGGATAAAAAAGAACCGTCAAGAATGTAATAAATGGGTGGAGGGGTCTGTTGGGGGATGAAAGTGACATTAAGCGGAAATGAGACTAGGCAGCCACGGTGTCGGCACACTAACATTTAATAGCACCTTCCACTGGCCTTTGAGCAAAACTTTGGGTTCTGTCAGTTATTCTTTTACAAATTAAACACTGTTAGTTCAAGAAGCAATATTTGCAAATTTACGTTATGAATTTTAAGGTTGGTTCAAAATGCACCAAAACACTGCACGGTGGCTCTCAAACATGCAAAAATATCAGCCAATCAGATGAGGACTGGACTTGCGGTAAATCTAAAAAGGCTATTGTTTTGAACAGACCAATATGTAATCAGCAAAGTCGGTTACCTGGCTGGCAAGTCATGTATCGCTTAACACACAAGTGAACCACAGCAAAAAGTGCTTTTTCCACAAATTGGGATATTCCAGAGTTTAATCCAATAAATTATACATTCACTGGAGATCTCGTGACTCTTCTTTGCATGTTTGCATCCTGCACAACTTACGTTAGATGTAAAGTAAGTCTTGCTAACACATTACTCAATGCATAACCAAATATATGCATGAAAGGTCTGGCATAACCCCCAATAGAGCTATGTTGAATTGATCCTAATCAATGGCACAGCAGAACCAACCAAAGTCATGTGAATAAATGACATCATGCACTGCTCATATTTAACAAATCTTCCCTCACAAATAAAGGCTTGAAGAATTTTGCACAAATGAGATTATAACTAGATTTCTACCAGCATGACAACTTGCATCCGTACATATGATGAATTTGCTAACAAAGTGAATCATCCGATTAATTTAAAATGACTAATTTACAATCAGACATGGAACATGCATAAAACCTGACCAAAATTGCATCAAAGGAATTGCTACAAACTACTCGAAACTGCGTGAAAACAACATGATTTACTGTAACTAACTTCCAAACACTGGCTTACTTCAGAGTAGCATGCTACCCATCAACAAAGTGCCTCAACACCTCTTCGGAGAGAATAAGCGCTACATAAATACCAATACTATACAATCTTCTATCATTCTTGCAGGCCTTTAATAGGCACAAGTCTATGAGTAAATTTCAGGATTAGTTTGCTCAAAGCTAAAAGCTAAATATATTTCTCCCTAGGACTTAAACTCAAATTTGTATGAAAAGAGGACTGACTCTGTCTCCTTCTCGCGTACTGTGCAGATTTAAAAATGCAACTAACCCGCACGACTAACCCATGGAACCACTTGAAAGGGCGGCATCAACTGATATTAATGAGAGGAAGTGGTCAGTAAAAGGCCAGTTGTTTTATTGTTGCAGGAACAAGAATCTTGTTGGGAATAATCAGCTACAGATGAGTTGGACATTCACACCTCTTTGTTCAAGGCGGTCTGATTGGCGACATAAACTTTGACTTGTGGTCAAGTGCCTTGTGTTCCCCCTAGTGTACGGTCCTGTTAGTCTGCTGTGCTTCGGAGCTCTATTTGTGAACCTCAGAAACAGACAACAATCACCCCACCTCGGTTTGACTCATTCCAAAATTGGGTCGGCCTCTCAGGAAACCTGGGGTCGGCAAGAATTTTCTCAACCCGTTTGCGTTGCCACATTTTGTCAAACGTTGCAATATAAATGGTCTTGTAAAATTTGGCATGTCACAAAATATCTTTGAATTTGAGATCTTGTAAATGAACCTTTTACTCACCAGTAATCTTTATTACGCTTGTTTCGCCTTTTTCAATTGGCTTGTTTATGTGGTCCCTGTTAGACGCGGGATGGCCTCAGTGGTTAGTGAGGAGGACCATATATTGGGGTAATTAGTTATTTTCAGTGGTGGCTGCTACCTGGAAGCAGCAGTGGGCTGGGGTGGGGGGAAGGGGTGGCAGGGGCGTGAGGGTGGTCGGGATTATGGGTTAAAAAAATCACTTTCTGGCCAGCTGCCGCCTTTCCTACATCCTCTTTCTAGGGGAGACAGGAAGCACCAGGGCTCCCTGCAGCCAATCACAACACTGCAATGCAGCATTGTGATTGGTCTGAGCGCCGTGACATGGTGCTCAGCCAGGGACAGTAGGGGTGAGTATGTTCCAGCCTGCATGGAGAACATGGTGTGGGCACATGAAGTTTTGGGTGGCCGAGAGGGCTGGTCAAGCACTCATGCTCACATAGGGAGCGCAAACCACTCCTCCCTCTGCTCTGAAAGCAGCCCTACCCTACAAGGATGCTGCAACGGGGAAAAATAAAATGAAAGTTATTATCATTTACATTTTCCTTGTTTTACATTGCAAAAAGCAGTGGGGCGGCGCTCCTCTGCATTAGCGAAGTAGCCGCCACCGTTTTTTTCTCCTTCCATAGTACAGTGTGGCAGTATGTCAAATAGGACTTTCTGTACAATCTGTGACTCCAAAATGGACCTGCTGTACAATCTGTGACTCCAAAATAGGGTAAGGAAATAACCATGAACTATTCAAGTAAAATGCAAAACTGCCCAGGGCACACCAACAAAGGTAGGTAAAATGTCACTAAAAGGAAAGAGCAAGAATCCCTGGTTCCAGGGGTTGAGGATAAAGGTCGTAAATCAACATTCCTGGGGAAAAAAAGACATTTACAGTGGGGAAGATTGGCTACACAAGGCTGGGCATAAGATAAGGATATTGGCTGCATGTAACCACCTTCAAAAGGGGTTGTTGTGTTGGGATATAAAATTATATATATGTTCATGATTGGCCCATTATGTACCATATAACCGTGTATGCGTATGAATAACCGCATAGTATTATACTATATATGTTAGCTCTATGATAGATTCATGTAGGCCCATTTAGACCTATTGATATAGCTAGGGCCACCTTGTTTCGTTTCCCTTAGTTCATGTACTGTTTCCCAGAAGTCACATGGGTTAGCTCTTGGTACAAAACTATGTTGAATTACTCAGTCTGCTTCTCTGTGTAGCTCAGGGAAAGCCAAGGTCGTACCTGACCCTCTTGTGGGATGGGTGCATTCTAGCAGAGCCCGTTCCTGTACTCCCCGGGTTTTAGATAGACAAGAGGGTGCCTCACTGACCTACCCTCGGAATAGCTTCAGCTTAGCAACTAGCAATTAGTGGTGCCTTATATGTAAGCCTGGGCGTAGTTCGCGTAGTCGCACTCCGCGAGCTACGCGAAGATGCACTTGCACTCCGCGAACTACGCATAGCTCCGCGAGCATGCGTAGTAGCTTGCTTGACCCGTTCGCGAGCCATTTTTTGTCTTCGGGAGCGCCGTGGAACTCTGGAACCTGCTCGACACCACATCTCCAGACGTCGCCTTCCTCACGGAAACATGGATGAACGCCTCCTCAGTGCCCGACATCGCCGTCGCCATCCCGGACGGATACAAGATCACCCGGAGAGACCGCGTCAACGAGACAGGAGGAGGCATCGCCATCGTCCACAAGAACACCATCCGCATCACGACCAACTCAGACGACACCCTCACAGCCGCTTAACATCTTCACTTCCAGATACACACCGACCCCAAGACCACACTCAGAGGCACCCTCATCTACAGACCCCCAGGACCTCGCACACAATTCAGCGAAGACATCGCAGACTTCATCAGCCCGCACGCCCTCGCCTCCGCTGACTACATCCTCCTAGGGGACCTCAACTTCCACCTGGAGAACAACAACGACAACACCACCACCACCCTGCTGGACAACCTCGCCAACCTCGGACTCATGCAACTGGTGAACACCCCCACCCACTACGCCGGACACACGCTTGACCCAGTCTTCTCCTCCAGCAAGTACATCTCCTTCAGCCACTCCACCGGACTCCACTGGACAGACCACAGCTGCGTCCACTTCAGCTTCAGAAAGACCACAACTCACCACCACCCGCAACAGGTTCCCCGCAGGAACTGGAACAAGATCACCACCGATCAGCTCACCACTTCTCTGAGCCAGAACCCTCCCACCAGCTCAACGGACCCCAACCAAGTAGCCAACAACCTCACACAATCACCAATTGCGCTCGCCCAACCAGCCTCGACCACTCGCAGTCCGGGTTCCGCGCCAACCACAGCACCGAGACCGCCCTCATCGCAGCCACTGACGACATCCGAGCCCTGCTCGACAACTGGGAAACAGCGGCCCTCATCCTCCTGGACCTCTCCACAGCATTCGATACGGTCTGCCACCGCACCCTAGTGCAGCGCCTCAGCAACATCGGAATCCAAGAGAAGGCACTGGAGTGGATCATCTCGTTCCTCACCGGAAGAACCCAGAGAGTCCGCCTCCCCCCGTACAGATCCAAGGCCACCGAAGTCATATGTGGCGTACCACAAGGATCATCACTCAGCCCCACCCTCTTCAACGTCTACATGAGCCCCCTCGCAGCCATCGTACGCCAACACAACCTCAACATCATCTCCTACGCCGACGACACCCAGCTGATCCTCTCCCTCACCAATGACCCAGGAACCGCCAGAACCAACCTACACGAAGGGATGAAAGACGTAGTCGAGTGGATGAGGAACAGCCGCCTGAAACTGAACTCAGACAAGACGGAAGTCCTCATCCTTGGATCATCACCCTCCGCCTGGGACGACTCCTGGTTGCCCCCTGCCCTGGGCAGCGCACCCAAACCAACGGACCACGCCCGCAACCTGGGCTTCATCCTGGACTCCTCCCTCTCGATGACCAGACAAGTCAACGCCGTCTCATCATCATGCTTCAACATCCTACGCATGCTCCGAAAGATCTTCCGATGGCTCGCCACCGAAACCAGGAAGACGGTCACACAGGCATCGTCACCAGCCGACTGGACTACGGAAACACCCTCTATACCGGAACCACAGCCAAACTCCAGAAAAGACTCTAACATATCCAGAACGCCTCCGCACGACTCATCTTGGACATCCCCCAACACAGCCACATCTCCGGACACCTGAGAGATCTTCACTGGCTCCCCGTCAGCAAGAGAAGCACGTTCCAACTCCTCACCCACGCACACAAGGCCCTCCACGACCTGGGCCCCAGGTACCTCAACAACCGCCTGACCTTCTACACTCCCACCCGCCAGCTACGATCTACCAGCCACGCCCTTGCCTCTCCTGATTGATTGATTGATTGATTGCCTGCATGCTCGGGATGTGTAGCGCGCGAAGTTACCCATGAGGTTTGTCACGCCCGCTCGCGTCCTCTTATTTCCGGTCACTACTAACGTGTTCGCGAGTTATTCTGTGCCAGATTGCAGTTTCTGCGTGTTCGGCAACTCGATCTTACGACAAGCATCCTCGCGCACGCGAAAATGCTATTGAGCGCGCGAGAACTACGCTACGCAGCAGTTTGCGGAGTATTCGACAACTTCGCGTTCTCCGCGGAGCGCGGAGTTGCCGAAACTCCGCAAACTCCGCGAACGGAGCGTAGTTCTTCGCCCAGGGTTACTTATATGGGTCTTCCTTCTGGCTTACTGATAACTTGTGTTTTTCCTTGAAAGGGTGTTAACCTGAATGTGTGAAAACGTATATATGCTTTGTATCACTTGTATTTCATCAGTCTCCTCTGTGCACCTCCATGGGTCGTGTAGACCGAGGCTCCCCTGACAGGGTTTTTATTTGATTGAATAAACGATTCGACCTTCTCCATTGCCGACTGCCTTATTATTCCTTTATGTTATATATGGGCTATTGGTAAGTATAGTCCGGCCTCGTAAAATTTTGATTCCTTCAGTTGTGGCAAAATCGTTAAACAGTTCAGCACTTGAACAATGTAGTAAGCATAGTCGAAGACCATAGAGAGAGCTGTAGAATAATTGGAGTTGAATATCATGCACAAGTCAGTGAATAATAATAAGACATGCTAAATGTACCCCATGGTCATTAGCCAGCAGCAAAAACATGCCATATATTGTAAATGTCTGACTCCTTGCATTTTATTATGTAATAAATGGTGACATGATAACATCTTCTGCATCTTGTTCTACATAATTGATTTTCTAAGGATGCTCGAACAAATTACTATGCAGTTATTTACAACACCTAGCTGTTTCAGTTTTACCAGAAATGGTTGTTTGTTACAATCTTTGGATTGAGAAAGTTCACACAAGGCCAGCTCTACCATCATGAAAGTTTATGTGCTCATTATGATATGGTGATCTTTCTACTGTCCTCTTCGTGAATGTTACAAAGGGGTTGTACTTTAGACTCCACAAATGTGACAACCAGGCTGCAATAAGCGCAAAATCATGATGCCTACTTCATCATAGTCCTTAAAGGCTTGGATCACATCTGCTCTGTTTTGATGGTTCTTCATTGTCTCCTTTCAAATGAAGGATCAAATTCAGGACACTTTGGTTAGTGCACAATAACTTTCTCCACCACTCATCAGAGGAGAACTTAGAAGAAATGAGATACATGAGCTAGATATACCTCAGACAGGATGTCCCTAGAGTGACCTTGAGGCTGTGCAGGCGTGATGGGGTGCCTGTGAGGGGCCATACTTATTTTACAAGATCACTGGTAGGGGAGAGCTGTAAAATAGACATTGTCCATCAAAAGGAACCTCATGAACATGTTTTTGCCTCATATTTGGTAATAAGGTAGAATGTGAACAACAACAGTGAAGCACCCTGCACTAACATAGAGCAACACTAAATCTGTTGATTCAGTCTCTCCTTATTTTTAATGGGCAGTCATCCCCTAGTGGTCACACTTCTGCCCCACCAAAGTAAATATGTATTACCATATGATCAGATGCCTAAGGCTGGCCACCCAAAACAGTCTCCACATCCACCCTGCAAGACTCAGTAGACTTGGGGGTGGATCTAAACTCTATTCTTATGGAACAGCTCCCCTTGCAACTACCCCAGGAAGCAGATTTGGGAAAACCCAGGACTATGGTCTTTACCCCAGTTGCTGCAGGCTTCATATTTACGTCCTATGGAAGCATCAATTAGAGCAGGCACCTGCCATTTGAGGAGTACCCTTTGCTACATCTTTGAACTTGCCTCTCCTCAAAAGAAGCACTTTAAAGTTGCTTTAAGTAGCTCTAGATGCTTTTTTAAAAATACCTCAAAATTACGCCAGTAAAAATATGGGCAAACACCTTCAGCATAAATCAGCTAAAATCTAAAGACAAAAATGGATAACTCTTTATTGAATGGTGTCTCTTTAAGGTACATGGGTAATAGTGCAACATAGTTTATATTTTAAAGTTTCTTAATGAACATAGCTACAGGAAATGGTATCAAGTCAAAGTGTTCCCATTAATGTTGCTTTGATTTTAGCTGAGGCGTGATATGATTGAGCATTTTTGTCAAGTTCAATAAAGTGTCAGGGATCAGACGTGGAGAAGCGTGGCTCAATGGTTAGAGCGGCAGACCTTGATGCAGAGGTCTGGGCCGGGACCAGGGTTCAATTCCTGCCTCGGCGGCTCTTGGACACACTTTCCCCTGACATGATAATTCTCTCCTCGGTGCCTAGTCTAATCATGGGTCCCACTCTGTGACGCTGGGCAATAGCTTGCTTAATCTCCACAACGGCCCCAGCAGCGCTTGAATGCCTGGCTTCAACTTGGGGGTGCCTAGGAATGGACATTTGCCAGGAAGGGATCCACAGCGGTATGAATACAGCGCTACAAGACCTCAGGGTAGAAGGTGCTATATAAATACAAACACATTTGCGTTCACTTATTTCAAGCAAAATCTCTGGGATTAGATTTATTTCACTCTATGCTTGGATTATATTTGGAATAATTAATTGGGCTGACCTTAAGTGGATCCCATTCAGTTTATGAGACCTGCTCTTATGCTATGATCTCTTGGGCAGAGAGATGGACCTAACTTTATCATATCTGTAGATATAGTAGCAGAATCTATTCCAGTTAAAACAGGGGTACGCTGACATTTCACAACCCCCATGCTATTAGGTGGTTTATGGTTGAATTTACAGACAGCTACTGAAGGGTGACCAGATGTCAAGGATTTCCCTGGTTAGACCTGGTTTTCAGAGTACTGTCCGAAACTTTTCTTATTTTTAAATAGATATCTCGATTTTTAGGACAACGGTCAGGTCATTCTGCAAAGCAGAATTAAAAGGTATACCTCCTTTCAAAGACACCTCTGAAGACTGAAAGTTAAAAAGTAATTTATCAGTTTCTGTCAGGCAGCAGAGGAGGAGGATGGCAGAAAACTCGTG
Source organism: Lissotriton vulgaris (assembly GCF_964263255.1). Lineage (NCBI taxonomy): Eukaryota > Metazoa > Chordata > Amphibia > Caudata > Salamandridae > Lissotriton > Lissotriton vulgaris. Next base: position 1,591,240,102 of record NC_141695.1, on the reverse strand, counting down.
ACAGGGAGGAGTAAGGGTGGGTAGGAGGGCAGGGAGAGCTAAGGATGGAGGACCTGCCATAGATAAAACTATGTGAATGTAGGCCTGTAAATGTATGTATATATATATATATATATATATATATATATATATATATATATATATATATATATATATATATATATATATATATATATATATATATATATATATATATATATATAAAAAATCAGGGGCATCCTAAAGAAACATTGGCCTATTCTCCACACCGATATTAATCTGTCTCCTCTACTGCCCACTGAACCCTCCATCATATTTAGGAGAGGACCCTCGATGAGAGATTATTTGGTAAGAACCAGCCCAGAAGTGAGCAATAACATAGTCAGAATTTCCAATAAGAAGGGTTTTCACAAATGCATTTCATGCAGAGCGTGCAAGTTCGGGGTAAACACGGAGGAATTTCAATCCCCTTTCAATCCCATGCCTACACCCATTAAAGAGCTGTATACATGCCGTACAGACCACGCTGTATATGTTTTGGAGTGTACATGCAAACTTAAATATGTGGGAAGCACCAAGTTACAGGTGTTTAACCGCATTTTGCAACATCTAAGGGCAATAGTGAACTCCGACTCCAATTATCCTGTTGCCCGGCATTTCGAACTTGTACACGCTAAAAACTTGAACCATCTTACCTACTTTGTTATTGACTCCGTCCCTAAAAACATCCGGGGAGGGGATCGTGAAAAGATTCTGCGACAATTAGAGAGCAAGTATATTGTCCTCTTAAATACCAGAATACCCAATGGGCTTAACAGGGGGGAAGATTTACAAGTTTTCCTGTAAATATTCCTTTGAAACAACCCCTCTTGTTGTAACTTGATTGGAGCAACCACTGTCAGTAATCTTTGTTTTCCCGCTGTAACTTGTGGAATCTATTCTTTGATTGTTAGCCCAATTTTCAGTAGATACTGTATAAATTGTAATAAGCTTTGCAAACTTATCTGATTTATTCACAATGGTCTTGGGCGTTTAAACTTTATTTAGTCACTATGGCTATAGTGAACTTTGAGCATCAGCAGTAATGCCTATTTGTTTTTAACTGTGGAGGGTTTCACAACACTAGCGCAGGTACATGGTGTTCATGACATCTTCGTGTCATGATTTATTGCTTTCATAGCATATATGTACTCACTGCGAAATCTTTATGCACTTCGGGCACTTGAGCACTTCTTTTCCTTGATAACATAAATGGAGGTCATGTATTATGTTTTTTGGACATGCTATGATGATATTTTGCACATATGTGTTGACTGTCATAATATATGAAATGAATTCTATTCTCTCATTTGGCATTAATGTATATACTTTGTAAATACGGTTATCAGATATTGCACTAGCACTTTATTCTATTTTCATGATATTGTAATGTCCATTTGAGTATTTGTATTTTGTACATATGAGCATAGCGATAGTATTTTTTCTATGTCCTTGACCCCCTTGACACACTGCTACCTCTATGTTTGACACAGTATTTAAAGACCCCCATTGGTAATTTGAGGCCATGTGATCAAGGCCGTTTTGTGACGGCCGAAACGCGTCATGCCGATGGCGAGGAAAAATAAAGCCACATCTTAAATAATCTACTTTTGGTGTTTCGTGATCTGTTCCACGGCGGTGTGAGGAGACGCATTGCAGGACCCTTTGTTTTGATATATATATATATATATATATATATATATATATATATATATATGTATATATATATATATATATATATATATATATATATATATATATATATATATATATATATATATATATTCACTGAAAAAACCATAGGTTATAGACCATATATAGTTAGGAATTAGCATTTACAAAACCTTGAAAATTCACTGAAAAAACCATAGGTTATAGACCATATATAGTTAGGAATTCGCATTTACAAAACCTTATTTTACTCACACAAAACCATTGAAATTCCATATATAGTTAGTTGCACTAACTATATATCGCGCACCCGCAATCCACTGCTGATGATGTCACATATTACATCATTCATGACATGGTCATCACTGATGACATCACTGATGACATCTCAAATGACATCACTGATGACATCACTGATGACATCTCATTTGACATTACTGACATTAACTTAAACGAGGGCGAGATCTATTGCATTTTCAATGCTTGTTTACTTTGGTTCCATCAAGAAGGCATTCAGATGTGTCACACATTTGCCATAAATTCTGAATGTTAGCACTCTAGTTGCACATTAGATCACTGTAGTAAAGCTACTGCTCACCAGGGACGTCTGCTGCTGGTATTCAAAGTGCATGTTTCAGTCTGCATGTCAGAATTTTTTTAATGAAATAGAAGAGGATTTGAGAAGTCACTCAAAATGATCCCTAATTTTTCTTTCTGAAGCACTAATCATACTTTCTATGGCAAAATTAACCCCCTCATGTTGTTCCTTTTTAAATTGAGTCTTTTCAGACTTACCACTTCATTCCAATCAAGATGGCTTCTGGTGTGCCATACTTTTGTCATAAGTAAGACTGTTAGCGCTCTAGTTGTTCTTTAGAACACTCTGGGACATTCTGTCATTGGGCTATACTTGGGGTACATCTGGGTGATATTTGTGCTACATTTAGGCTCTTTTGTCTCTGGTGGCCATCTTGGGAGACTGTATGTCAACATTTTTTAATGAAATTGAAGAGGGTTTGAGAAGTCACTCAAAATGTGCCCTAATTTTTCTTTCTGCAGCACTAATCATAATTCATATGGCAAAATATACCCCCTCATTTTGTTCCTTTTTAAATTAAATGTTTTAAGAGTTACCACTTTATTCCAATCAAGATGGCTTCAGGTGTGCCACACCTTTGTAATAAGTAGGACTGTTAGCGCTCTAGTTGTTCTTTAGAACACTCTGGGACATTCTGTCATTGGGCTATACTTGGGCTACATCTGGGTGATATTTGGGCAACATTTGGGCTCTTTTGTCTCTGGTGGCCATTTTGGGAGACTGCATGTCAGAATTTTTTAATGAAATAGAAGAGGATTTGAAAAGTCACTCAAAATGTGCCCTAATTTTTCTTTCTGCAGCACTAATAATACCTTCTATTGCATAATATACCCCCTCATTTTGTTTTTTAAATTAAATGTTTTAAGAGTTACCACTTTATTACCATCACGATGGCTCCAGGTGTGCTATACCTTTGTAATAAGTAGGACTGTTAGCGCTCTAGTTGTTCTTTAGAACACTCTGGGACATTCTGTCATTGGGCTATAGTTGGGCTACATCTGGGTGATATTTGGGCTACATTTGGGCTCTTTTGTCTCTGGTGGCCATTTTGGGAGACTGCATGTCAGAATGTTTTAATGAAATAGAAAAGGATTTGAGAAGTCACTCAAAATGTGCCCTAATTTTTCATTCTGCAGCACTAATCATACTTTCTATGGCAAAATATACCCCCTCATGTTGTTTCTTTTTAAATTAAATGTTTTAAGAGTTACCACTTTATTCCAAACAAGATGGCTTCAGGTGTGCCATACCTTTGTAATAAGTAGGACTGTTAGCGCTCTAGTTGTTCTTTAGAACACTCTAGGAGGCTGCAGTAGAACACAAAGGAATCAACTGACAGTCTCTGTCCTTGTTGGATGTACATGTTTTACTGAGAATGTCAGACTTCATTTTCACATGACTGAGAAAGATAATGTGAATTTACAGAAAATATGCTTTCAGTTTAGCTTATAGATCCCCTTCCAAACCACTGTGGGAAAATCATGAGATATTAGTTTTCTTTCAAACAATATTCATGATATCACAGCAGAAGGTTTTTTCACATGGTAAAATCACCTTAGAACCCACCACAATTCCTAAAACGAGTATGGTACCATCAACAAATGATTTATAATGTAACTAAAGTCCTAAAACCCTCTATTAACTACAATGCTTTTTAATGAGGTGCTATCATGTATATTGGTCCCAAGATGGCTGCCAACACTTCTTGGATGAAGTGCTGACAGCCAATCAGATCAGATGTGTGGTTAGGCTCCGCCCAGATATATATCTTTTTTTGAACCTAAATTACTCAAAATCCACTGGAGCACATATATTGAGACCTAGCAAAGGCACATCGGGCTAACAGTCCCTACAATTTTGCCAAGTTTCGTGCAAATCCATTCAGCCGTTCGAGCTAAAAGTGAGGCCAACCGCCCTATGGAAATTAACATGGGAAAAACGCGTTTTGGGACCCCCCTTTTTTCTCGGCCCCCCCTTGATGAAACCCCCCAAATTGTCAGGGGCTGCTCAGAAACAAAATGTTCCATTTTCCTGAAAATTTCAGCCAATTCCGTCCACAAACGCCAAAGTTATTAGACATAGAATTTTCAAAAATCCCATAGAGAAAAAATCCTAACTATATATACCTACTGGCGACCGCCAGTAGGTTATATATATATATATATATATATATATATATATATATATATATATATATATATATATATATATATATATATATATATATATATATATATATAAATATATATATATATATATATATATATAAATATATATATATATATATATATATATATATATATATATATATATATATATATATATATATATATATATATATATATATATATATATATATATATATTACCTACTGGCGGTCGCCAGTAGGTAGTTATAGTTAGGATTGTTTTCTATAGAGAATCCGCAACATTCTATTGGGAATAACGTTGGCGTCGATTGAGGGAGCTGCCTGTAATTTTCCTTAAATTTGCCTCGCTGCGCTCCGCTCCTTCCCTGAAAGTTTGGGGGGGATTTCCATAGGGCGGTTGGACTCACTTTTAGCCCGAACGGCTGAATGGATTTCCACCAAACCTGGCAAAATTGTAGGGACTGGTAGCCCGATGTGCCTTTGCTATGTCTCAAGATATGTGCTCCAGTGGATTTTGAGTAATTTAGGTTAAAAAAAATATAGATATCTATAAGCGCGCCCCGGTACGCGCAACGGGGCGTGCTCCAGCGCTCTACGCGAGTTCGAGAGCGGAAAGCTGATTGGCTCTCGGGTGTCTGTCAACATTCCAAACAGTCCGGAGCGGCCGCCATCTTGTGTCTCGGTAGAATCGAGACACAAGAGGTGGCAAAAACAAAGGGGGAAATGACCAAAAGGGGGCAGGGTAGACCCCCCTGACCCCCTAGGTTTGATGTGGGGGCCATAAAAGAGCCCCGTGGGGCAAAAAAAATAATGTTTTTTTTTCTGATTTGCGCGGGGGGAGCGCCCGGTACGCGCACCGCGGAGCGTACCCGGGAGGGTACCATGGGGAAAAAAGAATGACAGAGTTTTTTAAAAATGTAGCATTTTTTTATAAATTGGAGGTAGTTCTAAAAAGAACTGTTTTGTTATTCATTTTGTTGTTTTATTTTTTTAATTGTTTTTTGGAACATTTTTTACTTTTTTTGGCTTTTATGAACAATTTTATATTTTTTTGTAATTTTTATGGGGACAAACAAAAAAAAGGGAATTGTAAACGGCTCAACTGGAGCAAAAAAAAAGCAGGAAAAATTAAGGTTTCTTTTTACAGTTGTGGTTGTCTCCAGCACGGTTGATGAGTTTAATACTTTGCTCTCCATAGCAAATTGTAGTCCCGCAAAATTTGCAAACTATTTTAAAATCTCCAAACTGGGGTTGGATGTTTGGGACCATCTCCCCTGTCTCTGGACCCAATGGAGTGGGTTGTTTACTTTGGGAGGTGCTGGGAGAAGATTGGGGAGGGTTTCTGGTCAGTTCTCTGTCCTCTGCCGCAGCATAATTGTTTGGGTGCCGGCGTTGCATGTGGCGAATCATAGTGTTGTTGCCAAAAGAATACTTTTTGGCAGGGTTCCCCCTGGAAAGTACAGTGCCACAGATCAGACAAGTAACCTTTGGCGCATTAACTTTCTTGAGGACCCTTGGGATTTTAAAAAACTCCCAGACAATGTGCTCCTTTGGCTTATAGGGGAGAGTATCTTCAGGCAGGAACCGCCTCTCCTCCTCCTTGTCCTCCTCCTCCTCTTCTTCTTCTCCACCACTGTGGTGTTGTGGTGGTCCTTGTGGTGGTGGTGGTGGGGGTGGTGGTTGAGATGCTCCTGCTGCTGCTGCTACTGTAGCCATTTCTCAGTACAAATAGGTACAAAAAGGTCTGCAAACAGGCCTTCCCCGGTCAAAGTACAAAGTGAGAATGAGGAAAAAAGGTGGGTGCTTTCATCATTTGGAAAACAAAACTGTCCTGAACCAATGAAAAGTGTTATTTTCAGGTCACATGACCCTAAGCGCTTACGCTACGCGCCCCGGGTCGCTTACGTAGCGCGATCGTATGCGCTCGGGTGCTTCCGGGTGCGCTTACGCCATGCGTATAACGCGGACGCGGCTAGGCGATACGTCACGATGATGTTTTCGTTCGCGGCAATAGCGCAAATGGGACGCTCACCGGTACGAGCACCGGGGCGCGCCGCCAGACTGCGCTTTCCGGTGCGCACACCGGTACGCGCACCGGGAGCGCTCCAGGGCAAAAAATAAATAAATATACATATAAAAAATAGTATTACATAAATAAACAATATAGGATTCATTATAAAAAATATTATATTTGATAGCAATAGAAATTTGCTATTAAAAAACCTTTGAAATTCACTGAAAAAAACAATAGGTTTGAGGCCCTATATATAGTTAGGAATTAGCATTTAAAAAAACTATGAAATTCACTGAAAAAACCATAGGTTTCACACCAGTTACAGTTAGGAATTAGCATTTAAAAAACCTATAAAATTCACTGAAAAAACCATAGGTTTGACACCAGTTATAGTTAGCTGGAAATTTTACTGACATAAAACCATTGAAATTCCCACGTTATAGTCAGTTGGACTCACTATAACTTGCGCACCTGCAATGCACTGCTGATGACGTCACATATTACATCACTCATGACATGGTCAGTGACATCACTCATGACATCACTGATGACACCATCCTTGTGACAGACCTCCTTTCAGTGTAATGTAACCCTTGAAACACATATTCAAAAATAGAAACTAACATTTTCAAAAAAATGGAGATACCCATACCAGTTACAACAACCAATTCAGTAATTCCACCATCTATATACACATCCACTCATTCACCAACAGTTCTATATAGTCACTCATACATATACTCACTCATCATATGTAGTGATACACCTATACATCCTGTTACACACCCACAGTCATCCAAAAGTTACTCACACACATACTCACACATGCAAATAAACTATTGAACATCCATTTATTTGCATATACAGCTATACACACACTACCACCTTACTTCTAAGGAAACTTACACATACTTACTCTCTTAAACAATCACTTATAGAAACACATACTTATTTAAACAGGAACTCTTACAATCTCTCACTCTCACATATACTTACTTATATACATCAATACTCACATATACTAGATTAAAACTTATGTAGTTACTGATAAAGACACTAGTGAGACAGTCATTCACTCACTAACACACACATATACACACTCATCCACCCATACAGTCCTGCACATATGCCGTCATCAAAACCACATACAAACAGTGAGTCAGTCATTGATGCATCTATGTGCTAAGTAATACCCCCACCAAACCATACAGACACTCATACTGATACTAAAAAAATATCTAATAACCCATATACACACACATGTAGCTACTCACCAACCCATGCAGCCACTTATACACAAAGTGAAACACTGATACATATATTTAAATATTTAAACATTACTCGCTAATATATGTATTCACTAAGATACACTTAATAAGCCAGTTTACCAATCAATTAAAAAAAAAAACATCCATTTAGACACTTATTTAAAAATGTATTCTTCCATCGACCTTTACAAATACATATATAAAACATATTTATTTTACAGAAAGACACACATTTACTGTATGGTGTCATCAGTGATGTCACTGACCATGTCATGAGTGATGTAATATGTGACGTAATCAGCAGTGCATTGCAGGTGCGCAAGTTATAGTGCGTCCAACTAACTATAACGTGGGAATTTCAATGGTTTTATGTCAGTAACATTTCCAGCTAACTATAACTGGTGTCAAACCTATGGTTTTTTCAGTGAATATATGGACCCCGTTTATTTCAATTTAACCGACATAATGGATTTACTGATTATTTCCTTCATGTCATTCCATTGTGCCACTTTGTTTCGAACAAATATATACCAATTCAGTCAGTCACATACTTTTACAGGTCAGTCATGTCAAACGAATGAGCTGTTCAGAACTGACTGGGAATACGAAAGTTAAAACAGTTTAGTCTGGGTTAAATTCATTAATTACTGCCATGTATTTTACATTGATTCTTTTCCCACTTCACTGACCGTGATTTCTATATCTTTGCAGACCTTATTGACCGTTCCAACATGTCAGCCATTTGCACTCATTAGTCCTACGTCTATGTTGATGTATGATTCACCACGTTGAACTTTAAAAAGCCGGTACAGTTTATGTTGGGTTACACATGAACAAGGCTGTTGAGCTGCAACGCGTTGTGTAATAAACTGCAAACTCGATATTTTGGATTCCCTTGCCTTTTTGCCTGAGAGCGCATGACGAACCTTGTTTCTTTGGATGAACTAACTAACCAGTTTGCTTCGCCAGTATCTGCGCCAACTTTCTCGGGTCCCAGCACTCCGGAAGAAGCGTTGTCTTTTTGTGAATATTAATGGAGAAGTGCATTGGACCGGCCCAGCGGTGATCTTTCACTGACAAGTGGAAAATCGTGACGACTACATCGCCCGACCCCCCGTGAATGGTAAGCCTTGCCTTTTGAGGTCCGTCCCTTGTGCGGAGAAATCCTGACGACGGGTCGGCGGACCCGAGTCAGGCTTTTTTCCCCGGGGCAGCGGCCTATAGTCCAGTGTTTACCACGGTGAGGGGTTCCATAATAATTGTACCGGTGCTTTTCGACTGCGGAGAAGTACGGTAACTGTCCTTAGATTTCTGGAACAAGGGCCAAGATACTTTAACTGTGGCAAAAGTAACTTCCCATTACTTGGGAGGGGGCAACTGGCAAAGGGACCTAGATACAAATCACACCATCTGCAGTTTCCAAGAGCACAATTATGTCGGAAGAAGAGTCGGGGAGAAGAGCGGCTGCTCTTGCTCTCTTTTGCAGGAAACCCGGTGGTACGACAAATGCGGGTAATAGCAAAGCATCTGAAGTAAAACATCAACCGATAGATGTAAAAATCAGGAGATTGGAAAAATTGAAACGCGCTGAAATAGCCAAGTGGTGGAAAGCCATTTCTCTTCAAAACTATGTGGATCAATCCATGGTACCTCGAGGTTTGAGAATTTTCATCACACCCACCTACGAGGCGCCCAACCCTTTGATGTTAAAAGAGTGGTCTGAACACTCAGCCATCAGCTCCAAAGGCATGCTGGAGATACTCATAAAATATGCTTGGATAGACAGAGAGACACTGTTGAAAGAGATTGGCGATTTAATTTCAGAATTAGCCACACTAATGGATGAAGAAACATTTAAAAAAACACTTGATACCATGAAGGAACGACTTACAAAGCAAGAAGATGAAATCAAACTACGAAAACAGCGCAAAATGAATTGTTATTATGCCGATTACGATTGCGGCAGAATATTAACTTTCAGCCGCAAATACGACCACTTATACAAAAATGAAAATAAACCAACTGGCTCGGGGAATACCAGCGGGACCCCGAATGCGAATCAAACCATCAGTGATACCGAATCAGATATTGCTGTGGAAAGCGCGTCCAGTGATGAAGCTGTCCGCAGAAAGAATTTTTTAGACGAATTCCGGGTGATGCAGAAGAACTGCCACAAAGAAAAACAAAATCTAACAGAGTATGCCTCACCGAAACCGAGGGGACGAGGATGCGGAAGGGGTCAAGGCCGGGGAAGAGGAGAAACCGCAAGAAAAGACTCAGACAACGTTGGGAATACCGACAAAGGAAAGGGCGTAGTGGGAACCCGAAAAACTCGCTCGAACAAGAACTACTGATGGAGACACAAACGGTAAATAAAACTGTTGTTAATTTATCCAAGAGATTTATTTCTGACTTTGATAAAAAAACATTATGCCTGGGTCTTTCCTTCTGCCCCTCTACTGGCTTTAATTTCACAGACACTAGAATAGACGTCTTTAAGTTTGTGCGGAAATTAAAATGAAAGAAATGGCACAAATTGAAAAGACTGGGTCAAAATACCATTAAGTCTAACACCATCAGATCCAGCTCCTCCAGTTTGATAATTGGAGACGTAGATACACTTCTCACTATGTCTGATCTAAATGACAATAGGGATAACATAGCAGAGGATCAGCCCATCTCTACCACGTAATATCTTGACGATATGAACTTGACACAGGATGCACCTGCCAAAACCAATTTCAGGGTCAAATCCACCTTTATGCCTATACTCCCACATGATTGCATAGATACTTTTCATGATTGCATTATCAAGGGGTTGGTTGACTTAAGAAGAAAGAAAAACAATCAAGGGTACAGAGGGTTTAGAAACAACCTTTCATTCACTCAAAGAAAAGCACTGAAGACACTATATGACGACACCAATAGAGTGATATGTCCTGCTGATAAGGGCGGTAACATTGTTATCCTGGACCGTGAGGCTTACATCAATGAGGCACAACAACAACTTAATGATACTAATTTTTACATACCTGTGAACATCGATGTGTACAACCAGAGCAGCACGGACATTTGGGACAAATTGCAGATGTGGAAAGACAAGGGGCTCCTTGTTTGGGAAGAATATTGTTATCTAAAACGAGATTTTCCTAGACTTCCCATTCTATATCTATTACCCAAACTTCATAAGCATGCTACTAACCCCCCTGGACGCCCCATAGTCTCCTCCATTGGCAGCATCAGTGAAAACATTTCTAAATACGTGGACCATTTCCTTCGAGACTTTGTCACAACATTACCTAGTTACATCAGGGACACTAAGGATTTTCTTTGTCAGATTGAAAATATTAACTGGGACCCTGAATTTATGTTTATTGTTTTGGATGTACACTCATTGTATACGATAATCAATCATCAACATGGTTTACAGGCATGTGATCACTTTTTGAGCAATAGTCCCATGTGTTATCGTGAACATTCCAAAATGATAATGGAAATGATGCAATTTTGTTTAACCAATAATATTTTTTCCTTCAATGGCGCCCTCTATAGGCAAATCAACGGTACTGCTATGGCGTCTTGTTTTGCCCCAGGGTTTGCGAATCTGTTCATGGGATTTTGGGAGCAGGAAATCCGCAACAGTACCACCTTAGCAAGGGACTTTGAAAAGGTCGTTGTGTGGCTTCGCTACATCAACGACCTTTTCATTATATGGAGAGGAACCAAAATTGATGCTGAAAGCTTCATTACCAAACTGAATTGTAACAAGTATAATATTCTCTTGTCAGGTAGCATCAGCGATATTCACACCGAATTCTTAGATGTCAAACTGGAGATAAAGGATCTCAAGATTTGTACATCACTACATCGCAAGGCCACGGCAGGCAATAGTGTTCTTCATGCCCTCAGCAGCCATCCTGAGGCACTCACATGGAGTATTCCTTACGGTGAGCTGCTGAGGGCAAAGAGAAATTGCAATACCACTGATGCTTACTTGAAGGAGCAGGACACTATATTGACCAGATTTAAGAGTAGGGGCTACCCCGGTTGGGTCCTTAATAAAGCTAAAGAGAGGGAAAATGGAATTGAGAGATCCCAAACCCTTGAACAACTTCCTGTCACTGATACCAGTGAAAATGATGAGCCCACAAGATTGATATTGACCTTCAATTCTGAAACAGACAAAGTCAAGAAAATCCTCGCAAAAATTGGAAGATCCTAAAAACAGACACTATTCTGAGCAACAGTATACCAGATAGACCTACTATTACCTATAGGAGAAATAGGAATATACGTGATCTAGTGGTCAAAAATGATATCACCCAATACCCGAGATCTCACAACATGGCTTAGTGGGTTTCTACCCTTGTGGTCACTGCAAGGCCTGTAAATACAGCAAGTACAGGGGGTCTGTTGAGTACTGTGGTATTACCAAAAAATTGACACAATTTCTCACTTGCAGTACTACCTTTGTCATTTATGCCATCGAGTGCACCTGCAAACTCTGGTATATTGGCAGCACCAGTTGTGCTGCTAAGAAAATAATTCTTGAACACCTCAGGGAAATAACCAATCATGACCCCAAGTACCCGGTCGCACGCCACTTTGAACAACAACATTTTTCCAATACTGCTGATTTGAACTGTTTCATATTGGAACATATCCCCAGACATCCTAGGGGTGGTGATAGGTTGCTTCACCTGAGACAACGAGAATCTAGGCTCATAATTGAGTTTCAAACCAGATTCCCCGGGGGTCTTAACATGGATGAGGAACTTGCCAGTCATTTAAGAGAATAATGTTGACTATCTGTGGATGAGCATTATCTTCCACGAGATCCATGAATGTACATGTACTTTTCTACTTTTCTTCTGCTAAGATAATGAAACTTTTGTACCAACTGATTTTAATAGATATTTGTTGTGTTGTTTATTCCACAGGAGGAAAGGAAGGGGCCCACCATTGGTCTTCACTTGCACGGGCGTACCTATCCATTACACTCTGGGAATCACTTCTCTCCGTTTTTCACTATTCTGGCACACCGGCATATAATGTTCAATGATTGGAATCACCATTATCTTGGGACTAGTCAATCCTTCATTGTCTAGGACGAGTTGATGTCATTTAATTTTTTGTTGGACAACCGTGATCATGATGTTCAGTGATTCACAGTGATTGGTAGTAGTTTGATTTGTGATAGAATGATTATGACTGTTTATATAACTGTTGCTATCATTTTGTGATCTCTTCTACACGGGATTGCAAACCTAGTTTGGTTATGTATTTCACGTAACGACCACGTTTATTTCAATTTAACCGACATAATGGATTTACTGATTATTTCCTTCATGTCATTCCATTGTGCCACTTTGTTTCAAACAAATATATACCAATTCAGTCAGTCACATACTTTTACAGGTCAATCATGTCAAATGAATGAGCTGTTCAGAACTGACTGGGAATACGAAAGTTAAAACAGTTTAATCTGGGCTAAATTCATTAATTACTGCCATGTATTTTACATTGATTCTATTCCCATTTCACTGACCGTGATTTCTATATCTTTGCAGACGTTATTGACCGTTCCAACATGTCAGCCATTTGCACTCATTAGTCCTACGTCTATGTTGATGTATGATTCACCACGTTGAACTTTAAAAAGCCGGTACAGTTTATGTTGGGTTACACGTGAACAAGGCTGTTGAGCTGAAACGCGTTGTGTAATAAACTGCAAACTCGATATTTTGGATTCCCTTGCCTTTTTGCCTCAGAGGGCATGACGAACCTTGTTTCTTTGGATGATATATATATGTATATATATATATATATATATATATATCCAAAGAACCCTCCTTCAAAGAAAAAGGCAGAGGCCTCAGTAGGGGAACAAAGTGAAGCTTCTTTATTGCAGATTTAAGGCAGGCAGGCGGGCGTATTCATTTCGGCCGTGTGGCCTCTTCTGCGCCCAGTGTGTGACGGAGGATGAGTTCAAGTGCTGCCAAAGGTAACTGCCCCAGTTAAAACAGTTCGTATAGGCTCCACCCTTGACAGGAGATTAATATCACCTGCTGTAGCTGTTGGCTGGTGGAGCATACTGCAAGTCCCAACATGCAATAGTTTGGCATAGTCGGCAACAAAGTTGCGGAAACTGCGGATCCTTCGAGCGGCTCTCACCCATCGATTCTCACTGCCCTCCACAACAGCGCAGCTCCTCGCGTCCACAAACTACACACCCACCGCAATCAGGTGTAATGTCCAGGGCGGCAAGTGCAACAGTGTGCCGAGCCCAGTGCGGAGTTCCATGACTCCGACCCCGCTTCTCTTCTTCCTGCTTGGAGTGGTGAGCCTGGTCCTTCCGTTACCACGGAGCAAACGAATGCTTCTGCCGAGGCAGAAACTGCGCCAACATTGACCAGGCCAGCTTGAGTGTAGGGGCCTCTGTAAGCACGCTGCTAGCTTGCAGTGCAAAAATGTCCAAAGAACCCTCCTTCAAAGAAAAAGGCAGAGGCCTCAGTAGGGGAACAAAGTGAAGCTTCTTTATTGCAGATTTAAGGCAGGCAGGCGGGCGTATGCATTTCGGCCGTGTGGCCTCTTCAGCGCCCAGTGTGTGACGGAGGATGAGTTCAAGTGCTGCCAAAGGTAACTGCCCCAGTTAAAACAGTTCGTATAGGCTCCACCCTTGACAGGAGATTAATATCACCTGCTGTAGCTGTTGGCTGGTGGAGCATACTGCAAGTCCCAACATGCAATAGTTTGGCATAGTCGGCCACAAAGTTGCGGAAACTGCGGATCCTTTGAGCGGCTCTCACCCATCGATTCTCACTGCCCTCCACAACAGCGCAGCTCCTCGCGTCCCCAAACTACACACCCACCGCAATCAGGTGTAATGTCCAGGGCGGCAAGTGCAACAGTGTGCCGAGCCCAGTGCGGAGTTCCATGACTCCGACCCCGCTTCTCTTCTTCCTGCTTGGAGTGGTGAGCCTGGTCCTTCCGTTACCACGGAGCAAACGAATGCTTCTGCCGAGGCAGAAACTGCGCCAACATTGACCAGGCCAGCTTGAGTGTAGGGGCCTCTGTAAGCATGCTGCTAGCTTGCAGTGCAAAAATGTACAAAGAACCCATATAATATACCCATAGAATATATATATATATATATTACCTACTGGCGGTCGCCAGTAGGTAGTTATAGTTAGGACTATTATCCATAGGAATCTTTGCGTAATTTCCCAAACTTTTGGTCAGCTCAGTTCTGCTCCTTTCCGGAAAGTTTCAGGGTGATTCGTCAAGCGGGGACTGAGAAAAAAAGGGGTTCCCAAGACGTGTTTTCCCCATGCAATTTCCCTTTGGACCTTTAGCCACAGCTACAGCCCGAACTGCTGAACGGAATTATGCCAAATTTGGCAAAGAGGTAGTCCTCAGTTCAGACTAGTGCCTTTTGCTTAAATTGTGTCAATCTGTGCAGATCGTCATCGTACCATAAGCGCACCCTTCCGAACACGCGCTGAATGCTAATTGGCTCTCTAGTGGTTGTCAACATTCGAAACCACAAACTGTTGGCAGCCATTTTGATCCTTGGTAAAAGCGAGGCTGAGGAAGTCAGTAGAATATGCGTGCAAAACGTAGAAAGGAGGCAGGGTAGAAATAAGTTTACCCACTAGACCCAGAAGAACCCCCAGGGCCCACAATGTTTTAAAAAAAAAGACCCGACAGGTGGGTGTAGGGTGCTCAGACATTGCCGTAAAAATAAATAAAATCAAACAGAGCTTTTTTTATAATTAGCCCCCGGGGGGCGAAATACCGGGAGCAAAATATTACATTTTATGGGGGGCCCAGAGGGGCCCCCCAGCCCCGGGGATCGTCTCTCCCTGGGGCTAAAAAGCAAAAAATTGTGGGGGGAGGGGTCCAAGGTACCCAAAGCCGCAGGTACCACCACCCCAGGGCTTTCTGAATTGTGGGAGGGGGACTGCGTGGCCCCCCTCCAGGAGCACTCGAAGGCCCCGTTACCCCCCAGGGCTACAAAAAAAAATAGTTGGGGGGCTGCAAGGTCTCCAAAGCCCCGGGGGCCACCACTCCCCAGGGCTTTAGGTATTGTGGGAGGGCCGGCTCCTGCACTGTCCCAGGATGTCCATCTCACCCTCCGATAGCAAGGAAATCTGTTCTCTCTTCTTCAAAATCTAAATCAGATTGCTTTTCCTCACTGGGAGCTGCATGTTAGTAGTTTCCTATGTGGAAAAGCAATGCCGGCTCCCAAACGCGTAGAAGTTGTGCACCAAAGCGCGTGCACACCAGCGGGCTGCACTGAGTGCTGCGCAGGGTGCGCGACTTTTAATTTTGCTGTAAAAAAATAGCCCCTATCAGTAATTTCTAATTTTCCAGGGGACACTATCCCCCGGGTTTTAGAAAATATGTTGGGGACCGTGGGGGGAGCCACAATGTCCCCACAGTCCGCATTGCTTTTCCACATGGGGAAATGCTAACTTGCATGTGGAAAAGCAATCTGGTTTGCATTTTGAAAGTGAGAACAGATTCACTGCTCTGTCTTTCAAAATCCAAACTAAGTTTGCTATGGGAGGGCGGGAGCCGTGAGACTCCTGCCCTCTCATAGCAAACAGGAGGCGGCCCTGGGGCGGGGCGGTCCCAAGAGCCCCCGAGGGCTCCGGGCAGAGGGCTACGCAGTCTGCCTCCCACATTACACAAATCCCCGGGTTGGTGGTTCCTGGGGCTTGAGGGGCGGTCGTTGAGGCCCCCACACTTCTAATTTTGCAGGGGGGTCTTGTACACAAAAGTGGCGCAAGGGGGTTGTAAATCTGGTACACAGTGTTCTGTTTTAGTTTGCTTTCCTTTCTGTGATGTAGAGGATCCTGTGTAAATATAACGGTTTTTGTACAGCCAGTATCTTTCAACCCTACCCCCAAACGGCTTTCTGACTGTTACCATAGTTACAGTTCATGGAACACTTAAGTGAGCACAGAGGTTAGAAGTTCACCACACTATGTTGCTAATCAGAACAGTTACTGTGCTGGAGTTTACATTTTTTTCCATACAAACCGTTAGTCGTAGCTATAGACTCTGGTAAAGAGCTAGTAAAGAGTTACTCTCAGTATTATACTTCAAATTATAAATATCATTTCTATTTTTAAATGTTTTCTAACTATATCATTATCACACTAAATAATAGTGAAATGTCAGAAAATGAAGACATATACTTTTTTCTATTAACTTTTATTAAAACAATAATAAATAACTGAAAAACGTAACTTAAAGATAACAATGTAATAAGTAACTAGAAACATAACTTAAAAAAAACAGGTAAACAAAATGTGATATGGACTCCAATAGAAGTTGGGTAGGTAATCTGCAAAACAAAAATGAAAATAAGTGTTCAAAATTAGATCTATGTGACTAAATGAAGTCAAACATTACAAGTTAAGGTAACACTTGCCGATATTTGGTTATATGCGCATGTGTAGTGTGCCTGATACATTTCACCTCTCTTATAGGCCCGCGTTCAAGAGGTGTCTGTATGGAAGTGCCCACTGCGCCAGATTTATACTATGGACCAACAGGTCTTTAAAATGATTCAGAGATGAGACAGAATTTGGTGAGAGATCAAGTCATTATGCAGGACAATATTCTTTAGGGCTTATTTACAAGACTTTTGCGCCACTTTTGTGTTACTTTTCCCATGTTGAAAGTGATGCAAAAGTAGCGTAAGGGGCTTGTAAAAAAGCTCTTTTGTTTATAATTCATTTAAACGGAGGCATTGTATATGGAGGGCGCTCTGCTTACCTTGTGTAAACACTGTGACCAAAAAGAATTCACAACTTGAACTCAGCTTTGGTTGTACACAGCAGAGTGGACAGCAGCGTCCATAACTTCAAAAAAGAAAGAGAAACGATGTGAGAGAGAGAAAGAGATAAAAAATGACATTAAAACTGTGTGAGAGAGAAAGTTATAGTTGGAGCAGTTAATACTGTAGAAAATACTTGTTGCTCACCTTTTGCCTCCATTGTGTGTCCAAGCACGAGCTGGTTCATAGTGCACCCTCCAGTTTAGTGATCTGAAAGATAGTATATATAGATAGTAATAGCATAGTACATATAATTGCACACATATATTTTTGCTTTATTTACTTGTACACTCAGGATCATGTATTTTATCCAGTTCCACTGTAAGGAGGTGTCTGTGTGATGTTTTTCTTTCAAAGTAGTATAGCCCATGCACTCCCACTGCATAGCGGTGAGTTCTCAATATTGCGTACCTAGACTGTTGCACCCCATTGACTCACAGAGTCCGGAGGTGAGTGTTTTTCTTGGGAAGTCAGAGGCAGATTTAGAAGCTCCTTGCGCCTCTTTTCTCATGTTAAAAGTGACCACAAACTGGCGCAAGGGGCTTGTAGATCTGCCCCTCAGACTGTTGTAACCTATTTTTTTGAAAACATATTTTATTGGCATTTAATAATCAGCATTACACACACAATACATTTCACATGCATTGAAATTCCCAGTGACCCTTCTGCTTTGCCATTCCTAGCTGTTCATCTGGTCTCTTGTTCATATCTCCTCTTGCCATGCAGACTGTTGTAACCTATCCCCATTGCTCGGAGGTAATTGTACATTCCTACGCAGTGAAGCTGCTGCACACTACCCACTTTCTCTTTTCACAGATAAGTTGTCGTTGTTTCGGAAACAAGTTTCTTTGCTCACCTTGTGCCATTGGTGTGATTCGATGAGGGTGCACCACGTGTCGAAGCAGCCTTCTCAGACGTTGTTACGATGGCCACGCATCATCACAGAATACACGAATGTAGAGCTTTGTAGGTTTTTGGGGGGGGGGTGACGCCAATTTGTGGAACACAACCTGTAAGATAAAAAGGAAGTTAAGATTGTGTGTCATTTGTTTATGAAAGGAGAGAGGAAGTGAGAGAGTGACTGAAAAGAATATTCGCAGCTCACCTTTCTGTCACCGGTGTGATTTTCACCACGTACCGGGACATAATGCACCCTGAAGCTCTACATCTAAAAGATAGTAACATAAAGATGTTATGATTGTTGTTTGTTACTATCTTAATGTGGAGTTGAATAACTTAGCCCTTTCACACTCTTTCCGTCTCGCATAAAAAAAACAACTATTTGTATAGTTTATATTCCGGACGTTTGACCGCTTATAAAAACGTTCCTGCTATTGGAAAAAAATATATATAAATGCAATAATATTCGGTATATAGGACTGCGTTCTTCTAAATCGCTGCGTCGATTTGTGTATCCAGTCTGCTGCAGCCCATCAACTCCCTCTGATGTGCACCCAGGCTTCACTTCTTACCTTTTCGTGGACAGGACACCTTCTACATCATGCAGTCTCGCTCTGCCAGCAAGAAGTCTGACATGTGGTGCCGAGTCTTGATATCAGTACGGCTAACAACATACTCGTGCTCCCATCATCGCAGGTTCCTCACCCGCTCAATCCTTCCGGTACCACTAACTCAGTGACCAAAGAGGCCACGCACGTAGTAGTGGGCCCTTGTACTCGGCGGTTCGGGACTACATGAGGCATTCGAACCACTAGGATGGGCCATCACAGCGCTTGGGATGGGAGCAACTCTAAAATGGCATAGAGCACGTGCGCCCCGTCATTTTTATTGGTAGGGTCACATGTGTAGTGATGCATGTGCTGGATGGGTGCGGTGTGGGTGTATACCAGCCAGGAGGGAGTGTGCGTGCCGTTCTGACAACTAAACCTGGAACTAAGAAATCAGTACAATGGAAATCTGGGCATTGTTTTGGTTTTGTTTTTTCCTGGTAGCGTAAGTGTAGTGGGCTGGCCAGATGTATGCCAGTGCTGCGTGAGGCTCTGAACTAGGGGTGGGCTGAATTTGCGTAATCGCGTTACGCAAATCTCAGCGAAACAGTAAAAAGTCTCCATGAACACGCAAAAATTCCGTGAACACGTGAAATTACTTATTCGCGATGCTTTTTTTACTGTTCGCAATCGCTGTTTGCATGCTTGGGGGAAATATCTCGCAAACACGCATTTGAGAGCGTGGAACAAGCAAAAAATTTCGCGAAGTCGCAGAATGCAGAATTTAGGGCAATTTTGCCTTCTCCGCTGAACGCGAAATTACGCAAATTCCACAAGCGGAACGGATTTAGTTGCCCAGGCCTACTCTGAACCATGATTCCATAGCTATGGGTGTGGTCCCATCATGAACTATGTGGGAAATCAAGTGATTCGGGTGTCCGTTTAGTAGTGCTGACATCACCCGGGTCTTAAAAGCAAATGTGTCGTAATATCTGTAAAGTTCCACAACTTGACCAACATGGAAGGTACGGGGTATCACTGACTCTATATTCGTTCATAGTTGCATACATAAAAGATGGTGGACATGACGCATTATGACTGTTGTACATTCAGTGGAGTGTTCTAGTTGTAGTAATACAGGTCTGTGAAAAATTTAAGTTGGAGTTGTTGGCACATGAAGGACAGCTAATATATATACGTATGTGGTTATTCAGGTATACTGTAGAACTTGGTGCTGGAAATTAGTGTTGGAGGCTCGGAGTTGCGTAAACATCCTGTTATTGTAGTGTAATAATGTAATGTACGCGTGCCTGAAAATGTATTGTAAATACGGTGCTCAGGTAAATTGCTGATATAGTTTTGGGTTGATTTTGTGCTATATAAATATGTTTAAACATTTTTTTTTAAAAGGAGGAATAGCCCACACTTACTTTCACAGGTAAGATGGTTGCATACGCTATTTATAGCACAATATAATGTGGTAGGGCGGAGGAGCAGCATTTTACAAACCTAATAAATACAAAGACACAGATAGATAATTAAAGTCGGTACGGGCACGCGTGCTCGACTCCATTTTATTATGTTGTTGTTGGTAACAAGTAGAATAGTAATCATGATATCATATACAGATATATAATCATAAACGGTTTATGACTTATGCTGTACAAAGGTAGGAGCATTGTATGTGAAATAATACACAGAAGATTCTATCGTAAAGAGTTCATGAGTTGTGGTGCACTGAGGTAGGGGGGGGGCTTGTGTGGAGCATGCGATGATGCGTGGTCCAGGCAGACCGCACTGGTAAAAATGTATTTTGAAGATTGAATTTTGCCTTAACAAGGGCACGTGGCGATTATTTACGGTGTACTGTTTTAGTGGTACGTCTGGTGTTTATTCTGTGCTCACCCTGCGATGATGCGTGGTCTGAGCGGCCTGCACTGAAATCATTCACTGTTGCATACTGGAATATTTAAACTTTGCGGGGGAAAAAAAATAGAATCAATGGTTATCAATTGCTATGCAAAGTAGGCGTACTGATTACTCCACATAACAAATTAAACAATTCCACTTCACGCAGTGCATTCTGACTTTCACAAATTGTGAAAGTATGTCTGGTGGCGATGTTGAAGGTGATACCCCAGAGGTACTTGGTATTGCCGGTGGTGGAGGTACATTTTGGGGCAATCTTCTACATTCTTTGTTATCATAGTTCACACGATGCAGCGATTGAAGGTGCTTGCGCATACTAGCAGTGCAACAGCACTATTTTCTTCTCTGCTTTAAATAAATCGAGGCTGAATTTAATGCTGTTTTTTGTGTAGATGAAAAGGTAAATTCAAGTTGTGTGAACCCTACTGTGCACCGTGTACTTCAAAACTAGTAGTCAGTATAGTTATAGAACAATGCTTTTTTTCACTTATTTTAACAAAATCTGAATACATACAGTATAATTGTCTCTGCATTAAATAAATCAAGTTTGAATTCCCTACTGTCTGTAGTGTAGATGCAAAGGTGAATTCAAGTTGTAAACCCTGCTGTCCACAGTGTAGATTTTAGGGTGGAGTGCATCATCTGCAATCATAATTGAAGTAGAAGATCGAACATGTATGCAGCGTACATTTTATTATTCAACTAAATCTACAAGTGATATAAAATACATTTTGAAGGAAGCATACTAAAGGGATATTGTGTAGGGTTTGATAGGTGTTATACTTAGTTTGGTTTCCACTGAGTTACTGGTACCTGAAACAACAAGGTTCTGTTCTGCCTGCAATGATGCGTGCTCTGGGCAGGCTGTACTGATAGTAATGTTTTTGTCTTGTGAATACTAGCTTAGGAAGACCACATGGTGATTTTGTGTAGGTTTGTGGGACGTTACTTTGTTTGGTACTGCACTTTATAAATAATGAATGAAGATTCAGTTAAATTCTGCCTGAATACAGCCATGTGACAATGAAATATGGTGCACTGAGTTAGTAGTACCTTTGGACTGAGCGTGTACGTAACCTGCGATGATGCGTGGTCTGGATAGGCCGCAGTGGGGGTAATGTTTTTTGACAATTGAATTTTGCCTTAATAAAGCCTTGGGACGATTATTTATGGTGTACTGAGTTAGTGGTGCGTCTGGTGTTTAGCTTGCGCTCACCCTGCAATAATGCGTGGTCTGAACGGGCTGCACTCAAAGCATTGAATGTTGCATACTGGATTGCATGTACTTTGAGGTGAAAAAAAAACTATCATCGATGGTTATCAATTGTTCTGCATACTAGGTCTACTGATTTCTCCCCATAACATATTAAACGATTGCACTTTATGTAGTGCCTTCTAACTTTCTGGAAACGGGGACGTATGTCTGGTGGAGATGTAGCAGATTGGGAGCATTTGGTTTACTTAACTGATTATAGTCAAGTTGTAAACGCTGCTGTTCGCAATGTAGATGTTAGGGTGGACTGCATCATCTGCAATCATGGTGGAAGTGGAAGATAGAACATATATAGAATGCATTATTAAAATATGTATATTTCCGAGACATTTAAAAGGGATAGTATGTTTCACCGTGACATAAAACTCTTCACTCTTATTTGCGATAATTCATGTGAATTTTAACAAAATCAGAACACATACAGTACAATTGTTTCTGCATTAAATAAATCAAGGTGGAATTCCCTAATGTCCGTAGTAAACATGCAAAGTTGACTTCAAATTGTGAACCCTGCTGAGTGTAAATTGAAGGCAGTAGTTGACACAAACATAAAGGAATGCTTCTTTGTCACAGTTAACAAAATCTGAAGACACAGTACAATTGTCTCTGCCTTCAATAAATCGATAATGAATTCAATGTTGTCTTTAGTGCTACTGCACCACTGGTACCAAGTGGTGAACTCTGTTGATCGCAGTGTACTTTTGAAAACAGTACTTAGTACACTCATTGAGGAATGTTTTTGTGGCATCCTTTAACAAAATTGTCTCTGCGTTACATAAATCACGGATAACTTGAATGCTGCCCGCAGTGTAGGTGAAAAGCTGAATTCAAGTTGTGAACCCTGTTGTCCGCAGTGTGGATTGAAGGCAGTAGTTGACAAATACATCGAGGAATGCTTTTTGTAACTTATTTAAACAAATTCTGAAGGCATATGGTACAGTTGTCTCTGCATTAAATAAATGAAGGCTGAATTTCCTACTGTTCATAGTTTAATAAAATATGAGGTCGAGATTGAATTCAATGTTGTCTGTAGTGCTTATGCACCACTGATATCAAGTTGGAAACTCTACTGACCTCACTGTAGATCAAAGGTAGACGTTTTTTTGTCTCCTCATTTATCTCTTGCAGTGTTTCCCGATGTTTTGTCTGAAGATGTCTCCTCATATTTTCTGTTCCACAAGACTATTTTTTGTAGGATCACCCCTGCACAGCATCGCCTTGCAGATTTTGCAAGTGATTTTGGTAGCATTAACCTTCTTGTGCATCAGAAGAAAAGTAAAACATTTCCAGACAATTGATGTATACTTCTCTGGAGGGGGCGGTTGAGGGACCAATTCAAGTTGTGATTCCTGCTGTCCGCAATGTAGATTGAAGGCAGTTGTTGACACAGACATGGACAAATGCTTTTTGTCACTTATGTAAACAAAGTCGGAAGACATATAGTACAATTGTCTCTGCATTAAATAAATGAAGGCTGAATTTCCTACTGTTCAAATTTTAAGAAAATCTGAGGACATAGTACAATTGTCTTTGCTTTAAATACATCGAGACTGAATTCAATGTTTTCTGTAGTGCTGATGCCCTACTGGTATCAAGTTGTCAATTCTACTGACCGCAGTGTAGATTGAAGGAAGTACTCAGCACAGACACCAATGATAAATTTAGATCCAAAGTTGAAAACAAGTTGTGAACCCTGCTGTCCGCAGTGGAGATCGACGGCACTAGTCATTACAGAAATACGTCTGCGATGCTGTAGCGCTGAGTTCGCAATGGGCCTGTATCGAGGAGGCACGTGGTCATGGCAGCAGCCCCGTGGCAGGGTACGGACCTTCGCTGCGGCACAGTCACTTCTCTTTGCAGAAGTGAACCACGCCCAAGGTGTAGCCTAATTATTTATAGTCTTACGTTGACGTTGTTTACATTGGACTAGCTCACTCTGCTTCTCTTTCAAAGGGGGGGGGTGAGTGAACACAGCTACATGACCGAAATATATCCCCAGTGTCTGAGATAATATGGTTGCACCCACTATTCAGTACACTACATGTATCAATGGTATATCTACACACAGAATAGTTTTTGATTTGTATAGTGAATTGTGTATAGTATTTCACCGGTAGTCTTGGTGTTGTGTATATTAATGTTGATGTACGAGTTCTTTCCCTTCTATATACTTGGTTGCCACATCTCTGTACATTGAGCAAGTGTGCTGTTGAGGAGATATATTGTTTTGGAAAGGTCCGTTGTCCTGTTTTGCGCTGCCTCTGAGGTAGTAGGGGGGAGGGGTCTGGGGGGGGGTTGTTATGGTGGTGGTGGCGCTGGGTATTAAGATTTTATTTGGTGTTGGAAGGGTATCATTAGAACCTCTATCACATATTGCTCTTTAAATGGTGTGGTGTGAGTTGGATGTAATTCACGCAGTACATATTTGACGTTCTTACATTAGTTAAATGTTGATATTAATTTGTTAGTAGTAAATGGAACTGTTGCCTGTTTTTTTAGATAGCATTGTAGATTTGGTTTGTTGTTGAAAATATGGGGAAGTGGTCAACATTAAAAGTAGAAATTGGCATTGAAAAAAAAAACTTTGAAATTCACTGAAAAAACCATAGGTTTCACATATGTTATAGTTAGGAATTATCATTTAAAAAACCTTTGAAATTCACTGAAAAAACCATAGGTTTCAGGCAGGTTATAGTTGGGAATTATCATTTAAAAAACCTTGGAAATTCACTGAAAATAACATAGATTTCAGGGTTGCTATAGTTAGCTGCTCATTTCACTCATACAAAACCATTGAAATTCCTCCGTTATAGTTAGTTGTACTAACTGTAACCCCCTCGACCGCAATCCACTGCTGATGATGTCACATATTATATCATTCATGACATCATCCACGTGACAATCTGGTATACCTTATCATACACTAGTATAACCTTTCATCACTCACTGTAAAATACAGAGTACCATACTTGAATACATTGGCACAGCAATACAAGTATCTAAAAACCTACTCAGTGATTCCTAGATCTACACACACATCTAATCAATTACCTATAAATTCACTCATACTTGTTGTCAATGATCAATAGAATACTATCAAATATACTTATACACCTATATTGACATTACACACCAGCACACATCCTATTCAGTTAGGCAGTCATACTACTCACTTTTGCAAACAACGTATCCTATTTACATGTACTCAGCTACGCACTTATACAAATAGCACTTTGTTTATTCATGTAGATAGTAACTCATACATAGTGTGTTATAAAATCACTATTACAAGTATACAGTTATCTATACAGTCATTCATGCAATCAATGAGTCTTATGTATTCTTATTTATATACAACAAATGTCACATACACTGCTTTTTATTTTTCTACTTTGTTGTACATGTACCATTGAGAAATATATTTGCTCATCACCACACCTATAAAGATATTCACTCACCCAAACAACATGTGTTATAACACTTATTCTTAACCTCATATACCTACTGAATTACCTATTCACATATCTTTGGGCAGTCACAGATCCCCCACCAAAACAGACACACATTCACTCTCCTATCCAAATAGTCAGTTAACTAATCAATAACTAATATAAATTTTCACCTAGTTAGTAACCAACTGGTGCAGCAGTTTACAAAACAATTGACAAAGTAACATAGATATTCACACAGTTTAGTCACTATGCAATATATTTAGTGAGACACTATAAATTAGTCAAAAAAAAGTTAATCATACTGCTACTAAATCCTCCCTCAAGATAGGTATATATCCACTGATTCTTAAATGCAGATTGCTATATATATAATACATATTTAAATAACAAACCAAACCACATTCACTGGATGCTGTCATCAGTGATGTCATCTGTGATGTCATTTGAGATGTCATCAGTGATGTCATCAGTGATGTCGCTGACTATGTCATGAATGATGTAACACCCCTGAAACTTATGTTTTTTTCAGTGAATTTCTAAGGTATTTTAAATGATAATTCCTAACTATAACCTGCCTGAAACTTATGCTTTTTTTCAGTGAATATATATATATATAACTACCATATTACAAAACTCATGATAGTCAGTGACATCACTGTTGACATCTCAAATGAAATTATCCTGTGAGTGTGTTTTCTAAGAGTTTATGATAGTTAATCATATATACTAAGCTACTAGAAATGTTAAATTACTAATGTAGGTGTTTTACTAATAAGTGATACCAGGGCCGGACTGGCTACCGGGTGCTTTGGCATGCTGCAGAGCTGGGGGCTGATGTCATTGCGGTGGGGCCTAATTTCGTTGATGGAGACCTGCGTGTGCTTCGAAATAAACAAAGCAAAGCTAATTTCGTTCAGCACACCCAGGTACCCATCAGCCCCATCTCGTCAGCATGCCAAAACGCCCAGAAGCCTGTCCGGCCCTGAGTGATATTACTTTAAACATATATTGTTTGAGTGGTTGTGTGTCTATATGTATCTGCGTGTGAGTGGGTGTATGAGTAGCTTTGTGAATGAGTGAGTGGCTGCACTGGTGAGTGATTGGGAGTGACAGTGACTGCTTTGGTGAGTGAGTATCTGTGCATGTTTGTGTGGGTGAGATGTGTGAGTGACTATATGGGCAAGTTAGTGGGTGTATTAATGGCTGTATGAGTGAGTGACTGTGAGTGGTTGTGTGAGTCTCAGAGTGGGTCTGTGAGTGGGTCCATATGTTTCTGAGTGGGTCTGGGAGTGCATGCATGAGTTTCTGAGTGAATCTGTGAGTGGGTGTGTGAGTGCGTCTGTGAGTGGGTGTGTGAGTCAGCCAATACCTTCTATTGTATGTGTTTCTACTCGGTTCTTGCTGCTGGTTTCTGACCTCTATTTTTTCTCTTTCTGCACGTTTCTCACCTTTATTTTGCCTCTTTCTGCTAGTTTCTCACCTTCATTTTGCCTCTTGCTGCTCTATGTGGACCTTTAATCTGCCTCTTACTGCTTGTTTCTGAGCTTTATTCTACCTCTTTCAGCTTCTGTCTCACCTTCATTTTGCCCCTTTCTGCTCATTGCAGACCTTTATTCTGCCTCTTTCTGCCCGTTTCTGACCTTTATTCTGCCTCCTTGTGCTATTTTCTGAACTTTATTTTGCCTCTTTCTCCTCTTTTCATTCAGGGATCGTGGGGGAGCCTCAAAGCTTGCGGTACCTGTCGGATCCCCGCCTCCTGCAGTAGCGGGCTTTGCTCTCACAGACAGGGAGCTGCTAAACATTCAGCTCCATGTCTTTGAGAGCAATCCTTTTGTCTGGAAAACAGATGAAAACTCCACTCTCAGCAAATGGGAGTGGCTCAACAGCTCGCGCTTTCTGAGAGTAGAGTCCGTGTTGGCTCTGTCATGAGCTGTCAAAGCTCCTGCCAAGTCAGAGCAAACAGCTATGTCCTGTGAGATATAGCAGGAGCCCTCTTAGGGGTTGGTGGTCCCCGGGGCCCTATGTGACCCAGGCCCCTCTTCCATTTTTTAAATAAATATGTGTCCCCATGGAGGTGGTGGCCCCCAGGGCCTAGGGGGTCCAGGGGCCCTATATTATGGTGTTTTATAGCCTCGGGGAGGTGGTTATGCCCAGGGTTTGAGAGTTTGCACATCCCTCCCAACATTGTTTGATTGCCGCAAGTCACCTTTGACATGACAACGCCTCTGACCTTTTGTACAGTAGCACAAGCAACTCTGGCTTATCCCACAGTGGCTGACAGAGAGACCTGTGTGGAACTCAGCATACCTCAATGTACACGGCAGAAGTGAGGATCTGAGACCATCTCAGTCTACCTCTGCTCGTCCCTGTAGAAGAGTTCACAAGTAATATTGCCGATGTCTCTGTGAATAGGTAGACATTAAGCATGCCGGTTAGTGTGAGCAAGGCAGCCTGTAATTGCCTTGCTCTGTTTGTATGTGTACATGTATGTTGTGTGCATATGTTGGGAAGCATTATTCGTACAAAAAATATGCGATGTATGTACAGTCTTATGCTGCTAAAACCATTGGGAAAACCAAGACCTATCGGCTTTGCCAATGCTTGTTTTCTTCTTAGTCTCTTTCTGTAGCCCAATATGACTGAGCTAATTCAGCTATAGATGAACCAGCCCAGTGAAATGGGAGGACTCTTTGTTATGGGCAGGACAACAAAGAATTACTCTAAGAGCAGGTACAGCATGAAGTGTGTCTGACCTGTTCTTCTCATGGGCTTGCTGCGCCCCATAGCAGTGAGGCCTCTGATTCGGAGCAGCTCCTTAACCTTTCAACCCCCAATAGGAGATGGTAATGGGATTGGATGGCACCAAGGCCCAGAACAATTTAACAGATTGCAGAGAGTATGGTATGCCGTAGATTACTCTAAAATTTCCCTAGTCCGTAGTTTAACAAAATGAGTAGGGTTGGGCGGAACTTGCGGATTTGTACTCCACGGAATTCCACTTAGGCGTTACATAAAAACTCTGCGAGATTCTGCGGAGTTCCGCCCATCCCTATAAACAATGCACATTACAAGTTGGGTAAGTGTACCTTCAAATGTTCGCCGCACAAACACGCCAAAAATAATTTCCAACAGCACAAACTGCGCCAGTGTTTCCACACACACCAGTGTTTCCGCATGCCGCCCATACATTTACAAAGCACAGAGGAGCAGCTGCAATACAGCATTTTAACCTTGTGAAGAGCAGCAAAGCAGGCCCTGAGCACAAGCTTACGGATGCCAGTATATGTTTTTTAGTGGCAGCACAATGCTCCTATTTTAGACTGCGCTGCATGCTGTTAAACGGACAGCCAATTGTTTGGCAGCATTTCATAGGGCTTTTGGAAGCGCGTATTTATTTATACTCCTGGCATGATTGGGCTGCAGTGTACAGATCTCGGGGCATAATATCAAGCCTGGGCGATAAAATTATCGCCACTTTATCGGCAGTCTCCTGCCGATAAAGCGGCGATAATGGGGTTGATAATATGCTCTATGGAATTCCAATCGAAGCTCATGTTAAATGTGAAGGACATCTAACATGAGCTTCGATTGGAATTCCATAGAGCATATTATCAAGCCCATTATAGCCACTTTATTGGCAGTTTCCTGCCGATAAAGCGGCTATAATTTTATCGCCCAGGCTTGATAATATGCCCCCTCATTCGCCTTATACAGGAGGTGGATAGGCTATGTCTATTTATTCAAGGAGTCTCAGGCTGCCCCGGAGCTGGAGCAGCGGAGCCACGCTCCAACCACATAATATAAGGAAAGGTTACAGCACAAACAAACACAAGTATGTGGCGAGAGCGCAGCAATGAAACTAGCATGATAATACAACATTACCTTGTCTATCCAATAGAGAAGATTCTAGACTGCAGAGTGCAGGTTTAGGGCAAGCTAACCCTAGAACCAGCATATATACCGGTGGGCACAAGTAAAGTTCACCACACGGCGGTTAGCAGAATTTTTTCCAAACTCCGTGCTCCAAGGGTAGATGGAGTGCAAAACTGCCCAGGCCTAAAAATGAGTAACAAAAAATAAATAAATACATTAAGAAAAGCTTCATTGTACAAACATTTCTCCAACAAGCATTTGCAATGCAATAGGTCTCGCAGCATTAAAGTTTGAGTTATTGGCATTGTGTATGACAATGCGTTGCATAAAATTTTTAGCATACTTTGAATCACATCGCTTAAGCGCTCTCGGTTGTGCAGCCACCGGCGAAAGAAGTGGAGTGTTTGCATTGAGGAGGAGAACGGGACAAACCGGGAAAAGAGATGGCCAGATGGACAGCAGGCGCAGCACGGCCTCAATCAGAATGGTGAAGCAGAGCGCGGTCAGGAAGACGACGTTGCTGAGCGCGCCCACCACCTCGGCGCGCGCATAGCCGAAGGTGGCGGCTGGACCGCGCAGCACCCGGTGAGACACGCACAAGGCCGTGATGCCCACGCACAGCGAGATCAGGTCGGACAGCATGTTGAAGGAGTCGGACACCAGCGAGATTGAGTTGCCCAGGTAGCCCACTACCAGCTCCACCAAGAAGAAGACGGCCGTGATCACCAGCTTGAAGATGAGCCGGCAGGTGCGGCCCGTGCAGCGCCCCATGGCCCCAGAGCTGGGTGCAGCGCTCCTCTGCCTAGCTCCTGCCTTGCTGTGCACCTACCCCGCCGCTGTCTGTGCACACACCGCAGCCCCAGCCCCGTGGGCTCTGCACTGCACAGCTGCCAAGTCCTGCTGGTGCAACAGGATACCTGTCAGTGCAGCGCGCTCCTCCTCGGGCAGTATCCTGCTCCGGAGACTGGTCAGTGCAGTGTCCTGCCTGCTCCTCTGACCGGAGAGCGCCCTGCCCAGCTCCTCACTGTGCCCAGCTCCTCCCTACAGTGTTCTACCTTCTGCTCTGTCCTGAGGGTCTATCCTGCTCCCTAGTGCCTTGCCCCGCTGCCACAGACCTTCCAGTTCCCTACCCTGCTCCCCAGACCCTCCAGGGAAGTGCCCCCCTTCTCTGCTCTTTTCAGTGCAGTGCCCTGCTCCTCAAACCTTGCAGTGCCCTCCTTCCCAGATCTTTGAGTGCAGTGCCCTGCTCCTCAGACCCGCCAGTGCAGTGCCCTCCTTCCCGGATCTTTGAGTGCAGTGCAGTGCCCTCCTCCCCGAGCAGTTGGTGGCTCTAAGGTGCGCTTTGCACTCCTCCACTATAAGTGCATTCTTCTGCAGCTTTAGTGCACCGCTCTAAAGCCACCCCTGGCACCAAATGCCCCTTTTGTAATAGCCTACCTTAAGGTGGATGACCTGCTCATAGAAGTCTTCTTTACAATAGATATCCTTGTCGCCTGCGCTGCCCTGCAGTGGGTGTGCAACGGTTACCACGCATTTATTACAACGCGGTACCGTTAGCACGCTACTTTTACCACGCAGGTCACTACAACGAAATGCGCTGGGGGGCGCTCCAGGATAGTAAATACTTTAATTTACTATCCAACTCCTTTCCCTAGAGTCCACGGGGACTGGAATTGGAATAGTAAATTAAATAATTTACTATCCAGCGCCCCTCCACGCAACGAATTGCGTGGTAAAAGTAGCGTTGTAACGGTACGCGTTGTAATAGTACGCGTGGTACCGTCATACATCCCTGCAGTGACCTTCTCTCCTGCTTTACCATGGATGCCCCTTTCTCCTACCCCGCTATACAGTGAATGCCCCTCTCTCCTGCCCCGCCTCACCGTTGTTTGCCCCCGTCTCCTACCCTGCTTTACATCGGCGCCCGTGGCCGACGTTAAAGTCTGCGCCTCCCCCCGTACCTGTTTTGCTTTAAATACCTTCTCCCCTGCTTTGCTTGAAGGTAAATACCCTGTTTCTGCAATAAAAGCCCTCCTGCCCTGGTAAACAACATAAGCCCCCTCCGTCAGCGCGAGTATGCCCCCGGGTCGCCACTGGCCTCCTCGCCCGCTGGATCCGACGCTCTAAGAGCTTCCGCCGCCTCAGCGATGCGTGGGGCGGGACTTCCGTTTTGTGAAGCCCGCGCCCACGGAGTGCCTGGAGGAGCAGTGGTGATGCGGGGCTCCCATGCCCGAGGGAGAGCCCCGCGGTCGGAGGCTGCACAAGTCCGGAGTGCCGGTGAGCGGGGAAGGGGGGGATGCCTGTATGTGTGCGTGTGTGTGTGTCTGTGTGTGCGACGGCGGAGGGGTGGGGGGATGTCTCTCCGTGCGTGTATGTGTGCTTGTGTATGTGTGTGCGCATGCGTGCAGGGGGAGGTGTGCCTGTGTATGTTTGCGCTTCCCAGGAGACAGCCACGGCGAGCTCGTTCGCGCACGCGCGTGCGTGGCCTGCGCCG
Source organism: Lissotriton vulgaris (assembly GCF_964263255.1). Lineage (NCBI taxonomy): Eukaryota > Metazoa > Chordata > Amphibia > Caudata > Salamandridae > Lissotriton > Lissotriton vulgaris. Next base: position 1,591,208,065 of record NC_141695.1, on the reverse strand, counting down.
ATCGCCTTTTGCGAGATGTGCACAGCCAGGTACTGTCTCCTGGGAAGCACAGTCAGTAACAAAAGATCTCTGGCGAGACAGCGCTTACGCGCTGTTATCGCTACAAGACCTAAAAATCTGCCACCTAATACTAGCTTAGCAATCTTTCGCAAAAGGTCGAGAACCACAAATGTGAGACACTTTTTTGTGGGTTCACAGGCCTGTTTCTGATTCCAGTCTGACCATGTGTACCTCAATAGCCTTGGGAGTCTATACTACAGCAAAGACAGACAGTAACTCAGACTTCAGCAAATGGACATCATCACCTGCATGAGGTTTGGCTGCAGACATTCTGTGAGACTTCCTCAAAGTAACTAAATATATATTAATCCAGAGGTTTACCAGGAGACAGGTCAGATTCATACTCATAAAAAATTAGGCGATGGCCAGCACTAAAATTCAGCTTGAGGGCAAAGAGTTGGTAGGTACCTACATGCAGTGACATAGGGTAAAATACAGACATAAGTCTGATTCATAAGGGTAAACCTACTCTTTTGTGAATGTTGACTATGTTTCCTTTGTTTACATATGTGAATCAGGCCGATAATATCGAGGGTTCAGCTTTCTATGGCAGGAAACTGTCATCAGCTACCCAGATACAGCCATATTTCCTTATTTCCTGAGTGGCAAATCTCAGTGTGGAGCAATGGGAGAGAGGGACATGGACATGGCTTCACGGCCAATGATGATATTCAGCAACAAACATTGCCTAAGCCAATAGTTTGGGCTTTTTATAGATAAAGGATTTTCAAGGCTTCTCCAAGAAAGACACAAACATGTGCAGCTTGGGAAGCAGCAGTGAAGACTTCGCTCACAAATAGTTTTGGCTCAAGCTTTCGATGAGACATCCCTCACGAACACAAACAAATGCATACAACATGTACAGCATGGGCAGAATCACTACAAGCTTGCTAAACACACAGAACCGGCAACCACAAACTGTCCTGGCACTTACAGATCAGCGGCATCATGATCAGACATGCACACATGCAAAAGAATAGTTGATGCAGCACTAACATGTTTTTTGCTGGCATACAAAGACTTGGAACAACATTGGCTGGAGTGCAGGTTTCCATAGTCCCTAAAGTGGGTAAGCAATATGGCAATGCTGCAGGAAGAGCAGAAAGCATGTTCGGATGCAGTAGACAACAGAAAACTAACAGGACATGGAGTGTTTGTTACTACTCAACAGTTGGCCCATCACCAGTAAGGCCTTATTTCTATTAGTCGTGCTAGCAGGAAGGCAATCGTATAGCCACATAATGTCAGCGGTGTTACCAGTGAAATGCCGGGTGGAGTCGTCACAGAAGTGACAGAGTACTAACTCCAGAAAGTAGTGTTAAACCACTAGGAAGTACAAAACGGAGTGACAAAATACTAGCCCCTGGCAACAGTACTAAGTCTCCGGGAAGTATGATAAAAAGGCAACCCATGAGCAATAGAGTCCTAGCCCCTGACGGCAATGGCAAGTTAGCATGAAAGACTACATGGTGTCAACACAGGATGCATATACTAGAGTATTGCATCACGCATCTGAAGTCCTCTCTAAGCCTTCCTTGGAGTAATAAATTCAACTTGCAGAATCAACATCTGACCTATTGTGATGTGTTTAGTTATGAAGTACTTTTGTTCATTAAGTGCCCAAATCCCTACTTGTATTATTGGTTATGTGCTCAATGCTATAAGCGAAGTATATTACATAGCCACATCTTGAACTTTTTAGTCCACTTGTTGGTACCATTTCTGAAGTTTTGAGTCCAGTACTGGGGTGACCTCTCGATTATTGGTCTCAGTTGTGGATTCTGTTTTTCCATGTCAAAAGGCTAATGGGGCGTTGCCTTGAGGTCTTCTTTAAAGTTGTGCCTGGCTGTAAAATTTACATCTGATTTGGTGTGTTCAGTTCTAGAGCTCATCTCCGTGATGGTAAGTAGACATAATATCGAAATTTAAATATCAATGTAACAGAATATCGATGTTTTAATATCGATGGTAATATATATCGAAATATTTAATATCGACTATAAAAATATAGTTTGTAGTATGTGTGTTTTAATATCGAAAGTAAAAATATCTAATGACAAAATATTGTGTTAAAATATCGATAATGTGTAGTTTTTAGTAATATGTGTTTATGTTAATATTTTTTTTGTATTCAAAATGTGTAATTTTAATATGTTTATAAAATTTAATTTTTGTATGTTTGTTTAAAAATCATATATAAGTTTAGGAGCTTATAGGGGATAAGGGTAGAGAGTGTTTTAAAAATGTATGATTTAATTTTTTTTTTAAATCAATTAAAAACGGAATTTAAAAAAAAATCTATATATTTTTATTTACTATTTTTGTAAATATTTTAGGAGTGGGATGTTGAGTTTATAGGGGATATGGGTGGGGAGTGTTTTAAAAATGTATATTTAATTTAAAAAAAATTTTTTAAACAATTAAAAAATATATATATTTTTTAAATAAAAAATAATTATGATTGAGTTGTAGTGTTTATAGTGGATAAGGGTTGTATTTGTTTTTAAAAAAGTAAAATTTGTAGGAAAATATTTAAAATGTAAATAATAAAAAAATCTTTTTTTAATATCTTTAAAATATATTTTTTGTTTTTTTAATTTGAAGGGAAAAAAATGTAGGATTGAGTTGTAGTGTTTATAGTGGTTAAGGGTTGTGTTTGTTATGAAAAAGTCTATATTATAGGTAACTTTGTAACATGTTTTTTAAATAGAATTATTTTTTTAAATAGTTTAAAAATTGGAAAAAATAATTGATTTTAAAAAGAAGGAATATATTGTTTTAGTATATTATTTAATTTAATTTTATAATTTAGATTTGGTATTATTATTAATATTTTATTTTTGTCCAGTACCTACCCCAAATTAATGTAGAATGGTGTGGGAATAGTAAATTATTTTTAATTAGTGTCCAGCAAATACCCCAAATTAATGTAGATTGGAGTGGGAATAGTAAATTATATTTAATTAGTGTCCAGCACCAACCCCAAAGTAATGTAGACTGGAGGGGGAATAGTAAATTATATTTAATTATTGTCCAGCACCTACGGCAAATTAATGTAGATTGGAGTGGGAATAGTAAATTATATTTAATTAGTGTCCAGCACCTCCCCAAAATTAATTTTGAATGGAGTGGGAATAGTAAATTATATTTAATTAGTGTCCAGCACCTACCCCAAATTAATGTTGAATGGAGTGGGAATAGTTAATTATATTTGATTAGTGTCCAGCACCTACCCCAAATTAATGTATACTGGAGTGGGAATAGTAAATTATATTTAATTAGTGTCCAGCACCTACCCCAAATTAATGTAGACTGGAGTGGGAATAGTAAATTATATTTAATTGGTGTCCAGCACCTACCCCAAATTAATGTAGACTGGAGTGGGAATAGTAAATTATATTTAATTAGTGTCCAGCATCTACCCCAAATTAATGTAGACTGGAGTGGGAATAGTAAATTATTTTTATTTAGTGTCCAGCACCTACCCCAAATTAATGTAGACTGGAGTGGGAATAGTTAATTATATTTAATTAGTGTCCAGCACTTACCTCAAATGAATGTAGACTGGAGTGGGAATAGTCCATTATTATACATTTCATACAATTTGTGTATAGTTGGATTTTTTAATTTTTTAATTAACATGACAAAAAATAAACAAAAAACATTAGTATTACATTTTCATTTAATACAAATATATTTAGTCATATATTTTCTAAAATATTTTATGGTTAATTTTCTATTTTACATTTTTATTGAAATAGTACATTTCATTAAAAAACATATTTAATCTAGATGTAAGTATTGTTTGAAATTATAACAAAAAAATAACAATATTTTCACAAATTATATACCATTTTTAAATTGCCATACATGTTGGTTGTACATAATATTTTTCTATTAATATTCATATAAAAACTATGAATATTAATTTTTTAAACAATACATTTAAATGAAGAAAATATTTTAACACAGCTTTATTTATATACATTTTGAAAAACATTTTTGAAGAATTTTGTACACATTTTCCAGATTTTAAGAATTATAATAATAAATATGATGTATTTTATAATATTTATTTTTATAATTTTACAAAATATGTAGATTTTGATAAGTATTTTAATACAAGTAAAAAATCACAATTTTCTTTTACATAGTATTAATTTTTTTTTCTGTAAAGGAATATTTTTATACATTAAATAACATGTTTGTCATGTTAATCTTTTAATTTAGTTTTGGGTCATTTATTTTGTAACCGCTTTAGGTCGTTTTGTGTTATTTGGATGAAGATGAGCTCGCGGTTGGAGACACTTCACGTCGCTGAAGGTAAGGTTTGTTTTATATATTTTAAGTGTGTTTTAAATTAATTTTGATAGTAGTTTGTTACTATTAGGGGGCCGATCCGATCCGGTAAAAACCGCCCTGAATAGCCGTTCGGAGCGATTTTCCCGTACGAATCGTAGCCTGCAACGTCCCCCGTACGTACGACGAAGTACGATTCGTACCAGGAGCTGGACTCCGTACGAATCGTACAGAGACCGTACGACTCTAATCTCCGTACGAGTCTCACTCGGAACCCGCTGTACGCGACATCTGTACGGTTCGCGGCTAGTTTATACGACCAAGCAAGTACGATACGTGTCGGGTACGCACCGTATGATCCTTTTTCTATGGGAGCTGAAAACAGCCGTAAAAGCAGAGCTCGTGACAAAACAGGTACGGAACGGCCCCCCCGGGTACGGCACGTACCCCCCATGATCAGAGGGGTACGGCGCTTAACCCTTTGATCATGGGGGGTATGCACCGTACACCCAGCGTACATGGGGTACGCACCGTACCCCATGTACGCTGGGTGTACGGCACGTACCCCATGTACACTGGGTCTACGGCGCATACCCCCAATGATGGCAGGGGTACCCCTCCGATCATGGGGGGTACGCGATGTACGGTGTGTATGTGATTGTGTGCTTTTCCGTACGAATCGCCCTTACCTGACGTGAACCGTACGACTCGCGTCCTGATACCCCGGTCCGGATCGTACTCGTCGGGTCATACGGCATGTGTACGAGTCGTACGGAGACGGCTCCGGATGCGATTCGTACGGACGGTAATTTTGCCGGATCGGCACCTAGGTGTGGTTAGAAGTAAGTTAGTTGTATTAGGCGTTTTGATATGTTATGTTAGTGTTCCAATGTTTAAAGTTTATTAAGTGAAATCTAAGGTTAGTATTACTGTTAGTAGGAGTTTGTGTTGTTTTTTGTATGTGGGAATGTATGTTTTATGTATTTTTGTTGCAGGAGTTCGTAATGTTGGAAGGAGTCGTTTTTTTTTTAAAGAAGTGTTTGTTAGTTTTATTAACAAATGGATTTTTAACACTTCTTTAAATTTTTCGGTTTGTTCTATATTTTATCATTTTTCAGGATTTTTATGGTTTTTCGAACGACCTTCGTAGAATGGATTATTCAGTTTTGGGACAGTTGGATTTTTTTTTTTTTAGCACACTTTTTCTAAACTGGATTGTTTTGGTGCAAATGGAGTCTACAGCCTTTGGGATATGCTTGGTAAGTGTTTTAAATTTGACTTATTGTGGGTGCGTAATGTTATTATGATTATTGTTATGTTTTATTTATTGAAAAAATTATTAATGTGTGTATATATATATTTAAAAAATATAACATATATTGCACACATTAATTATTTTTTAGATAAAATATATGATTGTGATTTACATTGTATTTTTTGTATTTTACTGCTTTGTTGGTTAGAGTAATTTAGAGTAGTGTTTTGGCTATTATGTTGAGGTATTCTATGCCTTTTGTGCTAGGGTACAGCTTTACTTGTTGATCTGTGTATTTATGCATTTGCTTGGTTTGTTTAGATGTTTTTTGGAGTTAGTACAGTAATGGATTGTTCCATTCTGAACTCTTGATAACTTTGCTCTTTTTGGAGGCATTTAATAATTTTTTCTAAAGTTGGTTTAGTTCTGCCTGTTGATTGAAGGAAGGCATTGTACCAGCCTTCAACAGCGTTGTTTGTTTTAGATTCCCCATTTAAGGTGCTTCGGTAAACATTCCACCAGGGTATTAAGAATTTTTGATTTCTCCTGTGGCCAGATCTATGGAGCCTACCTACCCATGTGTCCTCAAAGTAGTCTACGAGGGCACTTAATTTAGCTTCATTTTGTTTGTAAAATGTGCTATCAATTAAAATGCTGTAGTGTTCGGCCACATTTGTTTCTGGAACATAAGCCAGTGCTGTTAGTTTTTTTATTTGATATGCAAAAGATGAATTGGTTGCATATTCTATGCTTAGGGTTGTCTTTTGTAAATGTCTCCATAGACTCTGATTAAAGTGATAATAGCAGCCTTGGATACAGGTATGGGGGTGTATTTTTAAAATACTTGAAAACATTGCTTGTTCAAAATCAAGTATTATTTTTTCTGGGGAATAGTCATTAGTTTTTTGTTTGATAGTGTTTAATAATTCCATATATGTTGAATTCGTTTTATTTGGTAGCAGTGCATAAAGTAGAGGTATATTGCAGTTTTGATATAGGCCATGTATCTTGTATAATTGGAAAAAAGGTTTGGGACAGATGTTAAAAGTCCCATCCATCATCCAATATTGGCTTTGTTGGAGTTTTATGAGGTTAATAGCTGTGCCAAAAATTATTAGTCTTTTTTCATTGTTTTCGTTGTCCTAAATGACAAAAGGTCGTTTGTTTAAAGTTATAGTTTGGTCAGGATTTTAATTTATATCGCTATGTGTTCTAGGAGGTGGAGTGGTAGTGGTAGTTGTTCTTTTGGTACGTGATATTGTTCTTTTCAGGGAAACTATATTTGGCATTTGGGTAGTGGCTGTTTTAGGAATCTGTTCTTTTAAGATTACGCTTGTTGGTTTTCGGGAACCTATACTTGCTTCTTTAATGTTTTCTAATGCTGTTCTAACTTCTATTTCGGTTATATTTGGTGGGTGGTTGTGTTCCCTGGTATAAAGGACTGTTGCTTCCCTAGTTGTTGCCCTTCCATAACATTTGTTGGAGTAATATTTGCAACATTTCCAATTAACTTTCCTCCCAAATTGTTTCTCTTGGGTATAAGTGTAACCCATGTTGCAGAGTAATAGTTTTCCTTCCTGGCTGGTAACAAATTCAGCTCCTTCTGTCATTTTGTTGTTTGTTAATCTATAAGAAATATATTTTATAGTTATTTAAAATATAGATGTATGTATATAAAGTTAAATTTAAAAACATTTCTATTGTGCATGCTTACCTTTTTGGAAATTCAGACTTGTTCTTTACTGTTTAGTTGTGGTCTGTATTTTATGTGTTTTCTTTACCTGAAAAAAATGCATTTAATTTTCCTGATATATTTTTTAGGTTACAGTTACAGTTTTTGATATAGGTTTTAGCTTAGACTTATTTTATGTTTTTATAAAAGTCATTGGGCATACTTACTTTGTTAGTTGTTTATTGGTTTTCTGAGTTTTGTTCTCTGTTCTTTGTCAGTAGAGTATTCTGTAGTGGTGCTAGAAAATGAAAAGTAGATATGCATTAGTAATTGGATCATGTTTGTTATTTTTTACAATTTAGCAGTTAGTTTAATTTAGTTCATTTTATTTACTTACTTTTTATTCACTGATTTTTAGGTTGGGTTTTGATATTCTTGTAGGTGTAGTCGAATGTATCCAATGTTTAGTTGTGGCCTGTATTTTCTGAATGTTCTTTATCTGTAAAAAAAATGCATTTATTTGTGTTAATTGTTTTGATATATATTTTTAGGTTACAGTTACATTTTATGCTATAAGTTTTAGTTTAGACTTATTTTATGTTGTTATAAAAATCTTTGGACATACTTACTTTGTTAGTTGTATCTTGGTTTTCTGAGTTCTGTTCTCTGTTCTTTGTCAGTAGGGTATTCTGTAGTGGTAGGAGAAAATAAACAATAGATATGTATTAGTTATTGGATCATGTTTGTTATTTTTTCCATTTTAGCAGTTAGTTTCATTTTGTTTATTTTAGTTACTTACTTTTAATCCTCTGAATTGTAAGTTGAATCTTGATGTTCTTGTAGGTGTAGTCGAATTTATCCACAGTATTTTCTCCTGTTGTTTTTTTTAATGTGGTTTGTGTTTAGTGTTTAATTGTTTATATAGTGGTTTGGAGTTAGTAATTAGTTTGCTATTGGTCAATTTATATTTGCAGTGTTTTTATTGGTTAGTTTGTATTTTTGAAAATATGTTTGGGGATTTATTTTCCATATAAGGCAAACGCTAACTAATCGTTTGGTGAGATAATTTTATATAATTTATTTAAATAGTTTTAGTTAAATTTCTATCAAATTTAATATATTTTAATTGTGAAATGTAATTATATTTATAGTTTGTTATGAGAGATGTGTATTTTTGTATTAATTGTATTTTTAAATGTTAAAAAGTGTTATTGTATATTAATGATTATTTTCGATATTTCTAAATTAACTATATTATTGTTGTCGATAATTTTACTCTCGATATTTTTTACCTAGTTTGTATATTTTTTAGTTGTCGATATTTAAGTATTTCGATATGTATGTTCTCGATATTAGTGAGATCGATGTTTATATAGCTGGATATTTAATATCCGATATTTTTGTATGTTTTTAGTTATGTATAGGATGTCGATATTATTGCTTTTGATATTTTTGTGTCGATATTTTGTAGGACGATATTGTGTCTTTCGATATTATGTCAGTGATTTCTCCGTGATATTATGTCCAAGTCTGAAAGCCAAATCAGAGGTGTTTTGTTGGGTTCTGAAGATCACATATGGCTTTGTGTCTAGATTTGGACGTCAACCTAATGTATTTTGGCAAATGTTGGGGGCCTTACCTAGTGTGTAGTGCACCAGAAGTATTGTCAAGGTCTGAATCTCACCTGCCTGAGTACTGTGAGCAGTTTGGAGTCCACATCTGACATGTTTTGTTTAGTTATATACGCCACATTTGCCACATTATGTTAAGACTAGATGCCTGCTGTAGCCCAATTTGCCCATTCTGAGATTCACTGTGAATTCACTGTGAATAACACATTCTTACAAATTGTACCTCAGGGAAGTTACACCAGCATCTGGTAGACTCAAAGTTATCTATCCCTACAGAGCTGAGGAAGATAGCTGATGAGTGGGTAGGTACTAGGGTGCCCAGAAAGCCTTATGTGGTAAACACAAAAAAGCTGGGACAGGCCCCCCTCCAGGATAAAGATGGGACCAAGTTTAGAAAGACAGAGAAACCAATGAGACTCCAAAAGATGCCCAAGGAGCGGAGCCCAGAGCCACATCTCAATTCACTATGGCATTTAACGCAACCTGATACCCAGGTCGAACTTTATGTCACTATTATGGAGAGCAACTTTTAGAAACTTGCCACTCTGCACTCCAGCTAGTCCAATGACCTCACAAAGACCCTGGCACACAGACAGCTTTCTGCCTGCCTGGGGAGATGTGTGAATGACTCCCAGGCCCAAGAACAAAGGCAGTTGCCACAGAGCGAGGTGTTACCTCCTCTCCCAGGATGGCCAGTAGCATCTTGCCGTGGGAGTGCTGCGGGCATTGAGGCGGGGCGGGAGGGGTAGGGTGGGGGGGGGTAGTAGAGTCTGAAATACAATGGACGGGAATAAGGTAAGTAATTAAATGAATACGCCAATTCGCCGATGCAGCACGCAATTGTTTTATTTATTTAATTACTTATCTTACTCCCATCAGTCGTATATCGTACACTACTACCCACCTACCCTGCCCCTCCCCCACCCCGCCTCACCGCCCTGCAGCACTCCGACAGCGAGCCACTACTGAGAATGGCCACTCGGGGTAGTAGCCCAAAAGGCAAGTTTCAGAGGGAAAATTGCCTTTGAAGGGCTGACTGCAAAAACCCATCTGAGCAGGATGTCTTTTGTTCCTGCTGACAATTGGGAACCAGAGCCAGAGAGGAAAAACCTGTCCGCAAAGTGGTTTTCCTGTGGGTGCATTGCCCACTGGTAGCTATACCTCTAGGGTGGTGCTACTGTGCTTCTGATGACCATGGAATGGTTGTGCCATTTTGAATGGGGCACTCTAGGATAGCTAGATGCCACACATTGCAGGAAACATGGCACCGGAAAGGAGGGGACCCAGTTGCCCATTGGCTCTTTCCCGGAATAAATCTACCCCTCAGATCACACTGGAATCAGAGATAAGACTTAAGAAGGACTGCCCTACAGCCCATGGAAGTGGAAAATAGAGGCTGAACCGTTGCAGAGACTGCACCTGCTGCACAGTGGGCTAGCAAAGTTTTGTCTGTGCCTGTGGCTCCTGGCTCAGGAAAATGTTGATTCCCAGCAGTGACTCCAAGGATCAGCCAGCTGATCCCCAGAAACCAACACCAGACACAAGAGCTGAAGAAGCCCAAACCAACAAGTTGTTAGCCACTGCAGAGTTGGCATCACTTCCAGTTTCCGGGCTCACAAAAGCCTAAATCCAAGATAGCAAAAAGTTTCACCTGTGTCTGCCAGACCGGGGAGTGCTATAAAAGACTGGATTTGTCATACTCAAGGGATACTAGCCCGATCTTAGGAATTAAGCCTTAACTGCACTGCAAGGAGACCAGTAGCATTTTATCGGTTAACCTGCTACTGCAACATAGAGGACATCAAGGGATCCCCGATCTCTGTGGCCAAAGTTGCCCCTCATCTCCGGTGAAGTGAGGGGGCAAAGCCTACCCCATTGATTGAACCACACCCGGAGCATTCTTTGAGCATCTTTTGCTAGTTTCATCAACATCAGGACCACTCTATTGAAGTCTATGGCAGTCGTCCTGCAGAGTTTGGAACTTGGCTGAAAAGCGCTCTGGTTGCCTGGTACCTGTCCAAAGTGTCCTCTCTGCTCCTGGATCTTTTCCCTGCTGGATTTGGTAACCCAACCCGGAATGAACTACCCACACTAACTCTTTCAATCTTTTGATACCAATGCTTGCTTGCGGTTGCATTTAAAATATAAAAATCTCTAACATCTGTATCTCCAGAACCCACCAGTGGATTTTGATGATCAAAGTCTCTAAAAATTCATTAAATTATGCTCTATGTTAATACATACATTGTAGTTTTATCACTTTATTGGTATGTGTCTTTCTTATTTATTTGTTTGGTGCTGTTAAGTGCTGTACACTTTTGTTCCTTTTCCAAGTCTTACTGCTCACAGCCACAGCAACCCAGGATTGAGCTACAGTTAAGTAAAAAAGATATGACTGGCCCAGGATAGTATTTGTGAGTGCACTCCATGATAAGACATCACAGCTGTATTATATAGTACACCCACATTTTCACATTGGTGCCTTGCGGTGGGATGCAGAAGTTGTGTTTAGCTGTACAAGACAAACATTCACTGATAAGAGAATGCCTAATTGAGACTTCCTAGTCGACATTGAGAACATGTTTTATTAGTTGCTAAGTTCTGAAATTCCAAAGGCACCTGTTTCCTAGAAGAATAGTCAAAAAGTAGCAAAAGGTTTTTCTTTCTACAAGTCTTCAAAGATGGAGTCCAGGGGAATCGACTTGGCTTTCTTGACCACATTTAAGATTAATACTTTGAGGACACTGTGCGGGGAGAGAAATATTTTCCCAGAAACATTGCATCTAAAGAGGATCTCAAGAAAGTCCTCAAAGCATGGAATGAATCCAGGAGGGCCCAGCTCCATCTGGAAGAGGAGATCCCCCCACTGACAGTAGAGAAGATGGGGATGATGTAGACTTTGAAGAACTTGATGGGGACAATGAGAGTGGAGTCCCCACAAATGGTTCAAGGGTTAACTCCCTGTCTAGGAAAGGAAAGAGCTCTTCCTCAGTGAGGGGACCACAGAATCTTACAGCCCAGCTAAACCTCCTTGAGATCCAGGAGAGGAGCCTGGCCCTGGAAGAGAAGAAACTGGTCCTAGAAGAGAGGAGGGTCAATCTGGGGATGAACCCCAAGATAATGGTATCAGCAACAGAGAAGCAGAGATGATCACAGGTGGTGCCTTTGGTTCCAGGCTAGCCAAGGCAGTTGTTCCCAAATACATAGAGGGGATAACATAGACAAGTGGCTAGCATCATATAAGAGAGCTCTTAGTATGAGATGGGTGAGTGCACAACATTGGGGGTCCTTACTTTGGGAACTGATAACAACAGTAGGGAGAGATAGACTGCTTACACTTGAGGATGAGGTGGCAGAGTCTTACACCCACATGAAAAAGGCACTCATTGAGGGGCATATTAAAATTGAACTGCGTTAAAAATGATCACCGGTTTAGCACCAGAAAACTGCTGCTAAACCGGCAATAATGGGCTTGATAATATGCCCTTGAGAATTCCAATAGAAGTCCATGTTCTGGTGTGAACATGGGCTTCTATTGGAATTCTCCGGAGCATATTATCAAGCCCATTATCGCAGTTTTAGTGGCAGTTTTCTGCTACTAAACCGGCGATCATTTTAACGCCGTCCTTGATAATATGCCCCTCAGTTATTTAGTCTTACCCCAAAAGAATGTAGACAAAGTGTAGGAGAATACACAAAGATGTAAAACAGACATGGATGGATTTTGTAGATGCCTCTAAGAAGTCACTGGAGGGCTGGATTAAGGGTAACAAGGTTGATACCTTACGAGGGTCTATCCAATTTAGTCGAAAAATAACACATTCTTACAAATTGTACCTCGGGGAAGTTACACCAGCATCTGGTACACTCAAAGTTATCTATCTCTAGAGAGCTGAGGAAGATAGCTGATGAGTGGGTAGGGGGTATCAGGGAAAGAACTTTGACTGCTTCAAAGGCTGGGGTGTGCTATGGCCACAGACATCCGGGGCACAAGAAGAAGGATCCTGCATGCACAAAGAAATCACCCACTGGTGATAGTTCCAAGGGACTAACCAGTGTAGGAATCCAAGTTGTCCCTGGGGATTAAAGGGGTTACAATAAAGCCACATCAGTTTCCTTGGGTGATGAGGACATTTATCTGTTGCCCCACTGCCTGCCAGAACAGTACAGGCAGTGGTCAAGAATCAATGGGGTGAAGTCCAGGCCTTGAGGGATACCGGTGCCAGCAATCCATGTTTATGATCAAGCTGGTTTCACTAAGCCAGATATACAATGTTACAAAGTCACATCCCATAGCTGTCGTAGTCTTTGAGTGAATAGTGGATTATTGGCCCTAAGAAAGTAACTTAATCCCCTGCCATCCCCGTGGAGTGTCTATTGGTAAACATACCTGAAGCCTTTGTTTGTGTAGAGGTGGAGAGAAGGACTCATGGAGCAATGCTTGGTGTCCCTGATTGGGTTTGTGTTCCCACTAGAGCATTGAAGGCCTTAAGGATAAGTCAAGGGTCTGTGGTTTCTGGAAGAGTGCACCATGTCCCTAGTCCCAAGAGAAGAGGGAGGACGCATGGGAAGGCCTCTCTACCAAAAATCAGCAGAATCAGAAGGAGTCTAGCCCTCAGGAGTGGAGACCTGGTCTCTGAAGAGGAGGGTGCTGCCCTGAAGGACTGACCTGATCTGTCAGAAATTCAAGGAGCAGGTGGTCCCTTCAGAGAGGTCTTAAGCCAGGGACTAAGGTCTTGTCTCATTCTTCAGGGCCTGAGAAAGTGTGCTGTTAGACAGGAGGAAGGAGATGTCAGTGGTGCCAATAGGTTTTACTGGGAGAAGAGAATCCTGTTCAGTGAGTTAAGGGACCCCAAACCATGGGCAACCAGGAGCTTGGTGACTCCTCAATAGTACAGAAAATCCCTCCTTAACCTAGCACATGACATCCCCTTAGCTGAACATCTAGGGCTGACCAAAACCCGGGACAGGTTGGTCAATAACTTCTATTAGCCTCAGATGCCAGAAAAAGTGAAGGAGTTCTGTCGCTTCTGTGTTAACTTGCAAAGCAGGTAGCAAGTCAAAGGTTCCCCTTATACCACATCCAGTGGTGAGGGCTCTCTTTAAAAAGGTGGGAATCGATATAGTTGGTCACCTAGACGCCGCTATTGCCTCTGGACTTAGGTTTATCCTGAGGGTAGTGAACTATGCAACTAAATACCCAGAAATCATACCACTTAGGATAGCCAGTGTCCCTGCAGTAGCTACTTGGTCTTTTTACCAGAGTGGGTTTCCCTAAGGAGGTCATTTCAGATAGAGGCACAAACTATATGTTTGGCTATCTGAAAACAATGTATTGTGAGAGTGGAGTGACTTGCAAATTCACTACACCTTACCAACCCCATGGTAATGGCCTTGTTGAAGGATTTAACAAGACCATGAAAAGTATGATTATAGGTTTATCAGATAAAATCAAGAGGAGATGGGATATTCTTTTCCTATGCCTTAATGTTTGCCTATAGGGAGGTTCCCCAGAAAGGAGTAGGGTTCAATCGCTTTTACCTACTCTTTGGGCACGTTGTAAGGGGTCCCTTAAGAGAAGGTTGGGAGAGACCTATCAAAAAGCCTAAACAGGACATCCTAGATTATGGACTAGGGAAGACATGGCTTGGCAGTTCGGGATGGAATATTCCCATGAGGCACAGGGTCAAGACTGATTTGCATATAGCTGTGTCTGTACTAGGGTGGCGAAGTGAGCTAAAGAATGATGATGGATTCAACCAACATCTATGACTGGGGGTGAGTGCCTGAAAAGTTTCAGCGCTCCGTCCATCGTCTCCTTGTGTTTGCTTTTTTGCCCTAAGTTGGCAGGGTATGCCCAGACTTGGGTCCCTTGCTTGCTGTGCCACTGGAGTTAAGCTAGCCTGGCTGGTTAGGGTATATTTGTACATTAAATTCCCATTCTTTGGGCACTGCCATGGGAATACCATTGAAATCTTCAAAGACCCTGCACCCCCTGCGTACATCATTCTTTGTCCTTGCGGAGAAACACATGTGATGCTGTGGGATAAAAAACGCCCCGCTTATGGACTTCTCAGTCTTCTACAGAATGTCCTTCGCATCCGTACTACTCTACATGCAAAAGTCAAATGTGGTAACAGAACCTGTACCTCCCTGACTGTCCCCCTTGGTTTAGCCAACATATCATCCAGCAGCATCTGTGTGTGTAATTTTTTAACTATAGGTAGGAGTGCACCCATTGCCACTGACTCCAATTCAATTCCCAGAAATTACAACACCGTTGCTTGGACCTTGTGTCTTCTCTGGTGCCAGGCGCACTCCCAATACCCCAATAAGCTATTGGAAACTTGTCAATTATTGCACACAGTCCGATGAACCGGGTTTGCCCACCAGAAAGAAGTCATCAAGGTAGTGTGTCACGGTATCTTTACCAGTTTGCCAAGAGAACACCGATTGCAGAATTGCACTGAAAGACTCAAACAATGGACAAGATATAGAACAACCCATAGGGCTGTGTCCATGAGTATTTGTCAATCAAACCTAATTCCAAATACCTGGAAGTCATTGGGGTACACCACCAATAACCGAAAGGCAGACTTTATATTGCATTTGCCATCTCTGCGTCTTTCCCCACTCTCCCAACCTGTCCCCAGGCTACATCTACAGGTAAGTATGAAACAGGGGTTAGTTCCTCAGATATGGAATGATTGACAGGAACTCCCTCTGGCCAAGACAAGTGCAGTATCAATCTGAACTGACCTGGTTCTTTCTTAGGAACCACCCCAATAGGTGAAATGATCAAATCTCTGTTTGTGTAAATGGGCATCATTCTTTCTTCTGCAACTGCTTTGAACAGCTTCCCCTGCGCCACTGCCTTATGTGAATTGACTGATCTTAAGTTCTCTGTCCCCATCGGGTTTTAGCAGGGTTAATATGCTAACCAAGCATCCAAACATTGGTATTTAATTGGCGTACAAGCCTGTTCCCTTAGGACCTTGTGCCCCACACCATCCCCTGCCCTCTGATGCATCCCTGCTGTCCACTGTAGGAGGTAGGGTGCTGGTTTCCTTGGCCAAACTGCTGTCCCTGACTGTTAAAAACCCACCCGAAACATTGTACAATGTCGTCCTGCACTTTTCTAAAATTCCTGTCAGAATATGCAATACTCTCACATGCTGAAAACTTTGTTAAAGTCCCAACATGCTCCCTAAAATCCTCATTTGTTTTTATGCATATCCCACCCCTGTGGGTGGTGCGGTTTTGAAAGAGACAGTATACTTATTGGAGACCGCTAGACATATAGGTGGTTTTCCGCAACTTAACTGATCCCATCATGTGCTGGTACACAACTGTGCCGATCTCCTCCATTTTACCTCAGGGTCCCAGGCTTGCGGGACCCTACATTTCTCGCGGTCATGTGACCGGGCATATCCCCTGTGTGTTACCTGTGCCCTCATAATCACAGCTGTGTATTTGAATAAAGACACA
The DNA here is from genome assembly GCF_964263255.1 of Lissotriton vulgaris. Classification (NCBI taxonomy): domain Eukaryota; kingdom Metazoa; phylum Chordata; class Amphibia; order Caudata; family Salamandridae; genus Lissotriton; species Lissotriton vulgaris. The sequence goes on along the minus strand of NC_141695.1, from coordinate 1,591,191,660 downwards.
CCTCCCAGGGAATTTTTCACAATACACACTCGCGAAAATCCAGAAAGCTGCAGTCTAATTCTCTATTGTCATCGTTATCTAAGCCTCTTAGACAACTATAGTTCCTCCTCTTTTGACCCTTTCCTTGCCCTTAATTTTCTGGGAAGCATTTTTAACACAATATGAGTCACTTTGAAGGGTTTGGATTAGGTACAGGAAGAAGTGGCGCTCTGGCGTGGATGTTCAGGAGTTGAAGATCATAGCTCGTGAGTCCACGGTGCAGACAGGTCAGGGGAAACAAACCCAGAGGAGAAACAACCCCTGCAAGTGTGTGGGCCAAGACCCACACAACACATATGAGACAAACAGCTAGATTCATCAAAGTAAAATCGGCTCGCAAAGGGCCAGATTCTGAGAATATGGCCCTTTGCGAGCCCAATTTTTGCATTTGGGATTCATCATCCCAAATGCAAAAGTCGCAATTATAGAATTCGCAAATTTGCGAGGAATTGCATTTAAGGAATCTCTATTTGAGATTCCTTAAATGCAATTCATGAAACATTTGAAAATTGCGAATTCGCAATTTTGGGCCGCTATTTACCGCGAAGTCAAACCTTGTGGTAAATAGCAGAAACTTAGAAAAATGCACTTATGTGCATTTTTCTAAGTTGTATGTTATACACACACATGTCCTTGGGACATGTGTGTGCATAACACCAGGATCCAATATCATTTCAGGGGTACAATAGGGTGTCCTTTGGACACCCCTGCACCCTTGAAATTGCAAACTCAACATGCGAATCGCTAACAGCGATTCGCACATTGATATGTCTTCCCATTCATTCCTATGGGCTTTTAGGCCCATAGGAATGAATGGGGAGTTATTTCTTATTTGGGATTAGCAATTAGCTAATCGCAAATAAGGAAGCTGTAGAAATCGCAATAATTATTGCGATTTCTACATGAATCCCGTTTTGCGAGTCTGTAATAGCGATTCCTTAATAATCGCTATTACAGACTCGCAAAACATGCCGATGATGAATCTATATGTAAGTCCTGTGCGCACGTAAATAGAGTAGCTCGGTTTTTGTTGTCAAACCAAATGTATTCAACACTGTTCATAGAAAAGTAATGGAGGTTGCGGTCTAATGAGGGTTCAAAGGGTAGGCCGAAAGGATGTATCCATCACGCGGATCACGTGACGCTATCACGATGACCAGCTACAGGAGCTCAGGCCTCCTTCAAGTGATCAGACGTACCCGTCCTTTCGGCCTCCGTGTCTCCATTCCAGAGACATCAGGGATTCCGGATACCATTTCCCTGCATTACCCTTTGAACCCTTGTTAGACCGCGACCGTGTTGGAATTAACACCGGGCCGCATTTTTCGTTATATCCATCAAACCTACAGCCCTGAAGAGTCACACTGTTGCACGGTGTGACGAAACACGTGTCAGCTGGTTTGTTTCTTTTGTACTGATCTAATTGAAACACAATTTATGCCACATGAAACCCTGGAAGTCGACCTCCATTACTTTTTCTATGAACAGTGTTGAATACATTTGGTTTTGACAACAAAAACCTGACTACTCTATTTACGTGTGCACAGGACTTTGTCAGCAATTTTAACACCTGCACTTATTCTCTTCAGTTGCTAACATAAGATGTGCTCCCAGGTGTTTTGTCACTTCCATGTAAGGTCGTTTCTTTATTACTACCTCAACCTGCGACTTTGTGTTGTTCATCTGCACCACCTTGTCCTCATCCTTGTGTGCTTGCGTCTTTCCCCTTTTTTCCCTTGACCCTCCGTCATCAGTCCCTAACTGCCCCCCTCCTGTTTTCTGTGTCTCTGTACCCACCTCTGTATCTTTCACGTACAAACCTTTCCAGAGACATAACTCTCCAAAATCATTGTTGCCGCCCCTATTAACCCCCACTGACACCTTGACAGCAGGAATTTCGCCGCCACTGCCGAGAGTCGCAATCACCTACCTGACTCCAACGAGGGAAGCAGAGTCCATTGTCCACGCCGCCGCCACCGCCAAGAGTCAGGGGACCATCGACTCCGCGCCGCCGCTCCGGGAGACTCCAACTCCCGGCAGGCACCGCGGCGGCGCGTCCGAGTGACGCGGCAGCGCTCTGAGAGCGCCAGCAGAGGCTCTCAAAAGGAGGAGCACCCCGGCAGAGCGGGGGAGACAGCAGGAATTTCGCCGCCACTGCCGAGAGTCGCAATCACCTACCTGACTCCAACGAGGGAAGCAGAGTCCATTGTCCACGCCGCCGCCACCGCCAAGAGTCAGGGGACCATCGACTCCGCGCCGCCGCTCCGGGAGACTCCAACTCCCGGCAGGCACCGCGGCGGCGCGTCCGAGTGACGCGGCAGCGCTCTGAGAGCGCCAGCAGAGGCTCTCAAAAGGAGGAGCACCCCGGCAGAGCGGGGGAGACAGCAGGAATTTCGCCGCCACTGCCGAGAGTCGCAATCACCTACCTGACTCCAACGAGGGAAGCAGAGTCCATTGTCCACGCCGCCGCCACCGCCAAGAGTCAGGGGACCATCGACTCCGCGCCGCCGCTCCGGGAGACTCCAACTCCCGGCAGGCACCGCGGCGGCGCGTCCGAGTGACGCGGCAGCGCTCTGAGAGCGCCAGCAGAGGCTCTCAAAAGGAGGAGCACTCCGGCAGAGCGGGGGAGACAGCAGGAATTTCGCCGCCACTGCCGAGAGTCGCAATCACCTACCTGACTCCAACGAGGGAAGCAGAGTCCATTGTCCACGCCGCCGCCACCGCCAAGAGTCAGGGGACCATCGACTCCGCGCCGCCGCTCCGGGAGACTCCAACTCCCGGCAGGCACCGCGGCGGCGCGTCCGAGTGACGCGGCAGCGCTCTGAGAGCGCCAGCAGAGGCTCTCAAAAGGAGGAGCACCCCGGCAGAGCGGGGGAGACAGCAGGAATTTCGCCGCCACTGCCGAGAGTCGCAATCACCTACCTGACTCCAACGAGGGAAGCAGAGTCCATTGTCCACGCCGCCGCCACCGCCAAGAGTCAGGGGACCATCGACTCCGCGCCGCCGCTCCGGGAGACTCCAACTCCCGGCAGGCACCGCGGCGGCGCGTCCGAGTGACGCGGCAGCGCTCTGAGAGCGCCAGCAGAGGCTCTCAAAAGGAGGAGCACCCCGGCAGAGCGGGGGAGACAGCAGGAATTTCGCCGCCACTGCCGAGAGTCGCAATCACCTACCTGACTCCAACGAGGGAAGCAGAGTCCATTGTCCACGCCGCCGCCACCGCCAAGAGTCAGGGGACCATCGACTCCGCGCCGCCGCTCCGGGAGACTCCAACTCCCGGCAGGCACCGCGGCGGCGCGTCCGAGTGACGCGGCAGTGCTCTGAGAGCGCCAGCAGAGGCTCTCAAAAGGAGGAGCACCCCGGCAGAGCGGGGGAGAGAGCAGGAATTTCGCCGCCACTGCCGAGAGTCGCAATCACCTACCTGACTCCAACGAGGGAAGTAGAGTCCATTGTCCACGCCGCCGCCACCGCCAAGAGTCAGGGGACCATCGACTCCGCGCCGCCGCTCCGGGAGACTCCAACTCCCGGCAGGCACCGCGGCGGCGCGTCCGAGTGACGCGGCAGCGCTCTGAGAGCGCCAGCAGAGGCTCTCAAAAGGAGGAGCACCCCGGCAGAGCGGGGGAGACAGCAGGAATTTCGCCGCCACTGCCGAGAGTCGCAATCACCTACCTGACTCCAACGAGGGAAGCAGAGTCCATTGTCCACGCCGCCGCCACCGCCAAGAGTCAGGGGACCATCGACTCCGCGCCGCCGCTCCGGGAGACTCCAACTCCCGGCAGGCACCGCGGCGGCGCGTCCGAGTGACGCGGCAGCGCTCTGAGAGCGCCAGCAGAGGCTCTCAAAAGGAGGAGCACCCCGGCAGAGCGGGGGAGACAGCAGGAATTTCGCCGCCACTGCCGAGAGTCGCAATCACCTACCTGACTCCAACGAGGGAAGCAGAGTCCATTGTCCACGCCGCCGCCACCGCCAAGAGTCAGGGGACCATCGACTCCGCGCCGCCGCTCCGGGAGACTCCAACTCCCGGCAGGCACCGCGGCGGCGCGTCCGAGTGACGCGGCAGCGCTCTGAGAGCGCCAGCAGAGGCTCTCAAAAGGAGGAGCACCCCGGCAGAGCGGGGGAGACAGCAGGAATTTCGCCGCCACTGCCGAGAGTCGCAATCACCTACCTGACTCCAACGAGGGAAGCAGAGTCCATTGTCCACGCCGCCGCCACCGCCAAGAGTCAGGGGACCATCGACTCCGCGCCGCCGCTCCGGGAGACTCCAACTCCCGGCAGGCACCGCGGCGGCGCGTCCGAGTGACGCGGCAGCGCTCTGAGAGCGCCAGCAGAGGCTCTCAAAAGGAGGAGCACCCCCGCGTCGCGGGACGCGAGCGGGACGCCCGGGGCTAAGCCCGGGCAAAGGGCGGGCCCTCTACGGCCCTCATCGGCACGAAGAGGCAGGGCCAGGGCCAAGAACGCTGTCCAATTCAAATTAAGTAAGTGCTGTCACCCTTTTACTCTTTTTACGTCTGGATCATCATATTGTCTATCATCCCAAGGACTATTTTTGCTGATACAAATATGCCTAAAGCTAAAGCATCCTCCGCTCCAATTAACACAATAGAAAACTATATGGTACAGAAAGTTGCAAAAATCAACCAGGATAGGAGGTCTTCTTTGGGTCTTAGCTATTCTCCGGACATGCTTATTGGTAACACACCCCCACCAGCCTCAGTTCTTGACATCAGTAATGAGGTTTTCCAAATTCCCGATACAAACTCACTGAGCCAACTATTAGTTGAAATTGATGAAGCAGCCCCTGAGTGCGCTAATGACGTTGAAAATAACACCCTAGAGGAGGAAGCCCCTACGCCAGTGCCAGCCCCTAGAAAAACGAAGAACAAGGGTAAAAACATACCTAAAAGGGGCGGTCTTAGATCAGGTAAAAAGGGTCCTGAGGCCTCCTCAGAGGAAAAGTATGAAGACGATAATGGGAATAATGGGGGAGGTGGATTCCATCTAGACGAAGATCAATTCAAAAAGTTACTGAATGCCATAGATAACAAAATTAAAACGATTACCAAACCACTTCTAAACAAAATTGATTCGCTCACAGCTGAGGTCACTAGATTGGGATCACTTCTGCAAAAAACTATAACAGAAACACCTAGACCTGCCCAAACTAATTTGGTTATGACAGTCCCTAAAAATACTATAACCACAACCTGCCCAGACAGCGCCGCAAGCACTTCTCAAAACATTATGTATCAATCTGGTCAAGGGGGAGAAGGGATAGGAACTGCAAATCCAGCCTTGAGGGTTGAGGACTCAACAGGGCCTGCTACCAGAAACACCAACGAGTTAGATAACTCGGATAGGGGTCCTGTAGAATTAATAGTAGAAGCTTCCCCATTAATTCTGGTCCTAGCAAATGTCCCTCAATTAGAACCAGGACAAGAGGAGAACATCCCTTCATTAATAAACAAATCACTCCATTGGTTATCCAAAAATATGGCTTTTAAACCAGGTGGCAGGGATCAGTTGGCACAGGAAATTGTAAAAGCTAGAAGGGTCGAATGGATCGGAGGTGGCATTAAAAAGTTTAGGGGGGATTGCGTGGTGTTGCACCTCTTAGATCCTGAAGCCCTACCAAACATACTAGCCAACATTTACCCCCCTCAGCGAAGATCTACAGAAATCGTGCCATTAACGCTGGATTTTTTCTATGCAAAAAAGGGAAATGCCTTAAATCCAACGTTGTTAAAAACTAAATGGAACCCCGTCATAAGAAAAGCCAAATACCCGCCAAACAAAAGTAACTGGGGAATCACGTTAGAAAATAGGTTCTCTGCCATATCAGGACTAAGCCAATGCGATTGACTGGATACCCAGAGGAGTGCAGGGCAATCAAAGATTATAGAGGTCTATCATGGGAATTCTAGTCCTACTATGCTAGAAGAAACCGATCGTAGGTTACTTGACCCTAGTGGCTGTACCACTAAACTAGTGGTGAGCAGCTCACCAGCTGCCCAATCAGGTATTACATTGCTTGAAGTAAGGTCCCTACCTGATGAGCCTTCCCCTAACCTGACTACTCCCTTAAATAAGAGGAGTATGGAAAGAGGAAGTCCCATCAAGATCATCTCTTGGAATATTGCAGGTATCCAACATAAAATTGAGACCCCGGAATGGTGTGACTTTATAGATTCTCATGACATTGTACTGTTACAAGAGACATGGTCAGTGTCACCAGTATTTCGCCTGGGATTTTTAAACTTTCATGTGCCCGCGAAGAAGAATCCAAAGGGACATCCTTCAGGGGGTTTAATTATTTGGATACGGCAAACTCTGCAATGTACCACCAAGCAGAATCTTATTTCCAACAGTGACCTACTTTCTATCCTGCTTACTTGCAACGATGGTTGCAAGCTGGCAATATATAATATCTATGCTAGGGGGACTCTAGGGGGTATACCCTCAGATATAGTAGTAGATCTAGATGCGGACCTAGAGAAGTTATCTACTCAGTATAACATCTTAGTAGGAGGAGACCTAAATACTACATTCGAACCTCTAGGTTGTGAGGACAATGATCTGACCTATGAAGAAGATACCAAATGGGGAATTCCTCAGTTAGACATTCCAGTGGTTAAAAAATGGTCACAAGTAGCTATCCAGGTGAAAAGCTTATGCCTATCCAGAGGATTGAGAGCAGTAAATGGTCGCACTCCCTCTGATGCTCAGGGCAGGCATACCTTTGATAACCTAAGATCAAGCAGTAGAATTGATTATATTCTGATAGACGTTAGAGTCTGGAATAAAGTGATTGACATGCAGGTCATATCCAGGTTGGAGAGTGACCACAACCCTCTGTCTTTAATATTTAACCTCGAACAAAAAATCATGACAGAAAATTTAGCTAGGAACTTCACGACCTCAGATGTTGTTCTATTAAACAACGTTCGTCATGTTAGATGGGCAACTTTAGTAGCCAATGCAGAGGATAGGCAGGTCCTTGAGGGGCTAGTTATTGATGAAGTTGCCAGGCTGCAGGTTTTAATGGATGATGGAAATTTTAAAATGATAATTGAAGAGTCACAGCCAAAGTTCTTTGCCAACCTCCAGAAGTTATTCTTGAAAGCTGGCAAGAAGAAGAAGGGTAACGGACAACCTATAAAAAAGGGTTGGTACGACCAATCATGTAGAGTAGCAAGGCATAACCTTAGTAATGCTCTCAGGTCTAAATCGGGAGTTCTGAAAGCCAGGGACGAATATAGAAAAACCCAGGCAAAGGCAAAAAAGCAATGGGATGAGAATCTCTGGTTAGAATTGAAGAAGGCTTGTGCTGACAAACATCAGAAAGAGTTCTGGGCCATATTAAAATGCGGTTCAGGGGGTGTAGCGGAATGTCCAAAAAATCATGTCCCGAAAGAGTCTTGGGTTGACTTCTTCAAACCCCAATACGCTGACAATACAGGCCCCCATGTAGCTCCCCCTACTGATAGGGTCTTCTTCGCCAACGGACCATTTACATTAAAAGAAGTACATGAGGCAATGGATGGAGTGACCAGAGGCAGGGCACCAGGGATTGATGGTATACCGGCTGACGTCTTCCTATTAGATAGAGATAGCTGGTGTAAATATTTCGTATGGCTTGGGAATGCTATTGCACAGGGGGCGAAGATTCCCACAACCTGGAAAGGAGCAGAAATTATTCCGGTTTATAAAAAAGGAGATAAGGCTCTAGCAAGTAACTACAGGCCGATCAGCCTTATCGACTGTGCCCAAAAATTGATGGGTAGGCTGGTTCTAAACAAGTTGCAAGCCTGGATAGTTGACAATGACATTCTTTCGCCTTATCAAGCCGGATTTCACCCTTTAACCAGCTCTGTGGACCAAGTGTTTCACTTCTTAACCTTATACTGGAAGAACGTCACCCTGCTAAACGGTCCCCTGTTCGCAGTTTTTGTTGACCTAAAGGCCGCTTTTGATTTAGTTCCCCGCCAAAAACTTTGGGATGTCTTAAGGGATCTAGGAATAAGCCCGGAATTACTAACTTTGCTGGAAAGACTCCACGAGAACAATTATGCCCGGATTAGGTGGGGAACCCAGGGGGAGGTCACGGAAACCTTTCCTGTGGAGAGAGGAGTAAGACAGGGCTGTGTCCTGGCCCCCACGCTATTCTCCCTCTACATAAACGGCATTGTGGATTTCTTGAAGCAAACACCGACGGATGCTCCATTACTTGATGGGAAGCGAGTTCCAGTACTTATGTTCGCGGACGACACTCTGCTGGTCTCGCGGACCCCTAGTGGTCTACAAAAGACACTAAACGCCTTTGGAGAATTCTGCCGGATCCGAGGCTTAGAAATAAATACATCAAAGACAAAATTTATGAATCTGAATCCCTCTAAGAAATACAAGGGGAAAATGGTTCACAATGGGGCTTTTTTAGAAGAAGTTGACGCCTTTACTTATCTAGGCATTTCTCTGAATGCTAGCATGAATTGGAGATCACACATGGACTATGTAATGTTAAAATACAATCAGTTGGCAGGGGCAATAGCCAAGAAGTATAAAACTTCATTTACAAAACCAATACAGCCAACATTGGAGATCTACGGCATGAAAGTGCTGGGTGCATGTCTTTATGGGTCAGAACTTTGGGGCTTCACCAATTTGAATGCGTTATCAGTGGCAGAAAATAAATTCCTACGAGGCTTAATCGGAGTCCCACAGAGCACCCCTTCCATTCCTCTCCTTTATGATCTGGGGAGGAAAAGGATTGTGGACATGATTAGACTTCGTCCCCTCCTATACTGGAGGCGTATAAAAACTACTCCGGAACTGGTCCACTATGCTGCTGCCCTATTGGATGTTGACAACTCTGATACCTTTCACAAAGTAGTTTGGTTAAAAGAGGTGAGGAAACTGCTTCAAAAATTGCACCTTGAACACTTGTGGTTTGCAACCGACCCAGAAGACTTTCCTTCCAAGAACACATTAAAAAAGCTATACTGGGAAATGATAAATAATGCCGCATTGGTCTCCAGCCAATCCCCCGTCTTGACATCCCAGTTTTTAGAGATAAAAACTTCCCCAATGTTTGAACTGTACTGGGATTTGATCTCCAAGCCTCTAGATAGGAAATTGTTTTTCCAGTTCAGAGCCGGCACCCTACCCCTAAATGTTTTTACTGTTAAATGGTCCCCTGAAAACATTAGCACATGCTCTTACTGTAAATCCCATGAAGAAGATATTTTGCACTTTTTATTCGTATGTCCATTATACGCTGCCCCAAGGAACAGGTGGCTGAAACCTGCATGTAAAAATCTGGGCACAAGGAGATGCCTCGAGGCCTTTAGGATCCTGAAATCAAATTGTGCCCCTCAATTTGTAATTGCAGTGGCCAAGTTCCTGGGATGGGCTTGGATAATACGTATGCGCACTTTAAAACCCCCATGAACTACATGAACTTCCTCTGGTCTGTGAAGATACTTTTAATGTGTATATTTTAAAAGATTCTTATTCGCCAACATGCACTATTGCACATTATTTAATATGTTTTTTATTAGATTAGTATTTATATTGTTTAGATAGGGACGAAAGCTTTTATGACAATGTTGTCGAATAAAGTATTTAAACTTGAACTTGACACCTTGTCAATTGTGCGAACCTGATCTCCGTCCCCCCATTGCCTTTACCTGGCATCAAGGTCAGGGTCCGCATTGAATCCAGCAGCCTAAACAGTCGTGAAGTGGTTTGAATGGTGTTGGCCTGAACAGGGTATCCTTCTCCTGGTCTCTGAGCCTGCAATGGATTAGGGACAACATTGTTACCGCACCCCCCCCCCCCACCGGCTCCCTGCATGCCTCTCTTTCCTCCTAAATTATTTCCCCTTTTTCCACACTCCTTTCGTCAAAGTCCTACTGTGTGAGTTCTTCCTCCATGACCCAAGAACCTGCCTGCGTGTTTGTCCGTGCCTCCGCTATTCTCTGCTCTTGCTGAATTACTACCTCGATGTTCTCAGCCGGGTGCCAGTGGGCCGCAGTACGCCCTTCTGTCATACCCTTTTGATCTAGATGCCCTGCATATGTTCCCGAGGCACCAGAGGTTCCATTGACCCAACAAGGATGTTGCACCATCGAGGACTCCTTTAACCTTCATGGCAGTGTTGTGACCGTCCCTCGCCGAACTCTGGCTGGCCACTCCAGACCATGCCATTCCCTTCCCTGGAGAAGTGTGGCTCAAATGGTTAGAGCGGTAGACCTTGATGCAGAGCTCAGGCCCGGGACCAGGGTTCGATTCCTGCCTTGGCGGGTCTCGGGCTCATAAATTCCTCTGACCTGATATTCTCGCCTCAGCGCCTATTCTAATCATGGGCCCCGCGCTGCAACTCTGGGCAATAGCTTGCTTAATCTCCACAACGGCCCCCAAAAGCACTGGGGATGCCTGGTTTCACCATGGGGGTGTCCAGGAGTGGACACTTCACAAGGAAAGCCAGGAAGGATTCCTCAGCGGTATGAGTACAAGCGCCGGGAGACCCTTGTTGGGTAGCTGTGCGCTATACAAGTACAAAACATTTACATTTAAAAATTTTATTTCCCCTCTGGGTCTTTTAGCCATATGTGATTCTCCTGAGTCTGGCTACCTATTTGGCTGCTTCCCTGCACAGAAAAAAATAAGGTCCTGCAAGCCAGGATTAGCAGTTCTACCTCGCTGTGCCCTCCCTGCAGCCAGGACTTTTGTCCTCATCCATTATCCCCCACTCTCCCCCTCCCCTTTCCTGCCTATGGCTGTCCCCTGTGGATGTCTCCTGCTTTCACCTTCCCGCCTCCGACCACCGTGATCTGAGCTCCCCAAGGTGCCCTGTCCATCCATCCTCCCACTTCAAGGGGACAATGAGACCCCACTGTGGCACCGCCCTGTGTCCCCCCATGTAGCACACCTCATCTAACACTCTCCTCCCTCCTCTTGTGAGGGATGGAGCTTAGAGCCCCCATCCTGGACTGAGACAGTCTTCGTTCCCAGCGCTCCCCCAGTCTACTCCCTCAACACCCCCTTTCAGGCAGCACTCCCACCACCATGCCTTCGACTCCCCCTCCCCCCCCCCCATTGTACCCTCCCTAGTCCTGCCTGCTGTAATTTATACAGGGTCCCTCTGGCCTTTGGCACTGGGCCATCTCCTCCACCAAATCTCCTCCTTCAAAACTACAGGCGTGGTCCCTCCACCCGCCCCTGCTCCTCACTATCATCAGCAATGCTGACAGTGCCCTGTAGACCCAGGTCCACAGCATTCCGAGCCTCATCCTTAAAGGGTCACCTTGCCACCACTTGAATCCCTGCCTTATAGCAATCTGTGACACTGAGTGCTAAAAATATTGCTTCAGAGCTGCCGCTAGCCTGCTCATCCCCACATGCCTCCCCTGTCTCTCGCTGCGTGGACAGGTGCAGTGTAAAGTCCACGCCTCCACCAGCAGGTTCGGATCACCACACCTCTGCAGCCACACCGCTGGATGCCGGCCGTATTGGCCACGCCGACACAAGGTCCTCTGTGTTAATTAGGTTCATATGCCGTGCTTCAGCAAGTAGGCTCATGGCCTCTTCAACACAATTTTGTTTTCTCCATCTGCCCTTCTACCGTGTCACATTACTCAAATTGGTGACACGGAGCAAGAAATAGCCACATAAATACCCCACCCGCCAGCCCAGAAGCCACAGCCCAAAGAGAGTCCAATTGGTCCCGGGCAGCACCATTGTCCAAAAATCCCTGTGGTGCAAGCCTCCCGAGCAGTCGGCTGCCCCCCCAAAACCCCTTTAGGGAACAGAAGCATTTCAGAAGTAATTCCATTTGTGGTGTTCAGCCATTGTATACAACAACACCACAAAGTGTAACAAGAACTATTGGCTTTCTGGAGGCTTGGTTCTGCTGTTTTCTATGACTCTTACAATATGGGTTTAGTTTGTGTTTTTTAAAGTTACTACATTGCATGAGGTTCTATTCAGGCAGTTACTCTATGTTGTTTTACCTTATGTTGCATTTACACGGGTGGTGTGGTTGTTTTCTAGTATTCATGCCAGTGGTAGCGTTGTTTTGCGTCCAGTGGTCTGTGGGAGCGCCATTTGCCCAAAAACGTATAGATCGAGGAAGCTGATGATTTTATATCAGGTGCAGCATTACATGGAACAGAGTTCGAAAGAAGTGATATTTTTAAGGGTGTTCCACAAAGCAAACACAAGCCATGATGCTGCCTTTAAAATGCTTAATAAACAAGCTGGAATCAGGAACCCATGATGGCCAATCAGGGCCCCCTTTAGCATTGGTTACACCCAGTGTGACAATTTTTGTTCGCTGCTCCAGTGAAATCCTACCACCCTCCAATGGTGTCTTTCATCTCTCCATAGAACCCTCTCAAATTTATGAACTTCCTTTTATAGTACTCCTAATATCAATGTAGGGTGTCAGAGTGCTTTGCTTCATACACGCGTATTATACAGATAAAATGAATGAATGTATAAATCAATGTAATGCAGTAGCTGTTAAGACATATTAATGGTTAATTTAACATTGATGGGCTAAGACACTACGGGGCATATTACCAAGCAATAGCGATAATTATCGCTATTGCTTGGTTAGAGACAAAAATTTACCGCAGAGCTGCGGCGATTTTTACCGCAAATAAACCTTGGTATTACCAAGGTTTATCGCAAATGCGATAAAAATCGTCGCAATGCATGAATATCGCTGAAAAGTCAGCGATATTCATGCATTACCGAGCTAATGCTCTTAGCCATGTTATCCACCTCCCATTGGATAACATGGCTAAGAACTGCTCAGGACAGGTGTTAGCTTTTGGAGATATTCGCGCTTAGCGCGAATATCTCCAAAAGTTGGTAATAGGAGATAGCGATGTTAGCGACTGTTTCCAGTCGCTAACATCTTGGCACGCCCACTTTGCATGTCATTAGTGATAAATATCACTGACATGCAAAGTGGGGCCCAAGATGGTCGCTATCTCCTACTAGCTGTTGCTAACTGGTGTTAGCGACAGCTAGGTAATAGGGAGATAATTTTATCTCCGCTTTCTTGGCTTTTAAAGCCAAAAAAGCGGAGATAAACCCCCTTGATAATATGCCCCTACATGTGACTTTGAAGAATTTGAAAATCTAAATCACATGGAAAAGCAGACATAATGAAATCATTTGAGTAGCAAACTTTGCCTGTGGAGTGCAGTGGGCTCCCTATGCTGCCCACACCTCTTGCATCACCCAGGTGCCCCAAGGGCACAGGTACCCATGATTGAAAGTGAAAAACAAAAAAAGAAAAAGACTGTGGTGTGGAGCTGCAGCAAAAGAGAGAGCTTACAATCCACTCAAGCGTCTGACAAACATGTTTTTGAATGTAAAATGCCTTAGTGACAACATTTATACTAACAATGCAATGTTCTCCATTATAATGAGCGTTTTTAATTATTAATACTGTTCTTTGTGACTTCAATGGTGGTACAGTGTTGAGTCATGACATGTAGGTGCTTTTACTAATGTGGTGACACGCTGCCAAAGGCAGTTATCCTGCCTTATTTATAATTGCACTGCCTATATTATGAAGTTGCAGCTGGTATAGGGAGGGGGTATAGGGTTCAGCACCCATTAAAAGTGTTATGTGATATGAGGGTGTCATCAAAGGTGTTCCCAGCTACCTGATGAACATATTTTTGCAGTATAATGTGTAGTAGTTACTAGTTTATGTTTAGTACTTTTCCATTTCGGAAGACAAAGCAGTGTTTTGACAAAAATGTATTGAATGTTTTTATTGCTTACCAGCAAGCTGGGGTTACTAGCCCTTACCAATTCCCTGAGTAGGCATTGGACAGCACTACTTTGCGACTCTGAGAGTCCAGTGCTACAGTGAGGCACTTGGTTCCCAGTAAAAAGACAATTGTGGACCTATTACTTGCAAAGGACTCACATCCTTTGCTATTAATAACAAGATTTCTCATAGGGACCTTTTGATCAGATTTTCACCCCACAGGTTGTCTAGAGCATTTTCATACTTGTTCTGTTATCAGCAAATGGGATCAGGAAGATTTCTGCTTCTTCGTCATCTGTGCCAAAGAATGCATTAGGCATCTAGTAATAGGGTCATTATTAGGCCTGGTCGGTGAACTCCGCTCTGTTCTCGGAGTTTGCAGCATTTTCCGCACTCCGTGGAGGTCGCGGAGTTCCAAAAAACTGCACTCCACTTCACGGAGCAGAGTTTTTCCATGTGGCGTGCACGAGCAAGGAAAATCCAGCAATAGATCACCTCCCAGCAAGTTTCTCTTCGTGGGGAGTCATGGATGGTTGTGACCGCTAGCGTTGAGAAACCTTCCGTTCACGTTGAGAAACTGCTGCTCGAGTGGAAAATCTACTCAAGTGGCAAAAAGAAGCAGCACCCTCATGCGCTGCACATGGAGCCGTTCATGCAGGTTTTCCAGTGTAGGACAAACACCTGGTGCTAAAAATCAGCGTGACCTAACGCACTCAGCCGTTTGCATAGTGTGGCAGATTATTTTGTCACCTTGCGGAGTTCCACTGCGGAACTCTGCACACTCTTTCCAGGCCTAGCCATTACAGCTTATCACTACTCTTGTCAGCTACCATGGGTGGAGTCCCCTTCAATGGAGAGGAACTAGAAGACCCACCTCCATTCCAACTGCATGACTCCTCCCCACAACTTCTGCAGCTACTCATTCAGAGGTCCAGATCCGCTGCAAAATCTCCCAGAATGCAAGTTGTGCAAGTATGCCTCTGGAAGCAATAACAGTAATGGCTCACCAGTGAAGGCAATTTCAAGTGTCAAGTAGTAGTTTCTCAGTTTCACGCCGTCAGCCTGTAAAGTATATATTTCCGAATCCATGGCAACATATTTAGATCCTCTATTTGCTTTGCTAATCCAAGCCGCTCGTGGGTTAGCAAAGGCGTCTTGCCAATTTAAGCCCTTTTACTGCTGACATCTTTAAAGCCGTGCCAACGACCAGAACCACAGACAACAAAAACTCAACTGTTTAAATACATTATTCTTTGTGCAGTGGCAGAAGACAACTACTGACAAACTAATCTTCAGTTTGCTGTAGATAAAACTAACATAAAAAGATATATGTACCCAGCTGGCAGAGTTCCTGTGGATTACCTGAATACAAAACCACTGTAAGTCAGGCTTTATTGCCAATGTTGGCGTGAATACACCCTTCCTGGCAGTAGTTAATACCATGCTCGGAGTCTCTCTTGCAGGAGAAGTATCCATGCTACTTCCCACGGATCCTCAGAATAGGTGAGTATGATGGGGTGGATTCTTCTGGGCAAAATCGGGCATGTCAGTGCACCTCAGAGTTACACCAGAGAGCAATTATTATATTTGCTAAAATATGCACACCTCAGGGAGGAAGTGTTCATCCTCAATTGTAAGTGATGAACCTGTGCTCAAGTGCATCTGTAAAGCACTTAGGGACATATGTGCAGCTGATTGGCCGAGGAAGGTGTTACTCCGTAATTGGCAACTCCACTCTCCGACACTCTGGAAACGCAGGGATGTGCCAGAAATACAATAATACGGGGCACCCCTGCATTTCCCCTAGGGCTGGCGCTAAATTTATCTGCCTAGCACCACCGCAGGTACCCTTGCACTAGAATGCAAGGGTGCCTGCATTGCTGGGAATGATTGTTTATGTACAGGAAGGTGTTCCTAGGAGAAATTAATCAATTCTCCTCGTTGCGCCAGGATAAGACCAGGGTTTCCCTGGTTTTATTTTTGTTGCCACCCCATACTTGCTCCACAGTTGCAAATAGGGAGTAGCATCAAAAAGCAATGGCTGTTGTAGCAGACCCCCACTGAAACACCCATTGCCCGCCACTTTCACATTAAGTGCTGAGTAAAAAGGGGCATTCTTTACAAAGTGTTGTTAAGCCGTAGCTTTCTGCCACCTTGTAAATAAGGCGAAGTGGTTGTCGCCACCAGAATGTAAATAAAAAGTGACTATCTGGTGGAGCTAAGCCCTTGTAAATTTGCCCCTAAGACTCTCAATCGTGATGGGTTTGCAAACTTTGGGCGTAAAACACTTTTTACGCTGAAAGTGGCATAGTTTATACACAAAATATAGAAGGTTCCACCCATAATTTGTAGCTGGAAAAATCTAATGCAAAATCATGGGTGCAAATGCCCTGTTCGCACATGCACAAATGTGGACTAGCATGCATTTTGAGTGAGCGCCGCTGTCCAAAACTCTGCTCAGAAGCCCACGGACGGAGCAACTAAATGTTAGTGCACTGAATACCTAGGCTGCGTTGTCTCAATTCACTGAATACCTAGGCTGCGTTGTCTCAATTCACTTCATGCATTTTCATTCTCTACCGGGCACACCCTTCCCCTTTATTTTACTCTTACAGGCTTCTGCTTTCTCCCTTAGTGAGGGTTTTCTATCTTTTTTTTACTTCTGTCTTTCCACTTTGTGCGTATTCCGAATCTAGTTTTGAAAAATAAGTTCCATTCCCTAAATATGAGTGCTGGAGGACCCCACAAGCAACCACCGGCTTAAATTAAGCATTGGTTATTCCTAGTTCCTGCTTAATTGAAGGCACATTTTGCACAAATTTGGGAGAGCTCAGTTTGCATCTGCAAAATGAAGATGCATCGTGACTGGGGCTTCAGCTTCTGGAATATGCTTTGAACCTATGCAAATTTGCCCCAGTCCATATCTTATTGAGAAAGCCATAAGGCATCTGGTGTAGATCTGAACAGCTCTTGGCTTCTAATTTGCTTAAGGGTAATTCTTTCTCATTCAGGCTCAACATATTCAAACAAAGTACACGCAGGAGTATTCACAGACCACTAACTAACTGGCTGTCTTTAAAGTGTTTTCCCACATAAGGTGCCTAGTTTGATTATTTTATTATTACATATTATATGATGAGCGAACACATACCTCCAAAGAATCATGGGCACCATTTAGGGGTTACCGGGGTTCGCAGCTGCGACCCCTGACTTGCCCCTTGTAACTCCTGGTACTGCCTTTGTGGTCACTGACCTCAGAGGTGGCAACATTAGTGCCAAGACCACAGGGGTTCCACATTCCTTATTGTCTGCCTGTTTTTCAGCATACTAATGGTGAATCATATTCTGTTATTCACTATTAGTGTAATAAAAGTGGAGTACTCTTAAGACCTACGGTGGAAGAAGTGGTATGTAAGAATGGTTTTAAATATGTTGTATGCATGATTGTGGTTGTGAGTATGTTTATATGAGAGAGCACGTGAGTATGTGTTTGGGAAAATATTTCTGTATGTGTAAACGTGTGTTAGGGAAAGCAAGTGAGATTTAAGTGACAGGCAGAGAGTGAAATTGTGTGAGACGGAGACCCATGTTCACTATTTTTTGACGAAAGCAATGCTGCACCAAAGTCGTTGAGCTGACTTGGACTAAAGGGGGAGAGACAAAATGTGCCCCATCTAATAAGATATGATGCATTATTTCTCTCCCCATTTGCTGGCACAGTTTTGGTAGGCACACACCAATGCATATATACCCTTGTTCCACAGAGCAAAGTGTGTGTATTTTCTGAGGCACAGGTTTTGTACTGGAAGAGGTACCTTCCAGTACAAGAACTATGCATGCAGGCTTTTGCTCCCACTTTGTATCTTTGTATGTGTGCTGGTGCCCACATCCCAAATTGGAAAAACAAGAAGAAATGAAAAGAAATGTCTTGCCTGGAGAAGGTTTAAGATTTTGGCACAAATTCCCATCTACCAATGTTGGTAGATAGAGATTTGCATCAAAAACCATGGGTGGCTGCATTGACTCGCCCATGCAACATCCATGGAACGCCTGCTAGAGTTGTGTGACATGCTCAGTGTCACTTCCTCTGATGTTGTGAAGGTCACCGGGTATGCGATGTTGTTTCTGTTCTGCTACCCCTGTCCTTTCGCTTGCGTTTTGGTGATTCGAAATTTTGGTGAGTGCAAAGAATCAATGGGCCCGATTCACAGAACTAACTTAAGACAAAATCCTAAACTTACTACTTTTGGTATTCAAAGAACTTAGGATTTTGTCTTAAGATTGTCTTAAGACAGACTTAAGACAGACTTAAGTTAGGATTTTGTCTTAAGTCTGTCTTAAGTCTGTCTTAAGTCTGTTTTAAGACAAAATCCTAACTTCTGTGAATACCAATAGTAGTAAGTTTAGGATTTTGTCTTAAGTTAGTTCTGTGAATCGGCCCCAATGTAAAACACGAGGAATATGAGAATAAAACAACAACATTAGTGTCAGATTACATGCATTGCACTAGTGAGTGAGCGATTTTGCACTCCTGATCAGCAACTTTTCCTCAGACTTGACACTAACTAACAAATTCAAAGTGATATTTGTGTGTACTATATAGGCAAAATGGATGCCTCTGTTGTTCAGGTTGAAACACTAAGGAAGGGCTGCATTTGCATCTCTATTAAGTTTGCCTAAGCATGGGCGAATTTTGCGAATCTCGCGTTCGTGAATTTTGCAGATTTGCGAACTCGCAATCCGCAAAATCCGCGAATTCTCGCGAATTTGAGGATTTTTTTTTGTGTTCGCGCGGGTTTCTGCCAGTTCGCAAGGGTTTTGTACAATTTCGCAAACGCGAACTTACCTGTCGGGTCGCAAGTTTTGCGAACTTGTTGTTTCTACGTGTCCAGCCTGTTTGGGACACTCTTCTTCATCACTGCCACTCTCTGTCACCACTGCCACTCTCTGACTACTCATGCCACCCTCTGGCCCACCCACGCCACCCTCTGTTTCATCACAGCACCCTCTGGTTGTCCAGTGTACATTATTGTGGCAAAGCAAAGCACACCTTCCCTGCCTCAAGTGACCTGAATTAATTTGGGGCTGATTAATGTGTCACAGAATATTTTTTTAGCTGGCACCTGCTTCCTTAGTGCTTCCTGATTAGTGATCTTTTGCACTTGCTAAGTGCTTTCATTGTTGCAAAATTAGTTACAACACCTACCCTGCCCCAACTGACAATAATGAATTAGGGGCTGATTAATGTGTCACTGGATTTGAACTTCCAGCCTGGCTCCTGCTTGTCTGCCTTAGCTGTAATTCAGGACCCTTGTGTAACTATTCTGAGGGTCAGAGCAGGGTCACATAATAGTTGCAAGTAGGCAACTGAACTCTGGAGGGGCCCCTCAGGAAGCACTACAGGAAATGGCTACTAATGATGAGCTTGAACTTTTGAACCTGGTAAGTAGTTTCAGTTTTGCTAAGATCGTATTTCTGCAATTTAGCGCTTATTCGCGGGGCGCGAAGTTGAACTGGGAAGCCGCGAACGCACGCGAACAGTGCGAGCAAGCCATAAAATCCGCTGCTCGCGGATTTGCGGATTTTGCGGGAAATTCGCGAATCTCGCGGATTGCGAATTTACCCAAAATCCGCAAAGCGTAACGGATTTTCCGCCCATGCTTAAGTTTGCCTCCCTTGAGCAAGTTGCACCAAAACTCCCAAAAAACTATAAAGATACATATCCTCAAGAGACTCAATCTGATAATGGTAAAGTTGGGTCATTTTATGATACATGAGCCAATGTTATAAGTCATATCTGACACAGTCAGTCAGACGGGTCTGGTGGTTCAGTGGGCTAATGTAGCTCCTCCGGAAGCCGGTGTTTAAGCTCATGGCCATTCAGCTCCCAGAAGGTCCACTCAGCCCTTCTTCCTTCTGAGGTCAATAAAATACAAATATTACTGTTACTTTACTGAACACCGCCTTCAGTGATACGCCTATTACTGTTTAATGGAAACATTTAAAACAAAAGGATCCCAGAATCAAAGTTAATTCAAATGTATTAGCACATCTGGTTACACGAGGATTTTCTTCAGCACATAGAATACAATACCTTAAAGGGATATTAAAATTGAGCATAAGATGGTAAAGAAGAAGGGTGAAAGGAAATGTACAACTATACAGAAATGCATAAGGGTAATGAATAAATGCATTCCAGGAAAAGCGGGAAAAGACTAAACAGTTCTGAGCAAAATAAGGGCTATAGACGATAGAAATTAAAAACCAAGAGAAGAGTAAAAATATATTTTGCCATTATCTATACAGGTTGTATCAAAGACTGTGCCTTTAAGCACCCACAGTTCATGTCTATGCATATCTTGGTTATTTCGTTAATGGGAAAGTCTGAATCAATGAGTTTATAATTTGCCGATTTTCTAAACAACCATGTCTTTCACAATTGTGCAAAATGCACATTCCAATTACCTTAAGAATGCAAACGTTGTTGATGTCCCACTCTCTAATATGAATCCTTCCTAGAATTTTTAAATCTTGTAAAAGCAGGCCTTCCCATACAAATACTAAGTTACCTAATCAATAACTAATATAGACTTTCAAGTAGCTAGTAACAAACTGGAGAAGTAGTTTACACAACAACTGACAAAGTGATACAGATGTTCACACAATTTAGTCACTATCCAATATATTTAGTGAGATACTTTAAGTTAGTCAAGTAAACAGTCAATCACACTGCTACTAAATCCTCCATCCAGATATATATATTTATATATCCACTCATTCTTCAATGCAAATTGCTATATATATATTTTTCAGTGAATTTCTAGGGTTTTTTAAATGCTATTTCCTAACTATATCAGGCCTGAAACCTATGGGTTTTTCAGTGAAAAAAAAAATAATATATATATATATATATATATATATATATATATATATATATATATATATATATATATACATACATATATATATATATATATATATATATATATATATATATATATATATATATATATATATATATACACATATATATATATTTCCACAAACGCCCAAGCATTTCTGGAAGCACACAATGCTGTTAAAAAACAAAGGTTTTATTAGTTCACGGCAACCAACATTCCGGAATTAAGATCACAGTGCCTGCCGACGCGTTTCGAGGTATTTTGACCTCTTCTTCATGGGCGGCTGCTTCAAAGTCTTGAATGGTCAGATTTCTCTCGTATAAAACCAGTGAAATTCGGCAGCTATAGTTACCTGATATAACTATAACTTACACCCCCACAATGCACTGCTTTTGACCTTACATATTATGACATGGTCAGTGACATCACTGATGACATCATCCACAGAACCACTCACACACCTACTCACACTGCATATAACCTCTTGTACGCCCACTCACACACACACATAATACAACCACGGACATACTCATTCACAGATTTACTCCTCATACCCATACACCTACTTACTCCTCCATAGAGCCACTCACACACCCACTCACTCACTCATACACCTACTCACACAACCATACACCCACCCATACAGCCACTCCAACAACCAGTTACTCACCCATACAACCAGCCACACAACCACACACTCACCCTTAAAGATACTCACACACCTACTTATTTACCTTCAAAGTCACAACCCCCTCACTCACTCAATCAGCCTCTCAACACAGCCACTCACTCACCCAAGCAGCCCTCATACACTCGCTCACACAAGCACTTACATACCCAGTCACACATTATACGAGCACTAACACATTCCTGTACTCTCCATACAGCCATTCACACAGACACTCACTGTCCAATTCAGTCACTCACAAATAAAATCACTTAACAAAGCATCTACTCAAACAGCCACTCACTCATCCATACTGCCACTTACAGACCCAGTCACTTACTCATACAGGTATTCAGAAACCCACTCACTCACCCATACAGTCACTACATACCCACTTACCCACTGATAGAGATGCTTACACTGCCACTCACCCAACCATACATCCACTGACAGACCCCCTCACTCAATTCAGCCACTCACTCGCACAACTACTTACACAACTACTTATACAACCACTCACACACCCATACGCACAAGGATACATACAGTCACACAGCCACTCACATAATATAGTATAAGTAGTGTCACTCAGTAGTAGTACACCTAGTATACTACTTTAAGTACCTTAGTATATGTGTTTAACAATCATAAACTCTTACAAAATACACTAACTGGATGGTGTCATAAGTGATGTCATCAGTGATGTCATTTGAGGTGCCATCATTCATGTCATCAACGATGCCACTGACCATGTCGTGAGTGATGTAATTTGTGAGGTCACAACCAGAGCATTACAGGGGTGCAAATTATGGTTAGCTCAGGTAACTATAACTGCAGAATTTCACTGGTTTTGTATGCGTGAAATCTGACCCAAACTATAACGTCCCTGTAGCCTTTGGTTTTTTTTCCAGTGAACTTCTAAGTTTATTTTTTATTCTATTTACTAACTATAGCATTCCTGTAACCTTTGGAATTACTTTAAACGTCTTCTGTCATTAATATCAGATAATCATAGCCAGCAAGAAAATACTCGAACGTTACTGCGCATTAATGATCGAGTATTTTCTCGATGTCTATGATTATCTGATATTAACCCCTTGCCTGCGGGGCTGATTCCCCTGCTGTGCTGGGGGGATGGGGGGCGCGCACAGCGCACAGCGCCCTGTGCTCGTGACGAGCTCAGCTCGTCATGAGCCACGGTGGTCGTGTGCTCATGACGAGCTCAGCTCGTCACGGCCACACCCTTTTCTGAAGAACGCTCGCACAGCAGGGGAGTTATAGACAGTGCGTGTGTGCGTTCTAACCTTATGACGAGCTCAACTCGTCATGAACAAGGGAGGGGTTAATGTAATCAATTTACTTAGACAGAAGATTGTTACAGTAATTCCATATTATTGCCAATATTATTTGCTAATGTATTTATTTGAATTTAATGTACAATTATACAATTAATCATGTTTGCTTGTCGCAACCCCCATTCATGCAAGTATTATTCAGACAGTATGTCTTCACTGTCCATGAATTGAGATTTGTATTTCTAAGGGATATTGAGCACAGTTCTCTAACTTGAAAAAGGCATTGCCGAATGTCAAGACCTAAGTACGCTGTCTCTTACCTTTGTAATGACTGGTATTCTTGTAGACAGTGTAGAGATTTTCGCAGAGACGCAAGGGACCAACTTCCTGAAAACTCTAACTAAGACTTGCTGACTAGACTTACAGCTAAGCATTAACTAGAACTTTCGGGAGGAGGGCCGGTACTGGACGTTGACTGGAGGATTGTGCCTTTAACTGTCGACCTGCAGATTAACAAGAACAATAAAGCTCAGTATTCACTCTATCTTTTTTGTATTCCTACTTCTAACTAGTTCCCCCTTAACTCTATGTAAAATCAAGTTCTCCCTGAGTTGCTTCCTACCTGCGATCAGTCCGGTTCTGTCCACCGTCCAGTATTTCTTTGTCTTTGTCAGGGATGGATGTTGTCTTGGGAGTTGTCCTTTAGTTTTGAAGTCTGCGAATTAAATACATAAAATATTAACAACCAATCTTTCACTATTATTTTCCTAGTTCTCTCTCCTCTTTTCAGTTATCTACACTTACTTGAATAAACTCTTCTTTTCAGAATTATTTGGTGGTTTCAGATGATCTCAAGCGTTATTCTTTCCTAAGGGAATGAAATCCACCAAGAAAACAACATCTCAAGAGAAAACAATTCACAATGACTTCTGTGAATGAATATTCCTTGACAAGATCGTTTTTTCCCTAAAGAAAAGGCCTAAACAAAATCTGTGAATCACAATAATTTTCTTGTGAATACCATAAGTCTCAAATCAAATTCAATCTGGGCAGTCAAAATGTAAATCTGCATTAATTCAAAATAGTTTCCTAAAAGACACAAACTTTTGTTAAGTCTTATTAAAAATAGTTTCCTTTCTTGCGTTGGGCGCCTTTAAAATATCCAAATAAACTTAGCTTTAATCTTTCTTTGTGGTTTCCTGGATTCCTGAGCTGTTTGCCGAGTTCTTCAGTCCACGCGCTGAATTAAGCAGTTCAAAGGGCCTTGCAGTTCAATCCCTTGAAGTCCGATGTGGAGCGCTGAGTCCGGATTCCCCAGATGACGTTCGCGATGCTGCTTCCCAGAAAACTCCTGAGGCAAAGCGAGTTTCCAGGAGAGGGTGCGGTTTAAATACCCTCTGCACCAAATGTCAACGTGCGTTCGCACGTTGCAACCGCCTTCAGCCCTCCGCGTGCAGCGCGAGCGGAAGGCTTTCTGCTTTCTGACGGCAGACAGCAGAAACAAGCACACGCGTCTTACGCGTGTGAAGGCTTTTAATTCCTAAATGTCGAAGCAAAATGAAACACTACGAAAGGCTCACGGGCATGTCTGAAGCGAGGCCACAAAATGAGATAAATAGAAACATTCATGCAACTACATTGCAATTACTTTCATAATTCAGAAAACGTCTTTAAAGCATGTTACTAAAGCATTTATAAACACACACAAACATAAGAGGTGCTGGTGCACGGGAAAGGGGTGGGTTTTTTCAGATGAGAAAGAAACCATTTGTACAAGGTGTACTTTACAGATGGGTATTCTGAATGAGTCCACAGGAAGGAACAGGTGAAACTGGGAAATCGTGACAGTACTCCCTCCTCAAGATCCCCCCTAAGACCGGTGCTATGGGTTTGGGTTTCTCAGGATGTTGAGCATGAAACCTCTTTAACATCTTGGGAGCATTTTTCAAATGTTCCAAAGGTTCCCAGGACCTTTCCTCCGGGCCGTAACCCTTCCAATCGACCAGATAAAGCAATCTTCCTCTAGACCTCTTGGAATCTAGAATCGCCTTAACTTCAAATTCAGGACTTCCCTCTATGTCAATGGAGGAGGGAGGTTGGACAAATCGAGTTTGGGCATGAAAAGGCTTGATTAACGATACATGGAACACAGGATGGATTTGAAATTTGGCAGGTAAGGTCAGTCTCATACATACAGGATTTATAATCTTTTCTATAGGGAAAGGGCCTAGTACATAGGATTAAACTTACGATTCCCATTTAGTCTCAGATTCTTAGTGCTTAACCAAACTTTATCCCCAGGTGAATAAAGTGGAGGCTCAGATCTGTATTTATCAGCAAACCTCTTTTGATCCTCTTTTGCTTTGGCCAAATTGAAAGCTGCTTGTTCTTGAATAGAGGATAATTTAGAAACATAATCAGAAATAGCTGGTACATGATTAAGCTCTTTTATCTCTTTAGGAAAAGAATTAGGGTGATAACCTAGGTTACAAAAAAAAGGTGACATGCCAAGGGAAGAATGATCTACATTGTTGTAGGCAAATTCCAGTTGACTTAGGAGTGTTGACCAATCCTCACCTATATTAGTTAGCATACACCAAATGAATTGTTCAATAGTTTGATTGGTACGTTCTGTAAGACCATCAGTCTGAGGATGATAGCTGGAGGATAAACGTATGTCCATATTCAAAAGGGATCTTAAGTTTTGCCAAACTCGCGAAATAAACTGGGACCCTCTGTCTGAAATCACCACTAATGGAATCCCATGCAAACGGACAACATTTTCCATTAGTAAGTGTGCCAATTCCATGCTAGTTGGTAGTTTTTTAAGTGGGACAAAGTGAGCCATGCGTGAAAACTGATCCACAATAGTAAGAATGGTGGTAAACCCTTTTTTGGTGATTGGTAACTCAACAATAAAATCCAAAGAAATAGTGTGCCAAGGTCGAGGTGGTAAAGGTAGAGGGCTTAATAAACCACTTGGACTTTGATGAGATGATTTGTTCTGAACACAAACCCCACAAGTTTCGACATAATGTTGCACATCTTTAAACATTGAGGGCCACCAAAAGGTTCTTTTAATTAAGTCATAGGTTTTAATCTTACTCGGGTGAGCAGATAAAGTAGTGTCATGATGAAAGTGTAGAATTCTTTCTTTTAGCGCGTCAGTGGGTACAAAAATTAGGTTTTGCATGAAGAACAAATCATCTCTTTCCTGCAAGTAAGGGTGAGATTGCTTCCATGTCTTAAAATCTTTCTTTGCTAGTTCTTTCTTAATATCAGAAATAACATCACAAACAGAAATACTTGCTTGAAATCGTGATATCGGTATTACAGGTTTCTCCTCAGACGGAGAATCTACAACAACTTCTCCCATTCTAGACAATGCATCAGCTTTCAAGTTTTCTTTACCTGGTCGGTAGGTAATGACAAAGTTATAATCATTAAAGAACATTGACCATCTCAACTGTCTAGCAGATAAAGCCTTTACTGATCTCAAGGCTTGAAGGTTTCTATGGTCCGTATATATTGTCACTGGATGTCTTGCTCCTAGCAAATAATGGCGCCATTCCTCAAAAGCAGCCTTTATTGCCAGAAGTTCCTTATCTGCAATTGCATAATTCAACTCTGCTTCAGATAACTTTCTAGAGAAATATGCAATTGGGTGCATTTGTCCTGTGTCAACATGTCTTTGAGACAAAATACCTCCTACTGCAAACTGAGAAGCATCAGCTTCCACAATAAAAGGCTGGCTGGGATCTGGATGAGAAAGAATTGGAGCTGAAATAAACTTCTTTTTAAGTTTCTGAAAAGCTTCTTCAGCTAGTTCTGTCCATACAAATTTAACTCCTTTCCTCAATAATCTTGTGATAGGAGTAATTGTTTTAGAGAAATCTTGAATGAACCGGCGGTAGAAATTTGCGAACCCCAAGAAACTTTGAACTTGTTTTACCGAAGAAGGACTGGGCCAGGATTCTACCGCTTCCACTTTCTTTGGGTCCATTTCTATCCCCTTGGGACTAATGACATATCCCAAGAACTCTACTTTTGAAGTGTGAAACAAACTTTTTTCCAACTTGACATACAATGAATTAGCAAGCAGTTTTTTGAGAATAGCTCGGACCTGTTGCACATGCTCTTCTTCTGAAGTTGAAAAGATCAGAATGTCATCTATATAGACAACACAACATACATCTATAAACTCATGCAGAACTTCATTTATAAAAAATTGGAAGGCTGCGGGGGCATTGCAAAGACCAAAAGGCATGACTTGGTATTCAAATAGTCCAAATTTTGTGCGGAAAGCTGTTTTCCATTCGTCACCCTTTCGGACTCGTACCAAATGGTAAGCTCCCCGCAAGTCCAATTTGGTATAAATGGTTGCTTTTTTGACCTGATCAAGCAAAGTGGGGATCAAAGGCAAAGGATATCGGTTTTTTATAGTTACATAGTTCAAGGCTCTATAATCAATGCACGTGCGCAATTCACCTCCCTTTTTCGGAATAAAAAAGAGAGCTGATGAGACAGGAGACTTGGAATGACGAATAAAGCCATTGGCTAGATACTCATCCAAGTACTCTCTAAGATGAATATTCTCTTTTTCCTTTAATGCATAGATTCGGCTACAAGGTAGAGTTGCCCCTGGGACAAGATCAATTCTACAGTCAAAGTCTCTGTGTGGAGGGAGAGTGTTTGCTTTTTTCTTGTCAAAAACGTCTTGTAGATCCGAGTAAACTGATGGAACACCTTCTATCGCTAAAACTCTAGATGAGTCGGAAGGAAAGTTAAACCCTTGAATTATTTCTCCAGATCTTTCCAAAAGAAAGCATCTGTTAACACAATGTGATGATTGGAAGGTTAAAGTCTGGGATACCCAATCTATACTTGGATTGTGTTTAATCAACCAAGGAATTCCCAAAATTAACTTGAACTGTGGGGCGTCCATTATATCAAACTGTATTCTTTCACGGTGAATAGGTGAACAGTCCATCTCAAGGATTTCAGATTGTTGACTAATAGGTCCTGAAGTTAACTCCTTACCATCTACTGCTCTAACTATCTCTGGATGATCTTTTAAAACAGATTCAAAGCCTAACTGGGAGAAAAACTGTGTATCCATAAAGTTTCCCGTAGCTCCAGAGTCTATTACAGCTTCTACCTTTCTAGTTAGAGAGGAAGGTGATAGACTTCTTAACTCGACTAGGATACCAAAATGCTTACATCCTAAAGGAGGAACAGTAGAGGCCAAACTGGAAATTACACTCGATGAACCGACCTCTTCTTTCATCGAGTTTTCTAGTTTTCCGACGACTCTTGAGTTAAAGCAAGATCTGAGGACTTTGACTTAAACTTATTAGGTTTAGTGGGACAGTCCCTTACAAAGTGTCCAGTCTTACCACAGTAAAGACATTGGTTTAATTTTCGTCTCTTCTCCTTTTCATCTTTAGAGAGGGGTCCTCGAACTGTTCCTATTTGCATAGGTTCCACATGATCGGATTTTGGGCCTACCTCCTTGCCAGATGTTGTATTTCTATCCTTAACAAATAAGATTTTATGGTCACTCTTCCCTTTTTCGCCCTTTCTCTCACTAAGACGATGATTCAACTTAATTACTAGATCAATAAACTCACTGATATCATCGGGAGGTTCTAAGATTTGAGTAACCATGTCTTTTAGATCTTCTCGAAGACCTCTATAAAAAATAGAAATTCTTTTATCGTATGGCCAGTTAGCCTCTAAAACCAAACGATTAAATTGAGAGATGTAGTGAAGGAGATCAGAAGACCCTTGTTTTAAACTCAATAACTCATTATCTGCTGACTGCACAAACATATGTTTTGCAAAAATCTTCTTTAGGGCCCGTTCAAAGTTTCTAAAATTATACAAAATTGCATCATCCCTTTCTACTAAAGGAATGGACCAAAGGGCTGCGTCACCTCCAAAATACGATAGCATGAAAGCTACTTTAGACGAGTCATCAGGAAAGGCTGATTTCTTGGCTAAGAAATGTAGATGGCATTGTTGCAAAAATATGGAAAACTTGTTACAATCACCATAAAAACGTTCTGGTGGGGCTAAGGGTGTTGGCATTGGGGTAACTACCTGAATCTGAGTTCCCCCCCCTGAGTCTGAAGATGAAGTCTGCACACTGGCTGAACCCTGCTGAATTGCTGCTTGTAAAGCAGACATGTCGTTTCGTAAAGAAACATTCTCATCCCTAATATCCTTAAGTACTGCAGCTATTTCTTGTAAGGATACCTGGTCCATTGCGTCTGGGCGAAATATTCTTCTTGGGCTTTGCCTTCTGTCAAGACCAAAGTACGCTGTCTCTTACCTTTGTAATGACTGGCATTCTTGTAGACAGTGTAGAGATTTTCGCAGAGACGCAAGGGACCAACTTCCTGAAAACTCTAACTAAGACTTGCTGACTAGACTTACAGCTAAGCATTAACTAGAACTTTCGGGAGGAGGGCCGGTACTGGACGTTGACTGGAGGATTGTGCCTTTAACTGTCGACCTGCAGATTAACAAGAACAATAAAGCTCAGTATTCACTCTATCTTTTTTGTATTCCTACTTCTAACTAGTTCCCCCTTAACTCTATGTAAAATCAAGTTCTCCCTGAGTTGCTTCCTACCTGCGATCAGTCCGGTTCTGTCCACCGTCCAGTATTTCTTTGTCTTTGTCAGGGATGGATGTTGTCTTGGGAGTTGTCCTTTAGTTTTGAAGTCTGCGAATTAAATACATAAAATATTAACAACCAATCTTTCACTATTATTTTCCTAGTTCTCTCTCCTCTTTTCAGTTATCTACACTTACTTGAATAAACTCTTCTTTTCAGAATTATTTGGTGGTTTCAGATGATCTCAAGCGTTATTCTTTCCTAAGGGAATGAAATCCACCAAGAAAACAACATCTCAAGAGAAAACAATTCACAATGACTTCTGTGAATGAATATTCCTTGACAAGATCGTTTTTTCCCTAAAGAAAAGGCCTAAACAAAATCTGTGAATCACAATAATTTTCTTGTGAATACCATAAGTCTCAAATCAAATTCAATCTGGGCAGTCAAAATGTAAATCTGCATTAATTCAAAATAGTTTCCTAAAAGACACAAACTTTTGTTAAGTCTTATTAAAAATAGTTTCCTTTCTTGCGTTGGGCGCCTTTAAAATATCCAAATAAACTTAGCTTTAATCTTTCTTTGTGGTTTCCTGGATTCCTGAGCTGTTTGCCGAGTTCTTCAGTCCACGCGCTGAATTAAGCAGTTCAAAAGGCCTTGCAGTTCAATCCCTTGAAGTCCGATGTGGAGCGCTGAGTCCGGATTCCCCAGATGACGTTCGCGATGCTGCTTCCCAGAAAACTCCTGAGGCAAAGCGAGTTTCCAGGAGAGGGTGCGGTTTAAATACCCTCTGCACCAAATGTCAACGTGCGTTCGCACGTTGCAACCGCCTTCAGCCCTCCGCGTGCAGCGCGAGCGGAAGGCTTTCTGCTTTCTGACGGCAGACAGCAGAAACAAGCACACGCGTCTTACGCGTGTGAAGGCTTTTAATTCCTAAATGTCGAAGCAAAATGAAACACTACGAAAGGCTCACGGGCATGTCTGAAGCGAGGCCACAAAATGAGATAAATAGAAACATTCATGCAACTACATTGCAATTACTTTCATAATTCAGAAAACGTCTTTAAAGCATGTTACTAAAGCATTTATAAACACACACAAACATAAGAGGTGCTGGTGCACGGGAAAGGGGTGGGTTTTTTCAGATGAGAAAGAAACCATTTGTACAAGGTGTACTTTACAGATGGGTATTCTGAATGAGTCCACAGGAAGGAACAGGTGAAACTGGGAAATCGTGACACCGAAACGCGTTAAAAAGGCATCGCCGAAAAGCGTTGTTTGTATGCACATTAAAATATTGTGTACCGTCCTCTGGTATGCCGTTGGATTTTGTTGAAATTCTCCACATACTTCATGCCTTGCAATAAATATATATATATATGTTTTTTTTTACCTAATGGTGGTTGCCAGTAGGTAGTTATAGTTAGGACCTAGTTATCATAGGAAAATTGCAACATTCTATTCCCAATAACTTTGGCGCCGATTGACGAATCTTTGTGAAATTTTCAAAACTTATGGCCCGCTTCGGTCTGATCCTATCTTGAAAGTTTCAGGGTGATTCTGCAAGCGGGGGCCGAGAAAAAAGGTGGTCCCAAAACGTGTTTTCTCCATGCAATTTTCCATAGGAAACTTTAGACACCGCTACAGCCCGTACTGCTGAACGGAATTACACCAAATTTGGCAAAAAGGTAGCCCTTGGTTCAGAAAGACCCCTTTTTGTTAAATGGTGTATATCCATTCAGTAGTTTTTAAATAATAATGGAAAAAGAAATATATATATATATGGGCGGAGTCTAACCACTCATCTTATCCTGATATCTGATTGGCTGTCAGCACTTCATCCAAGAAGTGTTGGCAGCCATCTTAGGACCAATATACATGATAGCACTTCATTAAGAAGCATTGCAGGTAATAGAAGGTTTTAAGACTTTAGCTACATTATAAATCATTTGTTGATTGTACCATACTAATTTTAGGAACTGTGGTGTGTTCTAAGGTTAAATTACCATGTGAAAAAGCCTTCTGCTGGGATATCATGAATCATGTTTGAGAGAAAACAATTTTTTCATGCTTTTCCCACAGAGGTTTGGAAGGTGATCTATAAGCTAAACTGAGAGCATATTTTCTGTAAATTCACATGATCTTTCTCAGTCATGCGAGAATGAAGTCTGACATTCTCAGTAAAACATGTACATCCAACAAGGGCAGAGACTGTCAGTTGATTCCTTTGTGTTCTACTGCAGCTTCCCAGAGTGTTCTAAAGAACAACTAGAGTGCTAACAGTCCTTCTAATGACAAACGTATTGCACACCTGAAGCCATCTTGATTGGAATAAAGTGGTAACACTTAAAACATTTAATTTGCAAAGGAACAAAATGAGGGGTTTCATTTTGCCATAGAAATTATGATTAGTGCTGCAGAAAGAAAAATGAGGGCACATTTTGACTTCTCAAATCCTCTTCTATTTCATAAAAAAATTCTGACATGCATTGCAGGCTGAAGCATGCACTTTGAAAACCAGCAGCAGACTTCCCTGGTAAGCAGTAGCTTTACTACAGTGGTCTAATCAGCAACTAGAGTGCTAACATTCAGAATTTATAGCAAATGTGTGACACATCTGAATGCCTTCCTGATGGAACCAATGTAAAAAAGCGAAAGTATTTCCTACTGAGGAGACTGCAGTAAATGAGGAAATTAGGAAACTTCATGCATGCACACCTCTAACCAGCTACAAACTATTGATACGCTCTTCTAAATACCCAGTTAGTACCTATGCAGTGTAGGAATCCTCCTGTCTGTCCCATGCATTTCTCCAATCGCCCATCCAGCACTATCTACTTATCCTATTACTCCACCAATACCTAAGTAATACTGTAATTATTCTAGTTACTAGACATGAACTTATGGAATGGCCTAGCTACTAACACAAGTACAGATATAATATTTTGTGCACTATCCAAGCAGACCTCTAACTAGCTATATACTATTGATACACTCTTCTAAATACCCAGTTAGCACTCATGCAGTGTAGGAATCATCCAGTCTGTCCCATGCACTTCTTTAATCACTTATCTACCACTATCTACTTATCCTATCACTCCACCAATACGTAAGCACTTATAAATTAAGTGTTCACTCTGTTTGCAGCACTGTTATTGTTCCAGTTACCAGTGGTATTCTTATAAAATGACCTTGGCCCCAACACAAGTACACATAAAATATTCTGTGCATAATCCCTATAAATCTCTAAGCAGATACATACTATTGGTCCACTCCATTAAATACTGAAGTAGTACCCATGCAGCGTAGGATTCCTCCTGTCAGTCTCATGCCATTCTTCAATCACCCACTCAGCACTATGTTCTTGTTGTATCAGTCTGCCAATACCTAAGCACTTATGCGGCAGATTTACAAGCACCCTGCGCCACCAGTACGTCACTTTTTGTAACATAGTGATGGTGCCAGGCACTCCTTCATGTTTACAAGGAGAGGTAAAGCCACCCTGCATGGTTTTTCCTCTTCTTGTAAATACGACCCCTTCATACACAGAACTTTGCGTTGAAGGGGCGTTCAATAGATGTTGCTGTGGGGGTTCCCACCCAACACCCATAGAACAAGACACATCTCCAGATTTATGAGAAATCATAAATCTGGAGATGTGTGTGAATGCTGCGCCATCCTAGAGTTGGTGTAGCAAGTCGCAACAAGGAGAATTGTTTTTATTTCTCCGCATTATTTCCTCTTTCAATGCATGCTGCATTCCACAGCATACATTGAAAGAGGAAAATGCCTTTATTGATTGTTTTTGTGCAGGAAGGTGTCCCTTCCTGCACAAAAACAATCTCCGCATGACACAGACATCCTTGCACCATGGTGCAAGGGTGCCTGTGTCACCGCATGGCTGCAGTTTGTATAGCAGTGCAGATGGAAGCACAGAGTTGCAACATATTCATGTACATATGTCACATCCCTGTGCTTCAGAAGTGCCACAGAGCAGCGCAGCTAAACAGCTTGCAGTGTCACGCTGCAGTTCTTCCTCATAAATCTTCACCTAGAAATTCAAATACACTACTGATGCATTCTTTCAGTCAATCATGCTGTATACATTTATTCAACCAAATTTTCACACATTACCTTGCAATTATAGCTCTTTCTTTAACAAGATAAGGTAGTTCTGATAAGAACTTTTTTTCTTTTGTATTTTTTATTTTTTTGAACAATTTTGTATTTTTTGTGTTTTTTCAAAAAATGAACAAAAAAAAGAACGAATAATACTGGAAACTTTTGGAATTACTTATTATTCCAAAAACAAGCATTTACAATTCAATGGTCTCGGCATTATTAAAGGTAGAGCTATTGGCATTGCTCATGACATTTTTTTTATTCCTTTTTTTAAACATAGTAAATGGTACTGTCATTTACAATGGCAATAGGTGAACATTAGAGAGTAGTAGAGAGTATTCGCGGACACAGAGCCGTGGACACAGAGCCACATACACAGAGTCACACACACAGAGAGCCACACACACACAGACAGAGCCACACACACACACACAGAGCCCCACACACACACACAGAGCCCCCCCCCCACACACACAGAGCCCCCCTACACACACAGAGCCCCACACACACACACACACACACAGAGCCCCCCCCACACACAGAGCCCCACACACACACACAGGCCCCCCCCACACACAGAGCCCCCCCACACACACACAGAGCCCCCCCCCCACACACAGAGCCACACACATAAACACAGCCCCATACACACACACAGAGACACACACACACACACACAGAGCCCCACACACACACCCAGAGCCCCCCACACACAGAGCCCCACACACACACACAGAGCCCCTCACACACAGCAAGTCCCACACACACACACACACAGCCCCACATACACACAGAGCCCCACACACACACAGAGCCCTATTCTATGCCGATTAGAGAGACATTGGGTGACTTTCCTTCTAATCACGTTGACCCCTACAAGACAATGGAGTCTGTTTGCATGATGCCTTTATAATCCTATTGGAAACAACAGAAACAAACACAATACAGGGATAGAACAGATATATTATTAACAGAGCAGTCGTATTGGAAACAACACGTACAAACAACATACATATAACGGATATGTCATTAACAGGGTCCTATGTGACCGTCTGTTAAGTACAATCCTTGCTTTGCAACAACATCAATATTTTGCTAATAAAGTCGCCACAGCCCTGGCCCACTACAGGGTCGGACTAACCCATGGAGCAATCATGCAGTGCCAGATGGGGTGGTCGGACAGGTCAGTGTGTGTTTGTGTGGGTCGGTTGTTTGACTGTTTGTAGGCCTGTACTGTGTTGTAGTTTGGAGATTTTTTTTTACTGTAGATTTGCCTGATATTACCGCAAACGTTGCCTGTAGCAAGCACAAATGCTGACAGTCTACCATACGTTGTAAATTACCTACAGAGCATGACTTCACAGGTTCAAACCTACGTGGGCCAATCTTTAGCTATCTGATTCTGTAACGTGGGCCACATTTACTTTGATGCCCGGGCCTATTTACTGTTCCAGTCCGACCCTGGCCGCTACACGTGAAGAGCATGGCTCGCTCCCACGTTACCTCACGGAGTAAAGTGTATTACTTTTAGACAGACCAGCCTATGGCCGCATTTTGTGTACTGCTCACTTTAGGGAGTACTGAAGTACATCTCTTATCCATGGAGTTACTCTTTCATCTGCGCTCTTGATCACCCCCAGCTCTCTGCGTATTAGAAATATGGTGTCATCATTTCCACGTTCTTGTTTATAGCCGCTGGTCATGTTACGTGTGAAGGTAGCGGCATATAGTAAAAGATCTAGACTGCAGCCGCTAGAGGGCACCCTGAAGCAAGAACCGTGTCCATTGCCTTAAAAACTAAAATTATAAATGCTTAATGCAGACAAGTTCTCTGTTGAATATACGCATGTGGAATCAACCAACTCGTCATTGCTCTAATCCTCCACATGGTTTAATAGCTATTTATACTTGTTACTATATGTAACTCTAGATCATTACATGCGGGAAATGACAGCTAAAGATGTTCCTTACCTCATTAGAGCGCACTTTGGTGTGGCGCCGGTCAACCCAAGCAGTGTGTGCTTCTTGGAGCTAGTATAAGGACCAGTGAGCGGAGTCCACATTCCCACGTCTTGGAGGCAGCGTTGTCCCCCCCAAGTTAGCACGCCTGGTGTCATGCTGCGGTCATGCTGCGGTCATCTTTAAGAGAACATGCAGTGACAGGCAGAGCAGCTGCTAAATATTCAACTTTTTTCCGAAGGCTCGGCTGGGTCCCTGAACCACGGTTTCTTTCCCTCAAGCCATCACGCCATGCTCACAGCCGTGCCACATAGTAGAGAACTGGAGGGGCTGTTCCTATTTAGGAAGGGACCTCGCAGGGATCCGTACACCCCAGAGGTAGCAGCACTCTGAAAGAACTGTGGCAGAACGGAATGTCCCTCAGAAAGCCGCAGGCACGCTCGTCTGTTATCTCCCAGCCTCGGGAGGCTGCTTCGGCTGCCCCTGCCTTCCACTAAGGTGCTAGTGGCTGCTTTCACAACTACTCCTGCATGCTATCTGGCAGCTCCTCCTCTCGGCTCCCAGCCCAGCCGATCAGAGCCCAGCCAGAGGATGAGGAGTGGCACTGCTGCAGTTAAGAATTTCTTTTTCATCCTGAGGGTGATGGCAAAAAGGAAGGGCCCGATAGGAACCCGTCTCAGCACCTGCTTTTAAGAACTGCCGGTGCTGAGGACCAGCAGGACCCGGCCCACTTAAAGCCCTGGGCATACTGTATGCTGATGTCCTGAGAAGATACAGCAGGCGCATTAACCCAACAAACCATTCTGTCAGGAATAAACTGCATCATCGCCTCTATAAAATTCGCTATTTTCAAAGTACACTGGATCTGGCGCTCGTGAGCAGAACACAATACTTTCAGTCATATGCGCCGCGAAAGTTGTCTCCAACGCAGATGTGACTGTTATGTTTGTGATACTGGTGTCCTACTTGGGACACCGTATCAAGTGTGCATGTTAGTGTCCCTGCGTGGACACTGTACTGAAGTGAGGTGTCCACAATGTGGTGTGGTGTTGTACTTAACAAACCAAAACATGACACCCGCACGTGGGACATTGTTGAGGTCAGAGCGGGCATCCTTCCAAGGGGCTGAAACTTTCCAGACTCCTGCAGGCATGGCTCATCGCGGAGGAAGCCTTTGCCTGTCTGGGTGGAATATACGTAGCAGGGGTTAGGAGAGAGGGTGCAGGAGATTGTAGGTGGGTAACGAGGAACACGGGCAGGGGATCTGACAGGGCAGGCAGAGAGGGAGGTGACAGGCAAGGGGAGGAGGGAATAGACAGGCAGACGAAAGGTACAGGGAAGAACAATAAAAAAAAACACGGCAGAGGCGGGAGCTGGGAGGAGTCTGCAGGGGAGGAACAGGGACAAGCGACCAGTGAAAAGTGAGAGTTGGGCAG
The DNA here is from genome assembly GCF_964263255.1 of Lissotriton vulgaris. Taxonomy (NCBI): domain Eukaryota; kingdom Metazoa; phylum Chordata; class Amphibia; order Caudata; family Salamandridae; genus Lissotriton; species Lissotriton vulgaris. The sequence continues at coordinate 1,591,154,833 of NC_141695.1, read as the reverse complement.
CAAGGAGGAGGGGGGGAGGAGGGTACAGGAGGGAGGGGGCGTCCACCCGAGGAGGGAAATCCAGCGCTCCATGGTCTCTTTGTTTTCATGGCAAAAATAATTCACTTTTAATTCTGTGCTCCGCCTTTCACCTTTCTAATGCATGCGCCGCGCACACTCCCTCGCCTGGGTGTTGTTGATAGAAGATGAAGTGTTGTCTGGCGGCCTGTCTCGGGGCTGCGAGGCAGGGCTACAGGAGGGCTATTTTTACCTCAGCCCATCACATAGATCCCAAACTTAGGGGTCGATTAGGATCGCGGACGGAAACGTGTTCCGTCCGCCGAGGAAGGTGGCAAGATACTCCGGACCAGTCCGCGGAAAAACCGCAATAGCGATTAGGATCAAATGTGATAGAAACGCCGACCGCGGCGGACGGAGCACAACAATCTCCGTCCGCGGCGGTCGAAGTACACCTGAGGCCGCGGCATGCGGACGGAACCTACAAAACACCGACCGCCGCGTACGCACATGACCAGGAGAACAACAACCTCCCCCGCGATACCTGCGTAGTGTCCGTGTCCGCAATTAGGATAACTCCGCAAGTACCCCGGTAGCCACCGCGATCCACGTCCGCGGCGGTACCAATGCTAGGAGAAACGGTGCACCACAGCGGAAGTCCAACATCCCTACAGTCAAACCAATGGCATACATACCGACAGAATTCATCACCAAACACAGGAAAATGAACGACCACCCACCTGACACATCTAAACCAAACACAAGACACAATGACCCACCCCCAAGAACTGCATTAACCACACCTGCCAACACACCCACCTATCACCTGACTGCCAATCAACATTCACACAGGGCCAACACACAGACTATAAATTAACTCCCACCCACTCCAGAAATCCTCTGCATCACAGCATAGCTGCTAGCAGGAGACAACACTTGGCCAACAGCAAACAATTTAAATCATACACATAACCCACACCCAAACACACCCTGCACACAAACACCCACCACACCATACCCAAACACCACACACCAGCACCTCCTAATTCACACAAACACACACCCCGAGCACCATGGCACCCAAGAAAAATCCGAAATTCACCGACACCGAGCTCAGGGTAATGGTCGATGAGATTATTCGTGTTGAACCCCACATCTTTGGATCCCTAGTGCAGCAGACCAGCATAGCTAGGAAGAACAGCCTTTGGGACCAGATCGTCACCAGGGTCAATGCCTCCGGGACCGTCCCGAGGACCAAGCATGAAATCCAGAGGCGGTGGCACGACCTCAAGACCCGGGTGAAGTCCATCCGAGCCAAGAACTTCCTCCGGGCCAACCACACAGGCGGTGGAACCCCCCCGGAGCCCCTACCATACACCGAGTGGGAGGAGAAGGTGCTGACCATCCTGCACCCTGAGACCCTGGATGGACTTGATGATGGAGAAGAGGCTGGTAAGTACCAACCAAGCACCACAAACACAACAACACGGTGTGCCTCACACAACTCTGAAGACACATCTCACATACCCCAGCCTTGCATGCAGTCCACATACTCACCAGCGTCTAAACCACTCCTACAGGCCCCCATGTCCATAGAGAGGGTGGTGGTGGTGGGTGGGGTGTGTGAGGGGACGGAACTACAACTCCCAACAGGCCCCCATGTCCATAGAGAGGGTGGTGGTGGTGGGTGGGGTGTGTGAGGGGACGGAACTACAACTCCCAACAGGCCCCCATGTCCATAGAGAGGGTGGTGGTGGTGGGTTGGGTGTGTGAGGGGACGGAACTACAACTCCCAACAGGCCCCCATGTCCATAGAGAGGGTGGTGGTGGTGGGTGGGGTGTGTGAGGGGTCACTAGTCCAACTCCCCACAGGCCCCCATGTCCATAGAGAGGGTGGTGGTGGTGGGTGGGGTGTGTGAGGGGTCACTAGTCCAACTCCCCACAGGCCCCCATGTCCATAGAGAGGGTGGTGGTGGTGGGTGGGGTGTGTGAGGGGACGGAACTACAACTCGCAACAGGCCCCCATGTCCATAGAGAGGGTGGTGGTGGTGGGTGGGGTGTGTGAGGGGACGGAACTACAACTCGCAACAGGCCCCCATGTCAATAGAGAGGGTGGTGGTGGTGGGTGGGGTGTGTGAGGGGACGGAACTACAACTCGCAACAGGACCCCATGTCCATAGAGAGGGTGGTGGTGGTGGGTGGGGTGTGTGAGGGGACGGAACTACAACTCCCAACAGGCCCCCATGTCCATAGAGAGGGTGTGGTGGTGGGTGGGGTGTGTGAGGGGACGGAACTACAACTCCCAACAGGCCCCCATGTCCATAGAGAGGGTGGTGGTGGTGGGTGGGGTGTGTGAGGGGACGGAACTACAACTCCCAACAGGCCCCCATGTCCATAGAGAGGGTGGTGGTGGTGGGTGGGGTGTGTGAGGGGTCACTAGTCCAACTCCCCACAGGCCCCCATGTCCATAGAGAGGGTGGTGGTGGTGGGTGGGGTGTGTGAGGGGTCACTAGTCCAACTCCCCACAGGCCCCCATGTCCATAGAGAGGGTGGTGGTGGTGGGTGGGGTGTGTGAGGGGACGGAACTACAACTCGCAACAGGCCCCCATGTCCATAGAGAGGGTGGTGGTGGTGGGTGGGGTGTGTGAGGGGACGGAACTACAACTCGCAACAGGCCCCCATGTCCATAGAGAGGGTGGTGGTGGTGGGTGGGGTGTGTGAGGGGTCACTAGTCCAACTCCCCACAGGCCCCCATGTCCATAGAGAGGGTGGTGGTGGTGGGTGGGGTGTATGAGGGGATGGAACTACAACTCGCAACAGGCCCCCATGTCCATAGAGAGGGTGGTGGTGGGTGGGGTGTGTGAGGGGACGGAACTACAACTCCCAACAGGCCCCCATGTCCATGGAGAGGGTGGTGGTGGTGGGTGGGGTGTGTGAGGGGACGGAACTACAACTCGCAACAGGCCCCCATGTCCATAGAGAGGGTGGTAGTGGTGGGTAGGGTGTGTGAGGGGTCACTAGTCCAACTCCCCACAGGCCCCCATGTCCATAGAGAGGGTGGTGGTGGTGGGTGGGGTGTGTGAGGGGTCACTAGTCCAACTCCCCACAGGCCCCCATGTCCATAGAGAGGGTGGTGGTGGTGGGTGGGGTGTGTGAGGGGTCACTAGTCCAACTCCCCACAGGCCCCCATGTCCATAGAGAGGGTGGTGGTGGTGGGTGGGGTGTGTTAGGGGACGGAACTACAACTCCCCACAGGCCCCCATGTCCATAGAGAGGGTGGTGGTGGTGGGTGGGGTGTGTGAGGGGTCACTAGTCCAACTCCCCACAGGCCCCCATGTCCATAGAGAGGGTGGTGGTGGTGGGTGGGGTGTGTGAGGGGGCACTAGTCCAACTCCCCACAGGCCCCCATGTCCATAGAGAGGGTGGTGGTGGGGGGGTGTGTGTGAGGGGACGGAACTACAACTCGCAACAGGCCCCCATGTCCATAGAGAGGGTGGTGGTGGTGGGTGGGGTGTGTGAGGGGACGGAACTACAACTCGCAACAGGCCCCCATGTCCATAGAGAGGGTGGTGGTGGTGGGTGGGGTGTGTGAGGGGACGGAACTACAACTCGCAACAGGCCCCCATGTCCATAGAGAGGGTGGTGGTGGTGGTGGGTGGGGTGTGTGAGGGGACGGAACTACAACTCCCAACAGGCCCCCATGTCCATAGAGAGGGTGGTGGTGGTGGGTGGGGTGTGTGAGGGGACGGAACTACAACTCCCAACAGGCCCCCATGTCCATAGAGAGGGTGGTGGTGGTGGGTGGGGTGTGGGAGGGGTCACTAGTCCAACTCCCCACAGGCCCCCATGTCCATAGAGAGGGTGGTGGTGGTGGGTGGGGTTTGTGAGGGGTCACTAGTCCAACTCCCCACAGGCCCCCATGTCCATATAGAGGGTGGTGGTGGTGGGTGGGGTGTGTGAGGGGACGGAACTACAACTCGCAACAGGCCCCCATGTCCATAGAGAGGGTGGTGGTGGTGGGTGGGGTGTGTGAGGGGACGGAACTACAACTCGCAACAGGCCCCCATGTCCATAGAGAGGGTGGTGGTGGTGGGTGGGGTGTGTGAGGGGTCACTAGTCCAACTCCCCACAGGCCCCCATGTCCATAGAGAGGGTGGTGGTGGTGGGTGGGGTGTGTGAGGGGTCACTAGTCCAACTCCCCACAGGCCCCCATGTCCCTAGAGAGGGTGGTGGTGGTGGGTGGGGTGTGTGAGGGGATGGAACTACAACTCGCAACAGGCCCCCATGTCCATAGCATTCCGAAAGTCCCTGAAAACACATCTCTTCCCCATATAATGCCCCATTGGTGCCTAGCCTCTAAGTTCCATGATTTATCAGCGCCGGGACGCCCCGTTGGGGCAGCTGTTGCGCTTTACAAAATACACAAATAAATAATAAATAAATAAATAGAGAGGGTGGTGGTGGTGGGTGGGGTGTGTGCGGGGACGGAACTACAACTCCCAACAGGCCCCCATGTCCATAGAGAGCGTGGTGGTGGTGGGTGGGGTGTGTGAGGGGACGGAACTACAACTCGCAGCAGGCCCCCATGTCCATAGAGAGGGTGGTGGTGGTGGGTGGGGTGTGTGAAGGGTCACTAGTCCAACTCCCCACAGGCCCCCATGTCCATAGAGAGGGTGGTGGTGGTGGGTGGGGTGTGTGAGGGGTCACTAGTCCAACTCCCCACAGGCCCCCATGTCCATAGAGAGGGTGTTGGTGGTGGGTGGGGTGTGTGAGGGGTCACTAGTCCAACTCCCCACAGGCCCCCATGTCCATAGAGAGGGTGGTGGTGGTGGGTGGGGTGTGTGAGGGGTCACTAGTCCAACTCCCCACAGGCCCCCATGTCCATAGAGAGGGTGGTGGTGGTGGGTGGGGTGTGTGAGGGGACGGAACTACAACTCGCAACAGGCCCCCATGTCCATAGAGAGGGTGGTGGTGGTGGGTGGGGTGTGTGAGGGGACGGAACTACAACTCGCAACAGGCCCCCATGTCCATAGAGAGGGTGGTGGTGGTGGGTGGGGTGTGTGAGGGGTCACTAGTCCAACTCCCCACAGGCCCCCATGTCCATAGAGAGGGTGGTGGTGGTGGGTGGGGTGTGTGAGGGGACGGAACTACAACTCGCAACAGGCCCCCATGTCCATAGAGAGGGTGGTGGTGGGTGGGGTGTGTGAGGGGACGGAACTACAACTCCCAACAGGCCCCCATGTCCATAGAGAGGGTGGTGGTGGTGGGTGAGGTGTGTGAGGGGACGGAACTACAACTCTCAACAGGCCCCCATGTCCATAGAGAGGGTGGTGGTGGTGGGTAGGGTGTGTGAGGGGACGGAACTACAACTCGCAACAGGCCCCCATGTCCATAGAGAGGGTGGTAGTGGTGGGTAGGGTGTGTGAGGGGTCACTAGTCCAACTCCCCACAGGCCCCCATGTCCATAGAGAGGGTGGTGGTGGTGGGTGGGGTGTGTGAGGGGTCACTAGTCCAACTCCCCACAGGCCCCCATGTCCATAGAGAGGGTGGTGGTGGTGGGTGGGGTGTGTGAGGGGTCACTAGTCCAACTCCCCACAGGCCCCCATGTCCATAGAGAGGGTGGTGGTGGTGGGTGGGGTGTGTTAGGGGACGGAACTACAACTCCCCACAGGCCCCCATGTCCATAGAGAGGGTGGTGGTGGTGGGTGGGGTGTGTGAGGGGTCACTAGTCCAACTCCCCACAGGCCCCCATGTCCATAGAGAGGGTGGTGGTGGTGGGTGGGGTGTGTGAGGGGGCACTAGTCCAACTCCCCACAGGCCCCCATGTCCATAGAGAGGGTGGTGGTGGGGGGGGGTGTGTGAGGGGACGGAACTACAACTCGCAACAGGCCCCCATGTCCATAGAGAGGGTGGTGGTGGTGGGTGGGGTGTGTGAGGGGACGGAACTACAACTCGCAACAGGCCCCCATGTCCATAGAGAGGGTGGTGGTGGTGGGTGGGGTGTGTGAGGGGACGGAACTACAACTCGCAACAGGCCCCCATGTCCATAGAGAGGGTGGTGGTGGTGGTGGGTGGGGAGTGTGAGGGGACGGAACTACAACTCCCAACAGGCCCCCATGTCCATAGAGAGGGTGGTGGTGGTGGGTGGGGTGTGTGAGGGGACGGAACTACAACTCCCAACAGGCCCCCATGTCCATAGAGAGGGTGGTGGTGGTGGGTGGGGTGTGTGAGGGGTCACTAGTCCAACTCCCCACAGGCCCCCATGTCCATAGAGAGGGTGGTGGTGGTGGGTGGGGTTTGTGAGGGGTCACTAGTCCAACTCCCCACAGGCCCCCATGTCCATATAGAGGGTGGTGGTGGTGGATGGGGTGTGTGAGGGGACGGAACTACAACTCGCAACAGGCCCCCATGTCCATAGAGAGGGTGGTGGTGGTGGGTGGGGTGTGTGAGGGGACGGAACTACAACTCGCAACAGGCCCCCATGTCCATAGAGAGGGTGGTGGTGGTGGGTGGGGTGTGTGAGGGGTCACTAGTCCAACTCCCCACAGGCCCCCATGTCCATAGAGAGGGTGGTGGTGGTGGGTGGGGTGTGTGAGGGGTCACTAGTCCAACTCCCCACAGGCCCCCATGTCCCTAGAGAGGGTTGTGGTGGTGGGTGGGGTGTGTGAGGGGATGGAACTACAACTCGCAACAGGCCCCCATGTCCATAGAGAGGGTGGTGGTGGTGGGTGGGGTGTGTGCGGGGACGGAACTACAACTCCCAACAGGCCCCCATGTCCATAGAGAGCGTGGTGGTGGTGGGTGGGGTGTGTGAGGGGACGGAACTACAACTCGCAGCAGGCCCCCATGTCCATAGAGAGGGTGGTGGTGGTGGGTGGGGTGTGTGAAGGGTCACTAGTCCAACTCCCCACAGGCCCCCATGTCCATAGAGAGGGTGGTGGTGGTGGGTGGGGTGTGTGAGGGGTCACTAGTCCAACTCCCCACAGGCCCCCATGTCCATAGAGAGGGTGTTGGTGGTGGGTGGGGTGTGTGAGGGGTCACTAGTCCAACTCCCCACAGGCCCCCATGTCCATAGAGAGGGTGGTGGTGGTGGGTGGGGTGTGTGAGGGGCCACTAGTCCAACTCCCCACAGGCCCCCATGTCCATAGAGAGGGTGGTGGTGGTGGGTGGGGTGTGTGAGGGGACGGAACTACAACTCGCAACAGGCCCCCATGTCCATAGAGAGGGTGGTGGTGGTGGGTGGGGTGTGTGAGGGGACGGAACTACAACTCGCAACAGGCCCCCATGTCCATAGAGAGGGTGGTGGTGGTGGGTGGGGTGTGTGAGGGGTCACTAGTCCAACTCCCCACAGGCCCCCATGTCCATAGAGAGGGTGGTGGTGGTGGGTGGGGTGTGTGAGGGGACGGAACTACAACTCGCAACAGGCCCCCATGTCCATAGAGAGGGTGGTGGTGGGTGGGGTGTGTGAGGGGACGGAACTACAACTCCCAACAGGCCCCCATGTCCATAGAGAGGGTGGTGGTGGTGGGTGAGGTGTGTGAGGGGACGGAACTACAACTCTCAACAGGCCCCCATGTCCATAGAGAGGGTGGTGGTGGTGGGTGGGGTGTGTGAGGGGTCACTAGTCCAACTCCCCACAGGCCCCCATGTCCATAGAGAGGGTGGTGGTGGTGGGTGGGTGTGTGAGGGGTCACTAGTCCAACTCCCCACAGGCCCCCATGTCCATAGAGAGGGTGGTGGTGGTGGGTGGGGTGTGTTAGGGGACGGAACTACAACTCCCCACAGGCCCCCATGTCCATAGAGAGGGTGGTGGTGGTGGGTGGGGTGTGTGAGGGGTCACTAGTCCAACTCCCCACAGGCCCCCATGTCCCTAGAGAGGGTGGTGGTGGTGGGTGGGGTGTGTGAGGGGTCACTAGTCCAACTCCCCACAGGCCCCCATGTCCATAGAGAGGGTGGTGGTGGTGGGGGGGTGTGTGAGGGGACGGAACTACAACTCGCAACAGGCCCCCATGTCCATAGAGAGGGTGGTGGTGTTGGGTGGGGTGTGTGAGGGGTCACTAGTCCAACTCCCCACAGGCCCCCATGTCCATAGAGAGGGTGGTGGTGGTGGGTGGGGTGTGTGAGGGGTCACTAGTCCAACTCCCCACAGGCCCCCATGTCCATAGAGAGGGTGGTGGTGGTGGGGGGGTGTGTGAGGGGACGGAACTACAACTCGCAACAGGCCCCCATGTCCATAGAGAGGGTGGTGGTGGTGGGTGGGGTGTGTGAGGGGACGGAACTACAACTCGCAACAGGCCCCCATGTCCATAGAGAGGGTGGTGGTGGTGGGTGGGGTGTGTGAGGGGACGGAACTACAACTCGCAACAGGCCCCCATGTCCATAGAGAGGGTGGTGGTGGTGGTGGGTGGGGTGTGTGAGGGGACGGAACTACAACTCCCAACAGGCCCCCATGTCCATAGAGAGGGTGGTGGTGGTGGGTGGGGTGTGTGAGGGGACGGAACTACAACTCCCAACAGGCCCCTATGTCCATAGAGAGGGTGGTGGTGGTGGGTGGGGTGTGTGAGGGGTCACTAGTCCAACTCCCCACAGGCCCCTATGTCCATAGAGAGGGTGGTGGTGGTGGGTGGGGTGTGTGAGGGGTCACTAGTCCAACTCCCCACAGGCCCCCATGTCCATATAGAGGGTGGTGTTGGTGGGTGGGGTGTGTGAAGGGACGGAACTACAACTCGCAACAGGCCCCCATGTCCATAGAGAGGGTGGTGGTGGTGGGTGGGGTGTGTGAGGGGACGGAACTACAACTCGCAACAGGCCCCCATGTCCATAGAGAGGGTGGTGGTGGTGGGTGGGGTGTGTGAGGGGTCACTAGTCCAACTCCCCACAGGCCCCCATGTCCATAGAGAGGGTGGTGGTGGGTGGGGTGTGTGAGGGGTCACTAGTCCAACTCCCCACAGGCCCCCATGTCCCTAGAGAGGGTGGTGGTGGTGGGTGGGGTGTGTGAGGGGATGGAACTATAACTCGCAACAGGCCCCCATGTCCATAGAGAGGGTGGTGGTGGTGGGTGGGGTGTGTGCGGGGACGGAACTACAACTCCCAACAGGCCCCCATGTCCATAGAGAGGGTGGTGGTGGTGGGTGGGGTGTGTGAGGGGGCGGAACTACAACTCGCAGCAGGCCCCCATGTCCATAGAGAGGGTGGTGGTGGTGGGTGGGGTGTGTGAGGGGTCACTAGTCCAACTCCCCACAGGCCCCCATGTCCATAGAGAGGGTGGTGGTGGTGGGTGGGGTGTGTGAGGGGTCACTAGTCCAACTCCCCACAGGCCCCCATGTCCATAGAGAGGGTGGTGGTGGTGGGTGGGGTGTGTGAGGGGTCACTAGTCCAACTCCCCACAGGCCCCCATGTCCATAGAGAGGGTGGTGGTGGTGGGTGGGGTGTGTGAGGGGTCACTAGCCCAACTCCCCACAGGCCCCCATGTCCATAGAGAGGGTGGTGGTGGTGGGTGGGGTGTGTGCCAATGCCGACTGAATGTCAAATATAAATAAATGTACACGTTTAGGCAACATGACTCATCCTCACATTTTTGTTTTGCAGGGGATCCTAATCGGACTTCTGCAATTAACACCAGGCCTCCAGCATCCCCACACTCTGAACTTTCAGGGGACGATTGTCCAGCCACCTCCGGGGCAGAGGATGGTGCCGGATCAAGCAGCCAGCCAGGGACCTCTGGCTCGCAGGTCACACCTGCACCAACAACAACTACGGGCTCTGGCATCACCACAACACCGGCTACTGTGACCTGCACAGCTACCTCCAGCACCACCTCCACCACCACTACTACCACCACTTCTGCCCCTGCCACCCTGCCCAACCCACCGGCCATCGCTGGGGCAGCGCCATCCCAGCCACGCAGGGAGAGAGTGAGGCAAACCACTAATGCAAGGGCAGATCCTGCAGGCAGGAGCACAGAGGAAAGAAGGCATGATGACACTACACCCAATGCCGTGCAACAGTGTGTTGAAGCACTAGTCCGGGTGGAGGCGGGCTATGTACGTAGCCAGGCACATGCAGACCGGGCTCACCAGGACTTTGTGGACAACACAGCGATGTTGGGGGCCATCGAGAGGCGGCTTGGCCAACTCGTGGACATTTTTAGCACGAGGATATCCGCCAACACCACCCACCACACCCCCCCTCAAACAACGGCACCGCCAACAACACCGCAACCGCCACCTGCGCCCCTGGCGGCGGATGTGCCACCTGATCAGCCAGCGCCCCCAGCTGACTCCGTCCCGACACAAAGACGGAGGGGCCATCCGAGGCAGGAAGTGGGCGAGAGCAGTGTCGGAGCTCCAGCCACACGCTCCAAGAGGAGCCGACAATGACTCTTTTGAGTACCTGAGCCTGCCATCCACCCTGCCAACTATCCGGTCCCACCTGGCACAGGCCTGCTGCACTAGGCAGACAACACCCTATGTGGTGTCTGCACGGACATCTCATCTGCTATTACCTTGGACTCTCACTCCCCCACCCCTTCACTCATTTGTAAATATGCACCTACACCTATGCACAATCTGTAAATAAATAACACTTACTCACTCAATGATGTGTTGCCTCCATGCTTATTCACATGATTGCATCAGAAACAGACGTAACCAGGTTCAGGGATCCAACTGGTACAGAATCATGCCGCAAGGGAGTGACCTAGGGAAACATAGAAATCGCAAACAGACGTTAGGAAACACCATCACACTCATCCCAGCTCACTGCAGTGCAACTTTCAACAAACCACACACATCACTAAACGAATGGATGACACTACACACATCATGGAGAAGTGCATGTACTCATAAATGAAGAGACACACACACATGCATACATCACATAACAAAACACATAGATGATGCCCAACACAATGACACAAGAGCAGCACGCCTACACAGGGCATACACAAGCAGCACAAGAGGGGCACACTCACAATCAAGGGAAGTAGCGTTCAATGAGCTGGCGCCTCTGGTCCACACCTTCCTCCTCACCACTATCCTCATCAGTCGACATGGGTGGGTCGGGAGGGCGAGGAACTTGCTGTTCATCTGGGTCCAAGATCAGTTCAATGTCATTTCGCACAGCCAGGTTGTGGAGCATGCATCAGGCAATCACAATCTTGCATACTTTGCCTGGTGCGTAAGGCAGGGCCCCTCCAGTCTTATCCAGGCACCGAAACCTAGACTTAAGCAGGCCAAATGTTCGTTCCACCACTCGACGTGTCCTACCATGGGCATCATTGTATCGCATTTCTCCTGCTGTAGTGGGATTGCGTATTGGACTTAGAAGCCAAGGCCTGTTTGGGTAAGCTGAGTCGCCTGTGTTTGTGGAAATTAGAGAGAGAGAGAGAAACATCACTACCTGAACATGTGGCCACACAAAGCCACACAGATATCACTCCTGTCACCACAGCATACTCACCAACAAGCCAGGCTTGTGCCGGACGCAGATTTGCCATCAGTTGGGGGACAATGCTGCTCCGCATGATGTGGGTGTCATGTGCAGAGCCAGGAAATCTTGCACACACATGTGAGATAATGTTGTCGGCCTGGCACACCACCTGCACGTTTAGGGAGTGGAAGTGCTTCCGATTCCTAAACACCTGCTCACGTGCTCGTGGTGAAATGATCGCAATATGCGTGCCATCAATGGAACCCACAACATGTGGTATGCGACCCAGTGCATAGAAGTCAGCTTTGACCGCTGCCAACTCTGCCGCCTGTGGAAAATGTATGTAGTCATTCTTGTACAGCATCATGGCTGTCAGTACATCCCGAAGTACCGTGCTGAACATGGCCTGTGACATTACCCCGGCATGTCCAACAGTGTACTGAAATGTGCCTGTTGCAAAAAAATGGAGTGCCGCCATCACCTTTTGGGTGGGTGAAATGGAGCCTGGATAGGTTCTTCGCTGCTGCAGGTGAGGAGACAATTGATTCACAAGCTCCAGCAATCGACGTCGATCAAGCCTGAATTTCCTGATCACCTCCTCGTCCACCATATCCTCCAGCACAGTGTATGGGCGATGGACATTTGGAGCCCTCCTGTGTGGGAGTAAATGGAATGGAAGTCAATTCACATACAACGCATGTCTGTGCAACTCATTCACATGTCATCGCACTCTATCCAACATGTAATAGGCAGTGTTCAATTAGCATATGTGTGACATCTCTGAATGTCACAACAACATGGATTGACGTAGCAATGTGCACCCACTAGCTACATGATGTGTTGCAACATGTGCAATGCACTTTGTCTCGCCTCAACATCACTGCCAACAAGACATGTGACATGACCCAAAAGTGACGGACATCAGTGGCACACCGATGGGCATGGTATGGACACACATGGGATAGAGCATGAAGTGTGGAGTCACGCAATCACGCACACAACCGTCATCATGCAGCTGCAGACAATGAAACAAGGTGCATCGTCAGCTGACATGCAATCATTGACGCCGCCATGGCGGTGCACTGCTTCTGCTGTTTACGTCTGGCCATACGCCGCCCGCGTTCAACATTACCATTGTCTGCATGTGCACAGACCGTCACGCTCACACACCGGCAAGTGCATGTGCTAGACACCGGGACGGATGCATCATTTGCAACAAAGTTCCAACAGTGGCGCCTCCATGGCGGGGCCCGTATTCGGCGGGGGAGGTGGAGGCCAAAACATCCATAAGCTGATGTCCATGCACATGGCAGTTCATGACCCCCCTTACAGTGACATTGCATCAGCCAGCCTACACCGGCCGGCCCAGGCCTGCCCATGACCGCCGTTCCGGCCATGCCAACTACCGCCGCTTCAGGCCCCCTCCACTACCGCCGTGCCAGGCCCAGCCCATGACCGCCGTTCCGGCCATGCCAACTACCGCCGCTTCAGGCCCCCTCCACTACCGCCGTGCCAGGCCCAGCCCATGACCGCCGTGCCAGGCCCGCCAGGGCACGACGGTAGTGGAGGGGGCCTGAAGCGGCGGTAGTTGGCATGGCCGGAACGGCGGTCATGGGCTGGGCCTGGCACGGCTGTAGTGGAGGGGGCCTGAAGCGGCGGTAGTTGGCATGGCCGGAACGGCGGTCATGGGCTGGGCCTGGCACGGCGGTAGTGGAGGGGGCCTGAAGCGGCGGTAGTTGGCATGGCCGGAACGGCGGTCATGGGCAGGCCTGGGCCGGCCGGTGTAGGCTGGATGATGCAATGTCACTGTAAGGGAGGTCATGAACTGCCATGTGTATTGACATCAGCTTATGGATGTTTTGTCCTCCACCTCCCCCGCCGAATACGTGTCCCGCCATGGTGGCGCCACTGTCACAACTTTGTTGCAAATGATGCATCCGTCCCGGTGTCTAGCACATGCACTTGCCGGTGTGTGAGCGTGACGGTCTGTGCACGTGCAGCCAATGGGAGGTGTGGACATGGGCCACGGTTGGCCAATAGCAAGTACCGTATGCTGTTCCCCGCAACACCAGGGCCAATCATTGGCCCAATTCCGAACACGCTTTCACGGCTGACCAATGGCTGGCGCCGTATGCCACTGACATGGCCACAGGGCCCTATATATGTGTGATGTGCTAAAGCATACCTTCTACGATGACCACCGACTGCTGCCTGTGACCATCACCTCCACCTGCTGCTGCGGAGCTGACCACCGACTGCTGCCTGTGACCATCACCTCCACCTGCTGCTGCGGAGCTGACCACCGACTGCTGCCTGTGACCTCCACCTGCTGCTGCGGAGCTGACCACTGACTGCTGCCTGTGACCATCGCCTCCACCTGCTGCTGCGGAGCTGACCACCGACTGCTGCCTGTGACCATCACCTCCACCTGCTGCTGCGGAGCTGACCACCGACTGCTGCCTGTGACCATCACCTCCACCTGCTGCTGCGGAGCTGACCACCGACTGCCACTCTAGTGCCATACTCCATGACCTTGGCATGTCGAGAGTCAAAGAGATCCGGTCTCGTCCCTTCACCGCCGCGGAGCTTGATATCCTCGTGGACGCTGTGCTCCGCAACTACGGACGCCTGTACGGCGCACCCGGACAGGTGGTAAGTGCAGTGGGGGATGAGTTGTTGTGCATGAGGTGTCATATGACACCTGGTCTCTAGAAACTTGGCGGTGTGATGTGTGACCAACAAAAGATTCGATATGTGCATGGCTGCAAAGAGAAATGTGTTGCTCCTATCTGTGTGACTGGCCAACTGTCCACTGACTTCCACCCTTTTGTCTCCCATCATGGTAGGTGAAGCTGCACCTTCGCAAGGACGTGTGGAGGAGCATTGCATGTGAAGTACGAGCAGCGGGGGTGTCCAATAGACGACATACACACTGCCACAAACGCTGCGACGACATTTCCAGACTGAGCAAGAATGTAGCGGAAGTGACACTAGGGATGATTCCAAGGACGGCACGTCTGGCCCGACGCTCAATGACCCCTCTCATGCACCGTATCATAGCTGTGACGCATCCTGACCTGTCCGAGCGGTTGCGTGTGGATGAACAGCAACGTGGTGGTAAGCATACTGTCAGTGTATGTTGCTTGTGAGTGCTATGCATGTATAGTTGACTACACACATTATGGACTTCCGTCGATCGTGGGGCTCGTTCCAATGGCATGTTGGTGACATTGCCGCAGTTAAATTTCACTTTCCGATGCGGCATGTTGAGACGCCACCCGCTAAGCGGTTCAGTTTTCATGCACATGCTGTAGTGCTCCGTCACCCCTTGGCAACACTTGCGTGCAGATGTAATTCCTCATGCCCAGTGTGCATGCTGTACATGTATTACGGCCAACGCCACTTAATTCCTGTGAGGATGACTGGTTGGGGTGGGCCGTGTGCAGGTTGGGGGATCGATGGACATTGTCATCATTGGCTTTAGGGATTCCGTAGCAGTACTGTACGTGAGTGTGCCCATGACTTACACCAATTTCCTGTGCATTTCAGCTTTGGCAGAGGGCACTCAGCCACAGACGGCGGAGATGACAGAAGGCAATGCATCCGGATCAGACGTCGCGCACACGCAGACTGACACCGAAGGGGCCAGCGCCGGAGAGGGGGACAGGACCGTCCCGGAGGACTCGCATGTGGAGACAACATCGTCATCATCTTCCGACAGTGTTGGTGAGTCAGCACTGTTGTCACAGACTGGGAGTGGGCAATCAACACCTTCGGTCGGGACACAGCACACAGGGCCCACCCTGCCGCCAACTGCACCATGTACTGTTCGTGCACGCAGGAGTAGGGGGAGCAGAGTGGCGTTCGGTGTCGGTACCGCTGCCCCAGCCTCGGTGAGCCAAAATGCTCTTTGTGCAGAGGCTGTTGATCTGCTGCGACAGCTGTGAGTGGGGCAGACCAATATGATTAATGCTTTCCAAGACCACGATAGGAAGTTGGGGCAGGTGGTGGCATTCATGGAAGGTATGCATGGTGATCTGGCTGGTGTACACAGGACACTGCAGTCATTGTCTAACAGTGTGTCGTCTGCCATTGTACAGTCGCATGGACTGGGTGGTACTTCTGTTCCACCATCTACAACTCTGGATGTGTCAGGTGGGAGTGAATTTTCTGGCCAGGACTCTAATACAGGTTATTGCACTAGAAGCAGCGTCAGCCAGCACGTCAAGGCACGGAGGCCTCAGACCCCATCCCCTAGGTCAGGTAAATCTGTTCACAAGGACAACGTCAGATATAGTGGAGTACACACACGTGAAGCTAAAGAGGGGTTGGGTGTAATGGCCACACATGCTGCACAGCCATCCCACACACAAGGTACTACCAAGCCAAGACTCACTCCCACTTCCAGTGACACTACCTTGTACGAGGACATTGAGAAGACGAATGAATCTCTTGAGGGCTCGCATACTCCCAGTGCCAGGGACACCAGAAAGGAAGGAGCCACTCCCAAGGGCAGGGATACCAGGAAGGAAGGTGCCACTCCCAAGGGCAGGGATACCAGGAAGGAAGGAGCCACTCCCAAGGGCAGAGAAACTAGGAAGGAAGGAGCCACTCCCAAGGGCAGGGAAACTAGGAAGGAAGGAGCCACTCCCAAGGGCAGGGACACTAGGCAGGAAGGAGCCACTCACAAGGGCAGGGACACTAGGCAGGAAGGAGCCACTCCCAAGGGCAGGGACACTAGGAAGGAAGGAGCCACTCCCAAGGGCAGGGAAACTGGGAAGGAAGGAGCCACTCCCAAGGGCAGGGACAAGGACAGTCACAAGACAAACGCACCTAAGAAGAGCACGGACACTCCCAGGGGCAGGGACACTAGGAAGGAAGGAGCCACTCCCAAGGGCAGGGAAACTGGGAAGGAAGGAGCCACTCCCAAGGGCAGGGACAAGGACAGTCACAAGACAAACGCACCTAAGAAGAGCACAGACGCTCCCAGGGGCAGGGACACACACGGGCAGAAGGTGTGTCCTGGGGACATGTACACCACACACGACAAGTCTGCTGCCTGGAACAGGGCACCATCCAGGGAACAGGGAAAGTCCGCAGACAACAGTACTCCTATGGAAATTGAACATCCAAGGCCCAAGGCATCTCCCATGGACAGTGGCGCTGTCAGGGACAGGCATACATCACCCATTGTTGCACTGAGGCAGCTGTTTTCTGGGAAACGGAATACAGATGTCTCCGCAGTGGAGTCACCCCTTACCTCCACTCCCATCAGGGCCCATCAGGGACGGATGCAGGTGGACCCTGTAGTAGCATCCCCCATGACACATGTTGCAGAGGCCACAAGGCAGCCACACAGCAAACGACAAGCAGGCTCCAGCACGTCCCCAGAGAGCATTCCTCCCCCAGCAGATGCCACTCCCATGGTGGGTGAAATTTCTTCTCAGTCCGGTCCACTTGTAAGTCCTGTCTTGTCCAGGGTGCAGGCACATGTCCAAAAGAAACGTAGCCACACAGCATTGACACATGCACAATCCGATGTCGCACAATTGCAACTATCTCCCGCTCCCAGAGCCACCCTGACTCCTGGACCATACAGCCCTGTGGCTCATCATTTCAGTGGTCCCAGTGGCGCTGGTGCAGTTGACTCGCATGTGTCTGTTAGTGGCAGGGTATCAGTTGAGACATATCCTGTATCAGGTGCTGGCAGTGTATCTGGGTCTATGGGCCATGTGTCAGTCACTCGGGCTGTGGCTGTGTCTCACACTCCTGTATCAGGTGCTGGCAGTGTATCTGGGTCTATGGGCCATGTGTCAGTCACTCGGGCTGTGGCTGTGTCTCACACTCCTGTATCAGGTGCTGGCAGTGTATCTGGGTCTATGGGCCATGTGTCAGTCACTCGGGCTGTGGCTGTGTCTCACACTCCTGTATCAGGTGCTGGCAGTGTATCTGGGTCTATGGGCCATATGTCAGTCACTCGGGCTGTGGCTGTGTCTCACACTCCTGTATCAGGTGATGGCAGTGTATCTGGGTCTATGGGCCATGTGTCAGTCACTCGGGCTGTGGCTGTGTCTCACACTCCTGTATCGGGTGCTGGCAGTGTATCTGGGTCTATGGGCCATGTGTCAGTTACTCGGGCTGTGGCTGTGTCTCACACTCCTGTATCAGGGGCTGGCAGTGTATCTGGGTCTATGGGCCATGTGTCAGTCACTCGGGCTGTGGCTGTGTCTCACACTCATGTATCAGGTGCTGGCAGTGTATCTGGGTCTGTGGCTCACGTGTCAGTCACTACATCTGTGGCTGTGTGTCACACTCCGGTTTCTGGTGCTGGCAGTCTGTCCGATGCGGGTACTTCACGCAACCCACCTGATAGTGTGCTGTAAGTTGCTGTAGTGTGCCCTCAGATGTACTGCCTCTGATGGATTTGTGCCTTGCCATGCAGTGTTTGTGCACCTATCCCCTCTCATGTACTGACTCTGATGTACCTGCTCTGGTGTCCACACTGCCCTGTTGCTATCCTCATACTGATGTACTGCCTCTGATGTACCTGCTCTGGTGTCCACACTGCCCTGTTGCTATCCTCATACTGCTGTACTGCATCTGATGTACCTGCTCTGGTGTCCATACTGCCCTGTTGCTGTTCTGATACTGCATTGTGCCTTCTCATGTACTGCATCTGATGTACCTGCTCTGGTGTCCACACTGCCCTGTTGTTATCCTCATACTGATGCACTGCATCTGATGTACCTGCTCTGGTGTTCACACTGCCCTGTTGCTGCCATGTTGCTATCCTCATACTGATGTACTGCATCTGATGTACCTGCTCTGGTGTCCACACTGCCCTGTTGCTATCCTCATACTGATGTACTGCATCTGATGTACCTGCTCTGGTGTCCACACTGCCCTGTTGCTGCCCTGTTGCTATCCTCATACTGATGTACTGCATCTGATGTACCTGCTCTGGTGTCCATACTGCCCTGTTGCTGTTCTGATACTGCATTGTGCCTTCTCATGTGCTGCCTCTGATGTACCTGCTCTGGTGTCCACACTGCCCTGTTGCTGCCCTGTTGCTATCCTCATACTGATGTACTGCATCTGATGTACCTGCTCTGGTGTCCACACTGCCCTGTTGCTATCCTCATACTGATGTACTGCATCTGATGTACCTGCTCTGGTGTCCACACTGCCCTGTTGCTATCCTCATACTGATGTACTGCATCTGATGTACCTGCTCTGGTGTCCACACTGCCCTGTTGCTGTTCTGATACTGCATTGTGCCTTCTCATGTGCTGCCTCTGATGTACCTGCTCTGGTGTCCACACTGCCCTGTTGCTATCCTCATACTGATGTACTGCATCTGATGTACCTGCTCTGGTGTCCACACTGCCCTGTTGCTGCCCTGTTGCTATCCTCATACTGATGTACTGCATCTGATGTACCTGCTCTGGTGTCCATACTGCCCTGTTGCTGTTCTGATACTGCATTGTGCCTTCTCATGTGCTGCCTCTGATGTACCTGCTCTGGTGTCCACACTGCCCTGTTGCTATCCTCATACTGATGTACTGCATCTGATGTACCTGCTCTGGTGTCCATACTGCCCTGTTGCTGTTCTGATACTGCATTGTGCCTTCTCATGTACTGCATCTGATGTACCTGCTCTGGTGTCCACACTGCCCTGTTGCTATCCTCATACTGATGTACTGCATCTGATGTACCTGCTCTGGTGTCCACACTGCCCTGTTGCTGCCCTGTTGCTATCCTCATACTGAAGTACTGCATCTGATGTACCTGCTCTGGTGTCCACACTGCCCTGTTGCTATCCTCATACTGATGTACTGCATCTGATGTACCTGCTCTGGTGTCCACACTGCCCTGTTGCTGCCCTGTTGCTATCCTCATACTGATGTACTGCATCTGATGTACCTGCTCTGGTGTCCACACTGCCCTGTTGCTATCCTCATACTGATGCACTGCATCTGATGTACCTGCTCTGGTGTCCACACTGCCCTGTTGCTGCCCTGTTGCTATCCTCATACTGATGTACTGCATCTGATGTACCTGCTCTGGTGTCCATACTGCCCTGTTGCTGTTTTGATACTGCATTGTGCCTTCTCATGTGCTGCCTCTGATGTACCTGCTCTGGTGTCCACACTGGCCTGTTGCTGCCCTGTTGCTATCCTCATACTGATGTACTGCATCTGATGTACCTGCTCCGGTGTCCACACTGCCCTGTTGCTGTTCTGATACTGCATTGTGCCTTCTCATGTGCTGCCTCTGATGTACCTGCTCTGGTGTCCACACTGGCCTGTTGCTGCCCTGTTGCTATCCTCATACTGATGTACTGCATCTGATGTACCTGCTCTGGTGTCCACACTGCCCTGTTGCTGCCCTGTTGCTATCCTCATACTGATGTACTGCATCTGATGTACCTGCTCTGGTGTCCACACTGCCCTGTTGCTATCCTCATACTGATGTACTGCATCTGATGTACCTGCTCTGGTGTCCACACTGCCCTGTTGCTGCCCTGTTGCTATCCTCATACTGATGTACTGCATCTGATGTACCTGCTCTGGTGTCCACACTGCCCATGCTCCATCCTAGACTGTGATGTTACTCCGATTCTGCGTAAATAAAATTGTGATTCATGTGTCGTGGTTTGTCGGAGTCATTCATGCGTGTGTGATGCTGGTGTGGATTTGTATTTTCTTGAGGGCGGTGGGTTCAGATACATATCACTCTCCCCTACCTGGGTCACGACCCTTGGAGGCGTTGCCGTACACAAGAATATGTACATTTCGGGACATGTCACTCCCCCCCTCCCTACGTCACGGCCCTTGCAGGTACTCCTCTCCAGTCAGTGAATGGTTTGTAGCCTACCTACGTCGTCCTCGATGGTGGGCCAAGACTAGGACGTAGTGGATCGCGAAGAGTATCGGGTAAGCCTGTAGTGCAGGGTCCATGTCGGCGAGCGGCTCGTGGTGGGTATGGTCGCTGTGGAGCATCTGCAGTGTTCAGGCAGGTTGTTTTTCCGCTGCGCTTTTATGTGTATTTTCCGCCATCTTGATTTGGAGGACGGTCCTAGACGTCAGTCCGTACGGCGGAGTCTCTGGATAGGTTACGTCCGCCGCGTTGTTGGGTGTGGTTGTGCGGCGGACCGTGTTCTACCGCCGCGGACGGATTTTGGCCCGTATTTCGTATCCTGATTTGGCGGCCGGAGTGTCCGCGACGGGCGTACGGAAAATAGGCATGTTCCGCATGCTCTGGGTCTGCGGAGGCACATCCGTCCGCCATCCTAATGAGCCCCTTAGTTTCACTGGAGAAAAACTGGAGGTGGGAGGGAGCACCAACTACTCGCGAGCATAAGAGCACCAGGAAAGAGCAGTAAGCGCCCAATGCCACGTAAAGATCAGGTTACATTCACGCAGGTTCGATAACTCCCGAATCACTGTTTCACGAGGAGTTCACGGCGAATCCAATAAAGTATCACAACTTCCCGCCTCCTCGCTAAAATCACTCCGATCCATTCATGTAGTGCTTAGTAAACGAGAGCAGGTTCCTGCCCCCTGGCACACGCCGCGCGCTCTCAGAGTTAGCTGAGAGCTGCATACCTCGAGGGTAATAAGCATGTTAAAGTTTCCAAAAGCTCCTCTAATTTCGCTTCTGTTTCCATTAGATGGCGGGTAACGTGTCCGTGAAGTGAGAGAAATAAAGAAAAACGGCACCAAAAAAAAGGCGGCCGCAAGCTTCCGAAATTTTCGGAATCGAGGGCGTGTTTTGGCGTTCTGAGTGACAGATGACGTCACAGGAGGAAAGAACGCCAAAAACACGCCCCCGAATACGAAAGAGACGGGGCTTTATTGGTGTGACGCCTGTCTCCTCCAATGGCTGGCCTCCGTTTAGGAAGCCAGACAATGGAGGAGAGAGGCGGGTTCAAGCCCCCATACCCAAATCATTAAATCTCCGACTGGAGACTGCCCAAGCGCAGCCTTTAGGTCCTCGACCTAAAAATGATTAACAACGATGGTTGAGTTGCGCAGCACAATCTGCATCCACTGACTGCAACCCTGAAGCATATAACACTTCACACAGTGTTGCTCAAGAAAGGTGAATTCTGGCCTAATGTCAATTGCAGGTGTTACTGAGGACACTCCAGACGTACTTGCCACTGCAGGTGAGGGGTTCAAAGCAGCTTCCCTCATTTCCTCCCGAGCAAGATTGAAAGGGTGTGTTGTCCGGAGATGCTTGTACATAGAAGCAGTGCCACAAGAGTATTTTTTTTCACTGCCTCTTGACAAGACTCGGTCACAAATTTTGCACGTTACCTTTCTCGCATTTATTTTTTTCTCGCCAGGTGGAAAAGTGAAGAATTTCCACAGGACAGATTCCAGCCTCTGTGGACGTGGTGCCTCCTGCAAGAATTCTTCTTCAGAAGATACTTCCTCCTACTGCTGCTGCTGTCTAGATGCCATTTTGTTTGATATTTTTTGAAAAACACCCAAAAAACAAGCAAAAAGGGTTCTTGTAGGAAAAGAGATGTCTCTCTAAAGATGCTCCAACAAGAATGATTAAAATGGGTGGGGTCCTTCAAAAGTTACAGTGGGAAATGTTATGAACCAATGAAATATTTTTTTTTTAGGTCACATGGGATCCGCGCACTGTGCTCTCACAAAGCACGCACACGCGCGACTTCGCAAAAATATATTTAAAAATAATATAAGTTTATTATAAGTATAAATATATTATTTTTATGAATATCTTAGATAATCTCTTGCCCTAATATGTATATTAAAGACACATACATATCATTTTAGAACATAACAATTTTTTGCGGGACTCGCGCACCCAGGGATCCCCAGCATGTATATGACGTCACATGGAAACGGCCACCGCGTAAGTGTCGCGTACCGTAATGCGCATGTGGAGCGAATGTGGGTGAGCAGGAGTTGCAGACTGGTCACATACCAACCGCGCACATCACATAACATTAAGTGTATATGATGTAACGGAAAAACACGCAGTCGTCGCACACCGTACGCGGATCCTTCACGACTTTTCTAAAATGGCGGCTAGAATACACGCATCCACTGTGATGTGTACGCTTTAGGTGCACGACTCCGAATTTTTGGGGAAAAAAAAGAAAAAATTATGGATATACTAAAATAAAAAAATAAAACAAAAAAAGTAAACAATATTTCAGTTTGAATTTAAAAAAAAATGTTTGCAATTTTCAGAAAAATATATAATGTTATTTAATGAATAAAATATTTATAAATAAACAGTTAAAAAACTGTAGAAAATCAGTACAAAAAATAGGTATAACTACTATTGCACTTAAAAATTAGCATTTAAAAAACCTTTGAAATCCACTGCAAAAACCATAGGTTTCAGAGACATTATAGTTAGAAATTAGCATTTAAAAAAGCCTTGAAATTCACTGAAAAAACCATAGGTTTCAGAGACGTTATAGTTAGAAATTAGCATTTAAAAAACCTTAGAAATTCACAGAAAAAACATCGCTTTCAGGGGTGTTATAGTTAGCTGGGCATTTTTTACTCGTACAAAACCTTAGAAATTCCTCTGTTATAGTAAGTTCTGCTAACTATAACTCGCGCACCCGCAATGCACTGCTGATGATGTCACATATTACATCATTCATTACATGGTCAGTAACATCACTGATGACATCTCAAATGACATCACTGATGACATCACCAATGACATCATCCACGTGACAATCTGATACACCTCATCATACACTAGTATAACCTTTCATCACTCACTGTAAAATACAGAGTACCATATTTGAAACCATTGACACACCAATACCAATTACTACATACCCACTCACCGATTCCTAAGTCTACACACATAAATACCCATTCAACAACAGAATCACTTATACATGCAGTCACTAATTAATAGAACACTATCAAATGCACTTATACAAATATATAGACACTTACACATCAGCAGTCATCTCAGTCGGTTATGCAGTCATCCTACTCACTCATAAAAAAAATTAATCACACTTACATTTACTCACTTACACAATTATACACACAACACCTCATTTATTCAAACACATAGTAACTCATAGTTAATATGTTAAAACAATCACCATTACAATTATACAGTCATTCATATAGTTACTCTCACAATCACTGACTCTTACATATACTTATTTATATACACCAACTCTCACATACAATGCCTTTTATTTTTTTACTGTGTTGAAGATGTACAACTAAAACATATGTTCGATCACCAACACACAAATAAATACACTCAGTCACCCAAACAACTGTTTCCACATGCACTCTTAAACCTATACACCTAGTCAATCAACCATTCACACATCTATGCATGGAGTTACACACACCCCATCCAACCAAACACAAGCTCAGTGTCCCATACAAATACTCACCCAACTAATCAATAACTAATATACACACTCATGTAGTTAGTGACTGATGCAGCATGTTATACAACAACAGAGACAGTGATGAACACATTCACATAGTTTAGTTACTAATCCATGTATTAACTGAGACACTTTTAATTACTCACTTATTACACGTGGTCCTGTTTTGCCCAGCTTACAAGGCAGCGAGGAAATACTGGCTCCTACCATTGATCAGAAATCTGGGTTGTAGGGAGTACCTCCCAATGTATAGAATCCTGAAAACTGATGCCTCTAGTTTAATTGTATTTGTACTAGCAAAATTCCTCACTAATGTCTGGCACACTCGCACCCGTATTCTGAAGACGCAGGCTCCCTCTTAAATCTTAAGGTTTACAGTTTTTTACGTAGTTTTATTAGTATGTAATTTCAAGGTTTTATATTGTGATTGATTATGTATGTTGGTTTTATAGTGACTATACATGTTTTACTGTATATCTTTGATGGCCAATGGCCGAAATAAAGATTGAATGATGAATTACTCACTTAAACAGACAGTCAGACAGATACTAAATCTTCCATCCAGACAGTTATATATCCACTCAATCTCCAATACAGATTGGTATATATACAATACATATTTAAATGTCAAACTAAACCATACTCACTGGATGTTGTCATCAGTGATGTCATCAGTGATGTTATTTGAGTTGTCATCAGTGATGCCATCAGTGATGTCACTGACCATGTCATGAATGATGTAATATGTGACATCATCATCAGTGCACTGCGGGTGCGCGAGTTATAGTTAGCAGAACTAACTACAACAGAGGAATTTCTATGGTTTTGTACGAGTGAAATGTCCAGCTAGGGAAACAACCTTTACAACGCAACTTTTACAACGCACTACCATTACAACAAAACTTTTACAACGCAAGATCTATTACATCGCATGCCATTACAACGCAACCATTACAACGCATGACACTACAACGCATACCACTACAACGCATGTCATTACAACGCAGTCATTACAACGCATACCATTACAACGCATACCATCACAACGCATAGTACCCTTACACTATCCAACACTTAACCTACTGATGCACCCCCTGGAGTTAGAATAGTAATTTTTACCCCTACACTATCCAACACTTACCCTACTGTTGCACCCCCTGGAGTTAGAATAGTAATTTTTATCCCTACACTATCCAATACTTACATACATGCAATGTAATGGTATGCGTTGTAATGGTATGCGTTGTAAAGGTAGTATGCGTTGTAATAGAATGCGTTGTAAAGGTAGTTTTTAAAAATTTGTTGTAATGGCATGCGTTGTAATGGAATGCGTTGTAATAAATGTTGCATTTTAAAAAATGTGTTGTAAAGGTATGCGTTGTAAAAGTATGCGTTGTAACGTCATACATCCGTCCAGCTAACTATAACACCCCTGAAACCTATGTTTTTTCTGTGAATATATATATATATATAAATATGCAAACAAAGTCCTGCGAGTTTGGCTCACAACGCCGTTCTCCTCCTCCAGGTACAGATCTCTCAAACACCAAAAGTTGTGCATTAACGTGTCTTTATTCTCCCCTCACCATCAGCATGACGCATTTCGGCTGTGTCACAACAGCCTTGATCACATGGCCTCAAATTACCAATGGGTGTGTTTAAATACTGTGTTCATTACAGATAACATCAAACACGTGGTTAATAGACATAAAGGAAATGCTTGTGCAAATTCATAATATATACAGTGGTTAGAACAGTGTAATCATTACTGGGATTAATCCTAAATTTCAAAAACTCATTTTCCCAGGATCGCATACTGATAGTAACATTGAGCAAATAATGCCCACATTTTGTACAAAAATGCAATTAAGTGCAAGTGCCTACAAAAGTTCTAATACTGCTAATCAATTCATCTCTTGAGTGAATTCACATGTTGTTAACTGTCCAACCATGTGCACTTTAGAGTGAAAATAACATAGACCATTCTGTCTTCCTTTGTCTTTTAATATAAGAAACCACATGAATTTAAGATGTCACCTAAGAGTGCTAAAGTGCTCTAAATTCAGAAAAAGTGCATAAATTAAGCGCAATATGTACACAGCGATAATCTTAATAGAACGTGGTCAATCACAGTTAATAAATCTAAATAACTGTACATGCGCAATATTTCATATATATACACAGTTATAAACACAAAGCATAACTGCTGTTGCTAGGAACCGACTAAAGCCATAGTGACTTATTGTCCTGTGGTATACTAAATTCATATCAACAATTACCACAATCCGGTGTGTGAGAAACGATGTACACTATATGAGACATTCTCAAGGCAGAATGGGTTTTTTGTTTTTCAAAGTTTGGAAAAAACTAACTAATTTCCTGAGACTGATGACAGAGTACTCTTACGGAGGGTTTCGGGACATTACTCTGATAGTACAAAACTTGACCTTTTGAATTACTCAGTAAATATTCACTCCCCAATAGAAAACCTTAGCCACTGTGTTGGCCTGCTGTTAACAATGTTGAGGGTTGCAGGTAATATTTTAGAGGAAGACCTGTAAGTCTTCCCCCCTGTTTAACCCATTCGGTATCCTAGTGTCGAAGAGTACAATATACTTACTCTCTAGCTGCCTTAAAAGTTTTTCTCGATCCCCTCCTCGTATATTCTTGGGTATAGAATCGATTACAAAATATTTCAGATGGTTCAAATTTTTGGCATGTACTAGTTCGTAGTGGCGGGCAACTGGATAGGTAACATCCGAGTTAACAATGGCTCTCAGATGTTGCAGTATTCTATTAAAAACCTGCAACTTGGTGCTGCCCACATATTTCAACCCGCGGGAGCATTCTAAAACATATACCAGCGAAATCAGTGCGACATGTATATAGCTCCCTAATAGGTGTTGGAGTGGGGTTGAATGGCGATCTAAATTTAGAGGTGTTAACCTCGAACTTACACGCCCTGCACGAGATGCACTTATGAAAGCATTTCTTGTTGGAAACCCATATTTTGCTGTTCTTAACCTCCGGACTACTTCGAACTAGAGAATCCCTCATAGAGGGGGCCCTCCTAAAAATAATGGATGGTTCTATTGGGAGTAGAGGTGCTAGATTGATGTCAGTTTGTAATATGGGCCAATGTTTTTTGAGAATGCC
The DNA here is from genome assembly GCF_964263255.1 of Lissotriton vulgaris. Taxonomy (NCBI): domain Eukaryota; kingdom Metazoa; phylum Chordata; class Amphibia; order Caudata; family Salamandridae; genus Lissotriton; species Lissotriton vulgaris. Next base: position 1,591,127,829 of record NC_141695.1, on the reverse strand, counting down.
CCTTATCTTTCGTTCCTCTGTACTGTAGGTGGTTATCAAACTGATGGTATTGTTTTCTTTGATTAATGCATTTTCCTCAACTGTGTCAGCATCCTCAACTGGATTCACCAAATAATCTTCCCTGTTTTTACTGTTGGCCTTATCCTTGGCTACCAATAGATCTTTAATGTGGTAGCCTCGTTTCAGGAATCTCTTAATGGCCTCATTCTGACAGGTAACTAGGTCAGATTCAGAGCTACAAATCCTGCGCATCTGGACAAACTCCCCATAGGGGATACTTCTTATTAAGTGTCTCGGATGGGCACTAGAGGCGTGCAAAATAGAATTGCCCGCCGTGCTCTTTCTGTGAAGTCTAGTTACTAGGGCATTATCCTGAGCATAGATATCAACGTCCAAGAATTGTATATTGGTCTTACTTATCTGACAAGTGAAGTTTAGGTTTAGGGTATTGTCATTCATTGCTCTCACAAAGTTCTTAGCTGACCTCTCATCACCTTTTCACACCATACAAATGTCATCGATGAACCTCCAATAATGAATAATGTTATTGGTGTAACCCGGGATATGCCTGAGGACATGTTCCTCCCACCACCCCACGTGTAAACACGCGTAGGTGGGGGAGAAACATGCCCCCATGGCTACTCCCCTTTGTTGCTGATATATTTCGTTGTTAAACAAAAATAATTGTTAGTTAAACATAACATTATCATTTTAATCAGCATATCGTTATGATTTTTGAAACTGAGGTTACGTTGGTTCAAATAATGTCTAACTGCATTGAGGCCATCTGTATGTTCTATACTGGTGTACAAAGTACTAATGTCAAGGGCCACAAGAATATACCCTTCTTCCCATTTTACCTCATTCAGTTTTGTTAGAAAATGTCCAGTGTCCTTAATGTATGAAGGTAATTCAACCACAAAATTCTGAAGGAAATAGTCGACATATTTGGAAATGGCCTCAAGGAGGCTCCCTTGGGCTGAAATAATAGGTCGCCCTGGTACAGGATAAACAAGTTTATGAATTTTTGGAATGAGATAAAATGTCGGTGTTAACGGATTATCTTTTTTCAAAAACGCTAATTCCTGTTTAGTCAAAAGGCCTTCTCTCTTCCAATGGTTCAGTTCCTTATGCACTGACTCCTTTAAGTTGCGAATTTCACTGAAGTTGCCTTTCCTGTAACAGGAGATGTCTGCCAAGTGCCGATATGCTTCTTCCATGTATTGATTTTTGGGCCAGATGACGATATTGCCTCCTTTATCGGCTTTGTTTTTTTTTTTTGTTTTTTTTTTTAAACCTTTATTTACAAATGCACAATACACAGCGTCTGCCTACAACCCCGCAGGGCCGGCCGCTATGACAAAAACAGGCTGAGCGAAAAGTGCAGTACGAGGCAGTACGTTGCTGAAGCAATCTCTCACACCAACATTATCGGCAAGAGCGTAACATCATACAAACAGGATAAGAAAGGTTTAATTTTATGTTTTTGTCGAGATGAACACAAACAAACAAACACATGGTATCATAGTGGCAAGGGTTGCTGGAGGTGGGGGGGGGGGGGGAATGGATGTAGAAGAAACGACGATGGCGAGGGGGGGGGTGGCGCGCGCAAGAGAACAAAGCATGTGGTAAGAATAGGAGAGGAACGTAAATCACGGAGAGGAGGGGAGAGGGACCTCGTAGTTAAGTGGGGGAGAACAGATGTCTCCGCGATAAGTATTCCAGGGAGCCCAAACTCTGGACCACTTCCCTGGACGCCCCCGGGCCTCATATACCGTCTTCTCTCGGAACATGGACCAGTCCATGTTCTCTTTCCAGGCACTTAGCACTGGCGGTCTAGGAGAGCCCCAAAGCTGCGCAATATCCCTCTTCGCGATCATATTGCCTAGGGTGACCCAAAGTGTCTGGGCGGCAGTACAGTCAGACGGTTCCCACACATTCAGCAGACAACGACGCGCCTCAGGAAGCAACGGGACCCCCGTGACACGACTCATCACATCATGCACCCTAGACCAGTACGCTACAATCATCGGACACTCCCATAGAACGTGAAGAAAGGTGCCATCCATCCCACACCCACGCTTGCATCGTCCATCCGAAACCAGACCCATTCGCACCAGACGCATTCCAGTAAGATACACGCGATGAAGGATTTTCAATTGGACAAAGCGAAGTCGTGCCGGAATAGCCACCTCCTTAGGGGAGGACACAGCTGACTGCCAGTCCTCGTCGTCCAATTCAAGTCCGTCAGCCGTCCAGGCAGCCCGGAGCTTCTCGAGCTGGTCAGCTCTGTTATTAATGAGCTTCTTGTAAATTAAGGAGATGGTACTGTCTGGGACGTGGCCATCTAGAACTCGATCCTCCAAAGGGGAGGACTGCGGAACGTCCGTACCGGAGGGGAAGACAGAAGATAAGGCATGCCTCACCTGCATATACCGGAAGTGCTCCCTATCATCGAGCCGGTATTCCAGCTTTAGTGATTCAAAGGACTTAACCGCGCCACGCGTCCACAGGTCCCCCACCGTGCTAATCCCAATCATGTCCCATTTCTCAAATCCTCTCGTCTTCCACAGGTTGCCCAGTCGCTCCGAATCATACAGTGGCGTCATACGTGTCAGTCTACCACCCCAGCCCGTGGCCACCGTAGCGTCTCGCCATGCCCTCACAGCACATTTCGTTGGGCCCGTAAGGAGTCGGAAGGGGGCCTTAGAGTACAGCGCTCTATTAAAGTTGCCACCGGGCAGCAGCAATTTATCCAAAGCAAAGGCAGGAGCGGGCTCCGGAGAGTACGTCGCATGGTTGATGGCGCTCAGGTGCGAGGCCCAGTAGTATCGTCTAATATCCGGCAGCGCAATACCTCCATCGTACCAGGAGAGCGTGAGCTTGGATAAGGCAATGCGGGCACGGCCGTCCCAGATAAGCTGCCGCTGTAAACTCTCGACTTCATGGAAGTAGCGAGCTGGAACAGGGTCGAAGAAATTTTGCAGGGCATAGAGGAATCAGGGGAGCGACATCATTTCGAAGAGCGCCGCCCGGCCTAATGGAGATAAGGGCAGATCGCGCCATCGCCGAACATCCTGCTTCAGTCTGCGGAGCGGAGCATACAAGTTCCGCTCATAGCGGACCGAAGAGATCATGGATACATGGACCCCCAGATACTTAAAACCGTCAGTCGATACCAGGATGGGGAATCTGCGGGGGAGAGGCGGCAGAGTACCAGCTATGGCGTAGACACAGGACTTGGTCCAATTAATGACAAGTCCCGAGTTCTTACCGAAGGACGTGAGGACGTCGAAGAGAACATTGAGTGACTTCTGAGGGGAGGTGAGATAAAGGAGGATGTCATCCGCGTACAAGGAGACACGATCCTCGAGGTCAGGGGACCATCGGATCCCTTTGATCGAGGGTTCCCACCGGAGCCACGCGGCAAGAGGTTCGAGTGCCAAAGCGAACAAAAGCGGAGAAAGGGGACAGCCTTGACGTGTGCCACGGCCCAAGGGGAAGGGGTCCGAGCACCTACCATTCACCGCGACCTGAGCTAGCGGCTGTTCATAAAGAAGCTTGACCCATGCGATGAAATTGGGGCCAAAGCCAAATTTAGCGAGGGCTGCCCATAGGTAAGGCCATTCAATAGTGTCAAATGCCATCGTGGCGTCAAGGGAAGCGACTACTGCTGGCTCGGCGAGAATAGAAGCTCTCGCGAGGACACTGTGGAGCCTACGCAAATTAAGAGCAGTGTTCCTGTGGGGGATGAAGCCGGATTGATCCGGGTGGATCAGGTCACAAATCACAGCAAGCAGCCGATTGGCCAGCACCTTAGCGAGGATTTTGGGTTCTGCATTAAGGAGGGAGATGGGGCGGTACGAGGCACAACGATCACGAGGTTTGCCATCCTTATAAATGACCACTATGGTAGCGAGGCGCTGCTCAAGGGGGAGGCATCCAGCCTCAACCGCCTCGAGAAACATGTGACGCAGGTGGGCGGCCATCTTGTCGGGGCAAAGTTTGTAAAGTTCAATGGGGAGACCATTAGGGCCCATTGCCTTACCCGAGCGAAGGGAACGAATTGCAAGGGCAATCTCGTCGACAGTAAAGGGGGCCTCCAGAGCGAGGCAGTCCGCATCAGACACAGTAGGCAGGGCAATGTCACGTAGGAGTAGCCTAGAGTCGGCCTCATCTCGATCACTAACAGGCGTATAAACCATACGGAAGTGGTCAACAAAGCACTCAACAATCCCACCCGGATCCGAGACAGTCTCACCAGAATCACGAACAATGGAGGGAACAACACGACTCGCACGCTCAGTCTTATCCAGCCACGCAAGGAGCTTGCTAGCCTTGTCACCCACATCATACAGTCGACCAAGTTGGTTAGACCGCATCAATTTAGCAGCATCCGTGACACAGGCTCTATATTCTGCTTGCTTCAATTCCAATTCGTGCAACAGTGCAGGCGTGTCATTCCCACCCAACTCACTTTCAAGTGCAGTGATGTCGGTTTCAAGAGCCACCACAGCCTCCCTCTTGACCCTACGCTCAGTGGCAATGAGTGACAGGGCTGAACCCCGAATAACCGTCTTGAAGGCCTCCCAGAGAACAGTGGGGGAAGTGACTGTGCCCAGATTCTCAGAAAAGTAGCAATCTATTGCCTTAATCAAGTCTGAGCGGAGCCGGGGGTTTCGAAAGTGCCAGGGAGGGATCGGGGGAACTCTGTTACCAGGCAGACCGCCCACAGAAATCGTAATCAGCAGGGGGGAGTGGTCCGAGATACCCCGGGGGAGATGCCGAATCTCACGAACAGTGGACAAAGTGGAGGCTAACATAAGAAAATAATCGATACGGGAGAGGCTGCCGTGCGCGCCAGAGTGAAAGGTGTATTGTTGGAGTGCGGGATGTAGTGAGCGCCAGACATCCACTAAGCCAAAAGTGTCAGCCATTTCACTGAGCCACATCTGGGACTGTGGCAATACTCTAGGGGGTAGTCGGTCGCAGTCGCCGGACATGACAGAATTGAAGTCCCCGCCCAGGACCAACAAGCCATCTGGCAGCCCAAGGAGAGTCCTGCCTAAATCAGCATAAGTGGTAGCCTGCAGTCCCGGGGGGATATAGACAGCAACAAACACAACCTGCTTACCCTCCCACCTCCCCGAAACAGCAGCATACCGCCCACGCTCATCAAGGATAACATCGTCGATAGCAAGAGCAAGGGAAGATTTCACCAGAATACCCACACCCCGGGAACCCGAGGTGAAACCCGCATGTGCAACCAATCGATAGCCCCGGCGGTCTAAGGCCTTGCAAGCATTGCCAATCAAGTGGGTCTCCTGAAGGAGCACAACATCAGGGGCGTGGCGCCTCAAGAATTGCAATACAATGCCCCGCTTAATCCTGTCACCCAAACCATTTACGTTCCAAGAAAGAATCCGCAGTTCACCCCCCCCCATTGCGACAAAAACATTCCACACCCACCCCCCAGCAGGACCCACTATGAAAAGTCATTGCAATATATGAAATACCATGAAACAAAGAACAGAACAAATTAAACGAAACACAACCCAGTCCCCAAACCCCAACCCCAAAACCAAAACCCGTTACAACACCCCCCTCCCTGCACCCCTGCTGACTAAAAAGCCACCCCCAACTGCAGTGTGCCTGTCGCCCCATACTTCTACACAAAGAACCCCCCGAGGAGGAAGGGAGAAATCACCCGTTACCGCACCGCCACGGGCAGAGTCTTTAGGGAATAAGTCAATTTACACAGTACGTTGCATAGTCTCAATCGGAACCTCCAGGGCATCTGTTACTCCTGGGCCGCTGCACCACCTTCCGCACCACCAGGGCCTCCGCTCCCAAAGTCATCTGCCGGCAACGAGTCCAACCAGTCGGCTGCACGTTCAGGTTGATCAAAGAAATAGGCACGCTCCCGATATTCGATCCGGAGCCGGGCCGGAAACAGCATGGCATATTTCAGTCCCCGGTCCCTTAGGCGACGCTTCACTCCAAGGAAACCTGATCTTTGCCGCTGCACTTGAGGAGTGAAATCGGGATATATGGAGACAGAGTTATTGTCATACTTCAGGGGACCATGTTTACGGGCAGCCTGGAGGATAGCATCCCTGTCCCGGTAGTGAAAAAGCCTGGCGATGATAGGCCTCGGCGGGTTCCCCGGCTTCACTTGACCTCCAGCAAAACGATAGGCGCGCTCCACGGCAAAGAACTTACTAAGTCCTGCCGGAGCCAGTTGGGCGACTATAAGTTCCTCGACCAAAAGATCGGTCGCCACAGCACCATCACCTTCCGGCACTCCGACAAGGCGTATGTTGTTCCGCCTGGCCCTGTTGTCATAGTCCTCCATCCGCTTGAGCAGTAAGTCGTGCGATGCACGCAGATTGCCAATTTCGGATTGCGCCTCAGCCATGTCATTCACCAGGCTCGACGTTTTAAGATCCAGTGCCTTCACCCGCTCATTTGTTTTGGCTAAGTCGGCCCGAATCAGAGTCACATCCACCGCCACTGTGTCTATTTTGGTCACTACGGCTTCGAATTGTTGACTCATGTCGGCCTTGAGTCCAGTAATGGCAGCCATAAGGTCTTGGAGCGACACTTCCGAAATAGACGATGTGTCCGTTTGAGGTCCTTCAGCACCCATGCATACGGCCCCGGGGGAGCCTCTCGGCTGGGTGTAGCGTTCGATCATGTTCGACTGGATCGATCCCCCCCGGGTCGCAGCCTTCCGGCGTTTTTCGGCCTCCGCTTTCGTTGCCATCTCGCGTTCAGAGTCGGCCGGATAGCCAGGGGAAGTGACGAGAAGGTAGAAAAGTCTCGAAACTCCGATGCGCCACTGAGACGGAGGTGTCGCGGCCTCCTTGCCAGTCCAGCGGAGGATAGTGCAGGCTGAGAGGGCAGCAGGCTAGGCAGAGTAGGAGGAGACAGGAACAAAGGGAAGGAAACCGAAAGTGAAAGCAATACACCTCCGGCGGGCCAGATGCCAGGCAGCCGTTGTTGTTCAATGACAGGTCGGCCACAGTGGGCAGCCGAGTCCCCGGTCGCGCCCGCGGGCAGGCCAGAAAGTTGCAAAGTTCAGAAAAATGGTCCCCAGGGTCCGATTTTGACCAGAAAAGGATCAGTAGCATCAGCGATGATGGCACTGCAAAAGCCCGTCAAAATGACCAGGATAGGTGAAGGATAGATAAAGAAGGACGGCGCGGGTCTCGGGAGCTCTCTGCTCACGCGACCATCTTGGATGCCCGCGTAGCTCCTCCCCCTTTATCGGCTTTGTTAATTATTAGGTTGGAATTGCTCCTCAACTTTTTCATCAGTGTTGAGTATTGTTTTTCCATGTACTTGATTTTTTTGATTTTTCTAGATGTTTTAATTTGCAATCCCTTCAAATCCTCCGTGATCATATCATTAAAAGTGTCAATGGCATCCTTAGGCATCAGGGGAATGAAAGTAGACCTAGCTTTGAAAGGCGTTTTGCTAGGTGCATTTATACTGACTCCCATTCTATCGCATCTGTCCTGGGTCGAGCTTGTACCAAAGTTCTCCTCTAATGCTAATTCATGAGCTGTTTGTAATGCCCCGATGTCAGCGACCTGAAATATAGATGACGGTTGCGATGAACTGCTGATGATAGTTGCTCGCTCCTGTGCGTTAGCTAATTTGAAGTGCTTTTTCAATTTTAACTTACAAATAAACTTAAAGACATCTATTCTGGTCTACACATAATTGTAAGAGTTCTTTGGACAAAAGAAAAGACCTAATGATGACAGTTGAATTTCAGCTTTGGAAAGGTCAACTTCCGAAAGGTTAATGACTGTATTGTCAATTTCGTGATCGGTTGATGATGTATTTCCGACAGTAGTTTCATCACTGTTTGATGTCATCGTGTTAGAAATGATACTTTCTGCTTCTACCATTTCTTGCCCCTGCCTCTCTTTGCGAAGCCTCTCCCTCCGGCGTTTCCTCCTTTCGTTACATTTGCGATTTTTATATTTTCGTTTTTGTTCCGTTGTTGCTGGGTTTTCGGTCGCAATGTTTTTAATCTGTCCTCGATTAAAAAACCCAGTTCCTCCGATGGTGCAAAATGAGTTGGTACACTCGAAGACCCCCCCGCTGCCTGCTCGTCTTCCGAACCCCCGCTGCTTGCATTTGAACTGATTTCAGCCTCTGAAAGACCTGTTTCAAATCCTTCATTTGTCGTCTGCAATGTGGGTTTGGGAATTAATGCTTGTCTTTTCATTGTATTGTATTTACGTGCAAACGTAAAAATCCTGCCCATTTCGTAATCCTGTTTGTCGCGGGCGAATTTGTACTGTTTGCGCAGGCTAATGGTTTCTTGATGCTTGACTAATCGGGTGTCTATATATATATATGTATATATATATATATATATATATATATATATATATATATATATATATATATATATATATATATATATATATATATATATATATATATATATATCCTGCACTCCGTTTGTCTCCTAGCTCGCGCGCTCGCACAGCCAGCAAGCAGACTCCGGACACGGACCTCGAGGTGCATCAAAGATCTTTATTTAGCAGAAAGAGTCACCGACGTTTCGGCTCAACGGAGCCTTGATCACATGACAGCGTTTTCTATGCAAGGTACACCTTTTAAAGTGAAAGCAAGTGGTCAACTCATATCACCTGTGCAACTCACTAGTAGACATAGAATATATACTATGTAATGCACCCAACTCCGTTTTGCATTTCAAATTTCTAAATAGATGTAAAATACATTTATAACTAATTCATATTTACAATATTTTATACAGATTCAATAATGGGTGTGACTCGAATTATAAATAGAATTCCTTGTAAAAGAGTATCCTGGTAAAATACACATATCTATTGTACAAATCCGTCTATTAAAAGTCATATTTACAAATATATACATCTCCTAACCAATATCTCTTAACATTTGTAAACATAAATTCTGATTTTTCTTCTCTATTTACAAACCTCGGATTAATGGCTGAATCCATATAAAGTGCTATGTGCTGACTTTTTAAAGTGCAAATTGTGCTTTAAAGTGCCTGTTTTTGACAAAATGTGCAAAATTAGCAATGTTAGTGCAAATATGCATATTACAGTATACCTCGGTCCTAATCTGTTTCACTTGTAAACAGTGTATATTTACAAATATATAGGTTTCTATTGAGGAGGAGAGTTGCTTTATCAGTTCATATTATCATTCAGCAATATTACATTGCAACTTCTAATCATAGACGGAAAAAGATGGTATCACTTTTAACATGAGTCACACGAATCTGTACTGACAAATCCTATATGGGTGCCATAGTTACCATGTCTTAATACCGGTTGTAATGGAACGAGTGAAAATAATAATTCAGGTCCAAAAGGGACCTGAAACCCAAAACCAAAATTTCAATAAAGTAATAAAAAACAACCTTATGTTAAAAAAAATCCTTACAGTTCGTTTCATCTTGTTGGTTTTTAACCCGGTTGTAAAAAACAGTGCACAGTGAAAAATAATAATAAGACAAACATTACATGTTCTCATAGCAGCATAATTTTTACAGTAAAAATCATTGTAATTTGTGTCTGCTCGCAGCCCCCTCGGGATCTGTCCCAGCCATCTCCCAGCCGGGTGAGTGCCATGGACATTATCCACGGGGGGGAGAGCACACACTCCTGATAAGTTGAGTCATCTAGAGCAAGCAAGTGTGGAGGTCTTCTGTCACGTTCAAACCATGGGGCACCTTAGTATTGAGCAGGAGGATGTATTTCGTTTCCAGCTTTCTGAGTCTGGTTTCCCTATCTCCACCTCTTTTAGTATTGATGACTGAATCAATAACCCAGTATCTAAGACCACTGTTGTTACTTTGGTGATGGTCCTTGAAATGGCGCGCTACTGGATATGTGCTGTCCATATTAGTTATTGCTCGCAGATGTTGCAAAATGCGTTTATGGACACCATTCCTGGTGCTGCCCACATACTGCAAACCGCAAGGACAGCGCAAAACATATATTGCGTATTCTGTCTTGCATGTTAGTACTTGGGTTATCTGATGTTCCTTCCCTGTGAACCCATCCTTATATGTTTTGGTGTTTTCACCGTGAGTACATGCTTTACAGATTTTACAGTTGTAGAACCCTTTGTTTCTTTGCCACCACTCTGTTCTAATAAAGGGATCCGGGTTAGTTTTGACAATGTGATCCAGGGGGCTTTGCTGTAGGTTAGAGAAATAGACTTTGGCAGACTTTTGCCTATTACATTATCCCTCAGCACAATGGGCCAGTGTTTATTCACTATTTTTCTTATCTGGTGGTGTTGTCTAGTGAATCCTGTTATTAATCTGAAGCATTCAGGCTCAACTTTATCAGGTTTAGATGTATCTTGCCTGGTAGGCTCCCTGTCCGCTTTCCTGATTAGGAGCTCCTCTCTACTCATTAACATGGATTTTTGCACAGCTTTGTCAATCAATTTTTCGGAGTATCCTCTTTCAAGGAATCTCTCCCTGCTCTCATTTTGTGCCTGCTTCAGCTCCATGGGGTTGCTGCATATGCGTCTTAACCGCAGCATTTCCCCATACGGGATACTGGAAATGAGATGGACCGGGTGAGCGCTAGCAGCATGTAAAATGCTGTTGCCTGCTGTCTTTTTTCTGTAAACCCTAGATTCCAAACGACACCCCTTGGTGTAGAGTTCAGCATCTAAAAAGGTAACTGTTTCCTGACTGAGTGTCGCAGTGAATCTGAGGTTAAGGGGGTTATCATTGATATCCTCAATAAATTTGAGGGCCTCTTCCTGACTTCCTCTCCATATGACGAACAGGTCGTCAATAAAGCGGAACCATGCCACAAGATTATTCCTAATGACGTGCTGGAAACCAAGCCCCAGGACCAGTTCCTCCCAAGCTCCCATGTGCAAACATGCGTAACTTGGAGAGAAACTGGCCCCCATTGCTACCCCCTGTTTTTGGCGGTACAACTGTTGATTAAACAAAAACACATTATTTGTGAGACAAAAATTCAACATGTCCAACAACATTTTGGTGTGCTTTTCATTTCCTGGTTCTCTTCTCGATAGATAATACCGTATTGCATCAAGACCATCACTATGTGATATACTGGTGTATAAAGCTGTTACATCCAGTGCTATCAGCCAATCCCCCTCCTGAATCTGTACTTCCTTGATTTTTACTAGAAAATCCCCTGTGTCACGTATATATGACCCCAACTGCTGAACATAACCTTGTAAAAAATAATCTATATAGATTGAGGTATGTTCAAGAAGGCTACCCCGTGCTGATATTATTGGCCTTCCAGGTGGATGGATGGGGTCTTTATGTATTTTGGGTATGAAATACAAAATCGGTGTTACAGGGTATTCAACCTTCAGATAATCAAATTCAGTGTCAGTAATGAGTTTGGCTGACCGCCACTTACATAGCTTTCGGTGATATTCTTCTTTGATGGTCAGGAGCTCTCGGTTGTTAATCCTTTCGTAACATGAGCAGTCATTAAGTTGGTTATAGGCCTCTTTGTCATAATTTATTTTCGTCATGAGGACAACATTTCCCCCTTTGTCACTGCTTCTGATTACCACATTTTTTTCTTTGTTAAGTTTCTCAGTCAATGCCTTGTATTGCTGTTGCTGGGCTGAATATCTGCGCTTTGTACCCCCCGTCTGAATTTGCAACTTCTTTAAATCAGCTACCACGTTTTCCTGGAAAATATCTATATTGTCTCTTAGCAGGATGGGGTAGAAAGTTGATGGTGCTCTGAATTGTGTGGTTGTTGTCATTCTGTTACCACTCTCATCAATCCCCTTGTTGATTTCACTGGTATTGAGGGTTGCATCATATCCCATTCCTTCAGTTTCCCAGAGCTCCCTTAAGATACGGGTCCCTTGTGATGCTTCAGGTTGCTCGGTTTCCACTGCTGATTGCGTATCTGATATTGTTCCATCCTTGTTTTTTAAGGCATAAAACTTACGTAATTTTAGTTTCCTAACTGCCTTATAAACATTGCATCTGGTGCTGGCATAATCAAAGTCGCAAGGGGGTGCATAAGATAGGCCAAGTTTAAGTATATTCTCCTCATTCTCTGTGAGTGTCAGTTCTGTAAGGTTGACAATAGTGCGGTTGGAGGTTGGTTTTATTCCTGTTGAGGGGCATTGGTTCGCCCTGTTCCCCCTCCTCTCTTCTTTTGAGTTCCTCTTTTTTGCCATCCGCGACCTCTGGCGGCGCCTGTAGTTTGCCCTGTGTTTTCTTGACTGCCCCTTGTGTGCGATCTCAGGGTATTCCGCCTGTCCTGGCCTAAAAAAACAATCTCCTGGCCCGGTGTAAGTTTTGGTTGTTTCGCCGCTTCCGCCTGTCTGCGGCAGTCTGCTTCTGAATCCGAGTCGGGATCAGAGCTGATTGTGGCGTTGGAAGATTCACTCGCTCTGCTCGCTTCCTTCATTGCGGAACCGGGATGGCTTGGGGGGTTCTTTTTATTTGTTTGTTGTTGTTTGGGGCCGCCCCTGCGCAGAGTGTCGAATTTACGCGCAAAAGTAAAACTCTGGCCAAGCTCATAATCATTCCTATCTCTTTGGAATTTGTATGATTTTCTTGCCACTATTTTTGCCTCCTCTTTTTTTAGACGTTCTTGCATGATTTTTGAAAGTCTATTCTTTTCATCCTCTTCCCCCAGGCCATCAATTTCTTCTTGTAAGTCCGCTATCTCTGTAAGGAGTTTGGCTCTGTCTATATCTGCATATTTAATGAGCACCTGCACCTGACGTCGCGATGCTTCTAAATTAATTTCTGCCCACTCCTTCATCAAGTCGGCGTTTGGATTTTCATAAGTGGGGGCTGTTAATATTCTTAAGCCCCGCGGGATGCGGTTCACCTCAATGTAGCGCTGTAGTGACTTCGACTCCCACCACTTAGCTTGTTCCTGAAATGACTTTTTTTCCAATAACTTGAAAAGTTCTTTGATTTTAGTTGTACTGCTGCCACTAGTTTCAGTGTTTTTCTTCCCTTGTATGTTATCCGGGATAGGGGTGTCATCGGAAAACATTGATGCAGCTAATGTTTCCCGCTCCCTTACCCTGTCACCCGACATCTTTCTGCAATATTTAAAGTACTATGCTGGTGCCGTCTAGCTGTCCGTTTCTAAATTACCGGCAGTCTAAACTTGTTCCCAGACTTGTCCTCTCTCCTTTCCCAGCTATAACAGAGCTTACTTGATTAGCGTCCTTGTTTTCCAGGGCTGTATTTCTCCGTTATGACTGCAACTCGAGCCCGAGTCACGTACAGCTTAGGGCGCTCGAAAATCCTTCGCTCTATTTTCCGGTCAATTACCGGAAGCCGGGGGTCAGACGCCGTACTCCTTCCGGAGCTTGTGATTTCCCTGAACGCCGTTCAGAGAAGGAATCCGATTCAAAGCGTCGACCAATTTTCAAGGAGGGTCCCGTGTAAAGCCAGGACGAATCCCACTGGCTATATCTCCTGCACTCCGTTTGTCTCCTAGCTCGCGCGCTCGCACAGCCAGCAAGCAGACTCCGGACACGGACCTCGAGGTGCATCAAAGATCTTTATTTATCTATATGATCTATATGATCTATATATATAGCTACTTGCTCGATTTGGCAATTCCGATTCCTCACAGAAAAAACGAGCGTGGTCCCAAATTGTTGCGCTTCAATTATTTTATTTCAGCCACCTCTGCCATAACGCGTTTCGGGCGCTCCCGCCCTTGATCACACATATATATATATATATATATATTTATATATATATATATATATATTATATATATATATATATATATATATATATATATATATATATATATATATATATATATATATATATATATATATATATATAAATTACCTACTGGCAGTCGCCAGTATGCAGTTATAGTTAGAACCTAGGGGTCCATCAGGATGTAGGGCAGATCGCGGCGGTGGTGATCCGCCCTACATCCTTCCCCCCCACTACCCATTTCCCCCCACATTATTAGTATGGCGGGGGTACCGCGGCGGACAGGAATACCGTCCTCCGTTTTTCCATGCGGTCGACAAGTCAACTGGATGGAAAAGGGTTTATTATGGTGGCGGTGTCTGCTAGACACCCCCATTCATATTAGCATTGGAGCGGGAACATGCCTTTCCATGGCAGCGTTGAAACCACGTAAAGGCATGCAGAATTCTCTTACGGGGGTCCGTTGCGGGCCCCCCATGTATTTGGGGGTGGGGGTGCACATGGGGGGTACAGTACCCCCCCTTCATTGTCATGGATATGGTGGCAGGCACCTCGCAGTGTCTGTCACCTTGTGCATTCCCAGCATTGTGGCGGTTGGTGCTGTGAGCACCTCCCACCACAATGCTGGGACTGGAGGATGCCACGGTGGCAGTGGCATCCTAATCTCCGGTGCGGGACTGCCGCACCACTGGTGGCCAGTCCCAGCAACGCTAGGCTGGCGGGAGGACGAAAGTCCACCTGCAATCCGAATGGGCCTCCTAGTTTCCATAGGAAAAGCATTTTTTGATATGCTAATAACTTTGGCGTCATTTGACAAATCTTTGCAAAATTCTCTAAAAATAGGTCTATTGAGGTCAACTCCTATCCTGAAGGTTTGGGTGTGATTTGTCAAGTGGGAGCTGAGAAAAAAGGGGGTCCCAAAAAGTGTTTTCTCCATGTTAATTTCCATAGGAAACTTTAGCCAAGGCTACAGCCCACACTGCTGAATGGAATTACACCAAATTTGCCAAATGATAGCGCTTGGTTCAGAAAGCGACCTTTTTTTTTTAAATGGTCTAAATACGTTCAGTAGTTGTTGAAAAATTCAAAAAATAAAAGTCTGAAAATCAATTTCACATAGGAAATTTTAGCCAAGGCCACAGCCGAACTGCTGAACAGAATTACACCAAAATTGGCAAAAAGGTAGTTCTTGGTTCAGAAAGCGACTTTTTTTTAAATGTTGTAAATCTGTTCAGTAGTTGCTGAGGAAATAAAAAAATTAAAATATCGATATCTAGGGGCGTTGCGGGTTCGCGAATCCTCCCGAACACGAGCTTAATTTTAATTGGTTGCTAACACTCCAAACAAAAGTGTTGGCAGCCATCTTGTGACTGGGTAGAACCAAGTCACAAAAAAACAGTAAAAGAAAGTGAAAAATAAAGAAAAGAGCACAGGGTAGAAACACCCTGACCCCCTAGGCCTGCTCAGGGGGTCCCACAATTTTGTAATTTTTTTTTTTCACTTCCGAATGCACACTGGATGCGCAAATCAGGATGATTTTTTTATTTTTTTAATGAAGTGGGGGCTTCCCACTTCATTTAAATGAGCCGTTAGATGGGCCGGGTCCCGGGGGCAATCGTATAATTATACCACCACCTCCTCGGGGCTATCTAAATTAGGTGCGGGAGGGCACACGGCCCTCCCGCAGCCTGGGGACAACCACCACCCCAGGGCTTTGAAAATAGAGGGAGGGGGCCATGCGGCCCCCCTCCTGGAGTGCTTGATGGCTCTAGGGACCACCACACCCTAGGGCTGGCTCCTGCAATGTCCCAGGGTGTCCACCCCCGGGACATTGCCATTTACTGTGACAGGGCGGGAGCATGACTTCTACCCTGAGATAGCAAACCCTGGTTTGCTTAGTTGAAGCGAGAGGAGGAAAACCTCCTCTCGCTTCAATAAAGGAAAGGAGAATTGCTTTTGGGCAAGGGAAGCTGCATGTTAGCATCTCCCATTGCCCAAAAGCAATGCCGGCTCTCGCAGGATGCGAGGAGCCTGCGGGACCGTGGGGGCATTGTGGCTCCCCCCACGGTCCCCAACAGAGAGGCCAGGCCCCGGGGGATTGGGTCCCCAGGGCCAGAAGTGGCCTGGGAGGGGGCCACATGGCCCCCCTACCCTTTAAAAAAAAATAATGATGATTATATAGATGTGGGCATGCCTCGGGGATGGGGTCCCTAAGGCAAATGTAAATTAATGAAAGTGAACGTTTTTTCCCTTCAAAATTTTTTTGAGTGGAGACCCTAGCAAGGTTTTCAGTGCCGCCCCCTTGTGTGAACACGAAGGGTGCTCGGCTCTCAGTGCAATCCCCCTAGTGTGAACGCGATGGGTG
Organism: Lissotriton vulgaris; assembly: GCF_964263255.1. Taxonomy (NCBI): domain Eukaryota; kingdom Metazoa; phylum Chordata; class Amphibia; order Caudata; family Salamandridae; genus Lissotriton; species Lissotriton vulgaris. Next base: position 1,591,111,720 of record NC_141695.1, on the reverse strand, counting down.
TCTGGCTCTCTAGTGTGAGCACGAAGGGTGTGCGGCTCTCAGCGCGGCCCCCTAGAGTGAATACGAAGAATGTGCATCTCTCAGCACGGCACTCGAGTACTTCTCAGGTCTTTAAAACACAGAGGGGCATATTCTCAAGGACACATCGCTGAGTTAACAGCACTTTATCGCAGCCAAAATGGTGATAAATTTAACGCACCATTCACCAGCTGGTGCAAACAGCCCATATCACCAGTTTACCAGCGATAGCAGTCTCAAAAAAACATCGTCATGGATGACCCCGGCAAATATCGCTAATGAGATGCAGAGTAGGCATTTGTGTGCAAAAAGCAGCGAACACACCACTACGCAACATTCTCAAAGACCAGCAAGATCGGCAAAGAGAACACAAACTAGGCGATAAGGTGCATTAGCACCAGGAAGTTTACACCTGTTCTGACTTGGTGTAAAGTCCGACTACAACCTGTAACATCAAAGGGAGCCCAGCCCACAGCCACACCTGAACGACAACAGATGCCATGGAGCCAACGATCATGCAGCTCGGACACCCAAGAGTGCCCCGACACCCCCCACTACCACCCCTTTGTCCGCCATACCCCTGACCCCACCCCGACAAACAATTGTGACATCAACCTTCCGAAATCTGTAACGTAACAAATCGTCAGATGTTGCACAATTATAGCAATCAAGATGCATGTGAGGTTGGACAAATGAGAATCCCAGTCTTCTATGGATTTACATATAAAACATTTTATTTAAACAAAAGACCAAAATAAAAGTAGTTACAGCCATGGCGTGTCATCCCTTGACAATCTGTGAATCACAGCCTGCAAGACAAAAAGCAAGATAAGATTGTGCTTCATGCGCCCATCAAAGGAGAGAGAGAGAGAAAGAGAGAAACGAAGAGAGAGAGAAAGAGTGAGGGAGAAGAAGAGAGAGAGAAAGAGTGTGAGAGAGAGAAAGGAAGAGATGGAGAGGGAGAGTGAGAATGAGTGCCGACACTGCGGACAAAGCCCTCACAGCTCACCTTTCCACCACCGGTGTGTCTCCAACAATGTGCCGGGACATACTGCAGCCCTCAAGCTCACTCATCTGAAACATAGTATAGTAATGGCAGAGTACAGTCAACTGCACATACCTTCATCGCTGTCCCACCCCTGTGAACCCAGGCTGCTTCACCCCATCCACTCCCGTTGCCCAGCGGTGTCAGCCTGCCCCTGCGCACCCATGCTGGTGCAAGCCATCCACTCCCATGGCCCAGAGGTGTCTGCCTACCCCTGCACACTAAGGATGCTGCACACCATCCACTCCCACCACCCAGAGGTGACTGCCCACCCCTGTGCCCCAGGCAGCTGCACACCATCCACTTCCAACGCTCAGAGGTGTCTGCCCGCCCCTGCGCACCCAGGCTGTTGCACACCATCCACTCCCGCTGCCCAGAGGTGACTGCCTGCGGCTGTTCAAACAAGCCTCTCTGCTCACCTTCCGCCACCGGCATGTGTCCAAGTATGAGGGGGTGTATGAGTGTGTGAATAGATGATTTAGGAGGTGTGTGACTGACTGTATAAATGAGTGATTAAATGTGTCTTACTGAATTCATGGGTTAGTAAGCAAACTGTGTAAATGTAGGTATTAGTCTGTCAGTTGGTTTGTAAGTGGCTGCATGGGTTGGTGAGTAGCTACATGAGTCTATATTGGTTATTGATTGGTCGTCTGAATATCTGTATGGTTGCCTGAGTGTCTGTGTGGGAGGGTGGGGGTGTGTGACTCTGTGCATAGATGTGTGAGTGGGTGATTCACTGGGTTTATGGGCTAAGAGTACATCTGTGAAGGGCTGTTTGGGTCGGTGAGTGTGTGTATGGATGTGTTGGTAAGTGAATGATGTCTCAGTGGTACATGTATGAGTAACTACATATGTGAAAGGCAGTATATGTAGTGTTGGAGTATATAAATGACTATATGTGAGAGTGAGTGATTGTGAGAGTGGATGTATGGATGAGTGTGTGCTTGTCTCAGTGATTGTATAAGAGACTAAGTATGTTAGTATCTGTATGAATAAGTGAGTTGGTGTGTATATAACTGTATAGGTGAGTAAATGGGACTGTGATTGATTATTTGCATGACTGACTAGGTGTGTGAGTAAGGCTATGGATGAGTGGCGGTGTGTGAGTGTCTATATAGGTGTACGAGTGCTTATGATAGTGCTGTATTGATAATTGACTGCATGTATGAGTGACCGTATAGGTGAATGAGTGGATGTGAATGTTGACCTAGGAATCAGTGAGTGGGTATGTAGTAACTGGTATTGGTGTGTCTATGGTTTTGAAAATGGTAGTATGTATTTTAGAGTGGGTGTATCAAAGGTTATATTAGGGTGTGAAGAGGTGCATCAGATTATCACATAGATGATGTCATCAGTGATGTCATTTGAGATGTCATCAGTGATGTCACTGACCATGTCATGAATGATGTAATATGTGACATCATGAGCAGTGCATTGTGGGGGCTTGAGTGATAGTTAACTTAACTAATTATCACGGCCGAATTTGACTGGTTTTGTATGAGTGAAATCTCCAACTAACTATAGCGTCTATGAAACCTGTGGTTTTGTCAGTGAATTTCAAAGGCTTTTTAAATGCTAATTTCTAACTATAACGTCCCAGAAATCAATGTTTTTTTCAGTGAAGTTCAAAGGTTTTTTAAATGCTAATTTCTAACTATAAGGTCCCTAAAACCTATGGTTTTTTCAGTGAATTTCAAAGGTTTTTTAAATGATAATTTCTAACTATAACGTCCCTGAAACCTATGGTTTTTTCAGTGAATTTCAAAGGTTTTTGAATAGATAATTCCAAACTATGCCTTCAGAGGTAGGATATGTGAAGAACGAGGAAGAAAGGTGCAGAAAGAAGCAAGAAAAATACAGAAAGCGGCAACAGAAGCCCAGAAAGACAAAGAAAAGTGCAGAAAGAAACAAGAGATATGCAGAAAGAACCAACAGAGGTACAGAAAAAGGCCTTGTTGCAAAGTCATCCTGTGCCCCTAAATTTTTACTAACTGGTACTGGTGGTAACTGACTTTAACTAACCAGGCCCGGTGCCAGTGCTATACTGAAAGACACTTAGAATACAGTGAAAACACCTACATACACTAGGGTACACTATGGGTTGGGGTACCCCTGTGATTACCCTCCCCTGAAAGGCCCTTGTACATATAGGGCAGGAGGATTAAAATTACCTCTCACTCAGAGGTGCAGGAAGAGGCAAAAGAGGTGCAAAAACAGTCAGGAAAGGTGCAGAAACAGGGAACAGAGGTGCAAAAAGAGACAATTGAGGTGCAGAAAGAAGCATGAGCAGTGCAGAAAAAATCTACAGAGATGCAAAAAGAGGCAAGAGTGGTGCAGAAAGAGGGGGGGGGGGTGCAGAAAGAGGCAAGAGAGGTACAGAAAGAGGCAGGAGGGATGCATAAAGAAGGAACAGAAGTGCAGAAAGAGGCAAGAGAATTGTTGAAAGAAGCAACAGAGGTGTAAAAAGAAGCAAGAGAAGTGCAGAAAGGGACAAGTGAGATACAGAAAGAAGCAAGAGCAGTGCATAAAGAACCAACAGAGGTGCAAAAAGAGGTGCAAAAAGAGGCAAGAGGGGTGCAGAGAAAGGTAGGACTGGTGCACACAGAGGCAAGAGAAGTACTGAAAGAGGAGGGGTGCAGAAAGAAAGAAGAGAAGTGCAGAAAGAGGCAAGTGAGGTAAAGCAAGAGCAGAGCAGAAAGAACCAACAGAGGTGCTGAAAGAGGCGCAAAGGGTGCAAAATAACAAGAGAAGTACAGAAAGAGGAAGAGGTGTGCAGAAACAGGCAGGAAAGGTGCAGAAACAGGGAACAGGGTGCAGAAAGAGGCAAGAGAGGTGCAGAAAGAGAAAAGAGGGGTGTAGAAAGGGGCAAGAAATCTGCAGAAAGGAAGCAACAGAGGTGCTGAAAGACGCACATGCGGTGCAGAAAGAGGCAAAAGATCTGCTGAAAAAGGCAACAGAGGTGCTGAAAGAGGCAAGTAAGGTGCAGAAAAAAAGCAACAGAGGTGCAGAAAGAGGCAACAGAAGGGCAGAAAGAAGCAACAGAGGTTCTTAAAGAGGCAAGAGGGGTGCAGAAAGAGGCAAGAGAAGTACAGAAAGAAGCAACAGAGTTGCAGAAAGGGGTAATAGAGGTGAAGAAAGAGGCAAGAGAGATGCAGAAAGAAGCAAGTGATGAGCAGAAAGAGGCAAGACAAGTACAGAAAGAGGCAAGAGAGATACAGAAGGAAGAAAGTGAGGTGCAGAACAGGCAGGAAAGATGCAGAAAGAGGTAGCAGGGGTGGAGAAAGAAGCAAGAGAGGTGCAGAAAGAGGAAAGAGGGGTGTAGAAAGCAGCAATAGGGGTGCAGAAAGAAGTAAGTGAGCTGCAGAAAGAGGTAACAGAGGTTCAGAAAGATGCAAGAGAGGTACAGAAACAAGCAAGGGAAGAGCAGAAAGAGGCAAGAGAATTGCTGAAAGAAGCAACAGAGGTGTAGGAAGAGGCAAGAGAAGTACATAAAGAGGCAAGTGAGGTGCAGAAAGAGGCAAGAGGGGTGCAGAAATGGCTAGAGAAATTCACAAAGAGACAAGAGAGGAGTAGAAAGAGGCAAGAGAGATATGGAAAGAAGCAAGAGAAGTGCAGAAAGAGGCAAGTGAGGTGCAGAAAGAGGCAAGAGAGATGCAGAAAGAGGCAAGAGAGGTACAGAAAGAGGCAAGAGGTCTTCAGAAAAAAGCAACCGGGGTGCTGAAAGAGGCAAGTGAGGTGCAGTAGGGGACAAGAGAAGTGCAGAAAGAGGCAAGTGAAGTGCAGAGAGAAGACAGTGAGATGCAGAAAGAGGAAAAAAGGTGCAGAAAGAAGCAAGAGAAATGCAAAAAGAGGCACAGAAAGAAAAGAGGTTTGTGCACCATTAGTACCAGTTTAACCGCCATGTTTTGCAATAAGTAACACATGACCATTCCAGGTATGCAAAGGGCTTTCCACCATGCTGTAATACATGACGCTGCATTTTTGGGAACATTTGAGTCTTTTGAGCTAGAAACAAGGCTTTTTTGTTCAAATCTGCAGACGATGGAATATTTGGCAAATGCGGAAAATGTTTAATTATGTGAAAATTGTTGCAGCCGAACAGTCACTTAATTACAGTGGCCCTGCTCATACCTCTGACTAGGTCCAGAAGTGCTCCTCAGTGGTTCCTTCTGTTTTTGTGTCACATTGAGTTTATAGATTAGCTTCTAGGAAAATGAGGAAGACAAAACCTGAGGTTACCACTCCACAACACAGACTACAATACCACATAATTACTCTCCAAAATACATAATCCCACTCCACATAATTCCTATACACTAAATACCATATACTTTCTATTCAGATAATTTCCCTGCACAACATACCACATAATTCCACTACACACAACGTAAATCCACTCTATACCAAAAAACATTAGTAAAAATCTTTTACATTTACAATGCCAATTGCTCTAACTCTCGCAAATGCAAGACCTATTATATAACAAATGCTTCTTTAACTGGTAGTCGCATTTGCAGAGTGGTGCAGAAAGGAGGCTGAACCTCTAACCAGCGCTCAGGAATTCCGCTGCGTAGGACTTACAGGAGGTACCAGGAGGGCTTCTTGGCCCCCAAAGTCCCTCAAGAGTAAAGTGGACTTTATCCCCCAACCAGTACTGTGCCAGGAGGAGTGTTTGCAGAGTGTTGGAGAAAGGGGGGCATGGCCTCTGAAGACCTCTTAGCAATCCCACTGTGTGTGACTTAGTGGAGGTAATAAGAGAGGTAGTTGGCCCCCAAGGACAACCTTGGGGGCCAACTACCCCTCCTATTACCTCCAGAAAGTCCCACACAGTGGGATAGCTAAAATGTCATAGCAGGTCACGCCCCCTTTCCCCACCACTCTGCAAACGTACTCCCTGGCACGTGCTTGGATGGGGGTTAAAGTCCCCTTCGCTGCTGAAGATCCTTAGGGGCTAACAGCCTACCTAATACCACCAGTATGCCCCATATAGTGGGTTTGGAGATAGGTGAAAACAAGCCACACCCCCTTTGTCCACCACTCCGTGAACGCGACTCCTGGCACGCTCTTGGTTGGGGAATGAAGTCCCTTGCCTCCTGAGGGTCCCTGGGGGCCAACTAGCCCAACAGGTACCTCCAGTAAGCCCCACACAGCTGGATTGCTGAGAGTGGTCTGAGGCCACACTCCCTTTTTACAACATTCTGCAAAAGTGCCTCCTGGCGCACTACCGCTCAGGAGACGAAGTCCACTTGTGTCCTGAGGTCCTGCTTGCGGTCGCCAGTAGGTAGTTACAGTTAGGACCTTGTTTCTATTCAAAAAGCGTTTTTTCTTTTGTCAAAATCTTTGGCGCCGGTTGATGAATCTTCATTAAATTTTCCAAATTAATGGTTCACTCAGGTGAGTTCCTGTCATGAATGTTTTGGGGTGATTCGTCAAGCAGGGGCTGAGAAAAAAGGGGTATCCCAAAACACATTTTCCCCATGTTAATTTGCAGAGGAACTTTAGACACGGCTACAGCCTGAACGGCTGAACGCAATTACTCCAAATTTGGAAAAACATAGATATATATTAGATATTTTACCAATTCAAAGCTGTAATACTGTGCCTGAAATTGTAAAAGGCTTTTGTCACTTTACAGCTCGGCGTGGATGGCACTGCGTTGATCCTAAGCTTAAAGACTTGGTTGTAGAAATGGCAAAAGACATTGTCCCTTTCGATCTTGCCGTGGATGGCACTGTGCTATTCATTTTATTAAAAACTTTGATAGAAAGGCAGACTTTTGAGGTGAGCAAATTCAGAGTGTCTCTGGTGTTGAAGGGTGCTCTCCACAGGAGCTGCTCTCCACGTAAACCTGGGAACCACCCGGAGTTTTCTGTTTCATTTTTGCATAATTTATGCATCACTCTAAGGTTGAAAGGGTTTTGTTCTGATAAACAGATACATAAACATACACATGCACACAGTTACATGCCTACAAACACACATACATTTACTAGCCTATTGTGTATATGTAGTTATGCGCACATATTTGAAAGGCTATGCAAAAACCGCGAGAGGTCAGATATAGAAGTAATGACTAAAGGCTTTTGTCCTACTTTTATGTCTGGCCTGTCCCAGTTTTTCTCAAAATCTGTTCGCCCTTCACTTGGGGCCTCCTTAGACAATTTCATGTACCTATGAAAGTATTGAGGTCAACATGATTATCCCCAGAAATTAACACCCCACCCCTCTCCTCGCCCCCAATCCTCAGTTAGGAGGCATCACAAGAGTCTGGGCCCAGAAAAAGGAAAACGATGAGGTACCTAGATTTACTTATTATATCAGGCATTTTCCGCCCTCTTTGAGCAGGACGAGCGTGCTCTTGAAACACATTAGGTGCCAGGGGCCTCATTTATGAAAAGTGACGCATTGCTGCGTGAAAACAGCGATGCATCACTTTTCATTGCGCCCTCCTTGCAGCACCAATGATGCGTCATATTTACAGTATGACGCATCATTGTGCAAGGAGTTACATTTACGTCAGTATTTCTGATGTATCTGTATGGCGCAAAAGTGACGCATTGCTGGAGTGTGTCACAAAAGTGACGCAACTCCAGCAATGCGTCCTTTCGCATGGGGCAAGCCCCATGTGAAAGGGCCTGCTGTGAGGCAGGCGTAAGATATTGACGCATTTGCATCCTAGAAGTGGCGCAGTGAAATCTTATAGATTTCACTGCGTCACTTCTACAACCCTTTCTTGCGTCAATATGGCCCCCCATGCATACATTATACCTGGCGCTGGTAAAATATGGCTCAACAAGGCGCATTTTTTACGCCACTGGTTCGTCACAAAAAGTGACGCACCAGCGGCGTAAAAGTGATGCACAGCCTCATAAATGAGGCCCCAGGTGTGCTCTTGCATCCAGTAAAGTTTGTGGGCATATGGGGGAAGTATCGCCCCTGAGAGACGACTCCACACAACTCGTAAAGTGTTATAAGTGCAAAAGAGCTTCCTCCCACATTACATCAACTACCTTTCCGGAAGGTACCAGCCAGTGTAACTTTGAGGGGGCTTCCCACTTTTTAAAATTCACAAAAACAGCAGACATCACGAGATAATTTGTATTTCTGGTGATGCCCTTTTGTGCGTCCTTGTCAACAATACCGTCTGCATCATTTTCATCGTACTCACAGCCTGGTGCCACCTGCCAAAATATCCCACATCTCATGAATATGTATCACGTTAGTTTGTTTCGTGTTTACGTTGGGAGACGGTACCGATGCTACAATTAATTAGGCTAATTAGCCTGACAGACGCTACATAATTCAAAGTTGTGTTGCAGGCTTTCATCAATTCTCTGCTTAAGGTGGGACAGGTCACCGGCGAGCAGTGGAGGTGCCATTATTCTGAGTGCTAAGACAGTCTGAAATGGCAGTCGACGTCACTCCCCGACTCCTGTTATGTTAACGGGACTATCAGTGCCTGGGTTTTTGGCGTGACACGTCCCGCCTGAAAATGCCTGCAGGCAAAACACGGCGGTTTCAATCTTCCATCACATCTGGGGTTTTTTTCTCCCTAAATAAATGTGACTCGTTAAGAGAAAACGGTTTGCTTATTATGTACATGGCACTTTAAAAACTATTAGAATACCAAATTAATTCCTAAACACGTATATACATTTCATTTATACCTATTTAGAATGAATCGTTATTTAGAAAAGTTCTTCCTTGTATGTACCACTCTTGCACTGAATGTTCTGTCGAAGGGTGCATGGAAGAATTAACTTTGTGGAGTTTAAGCATTGTGTTTGTTTAGATTTTTGATATAGCGCTTTTATTTCCTTTTATCAGCATCAGAGTGCTCAGGGTCCCTGTCAGGTGCATACATTCCAAAACCACGTGGTAACTGAAACCCCTTACAGAATAAGCCGAGTAGATAAAAGAGTATGTGCCTTGAGCTGAAAGTCTCTCTGCTGTTGCCCCTAAAGCCACCTGTTTGCCAGACAAACACCCATATGGCACAAGAGGCCAGATTCGGCAGGTACTGTAGTACAATTGCATGGGGTTATGGACACTGAAACATAGGGCAGGCTTCACACTGTGGGCCCTCTGATGACAATCGCTGTGGGCTTCGGCTCTCTGTATTTGAATTTGAATTTAAAAACATTTATATAGCGCTCTGCTACCATGCGGTTTCTTGGCGCTTTAGGATTGCGAGGGGGATGGCAGGAGCGGAGGGGGATCAGACCTTGTAGGCTTGGGAAAAAAGCAGAGTTTTAAGACCCTTCCGGAACTCTATGTAGGAGGAAGTCAATCGGAGTTCTGTCGGGAGGGAGTTCCAGAACGCAGGAGCGAGAACTGCAAATTTTGTTCCTCCGGCCTTTTTCTTGCGAAAACGGGGGATGGTTAGCAGGGCCTGATGGGAGGAGCGGAGCTCTCTGCCAGGTGAGTAGGGTTTGATGGCGGAGCAGATAAACTCCGGAGCGGTGCCCATTTTGGCCTGGAAGGTGGTGCAGCCGAGTTTGAACAGGGCGCGCTCTTTCACCGGCAGCCAGTGCAGTGCCTGCATTAGGGGGGTAGCCCGATGGAATTTAGGCAGGCCGTGGATCAGGCGAGCCGCCTGGTTCTGCACAAGCTGCAGTCGGCGAATGGCGTAGGCTGGGGCGCCATTGTAGATGATATTACCATAATCAAGGCGCGAGAGCACCATGGCCATCACTATGATTTTTAACGCAGGCAGAGAGAAAAAGCGAGAGATCTTCCTAATAGTTCTAAGGGAGAAGAAACAAGAAGAAACAACTGAGGAAACCTGTGAGTGAACAGAAAGTGAAGAGTTGAGGAAAATGCCAAGGGTTTTGACCTTGGGAACAGGAAGCGGGGGGACACCAAGTGAGGAAGGCCAGTGGGAGGGGGACCAGGGACTGCAACCACCTCCAGTCAAGACTAACTCCGTCTTGTCTGGATTGAGTTTGAGGTGGTTGCAGTTCATCCAGTCCTGGATGAGCAACATGACGGACTGGACGTTCTGGGAGGAGGAAGGGGAATGGGAAAGGTTGAAAATTAGCTGGAGGTCATCGGCGTAATTGAACACCGTGACCTCGAGCTGCTGTAACATAAAAATTAGAGGGTAGATGTATAGATTAAACAAAAGAGGGGAAAGTGAGGAACCTTGGGGGACTCCACAAGCAACCCTGCGAGGAGCAGCGGTGAAGCCAGCTAGGTGAACCGCCTGAGCCCTGTCGCTCAGGAAGGATTCAAGCCAGGCGAGGGCCAGGCCCTCGATGCCCGCCGCCTTGACGCGGGTGAGAAGGGTGGAATGGTCCACCGTGTCAAAAGCGGCGGACAGATCTAAAAGGATGAGGGCCTGCTGACGGTTAGTGTCGATGCCCTCGCGTAGGCTGTCCATCACTGAGGTCACCACCCTCTCGGTGGAGTGGAGGGGGCGGAAGCCCGCCTGCCTGGTAGAGAGGCAGTGGTTGGCTTCCACATAGGCGCTCAGGGTGCTGGTCACGTGGGCTTCTAAAACTTTACCCAAGTAAGGCAGGAGGGAGATGGGGCGATAGTTGGAAGGGGAGGAGGGGTCTGCACCAGGTTTTTTTAGAATGGGGATGATGGCCGCGAATTTGTGAGCAGTGGGGACCGCTCCGTTGCTGAGCGAGTCGTTCAAGAGTGTGAGGGGGGGGGTGGGGCAGTTTAGGAAGATTTCTCTTAAGATGTAAGCAGGGGCAAAGTCAAGGGGGGAGCCTGACTTTACCTTGTGAAGCAGGGGGAAGAGCGTGGCCTTGGTTAAGGGGGGAATGGAGGTGAGTTTAGAGGTGATGACGGGCGGGGAAGGGTTGGTAAAAATGGAGGAAGGGAGAGGAATGTTGGCTTTAATCTTTGCGACCTTGTCAACGAAGAAATCGTTGAGTGAGTCGCAAAGCGGTTGGGAGGGGGGAATGGAAGCCACAGCTCTATTAGACGAAGCGAGTTCGTGAACTGTGGCAAAAATCTCCTTGGTTTGAGATTCCGCTGCCAGTATCCTGTTGGAATAGAACAGGGTCTTAGCATCCAGGATACCCTGCTTGTATGTCTTAAGCACGGAGAGGTAGATGGTTTTTTTTAGAGGGCAGTATTCTCTTCTCCATACACGCTCTGCTCTGCGAGCGGCCAGTTTCATAGCCTTAAGGTCAGGGGTGAACCAACGGTTAGCGGCGTGAGCTCGCTTAACCGTGATCCGCCTCAAGGGGGCGAAGTCTTCGCCAGCACGGGTCAGCCACCCATCGATCATGGCCAACTGATCCGGGGCGGCGAGGCCGGAAAGATCGGGGCAGGCGTTGACTAGGGATGAATGGAAGGATGGCATGTCTGCCTTGCCCCATTTCCTAACCCAGGTGTTCTTGGGAAGGGAAGGTTTAGCCACTGGGGCTAAGGCAAGGGAAAAGGAAATTAAAAAATGGTCTGACCACGGACAGGGGGATATAACAGGGGAGGAGGTGGGGATGTTCAGGGTCCAAACCTGGTCGAGAGAGTGGCCATGCACATGGGTAGGACTGTGAACATGGGTAGTAAAGTTAAGGCTGGTCATTAGTTCGGTGAACTCCTTAGATTGAGAGCTTTCGGCCGGATCGTTAGGCCAAAAGTTAAGGTCACCCAGGACCAGTACAGATGAGTTATTAATGACCAGGGTTGCGAGGATGTCCTGGAGGCAAGAAACAAAGGTGGGGGTAGGGTTAGGGGGGCGATAGATAAGAACAGCAGTTAGGGGAGTGACATGGGAAGTAGAGCGAATAATCAGGCAGTCAACTTCAGGGATAGGGGGACAGGGGAGAATCTGGAAGTGAAGGTCGGTATGAGCAATAAGGGCCACTCCACCGCCTCTTCTACCCTCCGGTCGATCTGCACGAACGATGGAATATGAGGGAGGGAGTGCTGCTAAGACGTTGGGTAAGGAGTCGGCCTTAAGCCAAGTCTCTGTTATAAACAGAAGATCAGGATTGTGGGTGTCAAGGTAATCATAGAGCTCATACTGATGGCTGACAGCTGATCTGGTGTTGAGGAGCGCAGCAGTAATGTTGAAGGTAGGTTTGTGAGGGATGGGATGTGGGGAAAGAGCAAAGGAAGTGGCGCGGGACAAATTGGTGAGACGTGATATAGCAGTGGGGGCGGTAGATGGAGGGGTAGAAAAAAGGCTCAAGTGTTGCAGCAAGCTGGATGTAAATGGGCTGATGGTGCCAAGCGGCGTCCAAAGGGACAGGAGGTCGGAGGAAGAGTATGTCAGCGAATGGACATAGGGGAGTGCCCCTTGCCCCGTCCTGCCGCGGACGGGCGCAGACGGGCTGGACTCTGGCGTGACTCCGGCGCGCCTGTGGCGCGCCCGCTGCGCTGACACATGGGGGGCGTTTAAATAGAGGAGCAGCGTGGGGGGAGTGGCGTGAGTGGGGTTGGGCGAACCAGCCCAACCCAAGATGGCGGCCACTAGCGCTGGGAGCCTAGCGTGGAATCAGCTGCCAGCCAGCCCCGACCGGGCCCCTAGGAAGCAAAGTGAAGGTTAAAAGTACCTGTGGAATTTCAGTACAGGTGAGTTAGAAAAAAATACGATTTTAAAAATAAATGCGCGTCACCATTTAAATCTGCGTGACAGCGCGCTAAAAGCACAGAGTACACGATCTCAGCCCTCAGCTCCTGCAAGCGAGCCCACTGCCACCGGGCTGCTCGCAATCGCTGGGGAAACGTGAAGCTCACTCCTAAATAGAGGAGCAGCGTGGGGGGAGTGGCGTGAGTGGGGTTGGGCGAACCAGCCCAACCCAAGATGGCGGCCACTAGCGCTGGGAGCCTAGCGTGGAATCAGCTGCCAGCCAGCCCCGACCGGGCCCCTAGGAAGCAAAGTGAAGGTTAAAAGTACCTGTGGATTTTCAGTACAGGTGAGTTAGAAAAAAATACGATTTTAAAAATAAATGCGCGTCACCATTTAAATCTGCGTGACAGCGCGCTAAAAGCACAGAGTACACGATCTCAGCCCTCAGCTCCTGCAAGCGAGCCCACTGCCACCGGGCTGCTCGCAATCGCTGGGGAAACGTGAAGCTCACTCCTAAATAGAGGAGCAGCGTGGGGGGAGTGGCGTGAGTGGGGTTGGGCGAACCAGCCCAACCCAAGATGGCGGCCACTAGCGCTGGGAGCCTAGCGTGGAATCAGCTGCCAGCCAGCCCCGACCGGGCCCCTAGGAAGCAAAGTGAAGGTTAAAAGTACCTGTGGATTTTCAGTACAGGTGAGTTAGAAAAAAATACGATTTTAAAAATAAATGCGCGTCACCATTTAAATCTGCGTGACAGCGCGCTAAAAGCACAGAGTACACGATCTCAGCCCTCAGCTCCTGCAAGCGAGCCCACTGCCACCGGGCTGCTCGCAATCGCTGGGGAAACGTGAAGCTCACTCCTAAATAGAGGAGCAGCGTGGGGGGAGTGGCGTGAGTGGGGTTGGGCGAACCAGCCCAACCCAAGATGGCGGCCACTAGCGCTGGGAGCCTAGCGTGGAATCAGCTGCCAGCCAGCCCCGACCGGGCCCCTAGGAAGCAAAGTGAAGGTTAAAAGTACCTGTGGATTTTCAGTACAGGTGAGTTAGAAAAAAATACGATTTTAAAAATAAATGCGCGTCACCATTTAAATCTGCGTGACAGCGCGCTAAAAGCACAGAGTACACGATCTCAGCCCTCAGCTCCTGCAAGCGAGCCCACTGCCACCGGGCTGCTCGCAATCGCTGGGGAAACGTGAAGCTCACTCCTAAATAGAGGAGCAGCGTGGGGGGAGTGGCGTGAGTGGGGTTGGGCGAACCAGCCCAACCCAAGATGGCGGCCACTAGCGCTGGGAGCCTAGCGTGGAATCAGCTGCCAGCCAGCCCCGACCGGGCCCCTAGGAAGCAAAGTGAAGGTTAAAAGTACCTGTGGATTTTCAGTACAGGTGAGTTAGAAAAAAATACGATTTTAAAAATAAATGCGCGTCACCATTTAAATCTGCGTGACAGCGCGCTAAAAGCACAGAGTACACGATCTCAGCCCTCAGCTCCTGCAAGCGAGCCCACTGCCACTGGGCTGCTCGCAATCGCTGGGGAAACGTGAAGCTCACTCCTAAATAGAGGAGCAGCGTGGGGGGAGTGGCGTGAGTGGGGTTGGGCGAACCAGCCCAACCCAAGATGGCGGCCACTAGCGCTGGGAGCCTAGCGTGGAATCAGCTGCCAGCCAGCCCCGACCGGGCCCCTAGGAAGCAAAGTGAAGGTTAAAAGTACCTGTGGATTTTCAGTACAGGTGAGTTAGAAAAAAATACGATTTTAAAAATAAATGCGCGTCACCATTTAAATCTGCGTGACAGCGAGCTAAAAGCACAGAGTAAACGATCTCAGCCCTCAGCTCCTGCAAGCGAGCCCACTGCCACCGGGCTGCTCGCAATCTGTGCACAACTGGTGCTTGCAGCGTTTGAGGTTTGCTGCTGCAGTAGCAAGAACTGGGCCCATCCATGACCATCCTTGGAGTATATTGCATACGCCAGCCCTTCTCCTCACTTCTAGTGCTGTATTTCCCATATTCTGTCAATAGAACAATTCCTAAGGTGTGCACGTGATGATGAACTTACTGGAGAAATGTCCTTTCATGTTATTTTATGCAGACTGGTAGAGCGCACTGTCACCCGGGAGTGTATCCTCGTGCCTAATGACTCTATGGGGCTTCTTTATATGCCCATTGCGCCGCCGGTGCGTCGCTTTTTTTGATGCACTGGTGGCACAATGGGCTTGCCCGTAATTTACAAGGCCACGTAAAGTTGTGCTGCCTGACTTTTCATAGCCATGTAAATATGGCCCCCTTTCATGCATTATTCTGCATGAAAGGGGCATTCCATGGGTATTGCTATGGGGGTTCCTGCACAACATCCATGGAACTTGAAGCAGTTCCAGATTTACAAAACAAAATTAAACTGGGAATGCGTCAGAATCCTACACCTCCCCAGGGAAAGAGTAGGAATAGCGCAACAAGGAGATATACTTTTATTTCTCCTCATTTTTTCTCTTTGTGTGCGTGCTGCATTCTCTGGAACAGCACTAAGATATGGAACTCCATCCACCACCTATAAGAAAATTCACGTCCCTGGACATGTTTAAAAAATAACAAAAAACTTGGCTGTCCCAGCAACAGTTCTGCACATGAGGAGTTGTCCCATTGTATGACCAGGTTCTCAAGTGATCTGAACTGTTAACAAGTAGTTAGTTTGGTTGCACCTGTACATACATTCTTTTTTTTGGTTTCTTGAATGTAAATAATCCCTCTCTAAGCACTGCTTTTATAAGAAAATAGTCTACAGTTGCAATTAATTTCTTAGGCTTCTCGGTCGTCTCCAGACATCTGTATTTCTAAGATGGATGTATGACGTTACAACGCATACTTTCACAACGCATGCATTTACAACGCAAATTTTACCTCGCAAGTACCATTACTACGCATGTTTTTACAACGAATACCATTATAACGCGAAATAGTATTAGTAAAGGAAAAGTGCTATTACAACAAAAACAAATACAACGCATACCATTATAACGCATATAATACGAATTCATAAAATAATATTTAAATTTAGTAAAATAAATCCTGGCACGGGATACAGGGAAAATAGGGGTTTTGGGTGGGGAAGTGTATTAAAAATGTTGAAAGAAACTAAATGTAAATACAAACATTTTTTTAAAAATTTTAAATTTTACAAAATAACAAAAGATAAACTAAACCCTTTAAAAACCCCTGTACCCCATAACCCAAACCTAGCCCTGAACCCTAAAAATACCCCTTTACCCCATAACCCAAACCCTGAACCCTAAAATACCCCTGAACCCCTTAACCTACACCTAGCCCTGAACCCTAAAAATACCCCTGTATCCAATAAACCAAACCTAGCCCTTAACCCAAAAAAATACCCCTGTTCCCCATAACCTCAAACCTAGCCCTGAACCCTAAAAATACCCCAAAACCCAATCCTAGCCCTGAACCCTAAAAATACCCCAGTATCCCATAACCCAAACCTAGCCCTGAACCCTTAAAATACACCTGTACCCCAAAACACAACCCTAGCCCTGAACCCTAATAATACCCATGTATCCTATAACCCAAACGTAGCCCAGTACCCTAATAATACTCCTGTACCCCTTAACCTCAAACCTAGCCCTGAACCCTAAAAATACACCTGTACCCCATAACCTCAAACCTAGCCATGAACCCTAAAAATACCCCTTTACCCCAAAACCTATAAAAAATACCCCTGTATCCCATAACCCAAACCTAGCCCTGAACCCTAAAAATACCCCTGTATAACATAACCCAAACCTAGCCCTAAACCCTAAAAAACCCTATTTCCTATAACCCAAACCTAACCCTGAACCCTTAAAATACCCCTGTACCCCATAACCCAAACCCTGAACCCTTAAAATACCCCTGTACCCCATAACCCAAACCTATCACTGAACCCTAGAAATACCCAAACACCCCAAAACATATTCCTCAGTACCCCAAAACATATACTCCTATACTCATACTTTTTATAATAAATTAGTTAAAATAATATATTTAAGTTATTTAAAAAAAACAAAAATTAATATATTTATTTATATTTTTTTAAAATTAAAATAATTAAAAATAAGTAATGAATAAAAAAAAAAAAATATATATATATATACTTACCTATACTTACGTTATAATGGCATGCGTTGTAATAGCATCTGCTAAGTAATGTCATGCGTTATAAATGCATGCGTTGTAATGGATCCTGCGTAGTAAAAGTTGCGTTGTAATGGTAATGCGTGGTAAAAGATGCGTTGTAATGGCTGTTTCCCTCTAAGATTGTTTGTCTTGTTCTCTCTCACTCTGTTATGTGAACAGTGGTCCCTCACAGGAAGGATGCGGTAGAAGCAATAAATATAGAAATACAATGAGATCTATATTGCGTTGTACAGCCGGACAAGAATACTTTTAATATTTTGTGTATTCAAACAAGAACAATGTGGTGGAAACACAAACTCTGCGACAATAAGAACAAGATCAAGGGCTCAGGAATTCCGTAGTGCTTGGAAAAAGAATCATTAAATTGTCAAGCATGAATAAAGGCAAACACCATAGCACAATTCAGTGATAGTTTCAAGGTGTCAAGGAGTCAACGATGTTTCAATCCCATACATGGAATACCGAGATCATCATCAGGACACAGCGCTCTCTCTCACTCTTTCATACGCACCCATATACACACATGTCTGCACACACACTTGCACACACATACTCTCAGTCAGATATCAACTGTGATTTGGCACCTTAATATTATTGATGGGCTAAGACATGAGAAATAAGGAGCACAAACCGTTTTTGATCTTGATTTAGTAACTGTCACATACGTTTACACAGGCAACTGCCATCAGATTCCTTTGGTCTCAACTGCTCATGTAAAACACAGTGGTGAGAAGTATTTAAATTTATCTCCTGATGGGTGTAACTGAGCAAACAGGAAAAAAAGGATTGTGCTTGACATGCATTTTGCCCTTTCCTCTCTGTGATAGATGCTCTATTAATACTTGCCCCCAAAGTCCTTGATCATTTTTATGAGCTTTAAGAATAAAACAGGCCTACTTGCATGTGGTAATAATTCTGAATTTGGTTGGTAATTGGAGTTACATGAGATATTCTCCCAGTGTACCCCTCCTATATATTCCATCAACTGAATACTGGTGTTGGAGGAAACTAGTCAAAAAATAGGCATTACCAGGTGAAGATATACTAACACAACTCCCATGTGTAATTCCTCATTTCTAAGGGACTACTCAGGGCCCCTCTTGAAATATCATGGTAGTACCCCAGCCCAGAATCACCCATGCTCACGGTATCCATAATGCTTTTTTATAGAAATGTGTTCATTTTTATTTCCCAAAGGGACATGAGCATATAAAAGTATTTCATTCTGGTAATATCACAGGTCAGTTCACAATCTTCATTAAAAAAAAGTGTAAGATACATCAGAGAATGATAAAACCCCAAAACATCCCTTTCCACTGGATCATAGTACATCATAAACAATGCATTCAATTGATAGATAAGGCATCACATATATAAACATGAAGATAAGCAACACATTTCCATCACCCTGGGACAGCGCAAATTCTTTCAAGAGTCCAGTCAAGTCAAACCATTGCTATGTGCTACAAATCAGATGCTAAAACACTTCCTATGAGTCAAGATTTCCGGCCCATTGGGGAGTAGCCAACTATTGACCACCCTATTAGGGTCTGTGGTTAGCCTACCATCATACCCTAGGTGACCAGTCATCCAATTAATCAAGGGGGACCAAATCCTTTTACCCCACCTCCTAGCCCCCATACCCTTATAGAGATCTTTTTAAATTATATATACCCAATAGTCGCGCGAACCATGCCTTGATTGTAGCAGGTTCTACACTTTTCCACACCTTTGCAAATAGCAGCTGAGGTATTACCATTGAAACCAGATTGTTCCCACTGCCTGCCCATAGACCCCATGTCATAGAAGTTGGTTGGAAAAAGTGGAGACCACCACAAGGGGTATACCTGCTGTAGCGTTAAATCTTCAGATGTTTTCGACCCCTGCTTCAGACTCTCCAAGCAGTGATCACGCTTATAAAGTGCACTTTTTTAAATAACTCAGCTCAACTTATCAGATAATACCCGCATCTTTTCTAAGAGGGCTGTCCAATAATAAAAGAAGAAGTTGGGAGCTTCCCAACTTCCCCGTGGAAGAGTTAAACATTTAAAGGCTCTCCCTGTTTTATATTGCCATATAAAATGTATACATATAGAATTCAACTTCCTGAGCAAGGGAAATAGTGAAGAGCAGATAAGCCAGTGCTAATCTTATTTATCAGGGGATTGAGGTTAATATGACATAAAATGGCAACCTTAGGGTTTATCTTGATCCCAAGATACGTAAACATATCCATCCTACGAGTGTCTATAAAAAGAATGCTTTCAGTAAAAACAATCTGTTTTTTTCCCTGTTTAGTAGGTAGCAAGAATTTCTCCCAAATACACCCACAAATTGCTCAACCTCAATAATTGTGCTAATGCCGTCAGATGTTATTACTGTGATTTCCCAGTGTATGCTAGTACCTTTGTGTCATATTCATTCATTAAAACTGGCTTTAATATGTGACTTTGGGCCACTTGCTCAATGAATGGGTCGATGTAGAGAGCAAACAAGATTGGAGAGCAGGGACACTCCTGTCTTGTTCCGCCGGTTGCTGTCTATTCTCCCTGATTCTTGGTCCATAATTTGAAGTTTGGTGTAGGGAGTGAAATAGATGGCCCTAATATCCTTTAACAGGCATGGACCAAACACCTTATGCTTCAAAATGTCCCATAAATAGCTCCATGAGACTCCATCAAATGCTTTCTCCACATCGAGGAAGATCATACCCATCCGGTCACCTTTTACCCCCTGCACTATCAATTAGGGTTATAGCGTGTCTGACATGATCTGTTGTTCCTTTATCAGGTATAAATCGGTGTTGCCATGGTGTGACCAGGTATGCTATTATCCTCCCCAAGAAGACCACAAGACTTGGCATTGGAATTTATCAAACAAAGGGGCCAATACGAGACTGGATTATCCAGGGTCTTAATTGTTTTGGGAAGATCACAATGTCCATGTCCTGCCAGGACAGAGGACGTGTCCCATTCTGCTGCACTCCTGTAAGCAATTCTAGCTATAATGGAGCTCATGCTAAATGTAAAATCTTATACAATTCAAGTTGGATTCTATCAGGGCAAACCACCTTCCCTGGTGCCAGGGAGTGCAATGCAATAACAACTTCCCCTAGGGTAATATCTGCTTCAAGCTCCATATTTAAATCTGGATCTATCCACTTTTGTCCTTCTTCTAACCTTCTGTCTTCACCCAATAGACTAGTATGCGGGGTATCTTCACAGTATATCACGCTATAAAAATCTTCAAATACTTTGATGATGTCTATGGGGTCTGTGGCAAGCAACACATCAATCTTTTTAATATTATCGATCTTTTCCAAGCTTCCTTTTTCTTGTGCGTAAAGTTAAAAGCATCCCAACCAACTCCATATTCATAACCTTTATTTTGATGTGCCTGAAGCTTTACTGCTGTCCCCTTAGTATAATAATTATTAATCTCAACTTTTACCATCATGATTTCTAACTGGATTTGCACTTCATCCTGCCACCCGCCGCATGATCTCCACAGTGTGGATCTTTTCAGGGTAGCTAGTTTTCCATACAACCCCCTGATCTCATCCCCTTGTTGCTTCCTTCTGTATGTAAAAAAGCTAATGGTCTCCCTTCTCAGCCCTGCTTTGAAAGCACACCAGGCCATTCACCATGAATAGGTTATTCCCTATCTGAGGTCCATTTAGTCTGAGACTTAGGGCCTTCCTGCCCCTGGGATTTCAAAAACTAACTGACTGTGATCATCAAAAGCCTTGAAAGTTTCTTAATTTCAACCTTAGCCACTAGTCCAGCAGAGGCCAGAAAATAAACAAAGTGGTCATACTTTTTGTGTGGGCAAGAAAAATGCATAAATCCAGGATCAGGTGCTTTTTGCCATCCCAAATGTCAGGTAGCTAGTGACCAGTGATTCTAATTTACAAAACTACATATCCCTCAAAAGAGGAAAACAACATCCACCATACAGGCCTTATCAAAACACAGCCTTAGATTGAAGCCCCCACAAGTCTGCCAAAATGTATATACTTAGTTCCAACAAAAAATATTTTTCTTTTATTTTGACATAAAGAAACAAATTCAATCTTTCCAGACCACTTTCAGGCGTCAGGATTCATAAAAAAAGTCGGGGCTCCTTTATTTTGGAACGGTTTGATTAGTTGTCATAAGCACTCTCCACAGTTATTTGAAAGAAATCAGGCCTGACAAAAAAGGAGCAGTCCTCCACTGAGCGCTTGGCTTCTGGCCTGGCTTTCTCCTAGATTGACTGTCTCAATGGGAAATTCCTGATATATCTCTAAATAGCCTGTGGCTTCACATCTTCCCTGACTGCCTGTTTCACCACAAAAGGGATCCTATGGCTCGCTGGATTTCCTGGGCCCAATTCGATCCTTCCAGCTCAGGGAACAACTAGTGAAACAGATCCACTATAAATGAGCAACATCAGATCCCTCTTTACATTCTGGAACACCAAGCACCCACAGTTATTATACCTATGCGATTTTCCTGGTCCTCCAGCTTCCACTGGATGTCAGTAATCTGAGATTCGTAGGCCTCTGCCTAGCCATGAGCTCCAGGAACATCAGATTCAAGATCAGCAGCTCTGGTCTCTAGGTCAGTTCCACAATGGCATTACACAACTTAGCCACCTTTTGAACCACCCCCTACAGCTTGCGTATTACTACCTGAGATCTGCGGCCCTCCAGTCGAGTTTCCTCTCGATCCAACATAATACATTGAAAAATAGACTCTAAAGTAGGGGTGCTTGAACTAAGAACCTCTTGAGAAGCCTCTGACATGCCACCCACCAATTGATTAGTTGGCGAATAGTCCCAATTGGGACCCTTTCCACTTGAGACTTACCGCCCAGTCTTTTTAACCACCTTACGAGCTGTTGTGAAAGGAGCACGGCTAGTAAAATCATCAGGAGCATCGTCACTAGACTCAGTAAGTGATCTTGAGCAATCCACAGACCGTTCTGTCTCATTCGAGAATGAGAAGAAGCAATTAATGGTGTCAGGGTCTGAGCTGGCTGTGGGTGCTCCAATCTGAGAGCTTTTCTTCTGCCAAAGAGGTCTGCCTGAGGGAGACAGGTTTTGAGGGACTATATTATTCAGCGTAGCCCTATGAAATCTGCAGCCTTAGACTGGAGGCTGCGGCCACCACCATCCCTCTGTAACGACATTTGCCTTCATGTCCATACCAGAGTCATAATGCAGGACCCACAAGTTGTTGTGCGAGCGCTTCAATGCCACCCGTGTTTGCTTCAGGCGGTAACAAAATGATAACTTAATTTACCTTACCTTCAAGATTCTGCAGACCTTGCAGGGGTTTCCAGCTGTCACAGCTCCTTCAAATTCAGACCCAATTAGATCCGTTGGTAGCAAGTCTACTGACAGTATGGATGAATCCCCACTCACCAGACTTCTTTCTGCCCTTGCTGGCTGTCGAAGACCTCCTGTTGAGCCTGTCAGTGCATGTAGAAGCGCAAGGACTGTTGTACCTGCAGTGAGTTGAGATGGTGGAAGCCTGCCCTTGCTCGTTTTTCCCCTGTCAAACCATATTCCCAGCCAGTGGGAGGCATCGACCACTCTGGCATGGTACTATACTGCTTATTGGCTCTACCGCACCTGTACGTACCGGGATTTGGAGAGCAGCAGGCCTCTGTCTTTCTGGCTGCTGGTCCAGCGCCGGCCATTTGGGGACTCATACCAACCACTGGACTAAGTCTGCAACAATGACTGCAGCCAGAGCAGCTCACAGCTGCAACAATAAATTGTTCACAGGAAAGTAGAAACTTTCTCCGTGATAGCAAGTCATCACACCTCAGGCAGCCATGTTTTGGTTGCTGAGTTACGACGTTCCAAAAACCTGCCATGCCCTCTGAGAGCATCCTCCAAGGGGTCTTCCTAAGCCATGCTTAGTCTGGCAAGTGGTCAGAGAGTTGCATTACAGCCACCTCGCACAGCCGCCATCTTGCTCCTCCCCGAGCCGCTGCCACCTCGGTCCACACGGTATCCATAATTCTGTGAGAAGGAATGCTGAAGCTGTAATCCCCACCCAGATGTAATGAGTGTCTTAAAGTAAACCTGACATAGATCAAACACAGGGAACAAAATGCATGTCCTACAATGAATAATAAAGAAATGCATATATGTTTTTCCTGTTCTTTCTATGTTTGACATTTTGGGTGTCAAAATACATAACAAGGGCCCACTGGGACTGAGTACCCCATGGTGAATCCTCATGGTGAACCTTCCTTTTCTATGTCTTAAAGCCGTGGTTTAAAAAAGCCTAATACTCATAATCATCATATATTAAACCTATCTTGCAGCTAAAAGCCTCTTCCCAAGTAATCCTTCCTCATCTAAGCTGTTGCCACTTTTTCGCCTTGGTGTTTTGCTATTTATTAATATAAGATTCTGAAGTTAAGACCTACTTTCCTTTGTTGTTTGCTGTATTTATAACTACTCTAACAGTATTACTGTAAAAACACGCTTTACATGTTGGCTGTTCTATGGTGCAAGATGACCACAGTGTGTCTCTAGAGAGGGGCCACATGGGCTCTGTACCTCGGCTCCAATTGTCTTGGGCCCCTTCATCCTGATTCCACGGCTGATGAATGTGCCAGGAGTTAGCAGAGAGAAAACAGGCACTGCATAGTGCCATAAACACATTCATTTGTCCAACTATCTTTCATTGCAAAGCATTGCTGTTCTCTTAAAATTTCTAAATCGGATTTTATATATATATATATTTGAGAATATCTAGATATAAGCATCAATACAAAAACATTCATTCAGATTTAAACATCTGAGAAGTATGTATAGATATGTATAACAATTATATATATGAAGTTTAAAGTGACTTTTTAATTAGGTGAAAATAACAATTGAAAAATAAAATTTTAAACTCATAAAACTAATGAAATTCATCAGTTATAGTTAAATGAAGTAAGTATAACTTGACCACTCGCCATGCATAGTGTTGTCAGGAATTATGTCATTACAAATGGCATCACTGATGTTATCATTGATGATATAGAGCATATAATGAGTGATGTAATTTATGATGTCTTAAGCAGTGCAATATGAGTTCACAAGTTATAGTTAGTTCAGTTACCTATAACTGGTAAAAATTGGTGCATTTGTTTTAGTTTAAAATGGTATTTTTAACTGACATTTTCACCTAACTATAATGTCACTTTAACCTTTGTTTTGCTAGGTGAATTTCTCAAGTTCTGATTTATTGTAATTAATGTCACTTTAACCTTAGTGTTTTTGTCAGTGAATTTCTAGGATTTCTTTTCTCATGTAAAGTATGATTTTATTACCATAACTGTTAGACCTGTTAATCTTAGGGTGGTCTCCCCAAACCTTTTGCCTTCCTCCACCATTTCTGCTGAGCTCGTTTTTGCTGGCCTTAGGACTGTGTGCACTTTACCACTGCTAACCAGTTCCAGGGCCGTAACAAAGGGCCCCTCAGCCCCAATGCTGCTTGAGGGCCCCCAGGCTTCCCTACACTTAAATGGGCCCCATCAACCCCACACTGAAGTGAGTGCTGAAGCATAGGGCCAACAGGCCCGAGCAATGCACATCAGTTCATGTTCAGCTTCAGCCTTTCTTTGGGCAGGAAGCAGTGTTGTGAAGATCTGGGGCAAAAAAAGAAACAGTTGCAATTTATAGCTTCTGTTTATTGCTCATGTAGAGAGTCCTGGAAGGAAAGGCAGCCCAGGATTGATCTGTGAATCTGAGCACTGGGGTGCAGAAAGAAACAGTCAAGAGAGCAGTGACCAGGAGAAGGTCAAAAGGAAGTTTAAAGGAATACGCTATTCTGAGAGGAGAGACAGATGATAGAGCTCTGTGTGTGGGTGTATGTGTGTGTGCACACAAAGGGGTTAAACACCCACCCACCCCCATGGTGCAGGACACCCCTGAGACCCCTCAGCTAGCAGCTTGCTTGTCCTGATATCACGCAGTAGACAGCAACTTGCTCTGTTCTTTGTGCCGAGACAGTGTGATAGGTTGACATTGCTCTGCAGAAATGTAAATAACACGTTAGTGTCACATTTTAGAAGGCCACTGATTCTACAGGAAGCCAGGCCAGGTAATTTTTATTGCAGGAGTGGGTTAAGGGCTCTTGCAGAAGTCCTGGGTGGATCACTAAAGCAGGATTCAGTGTTTGACTGTGGACCCTCCCACATCGAGCCTGCACCCTCAGTAAGAGTCCAGTATCGGAGTCAGACTACAGAGGTGCCAAGCAACAATGAGCAAAAGGGTTTCATGCATCCTGGTCCTGTAGCTGCCTTCTCCCAGGCCATGTTGGTAACCTTCAGCTGCTAAAGGGCTGTGATTCCTGGGGATTAAAGAAGTAAGGAGGCTAGTTCTGGACCATATGGTGTCCCTTAAACAGGTGAGTCCACCAACAGCCCTTTTCTTTCTACCTTGATATAATAACGGGAGGCATGGAGTAACTGGCAGGCCCTGGGGGTATTGGGCCCATACCACAGAGCATGCATTATGCCTCATCACCTGATCGCACAAGACTTATCAAAAACCTCACAGGGTGCTGTTCACCGGGGCCACTGCAAGTACTGAACAAAGGCAACTGTTTTAACAATGCCTGACATGGGATGAAATCTGGCTAGGAGTGACTCCTTGCATTGCTTGGTCTGGCTTTTCAGAAGTGGGTTCTGCCTCCCCCCTCAAAAGTGAGATCTGACCAACTAAATGCACCTACATTACCACGAGCACAGAGTGCAATTGTGCAAAAAGCAGAATTACATTTACCGCAGATGTGGATTGCACATGTTGCCCTGGTCGGAGAATGGAGAGGAGAACCAAGTCAGGTTCAGATCCTGTGACTCTGCCAGCGGTGTTGTCAGCTCAGACTGTCAGTAGGTATGTAGCAGAGTGGCTCTCTGGCTCAGAGCCCTGGGCTGCAGCTCTGTCATAATGATCCTCTGAATAATGAATGGTCTTTGCTCCTTTTACATGTATGTTTTTCCTCCATAATTATTAAAAGCTGGGTGAGAAAGATGGGACAGCTTTGAATTTTTAAAACTGCACTAAAATGAGTGCACTGCACTTCTTTAAAATGTATGTTTTTCATGTTGTAGGAAAGCACTGAAAACTTCTGTAAACACTCTCAGAGCTCTGCTACTCGAAATAAAGCAAACGTTTAAAATACCACAGTCAAGTTGCATTCAATGTACTTATTCCTAGTGTCTTCCCATCACCTTGCAAATCTCTACTCCGGGACGTTTTTGGGAGGCAAGATGGCGGCCGCTGCTGTGGCCATGTGAGGTGCTACGGCGTATCCCTGATCGAATTTCCTGCCTTCGGCGGATTGTCCCTACCTTTCATACAGCGGGTTGACGGGTTTTGGTGTCACACCGGCCCCGTGGAGTTTGAGCGAGCTCAGAGCAAGGTCGGAACGTTTTCCGTTGTTTTCCGGCGGTTTCAGCTTCAGCCGCGTGCTGCCGGAGTGTGTAATGCTCAGCTGCTCTGAGCCGACGCCCGTGCTGATCCCGCCCCGACGCCGGGCTGGGTTGGGACATTCTGCTTGCTGTACCGAAACCGACAAGAGGCTAAGGGGGTGCAGAGCTGTGCTTGATTCAATTGCTGAAACAGGCGAAAAGGTCCATTTCGGCGGGGGGAAAAAGAAGAAACCCTGTTGATACTTTGTGGCTTTTTTCAGTTGTAACAATCGCTGAATACATTTGGAAATTGGAACTTCTAAGGCAATATATTGAAACACTGACTAATTAAGGTGAGAGCGAGACATTTGTTTGCAAAGCTACTGCAGGTTCTACTATAAAGATTTAAACTTAACAGGGATCTTGCTTTATAGCATTTGTCATGGCACTGAAGGGAAGGGGAAACGCGAAGAATAAAGGTGGGGGAGTGACTGAAATTCCGGCTGGGACCCCCACAAGGAGCGTACCTCTTGAGGGAAATGGAGCTAAAACAAGAGGGGCTGCCTCCAAGTCTAATGTTCCAGAGGTAGATAGTCGTTCGATTCGGGTGGCTATAGATGCTGGCACAGCTGGAAAAACTAATGGCTTAAGTGTAAAATCTCATCCCCTTTTGCAGTCACAGGTACGAAGTGGGCAAGGAGCCTTAGGAGATTTACAGACTAATTACAGAGACTCAGCTGCCCACCAGCCTCAAGAGACACCAGCTAAACAAAAAACAGTTGCAGTCGCAGCAATCTTTGATAAAAGGCGGGGTGCCAGGCTGAAAGAAAATTTGGAACTGAATAGTGAGCTGATTAATGAGTCTATCGTTAGAAACGATGTAGCTGGAGCTGGTAGCGAAGTGAACATGTCTGAGGCAACTACCCCTGTAATGGGGGTTGAAGATGTGATTTCCCAGTCTATCTCAAAAGTGGTGTTGGATAAAGATCTTGAATCTGAGGCTGAAGGGAAATTTTACTCTATGTCAGACCTAACAACCTTATCTGACAAAGAACAAGAATTGGATAGTATCAGTAATCTGGGTGACTGGGGGGACCTTCCAGATTATGAAGAAGGAGAGGACCCTGAACAGTTTCAGACCCAGGATACAGTAAGGAAGATGAAGGATAGCAGTGAAACAGCACAGCGTGATCAAGTACAGCCATTCATTCAGATTTACTTGAATGAAGAGCTGGAAGAGGAGGCAATTACACTGAGTCTCATCTATAAGACTATCATGACTCATCGTAATGAGACAAAAATGGAGGGTCTGCGAACGCAAGGTGCTGTAAGGAAACTACAGAACAACGTACCGCGTTTGATAAAAACCTGCGCGAAAGTTACATCACGTGTGGTGGAAGTAGAGGAGAGAGTGTCTTCTGTAGAAGATACTTTAGGGAAGCAACAATCTGCTGTAGAGTTTCTACAGAATACAAAAACTGATGTAGACTGGAAGCTCACTGATTTAGAAAATCGATCACGCCGTAATAACTTGTGAATTTTTAGGTATAGCAGAAACAAGAGAGGGGGCAGACCCACGCAAGTTCATTGTACAGCTGTTTAAGGAGGCCTTTCCAGAACTGACTTCTTGGAACTGGGAAAGGGAGGTAATCCGGGCTCACAGATTTCCGTTCGCAGTGCGACAACGTGCAAGAGATAGACAGGGTGACCAAAATCTATACCCAAGGGCGATATTGATTTGTTTGAATAATTATTTGGTGCGAGAACGCCTCTATGATTTAGCCCGTCCTAGGAAAAAACGCACTGGTATGGGGTGCGAGTTTTTTGTGCGCCCAGACTTTTGTCCAACAACTGTTAACGAACGATGGCAACTGCAGAAACTATTTACTCCCTTCCAAGCAGTAGGCGCCCAGGTTTTTCTGCTCAATCCCTCTAAATTAAAGGTTGTCTTTAATGGGCAAACAAGGTACTTTACATCTAGCCGGCTGGCACAGGACTATCTGTCTGATCTCAAAAAGAAAGGAGGTTGAAATGGAGGTTTAATGTGAAAAATTACTAAGCGGAGAAGATGATTTATTAGTTCTGGTGCTTCAACAATGTGAACGTGTAACTTGTAATTGATATGGTGTTTCTATAAAGTTGGGGTGGTGGGTAGGGTTAATGCTTTATGTTTGGTTGAAGGGTAATGAGTGTATCTCTCTTCATGCAAATTGAGACCTATTTTGCAGAGTTGGTAGTACTAATTATCTATATAATGGCTGAGGGAATCTCATCTGGGTTCTGTTTGTTTCTTTTTTGCTAAGATGGGGCAGGATAAAATAGCTATCAGCACTTGGAATATCTGTGGCCTCAATGACGCTAATAAGCGGGCTCTTTTTCGTAAAATTGTTGACTTCATGCATATAGATATACTCTGTATACAAGAGACACATATTCCCTGGGGGAAGCGGGAATGCTTGAAGCTACCTGGGTTTGAGATATTAACCTGCTCTAAACAGACATCTATGATTAGAGGGGTCGTTATATATGCAAGGGTAGGCCTGGGTAAATGTAAAAGGATATTGGCCGTTAAAATGGGTAGGTGGGCTATAGTGGAATTGTGCATCGATGGGAAATTGTTAACAATCTGCAATGTGTATGGATCGAATTTAGATGACCCTGATGTTTTTGAATATCTAGATGTTGAGCTGGCAGCCTGGCCTAGTCAACTATTCTTTTGTGGAGATATGAACATTAATATGCCAAGCAATGTGGATTTTACGAACGCCAGTAAATATGTGAGGAGAAAATCAAAAGTCCTTAAAGCCCTTTAGGCTCTACTTCAGGAGCATGGTCTCACAGACTTATGGTATCTGCATAAAAGAACAGAAGATGGCTTTACGTTTTACTCTATTCCTCATAAGAAAAATGTCAGGTTAGATTTTGTTTTTTTGTCTAAACAGTTGTCAGTTGTTAGCACTATTTTTTGTTTACCACGACTTCTTTCAGACCATAATCCACTGATTACTGAATGTCCTTGGCCACGAGTTAGAAAACCACCTAGAGATTGGACCTTTGATTTTTTTAAATTCAATTTTTATTGCAGCATCAAAGTTATACAGCATACACATATCTCTGCCCGTCTCCGCACATCGCCCACCCCCTATAAGTACTCCAGCATCACACAGCCATTCAGCCCACATCCCGGAGGCAGGGCGGCGAAAGTCAATGATCTGGGAGGGCGTCAGGCGATAAAATAACAATGTGAACAATAATTTGACATCATTCAATGTAGGCCTGTCGAATGTCGCTGCTTTTTTAAAACCTACCCTCCCCCCCCCCAGACCCCAAACCAACAAATCACCCCTACCAGTTAGCATCGAGGAATAATGACTCAGGTCAGCGCCTTCCTTCCACCCAAGGAAACTGGACCGAATAGGCCCACCTACCTGCCGCAACCCGTTTCCCACACACACATTAAACATCCTCAAGCCTCCCTCGCGGGGCCCCCCCCAAACCTCTAATCCCCCACCCAATCCCTGAAGTATCGCTGGTGTGTGCCGACTGCCGGAATGTAATCTGTTATGAAGGAGCTAAGGGAACAACACTCATGCAACCGTGCACCATTCAGGAATGCACTATCTGCCTCACTCTGCCTCGTCCGCCTCCTGCGACATGTATTCCACCAACGCTTGCACCAGACACTCCCACGCCCGTGCCACCTCCAAGCCCCTCTCATCCGCGGCGCGCGTTGCTTGCCTAAGCCGGATCATACTTTCACTCTTGGCCCATTTACTGAATTCCATCGCCCATCACCTACTGGATGGGCCCTCCGTCGACTTCCAGCGCCACGTGAGCTCTCTCTGAGCCAGAATTAACCCCAGATCGATAAACTTGCTGGTAACCTTTGTCTTCTTTGTATGAGGAAACCATAGCAGCAGGCAGGTTGCCTTGTCAAAGGTCACCTGCCTCTCTGTCACTTCGTTCAGGAGCTCACCCACGTCTGTCCAGTAGGATCCCAGTCTTGGGCAGTCCCAAAACATATGGTCCAATTCTGCCCCCGGAAGGAAACATCTGGGGCAAGCTGCCCCCGCGACTCGGAAATGCCTCTGTATCCTACCCGGGGTAAGATAGGCCCTGTGGACCACAAAGAAGTGCACTTGCTGGAAGCGTGCATTCCTGCAACCCTTCCCCGCCCTTCTCAAGAGCTGACCCCATGTTTCATCCGGAATGGGTTTTCCTACACTCTCCTTCCATTTCAGCTTCAACCCAGTAAAGGGCGTCAGTCCCTCGCGGAGCATTCGGGACTGGAGACACGTAATCGCCTTAATCGTCCCCGCGGCCATCACAACATACTGACACGCCAACGTGGTCGCTGGTTCTTTCTGCCCTTCGCCCCAGTGCCTCCTAATCGCTGCCGTAACAGCCATGTAAAAGAGGAAGTTCCCAGCCGGGATTCCAAACTGATCCTGCACCGCTTGGAAGGGCAGCAGTTCTCCCTCAGCGTACAAAACGCCCACCACTTGGAGCCCCATCTCTTCCCACTCCAGAAGGGGGGTCCAATCTCCTCCGTGCGGCAGCGCCTTCAACATGCCCAGAGGTATCTCCGGGGCATATGGGTGTTCCACTCCCGCTCGTTTCCGGCTTCTATTCCAACACAGTCGCAACGTTTTTTCCTCGAGTGTCAGGTCCCGCACATCAAGCTGTTGGTTCATAACAATGTAAGATAGGACGTGTCTCGGGACCCCCCTCCCTCTGTGCGGGTCAGGTCCCCGAAATTCCCTCGCTACGTGTTGCGTGAGGTTCTGCAGCTGCGCCGCTAAATAATATAGTTCGAAATCTGGGACCGCCATCCCTCCCTCGAGTTTCGGCCTACGCAACGTGTCCAATGCCACCCGCCTCCTCCCGGTCCCCCATAGGAACCCAGTGGTGAGGGTCCGCAGGTCCCTAAAGAACCTAGGTGGGACCCATATAGGCAGGGTCCTAAAATAATACATGAGGCGCGGCAAGGCCACCATTTTGAGCAGCGCCACTCTCCCCACCACCGATAGTGGGAGCGTGGCCCAGAACACCGTCGAGCCCCGCAGGGCTCTCATACACTGACCTATGTTCCCTTCCAGCAACCCTTCAAAACTATGGTAGATCCTTACTCCCATATAAGTGAAACAGGAGTCCTCCCAAATCACATCTGTCGGTAACGACAGCTGCGGCGTCCCCGCTCTCAACGGGAAAAGGCAAGTCTTACGCCAATTCACTCTGAGACCCGACAGGGCTCCAAACACGGTAAGCGCATTCACTGCCTCCCTCAACGCCCCAGCCGTGTCCTCCAAGAACAGCAGTAGATCATCCGCATAAAGCGATATATGATGTCGCTCACCTAGGCAGACAATCCCCCCGTGTACCAACCCCGACCTAGCTCGTATTGCCAGGGGTTCTATTGCTAAAGCGAACAGTAGAGGTGACAATGAGCACCCCTGTCACGTGCCTCTTTGGACCGAGTATGCGGAGGAGATCACCGAGCCCAGTCTCACCCTGGCAGTAGCCGAGGAATACAATACTCTCGTCCAGCGCCTGAACCCAGACCCGAGGCCAAACCTCCTCAACACTTCATCCAAATAGCCCCACTCTAAACTATCAAACGCTTTTTCTATGTCGACGGATAGTACTGCAGGCCAGTCGCCCGGGTCCTGCTCACTACCCAAGACTCGTACTAGGCGGCGGACGTTAGCCGAGGTATTCCGAGTGGGGATAAAGCCAGCCTGATCTTCGTGTATTAGCGACGTCATGTGCGGCAGCAATCTGGTGGCCAGGATGCGACTCAAGATTTTATAATCTACCGTCAACATAGACAGTGGCCTATAAGAGGTCACATCCGTACTATCTTTCCCCGGTTTCAGCAGGGGTACAACCAGAGCTTCCCTCATCGAGCCTGTTTCAACGCTTCATTATAGACTTCTAACAACTGGGGCACCAATATGTCTACGAATTTAGCATAAAATTAGACTGGAAGGCCATCCACCCCAGGCGTCTTCCTCCGTGCCATGTGTTTGATTGCCCCCCTAACCTCCGCCAGTGTGATCACAGCGCCCAGGGTCCTAGCCTCCTCTTCCTCTAGCTGCGGGAGAGTGACCTCTGCCAGGTAATCGGATAGGACGCCACCCTCCGTCTCTGAGCGGCTCTGGTATAAGGTCTCATAATACCCAGTAAAACGTGAGAGGATCGCCCCCTGGGAATAAACGGTATCCCCTGACTCCAACTTCACACTCATTATCGCACACCCCCGTGGCTCCGGATTCGCCTAGTCGCGCCAACAGCGTGCCAACTTTGTCGCCCTCTGCA
Source organism: Lissotriton vulgaris (assembly GCF_964263255.1). NCBI lineage: Eukaryota > Metazoa > Chordata > Amphibia > Caudata > Salamandridae > Lissotriton > Lissotriton vulgaris. Next base: position 1,591,079,228 of record NC_141695.1, on the reverse strand, counting down.
TGGACCCTCGCTATGTATTGTCTGTAATCATAGCATCTCAACCTCTTGGTCACCGATGGCACTAATTCCTTAGCCTCCAAGAGCTGTATCTGCAGCGCCCCCTGCTCTGGCCTCCGCTTCTCTACCTCCCTTAATGCCTCCTCCGCCTTCCTGACCTCTTCCAATACCACCTTCCTTTCCCCAGTGTGTTTCCCAATACATAGGCCTCTCATAATCACTTTGAATGCATCCCATTCTAGCCCCCTAGTGGAGGCCGTTCCCTTATCAATCGCAAAGAATGACTCCGCTCCCTCGCGGATCTCGGTCTGGAAGACCTGATCCTCTAACGAGTCCGGATTCAGTCGCCAATTAGGAATCGCTGTCCTCACCCGCTGCCACTGGAGGGAAAGCAACTGGGGATTGTGGTCAGAGATGGTCCTAGCCAGGTACTCAGTGTGTCTTGCCAAAGAAGCAGTGGTGGGGTCGCAGAGGATCGTATCGATCCTGACATGCAGCTCATGGAGTGCAGAAAAGAAGGAGTAGTCCCTGTCCCCAGGATGCTGCCCTCGCCACACATCAATCAGCCCCCACTCAGCCTGCCAGTCTCTCCTCTGTTTCGCCACTCTGCGCACCGGGGATGCAATCAGTGGAGGATGGGATCTGTCCAAGGTGACATCAGTAATGGAATTAAAATCGCCTCCTGGTATTACCTGCCCCGCCAGATACTGTGCCAAGAGGCCCGAGATGGAGTCAAAGAAGCGGGGCTGGTCGGTGTTCGGGGCGTAAACACAGCAGAGCGCCACCTCCCGACCATATAGCCTCCCCGCCACCCCCACATATCTACCTTCCGGATCAATCGTCTGACTCGTCACCTGAAAGGGAATCCCTGCCCGCACCGAAATCAATACCCCCCTCGCAAACGCAGAATATGCTGTACCAAACACTTGCCCTCTCCACCGCTTCTGAAGAGCCGCACACTCCAGCTTAGTAAGATGGGTCTCTTGGAGCATCGCTATCTCAACCCCTCGGCGCACCAAATATGCATGCACTTTGTGGCGTCGGGACATGGTGTGAAGTCCCCGCACATTCCACGTGACGCACTTCAGCTCAGGCATCGTCCCCATTTCTACCCTTCAGTCGCAGCAGCCCTACCGCAGCCCGCCAGCCCACACCAGCATCAGAAGTGCCCTCCCCCCAAACAACCCCCAGAACCCCCAACGCCCACTCCCCCAGAACAGGAACCAGCAACTGCGCATCAGCCCCCATCCAAACCTCACTCACCAAACAAACAGATCTACCCTGCAGTAGCCACTGCAGGCTGCCTTAAGGGCAGTAGGAGCGCGGTTGTGCCCCGACAAGCGGCAGCTCTTGCCCCAGCCCCCCGCCCCATGATCCGCCCCCCATGGCCTGGTACAGCTACCGTACTCCAGAAGGATCCCACGGAGTCCATCCTCTACTACAGTTGTCCGTGTGCCGCACTTCGCCCAGGAGGTCGTGCAAGTCACAAATCGTCTGCCGAGCAGGGAGTCACCTCCGGCCCAACATTACTATCCACATCTGAAATCTCAGTCCCAGAATGTCTCCTGTCGTCCTCAGATGCCGAACCTCCTACCAACTCCTCTCTCTGCGATCCCGTGATGGCCGCCGTCGCCGCCAGGGCCCCCTGTCTGGCCGCCGCCAATTGCGCGAGCAGCAGGGCCTGTTGAGTCTTGTGTCGTTTACGGATACGTTGCGATTGGCGTACCCTCGCCGGCTTAGGGCGGTCACTCTCAGCCTTATGTCTGCGATCAGTACCCGCTCTGTAGGTCTCTAACCAAGTCCAGGCCTCATCAGGCGTCATAAAAAACTGCGTTGTGCCATCCAGGATGATCCGTAGTTTAGCCGGAAACAGTAATGAATATTGAATCCCCTCAGTTCTGAGCTCCTTTTTGACCACAAGGAAAGATGCCCTAGTTCTTTGGACTTCCTGGGTATAATCCGGGAAGATGGTCACCGAACTGTTCTCCACTTTGAAGGGTCCCAGTGATCGTGCATTTTGAATCAACAGATCCCTATCCTTGTAGTGGAGGAGACGTGCCACCACAGGCCTGGGAGGGAGCCCCAGTGATGGTGGTCTGGCCGGGACTCTATGCGCCCTTTCCAGCGTGAAGAAGGGGGATAACCCTTCCGGGGCCACTTGCGTCCTAAACCAGTTCTCCAGGTCGGCAATCATATCCGCCCCCTCAATTTTCTCCGGCAGGCCGACCACTCGCACATTATTGCGCCTATTCCTACTTTCTGCATCCTCCGCCCTTTTTTCCAGCGCCGTCAGCTGTTGCAGTGCACCCTCCAACTTCCGTTCAACAGTCACCACCGCCGGTTTCAGGTCTTGCACCGTCAATTCAGTGTCATTCACCCGGTCCACCAGCTTTGAATGATCAGCCTTTAGGAGGCCCAGCCCCGTAGCAACCTGCGCGATGTCATTATGTAGGGATTCTTTGGTCGCAGTGATGGCCTCCAGGATCTGATCCAGACGTTTGCTCAACCTCATGTCCGTCTCTGAGCCCCCCATCACTTCTTCACCCGCCGGGGCAGTAGTCTGCGTTACCTCGCCTCCTCCTGCTGCTCCTGGCTTCATCGTGCAGGCCGCACCACACACTGTTCCACGCAACAATGCCCTCCGGCGTGACCAAGCTGCAGGGAGAGTCTCCGCACCCGGTGCCTGCAGGGCGACACCGATCCCCGGCTGTTCGTCGTATCAGCGGAATAGCAGTCCCTCCGCAGCAACCCCCTCTCCACTCAGCGCACTCCAATCAGTCTCTGCGGCACCACTACAGCAGTAGGTCCCCTGAGAGTCAGGCGGACGCGGGAACCCCGAGGCCGTTCACAGGCATCCCGCACATACCTGGCTCCCAGTCTGTTCCAGCCGTCTCTCCCAGGTGGGCCCGAAGTCCGCCCAACAGGCCGCCTCAGGCCCCCAAGCACAGGCACTATCTGGCCTCCAGGCCAACCTCCCACGGCCACAGCGCCTGAGAAAGGGCCCACCCACTCCAGCCAATCCGGGACCCCCACCTCGGGGCCCCCAGCAAGCCTCCTCCGCAGCCAGTCGGCGGCGCTCCGCTCGAAGTCCCCCCCGGAGTGCGCCGGGGCCGATCACCCCACCGGCGCTACCTCACGCTTCTGGGTATCCACTTGTGTCCTGGACCGGGGGGGCCGACACCCTCGTGGCCTCGTGATTCTCCTCCGCGGTCGGTTCTAGGGGCGCACCTGGCTCTCCGGGTAGAGGTCCGCCCACGTCAGGCCCCAGCTCAGTGCGCCGCCCTGCACTCCAGTAACCCTGAGAACTGCTTCGATGAGGGCTTCTCAGCACTAGTCTGCTCCCAATCAAGCCCTGCCAACCACCTCTCCGGGACCCCGATCTCCGACCAGGGGTCACCACAGCTCCTCGTTGGTCGTCCTGGCAGCCGCCATCTTGAGGCTCATAGCCGGTCTCGCCGGCCGCTGGCCAGCAGCGGTCACCTCCGCAGTTTCTCCCCAGGAGACGCCGGTCCCGGCGCCCGGCAGCCGCCGTCCTTCTCCAGTCTCGCCTCAGCAGATCGTCCCGCCGGCACCTGGGATGAGTCCGCTCCACGCAGGGCTATCGGGCAGGCATCGCCGCCATCTTGGGAGCTCCGCTGCGGGTCGCTCGGCCCCGGCGCCAACAAAGAAATCTCCGTCACCGAGGCCCCGCCAGCCGGAACGCCGGGCCCAAACTGTGCCGCAGGTATTCCGACACAGGCTCCACGTCCCCAGGCCACTGTAGACCCCGATTCTCAGGATAAGTTGGGGGATCGAGCACGGAGCTATCGGCTCGTACCGCCTGCTCCATCGGCGCCCAAGCCACGCCCCCGAGATTGGACCTTTGATAAGAAACTTTTATTTGATGAGGGGTATCGTTCACATATTAAAAAAATGGGTAGTAAATTTTACAAAAAAAAAAAAATGGGTAGTCCAATTTCTGAATATTGACATAGGATCTGCTACAGATCAAGTGGTCTGGGACACAATGAAAGCTGGATTACGGGGTGAGACTAAAAGTTTCTCTTCTTACAGGTGGAAATTAGAACAAGAACGGATGCGTAACGGTGTTAGAGAACTCCGGGGTGCAGAAATAGCACTGACTTTAAACATCAAGGATGGGAATTATATAGCTTCTTGTTTACAAAAGGTAGCGATTCTCAGGGCTGTGCTGTTGGAGCCTCTTGGGCAGGATCTTGTGTTAAAGTTTTTACAATATCGTACAGAAATTTTTGAGTTTGAGGGGAATTCCGGCAGGGTTCTGGCTAAGAGACTCCGTCAGCGGAGCATTCAGAGTCAGGTGGTGAAAAGTCAAGATGAACATGGTGTAGTACATGAAACACAGGAGAAGGTCAATGAAGTCTTTCTAAGATTTTATTCCTCCTTGTACAGTGAAGATACCACTCATCTCAACACCGAGAGAGCTGTCGAAGCTTTTTTAGCAGATCTTGAGACTGATATTATCTCTCCTGAACAGGCTGAGCATTTGGCCAACCCCATTCAATGGGAGGAGGTTGAGACAGCAGTAAAATCTCTGGCTAATGGCAAGGCCTGTGGACCGGATGCAGTGCCATTGGAGTTTTATAAGGTGTTTCTACCTGAAATTGGCCAGGTTTTCTTGGAAGTATTAAGAGCAGCCCAGAGGGGTATAGTACCTGAATCATGGCAAAATACAATCATAGTTCTATTTAAAAAAAAGAGACAACCCTGAGTTGTTACCATCATCATTTCGGCCTATTTCTTTAATCAATAGTGATTCTAAAATATACTCAAAAATTATGGCCAGTCGACTTGCACAGGTAATTACCCCTTTGGTTTCTGTGTTTCAGCATGGATTTATACCTGGCAGAGATACTGCAGACCATGTTAGACGCTCCATAGCTTTATTAGATTGGACTCAAGTCACAAATTCACCCCTCGGGTTGATCCTGTTGGATGCCGAGAAGGCGTTCGACAGGGTCTCCTGGGGGTTTATGTGGGCTGTCCTGAAGTGGAAGAGATTTCCAAAAGAATTTATACAGAAAATCTGTGCAATGTATTTTTCACCAAGAGCACAACTTCTTATCTCCGGCCAGCAGACTCGTCTTTTTTCTATCACTAGGGGCACACGGCAGGGGTGTCCTTGCTCTCCCCTGCTGTTTGCCCTATACATAGACCCCTTCCTTTCTAAGATTATGGCTAATCAGCGCATAAAACCTATAAGAGTTAGCAATATGTCTTATAATCTGCTAGCGTATGCAGATGATATAGTGGTGATAACATCCGAAGTCCTGTCTGCTTTTAGTGAACTTAAGCAATTAGCAGGGCATTTTGGGGCAGTGTCGGGCTACAAGCTCAATGTTTCAAAGACGCAGGTGGTTCAGACACCTAGAATGGCCATTTCAGATGCCCTAGTGGTTCCTGATGCCATGTATTTAGGGTTGCGCATTACCTCTGTAGTAGATAGTATACCTGATTTAAACATTCTACCGGTTATAGATGAAGCCAATAAAAACTTGGAAAGACTAGATAGCCTGCATCTTTCCTTATATGGACGATGCAGTGTTATTAAAATGCTAATTCTACCTAAGTTTTTATATTTGTTTAGGACCATTCCTCTTTTGTTTTCTCAAACAAGCTTGGTAAAGGCAGATAGACTTTGCTACAGATTTCTGTGGGGGTACAGGAGATCACGTAGAGCAGCAAAGTGGATGTGTCTTCCCGGAGATCGAGGGGGCTGGGCGGTCCCAAATCTTGTTATCTATTATTGGGCTGCAATGCTGCAGGAAATGGGAGTGCCGTTATGTGGAGATAAAGTGAGCATACCCATATGTAACACTCCCACTATCTATGAGATCGGGTTCGGTTCAGCTGCAAAAGGTATCTTACTTGGAGTCCTTGAACCTAGCTACTATAAGAGAACCCGCTTTAAGGTTTTATTAGCAGTATATACTATTTGGCAAATGATTAGGAGGAAATTAACTATTCCAAATATGAACCTATATACGCCTTTCAAAGCTGTTTGAATTTTTCCCAGCATCTTTCAGGATCACGTTATGTACCGATGGCAAAACAAGGGTATTTATGGGTTGGGTGACATGGTCGAGGATGGAGCTGTCCTAACATATAGTGAAATAAGAGATAAATTTCAGTTATCTTCACGTGACTTTTTTAAGTACCTACAGATTCAAAGTTTTATCCAACAATACTTGAAGATAAATCCTTGTACTTTGGAGAAAGTGCCTGTCATTGAGTTGATAAAAAAGAGAAGTAGAATAGGCAATCTGTACCAATATATTATATCAACACTTCCGGATGACTTGACTGTTCAAAATGCCAAGTGGGAAGTGAAATTAGGTATGGCAGGTATAAATTAAACTTCGGTAATAGAACTAGCTAGTCAGGTTATAGTATCTGGTTCGCTCAAAACCCAAAGCTATATGTCCATGCTGGACTTATATTATACGCCTGCTAAGATTGCAAAATGGGGGGCCACAAATGGAAATACATGTGCACGATGCGGGTTGCTCGCAGCCGATGCAACACATTTGTTTTATTCCTGCCTATTGCTTCGTGGCTTTTTAGATGACATTGAGCACTTTATTAATGTTACACTTAAGATTCGATGTATAATAACGCCGGCACTTGTGATATTTGGTGTTGAGGCAGGTAATATATCAGTTTGTGGGAACACCTTTAATGAATCAGCTCTCATATTTATAGCTATGTCACAGGTTCGCCTATGTATTACTTCTCAGTGGCTTTCTTCGGAAGCCCCCACATTTGTACAGTGACGGGCAAGATTGTTAGCCATACAGCGTTTAGAATTTTCTGCATTTTCTTGTAAAGGGGGGAGACGACGGCAACTTGCCACCCAAATCTGGGCGCCTGTGGCCGAATGGATTGGGTAAGAAAAAAGCGCAGTTTGGACTGTATTATAGCACTAGTATCTTTTTTTATCTGTTTCCGATGTGTTTTCCTCAGTCTTAATAGATAGAAATGTATTTGTGTTATTATTTGCCTAATTAGATTTATTTTTTGTTGCATTTTGTATGTATTTTTGTATAACCAACTCTGCTGTTTAAATTGTAAATTGGAACAGTCTATAGGTTTGGTCTCAACAAAAAAAAAAAGCAAATCTCTACTCCCATCACAACATACCTCTTTTTCCATAGTGTTTGCACCACTTTTTATTCTGTGGGTTACTCCGTCTCCTTTATCTCCCAGCATTGAGTTTCCATCCTGCTTTCTTTCCTCCCTCTCTCTATACCTGCTACTATGATGTACTGTTCTTCTAAAACTCTTCCTCATTCCTCCATATAGTACCCTTCATGCAGTGTGAATGACCCTCATTTCAGGCAATCTTACTCTCTAGACAGCATCTGCTCAGAGGTGGTCACTCATGACCCTCCATATCCCTATTCTCTTTTGTTTCTTTCTCAGTTTTTTCCCTTTCTTGTTTTCTTCTCTTTCTCATAAATGTCCCTCCTTTCTGCCCTTAATCCTCTGACTTGTTTTTCTCACTCTTTCCTTTATCTCTTTGCCAAGTGTCCTGCCTTTTTCAGTAGTCTTTTTCTCTCTTTATTCCAAACTCTTTTACTTACTCTCTCTCATACACATTCTTTAAGAGTGCTCCTCCATTACTCGCTGACTCTCTCTATCCACTTTTTGTTTTGGACTGTCCTTCTTGATCTCCTTTTCTTTCTCTTTCCTTGACGGGATCATCTTGCATCCTCTTTGTCTCTCTTTCATCTTATACATCCATTATGGCCTGTTGTCTCGCGCTATTTGATCGCTCTTATTTTCTGGCTGCTTCTCTCCTCCTGTATTGTTTCTCATCAATGATGGCCACTCTCTCCCGGCAGTCTCCACCTCTTTTACAGCTGCCTCCGCTTTATGAATGTCTTTGGTCTAACTATGATTCTAACCTATGCACTATAATACATCTTTCATTATGTTCCTGTGACTGTTAATATTTGTTTCCCCCTCCACTCTTTTCCCTTGCCAGTGCCAGGTAACTGTCACTGTGCTTGATGGGAGGTGACTCTGTCTGAAGGAATTGACTGTAAATGGTGGATGTGATGGTGCGGAATATGTATTTTTATGTATGTATCACACTTTTCACAGAGTTGTATGCACAAGCCTATCTCTAACTTTTGAGCATTAAACATGTGGTGTTAAATCAGTTGCATGAGGTCAGCTGACAGCACATAGGAGACGGGGTCATAAAAAGTGTCTGGATGTTAGTCTTCACAAGCTTAGATGTTATAGCTTTGCCTCAGTTTTACTTGCATTTTTCTCTGATATCATGAGGGACAGTGATGGTGGTAGAAAAAGGCATCTTTGCCAACAGTGGCAAAAACCCTGTGCTTTTGGTCACTTAAAATACCATGGAACCGTCTAAAAATGTCATACACAGAGCCCACACTGATATATAAACAAGTCTTACATACTCTTATCCTCACTCCTTTCTCTCATTAAGAAATACCAGGCTGGCATATGTGTCATTATCTTTCTGCATCTTTCCCTTTTCTTTCTTGACTTCCTCTCTCTGAAGCTCCTTTTGTGTATGATTGTGAAACTCATTGTGTTTGTGCATGCAAGTAGGATAAAAGTGTGTCAAAGTGTGAAGAAAAGTATTTGTGATAAATTGCAAGATTATTCCTGCATGTGTGTGTGTGTGTGTAGATATTAGTGTTGATGAGTAGGCGTGTGTGTTTGTGTGAGTGCTAGGATGTGTGGCGTTAGTGCGTCTAAGAGAAATTGAACGACGAAGCTTGCAAGAGGCAGTTCAAACCTTCTACTCATTACATGCAAGATTTTTCTTTGGATATGGTAGCTGTCAACATTTACTGTTCAGAAAGATGTGCTGAACTACCCTCCCGGATTACTAATACGTAGCTTTTAACTGTGCACTAATATGCTCTTTTTTACACAGTTTGTAAAAGTCCCTTAAATGAGACCTCTTCAAAACTTCCTCTGAAGGTCATATTTAAGACAGATCAGGCTTTGGTCAGTTTTGTTGTGCTAATGTACCTTGAGATACACTCTAAGTCACTTATTTAATAAAAAAAGACACCTTAGCCTATATCTAAATATAGCCTTTAGAATCGGTCAATTTCAAAGTATTTTTACTTTGTAAAATTATTCGTACCCATACATAATGAAAAACAGAATTTATGTGTGGCAAACTTCATTGTCAGCTAAGGATAAATTAGGCTTTTTGCATGAACCCAGGTTGAGGAGGGATGCTAACATTCAGCATTTGAACTGGGTGAATTTCGGAAGTCCCTAATCATATCCTTCAGGGATGCCCACCACTCTCTGTTACACCACTGTAAGCAACACATTGGAGACAATATGCCAAAAGACAGACTACTTGCGTGTTAAGTGATGGCCCTGCTATGGTTGCATGATGGAGAAGCAACCAACTGCATAAAGGGTATGAATGCTTCTATATTAACACACAAATAGCCAGATTCAACAATATTAGGTACCTTAACATGAAAGGTTATAAGGGCAGGAGACAGTGAATTAAAATGCATTGGAGAGCTAATGTGCCTGATGCAGAGTTCTGTGTTCAAGTCTCCCACTCTCTCTTCATGTTCAGGATGTATTCAGGATTCTTTACTATTTTCACTTCTTACTTTTCCCTGAACACTACACACTCAGTGGGTTATTTTACTTTTAAGTAGGTGCTGTGTACTTACTTTTCAACATAAGCCAAACGTAGTACGTCACGTGTAGTAATTGTAGATAATGTTTATTTGGTTTCAGCCCTGAGGAAGTCAGTGTGTTATTATGTGCAAGACCAAACACGTGTTGGCTGTTGTACCATCTCTTGAACACTGAAGCAAGAAAATAAACAACAAGGAACATCACCCCTTTTGGATTTGGACAATTTATTCACGAACATTGAATTTTGAACTGAATGACTCTTGCCTTGATATTAGTTGCAAGTGACGTTCATAAATTGAATTGATGTGTGCTCAGGGGTTCTCATAGAATTTGTCGCTTTCATTGAAAGTTGTAGATGTAGGATACGCATCTTACCTCTAGAAGCACCAAATCTATTTAAGTTCTTTACATCAGCCCGGATAGTAATAGGGTTGAGCGCCCATAGCCTGTAGGTATCCCTCATATTAGAGCATTTGAACTGGGTGAATTTCGGAAGTCCCTAATCATATCCTTCAGGGATGCCCATCACTCTCTGTTACACCACTGTAAGCAACACACTGGAGACAATATGCCAAAAGACAGACTACTTGTGTGTTAAGTGATGGCCCTGCTATGGTTGCATGATGGAGAAGCAACCAACTGCATAAAGGGTATGAATGCTTCTATATTAACACACAAATAGCCAGATCCAACAATATTAGGTACCTTAACATGAAAGCTTATAAGGGCAGGAGACAGTGAATTAAAATGCATTGGAGAGCTAATGTGCCTGATGCAGAGTTCTGTGTTCAAGTCTCCCACTCTCTCTTCCTTTTAAATACATATAAGTCATCTCTACGGTAGGCCCTAAACACCACACATGGCAAAATGCAATGTATTTAGAAAGTGGGACATATCATTTTAGGTTTTACAAGTCCTGGTGGTTCTTTTTTTTCTGAAAATATTTTTATTGTCAAGAAGATGCACAGGCATACAAACAAAAAAGCATAGTAAAAAAAAGCAAAGGCAAAAAACAAAAGTAAAAAGACAACAAGATGGAACTCTCCTAAAATATTTCGCAACCATATATACATATGACAATCAAGAAACTTTTAACATGTATTTTATGGCTCTTCTAAACAGCCACATAAGGACCTATAATTTCACAGAGCCTGAATACCCCTTGCTTTAGCTAGCGCTTTTTCCCTTTCTCCAGTTTCTTTAAGAATTAGTCACCATTTGATCTCTGTAGAGGGGTTGGGAGAGATCCAGGCTCTAGCTATCGCCAGCCAGGCAGCAACCAGCATAATTGTCAATATAGACCTATTCTGGCCGCAGTCCTCCTTGTACCCAAACATCTTTTCGGTTGTCTAAAACATAATGTCACCACCAAGTCTACATTTAATTGCTGCTAATATATTATCCCAAAACAACCTTAGGCAGGACACATAAAAAACATATAAACAATGCCAGCCGCATATAACCCACATTTAGGACAGTTCTGATGTGTCCCTCCATGAATCCCGCCCCATCCAACCACGCCTTGAGACCATTTGGCAATCCTCTCAAGAGTATAATAAAGTAAACAAAGTGCCGAAATTGCTGCAGCTGTAGATTCACAGAGTGTACAGAACCGGCAATAGTATCCAAGGCTATCTTCATGTTTTCTATAGCAATATTTTTCCCCAAAATCTCACTCCACCTGGAGGCCAATTTCTCACAATCCTCTGCTCTACTCTTTCAAAAAATGTGATATGTCTTGCTAATGGTGGCCCGCCGGTTCTGAGCATACATACACTCCCACATATCTGACCCAGAGACATTTCGAACATCTAAGTTTCTAACGAAATAGTCCCTATCCTGTATATATTTAAAAAACAATTGTTGAGGGATATCAAACATCAAGTGGAGATTCCTAAATGTCTTGAATCCATTACAATCATATAGTTGCCCGAGAGAGTACACCCCATAACTAGCTCACTGATGGGCCATACCATCCTGAAATATTCTGGGCAGCATTGGATTACCCCAAAGAGGAAGTTTACTATGTACAAGAGATAAAGAAAATCTGGTTTTAATGCCCTGCAAAATATGTACCCAAACTCTAATGGTCTTGAACCGTACATGTTTAAAATAATTAGGGTCATTAATTCGATATAAAAACAACTGGTTCTCTCCCCCAAGGACCAACCAATTCCAGAAATCTGTTTGCTCAGGGTTCAAAATGCTGCGTAAGCGGCCAACAAAAGCGGCCCAAAAATAAAGTTTAAAATCAGGGAGGTCTAAACCACCCTGATTATATGGGAGCTTCATCAATAAAATGGCGCGTCTTGATTTCTTATAGCCCCAAATGAAGCTGCTCAGAACCCCATCCAGGTTCTTAAAAACACATTAGGAATTCGTAACGGGATTGACCTAAAAAGATAAATGAACTTGGGAAGTATCTTCATTTTTATAACATTACATCTACCTAAGATGCTTAATGGAAGCTTAGTAACAGTGGTTAGTAGAGAATCGTAATTTAATGAGTGTTTGAGCTCAATTTCAGATGAGATTTGTACCCCCAGATATGTAATCTTCGAACAGGCCTCTTCAACCGGGAGTTCCGACTGGAAGTTTAGATGGACTTTAGTTTTATTACTATTCAGCTTATACCCAGAATAATATACAAATCTCTTTGCCTCCCTATTAATATTTTCTATAGCCTCCCTTGGCTATTCAGTGAAAATAGCAATATCATCGGCATATTCCGTAAGTTTAAGGGGGCGCTGTCCAATATTCAGCGGGCAAATCAAATTATTAGCCAACAGTGCCCGAATAAATGGCTCTATATAAAGAGCAAATAAAAGAGGGGAAAGGGGACAACCCTGCCTCATACCACAACAGATAGGAAAAGGGATGGTTTGAACATTTGAATAGTGTAATCTGGCCATCGGGTTTATATACATAGCCTCGACCAGCTTCCGAACATTTTCCGTAACCCCAAATGCGATGAGTGTTGCCCAGAGACATTCCCAGGCCGCCCGGTCAAATGCCTTTTCAGCATCCAATAAGACCATGCCCAGTTCTGTTGACGGGGGCAGATATGGAGATCTGTCCCAGGATTACATCTGACCACAACCCCATAATTTTTTCTTTCCTGGCAAACTCCACTCCCACAATAGCTCGCCTATTTACCTTTCCACTGTATTAGGTTACGGATTCTGAGTATTCGCTTTTTATTCTTAGAAAAATTTTGGGATACCTTACAGATAATATAGGGTCTGCCCCGCTTTGGGTCGTATGGGATGCTATGAAAGCATTTATTAGGGGAGTCACTCAGCAGTTCGTACGGCAACAGAATAGAGAACGGGAGAGGCGAAGTAAGGATGCTTATCAAAAGTTTATCAGCTGTGAGGTTCAGCATGCCGAGGTCATTCGTCTGCAAAAGTTAGACCAAGATTCTTTGTATGCTTCCCTTCTGGAGCAGAGGGCAGTGATAAATAGGACATTAAAAGAGAAGGTAGCGGCTTACTTTACCAAGCATAAGACATTTCAATATGAATATGGGGACAGGATAGGGAAAGTTTTAGCTCATCAGCTTATGGACAGTCGCCTTAAAACTAAGATTAAGGATATCAAAGGCGAGTGTGGCGCGATTTACAGATGCCCCTAGGAGATAGCTGATCTGTTTTCTATTTTTTATCAGCAATTGTATTCCCCAGATCCAGCACAAGACTTGACTGCTATGCAGAGCTATCTACAAGGGAGTAATCTACCGACTCTGACAGAAGAAGACTCCCTGTTACTAGAGCAGGAGATTACAGTGGAGGAAGTTTTGGAAGCGATTGGGGGGCTATCATCAGGGAAGGCGACTGGGGATAAAGCCCTCCCTGCAGAGCTTTACAAGTGCTGCAAAAGCCTCCTGGCCCCAGTGCTCCGAGATGTAATCTCTCAAGTTGGGCTCACAGGACGAGTTCCAGAATCAGGGAATATGACCAACATTCTTTTTTTTTTAAAAAAATGATAAAGCTAAAGAGGAGCGTGCATTGTACCACCCAATCTCTCTAATAAATGCAGATGCAGAGGTGTTTGCTAAGATATTGGCCAACTGGTTAACCCCAATGATGGCCAGCTTGGTTACTCCGCAGCAGCATGGGTTAATTCATGGGAGAGATACCACTGCCCATGTTAATATGGCAATAGCAGCTTTTGACGCTGTGGGGAAGCTAAAAGCAAGGCCGACCTCTTTCATAGGATAACATTGCAGTAACCGTACTACATTTAATAAGCTGTAATTTTCTAATGGGAATAGGTAACCAGTTCATGTTTGGTGTCTTTAGTATTGTAAATAAAAATCCTCTCTCGGGGCAAAGTCAAATTTTTTATTAACATTTTGAAAATTCCACTTTTAGAAAGCTGGTATTTTTCTGCCTTAGCCATTTAGTGTCAGTGGCCTGCCTTTGCGTCACATGAGTGTAGCTGACAGTTGGGCTTTGTGTATTCCTCCTAGAGAGCCACACACAAAAGAGAGCTTAGTTGTGCCTGGATATTCCATCACTGTCAGGATGGGAGGGCAGATATAGGCACAATCCTACTTACACTTGAACAGGTTGTGCCCTGCCTCCACACAAAAGGATGCATACCCCCTGTAGTTAGTCTGAAGCCAGGGCAGCGGAGGCAGTAAAGCTGTGGACTTCAAAGGGAACCATCTAGATGTTTATCCCACTCCAAAGGAAGGCCCACGTATAAATATTGGACCGCAGATTCACTCTTCAGTATACTTCTAGACCTGTGTAAGACTCTGCCAAGAAGAAAGACTGCCATGCTGTGGAAAGGACTGCCACTGCGGTGGACTGCTTTCCTGAATGACTGTTGCCTGCTGACATGCTGCATTCTTGCCTGGGTGAGAAGGACTGGACCTGCGACATGAACCCTGGACTACAACAGTTACTCCAAGGGCTAGTGTCTTGTAAACAGCACCTGTACTCTGTAACTGTGAGTTGTACCTTGCCAAGTGCTGCCACCACAGCCCTAGACCCTTGAAAGCGGGCCTGAAGGTACTCTGCCATCCCATCTGTGCATCCAGCAGAACCAATGTATCTCCTCTGCTGCGAGGCACAACCCTGAGCAGAACCAATGCATTGGCCTCTACAGCATGGATTCTCCCAGCGCAAGGACTCCATATTAACCTTGCAACCCGCATTGGAACCACCACTGCCCGGTGCATACCCACTGCAGACTCTCGCATTGCAAAACTCCAGTCAATTGCTGCCTAGATGACTACACCAGTTCTCGCATCCCAGTCTTGCAGCTCTTCAGATCTGGTGCACCACCTCAGTTGCTCAACGAATCTTTGATGCCGGACTTCGCAACGCAAACCCTTGTCGCTGGGATCCTTGACGATGATGCACTGCCTTGGCTGCACGACGCATCCTCAATGTGGGGCTTCACAGTGCTCTGCAATCGGGATTATAGGTACTGTTGTTCAGCAGGGCTATCTGGGACAATATAGCTGACCAGTTTTCAATCACAGTAAGCCTGAACTTGTCATTTTGTCCAGTCCGGCGCGACCATATATCCACAGTTGGCGCATTGTGATTTTTGGTGCTATTTTCACTGAATTATTTAAACCTGCATTTCTCCGGTTCTACTGTTTGGATTTTTGTTGTTTTGGTTTTGTTTATTTATTAAAATCTACTCTGTCTATCTAATCTGGTGTGGGGTCATTTTTGTGGTGTATTTTAATTTTATGACTGTTTTAAGTGTTGCACAAACACTTTACACATTACCTTTGAGTTAAGCCTCACTACTCTGTGCTCAGCTACCAAAGGGTTGAGCACAGGTAAATTTATGGTTTTCTTGTGACTTTGCCCTGACAAGGTTTATGGTTCCAGCTTGAGTAGGGCTTCATCCCCTCACCCCCTAACTGCGCAAGACCAACAAGAAAAAAGCCAACTCGGCTGATTAGATCGCTCTATTAAATGAAGTTGGGTGCCCGCAGGATTCCCGCGTACCCAACAGTTTAAATATCAATACATTTTTAACCTTAATTTCTCAAAAGCTTCTGACGAATTAACACCAATCACAAAAAACAGGGTTTCTGAGTAAAGGCCTAGCTTCTGCCAAATTTGGTGTAAATCTGTTCAGCTGTTTTGGTTGAAGCGCTGTTCAAAGATCCCTATAGAAATTGTGGGGAAATTTAATTTTGGAGTCCCTGTTTAGCTCGGACTCTGCTTGATGGATCACCCTGAAACTTTCCATGAAGAACCTGAGGTGGATGAAAGTTTTTGGGGAAAGTTTCATAAAGATTCGTCAAACGGCTCCAAAGTTATCAGCATAACAAAAAGTAAATTTTCAATGGCATCTTCCTTCCTGACTGCAACTACACCGTGGTGAATGTTGTATGTGTACGTGTGTATTTGTGTGCGCTCATGTGTGTGTGTGTATATATATAAACGGATGGATTGATGGATTGATGGATTGTGGACAGACAGACAGACAGACAGACAGACAGACAGACAGACAGACAGACAGACATCTCTTCTAGAGACGCCAAAACATACAACGTCTTTAGACACAATGTTTGGGGGCTTTTGTTGTTTTGACTTGTCTGTGCCTCTCACAGACCCGTTGACCTGTTCTATAAGAGGAATTGGTCAACATTCCCGCCTGCAGAATCCGAACAGTAGATTTTTCATAAACAGGGTCCATGTTATGATGTCTCGCAGTTTGATCGCCTACCACTTAAGAAAAGTAATAAAGTCACGCATTTCATAAGTATGTGTGCCCTGTGCTGAGCACGAAGCCTGTTTGGAAAAATACCCTTTCGGTACACTGGATATGAATCACCGACGAGCAATGTTTCGGATGAGCGTTTTGCCACAAAGGGGAAGATTTCTGTGCAAACCGTCCATAGCATTCCTGAGGCCATACTCATCACGTCAGTTGCCTGGCAGCCGGAAACACAAGGAAAGCGCGCGCACCTGGCCGTGTAGCAAAGACCCCGCCTTTGGGCAATGACAATCACAGTAAATATAATTAAAGTGAAGGAGGCAGTTAGGCGAACCGTACTTCGGAGACATGCTTGTTTTCTTCAAAATGGCGCGCTCTGCAAATGGAGATGTATACACTTCGACGGGCGTGCGGGCGAGGCAGAGGGTGGTTGGAGGAGGGAGGCCAAGATACAAGAATGTAGGTCACGCTGGGACAAACACAATGGAAAAAGGACTCCAAATGAGAGCTGGGAGTTGCTGGTGAAGAGAACGTTTTTTTTTTGCATGCAGGTGTCATCTGCAAGTACAAAACACACACCTGTGAATCATCAATTGATGCTTGTTGATTAACAGATGGTTTTTTTCTCCCGACCAGGGAACAAAACAATAAA
The DNA here is from genome assembly GCF_964263255.1 of Lissotriton vulgaris. Taxonomy (NCBI): domain Eukaryota; kingdom Metazoa; phylum Chordata; class Amphibia; order Caudata; family Salamandridae; genus Lissotriton; species Lissotriton vulgaris. The sequence continues at coordinate 1,591,062,211 of NC_141695.1, read as the reverse complement.
ATGACTCTTATTCACTTTTTCCAACACTGTCCAAAGCTTGTACAGAGTGTAACAGCCCTCCCGAAGTCGTAAAACAAAACGACATACGTAAATCAATCAATAAGAAGATATGAGGGGAGCTTCCAGGTTGTAAAACTGTGCACATTTAAGTACACTTTGGAATAGAAGGTGACGTTCCAGCCCTCCGGCTGCATCCACTGTCTTGTGAAAGTGTGGATGGTGCTCCGTCGTGGGTGCACCGAGCCTAAAGTGAGTTTGAAAAGAAGGGCACGAGATTGCAAGAAGCATTGGCAAAGTCACTGAGTCTTACCTTTTGGACCCATTGGCTTGCCACTGATAATTTCTAATGATTTGCAGAGCATCAGCAAAAAAAAAAATCCTAAATCATAAGAGCATGCATGTGTTACCGCATAGGTGTTCACGTGCGCCCGTGCAGAATAATGCAAGCACCATTTCCCTTTTTTGCCTACCGATCTGAGATGTCCGACAAAACATGGATCAATAAATAAAAAAACGATTTATTTTTAATATGGAAGAATAAAACAAAAATAAAAATGGATTGCGGTGGGTGAAACAAAGGATAGGCAGTGGCCCCTCCTCCGCTAAGGCGGAGGAGCATCGCCCCACCGCCTTGAAGACGTAAAAGAAAGGAAAAAAATGAAATGATAATAATGCAATGTTATTATCATTTTAGTTTGTCTTCCTGCTGCAGCAACTTTGCCTGAGGGGGCGGGGTGGGCCTGCAGAGCAGGGGAGGAGTGGTAGAACCCTCCTAAGTGAGCAATGACTGTTCGGCCAGCCCTCTTGGGCCGCCCAAAACAGTCACTTTCCCTGTTCTCCATGCAGGCTGCATTACAGTCTGCATGGGTAAAATGCCCACCCCTCCAGCCCCTGGCTGAGTGCCGTGTCACAGCGCTCAGACTAATCACAGCGCTGCAAAGTTGTGATTGGCTGAGGGAAGCGTGGGAGCCCTAATGCTTCCAGATTCTCCCAAGAAGCGGGAAGAGGAAACAGAAGATGAAGTCTGGCCAGACGGCCACCCAGGAGGTAAGCACATTTTTTTTAACCCGATCCCACCCGCACCTTCCCCCACCTCGCCCCCTGCTGCTTCCAGGGAGCTGAGGAGACTGAGGAGAGGGTGAGGAAGTGAGTGTGAGAGAAGGGGAAAAGTAGCATATGAGGGAAAGAGCGACATGGGAATGGGGAGAATCTCATAATCGTGAGAGCAACACAGCGCAGGGTGAGGGAGAAGCACACAAGAGCGCGAACAGCACATGAGGGAGAAAGCAATACTGGGGCGGGGAGAAGTGCATGTGGGAGAGCAACATGGAGTGCGGGGTGGAACAGTTTGGGGGAGAAGCATGTGAGAGAGCGAGAAAGAGAGACTGTACAAGAGGGTGAGAGCAACACAACACAAGGAGAAGCAGCTGAGGAGAGAGCTGAAAACACATGCAGTTTCTTGGAATGCTAAAAGTGAGCAGTGGAAGGCTACAAGACAACCAATCAAAAGAAGGGCAAAGAAGATATGTTCATTGGGAAGGACAAAGACAAGCAGAGGAAGGTAACCCATAGAATAAGAAGCAAATTAGAGTTACAATAAAGCTAAGCATATGCTAGCTAAAACCCCACTGTAAATTCATGGTAAGCCACCATAGGTCTTTCACAACCAGACAGCTTGCGTTGTCTCATAGGTGAGACCTAAAAAGATCATTCTTCCAAACAAAGGTGATAAGATGTCACAGCTTTCAAGCTGTGAAGAGACTATTGATAAAGCTTAGGAAGGAGGTTCAAGCCTAGCTGTGTAACCTATTATCTTCATTTTTGAGATGCTGGGGATTACATTGCATCTTTCTTTCGTTTCTTAGGTCAAGCCTAGGCAGCGCTTGCGCTGCCTCCGCAAGACATGCTGTATTTAGGATATGGGCTTTAAAAGCTCCACCCATTTCCAAGGAATGTCCCTGTTACATGTGTATTGTTACTCAGAGTTTGTGAGCACTATTTCTTTTTTTAAGCTGGAGAACTCTAGACCAGTGCTCGTGATTTTCAGAGGTCTGTTGTAAACAGGGCTGTAAATCTTGCTCTCATCTTGCTACATTGTTAATTGTCAGCTCATTACAGGCAAACCTCTTTTTCCCCTCCTTCCACTGCTGTGTTTATTTGGGGAGGTGGCTACTACGTTAGTCTGAATGTTGCACAGTTCACCTCTTGATTTAGGTTTACTCACTAAGCCGGGGTGTGGAGGGTGCAAGCACACAGTTGCATTTTTCACTGTGACCGATGGAAGTGTATACTTTTTATTTTGCTTAGCAGTGGGCTGGCTGGCTCGCTAGATAAGGTTTGCAGGCCAGCAGTGCATCCTGTTTATCGAATGCCCCACCCCTTGTGTCGGGGGCTCTGTAGACCGGATCTGCAGCTTTCTACCTGTATTTTGGGTAATTGTGCTTGGGGGAAAATGGGGGCGCACATATATCCAAGGGGTGTGGTGTTTCTCAGCCATGCCCTTTTATTCTGTTTCATTTGCTGTTATGCTTGCAGTGACGTCGACAAGCAGCATTTACCCTGGATTTAACATTTTAGGTAAATGAATATGTGGGCATTTGGGAGGCAGGGTACTTTAGTACCCATCAAACTTGGAGTCATGCATAGTAAAGGTGGATTGCCACTGCACTTTGATGACACGTAAAGTGAGACATGCTGTCTGTATGGAGTTTCATTTTGTCATACATTCTAATGTTATTAGATGTACTCCCTGGAAACGTCTGGAACTGTTACATCTCCCTGAATCTCACTGCAGAAGACGAACAATAAGGGAACCTTTGTTAATGGACGGCAACGAGGAAGTGCATGTTCCAAAAACATTGTTTCACACCGAAGCTGTCTCAGCCATAGCTGTGGTGCAGAAATGTTGATTCTGTCTGTACTGCATGTGTATCTTAATAATTGATTTTTAAAAATTAGTTTTGTATGGAGGGAACGGCTGTTACTACTGCACAGTACAGCACAGTACAGCAGAATCTATACTGGGATTTGAGGAAATAGGTTTGGTTGATGGCATTTTTTTTAAAGGTCGGACTTCCTTCAGATATGACAGATGTTGCTAAACATATTGCACTGGTTATTATTTTACATCTATTCACATCTGTGAATTATAGTAAATTTGAAGGTCACTGTGAATGTCAATGTAGTTTGGCATCCTTGCTATTTGCTAACAGTCGATTTTAGCCCCACCCACCAAATTAATCTTTTAAACTCCTGGCAAAGTCAGAGGCTGAAGATGCTTATTATCTGGCAGTAGGTGATGAATTTGAAGAAAACACACAGTTAAATAAGATGATTTCGTTTTTCGGAAACAAAAAAAACTGGCTTCAATAACACAGTGTGACATCACCTAACCTAACATGAGGTTATAGCATGAAATAAATAACACAACACCAAACCACTGCACGCGACATGATTCAACTCAACATAATTACCCTCTACTCAATACCACATAAATACACCACACAGAAAACGACTGTCCCATAGCAACAATCCACATAGATACTTCAGACCATACCACAAATTTCCAATCAGCATAGTTCCACCCAACGCCCCACAGTTTCACGCCACACAATTCAACTCCACACATTTCCATTACACACCAATAATTCAACACCAAACCACATCATTTAACTCAACAACACAATTGCACAACTCCCACATACATCCAATCCATACCACAGAATTCCACGTCATGCCACAAAATTCAACAGCACACCACACAATTAAACTCCACTACATACCACTCCACAACACAAAATACCACACCACTTAATTCCACTCCATGACGCACAGCCCCACTCCACATAATGTCAATACACTCAATACAACATAATTACTATCCACATAATTCAACTGCACACCATGCTATATAATTCCACTATACAAATCCACTCCACATCACACAATATCACCATACACAACTAACAATACCAATTCAACCCACATAATTACACTCCACACCACATTGATCCACTCCACTCCAAAACAAAACACATGGGAAAACGACATGGTCATTTATAACGCCAATCGCTTTAACACTCACAAATGCAATACCTTTTGCATTGCAAATGCTTGTTCTTTTTTGTCTAGTTTTATTTCAGTAGCACCTATAGGCATTGGATTAATCTTGCCATTGCTTCATTGAATTTGAGGGTCTATCCTTAACCCCTTCAGTGCGAATGTCGACCAATGGCGGACACCCGCACTATCTCCCAGGCCCGGCTCCTCCGCTAAGACGGAGGAGTGTCACCCCACTGATCTCAGAGTAATGAGAAATGAAAAAATAAAATTATAATATCATAGTTATTATCATTTTATTTTTCTTATCAGCGGGCTAGGTGAAGATGGGGTGGGGTTGGGGGTCACAGGGAGAGGAGTGGTGGGCACATTCTAAGTGTGCATGACGGATGGGCCGGCCAAACAGTTGTGCGCACTTTGCATGTTCATCACCAGGCTGTAATAATGCACATCCTGGTGGGGAACATGTGCAGGCTCATAGCATTGCAGCAATGTGATTGGCTTAGGGTAGGCTGTGTGCTTCCTGCTTCCATTCCAAGACTCATCAGAAGGAAAGCGGAGGAAAGATGGGTTAGCTGAAGAGGTAAATTTTGTTTTATAGTTTTTTCCCCCCTTGCCACCCCAGTTCCCTGCCAGCTGCCACTGCTACCTCCCCGGTGTGTCTGTCATCCCACCATTGGCATGGCCATGACCCACTTCTAAAAAAGTGGCCTCAGTATTTCTACACCTCTCTGGGGGGGTAGATGAGGAGTGATTACCCCCAATGTGCACCCCAGGTGAGGACAGAAAGCCCCACTAGATACGAAGGGAACTATGTGAAAAATAAAAAAATGTGTAGGGTCGGGGGGCCACACCATGGGCCTGGTCACATCCCTTTCACCAAAATGGCACCGACAGTCTTTCTGTCCCCCTGGGGTAGATGGGTGCAATTGGCCATAATTCACCTCCTCCCTGGGTTGCAGAAAGCCTATTAGACATGCTGGACTTCATTGATGCAGTGCTTTTGTGAGTGGGAGCCCCCCTCGGCATTGGCCCGTGCTCTCCCCACCCCACAGCCTAGGAAACTTCTCCCCCCTCCGTTGTTGGATCGGGATATTTACTCCCAATGTGCTCTACCTGAGGGGGAGAAATCCCACTAATCCAGAAGACTCCTATTGACTTCAGCTTGATCTGTTGCAGTCACTAGGCCCAGCCACACCAGCAGCACAGTGTTTTTATCGGCACACGTGGCATAATACTGGGTGGTAGGAATTTTGTAGATTCCTGGGGATTCCAGAAGTTTCCATTGCAGAAATATAAGGAAAATGCATGATTTCCGGCAAAGTTTGAGGTTTGCAAATGATTGGGGGTAAGAAAACCACACAGGTTCCACACAAGGCACACCGCCCTGGAATACACTTGTTGTCTAGTTTTCAAAAATGTCTGTGGTTTGTACCTTCACATGGGTGGCACTCGAGAATGGGCACACATACCCCTATTGCTTATCTATTAATGTAGCGCTTAAGGGCCTTTTCTGTTGGAGGCTCTTGGCCCACCCGCACAAGTGGGGTACTGTTCTTATCGGGGTACATGTGGGAGCTCAGGGTGGTAGGAAATGTGTGACTCCTCACAAATTTTAGACCTTACCACCACAGAAATGTGAGAAAATGTGTATCTGTTCCCACAGTTTGACGTTTTAAAGGGCATCTGGGTAAAATTACCTAGTGACAACCCTACAATCACCCCACCCTCAATTCCCCCAGTTATCTACTTTTCAAAAAAAGGGTCCATTTTGATGGGAAAAATGTGATGTGTCCATGTTGTGTTTTGGGTGCTTTCCTGTTGTGGAAACTAGGCCTACCCACACAAGTGAGGTACCATTTTTATCAGGAGATGTGGGGTGATGCTGTGTCAAAGGAAGTTTGTGGATCTCCACAGATAAAAAACTTTCCATCCCAGAAATGCGAAAAAAATGTGTTTCTTTTGTCAAAGTGTGTGGTTTGCAAGGGATAGTAGGTAAGAAAACCTTGGGAGAGTCATGCAGGTCAACCCATCCTAGATTCCCCCGGGTGTCTAGTTACAAAAGTGTGCAGGTTTGCTAGGTTTCTCTAACTGCCATCTGAGCTGGGACCAAAATCCAAAGCTACCCACTGTGTAAAAGAAGAGTCAGTTTTGAGTGGAAAAATGTGATGTGTCTATCTACAGAAGTGAGGTACCATTTTTATCGGAAGACATGTGGAAGCATAGAATAGTACAACATTTGTTATTGCCAATTGGATTTCAACACATTTTGCCTTCCAAATGTAAGCCAGAGTCTACGAAGGAAGGCCTTTTGAAAAACTTCCTCTAAATCCTATGCTAGTGCGAATACCCACAAATTCAGATATGTTCAAATAACTACTGCTCTTAAACTCCTTCTCTTGTGCCTATTTCAGAAAAATACATAGGTTTCCTTGATGCCCATTTTCCACTCTACACATTTTCTCCATATGAGTTTTCTATACACTGTACTCACTGAAAAACCATTGATTGGTGCAGCTAAATTGTTGACTCTCAGTACGTTGTGTTGTTGGAGAACCAACAAACCCCTTATATCCCCACAGCCAGATGGGTCAAGCAAACAAAATGATATATTGCGTTTGTAAAGGGCCACTGTGACAACATTTACAGATGAAAACGTTATCACAAATAGCTGTTTTTTTCCTACTCATTTTCAATGTTTTTTTTATTTAAAAAAACAGTTAGTTTCTTTGGGAACACGTTGAGGATCTTCACATATGACTACTTGCTGAATTTAGAATTGTGTCAACTTTTCATAAAGCTATAGCTTTCCTGGACCACCCATGGTTTTAACACAGGTTTCTTCCACAGACTGGGAGTAGGTTGAAAACACAAAAAATAGAAAAATGGGCTGCCTATTTGAAAAATGCCAAACCTGTAGTAAATAATTAGGTGTTTTTATTTTGCTCTGCCTGTTACCTAAAGTTGGCAGGATGGTGAATTTAGCACAGCAAACCGTTTGTTGACGCCATTTTTAGGAAGAAAAACAGACACTTTTATCCGGAGCACTTTTTTCCTATTTTTCCTCAAAAACTCAGAATGTACCTATATTTTTGCTGTTTTCTTAGCCCCCCTCCAGGGGAATCAACAAATCCTGAGTACTTTTGGTATACCCACGATATAGGAAAAAAATGACACAAATTTGGCGTGGATACTTTAGATGGAAAAAAGTTGTGGAGTCCTACTCGCAAACTACACCAGATAGTCAAAATAGGGCTCAGCACTGGGGGAGAAGCTCCAGCAGTTGGTATGTTATGTTATGTTAAAATTTATTTCTTGAGCGCACGTTCACCAGGCGGTTTCTTGCGGGCTATCAGCAGGAACGGTCGCCGTACCCAACAGAAAGGGAGTGTCAATTGTAAGCATGAGAGAAGAGCCAGGTTTTAAGTAGTTTCCTAAATTGTGTGTAGGAATCCGCCGTGCGCAGGTAGGGAGGGAGGGTATTCCAGAATTGGGGAGCCAGGGTTGTGTATCTGAGGCCACTGTGTTTCTTCCATTTAAAAGAGTGGGACACCAACAGGTTCTTATTGGAAGAGCATAGATCACGAGAGGGAAGATAACGCTGGGTGTTTAGGGTGATAAAAGCAGGGCCACGTCCTGACAAGGCTTTGTGGATAGTGCAGCCCAACTTGAGTAGGCAGCGTTGGAGAATAGGTAGCCAAGAAGGCTTTTCACCAGTGGTTTCACATGGGAGTGCTTGGGCTGTCCAAGAATGAGTCTGGCTGCCTGATTCTGAACCCGTTGCGGGCAGTGTGCTTGGTACGCAGCAATACCCACGTAGAGGGAGTTGGCGTAATCCATACACAAGATGACCAGGACGAGAACCACCTGGGTCAGGGCTACGATCGAGAGGAATCTGCTGATTTTCCGGATTCTGCGCAGATGAAAAAAGCATACTGAGACCACCAAACTAACCTCGACCTTCATGGTGAGATCACTACTGATCATAATTCCCAAGCATTTTACTGACGGGACATGGGCAGGGGGGCTCCCTAATGAGAGAGGCCAGAAGCTGGAGTTCCACGGGTTAGACACGCCGCCAGTAAGAATAAACTCTGTTTTATTTTCATTATAGATTGAAAGTTGGTGATAGATGAAGTTGCAAGATCGATGTTCAAGATCAACTGAAGGTCATCGGCATAATTGAATACCACAACCTTTCTCTTGCGTAATGCTAGAATCAGGGGGAGAATGTACAGATTGAAGAGTAGAGGCGATAGGGAGGAGTTCTGTGGGACCCCGCAAGTCAGTTTAGTTTGTTCTGCCCTGAAGCTAGCAAGGCGAACAGATTGATAGCAATTACTAAGGAAGGAGGTAATCCATTTTAATGGTAGACCTTGAAGTCCAGCGCTTTTGACACAGTCAACCAGAATCTGGTGGTCGACCATGTCGAAGGCAGCCGATAGGTCAAGGAGCATCAGGGCCGGGGTGGTACCCTGGTCCGCTCTCTTTCGTAGCTTGTCCAAGACTGCCAGCACAACAGTTTTGGTGGAATGTTCAAGTCTAAATCCTGCTTGGTGAGGGTCCAGATAGTGGATCTGTTCTACAAACAAGCTGAGACTGTTAGCAACATGGGCTTCCATGACCTTGCTCAGGTAGGGTAGTGTAGAAATGGGGCGATAGTTGCCCGAAACCTGCAGGTCTAAGCTAGGTTTTTTGAGGATAGGGACAACCTCAGCCATCTTAAATAAATCTGGAACAATCACTTGGGCAAGGGAGTTGTTAATGAGCAATAGCGGAGGGTCTAGACAGCGTAAGAAAACTTCCTGGTGAATGCGAGGGGGGCAACTGTCCAGAGGGGAACCAGAGCTAATTTTCTTGAGAAGGCCAAAGAAGGTTTCTTTGGTGACAAGAGGAATGTGATCCAGAGAGGCAGTATTTGAGTCACAACATAATTAAGGCAGAGGATCTATAGGTTTAGGAATGCTTGCCTTAATGGTAACAATGTTTTCAGTAAAGAAATGATTTAGTGAATCGCACAAATATTGCGAGGGAGTGGGTTTCGCAATAACTCTGTCTAATTTAGAAAGTTTGTCCACTATCGAGAACATTTCCTTGGCTTTATTAGCTGAGTTTAATATTTTGGACGAAAAGTACTCAGCCTTGGTCTGAAGGGTCAATGCTTTGTAGTCTTTAAATAAAGATACAAAAGTAGCTTTAAGATTACGGCAGTAGTTGTGTCTCCATTTGCGTTCCGCTTGCCTGAGGGTACATTTCTTAGCCTTCAACTCTGTTGAAAACCAGCGTTGTGCATCATGGGGCCTCTTTATTTTAACTTTCCTCAAAGGTGCTAAGTAGTCTCTATCCCCATCCAGCCAGGTGTTAATTTTGGCTGCTTGAGTGTGGAGTGACTCCTCCCCGGCACTAGGTGCTGCAGCAGTTAACATGGAGCAAAACTCTTTCATGTCCACTTTGCTCCAATTTCTGGCTAAGAAGTTGCCTGAAGGGGGAGTGGTATCAGAGAAGGCAGAGGGGATGACAAAGGTAGGCAGATGGTGATCCGACCATGAGCACGGGGCCACCTGTAGGTGAGAGATGTCCATGTTGGCGGTCCAGACCTAATCAAGGGCATGCCCTTTGATATGGGTGGCAACATTTATATGTTGAGTAAAGTTCATTCCCAATAACAGTTCAGAAAATTCAAGAGGTTAAATATCAGTTAAGGGGTTAAATATTCAAAACTCTAAAAAACAATAGGAAAAGTAATAGGGTGTAGATCTATATAGCATTCCAAGACCGTCCAGTTACATTGACTTTGGAATCATTTTTCATCAGACCTGTCTGTCCGCATCCAAATCTCCTAGCTCACAAGGGAGGAGTGTGCCTGACCCGTTTTCAATTTTCCAGGATATGAGATAACCCTGGGAAGACCAAGGTGGTTACCGCTGCTCATTCTTTCTGAATAGGGCTGCAGTGGTAGCAACATGAAAGAGAATGCATCCTGATCAGATTCTGGTGGAAGGCTTTGGAATTAGGCAGGTTTGAACAATGTGTCCTCCACCTGATTAAACAGGTCTTTAACATGATAAGCAATATCCCCGTCTTCTTGCAGGGTGTTGCCACTCATTTATTCCCAGAGCAACAGAGAGATGCCAGGCACAAACATTTAATGGTTAGGCAGAGACAGCAGATGCTGAACAAAACTTGCCCCGAAAAGGGATTTTGAGGCTTAAACAATTACCAGATAGGACTGATATTTGAGGCAATCCTTGATTTAGACATATTGGCACTGCACATAAGAGACATTGCAGCTCTGAAGAGAAAAGGGGGTCTTGGAGATACAGGTTTAAATTTTAGGTAAGATTCAAAACAGGTTACCTCCAGGGTAAATATTTTGGTATAAAATGATCCTCGCTAATATGCAGGCATTGTGAGATCAGGAGCGTAACACAGTCCCCTGCAAAGCCTTAGTGTACATCCTACAGGAGCCACCTATTCAGCATAAGACCTTTAAATATTGGTGATATATGCGAATCTCAGGGGGCACGTACCACATTCTGCAGGAAGATCTATCGTGTTCCCTTACCCCACAGAGTGAGATCCCAGATCTAAACAAACAAAGTACTGGCAAAGACAATAGGTCTCGCCTATGTGAGGTATTGGTTATGGCAATTGTTTTAGCCATGTCCTGCAGCTCCATGGCTGAAAAACTTTCTAATAAAAAATGGAACAGCCAAGAAAAACATGGATGTGTCACAGCACATTTCTATTGCTAGTGGGAGAGAGGGCTGGATCAGTGGCAACAGGGAGGGATGGGTGAAGGCAACGCAGCTGCTGTGGTGAAATAAACAGGAATGACGAGCCAGCGGTGTCCGTGTCACAATGCTTTTTTTTGTTATGGCTGATGGTGTGCCAACATGGACAACACAGATAGGGAAGGGACAGGGCAACATGGACAACGGAAGAAGGGAGGGTGAGTGGGGACAGGGCAAGAAAACAGGGACAACCACTATAGGGTGAGGGCAAGCCAAAACCGATAATGAACAGAGAGAGGGAGGGTGAGGATAAGTCAACATGGGCAATGAACGTAAGGAGGCAGTGTGGGGCCAACATGGACAATGAACAGAAGGATTAAGGGTGGGTGCAAGATAGTACCGCCACCGAATGGAGGGAGGGATCGTAGGGGGAAGCCAACACAGACGACAAACAGAGGGAGGTTAGTGGGAAGCCAGCACAGACAACAAAAAGATAGAGCGATAGTGGAACCAAGCCAAAACCTACCAAGAATGGAGGGACGGAGGGAGAGAGGGTGAAGAAAAGCAAGCCAACAATGACAATTCAAGGAGGGAAGGCAGGTGGGGTTAGCAGATGGACAGAGGAGGAACACAGAAGGAGTAGAAGTACACAAGGGAGCTAGCAAAAAAATGCATTCATATAGAGTGCTTAAATCCAAAGAAAAAAACAAGCATTGCAAGCATAGCCAATAGGTCTTGCTTTTGGGACCTTATAAGTGTTTTGCAAAGCAGCACATTATCCTGGATACTGTGTTGCCAGGGATTGAAGAGCTATACAGTTACTACACACTGGGCCATGCAGTGTCATTCAGGAATACATGCTTGCCTGAGGAAAAATTTATGGGCACATTGCAAGGCTTTTTAACAGACAGACAGACAAGTGCCTTTATGCAAGACAACGGTACTATAACATTCTGTGGGCGATTGTATCACTAGAGAATTGAACAGCCTATACAAAGAACAGTGAAGTACTTTCCAATGACGGAGAAGTAACATTCCTCCTCCCACATGCCTCTAATCACCAGTCACCCTTCTCTAGAGTTTTCCATTTAAAACACTCCTTACACCATCCATTTACCAGCATGTCCCTGGCCCGCCCTCTGTACCAGCCCTATGGGTATAGGAGTACTGGACATAGCAACAACAACAAAATGCTTCTATTTGTCAAGAAGAGGGGAAATAATGAATAAACATGGACTACGTGGGCATCACTTCATCTCGGCGTACCTAAAAATAAAATTAACTTGGCTGTGTGTAATGTGACTGGTGCTTTAGTAAAGTGTTCCCAATCCTTCTGGTAAGTCGAATTCACGTTCTATAAAAATGCCCCCAAACATTAATCTGCCCACCTACAATGTAACTAGTGATCATGTAAAGCGCTCTAACACCTTCCAGTTGCTCGAGTACACATTATATAATAATAAATGTCTCACAGTGAGTGTGCTTTGAAATTAGAGCTCTGAGAGGAGTAAGATGACAGGAGGGGGCAGCGGGGAGGGAATGCAGCGACATGGGAGGAGGTGGGAGGGACAAATGCTGCTCCTATTTGTCAGGTAGAGGGGAAATAATGAATACACAGGGGCAGCATCAGAATCACATAATCTCCACACACTTAAAATCAAAAAAATTTACCTGAACTTGTGTAATGTAACCTGTGTTTTTGCAAAGCACTTCAATACCTTTGGGTCAGTCAAGTTTGCGCTCTATAAAAGTGCCCCAAAAATGTAAAGCGCTTCAACACCTTCGGGTCTCTCGAGTTCACATTATAGTTAGAGAAAAAGTGATGGGAGTTGCCCAAGTCTTGCTCTTGATTGTGCTGCAAGGTTGGGCCGCTGAAGGTCTTAAGCAACAATGAGTGGAGCAACGAAGCAGGAGGGGTTTGGGGGAAATCCTTGCACTTTGAAGGTAGAGAAAATTAAAGAGGCAATTTGAAAACAACGTCTGAAGAGTATGACATTTACTTTTGGTATTTGAACGGGACAGGGAGATTAAGTGGCGGAGGCCAAAGCTGAACCATGGAAAGTGGGCAAACTGTGACATGAGCAGGAAGCAAATAAAAAAGAGTCCCCCAAATGAACACAAACACAGAAGCATAATTTTAACAGTAATTGGGTGGTTCTCTGTGGGAGGAAACAAAACACAAAAAGGAGGGGCAAGGATGAAGGATTAACCACTAGAAAGCAAGCATTTTTTACGACAATCGAAGGGGTGAATAAAAAGGCATTGGGGCTGGCTGTAAGCCCACAGCGAGAATACAACATGTCCCAAAGAGACAGCGCATATGCTGCCTAGGCTAGACCTAATCAGCAGTGGAAAGACACAGGTAATGCAACAAAGCTCCAGGTGAGGAGCAAACACACAAACAGGAAGAAAGCTTATGAGAGCTGACCAATAAGAAACAAGCAAATAAAGAGGCAATCAAATTATAGTGACAATGAAGCAAACCAATGATAAGTGATGGGCAACCCACTGATGGAAAACAGAGTGTTTTGAAGAGGCAGTGCATGCTTTTTATAGCGAGGCATCGGAGGACTGGTCAGCCATTAGTTATCAATAAGGCTACTACATTTCTATTTTTAATGATTATACAGATTAATGCGGACAGAAAACAATGTTTTCCTGCCTCTGTTTAGTATTAAACACAGCAAAATGCAGAAAATGTATCTTCTTTTCCATTAATAACAATGCTGTCATCCGGGTCTTCAAGGCCAATACTTATGCAGGTTGATAGTAATAGTGTTAAAAAAAAGGATGAAATGTTCTTAAATAACTTTATAAGTGTACTTGTTTGTACTACATTGCTATACTGTTCGCGTCATCTTAGTGCAACATTATATTTGGCTGCGTATTTTGCTAAATCCTCACAGGCATCCTAGTTATCTGCTACACAATCAGAAATATAGTAGATACAACCATTGGTTTGGTAAACAGAAAACAAATAAGGACAATTCTAATGTGGGCAAAAAATAAGGATGCATACAAACATAAATAATGAAAAAATAAACACCATAAAATGGGGCGCACTCGTTATCACCCATTTGGGCCACTCTTAACTGTAACTGTAAGTAACTGTGAAAGAAAACATAAATTGCATGCTAGATGTCTAAAGTGATTTAAGCTATAGCTACCTGCATGTTACTGTATGTTTGTTTTGTTTCCTTATGTGTACATCTATCGTACACCAGCACGCACACTCACACACCCAAATATACCACAATGTAAATGCTAAAACACATAATTCCATCCCAAACAAAATCAAAACAGTAAACCATTACCATGTTTTAAATTTAAACACATTTGTTTTTAATGTAGAATGAACGGATGTCTTTGCAACTCTATGGTGGCCTCCAGTCCCCTATGTGGGTGAAGCATGAAGGTTTGCACCTAGTGTGAACCTCTGGAAGGAGTGACAAATGTCTGTTGCCTGGCAACCGATAGCTCTGATGAGAGAGTAAAGCTGTAATGACAACAATATGTGATTCATTATTAAATAGAGAGCAGATTTTTGTGGCACCAGGTGATGAGTGGCTTGTCGATCAGGCAGTTGTCACTCTCAAACAGGAATGGGGTAGTCTTGATGGAGTCTATTCTCTGAAGTTCAATATTTAGATCATTAGTGATAGAGGATGGCCTGAGTGATTGTTTCTGAACTGCCTCCAGCATGCTGTGATGGTTTCACTTGACTGTGTACACCAATCTCAGATCTGCCAACCTTGCAATAAATGGCATCATATGATGCTACATGGGAGAAGAAGGAGAAGTCTTGGAGTGGGCGGGACACCTGAAAGGGGGGATAGAGTTTTGAAGCACCACCACTGCTGAGTAGCAATACTTACCCTCTCCATCAGCAAAACAAAGGTATGTGTGGGCATCTCCCATTGACTAGGGTGGTTGCAAACTCCTTGATAGCTTAGGAGAATGTAGATAGAGCTTTCATACTCTAGCTGGAAACTGAGTGAGGTGGTTTTCATTTGACATTGGTGTTTACCGTGAAATGCCGTTTCCTTAGCATATGTCCATGTAGAGACTGCAATACTATGTGACACACAGTGATACCTTGCAAACAGGCAGGTCCACAATCTAAAAAAACTCCACTGTTTAAACTTCGTGATAGGTACATTGGAATATAGGTGATGGTGTAGCAAATAATGTTGTATGTCTTGGACCTTAAAGATTCCCACATATGATACACTGAATTGGGAACCTGTTACTTCAACACTGAGATGCGTTGCTGGCAAAATAATGTTTCACCAATGCATGCTTGTTTTGCTGATTTGTCAGATGCCAGGATTTAAGAGCTTCACAAAAGCACGGTAATCATCATCCCATCTGAATGTGACCTGAGATGCATCTCACAGTCTGTGACCAAGGACAGAGTATCCCTGGTCCCTCAGTGGTTTACATTTTCCTTGTGATGTTAAAAGCATAAGCTTGCTTGATTGATAGGATCTGGATGGCAGGTAGTTGTCAATTTTACCAGGGATCTACACCTAGGAGACACTTGTATATCACAGTCAAAATCTTGAAGTCAATCTTATATTTCTCCTGAGGGCACTAGATTCACTCCCTAAGGTGGTAAAGGGGTTCAGAAGTCAACCGTACCAGGCATTTTTATAGTCCTTCTTTTGACTTGATTAAAACTCCAAGAAATACTTTCTAGGAATACACCAGGAAAAGAAAGAGATCCCTGGGTAGCTGTTGAAGTTTAGCCACTCATTATTTGTTTGTCAACGTGGGCAGTGGGAACAATATAAGAGTTACAAAGGAATCTCAGGTCATTTACTACCTTAGAAGATTTCACAGAGACATCTGAGAGGGGAGGATGGCTACTTTTCAATGAGGTACATATATTTTAGACCCAAGAGCATGGCTTCCATCTTTAGTGCATTACATTATACAACACTAAAGGACAGGTTTACAAATATGTCACGCAACGTCTCACAGCAATCAACATTACTGCACTGCACTGTGTTGTGCGAAAGTAAGAGAGTAGGACTACACCATCTCTACCAAAACATGGCACTGTTTCTTTCTCCCCCTACCCTGGTGCTTTTTTTATGAGCCTGCCTCATGCCCCTCACAAGTGTTTGCACTATAATACAGGGGGATGTATGTTTTGTCTAGCATAGGTTTTGTACCAGAACAGTACATTTCCAGGACAAAATCCTATGCTTAGACTAATTTTTTAACTTTCCCTACATTGAATGGGTGTTGCACAATACAGCAGACATGCAATGTTGGACATGTTAGGAGATCTAAAAAATTTCTCCTCTTCAATGGCCACCTCAAAAAAGAGACCATGTCCACCATTGTTAGCAGCTAGGGCATTGCGTCAAAACCTATGAGGAGTTGCATGCAGATGCACATGTGGCACCCATGGAAGTCTAGTTTATTTCAAGGTGTCCAATAACCTACTCACCTGCAGGCATATCTAGGTAACCACCACAGGAAATAAATGTTAGGTCCTCCCTGAGTATCAGTTGGAGCAATATTATTATGTAAATGTTAAAAGACAAAGGTAAAACAGCAAAATCTTCAGGGATCCAATAAGTTATTGTCCTTGATGTTAAAAAAGTTCCCCAAAATGGCACATTGACACCTGTCATTGAAAGTGAGTCATACTGGCAAAGGATCACTAATGGTCTTCAGCACAATTTCTCTTGACAACAGGAGGTCAACAGGATCTAAGGCTGCTGAGAGGTCTATTGCTAAGAAAAGCCTTACTGCTTAATTATTCCAGGTAATACGCTGACCGTCTACGTTGCAGCACTCTCTGTTTCTGTGCTGCGTGTATGTCTAAAGCTAAGATGGCAATGCTCCAGGATATAATGGTATTCCAGTCCCTATAGATGAGTACAAAGTATTTCCTCCAGGATTATTGCCAACCACAGCATTTCAGAAACTGAGGTGTTAAAGGGTTTCCCATCTAGGTTAGAGCCTTTTTAAAAGAGGTGTTGCTATTTGTCTCATCAGCATCTCTGGCACTAACTTTTAAGTTAGTGAGATGATAATAAATTGCCTGACTCTGGAGTCAAAGATCACAATTGGTTAATGGTCACTAAGACTTTATATTTGCATGTAGGCTTGAGTGAGAGGGTAATCACACACAGAGCAGTAGGAGAGTGAAAATCACATTTTTAGAGGTCAAATGGCAAAGTTACAATGTTTGAAAAACTGCCCTCACCCACAACAATTTGTGGCATGCTTCATCATTAGGTTGCTAAACACAACTTTGCGCAGACCAACACACGGGCGGAGCAATAGGGTGGGGTAAACAATACAAACACATAGACGAGTAGGGATCAAACAAGGAATAAGTGCAGACCAACAAATCTAAAACTAACTCAGGGAAATCCCACTGCCTATTTTATTCATGGATTTCCAGGTCAGGGTTAAAAGGGTATCTCAAAACCAGTGGTTGATGGTGAATAGGGTAATTTATGAACCATTGAATTCTTCACTCTGCAAAAAAGTCGACATGTTTCAGCCGGATTTTGTGTCTTCCCCGGATTTCATCAGGACTACTAGATCCACTTAGTCATACCCTTCTTTCCTACCTTAATAAGTAGATTGAGGACTGAACCTCAAAGGTTCACGACGTTGGGAGGGTTAATGCGCCTGAGGCGGACTCACCTTAAGGAATGTGTGACTACAGGGAGCTGTCCTCACTCCCACGCCATTTCAAGCACGAACTACAGTGAAACTCGATTTTATTTGGAGTGTGATTACACAACCTATGTATAATTACAGGTTCAGTCCTTAAACTACTGTGATGGATTTGATAAAGTTTGTTTGAATTTGAGATGAGGGAATGCGGGAGTCCAATCAAATGAAACATGTTATCTTCTGTCCAATATTGTCCAGTTGTAACTTTGAGTCTTTGTTCGACTCAGATTTTGGTGAGTCTGACCAGTTCTGCTTTCAGGCCTTTCCTGATATGCACATAGGCCCTGATTCAGAGTGTGATAGTTCAGTGGGACATAACACACTACCAGATTCTGAGTTCATCTGCTGAGGAATCGCACGCATTGTTTGCCTTCTGTGGAAACACAGCAAGAACTGGGAAGTAAAACTAGGGGAAAGGCCCAATAAGTGAGGATCCCACTCTATTTATGGGGGCTGGAATACTGGCCAGGAACTGTAAACTGTTATTCCAATTCAGGTATTCCAGTGGCCCCACTACCATGATAATTGGAATCAGGGCAGTAGTGTGGTTTGGTAATCAGAAGAAACTAGCTAGGAACCTATCGTTGGGTCTCATATTACTTTAGTAGTCTGGTATATATGCGCTGAAGATCCTAGTAGAAAGATGGGTTGCCTCGGGACTCATTAAAAGGCAAGGAAAGGGAAAGCACAGAGATCTGTTGAATAAGCTTTACCCATTGGCTTTGTTTGTTGTGAATGATATGAATCATACTTTGAAAGAACCACAAGATCCTGGTAAAAGGTGGTCGATTGGAAATGGGGAATCCAAGTTTTGTTGAGGGCCCTAAGTAGAATCGCAAAGTTACCCTGGACTGCAACCCCCCTCGCCAAGGCAAACCCAAAGGCGACTATGGACCTGAATACAAGTTTGGCATACAGTAACTTAAACGCAAGTATGACGGATATTCCATCTGCCTTATTACACGTGCATTATATTCTATGGCATCTGTGATAAGAATGAAGGGATATCCTTCACGTTTGAGATGACTAACATAGAGTGCTTAATTTGAGCCTGTGGGTTCCGGTGCTGGGCACCAGCACTTTATTGTCAACCCCATCGTTTGTGTAGTCTGCCACAAGGAGGCACTGCCTAGCTAATTTAGAGACGACCACAACAACAGGTGATTAGAGATTCAATATACATTGAAAATTATTATTACCTGCCGCCCAAGCCATTCTTATAACTTAGGGGGTGGCCGAATTTGTCCAAATTGTCACACTTGTAGCACTGTTATGGGTATTAGTTGTGTTGTTACTATCATTGGCAGCATGGCAGGGTCAATGTGTGGTGCAAGCTGCAGTGGCATCCTGGCGAGAGTCCTGGCTCCTAATTTTTTTTTTTTACAAATTAAGCACTGGTAAGTCTATATCAGGCCCTACGCCATCAAAGTTCCTCTTCGTCAATTCCTGGAAAGAGGCTGTTTACTGCCTTAAGCAGACATTACCTGCTCTTGTAGAGATATTTTTAGAGAACACAGGTCCCCAAAACAATGTTACTGTCATACCATACTAATAAAAAATGAGCAGATGTTCACAAGACTATAAATCTCTCACGCAGGCGTGGTTCATTTGTCAGTGCATTTTTCTTTGATGTGAGATAGGTGCAGCATCTTTATAGGGCCATAGAAGCACAGAGTCTTTACGTTGTGATTTAGAGGCAGGAATCTTCAGGTGTGGAGCTGACACACTCAAGCCAGCAAAGAGTGGCTTCCATTCCTGAGTCAAAAACACCCAGCGCATCAATCAACGATTGTGTAATCCTAACTGGTCTGTCATCTGGGAGCAGGAGGGGCGGGCACCCTCAGTAACAATTGCACATTCTTTCCTTTCTCAGGTGAAAGATTTAGGGCCCTGTGTACTGAGATATTTATCTACTGACAAAAGTGGAGAAAAATGATGTTTTCCTCTGAATGAAAAATCTTTATAACTGCCACAAATCACGTGCCTATTATGTATTTATTGAGAATGAGTCTTCTGTGCCGGGTAAGATTAGCTGAGTTCATATTTTCAAGGAAGAAAAAAAATTAGAGAGTATGGATGAATAGTTTAGAAATAAATTAGGGCTCGGTCCAAAAATCTTTTTTTTCTGCCTAAGTGTCTAACCATGGAATAGTTAGGAGTGAATAGCACAGAGATCCGGAGAAATGTATACCTACTCACAAACCCATCATTAGATTGTGATCACAAGACCAGAACTGTCTAAATAACCTTCATGGAAGCTCTAGAAATTCTCTTGCCATGATTTTCCATAGCTTAGAGAGAGCTCTCGCTAGGCCTGGGGTCGCTATGCAACACAATACCATTACATTTAATGCACATAAGGATTTTTGCATAAAAGTTGATATGAGCATTAAACTAAATGTCTTTCCGTCACCTTGCGCCAAATCCTGATAATTCTTGAAAAGTCAGTGTAATGAATTGGGAACTGCACAAAAACTCCTAGAATTCCATGCAAAGTAGTGAAAAATAGCACTGCCTAATCTAGCGTTTTTCCCATTTCTAATGGCTTGAAGGGTTAAAAATCTTATCCAGTCAATTCTATGGGTCATGTTAAGGTCCAAGGGCCTCATTTATGAGAAATGACACATTTCTGTGTGAAAACAGCGATGCGGCACTTCTCAGTGTGCACTCCTTGCATCATGATTGATCCGTCATATTTATAATATGACGCATCATGTTGCAAGGAGTTACAGATACCTCAGTATTTCTGACGTATCTGAAGGCGCAAAAGTGACGCATTGCTGGGGTGTGTCACAAAAGTGACGCAACTCCAGCAATGTGTACTTTCACATGGGCAAGTCCCATGTTGTTAGTGCCTGCGTCAGTCTTACGCCTGCCATGAAGCATGCGTAAGATTTTGACGCATTAGCGGCCAAGAAATGGCGCAGTGAAATTTTATAGATTTCATTGCGTCACTTCCATGACCCTTTCTTGCGTCAAAACGCCCCCCTTGCATACATTATACCTGGCGCAGGTATAATGTGGCGCAGGGGTTTACAAAGTGACGCATCTACCTAGATGCGTCACTTTGTAAATATGGCAATACAAGGCGCATTTTTTAAGTCACTGGTGCGTCACAAAAAGTGACGCACCGGCGGCGTACAAGTGACGCACAACCTCATAAATGAGGCCCCAAATGTTTAAAGAAATTGCTATGAGTACTCAATTTCGAACTCCAGCCTAGCATCATAGTAGAGACATGGTCGACAAATTGAGGACATTGGATTGGTTATAGTAACAACTGAAATTTACAGCACATATAAGTAAACAACAAAATTGTGGTAGGACGTATTCTGCAGCAAGCATTGGCAAAGCCAATAGGTCTCGCCTATGAGGGATCTATTGGCTTTGTCAATATGCTTTTTTTAAGTCATGCTGTACGTAAAAAATTAATTTTAAAAAAGCCTATGATGTGTGAATGCTGGGCATTTGATAGTGTTTGTGGCGTAATGGCCAGTACTGGGGAACCATGGTCGAGTCGCTCAACGTCCTGTGATTCTTTCAAAGTCATATAATTGCCCTATGCCTCAAAAAAGAGAAATGTTACCTTGTGCAATGTACCTGATGCTAATGTGGAGGGCTTTAAGACCATCGTGTCTAGTTGTGTGCGGTACATAACTGACCCCCCCCCCCCAAAAAAAAACGCCAGGGATAAGAAGGTGGAAGAGAAATATGGGGAGCACTGCGAAACAGAGAGCAATATGGGCGCGGGTTGCACCCAAGCCGTAAAGCCTATGCACTCACACAAAAAAAGCAAAAGAGGCAATAAACGCAACCTACAAACACATTCAGTCAGACAGACTAATTTAATAGTAGGGCCCACTTTTAAAAAACCTGATAAATAACAAAGTTAAAGGTTGAAGAAAAAAAATGGCAATCGGAAAAATATGTTGATCTGAAGAAAGGTTGAAAAACAAACACTGCCGTCACACGGACTACTTAAATAATCCTTGCCATTGAAAAGTCAGGTAGAACAAAGTGTAAATTTGGGAAAAATGCCTACTGTTACTCTAATTTTAAATACACTCCTAATATACCAGATTACTTGATCTTCCCTTGTCTAAAAAAGAGGAATGTGACCTTGTGTAATGCAACTGGTGCTCATGTAGAGCGCTCCAATACCTTCCGGCCCAGTTGTCGCTATACAAAACTACAAACCAAAGAAAAACAGAAAAGATGAAGGAGGAGTAATATGAAGAGAGTGCCCAAAATAAATGCTGTGAAAAGAAAGTTCTCAGAAGCACAGCGGAAAGACACAATTAAACAATTTTCTTAAGTGCTTTGTCTAGCCACTGAAAAATGAAAGAAGTGATGTCAGGCATATGGTGGCCAATTAGGAGGTGCCTACAAATAATGACAATCGAGGATGCAAATGGTAAATAATGGCTAGGCTCCAAGCCCTTTACTGCATACAATACAGTTCACAGCATGCTGTTTGGTAAGACCGAAAAGGATGCTGTTATGATAAGTGTGGTATACCTCCCAATTTTCCAAAAGATATATGCAACTAACCTGCAAAAAAGGGAGTTCTATGTTAAGTTGTAAATATGTGTACAATACAAATTCTGCCATTAGTACGGCCTTTAAGGTTTATGGTGGTGAGCAGGCACAGGTTAAAGGAAGAAGTGGTGGCGGGAGCTGCTGGGATGGACTTGGTTACTATCATCCCATATCTGATTGTCACTGTGAAATGCTAGGAAGTGGCCGTAGTATGTTGCTAGTCAAGGCCTGCAGTGTTGGGCTGAATTAGAGTCCTGTGTCAGGCAGCAGCAGTTCACAGATCTCTATAGTGTTTATTATTTATGAGAACCCATTAAAACATCCTTTTACATTCTCCTGAAGGTCTATTTGCCTCCCGCCCTGTTTCTCTTGAAATCTGCAAGCTACCTCAAGTTGACTTCTTGAGCAATCCAGGCTTGCATTGCAACACCCAAGGAGCTTTTTCAACATAAACATCACTTGGTGAGACACTGGAGATGAATTCTTATACTTTGCAATAAATTCAGCATTTAACATGAAAAGTCTATCCAACTTGTATTGTTTTGCAACTTTTATACTGCGCTTGCTGCCCCTATGTGGGGCACTGAAATGCTTGCCTACGTGGGTAGCACACTACACTGTGTAGGGTGTTTGGTTGGAAGGATGTTGTCATTCTTTTGATCCTGTGTGGGGAGTGTTTCTATGTTGTGCCTAAGGACCACGAGGCGCTGTTATTGTGTTCTAGGACACAGTGCTAAGCAGTGTGATGGATGATGAAGTGCGAGAGATAGGCGCACCGTTTGGGGATTACAGTAAATTGGCCACTTTGAGGAGCTCTGCAGGTCCCTTTTTGGTATTTCTTATGTTCTTAGTCCATTTAGCTGGTTACTGTACTGGATTTTCCATTCTGAGATATAGGTTGGATCACCCTCCCTGCTACTCAGCAGGTACCCTTTGCATGCTCAACCCAGGACGCCTATCCACCCTGTTGCTAAACTGCATCCATCAGCACGTTAGGGTTTTTCTCCTGCTTACATTGCCGATTCACATGCTTCACTTTACTACCAGGTTCACCATATACTTCCCCTGACCACACCATATCTACAACTTAGAAGGACCTCTGATCAGCAAATTTATCACTGATATCTTGAACTCCTCCATCATTTCTGCTACATTCCAAGAGAACTGGAAATATGCTGCAGTAACAGCCCTCCTCCTGAGAAGATCATTTCTCACCCCCACCATGTTCAACATTTGAAGCCACCACTAATCAATGTAATCAGATCCCATGGCATCTCCATCATTTCCTATGCTGATGAAACCATCTCATCCTCTCAATGTCCGTTAAGTCCACCAAGACCAAATGTATGATTGCCAAATGGATGAAAAACAGCTGCCTGAAACTAAACTTGAACAAAGATAGACGTGCTAATCTTCGGGAACAGGAATTCCCTCTGGAACTACACCTGGTGGCTATCAGTGGTTCGCCCAACAGCTATCCCCAAGAACCACACAAGAAAAATAGGAATCATCCCATAAGACAAACTCAACATGGCATCAGAAGTAAAGGCAGTTAGCTCCTCCTGCTTCCACATACTATGCGTCTTCCCAAAAATCTTCTAATGGATCCACAAGAGCACCAGGCAAACAGTCCCTCAAGCCCTAGTCCCCAGCAGACTAGACTACAGCAATACATTCTATACTGGAATCTCCAACCACCTCCTCCACAGACTTCAGACCATTCAGAATTCCACAGCTATACACATCCTGGATCTCCCACAGTGCACACACATCACCTCACACCTCAGAGAATTTTACAGACTGGCAATACACACACATTGCCCATTCAAACTGCTTACACATGCATACAAGGCACTGCAAAGCATTGAACCAGCATGCATCACCTGCTGGATCCACTTCCTGCAACCCACCAGACCCTGCACTCAGCCTCACTTTTCCAAGCACACACCTCCCAGCAGAATGGAAGGCCTAGCCTTCTCCTACATTGCACCCACAGCATGGAACGACCTCCCTCCAAACATCATGGCCTCCTGCTCGCTTATTGAATTCTGCAAGAGGCTGAAGACCTGGCTTTTCAACTTATCCCTATCATACAACCTGCACACCTGCTCTAGCACCTGGATATCTTCGGGTGGTAAGTCACGCTCTACAAATTCTAATAACAAAACATAGCATAGCATAACACAACAGAACATGATATGACACAACATAATATAACATAACATAAAATTATGATATTGGATGAATGGGGATGTCATCTTGGAATTAGCTTAGTGGCCGGGGAGGATTTAACGTGTGATTGCAATTTAATGGACCGGTGTGGCTGATGTGTAGTCAAGGGCACTAGAATGTGGAAGCAATGGAAGAAAAATATGTTGCAAGGGTTACACAAATTATGTGTTAAGAAGAGGCAATTTGTGTGATATGATGGTCCATATTCTGTGACAGCATTATTTCACTATTCTATCATTTTAAACACCCATTAATACTGTTTCAGCAAACGTTTACCTCATGAATGCCAGTACAACACCAGAATACTAAAACCACCAACAGAGATGTAATCAGTTACCCTTTGCAAAGGGTCTCCAGCTCCGTGGTCCTCTTATTTTTGTGAGTAAGATGGACTGAATTTCTTTTGTTGAAGTGGGTATCACACATAAGGGACAGAGTGGTGATGGATGGCTGATTTGTGTATGCATAAGGGCGTGACGTTAGCAGACTGCTATGCCAAAAACCAAATGAGTTTACACAACTACAAAACAATGTCCCTGCCTATAACATCAATCATTCAAACTGCAAACAGTGACCACCTATTTATGTTTGAGCAATGTAGAGCTCTTGACACTGGGCTAACTCATATTAGTGAAGCTGGAGGATGAAATATGGAATATAAATAATATTTTGGGCATTAGATTTGTATCAGACTCCAAAGTAAAACCAAATCAAATAGTCGTTGTAAGAAATTGGGTTACTGGTTGGGGAGGGGGGAAACCATACTCAGGCAGCAATCACAATCCATGTCACATTGAGGCACAAGCAAACTTCACTTAACCCGTGCTCAACATTCTCGTAGCGTAGCCCAGAGAAGTCAGGCTTAACTTAGAGGTAAGTGCAAAGTATTAATGCAGCATTTCAAATAGTAATAAAGTAAAAACACAACACAAGAAAAATCCCACACCAATTTGGGAAAACAGAGCAGAATTTAATAAATAAACCAGGACCAAATTTACAAAAATCCAAACAGTAGAACTGGAGGTATACAATTTTAAAGATTTAAGTGAATATAGCCTCAAAAAGCCACTCACAGCTATCTGGTCATGCAAGAAATGGAGTCACAAGTTTAGGCTGACCGAGATGGAGCGTGTGTCAGATATAGGGACCAGGTTAGTCTCACTTAAAAGTTATTTTCTCAGTCCAGTGCAAAGAGTCTTGTTCGTGGTGGAGGGGGCAGCAAGGAGCAGGGGAGCATCATGTACAGTTGTCGATGCTGCGAGAAGATCTTGTTATCATCATGAATGGTCGGGCCAGTGTTTCGCGAGTCAATGTTGCAGCGCAAACTGTCAGGCTGCAGAACTTTGTGTTGGCTGGCTGTGTGAGTGACAAGGTTTGAGCACCAAATGACCTGTTCATTGTAGCGAAGAGCCCAGGAACTTCTATTCAGTCTCTTAGAGGCCCCACCAGGGTTCTGGGATCTGAGGGGCACGACTTGGTGGTCTTTGCTTGCTCCAGCTGGGTGTGGATGCTGGTTCAGGGGATGTATGACGTTACAACGCATACTTTTACTCCGCATACCATTACAACGCGGTATTTACAACGCATACCGTTACACCGCATAGTGCTTTGGGGTGCTGGATAGTGGTAAGTATAATTTACTATTCTAACTCCAGTCCCCGTGGACCCTAGGGAAGGTGTTGGATAGTAAATTAAACTTACCTCTTATCCTAGAGCGCCCCCCAGCGCAATGCGTTGTAATGGTATGCGGAGTAATGCCTGCGTTGTAGTGGTAGTGCGTTGTAAAAATTGCGTTGTAACAGGTGCATACCGGTTCAGGTGGCTGTGAGCCTGCTATTTCTCTGTGGATCTGAACAAGAAGAGGCAAGAAAACTAGACCTTGGAGTCACCCTGAAAGTCCTAGGTTCACCTGCACGTCCAAAACTCTCTGACTCGGGCAAGAGGGCAGCAGTGCAGCAGTGCAGCAGGGCATCAGTCAAGCAAGACAGAAGTCCAGCAAAGCAGCAGTCCAGAAGAGTGGCAGTCATTTCAGCAGTGCAGCAGTTTCTCCTGGCAGAGTTTCCACAGGTCCAGTAGTGTACTGAAGAGTTGGTTTCTGAGGTCCCATATTTATACCTGGGCTTTCCTTTAAAGTGGGAGAAGCTTCTAGAGGTTTGTCTTTGAAGTCCACAGGCATCCCACCTTCCCAACCCTGGCTCCAGACTAACTACAGGGCATATGCATCCCTTTGTGTGGAGGCAGGACACAGCCTATATATGTAAATAGGGCTGTGCCTGGCTACCCGCTATCCTGCCAGTGATGACACATCCAGGCACACTTAGACTCTCTATTGTGTGTGGCTGTCTAGGAAGAATATACAAAGCCCAACTGTCAGCTCCACCTAGTCATGTGACCCAGAGGCAGGGTGAGGGCATTAATGTCTAAGGCTTGAAACTGACAACCTTCTAAAAGTGGCATTTTCTAAATTGTAATATAAGTCAGACTTAAAGGACTCTGTTCTACCCACCAGTCCAAACAACATGGGATAAAGAGTCTACCCACTTCAGCCAATGGCTCTCATACATTGTGAGTGATTGCATTTTGCCAGATCACTTGTGTACGTCTGCCTAAAATGAACCTTAAAAATGGCTGCACATGACGATCATGAAATGCAAATTAATTAATAAATCAATCCTTTGGATCAGACATGTGAGGCATTACATTTCCATTGTGGTACCCAACATACTTTCTGCAAAACAAATTTATTGAAAAATCTGTGGAATTTTGTTATATTGGGCACTGAATAAAGAACATGGGGCCAGATGTAAGCAGTCACTAAATACTGATGGCGCTTTACGACAAGTAATTGTGCAACAAATGTGTTATTTTATGAAGCAGCCTAGTAAGCAATATATCGATTCCTAGTGGGTCGCAATTTCAACCTACCTCATGCATATTAATGCACTAGATCACAAATTGCAACCCTCAATGAAACGCAGCCATCACTGACATGGTGGACTGCTGAGGTCAGCAGACCACCATGTCTGTGATACCCTATAAATATCGTTTTTTTAGAGAATGCTGCCTGTTTTCCTTAAAAGAAAATGTGCTACATTTAAAAAAAACATTAACAATGTTACTAAAAATTTTTAAGAATATGGAGAGGTCTCTGGACTATTGCCTACTCTTTAAAAATATTTTTCAACATTCACAAAAGGAAAGTGGTCTAATCTGATTTGGTGTTTGGAAGGGAAACGCTAAGCACACCCCTTCTAAATATAAATCAGTATTTGGTCAGAAACCAAAACTGTGATTCATTAACATATTACCAAATTGCAATTTGGGTTTCATGCATCACAGAAAGCTTTTTTTGCGGTTGCAAACTGACTAAATCTTCAAATTGAGCCATTTTCAAGCGTCAAAATTCTCCATACATCAGGCCCAGAGTTCTGGTTGATGGCTTCTGAGTGTAGAATTTAGATGATTAGCACCATCAAAGGTAAGCATTCAACTCAAGAGTGTCCCACCAATATGTGTGCAATGAATCTGGATGTACTGTACATGGACCCCCAAAGAGTAAAAGTTATAGCAGAATTTTGTTTTGAGGCTAAAAGGCTCAGAAGATATCACGATTTTAAGCAATTTGATTGAGAGTGCATAGAGAAGTCCCAAGTCGAGACAACATAGACCAAACTATAGAAAGTTGGCTGCCATGTTTTCAATCAATTGTTGCCGTACCACTCGGATCGGCCACGTTTTCAAAAGCTTCTCATCTGCCTTAAGTCTATTGCCCTGGAATATTGTTGCTATAACCAGGAGACCATGGAATTAATAGATAGACTTATTAGAACTTTTGGAGCTACCCTTGAGAACTACAAATATTATTTTATTTATGAAATTGGACCTGAGAAGTAGTGAATCAATGTACAACAGGTACTGGGCACACGTATGGTAAAGACAAAAGTAGTAATACAGTTGTTAGAGACAAAAACTATAGACACCGGTGGTGAGGCAAAGACAGTATATGATGCTTTATATAGGTCTTTTTTTCTCTGTTTTTACAAACGCCAGCCGACACGTGTTTCATCAACAGGGCAGTGCCTGTGACTCATGAGGGCTGTAAGCGGCGTGTGGTGCGATCGGGGTACCGGTGATAGTATGATTGTCCGGACGGTGTGGTAGTCAGCAAAGGTAGTGATACGCAAATGAAAATAACATGAAGCAGTCGGGTACGACTGAATCGGTGTGACCTTGGATATTAGGTTTGCTCCAGGCCGTAGTGTGGCGAGATGTGTCCGGGATCAGTAGTGAATCAATATTCTGCCTCAGACCTTTACTGAGGCATGTATATGGAGAACAAAAGAGATGAGGGACAATACTCCCTTATATTTAAAACAAAAGAAATGAGGGACCATAATCCCTTGATATTTAAAACATCCTCTAAGGCATCTTTGTAAGGCCTTAGAGGATGTTACAGAGATGCCTTAGAGGATGTTTTAAATATCAAGGGAGCAGGCAATCTCAGCTGGTTTAAATACCTTCATGAATCGTTGCTCACTGTAGGTATGGACGATTTCTCGTCATCTCCAGAAATGATTAATAGTGGGTCATCTTTGGACAACAAATTGGCATTTGGGAATTGGAAGGAGATGTATCCCTTGAGTAATGACATTTCGGCAAAATCACAGAGACATTTCTCCTCTTTAAGGGAATGCCTATGTTCAAACTGAATTCTAACTATGCGGAACTACAGCTGACTGAGGTTTTGTATGTTTATTGTTCATCTTTTAAAGAAAAATAGTTCTTGTATTGCAGCCATAGCTGACAGGTTCCATCCCCTCTTGGGCTTCTTCAGGGCGGAATTGATTCCATAGATCTATTATCTTATTCTGTCATTAAGTGGTTGAAACAGTGAGCATATGTAAACCCGTAAGAAACGGTATGTTACCTTTGTTGCACAGTTATTGTTTTTCTGGCCTAATTAATTTGTTGTCAAGAAGGTGTTTTCAAGAGGTAAGACAGAATCAAGATGGACAGTTTAGGCCACTTGTAAAGTCTTCTGTGTGTGTGTGTGTGTTTTTTTAATTGAAGTGCTTGTTTATTTTAAAGTTTAGGATGTAAGAATTTTAATGCTTTTTGGACAGACGGAGGAGCAGCATCCTAAATGGCAGCATACGTTTATGCAAAATCCCAAACTGCAATGTACGAAATTAATTTTTTATTTTATTTTTATTTTATTTAATACGATTTTATATAGCGCGAACTTTACCCGAAGGTGTCAGAGCGCTTTACATAAGAACCAGTTGCAAAACACTGCAAATCACATAGGGATTTCACAAAGGCCACTACAACAACTGCAGTGCAAGGGTACCCCGCTCCCCAGGTGGCACCAACTCTGCTTAAGGAATATGATTTTCTGTGTGGTATGGGAGTTTTAGGGGCCCTCTCCACATGTTGCAGGGGTCCATCATTTTATATTATGCCACTGGAATCACATATGACGTCACGATTCACAATGCCAACTTTGCGAGCAGGGTTGGCCAGGCCTTTAGGGGACTTCAGCAGTTCCAGAAGGGCTGGTCTAACAGGTTAGTGTGAGAACCTGTTTTAGGGTCCATTTTATAGTTTGGTGGTACAGTCTTTACTGTTGAATTCCCTGGTATTACTTCAAACATTGCCTGCAGCAGGGAGGCTGCTCCTGGTGGGGCTATTCTAGAGGCTATATTGGGCTTTCCTAAAGACCAAGCTATGGATGCACTTATCTGCAGCTAAGACAAATAAATCATCTTTTAAAACTACACCATGGCTACCAGACTTTCCTTACAACATTTTGGGGATGAGTTGAAGACAGAGCCATGCATGTAAACTGGTGTAACTGATGAAGATTTCTAAAGTAAACTGAACATTGAACTACTGTTGAAACCAAGAGCGCTAAGAAATACGAATTCAGACTGAAATAGAACGGCCATAAGCCCCACCAGTGTCCTTTACGTCGTATGGCCCCAGCCAGGGCGTGCTTCTATTATTTATATGGTTTGGTTTCCACGCGAGTGGTGACAACCGCCAGGGCACTGTGCGTGTTTGCTGTCTACCACACATTGCAAAACACCTATGCAAGTGTTTTACAAGTACAAAACTGGCCTGATTCAATAATGTGGGCAACTTTTTTAGATATTTGATACACTTATTGGAGCCATTCTTACTTTAGTGCCAACTTGCCAAGGCCTATTTTCTGTCCCAGTCCGAACCTGCTTATGAGCCATTGTGAACTACAAGTGAAAGGGGCACTGTTCTTCTTTGGACTTATGTATACCATTTCTTCTGGGTTCACATAAACTCACTGTTTCAAACACTAGATGACAGAATAAGATAGTCACCAAGAAACAGCTTGGGGCTGCCAGCGGGTACTTCACCTGCCAGCCTGTATGCACTAGGAGGTGCCGACCTATGGGCCCGATTCACAGAACTAACTTAAGACAAAATCCTAAACTTACTACTTTTGGTATTCACAGAGGTTAGGATTTTGTCTTAAGTTTGTCTTAAGACAGACTTAAGACAAAACCCTAACTTAAGTTTGTCTTAAGTCTGTCTTAAGTCTGTCTTAAGACAAACTTAAGACAAAATCCTAACTTCTGTGAATATCAAAAGTAGTAAGTTTAGGATTTTGTCTTAAATTAGTTCTGTGAATCGGGCCCTATTCCCTTGTTCACAGCACTATAAAGCATATTTGTACACCCACAGTGTGGGATGCCATGAGACAGCATGAAGCTGCCCGCTGGGACTACAACTGCCAGGGTGCTTTGCACCAGGAGGATCTGACTTCTGACCTTACCCTATTGTTCACAGCGCTATAAAGCGCTCTTGTACTCCCACAGTGGGGGATGCTACGAGACTTCTGTGGGCTGCCAGCGGGGACTACACCTTCCACAGTGCTTTGTGCCAGGAGGCTCTGACA
The DNA here is from genome assembly GCF_964263255.1 of Lissotriton vulgaris. NCBI lineage: Eukaryota > Metazoa > Chordata > Amphibia > Caudata > Salamandridae > Lissotriton > Lissotriton vulgaris. The sequence goes on along the minus strand of NC_141695.1, from coordinate 1,591,031,008 downwards.
TCGCCCCTCACCCATTGTTCACAGCGCTATTCATTTATTTTTTATTTTTTCATTTTTTATTTAAAGCGATTTTATATAGCGCAAACTTTATCCGAAGGTGTCAGAGCACTTTACATAAGAACCAGTTGCAAAACATAAGGACTTAGGATTACATGCGTTACATAAAAGATGCAAACAGAAGAAATTGCAAATGTACAAGATGTAAAGTCACACAAGGAAGAGATACAAACCGAAAGAAAAATTGCAAATGTACAAGTAGTAAAGTCACTCAAGGAAGAGATACAAAAAGATATACTCTAAGAGTCACATAGGAATGGTAGAGAGTACAAAGGTCTACTGCATATACTAGTGATTACAGTTATCTCTATATACATAGGGAAGGGATACAAATGGATATACTCTAAGAGTCATATAGGAATGGTAGAGACTACAAAGGTCTACTGCATATACTAGTGATTACAGTTATCTCTATATACATAGGGAGGGGATACAAATAGATATACTCTAAGAGTCACATAGGAATGGCAGAGGGTACAAAGGTCTACTGCATATACTAGTGATTAAAGTTATCTCTATATACATAGGGAAGGGATACAAATGGATATACTCTAAGAGTCACATAGGAATGGTAGAGACTACAAAAGTCTACTGCATATACTAGTGATTACAGTTATCTCTATATACATAGGGAGGGGATACGAATGGATATACTCTAAGAGTCACATAGGAATGGTAGAGAGTACAAAGGTCTACTGCATATACTAGTGATTAGAATTATCTCTATATACATATATATACACATAGCAGATTTTCTCAGGACAAGACCCACGTCTTGGCGATGCATCGTGGGCAACGAAATTCGTTGTTTTTTTTTCGATACTTACCTCTAATGGTCCATATCCCGCATTTTACAACCCCCCACCCTGACCCTCCCCTGCCTGACGTCACCGCCCCCGTATAACGCCCGGCACGGGCCGTGCCTGGTTTCAATCATGGTCATGGCTGTTTCCAAATTTTTGAACATAGCTTGATCAATCAGACTCAAAGCTCTAGGCACTGTATAAAAGCCATTTCCCAGATGATTCTGAAATGACCCTGTGTTTTTTATGTCATCACAGTAGTATGATGAAGTATTGTATGTGATTTTTAGAGTAATTCATTCTTATTTTAAAATGTGTTTTTAAAATATGTAATAATTTTTATGTTTTATAGATGCACATTTTTGATGATGATATGGAATGTTTTGAACTGTCAATAATGGATAAGATACGATAATCAATATATGGAATTAATTCAACCCTGAAGAAATCCCAGAAGGGGATGAAACGCCTTGTGTATGACTGTAATCAAAGGGGTAATTTTGAAAGGAAGATGAATAATAAAGAAGTAAAGAATAATTATATCTGGGAATCTTTCATTTTGTTACATAAAAACATAGATAACTGGTTTATACCATATGAATACTCAAACCTATGATGTGTGAACTTTTTTTGAAGTGCCGGATAACATATTTCCTGTTTACGAAAGGGTATTAACCGATATGGCCACATGGTGGCTGATCCCCTATAGCTGTGCACCCATTTTTCGTATGTATTTGGCCTATAAGTATTTAACCAAGTTCCAGTGATAAGTGCAGTGACGTTTGCTCCAGCCACCTATTGTGAATTTTAAGGTTTTGTATGTTATTCGGTTGAGCGCACTACTGTAGCCACATATACTTCCAGTATGGTTGTGATTCCTCTCATTCTAAACTTTGGGGCTGATTAGGATCGTGGGCGTACTTTTGTCCTCCCTCCACCCTATCGCAAACAGGAACGCCTGACATGCTGTCGGCGGTCCCACCACGGTGGTTGCAATGCCTATATTTTGCATTGCGGCGGGTGCTGCTGGCTGCAGCACACGTCGCAATGCAAAAGTCGGATACATTACATATCCCTGCACTTTGTGGCAGGTACCATGTAGTTCCTGCCACACGTGGTTCCTGCCACATGGTGCAGGGATATGTAAGGGGCACTATAGGGGAGAAGGGGGGGATACTATAGGCCCCTATAGTCCCTTTCTGCTTTTCTTTTCATGGCAGGCTAACCGCCATGAAAAGGTGGGTGTTCAAAGGGGCATTGTAATCCCTACGGTAGTGCCTGGCTGGCACCACCACCATTGTAGGGAATTCACTCCCTCCAACGCACCGACCCGCTCAAGAAGCTCGTCGGATGCATGGCGGTCGGTCTTTCTGACTGCCAACAAACCAACCAATTTTGTAATATGGGCTATCAGTGGCAGTCTCACCACCATCCTAATCTGCCCCTTTTTTTATGATTGCCTGACCATAGAACGGTCAGAGGCACATTTCATGTTCTTTGCCACATGCCTCCGCATTCATAGAAGAGAAGGTTGCTTGAAAGTTGTGAAATTTGGGTATGTGGGATTTTCAATAACACGCCTAAAATATTGTAAATATCAGTTCTCATTGTCATCTCTTTTTTTATGTTTGAAAGCTTTATTAAAGTAAATAATCAGTACAGTAAGGTGACAACAGCATAAATAAATGAGGAGGAGGAAATATGAGGTAAATAATCATAATAAAGCCGATGGCACAAATGAGGAACAAAGCATTTTGAATTTTAAGAGAGGGGGGGAGGGGGGATGAGAAAAAACCTATTAATAAATCAGAAATGGAAAAATTGCAATAATCATAAACAGCAATCACAATAAAGTACAGTAAATGCACAAATAACAGCAAATATATGGCCAAAGGGCATTAGAGAAAATATGAACGAAGTTAATAAAAACAGTAAATGTGAAAGAGTAAGGAATGTACTTATAAGCAAGAGTACAAATATTCAAGGGGGTTTAAAATTGGCAGAGGAGAACGTAGATGGTTTCTTTTTGGCGGATTGATCCAAATGGAGAGTAAGGGGTAACCAGTACAAATCAACATTACGAGAGGGTTTGCAAGAGGCTGCGAAGGCAACGTCGAGTCTATGGGAGTGACAAAGTAAGTTCCACCAACATATTATGGAGAGTTGGTTTAGAGACTTCCAATTAGAAGAAATGTGTTGGAGTGCAAGGGCTAACATGAGGTCTAGGAGGCCACGTGAGTGTGGAGGGAGGTCAAGAGATTCTGAAAGACTCCCCAGAAATACCAAAGAGGCTGAGAAAGGGATAGAGAGGTGAAAGATATGAGAAATACGAGTCCACACCTGTGTCCAAAAAAGACGAACAGAAGGGCAGAGAAAGAAAAGATGAAAGGAATCCGCATTGGGAGCATTGCAGGTCCAGCAAGTAGCACTAGAAGAGGAGAGAAAGTGAGACAGGGAGAGGGGAGAAAGGTAGAGTCTATGATAGAAGAAAAAGAGGGGTTGAGTAAGAGAGGTATTGCGGGAAGTTTTCAGAGATTTAGCCTAGATTTTATCCCAAAGACAAGTCGGCCATGTGGAATCTAGATCTCTTTCCCAAGAGAGTTCCAGTTTTGATTTGGGGCGATCAGGGTCAGGAGCAGAGAAATATCTGTAGATAAGAGAGGCCTTAGGAACATTGGATAGAAGTGTAAGAAGGGAAGAGGGTGATGAGGGTGAGATGTCCGATTCAAGAGAGTAGTACCGATCAAGAATAGTTTCCATAAGAATAAAGTATTTCTTTGCGAAGGAGGAAGGACAATGGAAGAAGGACTGAAATTGAGGAAAGGAACGAGGAGCTAAACCATCGAAAAGATGGTGGACCCAGATAATACCCCTCGACCTCCACGTAGGCCAGGCAATGGGTCTGTTTCGTATGAGAATGAGTGGATTATACCAGATGGGTAATATTAGAAAGGACTCACGAGAAATAGGGGCAGTTGATGCCAAGGGTCGTAAAAGAGAGGAAGTGTGCCTAAATAAAGGGGGGAGAAGACATGGAGCTTTAACGTTAAAATGAAGAACTTCCTGAAATGAATAAGGGAGTAGCAGGTCACGTTCAACAGAAAGCCAAAGAGGTGAAAAAAGGGAAATGTCCTGTGACAACCAACGAGATGCTTGACGGAGGGAAAAGGATTTGTGGTAAAGACGGAAATCCGGGAAATTAGTTCCACCATTAATTTTGGGTTTACGAAGGGATGAAAGTGATATTCGTGCTTTTTTCTGTTTCCAGAGGAACTTGGACAAGACAGAGTCAATACGACGAAAGTAAAGAACCGGGATGTGAATAGGGAGCATGGAAAGTAAATAAATTAAGATTGGGACAACCATCATTTTGATGGAGTCAAGACGACCCCACCAAGAAAGGAAAAGGGGATTCCAGGAGGAAAGTAGAGCGTCTTTCCTAGATATAACTGCGTTCATGTTAAGTTGGACAGAAGATGAAATAGAGTTGGAAAAAAGGACACCAAGATATATTATTTTCTTACTATTCCAAGCGAAACCAGTGGAAGAAAAGAAGTGTGGAAGGCAGAATTTAGTTAAGGGAAGAATCTCCGTCTTATCCAAATTTATTTTATAACCGGAAAACAAAGAAAAGTTCTCAAATTCAACTAATAAGGAAGGGACCGAGGTAGTAGGATCAGAAATAAATAAAAGTATGTCATCAGCATATGCAGATAATTTAAGTTGGTGGGGTCCATACGAAAAGCCAGAAATGGAAGGATTATTGCGAATGGAGGTCAGAAATGGTTCAAGAGCCAGGATAAACAAAAGGGGGGAAAGAGGACAACCCTGGCGGACACCGCGTTTAAGTGTAAAGGGTGAGGTAAGTTTACCATTGACTAAAACAGATGCTCTGGGCATAGAATAGATTAAGGAAATATAGGAAATGAATTTCGGGCCAAAACCATGCCACTTCAGTGAAGCTATCAAAAAGGACCAATCAACTCGGTCAAATGCCTTTTCAGCATCAACTGAGATGGCTGCAAGAGGAATAGATAAGGAGGAGGCTTTACCAAGGACATTAAGAAGTAGTCTGGAGTTGTCCGAAGTGAGGCGACCTTTAACAAAGCCACATTGCTCCTTCCCTATGAGGTGTGGCATAAGGGGATCAAGGCAAAGAGCTAGAAGTTTAGCAAACAGTTTATAATCTACGTTGACTAAAGAGATTGGCCGATAATTTTTAGAAAATTTAGGATCACGTCCTTCTTTAGGGATGAGGCATATAGTAGCATCTTGGAAGGAGCCTTGAGCCAGGCCGTCGGAACAAAAAGACTGAAAAAGGAGGAGAAGACGAGGCAAAAGAATGTCAGAAAAATGGAGATAAAATTCAACCGGGAAGCCATCGGGGCCGGGGGTTTTGCCTTTGGTGAGAGACGTCAACGCAGTGGACAATTCAGAAAGACTAAGGTCAGAGTCTAGAGTAGAAAAGTTGAGCTGGGAGGTATCAGGCGCAGGTAGACGATCAAAGTATGCTTGAAGAAGATCTGGAGTAGGAGGATTTTCAGGGGAATATAAAGATTCATAGAAAGATTGAAATTGTTCCAAAATGTCTTTGTCCGTGTGTAAAAGAGTGTTAGAAGGGGAGTGAATAGAATCAATAATAGTTCGTTCTTTCCGTGATTTTAGATAGTTAGCAAGCAGTTTACCTGATTTGTTACGACCGCCATAATAACGAGCACTACTTCGGAGGAGATAGGAAGAGGCTGAATCTGTAGTGAGTTTGTTAAAGGCAATTTTAGATCTAAGAAGTTCCGGAGACATTTGATTTGGAGAGGAGGTATAAAATTGGTGTTCTAGTGACTTGATATGTGATAGGACGAGCTTGCGTTTTTGAAGGAATGCTTTCTTTTTTTTGAGACAAAGTCGATAATGAAGCCGCGGGCCGTGGCTTTAAAGGAATCCCAAAGAGGGGTATCAGGGGTAGAATTGATTTGGAAAAATTCTGAGGTGAAAGAGCGAAAGGAAGAAGAGAAAAGAGGATCAGTGAGAAGAGAGGAGTTAAAACGCCAACGAGAGGACTTAGGAGCAGGAGGAAGAAGATCAAAGATAGTAATAATAGGAGCATGATCAGAAATGACAATAGGTTCAATGGAAGAGGAAAGAAGGTTTTGAGATAAGGAGGAAGAGAGGAAGATGTAATCCAAGTGGGAAAAAGAGCATGTGGGGGAGAGAAAAAGGAAAAATCTATGGTTTCTGGGTGTGTGATCCTCCATGAGTCAACAAGATGGACCTGAGAGATAGTATCAAGGAACTGCTTGTGGGCTTTGTGAGGGGTGAAACGAACAGAAGATTTACGGTCTAAAAAGGGGTCAACAATCTGGTTACAGTCTCCGCCTAGTAAAAAGGAATCATCTTTGTATTGGATACATTTTGCTGTGATCGAGGGCCAAAAGGAAGAATCAAAGCATGTGGGTCCATAAACATTCAATAAAGTAATCGGGATAGCATTGATAAGTAATTTAACTAAAACCCAACAACCCTCATCATCCTTCTCCTCAAGGAGTACCTTACATTGGAGACGTTTATGAACTAAGATAGCAACACCATTCTTTTTATGAGAGGCAGGTGAAAAGAAAACATTGCCCACCCAAAGTCTTTTTAGTTTCAAAGATTCAGCATCAGAAAGATGGGTTTCTTGAATGAGGACAATATCAGGGTTGTAAGAGGAGAGGTGGGAAAGTACTCTCTGCCGCTTAATAGGATGATGAAATCCTTTCACATTCCAAGAAATAACTTTAAATATGAAAACTGTTCAAAAACAACAGGTGCAAAAATATACTGTACATGCAACAAGTCACAGTAAAGAGGATAAGAACTATTACAACTATTAGAGAAGTAGAATGATCAAAATTGAAAAATGCAAAAACATACTGTACAAGTAGTAATGCAAACTTTAAGGAGGTAAAAAATATGAAAATCATTAAAAGGGTAGAAGGAAGGATAGGAGGAGGAAGAGAAAGAGAAGGGGAAAGGAAAAAGATGAGGGAAAAGGAGAGAGGGTCAGCAGAGGAAGAAGAAGAAAGAAAAGAGAGAAGGCATAGAAGACAGTACAAATCCAAAAGGATGACTGTAATGAACATACCTGAAAGGGGAAGTACACAAAGGGAAGGTGGGGAGCTGGTGATGCATTACAAGACGGGTGGGCCAGGAACAGGAGCAGAACCACACCGAGACCTCACAAAAAAAAGGAACAAAGGACGGAACAAGATGGTGAAGGGAGCATTCAATATATATCTGCAAGGGGAAAAACGAGACAGTTGTTAACATACGGAACATTTGACACACCGTATATAGCCAGAAATTAGAAATAAGATTTATGAAGAACATACGCAAAGAGACACAGGAAAAAAGAAGATAAACAAGATAAGAAGAATGAGAAGACTAGGAAAAGGAGTAGAAAAGAGTACATGAAGTCAGAAAAACACTACTAGAGAACAATACATGGAGACAACAAAAACATTTCAGCCACTGGTCGAAGGAGCGGAAGAAGCATCCATCCCCTCCTTAATCTGCAAAAAGATGAAGTTGCGTAGTTCACCAGGATCTTGAAATGACCAAGTCTTATTCCGATAAGTGACTCTGAAGGTACAAGGGTGAAATAAGCCATATCTTGCTCCCAGGGATCGCAAAGAAGGGCGCATTGCTAAAAATTCCTTACGTCTGGAGACAGTGGCATTAGAGACATCTTGAGATAGGTAAACTCGTTGACCTTGCCAAGTCAATAGTTTTTTGCTCCTTGCTGCTGAAAGAATCGAGAGAAGATCCGTGAATTTCAAAAATAGGATAATGACTCCACGAGGCTTAGGAGATGAATCTGTTCTAGCGCCAAGTCTATGAGCTCTTTGAATACTGATGGACGTGGAGGGGGGCATGTCCAATAGTTTCGGTAAAAAGGTGGTAAAGAAAGTCACTGGATTGTCACCCTCAAGATTTTCTGGCAAATTGTAAATACGAAGGTTGTTTCTTCTATTGCGATTTTCCAAATCCTCCGTATGCTTTTGTAAAGAGAGGACAGTCTTTTCTAATGCAACAATGCGTTGCGTGTTGGATTGAACCTCAGGAATCTGTAGCTCAACAGAAGAAAGGCGAGCATCCATGGACTCCCATTTGTCCTTCAAAAGCTGCATATCTTGCTTGTCTCTTCGACAAAAGGATGCATTGCACGAAGTTCTTCCAAAATTTGGTCAATAGGAGATGAGGAAGAGTTATCCTCCGGTGTGGGAGAATTCTGCTTAAGACGCTTGCCAGATGGAGCAGGTGGAGAGGTTCTACTGGAGGCTGGATGAGCCGAAGGGGCTTTCTGAGAAGAAGAATTCGACATTTTTGCAGAGTGAGTCGATTTAGATGCACCTGTTGAAGAACCCACCGAAGTATTCCCAGAGGAAGCAAAGACAAATTGAGGTTTGCGTAATCTCACCATAGAAATTCGTATTGCAGCCAATAACTTATCTCAATGCCCTGAGAGGTATAGAAAGTGCGTTGGCAATTTCTCAGAAGTTCATCATAGTAGAAAGTAAGCCAGGCGCTCAAATAATACAAGCTGCTTCAAAAATACAGCACTGCGAGTAATGCCAAGAAGAGAGAAGTAGTAGCGTTGAAGGACTTAGTTGAACATGACAGGGTATACCAAAACACCTTCATCTGGTCCCAAACTTATACTTGAAAAAGTAGTATATAGATAACATAGGACAGAAAGGTAGCATACCATGAAGAGGAGAGAATGAAATTAACTCTCTGAGAAAGCGCTTGTAAATTGCACAAGAAAGCGCCAGTGAGTTGAATGGAGAATATGCTGGCAATTCAAAGAGAGAGGGCGCTGAGAATGGCAGTTAGGGAAAGCGCGTCATGAGGCAGCTGAGGTGTAATGGAATGAAGATAAAGTCAAAAAGTCAGCAGAAAGCCATGAGGAATAGCAGTGGCGCACTTGCAATGAATAGCGCTGAGGTGACAAGGCGTCCGAAGAAAGCGGGTCTCACAGATGAAACGCCATGACGAAATGCCTGAGCGAAGCTTCCTCAGAAAGATAGCAAGATAAACGTAGCCAAAATCACCTTAATTGCTCACCCCCAAGGTCGTTGCTGCCGAGTGACACATGGCAGTCGAGGTTGTCCTGGCGTGTGGAGGAGGCGGAGGTCCGGTAGTTCGAGGAACGCCTAAAATGGCGGCTGCGTGAGGAGCAGCAGAAACATCATGTAAACAGATGTAGAACGGCAGTTCAAAAGCCGCAAAGCCGCTCCGCTAGTTCTCCCGATGTTCCGACAGGAGAATCCGGTAAGGAGGTGCGAAGGTAGTCCCCTTCACATCGGGAAAGCTGCAAGGAGGCTGTTCGGTGCGGCGGAGCTCCGCAACTAGCCGGCCATCTTGCGCGGCAGTCAAGCCACGCCCCCTCATTGTCATCTCTATATTTACATTGTTCGCCGAAAGTACACTAAATTTGCGACACAAGTATTTCATTCTTTGGTGTCCCATACATGGCAAGTCTTTCTCTGCATAGCCATCTGATTCATAAGAGAAAGAGACAGATTGCGATTTTGCTGAAAATGCCTGAACCATCATGACATATATATAGATATGTTTGTTTATATAGTTAATGATTTAAATAAGAAGTAAGTGCAATGGGTCAAGCAATCCCAAATAAATGTTGTCTTTAGTTTGAACTTCAGGAATGCCTTTCAGCTCCAGGGCTGGTAAAGAAATTCTTTAATTCGCCAATACTGTGTACAATGTATTTTCTACTCATGCTTGTGGGTTTAATATATGCCTTAGGTTAACATAATCGAAAACCAATAGTACATTTTTTTGTGCTAATGGCTTCTATACCAGTTCTATGTGCACCTAACTGCTAAGACGTACACAGACTCTGCTGTCAAAATTATATGAGGTGGTCATTCATTTTTTATAGGATTTTTTTTTTTTATTGCAGTCATTTGACTGACGTGCTTACGCAATGGCATGGTATGTTACGTTTTCTTATTATTATGTTCACGTCATATGCGTGCTGTAAAAATATGTTAAGAAAAAATACCATCGAACAAGTTAGCTGAAGTCTGCCCTATTGACTTTGCCAGCGTTTGTTTGGTGTATTTGATGACACACACGACATGCGCAAATGTTTATTTCATGGCAATTGACAATACAAAAGAATAGAGGGGCGTGACACTTTTTGGGAGTTCCGTTTTAGGTTAGTCCATTTGAAGTAAAAAATAAATCTGGCAGTTTTGAGACATGCATTTGTTGATTGGCCAAGAAGGAACCATTGCTGTCGGACAGGTGGGCGGGAGATAATTAGGGCCTAGGAGACTGGTGTGTGGACTCCTCAGAACAGGGATTATCTGTTGTGAAAAGCACCGTGATTCATATGAAAAGCGACAGGTGCACGCGCCCCACCAAGGAGGCCACACCTGCGACGCAAAACCCCAATTACAAGAGTGACAGTTTTTGACCAAACCGCTCATTTTCCTTGTAGCCAATAATAATGAGATCACACTTTTCTCCTCAGTCGAGGTGTTCTCCATTCATTACTTCAATGGCATTAACCGGGCCGGCATTCCATCAAGGGTTCGTCAGAGCGGGAGTCAGACCAGAAGGACTTTGAAAGAAGGGTTGGGGCCAATTTGTTGCGCAGTTTTAAAACTAAGCACCGCGTTGTCATCGGCTTTGAAAAGGAATGACATACCAGCTGTTTGTTTCTTTGTTGCATGGTTATTGTTTTTCGGGTTTAATTAAGTTTCTCTCAAGAAGGTGTGTTGAAGAGGTAAGACAGACTCTAGATGGACAGTTTAGCCTTCTTGTAAAATCTTCTCATTGTGTGTATTTTTTAATTATTTTTTTTACATTGAAGTGCTTGTTTATTTTAAAATTTAGGGCGTGTGAAAAAGTCTTCTTGTTCCAAGAATTTTAATGTTTTTTGAGCAAATGTAGAAGAGACTTTCCACTTATTAAACCAGTGCTAAATGTCAGTGTTTGGCGAGTGCAAAATCCCAAAACTGTAATGACCGAAATGAACCTTATAAATCACACAGGGGCAACACACAGGCCACAGCAGCACCTGCGGTGCAGGGGTACCCCACTTCACAGAGGGGTCCCCATTCAGCTAAGAATTTCCTTTTTCTTAATTAATTTTTTATAAGGCTTTTACTTTTTTACTTCATCAATACAGTAAACAAACTCAGGGAGAGAGAGTACACAGTCAGCAGGCATTAAATCATATTCCATAAATCATCAAAATTATGACAGCAAACAAAAAGATCTATAAACAAACGCCAGATTACATACAGCATATGAGCAGAATTTAAATCTAATTAAAATGTGGGGGCGATAAGAACTCACATATCTAATGCATAACTTGAAAATTTGAGCCTGCATAAAAAAAAGCATCAATACGATCCCAAGCAGAGACAAATCTTTAACTCTGCACAGAATTCCAGCAACCCGCCCTTATAATAAAGCTAACAGCTAATTCATCTTATCACAAAGGGCCATATGTATCAAGCAAATTAGCACTCGCAAAGGCCGAAATTCGCAGAATTTCGGCCTTTGCGAATGCTAATTTGCTAAATGGTATGTATGACACAATTTGGCAGCAAAATAAGGAATCGCAAAATTTGCTATTTCTTATTTTGCGATTGCACTTAAGGAATCGCATATTGTGCGATTCCTTAAATGCAATGTATCAAAGGAAAAATATTTCAAAAATGCCCATAAGGAATCGCAAATTACCACCAACTTCTAGTTCGTGGTAAGTTGCCAATTCTTTCAAAAAAGCAAGTTATTTAAAATCCAAAGGTGCCATATGACGCTAGGGCATGTATGGGCGCCATATGCCAACACATGTCATTTTCAGGGGGGCCGCAGGGTGTTCTTGTGACACCCCTGCACCCTTGAAAATATTCCTAAATTGCGATTAGCAAATTGCTAATCGCAAATTTCCCCTTCATTCCTATGGGCCCCCTGGCCCATAGAAATTAATGGGAAATTTGCGATTAGCAATTTGCTAATCGCAATTTAGGAATATTAAGGAATCGCTAAAAAAAGCGATTTCCTACATACATACAATTTTGCGATTTCTAAACAGCGATTTCTTAAAAATCGCTATTTAGAAATCGCAAATGGTCAGGATGATACATATGGCCCAAAGTGCTGTACTCGTGCATGTGCAAAACCCTTTAAAGTGCAAAAATCGTGCATACATTTATTCTCAGTTAAAGGTCATCCTGTTGAGGAATTTGAGTATGACCCCAATGCGAAGTACCCACATTTTCTTCCCTTCTGCTTGGACCTTCTACCTTTGCGGTCATAGAATGCAGTTTATAGGTTAGAGATAGTTAAAACCACCCTTGCCATTGCTGAAACGAGGGCCAGGGTGGATCCAGCCAGGCTGAGGTGATGCACAAACGACAAACTGCCAAGGCCACATACATTCAAGAGTCCCCATTTCCATCAATGCCTGCCTCCCGTATACCAAGCAGCATGGTTTGAGGGGTCAGAACCAGGGCTTTAACTGTGCCGGGTCTCCCCGGTGCTAAAAAGCACCAGCAGTTTTTTAAGGGGGCCTCGAAACTGGTCTCTATCGGCTCTGTTTTGTGCCCTGGCACAGGCGGTCCGTTTTTTTCCGGACTGCAGTGACAGTAGGCACATCATGTGCGCTTGATCACACTGCTCACTTCTAACTAGTGGAGAAGTTACGGCATGATGCCATGCCAGGTGAGCATTGTAGGGGAAGGGAAATCCTTTACATAGAGTCATTTTCTCTCTGGATTTCCCTTATCTTTTTGAAACTGAGGAGCAGCAACATTGTCATGGCCTCACCAGGGCTTTAAGTGGAAGCTTTTTCAATATTCTATACAAGCCATAGTTGCTGCTTATTTATCTAATGCAACTAACAACCATTGACAAAGCCAATAGAATAGTCCTGCCTTGTTGTAGGTATGATGTTACTTGTTGTACCATATATCTGGATGCAATGACAGGAGCAGCAAAATACAAGAAGGGTGGCACACTAGCCTATGCACAGATTTTTAGCTCATGTGGTTTTAAGACACATCTTAATTACATTGGCCACGTTCCTTTGAGAGACCCCCCAGTTTTTTCATCCCACTTAAAGCCCTGGTCAGGACAATATTAGTGCCGAGGATTTCCCTAAAAAAAGTAGCGACCTCAGATCTGAATACATCCAAATGAGGGCATGTACAAAACATATGGATCAGATCTGCTTCCAACACACGACACCATGGGCAGTGAATACCTTTGGTGCCAACCCGCCCCGCACACTTGGCTATCTTTGGAGTACAGTGTGGCTTAGCTACAAGGAGTCTTAAAAACCGAGGGGCATATTATCAAGGAACTGAAGTCCCAACCTTTCAAGGACCATCTTGGAGCTTCCAGACACATTGGGACCTCCAGAAGAACTCCAGGAAAGTTCCAGAAGTTTGGAGAACTATGGCACAACTTTGGAGAAAAGATTCATAAGTGGACCGTCACAACCTGGCAAGCTAAGCCGGTGACCCTCAACTGTGAGCTTGCCCTCCCCGCTGGATTATCCCGCTAAAAAACTCTGGAGGTCCTACTTCCAGAATTTGACCAGGAACACCCCTGAAAGCAAGTTGGCGAACCCTCACTGAACCTGGCCTGGTGAAGAGCATCAATGGACCCCGGTGGAAAAAGCTCCTAAAGTTTCTAAGTCTGAAAGTAAACTCTTGACCTGCTCCAACAGTGACATTCAAGCCACCCACCCTCAAATGAGAGCCGGCCTGGGTCCCTGGTTTGTCCTTCTGAAAAGCTCTGGATTTCTCACTTCCTTAATTCGACACTACCCTGCTAGTGAGTCACTGCGATTTACAAGTAAAAGGGGCACTGTTCTTGTTTGCGACGTATAATCTTTCAATTGCTGCCACCTAAAGGGCCAGGCACACCAATAAGCTTTTAAAGGATGCAAATGCACAGATGGAGTTCTTCTGACTCTTGCTACCAGGTATTCATAGGCATTTGCAAGGATTCAAAGTGGAGAACGTTTTCAACAGGTATATTTATATGAATCCTTGAGAATGGGCTTTTTGTGCTGAGCCTAATTGGTACATCCGATGCAGAGCAAAAAAAGGCTCAGGGTGCATAAGAGGCACTGAACAAACATGGCTTCTAAAATCCTACCTGAATGTTGGTTTATCTGGTCCTCTTATCCTTCCATTTTATAAGGAGGAATTCTGATTTTCTTATTTATTGGTTGCAGGGTAACTTTTCCACATTGCCGATTCTCTGTTTTCCTGGAGGATCAGGGGCTTCTGCATAAGAGGCTCAGGGTACAAACATGGCTTCTGAAATGCTACCTGAATGTTGGTTTATCTGGTCCTCTTATCCAGGGCCGGTCCTAGGCCTTCTGAGGCCCCGGGCGAAAGAGAAGATGTGAGGCCCCCCTAATTGAATATTGCGTCACAAGAAGTGACATCACAGAAAGTAACATCACAGTACTATTGATCTTATTTGGCATCACTGAAGCTAACTAATGTGGATATCAGTAACATGGACAAAAAGTAGAGGGGATGGAAAACAGGTGAGCAAATATCCAGATAAAAGGAAATATTGCAATCAAACAACCACACACACACAACAACACACACAACCACACACACAACTACACACACAACTACACAAACAACCACACAAACAACCACACACACACAACCACACACACACAACCACACCAAGCATTGGCATAGCCAATAGGTCTCGCCTTTGTGACCTTATAAGTGTTTAGCCATGCAACAGTTAATGTGGTTGCACCAAAGATATTGTGCTGCATAACTAAATACTTAGAAGGTCCCAAAAGCGAGACCTATTGGCTATGCCAATGCTTGTTTTTATAACCCATAATAGGCAAACCCAGTCACAGTGGTGTGTTTTTACATGACAACATGTGGAGTCAAGAAGACAGTGCTACCCTGGTCGGTTCCAGCGATTCAAAGATCACTAAATGTAACTGAGACACTTCATTGTATATTTGGCCTGTGTCAACAAAATTCCAGCTCTAAAACAACACAATCATGGGAGAGCATCCAGATGCATACTTCTCTCCAAGGTATCAGACCTGGGACGAAAGGTGTTCGAACTATCTAGTAAAAAATAAAATATTTACATTCTAAAACTATATGGTTGATGTTGAAGCACTAAAGATCAATTTGGATATTTGAATCACAGGGATGTTTGTCACCAAAAGATACATATAATAATGCTAAAAAGTTAGGTATTAACCTCTGGCACAGCTGAAAACTGTTGTGGGCGGAGAATGAGCACGGTAGCCAAGGATGTTAAAGCGAGCCCCAGGTCAAAATTTAAAGCGTAGAGCACTTTTTTAAAAGGTCCACTATACTTAAACGGCAAGGTGCTGTTGCGTTCTACTAGTAACTTATGAACGTGGTTTCCACGGTAACTGATTTTGCTTCACTTACTTTTTAACGTCTCTGCTTCCTGCCCAATAGCCACCGATGGCTGGGGTGCCCACTGCCATGACAAAGATGATAACCATATTGTAGTCCAGGACAGGCTCAATAGAGGCATACATTGCCACCTTCACTGACTTGCCAAATGTATCACCAATATATGAATGAGTCCTACTTAAAACTTACACTCCTGCTGCGCTTTCTGAAACAGACACCAAAGGCTACGAGGCCCAGGGAAGGGGGCCCCCACACTATGACCTTGCAGCTCCATCCAGTGCTTGAAGGCCTTGGGAGGGGGGCCCCCTCCCATGGGCCTTCAAACAGTAACAAGGCACTTCCCAAGACACTACTGAGAGCTCATCAGAGTACAAAAAAAAACAACAAAAAAACCTCAGTTGAAGGGGTGTTCTTTAATAGTGGACAGAAAATAAAGTGGTAGCTGTACCTAGCTTAGATGGCAACGAGAACGGTAAATATTTTTATGTTTTGTATGTAATACTGCCCCCCTGTGTCAGATCAGTATGAGTCAGATGGTGTTTCTGCATAAATGAATTAATTGCTTTTAATTTATCGAGCTAGGAAGAATGTATCGACCACTGTATGTCACAGGCATTATTATTACCAAACTTTAGCTGTATTCAATGAAGATGAGAGACAAGATTCGAAGGCTGCTCCCTCCTCCCATCACCCACCTCCTTTTACCTGTGTCCGGCTTGAGCTGGAACCAAAGGGGCCTTCTGTTGCCTAGATACAAAATGCACAAACAACGCCGATAATGGCCGGTACTTAACCGAGGCGCTGCCCTGCCCCTGACATTGTGAGGCCAACTTAATTGCTGGCCCAGCCATTGTGCCGTCCCCCATTCAGGTTGTCGCTTCCCCCACCCGTAATGTAATCAGGTGAGGCAGGGGGCCCTGCGGTGGGCTGAGGAGGTGTGACCTTTCACAGGGGCGCGAGGCCCCCTGAGCGCGAGGCCCTGGGCAGCTGCCCACACTGCCCATGCCTAGCGCCGGCCCTGCTCTTATCCTTCCATTTTATAAGGAGGAATTCTGATTTTCTTATTTATTGGTTGCAGGGTAACTTTTCCACATTGCCGATTCTCTGCTTTCCTGGAGGATCAGGGGCTTCTGCACTGGCATTGACTACACGATGAACATAATACTCTTGAGGTTTCAGCTCTATAACTGTAGCTCTCTCGCTTGAGTAAAAAACAACAAAGGCGTCAGTGCAGGGTAGGCTACCAAGTAAGGTTGTGTGAAAACACCTAGTCATATGCTTTGTGGTTTATGCATTCATGGCTTATATGATATTTTTAAGGTGCCTCTATTTGCATCTGGCAACCTGAGATCTCTTAGCCTCTCATTCTCAGTGAGTCAATAATGTCCAAAATGTGCGATAACTTCTGGTATTAGTGTTATGGTTTCCATTGCAGCATGTACATTTGGGTTGTATTAAAATATTCTTCCCCCGTTTGGTAGGTCCAACCTGCTGTAATTGTAGGTGAGGAAATTATTGATGCATGCGGAAAACTTGCAATAGGGGATAATTATCACTCCCGATAAACTTCATACACTTCAGTGTTGGGTTTTAGTGATACAATAATTCTCTCATTATGTATTGATTTATTTATTATTTATTTGTTAAGCATACAACCACCATCAAAGGTATCTTGGCACTAGGGCAGGAACAACATAAAGTAGAGTAACTAATTGTAGAAGGTGATTTGTTTTTTTAACCTCTCCCTACGCACATTCTGAAAATAGTACCCAACTAACCTCTACTCCTACCCATCCCTTAAACCTAAACAATAATGACCCCCTTGCACCTTATCTATCCCTTAACCCTTTCACTGCGGCGGCAATTCCGCCGCAGTCCTAAGGGGCCGGGGAGACTGCACGGCGCTCCGACGCTGGTGATGGAACCGCTCCGTCACACCCCTCGGGTGAGCTGTGCTTGTGACGGAGCTGTTCCCTCACGGCCCCGCTCGCTCAATAGAATGCGCTGCGCAGGCGCGAAATCAGTGCCGTACAGGCGCGGCGAGCGGGCCGTGACGGAACCGTTACGTCACCAGCACAGCCCACCCAAGGGGCGTGACGGAGCGGATCCGTCACCAGCGTGGGAGGGGTTAAACCTAATAATTCTCCTTATTCTTTTACGCCTACCCATCCCTTAAACCCTCTTACAAATACTTTACCCTTATTTATTCCTGAACCCTACAAATCCCTTACTAACCTTCAGGGGCGCAACTAGAGGCACATTTCGGGGGGGGCTAATACTTCCAGCAATGTAGAACCACATTTCGTGGAGAGGGGGGGGGACCTAATACTTCCAGCAATTTTTTTTGTATAATGTAAAAAATCTATCATTTCCTCAGTAGAAACAGTGATGAATTCGCTGGATTTTTTACTCATAGCAGATGCGAAGCCTGACACCAAGGGGGAGCAGGAAAAGCCCAAAAAAGAGGAGGCACCTGCGCAGAGTGCACGAGTCGGGAAAGAAACAATATGAGGGAAGAAATATAAAATATCCCTAACCTGTCAAATGTGAATCTCAAGAAAGCAGAGGAACAAATATTAACTTTAGGCCTCTCTTTTGTCCGGAGAGATCCTTGAACTATGCACAGATAAGGGTGGATGTCTATAAATTATGTTGCATTGTAATTGCATTTATATAGTGCTTACTACCCCTGATAAGGCACCAAAGCACTTTTTCAGCGAGTAGTATGGTACCCTGGAACCCATAGAGGCTTTGTGGTAAATTAGTCTACTGAAATATGAAAGTAATTTGAGTGGTGGATATATTAGTCAGTTGTTTGGATTGAGAAGGATAGTGGGGGGATAGAAGAGGGAAAAGGGTTTGCATTTATGTAGCGCTTGCTACCCCTGTTGGGGTGTTGATGTGCTTTTGAGGCAAGTAGTAGACTACTCCGGAACCCATAAAGGATAGTGGTGAATTAGTATAGTGAAATATGAAAGTAATTTGTGTGTTGGATATGTTAGTTAGTTATTTTAGATTGACAGGGATAGAAGAGGGAAAAAGGTTTGCATTTATATAGCGCTTGCTACCCCTGATGAAGTGTTGAAGTGCTTTTTTGGTGAATAGCACCCTATTCCAGAACCATAAAGGATTAGTGGTGAATTAGTATAGTGAAATATGAAAGTCATTTGAGTGGTGGATATGAGAATCAAATTCATTAGGAAATTAAAACTCCAAACATGTTATACACAGCAAGTAGGTACCAGTGAGAGGCTTATGAGCACCTAACAGTTTCAGATTTAGAATAAATGAATTAACTGCGGGAATTGGAGAATGAAAATGTGGGTATTTTTGCCAACGTGACAAAGGAAGGGCTCATCAGAGAACAAAAAATGATGTATAGGGTGATGACATTACTGATTTAAAACATTCTGCCCAGTGATGCAGGGGTTACAAAACAAATGGGATACCCCAGACACGTCACTAGGACTTGGGTAACGTTCGGAACAAGAAGGAAAAGTTCCAGTAGAAACAAAACTAAAACTATAACCTAAACATCAACATCACCTACTAAATCAATTACAAACATTATTCTTCAAGTTGAAAATATTTATTCATGTTAAACATGTTCAAAAATAACACATTTGTCAATACAATTGTAAAGAGGTGCCCCAAAAGGGGAAAGGAGGGGCAAGTGCATCAATGTGCAAGTAAGAGGGTAAGTGAGAGAGGGAGGGCAGTGAACAATATGTACATCCAAATTATGAATGGCCTATCCAGCCTAATCCAAGGTTTACCTATTTACAAAACCATAATGTTTGAAAGGACTTAGTGAATCTATCACTGTAGTCCATGTAAGGTAAACGAAAATAAAGCTGTCGATGTTTCAACCCAGGGGTTGTGTGTAGGGAATTGTGGTCCTTACAGTAGGGTCTTCTTCAGGACCGTGGGGGCCCCCCTGTATCCACCGGTGGAGAAAACAATATTGAAGGGCGCTCAGGCTCCAGGGTCAGAAAGGGATGAATTCTTGGTGAATGGTTAATGCAGTCGCTTCTTATAATTATTATCTGTTTTTATGGGCATAGTGTTCCTCAAAAGCTTCATAAATCTCAGTGAAAAGTGCACATCCGTTTGTCGAATTGTTGGGGGGGGGCACTCTTGCCATTTCTTCTTATCTGTTCATACAAGAAATCATGAAATTGTGACTTAAAACAGGTGGCAGATGCTAAAACATGCACCGAAACCAGAAATATATAATGAATTGATACATAAATTGAGGCAAGCATCAAACTGTGTAATTAGAGGGGTGGACAAAGCAATGAACATAGTTCTCTGACCATTAAAAAATATAACCATAAAAGCACACCATCACATCAGTTGTATAAAAAAGGCAATAAATAACAGATCCTAAATTAAGATTAAAAATGTATGTATATTACACACCACGGTACCACTGCGGAATCACTGCAGAGATCCTGAGATGTTGTGGCTGCCATGTTAGTACTCGGGGACTCAGTCCCTGTAAATTAAAAAAAAACGATTTAATAAAAAGCATAAAGGGTCAGGATAGGGATTAGATTGCGCAATCCCACACTGCATATGGCCAAACTCCAGTGGCGGCTCCTCCACTAAAGCAGAGGAGCGTCACCTCACTGCCTCCGAGCAGCAAAAGGAAGGAAAAAATAAAATGATAATAACTAATGTTATTATCATTTTATTTTGTCCTCCTGCTGTTGCAGCTTTCATGAGGGGGTGGGGCGGGGCTGAAGAGCAGGTGAGAATTGGTACAACCATCCAAGTGCACAATGACTGTTTGGTCGGCCCTCTCGGGCCTCCCAAACCAGTCATGCGCACTTTCCTCTTTTCCATGCAGGATGCATTACATCTTGCATGGAGAACAAGCCCACCCCTACAGCCCCTGACTGAGCACCGTATCAAGGCGCTCAGACCAATCACAACGCTGCATTGCGTTATGATTGGCTGCGGGGAGCATAGGAGCCCTGGTGCTTCCTGCTTCCTGTTTCTCACTAGGAGCCAGGAAGAGGACTCAGGAGAGATGGTGGCGGCTGGCCAGCCGGGCGGCTGGGAGGTAAGTGAGTTTTTTAATAATGTTTACCCCCATACCCATCCCAGCCCCTTCAATACTGCTGCTTCCAGGCGGCAGCTGTGACTGCCAAACTCATATGGGCAATCAACCAGACAAGTGTGTGCAAGCCTGTGCTGCAGACAATGTTTGCCCTGTGAACAATTTTTCATGGAGAACCTATTCTTTACATAAACCCATGGGAATACGATGTTGGTTTCCGACAGCCTTTCTGTGACAACCTTTCCGACACAGGAAGACTGTCGGACAGCGACTTTGGGGGCCCCTGGCAGGACCCCCTTGCCTCTGCAGCCTACATTTGGTGATCGAGGGGGTACCTAGGGTACCCCCCTGTAAATCCCTGCACAGTATGGCAGGCACCATGGGGTGCCTGCCACAGGGTGCAGGGTTGTCAACACACTCCCATTTCTCTATGGAAGCCTTTATTATGGCCAGCGTCAGATCATAACACAAGTTCCCATAAAGGAAAGGGAGATTGCGACCAAACAGTGTTCGGTCGCATC
This sequence comes from Lissotriton vulgaris, assembly GCF_964263255.1. Lineage (NCBI taxonomy): Eukaryota > Metazoa > Chordata > Amphibia > Caudata > Salamandridae > Lissotriton > Lissotriton vulgaris. The sequence continues at coordinate 1,591,010,094 of NC_141695.1, read as the reverse complement.
GTAATCAGGCAGTGGGATCCGCCGACTGGAGGTCGGTCAGTCCCAAGACCCAGACGGTGTCGGTCGGAGGCAACTCCAACTGTCATCATATTAAGCCCCTAAATGGTTGTAATTTGTCAACACTCTTTCAGAAGTGCTTGAACTCTGTGGTTCATCCACATCAATGCTACAAGGTAAGGAGGCAGACTTCTACCTATAATTTTTAACTTCAGCTTGCCTTTCGAGTGATTCCTATGAGAAGGCATTTGACGTCTGGAAACATTCCCTATCAAGGACAAAATCAATCATTTAATCCAAAGCTTTATCAATGACTTCCATCCATTTAGAAGAATAACAAAAAAGAGAGAATCTTATTTGCTCATTCAAAGAAAATCTGCATACAGTTCCTTCGGCACGGAAAATGTTTCTATGTCTGGAATCTGATCAATCATTAGCCAATTTTGGAGGGGAAATCACGTCCAGCATTTCTTCAGTACTAGTTCAGGTATCTTGTCCCTGCATTCAGTTGAAGATGCTTATCATACAGAATCTTCAGATCTGCAGCCAGAGTCCCAAGATGCACCCCAGTACATTACTATGGATGTAAAATTAAGAGTTTTGTCAGAGAAAGCAAGTAGGTTCAATTACTGGTCCACAGTTTGTTTTTTCTAGGTCTCATAAACTTTCACCAAATCACCGCTCCCCACTCCTGTTTAAGGCACACATTCTTGTGTTAATTTTAGATTAGACAACAGTGTGAATCTTGCACCAACTCTTCAGCCCTGCCTTCTGGAAGTGGCCTGAGTGACCAAAGACATTCAATGACTTCATTGTCTCAAGAACCTCCACCATTCATCATTTTTGTGTTTGATCTGCAGGTAATGTTTATTGAAGCCTGGCTTCACGTTGATCTGTTGTACGTTTTTCCTTATCATGGAGTTAATATGATTTGATCTCTGGTGTCCACTTTGGTCCTTTAGTTGTTGAAAGGAGGGACATTTTTTTTGTCATTGCCATGAGCGTTTAGGGTTGTTTTGTATTTTTAATTATCGGTCCTTGCAGGGCATAATTGTAAAGTTATAAAATCAACCATTTCTTCAATGCCAACAGTAGTGGATGAACTGAATTTATTACACATAGACGCTGGAGCCTGAGACCAAGGTGGGAGCAGGAAAAAAAAAAGAGGAGGACCAGCGCAGGAGAAGAGTGAAGTAAAAAAAACTGATGTAGGAGTGGGGCAAGAAACAATAGAGATGGAAGAAATAGAAAATATTCCTAATTCTATAATTAATCTGTCAAATGTTAATCTCACAAAGCAGAGCGTAAGAAAACAAGCCTTTTTGCACATGTCCTCCCACTTTTTGCCCCCATTTGGACTACTAGATACTGGTTTTCGACTCTGACAGAGCATTGAAGTCCGCTAGCCAGGCGCCAGTGCCAGTGTTCTCTCCCTAAAACTGATATAGGTGAATTGGTAACCTCCACTGGCAATGACTTTAAACCCCTTATAAGTCCCTAGTATATGGTGCCAGTGGTATCCAGGGCATGGGTGGTAAAGGGGTCACCAGGACCTGATGCACTGTTGGTGCCACCCTGACTGACAGTAGGCCTGCCATTGAGGACTGCAAGAGCAGTATAAACTTCTCAAACTCAACTTTGCCCTCACCATGTGTGGCAAAGTCAATACACTATTTTTAGTACATGCCAGTCATTCTAGGAAGGCTTCCTGAGCCCAGGAGGCAGGTGCATTAAAATAAAGATCTGGACACATAAGTGCAAGTTGCACGTACCATTAAAGGCTACTTTAAGTAACAGGCGGTCCATAGGATAACATGGTCTGGCCCCTATGCAGACCTGAGATTGGCAGTTCTATTGTAGGACCACCTAAATATTTAATGTTTAGTATCAAACATAGTGCCTCATCACCCCTGACATGAATCTAATATTGAGGATGATGTGGCATGCTCCCATGTGGCTACCTTATAAGCGACCCACCTGGTTGCTCCAGTATTTACTCTGCTCTGGCTACATGCCCACAGCTGCTGACGCCAAGACAGGAATGTCAGCCCCTGCCAGGAGGAGTCTGAACTCTCCCAGGAGTCTGAACCAATGGCCTGGATTAGAAGGAGGTCACACCTCTCTCCCTGATAGGATGACTAGTGAACTGGCACATCAAGGTGGTGAGCTTCAAAGCCTTCATCGCCTGTGATATGGAACCAGGCTGCTTCCCACAGGAGGAACCACCCTTCCCCCTGCATCCAGGCACAGTTGCACCCAGGCAGGCGGAAAAAGTAGGTATTTAGGAGGTGTACACTCGCAGAAGGCTAGCAACACCTCTAGGGCAGGCAAGCTGGTCTGTACAGCTGAGGAATACTTCTGTCTTTTTTAAAAGTGGTAGAATAGAGGGTTCTGGAGAGAAAAGTGCCCCAAACCAGAAAAAGTGTCCCACACTCCCGAATGTGGTCACCTCAGGGGCACCTTATCTACCTTGGGCTAGAAGCCCATTGCCCACTTGCACTCACAGCCACACCCCTAGTGCCTCTAAATTTAGGACACCAGAACCTCATTCGGATTTGACTTGCTACAAAGGACAAAGTTGAGACCCGTGTGTGCAACAACAGGATTTGCACCAAGCAAAGGTGTGATATTCGGCACCTGTGGCAACCTTTCTGGAACTGGGTCAACAATGGGAGAGGGGGACCGGGAGCTTGATGAGGTCCAGTGTCCGTGCTCCTGAATGACTCGTTATATCAAAAATGGACACAGTTCCATGACCAGAGGGTGCGTGAATGTCACCCACTGTATAGATACAGAAAGAAAGAGAGTAAAGGGTAGAGAAAAGTCGGAAGGAGAAGAGTGAAAAGAGGTAGATACTGTTCCCCGGTCTCAAGGATACACTCCCGAAGGGGGAGATCAAATCTTGCCCTTCGGGAGTGTATCCTTGAGACCGGGGAACAGTATCTACCTCTTTTCTGGAACTGCATGACTGCCCCTCGTCCTAGACCAAAGTTCACTTCCCCGGACAGATGGACCCCTTTAAGAACCAAAAGCAGAATCCATACTCCCCTTCTAGTGGCACTAGTCCCCTGCACACTGCAGGTAAAAACAATGTACTAAAACCAAAAAATAGCTGGCCATCAGGCCCTTTGATGGATTGACCAGTTGATGGTCCAGTGGATTGTGGGAAATGTAGTCCCAACCTCCATCAAGTTTCAGGCGGCTACCATTTCCCCCCAAACTTCCAGACATCAAAATACATTTTTGCTGACCTTACCTCTACCAAGGCTTGTTGGTCACCAATAAGGCAATAAACACCTTTACTCGACGCTGCACCTCGAGGGAACTTCTCTAAACCTTCAACTGATGTCAGCAGTGGCTTCGCTGTCAACTTTTTGCACCTGGTTCCCCACCACTTCGGTATAAGCGATAAAACCAGTTCCTCCGCGGCTCCTGCTTCAGCACCAAGGCCAGCCAGAAAAACTCTGTGCCCTGGCTTCTCGAGCCAGTTAAAATTGAACTGACTGTCGTGGCTTGGTCCTGAGCCCTGCAGCACCTTTACCCTCGTTGGGTACGTCGCAACTCGACCTTCAAGTGACCAATTGTCACTATGCATTCCACTATTGACCACAATGATAACATTTTGCAGTACTGTTTTACAATGATTTAATATTGCCTCTAAAATCCATAACTTCTGTTATACTTCTCTGATTTACTTTGGTGTCTAAATTTATATATCAATCTGTAATATTTGTATAAGTTGGTGTCGGATTTCTTTTGCCCTGTGTCAATTATTTATCATCCACGGTGGTACTCTGAAATGCTTAACCCATGTTCCTCTAGCAAAGTCTGACTGCTCTTTGCCACTCTATCAGGACTGAGCTAAAGATTTATTACTGTAAATCCAAGTATTGCAAGGTGAAGCCTAACCAGCATCACTATATAATGCTCCAACTTCCTACACAGAGGACCAAATATTAACTTTAGGCCTCTCTTTTCTCCAGAAAGATTCTTGAACCATGCACAAGTAAGGGTGGATGTCTACAAATTCATTAGGAAATTAAAACTCCAAACATTTTATACAAGCAAGTAGATAAAAGGAAACGAGATCCACGAGTGAGAGCCATATGAGCACCCAAGGATTTCAGATTTAGAATTAATGAAAGAACTATGAAAATTGGAGAATTAAAATGTGGGTATTTTGTAGACTTGACAGAGCAAGGATTAATGTGAGAACATAAATTGGATGTATACGGTAATGACATTATTGTTTTCAAACCTTCTTCCACTTTCTGGACAGTTATTCAAAGGAACTCTATTGAAATTTATTCTGATCTGTTTGTACAAAACTTCAAGAAATTGACATTTAAAACAGGTGTCAGGAGCTAAAATATGCAACGAAACCAGAAAGGATATAATCAATTGATACATAAATTGAGGTAGGTGACAGATGGTGTAATAAGAGGGGCAGACAAAGAAGTATACAGAGGGCCAGATGTCCTAACATTATCTGCCCAATTTCCAAACAGCGATTAACTCTGAATAGAAATTAGGAAATTGGTATTCCTAATGTACAAAATTCTTTATTCCCTAATAGCAATTCCTAGTAGGCCGCAAATTGACCTACATTATGAATATTAATGATGTAGGTCGCAATTTACAAACCATTAGGAATCACATCGATTGTAGGGATGGTGACCTGGCCTGAGTCCATCATGTCTGTGGTTGCTTTTCAATAAAGCATTATTTTTTCTTTAAATGCAGCCCAATGTGTTTATAAAGAAAAAAAAACAATAAAGTTTGTTTTTTAGGAGTATGCACTGGTCAGTAAGACCACTGCCTGCAACTTAAGAAATATTTTGTGAACATTCTCAGAGAGGAAAGGGTACCCAAGTTAAGAGTTTGAAAGAGACCCTTTCAGTGCAAAGTAGTTAGAAGGTATCTCAGTGCACTCAATCGTTTGTACATCATGAGGCTGGTATAGAGAAAAGGAAGTATGAAGATATCTCTCCTACTGTCACTGATTGACTCCTCAAGTATTGTTGGAAAATAATGCTTGCTTTCATGGTTATAAACGTACCATAAACCCTAAGTGAGAAGGTAACATTTTCTAGAGGTTGGCATGAGCTTCATTACTCTCCTGGGTTTGTTTTGGAAATTCCCTTTGCACAAAATCTAAACTAAAATATGATTATTTCTTCATGCCACCCTCACCTTTTGAATAGCGCCACAATTGATTGTCTCACTATTATATTGCCTACAACCAGTACTTGCTTTGAGCTAGTGACTCCAGGTGGGGATCACTGGCTCTCATTTTTGGGAACCTGTACTAATTTTCCCTCATCAGACCTTGACCTAGAGTAAGAAAGAGATACATACACAAGGAGGGAAGAAGGAAGAAAAGAAACACAGAAAAAAAACAACAGAGGGGGAACGTAGAGATGCAAAAGGACCAGCAGTAATGAGATAAAGGGGCAGGGATTGTCTGATGGTTGATTAAAAGATCATGAGGTGGAATGAAGATTATGCAACCTTGGTATTTGGCATGCTGGCTTTCTTTAGCACTTGTACAGGCTGATGAGCAAAGATGTGGGTATCCACACTTGTTCTTTTACAAATTAAACACTGAGCACAGCCGCATTTTTGCAGGGGGTCGTGGATGTTATTTTTTTCTAAATATTGTGCCTAGTAATCTTTCCATGCTTTCTGTTTTTTTTCTGTCATCTTAGGCCTGACTTGACAGTGCAGCTGTTCGGGAGAAAAGTTGTCTGGCTCCACTTAAAGGAGTAGTACCCTCTCATCTCATACTTTTGGCTAAAGCTCGTTCACCTTTGTATATTGTGAATATATAGTTATTTGTGGTTCCAGTAGGTTTTAGTCTTTATACTTTGTATTTTTTCTGGACTTACCTGTTTTGTTTTTTTCTGGACTTACCTGTTTTGCTTTTTGCTCAGCGTATACTAATTTACTGGCCGTAACAAATATTAAGGGGCAGATTGGCGACACGCATCTTAATCATTGCACCACCACGGATGTGCCGCATTTACAATGCAGCGCATCATGGTGCTGTAAAGTTGACGCAGTGCTGGAGTTGTGTCGCGGGCGGGACACAACTCCAGCACTGTGCCAACCTGGCTTATCTGGAACATGGTGCGTCACACCTTACGCCTGCTTCAAGCAGGTGCAAGGTTTTGACACAGCGGTGTCCAAAAAGTGACTGAGTGAAATCTTGTAGATTTCACTCAGCCACTTTTCCGAGGCGTTGCTGCGCCAGAACGCCCCCCGCGCCAGAACGCCCACATGAAACCTGACCCAGGTTTCATGTGGCGCAGGGCTTTACAACGTGACGCATCTACCTAGATGTGTCACGTTGTAAATACCCCGCAGGATGGTGCTGGCTTTACGCCGCCACTGCAACGACGGCGCAAAAGTGGCGTACGGGGTTTGTAAATCTGCCCCTAAGGTTTTAAACCAAATAAATATTACAAAATAAACGATTCATGGTGAGATTGGTCCAGGTTTTGGCAGTCTACATTTTTTATGCTTTATTTTTGCAATCTATGTTGTTGTAGCCTACAATTTCAGTTGTAATCCAGAATAACTAGAACGAAGTGTGTCTTTGTGTTAAATGTGAGCTCCCTTACACCCTTATATTCTATGTTTCTTTCCTAGACTGCGAAACACAATAACACCTCCTAGGCCTTGTGATCTCTCTGCATCTTGAAATTGAAATGTGCTAGTAGGAGTGAGGCAGCCTTAAATTGTTTTATTGTACTTCTACGAAATATACTGACTTCATTTGGAAAAAAAAACCTTAATAGACATTGAGTAAAACGATGAGCTCCTTGGCAATTCCGCCTTACCAATAATGATGTTTGTAATCTCGTTTTGTGTATCACAAGGCTCCCTTTTTAATAGATTTCAATTAAACACTTTTTCAATTATGTTGACAATAAAGGGCTCTCTGTCTGAAGATAAATCTCTCCTATCACGCTGGACTCTTAAAATTGTGCTTGGGCCTCATTTCCCTATTAAAAATGGGAAATAATGCAATTTCTCCTAATTATTAGAATTTGAATTGCATGTGACAATCCCACTTCAATTGTTACATTTCACACCCCATTTAAAAAGAGTGTAGAATGTCATCACTGATTGACTTCACTATGCCTGTGATACTATTCAATTATAAAATGGATTATGGTGTTTTATTACTTGTATGTAAGGAAATTAGTCAAAGGCGAAAGTATAAAATCGCACACATCTGAGTAGGGCCAAGACAATCCGGCCAATGAAAATAACGATAAATCGTGAATAGAGGATACACGGCGTAGCAATAGTGGAATGGGTCCAAATGGAAGCACAGACAATGAAATGGAACCTCTAACTCTCAGATGGATGGTAAAACACACACATACCCATTCACATACACACGCAAACGCACACACACATACATAGATATATCTTTAAATGTATACGTACATGTCAGCATTCACATACATAAACAAGCACGCACACGATATACATATATATATATATATATATATATATATATATATATATATATATATATATATATATATATATCATTATGCATATATCATTGTAGCAGAAAAGATAAGATTAACACCTTGCAATCAAGGTGTAAGTCAAAACCTATATGTAGAGATAGGAAATAGAAATGGCTGGTGTAGCCAGCTTTACGAAATTAAAAAAAACTTTTACAGTTTTATTTTATTTTATTGTTTTATGAAGCAATGGCCTGTGTCCAGGATATCTTGGTGTTAGTAATAAGTTCTGTTTATACAATACTATTCCGAGATGATTGTCACTCGTTTTTCACTGTGCTGTCATGCCTACCACCAATGAGCCCACATTGCTGACTTTCAGGTGTTCAAATAAGCTTTTGAACCTTCTGCTATATCCATATATTGTCTCTTTTACACTATTCGTAAATTTCAATTGTTTTTACACCCATGCCTGGTTTTGCGAAAGTCAGTCTGCATTTATTTCTTTTGCTAAAAATTCCAAAACTAGAATTCCTTGCACCCAGCTTTTTCTCCACCCCTGCAGGCCAAGGATGGATGGAGGAATACAGTGCATCTGTACCTGGGCGGTGCTAGCCTGCTCAAACCCGAGGCATGTGATCCTAGTGCGCTCTTTTCAGCCCCAGTTCCTTCATTTCACTTTTGGTCTTTGTAGCAGTGTGTTAAAAAAAAAGAGAGTTTTCCCTAGCACACCCAGAAAGGACTGGGAAATGTAGCAACACTCAAAAAGGGTTCCTTTCTGTGGTTCCTAAATTAAAGCGCCAAAGCTTTTTTAAGTAAGACACCTAAAACATTTCTGATCTCAATAGTGCATATCTTGACATGTTCAACAATTATAATCACAAAACATAATTATTCATTAAAATCAAATTTATTAAAAGCTTAATCAAAAAGCAGCATATAGTCAACAGTTTTGCATATAAAAATAATCACAGTACATTAACATTGTATACACATAAATACACAATAAATAAAAATAGCCAAGTTGTCGACGCGTTTCGGTGTTAAGATTGATGATACACCTTCCTCAGGACTACAATCAAATTTCTTCAATCTAAAAATATATGGAACAGTCAATTAGTATACACTCATTGAGGGATCTTATTTACAGAAAGTTTTTTTAACAATTATAACGGTGTCTAGATTATAAATTAAAACAATTTCTTACTCAATTTGCAGTATTCAATTTGCATTCTCAGTCTCAATCCTGGGGATAGATAAATCGTATCCACTCTTGTGTTTCGGCTTTGTTCCTTAAAAAGACCTGTGTACACATGATATTATATTGTGTACAGTTACTGAGTTAATTTTAGACCACAAGACTATTTCTCTATCATCACTAAACTTTGGATGATCTAATGCTTACTTTGTATTTTATAGTTGGAGCCTTGGGGTTCTATTTTCTTGTCTTGATATCAACTAAATGGAATTCTTTTCCCTTGTCCACTGTTAATAACCAAGATGGTTCCTTGAAATAACCTGTGTATACATAATGATAATGGGTATACAGTCAGTGTATTTTCTCTAAGACACAAACATTTCAGGTGCTATGCAAGACTTATGGAAAATAAGCTTACTTTATAGCTGGTAGTATTCGGTATCATTCGTTGTATAAAAGACCTGGGATCAACCTTGAGTTGGCGTCTTTTCCAATTATCCTGTATTAATCTGCGGTCGGATGGCGTTCTTCTTTTTAAAATTGAAGTTTCACTTTGTCTGAATAAACAAAATGGAGTGCACATTTAGCACTTTGTCTTATATTCGATATTTAGGGGTGATACTACTACTGCGTGTCTCAGTCTACATACACGCTATCAGATACAGTGCGCCCTATTGTCATTTAGCGGTAAGGTTGTTGAGTGTAGGTAGCTCTACCCTATATTGCCCAAAAACAAAGAGTATGTAGTATGCAGCAGGGAATATTAATAGATCCTTGTAGCAAAAAAAAGGCTGAAAGCATATTACTAGAAAAGTTCTATTTTAAGCCCTCTTCAGTTCCACTTAGTTATTTAACAGGTTTAACGTCCATTTATATTGCGTGTTTAAATCTCCATACACGCTACTGGATACAGTGCGCCCTGCTGCCCCTGTACTCTTACCTCTGTGATTAGAGCTCCTCGCCGCCTGCCTGGTAACCCGGTCTCCAGCGTCAGTTAGTCGCTTGGGGAAAAGGCACCTTTTATACTATCCGGCGGTGTTTCACAATTGATTAAATGATTGCACCTGTGTGGATGATCTGCAGGCGCTGAATCTCCGCCATTTTAGTAGTTTTTTTACTAATCTCCTTACCTCATAGTGCCTGTAAGTGAGGAAGGACTTAATAAAAAAGTCATGAATCGTATACACAAGTCGAGTCGTTTATTTATGTTACGCGGCGCCACTTTTTGTTAATCGTTACTTTATACATTGGTCCCAATTTACCCTGTTGATGGAGCGTTAAATTATATGCTCCTAACAATAGATACTGGGACGTACTCCTCGTTATTTTGCCTCAATATTTTGTCGCCATTTTGGTAGTTTCCCTCTTGTTACTTTGTGAATTTTGGTTCTGTAGGACTAAATAGTGCCTACAAGCGAGAAGGGACTAACGGCTGCCGTGATGATATTGTGTATAGAGCCCTTAAAATTATTCGATGGATTTTTTTGAATTCCTGATAAACTACACACTATCAATTTGTATTGTCAAGTTTATAAAGAATTTTAATTCTCGTGATTTAGTCGATCTATGGCGGGGCATATTATCACTATTTTCATCCCAAAAACGCCCGCCATTTTAGTAGTTTATTGATATATCCTTAAGGTTATATAATGAGGGCTAAAGCTCTCTGTGATGTGGTATCTAATAAGCTTATTTCCTGGCGGTACAACATAGTTTGATCAGAAAAATATAATTTTAGTTATTCCACAAACTCCTTTGTATTTTTCATGGTACATCCTAATGTAATCACAAGTTAAACATTTTCTTGTTGATTATTTCTATGCTCCTAGTTATACAGTTAACCATCGTCACATGTTATCCCTGAGGTTTCCATATGTATGGAAATCGGAGCATATTAAGAGGATACAGGTAACCTGTGTACAATTTATGCTGCCCGATTCGATATGTGGGAAAATAATTAACCGCTACATAGACAAGGGGCTCATAATTGAGAGAGGGCTTCCGATTGTCATCATATGGTCACCCCTTACAATCTTCTTTATCCTCACATGGAAAGTCATTTTTATTGCGAGGGTAAATGTCCTTAAACAAAAAGGTTTGTTCAATATTGTACCTGTCAAAACAGAAAATTCGTATTTTTATTAAGCAATATACCATTTCAGGGCAGATCATAAACTATGGGCCCACTTAAAAAAGCTTTGGCGCTTTAATTTAGGAACCACAGAAAGGAACCCTTTTTGAGTGTTGCTTTGTAGCAGTGTTCCTGTTTTATGGATTCCTTGTTTATTGAGTTTCTGAGCTTTTTCTATCCTTGTTCTATTTTGGTGCATCCTTAATCCTTGAGCATTCTTTCTTTCTTTCTTTCTTTCTTTCTTTCTTTCTTTCTTTCTTTCTTTCTTTCTTTCTTTCTTTCTTTCTTTCTTTCTTTCTTTCCCTTTTTCCAGTCCCTGTCTTTTTCCCCCTGTACCTTAGTTGTCATTTCTAGTTTGCAATCCTCTTTTTCCTATTGCCTTAACTTCCGGTTTCATAGTGTTTTTTTTTTACTTGCTTTATGCTTAGTGTTTCCTTTGTTTTACTTTCTTTCCGTTTAAGTACTCCTCCTCTCCAGCTCCTTGTCTACGGTGGATGTGTATTTTCATTTTCTACACTTTGCAAGTTCCTTTGTGATTGACACTATTTGTGGGCACAGTTAATTACCTGGGTGTGAATTATTTGTTCACTATGAGTATTGTTTCTGCTACTTTTATAATATCAACAAAGGTTTCCGCTCCACAGACCTGCCCTTGGATGTATATCCTATAAGTGGGTATTTGCATTCAGTATCTGTAACAGTAATAGTGGGAAAGAAACTTACTGAACTGAAGACTCACCGTGTGAAGTTCCTGAGTGATTTACCTTACACTCCCTTCATTATTATTGTTGTTCTATGCATCTCTTGCACGTTCTGGGTGTTAGTTATTCTGAATGCTGATAGCTTTTGATTTTTGCCTGTCCTTTTTGAGCTTCCTGATACCTTGTGCAAAGCTTTCCTATTGGATCCCTTTTCTCCACTGACATTCTGTGTGATCATGGGCAGCACTGTACCCAGTAGTCTCTTAACTTTGTCTACCCTGCCACTTGTCCTTGCCAAAGTCCATGACAAAGATGCACATTCTAGCAAAAGGACTGAAGGTTTCATTTGGTAATTAAATCCATTCATCTCCAGTGTCAAACTGCTCTCAACAGGCTCCTGTTTCTTTTATGGAGGGGCGAGGGGGTAGTTTGTGACTGCCTGCAATTACACACAGCCAACTTTTGCATCTCGGTACTTTGAATCTAGTTTTCCTTGTTGCCAACTTTACTTTTGAGGTGGTAAATCCAGTGGCAGGAGACAGATTATCAAAATTATTATTTTCTTTAACTCCTTACTCTTCAATAGCTTTAAAGCCCAGCACTCCCAATAGGATCCGGCATAAAACGAGAGCACACCCTCAGAGAGGGTCATAGAGATGGAAGTAAGCACAATCACTCCAGCAAGAATTGAATAATGCATATTAAATAAATCAGTCTTACTTCATTGCTCTTCTTTACCACACACAGGGGCATATTACCAACAACTAGCGATAATTATCGCTAAATAGGTGTAGCAAAACTTTTTCTATCACCAAGCTATGCCGGATTTTATCGCTGAGATAAAGTGCTATTAGCAACGTTTATCTGAAACGCGATAAAATTCCCGGCGATAGCGGCGAAATTCGTGAATATCGCTGAGAATACAGCGATATTTACGCATTATCGCTAACAGAGTCTTAGCCATTATATCCACCTCCCATTGGATATAATGGCTAAGAACTGGTCTGAGCAGGCATTTTTGGAGATATTCGCGCTTAGCGCGAATATTTCCATGGCTACGCCTGCCTTGCTAATAGGCGATAGCGATGTTAGTGACTGTTTTCAGTCGCTAACAGTTTGGGTACGCCCACTTTGCATGTCATTAGCGATAAATATCGCAAACATGCAAAGCGGGCCCCAAAGCGCTTGCTATCGCCTCAAAGCTGTCGCTAACATCAGTTAGCGACAGCATGCTAATAGCGATTCAGAAAAGGGGGTGGTGATGAATAGAGTGTCTGAATTAAGCAGACCACTCTTACCCAGTCCAAAGATCAGGGCTTGATCCATCACCGTTATTTAGCTCAATGCACCATCCCAGCTCAGAACCTGGCTATATGCAATTCAATTCAAAAGTGCTTTATTCGAGTAATTACTCATAAAAGCAAGACATACAAACACATTAAGAAGCAATTAAATGTACAAGTACTCAGAAAATACAAAGCACTTACAAATCCATAAAACCGTTATATAAAACAAACCACAATGGTAATAAACAATTAAGAAGGTGTAAAAGTTCATTATTAAAATCTTGATTTTAAATGACCAAAGTTAAAAACCTTAATATACATGTCATGGAGACACTGTCAATACATAAGCAGGGAATAGTCAATTCACTAGCAATCTCTGCTTGTCATCGGCAGAGAATAGTTACATTACTAGCAGTCTCTGCCTGATGATCCAAGCCCACCCAAGGTATTTTGCAGTGGCAATTATGATCCATGTAAGGGAAGTTGTACATAAAATACGCAACGCAACTCTACTACATGTGGTACCAAGGTTTCTGCACATAGGTGCCAACCAGACTCGTCTAGGAACACTATACACTTTGCAAGAAAACAAAAAGTGTCCGAGAGATTCATTACCTGAGCCACAAGCAGGGCAGATAGTGGACCCTCCAGAGTCCCATTTTGCTGTTAGTGATCTTAAGGGGAGTGAACCAGCTCTCATTTGGAACAAAAGTTTCCTGTCTAAGGGTTTAGATATAAAATCCCAGTACATTTCAAATACAGGAAACAATTTGACCTCCAGAAAACCAACAGCCATGGACCCATTATTAGAATTACTCAAACTGACGTTAGCAACATATTCCCAATACATGTTCTTTAAGATTGACTTAGACGGAAATAAAGCTCCTGATGGGTCAAACCACAACTCACTTAACCCGAGCTAAAACAACATCAGTTTTAGCTTTTTAAACCAAGTAATCTTATGGAAACAGTCTGCTTGGATAACGTCAGTAAATCCTTCCGCATAGTGGGCGAGCTCAGGGGTAGTCCAGAGCCTACGCCAGTATAAGATTGGCCGTAGTCTGGCTAAATCCACAATTTGCTTCCTGCCAAGATCGTATCTCAAGGGCAGTAATGGAGTGCTATTCGGGGTACCAGTAATTAACCTCAAAAATGTATTCTCAGATATTTGGAGCGCACTCAAATTTTCATAACCCCACATCTCTGCCCCATAGAGCGCAGACCCGATTGCCTTGGCTTCATAAATCATCAAAGCTGGTTTAACTGGTTTAGTCAAAGACTTCTTATGTTCCAAATTGATAACACCAGCTAATTGTTTATGGCGTAGAGTTGCTATATCAATATGATGACACCACCTATTGTTATCCGCTATGTGGATCCCCAGGTAGGTGAATGAATTTACCACATCAAGAGGACGACCACTCATGACGATTTTGGACTTAAAACTACGATGTGGATTAAATATCATGAGCTTTGTTTTAGACACATTCACCTCCAAATCATGATCCACACAGAAGGTATCAAAGATGGCCAATGCATGTTGTAAACCACTTGGGGTTTTGGATAAAATTAACGTGTCATCCGCAAACATTAAAATAGGAACTTTTACACCTGCAAGAGAGGGAGCATCCACTGACTGAGATAACATACGTGGGACAATACTGTTGATAAATAGGGTGAACAGGGTTGGGGCCATTGAACACCCCTGCCGAACCCCGCGCTCAACGGGAAATTCAGCAGTGTCCTATCCATAACCCCCCCACTGGATTTTTGCATAGGTTAACTCATGAAGTCTCATGATCATAGTCAGAAGAACCTCAGGAACCCCCAGAACCTCCAGAACCTGCCATAGTTTTGCCCGTGGCACCAGGTCGAAGGCAGCCCGTAAATCGACAAAAGCCGCATAGAGACTGCCTCCTCCTAATACCACGGTCCTCCACTGGTCAATTGAAAGCGAAAAACTTGATCCACTGTGCTGGTTGCCCTTCGGAAGCCAGCCTGGAAAGGTGATAGGATGTTATTATCATCTGCCCATTCAAGCAATCTATTAACAATCACTCGGCCGACTATTTTTTGTATAGTGTCGATCAAGCTTATTGGGCGATAATTACTTGGCTGAGCACGATCTCCCTTTTTGTGCACAGGAATAATCACAGCCCCCCGCCATGATGCCGGAATGTCAGCACCCATAGCGATGTGGTTAATAAGCAGATGATTGTATTTGCACCATCTCTTTTTATCATTTAAGAACACGTCCGCGGGGACGCCATCTAAGCCTGGTGCACGTCCACTATGCACAGATTTAAGGGCAGACAAGATTTCATTAAGTGTAAATGTATTATCCTCTGCTAAGGACTGGCTCGGGGAATTCCCAGCTTCCACCTGGGCACTTGCCGCATACTGGGAGCTAAAAAATTTCACCCAGTCATCCTGTGCGACATTATTATTGGGTGGCTCCTCAGGTCTTTCACTACCCCATTTAACGATATTCCAAAACATCCGGGAATTTTTCCTATCACTAGCACATTTCAATTTATTCCAATGTGCCTCATCCCAGGTTCTTTTGGCTTTCGCAATACAGGCTTTATAGTTCTTTCTAGCAAGGCGGATGTCCACTACCTCCTTGTTCCTAACTGCCTGTCCCAATGATTTTCGAGCCAACCTACAGCCATTATTATACCATTTAGCTGGTTTGCATACACGGGATCCATAGTTTTTTGCTGGTTTCATAAAATGGCATTTAATTTTGCCAAAAAGGTTATCAATGGATTTTGGTCACGTCACCCAAGCCAGGGGACACACCTTCAATTGACTCCAGGGCCAAGATTGCTTTATCTGCTTCCTCTTTGATATTTCCAATAGCCTGCTGGTCAGTCATAACGCTAACCCACCGTAGCCTACGCATATCATTTTCAGGGATAATCAGCGGTGGAAAAAGAGCATCAAAGCAGTTAGAATCACCAACATTGAGCCACCATTTATGCACCACACATAAAGGATTGTGGTCACTTTCAGGTCTTAACATAACTTCCATGTCACAAACAGTCGACCATAAAATCAAGCTACAAATCACATAATCGATGCGACTTTTGTGTCTCCCATTATCAAATGTCGCGGAGGCTGTCTTATCTGACTTAGTCCTACTGTTTAATGCTCTTAGTCCTAATTCCAGACACATAGCATTTAGACCTAGGATATCTTCTGTCCAGCGTAATACTGGATTGGTCTCTAGGGTAGGGATGCCCCATTGTAAATCCTCCTCATTACCAAGAGGGCCTTCACCAGCGACCAGGGGTTCAAAAGTTCGATTCAGGTCACCAGCTATTACAATCCTATGACCAGGAGAGTATGTGTCAAGAAGGTTATAAAGAGCAAGGAGGACCTCAGATCTACCTGTCTTACTGCCTCTAGCATATATGTTATAAATGTCTAGTACATCAGAGGTACCACTAGTAATCTTAATTAGCTGGATATATTTTTGACCAGTCACCAGGCTCTTTACTGTCAATTTAAGGGACTGACAAACCCAAATAGTAAGACCTCCCATAGGTCGTCCCTTTGGTCCCTTAGTAGCTGGTACATAAAAATTTATATATCCCAAGGCATAAACAGGTTCACAAGCCCAAGTCTCCTGAAACATGCAAACATCATATGTGCTGACAAAGCCCCGCCAGTTTCCACACACTAACTTTGAGCTTAACCCAGCCACGTTCCAGGATAATAAACTACCCATCTCTGGCAGTGACTCACATGTTAAGTTTGAAGTAGTGACAATATTACTTGGTGCAGCATCACCTTGAATGATGACATTATCTTGGCAAGCATTACCCAGAATAACAAAGTTTCCCACTCCCTGTGGATCGGAGACTAAATCACAACCTTTCCTTACTGTACCATCAACCACTTGGCGGTCGTTCTCAATATCCCTGCTAGCACATGGGTTAGATATAGGTTGAACTGCAAACTTTGAACATGCCAGAAGTCAATCACATTCGTTCAAGTTGGAAAGGGCAGAGAATCTGTTATCAAGACTTATTCCCCAGTCATTAAATGCAGGTTCATTACTCCCCCGGTTACGCACCACATTCCACTTTGTCCTTAAAGTACAGGGATTAATGCCTTTTCCTTTACGTGGGTAGAAGAAATCCAAAGTCAATGGGACAATGGTGGTCGATCTTCTCTGTGGAGGTAGTAAATTAGGTAGAATATTTGTCAGTACCTCAGGGTTCGAGAAGCTAAGAACAACACAATCCCCCTTAAATCTTTTAGCCCTATTTCCAATCCACTCAACCCTTCTGGCCATCATTAACTCTTCTGATAGTTGTTCCAGTTGCAGGAGACAGGTTATCATAATCATTATTTTCTTTAACTCCTTACTCTTCAATAGCTTTAAAGCCCAGCACTCCCAAAAGGATCCGGCATAAAACGAGAGCACACCATCAGAGAGGGTCATAGAGATGGAAGTAAGCACAATCACTCCAGCAAGAATTGAATAATGCATATTAAATAAATCAGTCTTACTTCATTGCTCTTCTTTACCACACACAGGGGCATATTACCAACAACTAGGGATAATTATCGCTAAATAGGCTTAGCGAAACTTTTTTCTATCACCAAGCTTTGCCGGATTTTATCGCTGAGATAACGTGCTATTAGCAACGTTTATCTGAAAAGCGATAAAATTCCCGGCGATAGCGGCGAAATTCGTGAATATCGCTGAGAATACAGCGATATTTACGCATTATCGCTAACAGAGTCTTAGCCATTATATCCACCTCCCATTGGATATAATGGCTAAGAACTGGTCTGAGCAGGCATTTTTGGAGATATTCGCGCTTAGCGCGAATATTTCCATTGCTACGCCTGCCTTGCTAATAGGCGATAGCGATGTTAGTGACTGTTTTCCGTCGCTAACAGTTTGGGTACACCCACTTTGCATGTCATTAGCGATAAATATCGCAAACATGCAAAGCGGGCCCCAAACCGCTCGCTATCGCCTCAAAGCTGTCGCTAACATCAGTTAGCGACAGCATGCTAATAGCGATTCAGAAAAGGGGGTGGTGATGAATAGAGTGTCTGAATTAAGCAGACCACTCTTACACAGTCCAAAGATCAGGGCTTGATCCATCACCGCTCACTGCACCATCCCAGCTCAGAACCTGGCTATATGCAAATTAGTCTGTCCCTGGCCCAGTGCATCATGGGAACAGGGCAGACCAAACTACCAAGCCAATTCTTCACCGGAAAGGAGACAAGCTTCCGGGGACCGGTTTCTGACATTTCAGCCGTTGTCGGCCCGGCTTGCTTGAATCCTGATGGTGCAGTGAGCAAGGGACTCATGTCTGAGTATACCCTGCCACACCTATAGTGGCCAAAAACGATTCAGAAAAGGGGTGGTCTGCTTAATTCAGACACTCTGTTCATCACCACCCCCTTTTCTGAATCAGCTTGCTAATAGGGCAATGTAATTATCGTCGCTTAGCGGCCGAAAACGTCCGCTAAAGCGGCGTTAATCTTATATCGCCAAGCTTGGTAATATGCCCCACAGTCTTTGCAGCTTTAAAGAAATATCCAATTAATATTGATCATACAGCCATGGTGCCAGCCCGCAAATCATATTAACACTGACATGTTGCCCCACACAACAGTACTGAAAAATACAGCAAAGAACTCAAGAGTCAAAGAAATTAGAACAATTGTGCATGAGGTTTCGGCAATCAGACCACTCACAAAGAAGCTACATGCAAGTGGCCCTTTACTAATGTAATAGTGTGAAATTAGGTTATTAATTGCAAATATGAGTACTTCTCAAGTAATAGGTACGCAATCGTCGTATTGGTAGGAACCAAGGGACTTATGTAGGTAGCCCAATACCGGTTGGTAACGGCCAAAATTACCGAATTTCGGCTATTACCGACCAGTATTTAGGGTTTGAGATGTAGGAGGCAGGTTTAAGGATTCGGTAATTACCGATTCCTTAAGGAATCGGTAAAATACTGATTCCTTATTTTAAGGAATCAGTATTTACCGAATCCAAAAAGCTATGTAGGAGGCGCTCAAGTGAGTGCCTTCTTGAATTCAGGATTCGTTATTTACCGCCAACTACAAGTTGGTGGAAAATATTGAAAACCTTTAAAAAATAAATTTTGTGCTTTTTTAAAAGTGCCATGTGGCAGACATGTATGTGTGCCACATGTGCACACATACACGATTCAGGGGTGCAACAGGGGGTCAATATGACACCCTGCCACCCTTGAATATGTGCCTCCTATTACCGATTCGGTATTTACCGTATCGGTAATAGTGAATGGCTTCCCATTCATTCCTATAGGCCTCCAAGCCCGTAGGAATGAATGGGAATTACCGAATCGGCAAATACAGATTCTTAAATACCGAATCGTACCGATTCAGTAATATTTTCCAAATTGTTTCCTACATACCATTTACCGATTCTGAAATACTGAATCAGTAAAATTCGGTATTTTAGAATTGGTAAATGTAGATTACCTACATATGGCCCCAAGTATCTTACGTAGCACTTGGAACTCTCTCAGGATAGTGAAGCAGAGCAGTCCAAGGTCTATTCATGGAAGGAGGTGTGGGCCAATTCAATCCTAATTCAATGGAACACAACAACAACACTCAATATATTATTGTCCACTCACTTCATTATCTTCGAAAAGGAAAAGTACTTTTATTAGATAAACACCCCTAAATACTATGCATTAAATTGCAAATATGTACATCAGGAAGATGGAATTTTCTTTGGTGACACCCTCATATCACACCACAGATCCTGAACCCTATACTCACTACAACACCTCGCCTACAAGGTATTCAACATTACAATGTAAGGGGGTGTCATTCTAAATAAGGCAGGCCTAATGGTTTTGTCAAGGGACAACCAAATTAATAATAATGACCACATGTTATACTTTGTCAGGGAAGCATATTATAAGGGGTGTCCGTATATACAAAGCATTCCTAGTGGTTTTGTCAGGGGATCACCACATTTAAAATAATAACCACGTTATACTGCTTTAAATTAAAAATAATAGGGTGATGCCTTTGTCAAAGAGTCACCACATTAGCAACAGTTACATATTAAAATCCCCATTAAAACAAATTCAAACAATTAACATAGTTGAATAAATTCATCATAAGCATTACAGGGTTCGTTAATAATACTGTCTATAAAGCACTTTAAATAAAGTATTTCGAATCAATACAACCATAAACAAGTGTGTTAGAAACTTTTTTCTGGCTACAGAGCACATGCTACATTTAAAAGACCAAACACAAGGAGCAGCCGCAATACGTGAACACGCAATCCAACTTTAGGAGTGGTTTAGTAAAGGTGAAACCTATCCAGGGGGTTATACATTCAAGCCTGGGGAGACATAGGGCAGGTTTTGTGGTCAAATTGTGGGGAGAGGGGTGGGTGCTACTGCAAATCCTGCAGCTCCCACAACACTTTTTAAATACATTGGTGCTGCCCGTGCTCAGTTTGGTGTCACTACTAAAACTAGAAAATATGTAAATTAACCCCACTGAGGGCATTATGGGGTACTACTACAGGGATTTAGGAATAATAAATGAGCTGCTTTGCCGCTTGGTGCTGAGAACTTGCATTGCATTTTTTTGTCCTCTGAAGTAAAAGTAAATGTCAGACAGCTTTTATTTTGGTTAAAAACCATAACAAGTATATATACAATTTATTCAACATGTAATGCAAATATGAAACCTTCAATAAAGTGCATTCACTTCAATAAAACACATTCAAATGAGAAAATAAACCCACTATCAACAATGTCCACAATAGTTACAATTTCAAATCCCTCTTTTTTCGTACAAATCCTACTGCTAATAAATATCTACTAAAACTAAAAGCAATGGGCCTCATTTACAAGGCCCCTGCGTTGCCGTACCATCACTTTTTGATTGTCCGGCGGCTCGCACTGCAGGACCATATCTACAAAGCCTTGTAAAGCCACCCTGTGTGACTGTTCATTGCTTTGTAGATATGAACTGGGGCAACACAGAGCATGTCTCTGCATTGCCTCGCCCTGTGATAGGGAGGCGTGACATGGGCGTTACGGGTGGTGTTCTCACATAACACCCATGGCATTTGACACATTTCCAGTTTTAAGAGATTTCATAAACCTGGGAATGCGTCAAAAGCCTACGCCTCCCCAGTGATGTTGTGGGGGAACGCAACGAGGAGATATAACATTATCTCTATTCATTTTTTCCTCTTTCTATGTGTCCTGCATCATGCAGGACACATCGAAAGTCGAAATCGCCTCCATTGATTGTTTTTGTGCAGGAAAGTGTCCCTTCCTGCACAAAAACAATCACCCCTATAATGCAGACACCCTTGCGTCATGGCACAAGGGTGCCTGTGTTGGCGCATGGCAGCCATTTGTGCACCACTGCATAGTGAAAGAACAGGAAGCAAGAAATTGTTTGATCAAACTACCCATTTTAGGGTTCTGATGAGAAATGTTCAGAACATACTCCCTATGTATCTGCTTCTGGCTTTTTTTGTGTACTGTTAGTGTCTGGAGATCATTCCAGAAGCAGGTTGCTGAACCAAATCTGAATATGGCATAACCAGGGGAAAGTGATGGGTCTATCAAATTCCAAGAATTCCCTTAATCCCTCTCTATAGTGTGCCAGTTCCTGTGTAACCCATAATCTTACCCAGTAAAGCATAGGTCTCAGGACAGCTATATTATCTATTCTTTTTATGTTTATATTCAAACTAACAGATATCAGTGGTGTAGAGTTAGAGAGACCTAATAACCTCCTTATTAACGTCTTCCACTTACTGTAAACTGGTTAAGATTATCTACACCCCTTAACTCCTCCCCATATAAAGCTACTGCTTGGGCCTTGTGCTTGTTGACCTCGAGGGCCTGAGAAGTTGCTTTAGATATAGTGACTTGATGTTTTTTAATGATAGCCATTGAGCTTCGGGGGGAGCAGTTTTAGCTTTATTTATATGTAGAAGCGATGAAAGTCTATAATCCAGCGTTACACCCAGATAGCTGAAATTAGATACAAACTAGTTTTTGCTGCCGGATTGTGATATTTTTCCTAAAGGTCTTGTGAAGTCTATTGGCCATATATTTTGTTTTGCTAGAATTGATTTCAAAGCCCTTAACTATACTATACTCTTTAAATCTATTGCAGGTCCTTCGACGTCTGTGACACCAAAATAGTATCATCTGCAAAAAGCAGTGCAGGGACTGGGGCCCTGCATAACTTTGGAGAATCATGATTACACTCCTGCAGATGCTTTAGGACGTTGTTGACATAGAGTAAGAACAGTGTGGTTGCAAGCATGCATCGCTGTCTCACTCCCCTTTTTATGGGGGCTGGTCTGTAAGTTCATCATGCCAGCCCCAATGGACTTTGGCACAGTTATCCTAATGTAATCCGATTGTCCGAGTTAAAAAAATCATCAGGAACACCTTGGCTTTTTAACGTGGTCCATAGAAGACCTCTAAGAATGAAGTCAAAAGATGCCTTAAGTCATTAAATTCAGTGTGCATGTGTCCTCCCCTCAACTTAATATATTTCCACAAAGTATATAATAGCCTAAAGACCTGGTCAGTTGTACTGATGTGTGCCCTAAACCCTGCTTGGTAGTCTGCCAAGATGTTGTTTACAACCATACAACCATTCAATTTATTCAGGACGTTGGCCTTTATTAGTTCTATTTGTTCATCAAGGGCACCCCAGTCCCACCGGTTGCACTTACATACTGGGGTCCTTTGTGGTTTTTTTAAAAGGGCTGCATGGAGAGCTCACTCCTGCTCTTTCCCGCTGTCTCCTTCCTCTCTTCCCTGTATGTGCTTCTGTCCCAATCAACGGAGAGCGCAGGTGCACTATATACCCTTCCTGAGTGGATGCAAACTGGGTGCTGCAGTGGCAGGCCCTCCATAATCCCTAGACAGTGTGGTGGAGGAGGCAGCCCGCAATGCTCCTGTGGGCTCCAATCACCCCAATAGCAGAAGGAAAACCACGGGAGGCGTTGCCATAGCTGGCCTTCTCTGTCCCAGTATGTGGGTTAGTTGGGATGGAAATACGTGCTTAGTCCCCCAGGGGTTAGAGTCCCCAGGGCAAGAGGCTCATGGAGGGGGCCCCAATGGGTAGTGGCTTGCAGCAGCAAGACAGCAGATGACAGCTAGTGTAGCTCTGCCAGGGAACCCACAATACAAACCCATCTGAGGGTACTGAAGAGGCAGCGCACCAACTTTCTACAGCCGAGGCCAGTAGAAAACTGGAGCAGCTGTTGGCGGCACAAAAAAAGGCACAGAAGAAAGCCAAGGCAATGGGTTGACTGCCAGCAACCCTCAGGGGACAGAGGCTGCTTGGAGTATCGCATGGCTTCACCTCCCAGTTAAGATGTGGACTTTGCAGATGACACAGAGCATGACTCAGTCTGCCTCGGCAGCCACCTGGGCAGAGGGGGGCATGATGTCGGGAGCTTCAATACTCGCTGGTGGCTGCAAGAAGCAGTGAGCATGTGGAACTGCACCTTTGCCTTGGGGGCCCGCGCTGTTGCACCAGACTACCCTCTTTGGCTACACAGGTCCCCCTTCTAACAGAAGAGTGAGGACTGGCTTGAACAGGGAGCCAGTGAGGGGGATGACTGCATCGATGAAGGGGGGCATCCCACTATCTGCGGTGGGCACCCCACCCCAGGGCTACAAAACGTGAGGGGCTGCAGCTGCAAAACTGGTCAGAATCCTTGTGGCTATCGCCGATGCCAGGCAGGACCAGAGGGTAGGTCAATTAACTTATTGTCAGAGTCCACACACTGGAGGACACAGCAGAAGATGCTGAGGGCCTGTCGCACTGCAACAATATATGTATTATCAGTTTCCCAGAGGGTGCTAAGGGGTACTCACCTGCCTACTTTGAATCTTGGTTGACCACTGCCAAGGTACCCACCAGGCTGTCCCCGTTCTACTCTGTGGAACAGGCTCAACAAGTACCAGTCTGGGTACCTTCGCCTGATGCACTGCTGGGCCCGGTGGTGGCTAAACTGCTGAACTTCAGAGACAGGGATGCCATTCTGTGGGCAGGGTGGCACACTGGACCCATTGGCTATGCTACTACCTGCATCCTCCTCTTTCCTAACTCTAGCTTGGTCATCGGGCATCATTCTTCAGGGTGAAGTGGATGCTAGAAGATGCTGGCCTCTTCTACTTCTTGTTATTACCGACAAAGCTCAAAGTTATCATGAATCAAACTGACTATTTCTTTATGAAACCTGCTGCTGCCTGGAACAGGGTTGAGCCGTGGTGCTACAAATGATCAGAGTCAGTGACCTATGTGCTGCACTGTCACTTGGCCAGCCCCTGACACAACAGGGGTTGGTGTCACCAACGGAGGAAGGGGCAATCAGCCATGGGGGCACCAACACGAGCCAAGGCCAGAGAAGAATAGATCCAGGCACTGGCCCCTACAACTCGAATGCATAACAGAGGGGACATCCGGGCCACAGATGACTCACCTGAAGGCTAGGTCATGCTCTTCTAGTTCCAATGAGACATCGCCCTCCTCCCCATGGTCACACCACAAACGATGGATGACATTACTTAGGTGACTGTCTCTGATGCCTCTGGACTTGGCACCAGGGCAATAATGAAAATGTTGGCCTTACCCCATTGACGGCCCCAAATCACCTGGTTTGCCGCCCTGGATGTACTATCTATTCACCAAAGGGAGGCCCAAGGTGCTGCACTTGGAGAATTACACACACCTGTGGCAACACTAGGCTCTTCCCCACCCTCACGCTACCCACTGCATATGCAAGAACACTTGCATGCCCTGAGCGCTCCCTCTTGTGGGAATCTGATGGATATCGAGTTGCATTGCCCCCAACCCCCCTCTACCAAAGACATATGTTATTTGTTTGGGCAGTTAGATGTTATTCTGCTGTCCTTGGAATTGGATT
The DNA here is from genome assembly GCF_964263255.1 of Lissotriton vulgaris. Taxonomy (NCBI): domain Eukaryota; kingdom Metazoa; phylum Chordata; class Amphibia; order Caudata; family Salamandridae; genus Lissotriton; species Lissotriton vulgaris. The sequence continues at coordinate 1,590,985,326 of NC_141695.1, read as the reverse complement.
TGGGTAATTTGCAGTTGTTATTATTGAGCCATGCATCATACATGCCAATAGATATTCATATTTCCTGCCCACTAGTTAGCACTCTGCGACGGCCCACTCCTAACCCCCTATTCTTCTACTGTGTCTTTATGAACCACATGACTAAGTTAGCATTTCCACAACATATAAAGCAATGGAGATATGCCTTTAACGACCTGCACATCAAGGTGTCTCCTTAGTATATTAGTTCAACAACAGTAGAAATAAATCAAGTATTAAGTGCAACCTTGGTGTCCAACGCCCATCCACCAAGGGCGCCAAACTCTGCATCCACAGTAAGTGAAACGGATCTAACTTTATCAAAATACACCAGAGCACATCATGTTTTAGTTACTCTCATCCTCCGTGCAGTCAGCACCCTTCTGCAGTGAATGTTCTTGTATTAAAGAGTTCCCAATCAATAAAAGTCATGTAGTGTAGATCAATCACATTTTATTCTTTTGTGTAACACAATGTTCCACAGCGGACGCGCGTTTCGCCCTATCAGGGCTTCCTCAAGGCTCACTGGCGATATAATTCACACCCTATTTGTCTCTGAAGGTATGAGTTTCGAAAATAAATTATCCAATGTCTAAGGTACTTAATGTAAGATTCACTATTTAATCTCCGCACCCAATCGTGCACGTCTTGTGTCAATTCCCAGTCCTCTAAATTCACCCTTGTTGTGGAGCCCTAATACGTTCCATTGCGCAGTGTACTTTTACTCAGCGTCCATGCATATCCGAAATCAGTTGTTCTTTAGCATTTCCAACCTGGAATGTCCAAGGGATGGGTACAGCAAAAAGGCACCATTTGGTCCACTGTTACGGGAAGAGCAGAGGTTCGGTTCGGTGAGAATCGGAACAACGCTTTGGGCTTGTTCGGATATGGATGAGTTTGGTATCTACGAACCGTAAATGACGAGATTAGTAGATGTACGTGTTTTCGCTACACTACTTGGAAGGGTTCGTCTTATTTATGGGTTTTCCATCTGAACCTTTGGGTTCCATTTTAGATACGGCATCCATTTTGTTTCTTGCCCTCACGTAGCCGGCGAACGGACAATGTCCGCTCGATGACCCTGGAATTCCCAAGCTCTTGCGGAAGATGCATATTCCTTTGAGTGTGCCTTTATGACTAGGGAAGCGACACGGCAAGAGCAGATGGCTCCGCTCGAGGCTCATCTTGCCGTGCCGGTCTATTGTTTCAGCCTTGCATACGTTAGGCTCGAATCCTTTGATCCTGTGATCATGCTTCCGATATTGCCCCCACACTCTTTTCAATCTGTTGTCTGTCTTTGTTTCCTTGCACCTGTTTCTGTCCCTTCTCTTAGGTCGTTTACAACTAGAATGGAATGTGCCTAATGGTGGGATAGTGTGCTTTTACAGTTGGGAACCGACATGTTTCTGTAATTATGTTCCGGGCTTCTGAAAACATGAATGCGATCCTTTTGAAGTTTACTGTGGGAACTGAGTTGTAACCTTTTGTTCGTTATGTTGTGCAATGGCGAAAATGTGTATAAAAGGAGCGATCCACTTTTGCAATTCGAAGCAGACTCCCTGAATATACACTATGTTGTACTTCTAGCGATTTCTGTGTCCCTGCAGTAAATAAACGCTGATCTTTGACGCCGAAGGAAGTGTCCCGTGTCTCTGTAATTAGTACGCCGGAACAGGTATATCCACGAAGGTTTCAGGTGTTGTCCCCAGGCACCGCTGGGCCTTAAATTAGCCCAGTCCTTCAGTTGGCGCCCACGTGGGGCGACATCATGCGGTACCGGTCCAAAGCCTGACGATCGTAAGGAACTTCGTGTGAAATCTCCGAGGGAAGGTGCACGTCGCTTCATCGATCCTGTTGTGGAAATAAGTGGTCCGAAGATTTTTCCCGCGAAGATTCCCACTTCCCGACGGCTGCGACAGACTGATGCCCTGACTGTCGACCTGTTTTGGCGCATGGCGTAGTCCTTAGTACGGCGAGACGATAGACGTGCCTTCCTGGTGACGCCATTGTTCTTTCAGTTAAGTATTTGTGGGTCGCTCCCAGTTCTTAGGTTAACTCTTTGGTTCCTTTTTGGAACATTTGTTTCAAACTTGAAAACTTGGCATTTGCTTGACATTTGCTTCGTACTTTGAAACTTGGTTGTTGTTGTTGAAACGTGGTTGATTGCATGGTTCCATTGCATTTTTTGGTCCTTAGTTGTTGGTTCTTTCTTTTTTTTGTTGTTTGGGTTCTTTGACAATTGCAATTGCCAAAAACCGAGGGTCTCGTATTTTTGCGAGGATATCGTAATTTGATAACCCTTGAAGTTTGAAACTCGGTTAGTGTGCACGATGCTTGGCCGTAGTATTTTGTTTGGTCTCCTTAGATGTTGCAACCCGGATTCCCGGTTGGAGGACTCATGTCCGATACCTCCAGTTGGAACTCCGATTTATGAGCTCTATAGTCGACATGGAGTGGGCCCCATTATATATAACCCATTTTGGATTCGTTATACGAGAAAAGATGGTGTCCTTAGTTGGCCACCCCATGGTAGTTTTGAGACTGAGATTTTAGATAATCTCGAAGCAAAATTGTTTATAAAGAAAGCTAGGCCAGCGATGTTTGATTCCTTTAGGTTATGGCGCAAAGAGGCCAGACAGAAAGAAATCAAGCTGATTAAGAAAAATAAGGAAGAGGGTGTCCTTTCGATAATGCAAGGTGCAGAACAGCATCAGCGAGATAAGGCAGAGGAGGAAAAGGAAGTTTCTATCAGACAGCATAGCATGGCGGTGGATAAATGTTATCCGGTTTTACCGTCGAGTTCTGCAAAGAAGGAAGAAGAATCGAAAGAGGATCCTTTGTTATCTTATTTGTTAAAGTCACCACCCCCTTATGTACAGGGTACTATAGCCCCTATAGTTCCTCCTGTTCTTCCGCCTGTCGTTCCGGTGGCTGCTGGTCAGCCTGTAGTTGGCCCTGTTCCTCCAAATCCCCTTGTTCCTCAAGTGGGCCCTGCTCCTTTACCACCTCTTCTTCCTACTGCTCCTCTGCCCGTAACCTCTCAGTCTACTGCTACTACTACTCCTGTTATCTTGGCTACTCCCGCTGCTCCTACGTTCAGTCCTAACATTGTTGCTCCTGTTCTTCTTTCCTCTTCTCCTTCTGTTCATAAACGTATACCTCATTCTGTTGCTACTCTCTATTCTCCACTTTTCGGATCGTTATTTGAATCCGATGTCTCTGAAATCTCTCAGAGACGAAGTCAAATGCCTGGTGTAAGGGAGAGTGAGACGTTAGTAACTATGGCGCGTAGGTGGATTAGACACCCTGCTAAGTACACTTCGCGCATAGTTTTCGATACGTTCTCTCAGTTTAATGAGCCCACACAGAGATTCGTGTTCGAAGAGATGTGCAAATCATTGAGAGAAGAGTGGGATAATGATGAGCTAGATATCGTACCGCCCGATTTGACTGAACTTCAGAGTCAGTTTTAAAACGGTATGATTGTAGGTGGTGATGTACGGCGTGCATTAGAGCGTTTGTTAGCTTTTAGGTCCACAGTGCCTTCACGAGTGCCGTTTGACGACGACTCCAGTGATCTGAAAACAAAATCTGGTCAGTACCCCATGCGAGAGGTCCCCCCGGTGTGGAGGCCAGGTGATGCTACTGTCAATCCTCCAATTTTGCCACACTTCCAGAGAGTTTGGATATACCTCCCATGGAAGCGATCAGAAGTCTTGCAGGTGAAACAATCCTTGCCTGACCCACGGAAGAATCCGGCAGGTTATTATAAGGAGTTATCCCAATTTGTGGATGCTTCTATTATGAACCTTGCTGATATCGACATGTTGTTTGGTAATGTAGTACCGCAACCGATCTGGGCGAAGATTCGTCATGAGAATCATGCAGTTGAGTTAGGTGGTGATTGGGCTGCAATTGTAGCGGACGATGGACAGCAAGTTGGTGGGGCCAAGCCTGAACAGTTAATTACGGATCTGCCCCAAAGAATAATTGCGCTCATGAAAACACTCATGCCAGCGATGAGGGTGAACTGGGATAAATTGTCTGCTTGCAAACAAAAGAAAGACGAGAGTGTCTCCGATTTCTTTACTAGGTTTGAGGAGGCATTTATTGATCATAGTGGTCAGGATATTAGCACTGAGGGAGGTCAGCGATTGTTTGTCGATAAGTTTGTGTTCAATCTGTTGCCTGAATTATGCAACAAATTGAAAAATTCTGAAAGTGCATGGGCTGTTTCAACCACAGCTCAAATATTAGCAACGGCTCAATATTATGAGAATAGAGAAAAAGAGGAGAATGATCGTGCAGAAAAGAAAACGAAGGAGCTAAAAGCTAAGGTCTTGTTGCAGCAAGCGTATCCTCCGCGCTCGAATCAGAATGACTCGCAACAGCAGCATGTACAGTATCGACCACAGGCGCAGTCTTCTAGGATGCAGTCGCGCTCTGAATACTCTGCATCCAGATCTATGCTTGAGAATAATCAGTGTGCATATTGTAAGGGTGAGGGCCATTATAAGTTTAATTGCCGTTTTACGTGACCGAACGAATGGTGTCTCGGTCGAGGAGGTCGTGGTGGTCATCAGCAAGTCTCTCGAGGTAGAGGTCGTGGCACCTCTCAAAATCAAAATGAGCGTTCTGCTCCTCCATCGGACACGAACAATTGTTTTGATCAGTGGAATGCATCGTCTGATAGATCTGCACAGTATCATGTGGATGACTATTATGTTGAGCATGAGATTGGTACAGACAACGATTATTAGGACAGCCATAGACAAAGAGAGGGAGTAGTATCAGTTCCGGTTGATCAGAGAGGGCCTTACGTCGCAGTTGCCACATCGGGCGTAGTTGAGCCTTTTCTGTTGGACACTGGTGCAGCAAAAAGTTCCATCATGCATTCGAAACTCCCTGGCGCACCTTTGTCTGGCTTAACGAATGTTTCTGTTGGATTCTCTGGCGCCCCGGTTAGCAATCCAGTTTCTAGCCCTTTGTCCCTTACGATCGGGACACGTGAGCTGGAGGCTCCTTTGATTTTAACTACTGGTTGTGGTGAGAATATCTTGGGTCTGGATTTGTTGAAGCGGTTATATGCGACTCTGTATTGCTCTCCTACGGGAGTGGAGCTTACATTAGGTCAGAGAGTAATCTCTCCTATGTACTTGTCAACTGATAAGCTCCCACCGGAATTGAGTTCCCTTCCTGAGTCTTTATGGGCAACAGGTCCCAATGATGTGGGCCTACTGGACATACCACCTTATGTAGTCCAATTAAAATCAAATGTGAGATTTCCACGTATCCCCCAGTATCGTATCTCTCTTGATGGCGAGCGAGCGCTATTAGCGATCATTTATGACTTGATCGAAAAGGATGTTATTGAAGAAACTCGGGGAAATGTGTGTAATAGTCCTGTGTTACCTATTTTGAAACAAACTGACCCATCCAAGCCTCCTGTGTACCGTTTTGTAATTGATTTGAGAGAAGTGAATAAAATCGTGATTCCACAGTTTCCAGTGGTGCCTGACATTACAGCTTTGCTGACCCTGATTCCAGCCTCTGCCTCCTGGTTTTCAGTGATCGACCTAAAGAATGCTTTCTTTAGTATTCCGATTGCTGAGGAAAGCAGAGATCTATTCAGCTTCTCATTAGGTGGTCGCAGTTTTAGGTTTAAACGCGCACCACAGGGCTACTGTGAGAGTCCATCGATCTACAGTCAGGCCCTTAAGAGTCAACTTGATGCATTTGTGTTACCTGCTGGTGCGGCCTTGATTCAGTACGTTGATGATCTGTTGGTGGCTGCCGACACTGAGCAGATTTGTAAAACTGCTCCGGTATCGTTGTTAAAGCATTTATGTGACTTACATCACAAGGTGTCACCTTCTAAATTACAGTATTGTTGTCAAGAAGTAACCTATTTAGGTCACTTATTGTCAAAGGAGGGAAGAAGGTTGACCCCAGAAAGAATTGCAGCGCTTGCTCGAATGACTGTGCCAACAACTCAGAGAGACGTACATGCCGTTCTAGGTATAACGTCATACTGCAGACAATGGATTCCAAACTTCTCATTGTTAGCGAAGCCATTGTTAGCTCTCATGTGCAAGGATGTTCCGACTCCTTTGCCATGGACTGAAGATTGTCAGAAAAGTTTTTCTGAATTGCGTGATGCGTTGTGTTCGGCTCCTGTGTTAGGTACTCCTGATTACAGTAAGCCGTTTACACTATATGTTCACGAGAGAGAAGGTTGTGCGTTAAGTGTTTTGACGCAACAATTTGGCGGCAAACAGCGTCCATGTGCATATTTTTCTTCGACTTTAGACCTAGTAGCTAGAGCATTGCCGAGTTGTCTAAGGGCGACAGCGGCAGCTGCGGTGTCCATTCGACAGTCCGCAGGTCTGGTCATGGATAATATGCTTACAGTGATGGTTCCGCATGCAGTTGACACTCTCTTGAATCGAACGAAGACTCAACACTTGACGAGTGCAAGGTTGTCCGGCTATGAGTTGACACTTTTGGCAAGTCATATACAGATAAAACGTTGTAATGTGTTGAATCCAGCGACATTGTTGCCGATTCATATGGAATCAGGTGATGTAGCACCACATGACTGTTACTTAAGAACTGAAGAAGAGACGAAGGGTCGTATTGACCTGAAAAACACTCCATTGGTAGATCCCGATGGTACTTTGTATGTTGATGGTTCATGCTTCAAGTTGCCGAATGGTGATGTGACGACTGCGTATGCTGTAGTGACGTTGAGTACGGTTGTGGAAACTGCGAGATTGAGTCAGAATTCGGCACAAGCGGCAGAGTTGATTGCTTTAACGAGAGCATGTGTTTTGTCTAAAGGAAAGCGAGTGAATGTGTTTACTGACAGTCAGTATGCATTTGGCGTAGCACATAGTTTTGGTCGATTGTGGAGAGAGAGAGGATTCATGGCGTCTCATGGCACGAAGATTCAACATGGACAGCTCGTGAACAATCTTTTGGATGCACTTACATTGCTTAAGCAAGTGGCAATTAATAAATGCTGCGCGCATCGAAAGGTTACAGATGATGTTGGTCGTGGTAACGCGTTTGCAGATGAGATTGCTAAGGAAACGGCCAAGAATCTGACGAACCGAATGTATGTTACGAGTTCAGTGAGATGGCCGGCGGAGACTGGTATGTGTGAGGACACAGTTGAGAGTGTGAAAGCGATTCAGAATGAGGCTACCGAAACTGACAAGGCTAAATGGAAAGAAAGCACGGGGAAGTTAGACATGAATGGATGTTGGGTTGATTTGTCAGAGTATCAAAGATGGATGTTACCGGATGCGTATGTGCTTGCCGTTGTTACTATGGCCCATGGCATGTCACATATTAGCGCGAAAGGTATATGTAAATTGTTGTCTCCTGTATGGAAGAATGATGGGATTGCTAAGTGTGCTGAGAGAGTGGTCAAGAACTGTATGGTATGTTTGATGCATAATCCTGGCAAGGGCACCCCCACTCCACCTGGTCATTTTGCTCCTCCTACATGTCCCTTTGAAGCTATCCAGTTGGACTTCATCCATATGGAGAGATGCAATAATTTGAAATACGTATTGGTTGTAGTTTGTGCGTTCTCCAGATGGATTGAGGCCTACCCTCTTAAGGATAATACTGCCCTGTCCACAGCAAAAGTTCTACTCAAAGAGTATTTCCCAAGGTATGGAATGCCACGGATCGTATGGTCGGATAATGGTAGTGAGTTTGTGGGAAGTGTGATGAAGAGTGTGTGTGCGGGTTTGGGTATCCGCCAAAAATTTCATAGTGCTAACCATCCTCAATCGGCGGGTTTGGTGGAAGGGTACAATGGTACTCTGAAACTGAAACTTGCCAAAATCCAAGCAACGACTGGGTTATCATGGCCTGATGCATTGCCTCTAGCTTTCCTGTCAACCAGGGCGACTGTGCACTCTCGAGTAGGGCTTAGCCCATATGAGATTGTGTTCGGCCGTCCTACGAACGTTTGGGGAGTTCCAAGGCCTAAGGAATTTAGCAGAATTGAATATCCAATGTTGATTGACTATCTTTACGATTTGACTGCTAAATTGAGTTTGATTCATCAACAGGTTTTTGAAGCTCTACCGGCACAAACGGAAGGACCTGGACATCGACTCCAACCTGGAGAGTGGGTGCTCATTCGTAACTTTGGGAGAAAACGAAATCTCGAGCCAAGGTTCGTGGGACCCTACCAAGTCTTGTTGGCAACGAGGACTGCAGTTCGGTTGGACGGCAGAAAGCACTGGGTGCACGCCACCCACACGAAGAGAGTACCGCTACCATTGCCAGCAGATAATTGGATAAGGAAAGGGTTTGCCCCGACTGAAACCGATGTCATCCAAAAGTATGTGCGAGAATCAAGAGGGAGAGAGAGGACCTGAAAGCTAGTCCAGATCCCCGGTTTATATGTATGGATATCAAAAGGAGACTAGCTAGAGATTGGGTTAATCTGACATTAATATTATTAATTACATAGCGACTCAGTATCGTTTTGCCAAGTGGCAGTGGCACCTGTTGGGTGTCTTTAGAAAGCCCTCACCCACCAACCTAGTTGGTGGCATGCTTCATCATCGGGCCCACCCAGTGACACCTAGCGTGTCCCGGGTGTGCTTCGACGCCTGATTACAGCGGAGCAGGCTTGTTTTTGCTCCAAGGTTATTGAAGTGGCAAGGTGTGGCCCTAGTAGGGAGAAAGAGGTAGGACCACTGGGGTTAGGGGACCTGTGGGAGAAAATTTGGGAAGCGCTTACCTATTGTAGTGATGTACAGCATACTCACAGGATTTCTGGCCAGCACCAGCGTGGGACCTGTTGTGCCTCCTTCGCAGAACCGGTAGTGAATGGCTGCTGTTGCCGGTTTATATACTGTCATAGATTGAATAATTGAGGGCACCTGGGGGAAGAGCAATGGTAGAAAGACTCGCTAGGCGGGTCTAGATAGCGCTCAGGTGTGTTTCTAATTGGCGCGCTGATGCACGGTATAGTGCCCGGTCTGAAGCGCCTGTGTGGGCGTGTGAGGCTGCCGGGTGCTGGGGCGGCCGTGAATAGCGCATGCGCGGCCGGGAAGTGGTCCGCGCATGCGTAGAAGGCAGTGATTGGCGCATGCGCGGCCGAGAAGTGGTCCGCGCATGCGCCGTAGTGTGTATACCGGTGCGCGAATGGGAGGGTATCCCCGTTCGCGCTACCGCTCCGTTGCCTGCTGCACTGGCTCATGATAAGTGACAGGGGCAGTATAATATGGCATTATGAATAGCGCTTATGGCCCTGGGTGCTAGTATATGTAAATTAAAATTAAAATACCGCTCCGTTACCTGCTGCACTGGCTCATGATAGGTGACAGGGGCAGTTTAATGTGGCATTATGAATAGCGCTTAAGGCCCTGGGTGTTCTCAGGTGCTAGTATATGTAAATGGAACACTGTGTGTGACCTATTGCCGTGGCTCCTTGCTGGTGAATGGGGCGAATAACATGGCAAGAGGAATAGCGCTTGAGACACCAGGTTGTTCTCAAGTGCTAGGTTAGCACAGTGTAATTTGGTAGCGCCTTGCTGGGGGGTGATAAAGACCAGGGGACATTGTATATCCTGGGAGGTAGGTGTTTGGTCAGACTGGGCTGCTCAATAGAGTTGCGTACCCGGGTGAAGTGATTGCCATCATAGGGTCAGGGAGTTCCAGGGGATAGCATCATTAAGCCCATCCGTGGCTGTGGACAGACGGTATATCCATCTTTGTTCTTTGTTTAATAGTTTTTTGTCATTGTTGATGGGGCTGACTGGTATTTGCTCAATGACTGTCCAGGTGAAGTCATTGGGGGTGTGACAGTGGGTGATGAAGTGGTTTGTCAACTTGCTAATGTTTTTCTTGCATCGCATTGTGCTGCGGTGCTCCGTGATCCTGGTCCTCACTTTGCGAGTGGTCATGCCCACATATCTGAGTCCACATCTGCAGGTTAGTAAGTAAATCACATTCTGTGAGTTGCAATTAGTGTGGCTCCTTTGGGACCATACTTTATTCGGTTCCAGGTTCAGGGTTTTGGTGTGGGATGTCAGGTGACAGACACTGCAGTCATTGCATGGGTAGTGTCCGGTTACTTTGGGCATTCCCCACGCATTGAGGATGGTATTGTCGGGTTTAGGTGGTGGTTTGGGTCTGGTACTGACTAGTTGGTCTCTGAGGTTATGGCACCTTTTGTAGGCGAACCTGGGGGGTTCCCATTTCCTTTGCCCTGAATTGATGATTCTCCAGTGCTTTTTTATAATTTTAGCCACTTCATTGGAGGCAGTATTGAAAGTAGTCACACATGTAGTAGGTTGTGTGTCGCTTTCTTTGGTGACGTCTTCAAGTAGTGCGTCACGGTTCTGGTTTCTTGCCCTCTTCTGGGTTTTCTTGATGATCGCCTTAGGGTAACCGCGGTTTTCTAGTTTTTGGGCTAGGTCCGCTGATTGTGTTTTGTAGTCGTTTACATCCGAGCAGTTCCTTCTAATGCGGAGAAACTGGCCAAAGGGTAAGTTTTCTTTTAGGGGCCGGGGATGGAAGCTGTTGAAATGCAGCAGTGAGTTTCTTGCTGTGGGTTTGTAATATGTTGTTGTTGTCAAGGTTCCGCCTTTAGCTGTTATTTGTAGGTCCAAGAAAGCGAGTTGCTGGTTACTGGCTGTGCAGGTGAACTTGAGGTATGGGTCTCTGTTGTTGAGCCATTGCAGGAAGTTGTCTAGTTCAGGTCGTTGCCCGTTCCAGATGACTAATATATCATCGATATATCGGTGCCATTTTTGTATGTGGTTCTTGAACGGGTTGGCTTCCGTATTTATGTGTGTGCTCTCAAAGTGGTGGACGTAAAGTCCAGCTACACTCGGCGCGAAAACACTGCCCATTGAGGTTCCGTTGGTTTGTAGGTAAAAGGTGCCCTCATATTCAAAGTAGTTTACTTTTAGGGCAAGGGCTGCACAATTCATGACAAAACTCCTGGGTGTCTGGTATGGCCAGGGGGATTCTTCCAGGATATCATGTAGGACCTGTAAGGTGGCATCTTGTGGGAGGCTGGTGTATAAGCTTTCCACATCCAGTCCTACCAGTAGCTGTGTCTCGGGGTCAAAGGAGATGTTATCGATGACCTGTAAAAGGTGTTTGGTGTCCCTAATGTAAGTGGGGGGAGCGGTATTTTAATTTTAATTTACATATACTAGCACCCAGGGCCATAAGCGCTATTCATAATGCCATATTACACTGTCCCTGTCACTTATCATGAGCCAGTGTAGCAGGTAACGGAGCGGTAGCGCAAACGGGGATACCCTCCCATTCGCGCACCGGTATACACACTACGGCGCATGCGCGGACCACTCCTCGGCCGCGCATGCGCCGAACACTGCCTTCTACGCATGCGCGGACCACTTCCCGGCTGCGCATGCGCTATTCACGGCCGCCCCAGCACCCGGCAGCCTCACACGCCCACACAGGCGCTTCAGACCGGGCACTATACCGCGCATCAGCGCGCCAATTAGAAACACACCTGAGCGCTATCTAGACCCGCCTAGCGAGTCTTTCTACCATTGCTCTTCCCCCAGGTGCCCTCAATTATTCAATCTATGACAGTATATAAACCGGCAACAGCAGCCATTCACTACCGGTTCTGCGAAGGAGGCACAACAGGTCCCACTCTGGTGCTGGCCAGAAATCCTGTTAGTATGCTGTACATCACTACAATAGGTAAGCGCTTCCCAAATTTTCTCCCACAGGTCCCCTAACCCCAGTGGTCCTACCTCTTTCTCCCTACTAGGGCCACACCTTGCCACTTCAATAACCTTGGAGCAAAAACAAGCCTTGAAAGCGTAAGACATGGTCCTTGCGCCACAATTCTTCACCATTCACTGCAGTAATTTTTACCGCTGTTTTAATCACTTCACCCTCGAAGTTCTAGTGCGATTCCACATTAATGATACCACCAGTGTCATTACACTTGAGCCGCTCATAGCCTGCACTATTCGCTATTTAAGTCGGCTGTCATAATATATGATCAATACCTTCTAGTGACTCTTTCTCTCCCATGTTTGTCTTGTACCTGTCTTCAATGTTAAATGTACAGGTGATCTTGAGAAGGGAATCCCCCCTCTCACAGTTAGATACACTTTAGGGCGTGTAGACACATAGACTACACTACACAACCCCTATTTTAACCCACACATATTTTATTGTCCTGAAGAAAGCCAGATTAGTATAAGGCACTGGCTGAAACATGTTGACACTCTAAGGACGTAGGAGGTCGTAACCCGCCTCTAACGTCCCACAGCCTTATTTTAACCGCTGACGGAGGCCCTTTTAATAAAGTATCCTCACCCCAGGGACCATCCGCCAAGCCGTTTTAACTTCACATACCTAAACACCCTACACCGCACACACAGTGACATACCTGCTCCGCTGTAATCAGGCGTCGAAGCACACCCGGGACACGCTAGGTGTCACTGGGTGGGCCCGATGATGAAGCATGCCACCAACTAGGTTGGTGGGTGAGGGCTTTCTAAAGACACCCAACAGGTGCCACTGCCACTTGGCAAAACGATACTGAGTCGCTATGTAATTAATAATATTAATGTCAGATTAACCCAATCTCTAGCTAGTCTCCTTTTGATATCCATACATATAAACCGGGGATCTGGACTAGCTTTCTGGTCCTCTCTCTCCCTCTTGATTCTCGCAATTATTGGCAGCGCACAGCTGTGAGAGAACACACGACCATGGCCGAAAACCATGGACTGACTTTCTCTGAGAGTGACTTGACAGACATACTGTCTGACCCGTCATTCCAAACCGATTTTAACATCTCTAACACAATCGCACAGACCACGGACTGGGAGACCTTAACAGAAAAGAAGCGCAACAGGATACGCACCATCCTCCACGGCACAATACTAGCCCAATACCTTCGAACCAACTCTGCACCAAGGGGGCTACTGGTATCTAATGCACCTAGGATCTTCCTTGACGACCCTACGTTCAGGAAGGACTGGGCACAGATCGCATGGCACTGCACCAGAGACTGGATGATTCTCATCTTAAAAACCGCCAAACGTTTGTCAGACATCCTATCCATTGAGATAGAAGAGACAGAAAGACATTTTAAAGCCACTATAACATCTTTCAAAAAGAAACTTGATGACCAGAACCGGGAGATAAGCGAGTACAAAGACTACTTGACCCAGGCGAAATTCAAAAAATTTGAGAAAGACCTCAAAAAATTCTCCTATGCCAAAGTATACCCATACTCAGAGGAGAACTACACCCCTCCAGCCAAGGAAACCAACACACCCAACTCCTCAGGGGACGACAGCTCCGTCTCCAGTGACTCCAGCAGCGGATCACAAAAACGAGGAGGCAGAGGACGAAGAGGACAACGATGGCCCAACCACTGGCCAGGAGGACAACCAAACCAATTTTTTGGTTTCCCACCTAACTTAGGCCATATGCAAAACCCCTACTTCGGTTTCCCAAACATGTACCCCCAGGGGCCAATGCCGTTTTTTGCGGGCAACCAGGGCAACACCTTTCCTTTTTTAGGACGGGGCCAGAGACCCCGGGGCCGCAGAAGAACAACCCAACACAACAACGCACAGGTACACTGGGAAGACGAAACCCCGGTGAGTTCCAACACACGCCAGAAGGCGAGGGAAGCAACTCCGGGAACAAGCAGGTAGACAATCCTGCCTTCATTGGTATTCAACCTGTCCAGCACCCCACTATCCTGCAAAGAGATTGCAGTACTGGAGAGAGGCCTGTCTTTTATACCGACCACACGACTGGACAAGTTTAAATTACAAGCGGAATTAGCTCAATTCTTCAGGAAATTGAAACTGAAGTCCTTTTTTGAAAAGGCAAACCAAGATGCCCTCCAACCAGATGAGAACCCCAACACCACAGGACTCAGAGTGAAATCCACCTTTGTCCCTCCACCATCCACCGTGCCAGCAGAAATAACGACCTTCGAGCAAGCGGTTTACAATGACATTGAAAAACTCAACCCGACCAACCACTACAATAACATGTCATGGGAAGATAGACAGACGATACAACGCCTGCAAAATAACCCCACTCTGGTAATCAAACCAGCAGACAAAGGGGGTGGCATCGTGCTATTGGACAAAACAGACTACGATGCGGAATGTCGGAGATTACTCAGCGACAGCCGGAACTACCGCAGACTGGAGCAGGACCCCACAGAACAACTACGCAATACAGTGCACAACCTTGTCAAAAGGGCTGCAGATGACGAACACATCTCCAAACAGGAGGCCGAATATCTCTGCCCGGATAACACCAGAACCCCATACTTCTACACAGTACCTAAGGTACATAAAGGGGTAATTCCACCACCGGGCAGACCAATTGTATCGGGCATCAACTCCGTTCTAGAGCCACTCTCAAGATATTGTGACTTCTACCTAAACCCCCTGGTACAAAAAACCCCCACTTACATTAGGGACACCAAACACCTTTTACAGGTCATCGATAACATCTCCTTTGACCCCGAGACACAGCTACTGGTAGGACTGGATGTGGAAAGCTTATACACCAGCCTCCCACAAGATGCCACCTTACAGGTCCTACATGATATCCTGGAAGAATCCCCCTGGCCATACCAGACACCCAGGAGTTTTGTCATGAATTGTGCAGCCCTTGCCCTAAAAGAAAACTACTTTGAATATGAGGGCACCTTTAACCTACAAACCAACGGAACCTCAATGGGCAGTGTTTTCGCGCCGAGTGTAGCTGGACTTTACGTCCACCACTTTGAGAGCACACACATAAATACGGAAGCCAACCCGTTCAAGAACCACATACAAAAATGGCACCGATATATCGATGATATATTAGTCATCTGGAACGGGCAACGACCTGAACTAGACAACTTCCTGCAATGGCTCAACAACAGAGACCCATACCTCAAGTTCACCTGCACAGCCAGTAACCAGCAACTCGCTTTCTTGGACCTACAAATAACAGCTAAAGGCGGAACCTTGACAACAACAACATATTACAAACCCACAGCAAGAAACTCACTGCTGCATTTCAACAGCTTCCATCCCCGGCCCCTAAAAGAAAACTTACCCTTTGGCCAGTTTCTCCGCATTAGAAGGAACTGCTCGGATGTAAACGACTACAAAACACAATCAGCGGACCTAGCCCAAAAACTAGAAAACCGCGGTTACCCTAAGGCGATCATCAAGAAAACCCAGAAGAGGGCAAGAAACCAGAACCGTGACGCACTACTTGAAGACGTCACCAAAGAAAGCGACACACAACCTACTACATGTGTGACTACTTTCAATACTGCCTCCAATGAAGTGGCTAAAATTATAAAAAAGCACTGCAGAATCATCAATTCAGGGCAAAGGAAATGGGAACCCCCCAGGTTCGCCTACAAAAGGTGCCATAACCTCAGAGACCAACTAGTCAGTACCAGACCCAAACCACCACCTAAACCCGACAATACCATCCTCAATGCGTGGGGAATGCCCAAAGTAACCGGACACTACCCATGCAATGACTGCAGTGTCTGTCACCTGACATCCCACACCAAAACCCTGAACCTGGAACCGAATAAAGTATGGTCCCAAAGGAGCCACACTAATTGCAACTCACAGAATGTGATTTACTTACTAACCTGCAGATGTGGACTCAGATATGTGGGCATGACCACTCGCAAAGTGAGGACCAGGATCACGGAGCACCGCAGCACAATGCGATGCAAGAAAAACATTAGCAAGTTGACAAACCACTTCATCACCCACTGTCACACCCCCAATGACTTCACCTGGACAGTCATTGAGCAAATACCAGTCAGCCCCATCAACAATGACAAAAAACTATTAAACAAAGAACAAAGATGGATATACCGTCTGTCCACAGCCACGGATGGGCTTAATGATGCTATCCCCTGGAACTCCCTGACCCTATGATGGCAATCACTTCACCCGGGTACGCAACTCTATTGAGCAGCCCAGTCTGACCAAACACCTACCTCCCAGGATATACAATGTCCCCTGGTCTTTATCACCCCCCAGCAAGGCGCTACCAAATTACACTGTGCTAACCTAGCACTTGAGAACAACCTGGTGTCTCAAGCGCTATTCCTCTTGCCATGTTATTCGCCCCATTCACCAGCAAGGAGCCACGGCAATAGGTCACACACAGTGTTCCATTTACATATACTAGCACCTGAGAACACCCAGGGCCTTAAGCGCTATTCATAATGCCACATTAAACTGCCCCTGTCACCTATCATGAGCCAGTGCAGCAGGTAACGGAGCGGTATTTTAATTTTAATTTACATATACTAGCACCCAGGGCCATAAGCGCTATTCATAATGCCATATTATACTGCCCCTGTCACTTATCATGAGCCAGTGCAGCAGGCAACGGAGCGGTAGCGCGAACGGGGATACCCTCCCATTCGCGCACCGGTATACACACTACGGCGCATGCGTGGACCTCTTCTCGGCCTTTTGCGCCGATCACTGCCTTCTACGCATGCGCGGACCACTTCCCGGCCGCGCATGCGCTATTCACGGCCGCCCCAGCACCCGGCAGCCTCACACGCCCACACAGGCGCTTCAGACCGGGCACTATACCGCGCATCAGCGCGCCAATTAGAAACACACCTGAGCGCTATCTAGACCCGCCTAGCGAGTCTTTCTACCATTGCTCTTCCCCCAGGTGCCCTCAATTATTCAATCTATGACAGTATATAAACCGGCAACAGCAGCCATTCACTACCGGTTCTGCGAAGGAGGCACAACAGGTCCCACGCTGGTGCTGGCCAGAAATCCTGTGAGTATGCTGTACATCACTACAATAGGTAAGCGCTTCCCAAATTTTCTCCCACAGGTCCCCTAACCCCAGTGGTCCTACCTCTTTCTCCCTACTAGGGCCACACCTTGCCACTTCAATAACCTTAAAACAAGCCTTGAAAGCGTAAGACATGGTCCTTGCGCCACAATTCTTCACCATTCACTGCAGTAATTTTTACCGCTGTTTTAATCACTTCACCCTCGAAGTTCTAGTGCGATTCCACATTAATGATACCACCAGTGTCATTACACTTGAGCCGCTCATAGCCTGCACTATTCGCTATTTAAGTCGGCTGTCATAATATATGATCAATACCTTCTAGTGACTCTTTCTCTCCCATGTTTGTCTTGTACCTGTCCTTAATGTTAAATGTACAGGTGATCTTGAGAAGGGAATCCCCCCTCTCACAGTTAGATACACTTTAGGGCGTGTAGACACATAGACTACACTACACAACCCCTATTTTAACCCACACATATTTTATTGTCCTGAAGAAAGCCAGATTAGTATAAGGCACTGGCTGAAACATGTTGACACTCTAAGGACGTAGGAGGTCGTAACACGCTTCTAACGTCCCACAGCCTTATTTTAACCGCTGACGGAGGCCCTTTTAATAAAGTATCCTCACCCCAGGGACCATCCGCCAAGCCGTTTTAACTTCACATACCTAAACACCCTACACCGCACACACAGTGACATACATACCTGCTCCGCTGTAATCAGGCGTCGAAGCACACCCGGGACACGCTAGGTGTCACTGGGTGGGCCCGATGATGAAGCATGCCACCAACTAGGTTGGTGGGTGAGGGCTTTCTAAAGACACCCAACAGGTGCCACTGCCACTTGGCAAAACGATACTGAGTCGCTATGTAATTAATAATATTAATGTCAGATTAACCCAATCTCTAGCTAGTCTCCTTTTGATATCCATCCAAAAGTATGTGCCATTTAGTGATGCTCAACCTGTAGAGATCGATCCAGCTCAGCCAGATACATCTGTTAAATCCTCTGGAACTGTACCTTTGTCTCCAGCATTGGAGAGTTCAAGTTCTGAACCGTCACCTGAACAATCGAACACTGTTTTGCCACCTGAACCATTGTTTGAAGAGCAAACTCGACCTGGAAAATGTCGATATTTCCTTCGATCGCGTGATTAAGGACAAATAAAAATTCTCTTTTGTTTTTGAATCTACATTACCCCCTCCCTGTTGCTATGAATATTGTGGACATTTGTATTTTCTTTTTCCTGATCCTGAGTTATTTAATTTTGTTTTACATATCACGTGCGTTCCTTTTCTGTGCAGCTAGGAGACTTATATTAAATTGAATGCTTAATTGATTAAACCTACCATCTGGGTTGGCCGTAGGGCCGTACGGGCACCTACTTCTGTTTGGCAGGTTTCTGACACTAGGTCGGTTACTTTTGTCGGTTTCTGGGAACTCCTGGGAATTGACAATTGCTACTCAGAATCAGGTGCGTCAAGAACGTTACGGACGGTCCTTAGAGGATGGAGTTCTCTAAGCTGTCAGAAATAGAGATGATGCCGGCGCAAAGATCTAAGTTGCATAAGATTTTACGAACAAAATGTTTTGTGTTTCAGGTTTTCATGTTGTTCCTAACTGTGTCTATGTTATTGGTGGGTGGAGTGTATTTTGGGATTCAGTCGCTATTGCCTTCCACTTCACCTACTTCCCCCTCTCATGATCTGATTTCTGTTTTCGTTCTCACTATCTCTTCACATTCTTTTCATCTTCTGCCCCAACATGAACAGGTCAGACGTGCGGAATTTATGAACAATTCCTTTTTCCAACTTTTGCATCAGCATCAGTTGGTGATGAACACTACCAACTGTTGGGTGTGTGGGTTAATGCCACATACCATGGATAAGGGTATTCCGTATTTAGTTCTTCCCTACAGCTCCCAGGGGTCAGCTCGGGCATTCCAAACCATGTTCCGTAGTGCACTAGATTCCTACCCCCGTCGAGAGCCACGCTCCACAGACCTTGGTTCTGGCCCGTACCACAAGTCTTTGATGACAGCGATTGCTGATCTGGATAGAGATATTTTTGATACATCGCTTATTCCAGAGGAGGAGGTGCGAGCCTACAAGGATCTGAGTGAGGCCGAGTATAGTGTTTCAGTGGGTGATAGACAGCTTAAGAGCTCGTCTCCAATCTGGATTGTACCCCACCTTGGTCATTTCTGTCTGCAAGGTCTTGGTCGAAATCCGAGAGCTCAGCTTGGGATGAGTGCTTGTACTGAGACATACGTTTTACCGATGCTCTCTTCCCCTGTATTTCTGACTGCCAAGGGTACCTATTTTGTGTGCTATGATCGCGCTTATAAGTGGTTGCCCCGTGACTTCTCGGGCACATGTTATATCGCGAATCTTTTGCCACCGACTTTCACAGTTGCCTCAGACTACCACAAAACGAGAGTTGTGAGAGGCGTTATTAGCAAAGAGGACACTGCCGGTCAAGAAGCAGGAGACTTCTTTAAGGGTTTCCTACCGTTTTGGGGATCTATGGTCAATAGCAGGAACCTGAGACAGTTGACTTGTGTGGTAGAATCGACTGCTAACATAACTGCAAGTGCTCTTGGTAACCTGACAGCAGAGCTTCAAGCGGATAGACTGATGACATTACAGAACCATATGGTTCTAGATGTTGTACTCGCAGATAGAGGTGGTGTGTGCAAGGTGTGCAAGGTGATCCATTCGAGCTGCTGTATTTTCATACCTAATAATGCTCCAACTGTTTATCAAGCCATCTCGAAGTTGCATAAAATCTCCGAGTCCATACACGTGGACGAAGGTGATTGGACGCTTCTAGGATGGTTTTGGGGTCTGATGTCGACTTGGGGTTGGAAGATTCTGATGATTGTAGGGGTTGTTGTGACGTTTCTGTTCACGTGTTGTCTTTGTGTACAGTGTGGTCCAGCCTTATGTAGCCTTTGTGCTACAACGTGTATAAGAAGACCATCTGTTACCAGAGAGACATTGATGGATAGAATAATGTTCCAGCAACATCTAAACGATCTGATGAATATCGATATTGATTCTGATATCGACTAGTGCTTGCCTACATGAGGGCAAAAGGAGCGTCTGAGGTTCGGGAGAGAATCGGAACGACGCTTTGGGCTTGTTCGGATATGGATGAGTTTGGTATCTACGAACCGTAAATGACGAGATTAGTAGATGTACGTGTTTTCGCTACACTACTTGGAAGGGTTCGTCTTATTTATGGGTTTTCCATCTGAACCTTTGGGTTCCATTTTAGATACGGCATCCATTTTGTTTCTTGCCCTCACGTAGCCGGCGAACGGACAATGTCCGCTCGATGACCCTGGGATTCCCAAGCTCTTGCGGAAGATGCATATTCCTTTGAGTGTGCCTTTATGACTAGGGAAGCGACACGGCAAGAGCAGATGGCTCCGCTCGAGGCTCATCTTGCCGTGCCGGTCTATTGTTTCAGCCTTGCATACGTTAGGCTCGAATCCTTTGATCCTGTGATCACGCTTCCGATATTGCCCCCACACTCTTTTCAATCTGTTGTCTGTCTTTGTTTCCTTGCACCTGTTTCTGTCCCTTCTCTTATGTCGTTTACAACTAGAATGGAATGTGCCTAATGGTGGGATAGTGTGCTTTTACAGTTGGGAACCGACATGTTTCTGTAATTATGTTCCGGGCTTCTGAAAACATGAATGCGATCCTTTTGAAGTTTACTGTGGGAACTGAGTTGTAACCTTTTGTTCGTTATGTTGTGCAATGGCGAAAATGTGTATAAAAGGAGCGATCCACTTTTGCAATTCGAAGCAGACTCTCTGAATATACATCATGTTGAACTTCTAGCGATTTCTGTGTCCCTGCAGTAAATAAACGCTGATCTTTGACGCCGAAGGAAGTGTCCTGTGTCTCTGTAATTAGTACCCCAGAACAGGTATATCCACGAAGGTTTCAGGTGTTGTCCCCTGGCACCGCTGGGCCTTAAATTAGCCCAGTCCTTCAGAGGGGCCAATATTGTGTTTTTGCAAGAGAAGCATATCACGAAAGGTGAAGAACTCAGCCTCTTTTGGAGGGGCAAATGTTACAGTACAACCTACTGGAATGCCGGAGCGGTGCTAATATATGCATTGAAGAGCACAGCGGTCAAGATTGACCCAGAGGGGTGATATCCATTCGTAGAGGGCCTCAGGGATGACAGGCCTGTGTTGCTGGCAAGCATCTCCGTATCAACTGTGGCCCAACAACAGTCTTAGAACACATTTCCTCACTACAGAGTAGATGGTCCCACCCAGCTTGGTTCTTTGGAGAGGACTTCAACAGTGTCCTCAATTTCCAGTTAGACTGGTCCCACTCAGCCACAGAGCCTGCAGCAACATACCTGAGACAATGGCTCAAATACTTGGTAGACAGTTGGCATTCATTATACCCAGCCACTAGAGAGTATTCCTACCATTCACCACATGATCTGCATGTGGGCCTAGATCGTATCCTGTGTTTCCACTCCATACAACTGAAATTCACAGGGGCAGATTGCTTTGGGGAATACCCTACCAGACCATAACCCACTTCTAAAGAATATTTGTTGGGTGGAGTCCCACCTATCTGTGCCACCCTAGCCCATACAACCCAGAATTATCTGTCCTGTGTAGAAAACCAGAGTACAGATTAAAACCTTATACTGTATTTCGGGAATGGGTCTAGCTAGAAAAATAATTACATAACTATTTTTAATTGTTATTAACATCTAATTCAATAAATTCAACAGTGTCGTTAGATTTTTAATACATATTAAGGAAAAGTAACTTTTAGAAAGTACCCTTTTTCCTGATTGAAGCTCCTGGAGACTAATTTACCTTAGCTCACCAGTTTCCACCCCTTGATTAGAATTTGAACAGGTATGAAAAAAGTGCACAATGCCTCCTAGGAGTGCACAATAGACTGACCTCGATGGACAGAAATGACTGCTCTGAACCTCACAGAGAATGCAGTTTGGGGGATGTGGGCATTCATTTTGAAGCTACGGTGTCAAATCCTGCTGAGTGTCAAATCCTGCTTGACAGATTTGTTGGGTTTACATATAACACTTAGGGTGCACTTGAAAGGAAGGGAAAAGGATGCCAAGACAATTTATGTGTATCCAATGTCTAGTTGCTGGAAACCCCTGCCTTTGTCATACCAGACTTTTGTCTCTGGGATTTTACATATTATACTTCGGGTACTTGAAAGACAGAGAATATTATGCCAATACACTTCAAGTGTAACACCTATCTGGTTGCTGGCCAACCCTGCTTTTGTCCTACCACACTTATGTTTCTGAGTTTATTAGGGATACAGTGGCTCCTTCAAACCGGATTTTGGTGTTAGAAGTGGGATGAAAATAGGAGTATCATAAAAACACTCACTGCACACTGCCCCAGCCCTCAGACCCCAAGTTTAGTGTGGCCAAAGACTTTAGCCATCTTGAAAATACCCAGAGTAAGATTAGCCCTGTGAACCTTTCCTCATTGGTTAGTGCATGATCAGCTGTCATTCTTTGCACCTAGCTTGTGCCAGGTATAAATGTGACATCTTCAAGTACCGCTTTCAGAACAGTTTCTGGACCTCTGGAAGGCCAGAAGAGAACTAGACCTACTGTCTTTGACCTGTTGACACTGAAGGACTGGACTTGTCTTTGAATCGGAGGGACTGGACCTGCTCCCTACTGTACCCAGGATGAAGGAGTGGACTCGAAGGGTCACGAGGTTAACCACCTGTCCAATCTGCAGGGATACAACAAGCTACTTGAGACCTTTCCTGCATCTGCTCAGCTGACCAGTGGCAACTGGTGGTGGACTGGAACATGCTGTTTACCTCTGTCTGACAGCCTGTGAGTCTCTTAGCGCCTTCCCTGAGATTTGGGAGGTTTTTTGAAGTGTGATTCTTAAAGAACTTAGTCAGTAGGTAAAATGTTTGGACAGGGCTAACCTGGTCTACTGTGATCATTGAGTATCATTGGCACTTTGCACTTCTTGGCAATACTTGTAGTTAAAAAAATAATAATTCATGTCTCTAATTCCCCTTTTTTCATATCTGTCATTTTGTTGTAATTTTGTTTATTACATTTTACACTATTTTCAAAATCAGTTTGGGATTTGTATTGTTTTGCATTTTAAATGTATTAATTGTTACTGCATACCTACTTTACATATTGACCTAAGTGATGCCTGTTTGCTCTGGGCCATAGCTACCAGGGCACTGAGCTTAGGTTACTATAGTAACTTTAAGGCTTCACTTTGATAATGGTTGTAATTATTCCTTGAGGTGGGTAGTCACAACCACAATTGATAATACAATGTTTTACAATTATTATGTTCTGCATGCAAAGAAGTGTATTAATGTAACTTACAAAAATAATTACAGTGGAAACAATAGGACCTGGGTTGGACTGGGTTGGGGGCAAATGGGCTGATAGAAATAAGAAAACAACAAGCTAAGGAGCTGAATTGTGATGCTCTAGCGAAACATTGAATGAGCTGGAGTGATGTAAGGGGAAGACGCACTTGGGGGACAACGCTTTGCAACACATGCACTCTCATTGAGTGTTGAAAGCAAAATTAAAAAACATTATCACCTGAACTAAGCAGTGAAAGGATATACATCAAGCAATCAGAACGAATTGACTTAAATGCTCATGGGCAGCACAAGCTCAAGATAATGGGACAAAGTCAGCTGAGAAGGGAGACGGACAATAAAGTAGTCCGGTTGTGAGCAAGGGACTGACCCAAAAACCACTCCATGTATATTACTAACAATAATTCTGGAGAACAGAATGCTAAAGCTGTCTGTAGCCAAGACCTAAAAGTGAGACACGGCCTCAATCTAAAACAAAGAAATAGTTTTGGAGTGACTGTTGGGTATAAGCAATAAGAAATGTAGTTGTTTTATAACCTGTAATGGTGGTTTTACTGTTTATGAAAATCTTTTGGTTTAATAAACTGAGGCCCATATTTATGTGGATTTGGCGTAGGGCAGTGCGGCAAGCCATCTTGCTGCGCTGCCTTACACCAAAGTGAAAGGGCAGGAATGCACCCTATTTATGCAATATGGTACATTTCTGTCTTTCTTCCTGCGCTGGCGCTGTTTCAGCTGCCTAACACCAACCCTTACACCATGGTCAGCATGATTGCTTTTGTGCATGAAGGGGTACCTTAATGCACAGAAACAATCCTATGAGGTGTTTTCCTATGTCTATGTTTGAAGCAGAATGCAGCACATATAGAAAGAGGAAATAACGAGAAGAAATAAAGAAATTTGTCCTTGTTAGGCCTCACCTCAAAAGGTGTAAGGATTTGGTACTTCCCCAGGTTAACATGCTTGTAAATCTGTGGCAGCATCACAATCCATAGGAAAACCCACCACAAAGCCCATGGAATGACTCACAAGTGCAGAGTAAAGCAACCCAGAGATTTGCACTGCCTTGCCATACTCCGTATATATGAGGCCATTCTTAGCCATGCATAGTGGCTTTGGTTGCCTCATAGATATGATTTTGCAGTCTGCGCTGCTGGAGCATCACTAAAAGTTATGCTCTGGCAAAGCAGGGGGCTCGTAAAAAAAGCCCCTAATTCTTGATTAATGGAAATGTTCACCCCTGCTTTTTGCACTATATATTGACCCGCTACTGGCTAAGCTAGAACAAAATGAGTTGATACAACCACTGACAACTAAAGTAGGTCCCTGCAAAGTACTAGCATACGCGGACGATGTTGCAGTTCTCACACCCACACCCATAGAATCTATCAGGGAAATAGAATTAGAGGCGGATCAGTTTGGGAGGGTGGCAGGGTATACATTGAACAAAACTAAGACTCAAATCATTTGTAACGCATACGCAGAATGTACCGACTCCCGGGTGGTGACAGAGGGGGTGTATCTGGGAGTGACCATCACGGCAGATCTAGATCAATTAGTAGAAAACAACATTAGACCGATAATAAACAAGGCCAAACGAGACCTGGATAGGGTACACAACATCCACATGTCCATAGTAGGCCGAGTCAATTTTGTTAAAATGAATCTGCTCCCAAAGTTCTTATATTTATTTAGAACAATTCCTTTATATTTTAATGTTAGCTGGTTCACTCTAATAGAACAAATGTTTAACCGGTTTATCTGGTCACACGGTAAAACCAGAAGGGCTCTCAGATTTATGTCACTACCACGGGAACGTGGGGGTTGGGCTATGCCGGACCTCAAGTTGTATTACTGGGCAGCCGCATTACAACAAATGACAAGTCTTCTGGGAGGATTCGAAATGGAAGCAGTACACCATACCGGATCCGCCGAGATTTATGGATTGGTCTTAGGAGATGAGGTTGAGAATGTATTATTGAAGCAAATGGAGCCGCGCTTCTTTAAAGCCACTAAATCTAAGACAGTGGATGCAGCATATAAGATCTGGCAGGCGTTTAAGAAGAGCTTTGGCATGGGCAGATTTAACGCCCACATTAGACTGGCCAATAATCTTACATTACCACAGGATATATTCGGAGACTCAACTTTTGGGGAGTGGGTAAGGCTTGGGATTAGGGACGTGGGGGATCTTATAGGCGCTGAGGGTATTCACCAATTCTCAGTACTGCAAGGGAAGTTTGGAATGAACTCAAGAAGCTTTTTCAAATATTTACAAGCAAGAAGCTTCCTTGCAGGCAAGACAGGGGGAGAGAGGGGTTTTGAATATAATATAATATTGCAGGTCATCGAGGAGGGGCAAGGATGCACAATTAGAAGATTGTATGCCGAGCTTATTAACAATAGGGATGACGATTTGGAGAAGGTAGAACTGAAGTGGATTAACAGAATGGGGATAGAGCGAGGGGTGTTCGGGAAATCACAAAATTATGGCCATGAAATTCTATGCTCCTCAGCTTTGCAAGCACAGCATTATAAAACTCTGTATATGCTGTACTATACACCTGCTAAAATAGCTCAATGGGGGGGAACACAGGGAATAACATGCCCCAGGTGTGATAGTAATGAGGGGGATATAATACATATGTATGCTGCTTGCCCAGTCTTACGACCACTGATAGAATCAATGGAGGTATTTATGGATAAAACACTTAAACTGCAAATTAAGATAACTCCAGAACTGGTCATGCTAGGGGTCACAAGCGATGACTCTTGTTGTAATCATGAATATTTTATATTCGTAGCAATGGCAGTTTATCGTCTGTGTATTGCGACAGCCTGGAAAGATAAAACACCACCTCTGTTCCAGCAATGGGTAGCCAGGCTATTGCATAGCTATAATTTAGAGAATTCAATTTATGCCAGGCGGGGAAAGAAAGGGAGAGCAATGGGGCAACAAATATGGGCTCCAATTAACAAATGGAGGGAAGGGGTGGGATAAGACTATCAGATATTATTGTGTTCTTGGAATGTACAGATTATAACCTTACATGAACATTGTTTCAACTTGACATCAGGTCCCCCTCCAATATAATTTGTTAAAATGTTTTTCCCCTTTTTTTTCTCTCTTTCTCTCTCTCTCTCTTTCTAATGTATCTCCTCCTTTATTTCTCTTTTTTTACTCAGTTTGTTTTTATCTTTAATATACTTGTCCTCCATATCACATATTGTTTATCAATAACTGTGTACTGTGCAAATAATGTTTGTTATGTAAAATTTATGGATTGTCTATATGGTCTGCCCCAGGCCCGAGCTCAAAGGAAAACTGTCCTTCGGGGGAGGTGGGAGGGGGGGGGGGGGGTTAAAATGTATGAAAATTTTCAATAAAAAAATTTAAAATAATTAAAAAAAAGGAAACAATAGGACCTGGGTTGGACTGGGTTGGGGGCAAATGGGCTGATAGAAATAAGAAAACAACAAGCTAAGGAGCTGAATTGTGATGCTCTAGCGAAACATTGAATGAGCTGGAGTGATGTAAGGGGAAGACGCACTTGGGGGACAACGCTTTGCAACACATGCACTCTCATTGAGTGTTGAAAGCAAAATTAAAAAACATTATCACCTGAACTAAGCAGTGAAAGGATACACATCAAGCAATTAGAACGAATTGACTTAAATGCTCATGGGCAGCACAAGCTCAAGATTATGGGACAAAGTCGGCTGAGAAGGGAGACGGACAATAAAGTAGTCCGGTTGTGAGCAAGGGACTGACCCAAAAAACACTCCATGTATATTACTAACAATAATTCTGGAGAACAGAATGCTAAAGCTGTCTGTAACCATGACCTAAAAGTGAGACAAGGCCTCAATCTACAACAAAGGAATAGTTTTGGAGTGACTGTTGGGGATAAGCAATAAGAAATGTAGTTGTTTTATAACCCGTAATGGCGGTTTTACTGTTTATGAAAATCTTTTGGTTTAATAAACTGAGGCCCATATTTATGTGGATTTGGCGTAGGGCAGTGCAGCAAGCCATCTTGCTGCGCTGCTGCCTTACACCAAAGTGAAAGGGCAGGAATGCACCCTATTTATGCAATACAGTGTATTTCTGTCTTTCTTCCTGCGCTGGCGCTGTTTCAGCTGCCTAGCACCAACCCTTACACCATGGTCAGCATAATTGCTTTTGTGCATGAAGGGGTACCTTAATGCACAGAAACAATCCTATGAGTTGTTTTCCTATGTCTATGTTTGAAGAAGAATGCAGCACACATAGAAAGCGGAAATAACCAGAAGAAATAAAGACATTTTCCTTGTTATGCCTCACGTCCAAAGGTGTAAGGATTTGGCACTTCCCCAGGTTTACATGCTTGTAAATCTGTGGCAGCATCACAATCTATGGGAAAACCCACCACAAAGCCCATGGACTACTTCACAAGTGCAGAGTAAAGCAATCCAGAGATTTGTGTTGCCTTGCCATACTCCGTATATATGAGGCCATTCTTAGCCATGCATAGTGGCTTTGGTTGCCTAATAGATATGATTTTGCAGTCTGCACCGCTGGAGCATCACAAAAAGTTATGCTCTGGCAAAGCAGGGGGCTGGTAATAAAAGCCCCTAATTCTTGATTAATGGAAAGGTATGCTACATACTGCAGCATTCCCCATCAAAGACTTGAACAAATGTGATGATATCATACTTACTCTGAATGAACTACATTGCTCTTCCACATCATCCTCAAGACTAGTAATAACCACTTACAAGGTTAACAGAATCCCTGCACACCTAGCAAACCAATACCCACCATGAGAAGGCCCAACAGCACACATGGGCCAAGCAGGGCACGAGTTGAGTCACACGCTGGTAGACTGAATCTACCCACTCTTTTCACAGTGTGGATTCTTTCTTCCCTGGCAAGAGGTTGGGCCTCACAGAAATATGCTAAACTTAAGTTGTCCCGGTATAATTTTCAGTAACTGGGGCACATTCAGCCGCCCCTACATGTTGTCTTTTTGAGAAGGGGCTGATCAGATTCCAGCTGCACCCATATCAAAAACCGAGGTGAAGGGGCCCATCAGGATTCCATTTGTTAACTTATCCTGGCTGGGAGCTATCTGGAGCCTCACACCTGAATGCAATGGATGGGAAACTAAGGCTCACAGCTTGTTATCACTTCACAGGTACTTACGAGAGGCATGCGTTTGACTTTGTTCAGTTTCTGTATATTATAGATATGCATGCACTGCAAGAATACAAGTTGTGTTGGTCTGACCCGGTATTTACATGAATACCAATTTAAATACCACTATTTTGTTTAATTTCTTTTATAGAACTCTTGGAGCTACTCATATCATTGCAGGGTGTGAGAGTGCTTTACATCAAATGTTCACATTATAGATTAACAATAAATCAAATGCGTGTAAGTGTGTAAGTCAATGTACAGGATGTATTACATAAGACAGTGAGAGTTACATGTGTGAGAGTCACATGTCCCTCATGGTGCAGGGTGCTACATTGGAAGGATTACAATTTATGACCTGCAAGTAACAAAAGGATCTCTGTGTTAAAAGCAGTAACTCACTTACCCGTTTGCATAAAATACAACTTTGGCATCTGCATGTTACATAATGTGCTTTGCAGGAGACATATGAACCCTCTTTGCTACTTTGATTCAAAACTGGGACTAAACAAAAATACACAGATCTCTCCAGCAAATATGTTAACCTCCAAAGTTATCTTACAATTATTAATATTCCCTGAGATTTAGTTAGCACACAAAGATCTCTGCAGCAGGTGCCTTAACTCTATAAGATATTTGAAAATGCAGAACTTGCAACCAATTAAGCAGAACAGATTGGCTGCCACATTTCTCCTTGTTGCCAATTTCTTTGTGGTAGGTTTTAATGGTTTAAAAATATTATGTATAAATTGAGGCCCAGATTTTGTGTTGGGTTGTGTCACTTTTTTTACACTACCCGACGCAAAATCTAACTTGTTAATTATTGTAATGTGCTAAAATGTACTCATGATAGACCTACTAATCATATGTGTGAGTTCTTAAGATCTGATGTCACTTCTTGTGCTGTCACTTCTTGTCTGCCTAACTTGGTTAGCACCCCCACTTCTTTTTTTAGGACATGTACCATGGGCTCAAGCAAAATACCTGTTGATTGAAATATGCTGTAAATCGCTTTCAGAAACCAAGAAACTCAAGCCAATATTGTGTTAGTCACAACTCTAAAATGGGCTTCATTTCTAGAAAATGTTTGCAGGTTACACTGGTCCAAATATGTTACAAGTAGTAAGAAAAATTATACAATATTATTGATTAAATGGGAAAAGGGTTGACTAGACTGTGTTGTTACTGTGCATTTATATGTTATGTCATGTTTTTTATGTTATGTTATTAGAATTTGTAGAGCGCGACTTACCACCCAAAGGAATCCAGGTGCTGGAGACGGTTTGCAAGTTGTATGCTAGGGGTTAGTTGAAGAGCCAGGTCCTCAGCCTGTTGCGGAATTCAAGAAGTGAGTATGTTATGTTTTTTAGCCAGGATCCTATCTCCCAATACTTTAAGAGATACTTCTATCGGGATATTTTTGGAATTTCCCTTTACATACATACCTTTTTAGGTCGAGCAGACCTTACTCTCAATGCGTGAGCATTGAGAGTGTCTGCTTCAGACCTTTTGCCGCCCGTATGGGGAATGAGTTGGGAATGAGGACACCAATCTGTTACGAGCGTTTTTCCTCGCGGGAGCGCGCGTCTGATACCTGCGCATGCGCGGTGCAAGCCCTGGCTCTCACACAGACACAGGCAGCCCCCACCCCTCTGCATGCACGCACGCACACACACAGGCGCAAGCCCTCGCTCACACACAGACACAGGCAGCCCCCACCCCTCTGCATGCACGCACACACACACAGGCGCGCGCATGCACACGCAGGCACACTATCCCCTGCCTCGCATTCTCTCAATCACACACAGTCACGCATGCGCACACACATGCACACACACACACGCACGCACACACGCATACACACAGGCCTTCACATTAGCCCTGGCCCTCCCCTCCCCTCCCACTCACCGGGCTCTTTCGGCGTGTTTCGTGTCTCCTCTGCAGCGCTGGTCGGAGTCGGCCGGCTTCACTGCTTCCTCGGCGGCGGCGGGCGGAACTTCCTGCTGGATTGCAGGCCCCGCCCCCGTCTCGGCCAAAAGTGCCTGACTTCCGGTTTACACGGAGCAGGGCTGCGGCGGTGATTTCGAATGCTCATTAAGTTATTGAATGTTTTTTTTTACTGCTTTTAACATAAAAATGCGGGCAAAGCCAATAAAATATAGTCTTGTGACTACCCTGCGCTTGTTTTTGCTGATGTTGTTGTGGTGGCGAAACTCCAGAGCAGTTTCAATACGTGTGTTCTGATTTCGTTTTGCTGCCCTTTGAGTGTGATATGTACGGTCAGGGGCATTTAGGAGAAGGCGTTGCGTACATCCTTTCGTTTGGTCTCAGCTAAACTACCCAAGGCCATTGTTTTTATGTGCCCGTGCACGAGCTTGCCGTTTGCTCAGGCATTTCTCCTCCCCCTAATTAGTCACCCCTGCTGTTGCTGCCCACGGCCGGCCGTACTTTGTCTCCCATTTCCCCCCCCCCCCTCCCCACAGAAATTCCAAGAGCTTGTTAACGATGCTTTCTCTGCTGTAGCTATATACAAAGTGAGAAGTGGGCTGTTTCAGAATGTAGACACTTCAGTGGCTGGTTCTTGTTATCTTTGCCGAGGTCTGTCTGTATGGGAGTAACCCAATTTTCAATGACAGCCCGTGATTACGGGAAGGAATCACACCAACCCCCACTTGTTAAAGAAGCGTGAGCGGTTATTCTGCACAAGAGAGGGTCTATTTCGAACATAAGACGAACTCGTCCTGCATTAAGGCACTGAACTAGGCGGGCATCTAGCTGGAGTCGTTTAAAAAAGCATGCGTCTGGCGTGGGGTCTGTGAGGTGAAAGGTCCGAGTGCTGAATTATGTTGACGTCAGAACCCACAGAGTTCCTGAGGGTTCAAGAACTACCATTGTCACCTTCAGACACAGCAAGGCCCCTCCCGTTAGGCAAGGCTGAAAGCAGGCTCACAGGCAGCATATTAATGAAGAGAGGCTTAATCCCAGAAGAAAACCAGCACAAGTACGCGACTCACCCTCACCCTCACACCCCTCACCCCCACAACCCCTCACAACAAGCCTCACCCCCACACCTCCTCAATCTCAAACCCCCTCACTCTCACCCCCCCTCACCCTCACACCCCCTCCCCCTCACACACCCTCACCCTCACACCCCTCACACCCCTACCTCCACACACCCTCACACCCCCTCACCCTCACCCCCACACACCCTCACCCTCACACCTGCTCACTCTCACATCCCCTCACCCTCACACACCCTCACACCCCCTCACCCACCCTCACCCTCACACACCCTCACCCTCACACACCCTCACCCTCACATCCCCTCACCCTCCCTCACACACCATCACACACACACCCTCACACCCCCATACCCCTCACCCTCACACACCCTCGCACACACTCACAACCCCTCACACCCCCACACCCTCACACCCCTCACCCTCACACCCCCCTAACCCTCACATCCCTTCACCCTCACACCCCCTCACCCCCCTCACCCTCACATCCCTTCACCCTCACATCCCTTCACCCTCACATCCCCTCACACACCCACCATCACCAGCATAGCATAACAAAACACAGCATAGCATAACAAAATACAGCATAGCATAGCATAACAAAACACAGCATAGCATAGCATAACAAAAACAAGCATAGGATAGCAAAACATAGCATAACAAAACATAGCATAACAAAACAAAGCATAACAAAACAAAGCATAACAAAACAAGGCATAACAAAACAAAGCATAACAAAACAAAGCATAACAAAACATAGCAAAACACAACAAAGCATAGCATAACAAAACATAGCATAACATAACAAAACATCGCATAACAAAACAAAGCACAAAACATAATAAAGCGTAGCCAAACACAACAAAACATAGCATAGCCAAACAAAACAAAACATAGCATAGCATAACAAAACAAAACATAGCCTATCATAGCAAAACATAGCATATCATATCAAAACATAGCAAAGCATAACATAGCATAGCAAAACATAGCAAAACATAGCAAAACATAGCAAAACATAGCATAGCATAGCAAAACATAGCATAACAAAACACAACATAGGATAGCAAAACAAAGCATAGAATAACAAAACAAAACATAGGATAGCAAAACAAAACATAGCATAGCATACAGCATCACTCAGCACCACCACAGCATCACTCAGGGGCACCACAACAGCACTATGCGCTACCACAGCATCACTGAACGCCACTGCATCACTTGTTTGCCATCACAACATCACTCAGCGCCACCACAGCATCAATCTGTGCAACCATTCAACAACTGGTTCAAATATTTTCTCTCAATGTTTCAAGCTTTATTACAAATGTAACAAAAAGATGTTAATATTTCACTTCTGTTCTTGGATTTTCGTCACAATAAAATACACTTAACATAATCTTCACAAAAGTTATTTACTAAAGTTTAAGCTATTGCCATTATAAATTACTATGACTTTTATTTAAGTATTAATTATTTAAAAAAATTAAAAGCCATTGTTATTTGTAATATCAATACATGCAAGTCACGTACATACAACACATATTGCATTACAAATGCTATAGGTGTCATGTTTGCGAAAGTTAAAACTATTGGCTTTATAAATGACAAAGCTGTAATTTCGCTATTTTCAAAAACAAAACATAAATAAAAAATGTGTCATTTACAATACCAATAGCTCAAACTTTCCTAATGCGAGACCTATTGCATTGCAAATGCTTGTTCTTTCTGCACTGGTTTGATATTTGGACAAGAATTAGCAAATCCTATATGGTGTTGGTCACCAGCTTTTTTGTTTTTTCAATGGTCGTTTTGTCATGTCATTGTTTTTACAAAATGTTATTGTTGGGGAGGTTGCCTAGCCTTCCTCAATAAAAAAAGATGGCTATAAACATGAATATTTTTTGGCCCAAAAAAAACAAACATTGTCATAGCAATCACTGCACAAAAGAGCACTGCTTTCTGTGTGGATGAGCTCCTGGTCAAATGGCAGATTGTTTTCCTCAAGGTTGCCCTCAAACAAAGACGCCACACATGAGGAGTTAACACCCTTTTATTGCGGATAGCAGCAGAGGCAGCATACCACCACGATTCTCATCTTCCAATGCCGAAATTCCAGACGTGTTTCGGACATCCGTGTGTCCTTGATCACAGGCTCAGCTGTAAAGGAAACAAGAGCCATGAAATGGTCCATCAGTTTGGTACTGCAAGTCCCGCCCCAATGGGCGTCGGCAAAATTGCCTACTGGTACTTGTGGTTTCATTAAGTATCAAAACCCAAGTGGGTGCTGCTATGCAATACCAGAAGTCTCTTACCCCAGTGGGTGAATCCTGATTCGGAATAACTGCCCCTGCGCCCTTCTCTTTACGCAATAATGGCCTCCTCATTCCGTCAAACACCCGTGATTACGAGCGCTGTGGAGCCGTCATGCTCGGGCAGGGGGCCCCTTTGTGGCTGGTCTTGCCACTTAACATCAGTTCGTAAACGTTGCCCTCAAATAAAGACGCCCCACATGAGGACTTAACACCATTTTATTGCGGACAGCTTTGGAGGCAGCATACCACCAAGATTCTCATCTTCCAATACCGAAATGCCAGACGCATAAATACCAAAGCCCAAGTGGGTGCTGCTGGTGTTAACTCCTCATGTACGGCGTCTTTATTTGAGGGCAAACTTGAGGAAGTGATATATATGTATTTATGTATATATATATATATATATATATATATATATATATATATTCAATGAAAAAACCATTGGTTTTAGGCCATATATAGTTAGGGATTTGCATTTACAAAACCTTATTTTACTCGCATAAAACCATTGAAATTCCATATATAGTTATAAGCGCTAACTATATATCGCGCACCCGCAATCCACTGCTGATGATGTCACATATTACATCATTCATGACATGGTTAGTGACATCACTGATGACATCACTGATGACATCTCAAATGACATCACTGATGACATCACTGATGACAACATCCAGTGACTGTATGTTTCTTTAAAGTTAAAATATGTCTTACATATTGAAGAATGAGTGGATGTATAAGTGTCTGGATGAAGGATTTAGTAGGTGCATGACTGACTGTATGAGTGAGTGATTAAATGTGTCTCACTGAGTGCATGGGTTAGTGACTAAACTGTCTGAATGTGTGCATTATTATGTCTGTTGTTCTGTAAACTGTTGCATGTGTTGATAAGTAGCTATATGAGTAACTATATGGATTATTGATTGGTTGCCCAAGTATTTGTATGGGAGACTGGGTGTGTGTGTGGGTGGCTGGGAGGTGTATGACTCTGTGCATAGATGTGTGAGCAGTTGATTCACTAGATCTATGGGTTCAAAACTGCATGTGGAAACAGCTGTATGGGCGGTTGACTGTGTGCATGAGTGTATTGGTGAGTGAATGGATATCTCAGTGCTACATGTCAAAGTAAGTACATATGTAAAACACAGTACATGTGAGAGTTGACATATATAAATAACTGTGCATAAGAGCCAGTGAATGTGTGAGTGGCTGTATGGATCATTGTGAACTTGTATCAGGGATTGTATAAGAGAGTAAATATGTGTTAGTATATGTTTGAATAAGTAAAGTTTGTATAACTGTATATTTGAGGAAATGGAGGTGTGATTGATTCTCTGCATGACTGACTAGGTGTGTGAGTAACTCCATGGATGAGTGACAGTCTGTGAGTGTCTGTTTACACTGATTGTATCTAAGGTTATATTAGAGTCTGAAGAGGTTCATCGTATTATCACATGAATGATATCATCAGTGATGTTATCAGTCATGTCAAATGAGATGTTTTCAGTGATGTCATCAGTGATGTCATTTGAGATGTCATCAGTGATGTCATCAGTGATGTCACTAACCATGTCATGAATGATGTAATATGTGACATCATCAGCAGTGGATTGCGGGTGCGCGATATATAGTTAGCGCTTATAACTATATATGGAATTTCAATGGTTTTATGCGAGTAAAATAAGGTTTTGTAAATGCAAATCCCTAACTATATATGGCCTAAAACCAATGGTTTTTTCATTGAATTTTCAAGGTTTTGTAAATGCAAATTCCTAACTATATATCCACTATAACCTATGTTTTTTTCTGTGAATTTCATTGGTTTTTTAATAGCAAATATGAAAAGCTTTAAAATGTCAAGTACGTGATAGATAAAAACATTTTCGTATTTATGCACGCTGATGTGCTTTGAACGCTGCACCCCCCCCTCCCCTCTTTTGTCTTAGTAGTACTCTCTCTTTGCAGATACTGAAGGGTAGTTAACGCAGGCCTTTACCCCCGTTGTAATCCGTCGTGCCTGCTTGTCTCTCCATTTGATTGATTGTTGTCCAAGCATTTACTGTTTTAGAATTGGTTCTCTTTGGATCATTCTCTATTTACAAACAAGCACAAAGTCGCAATACTCTGTTTAGTCTTTGCAGATAGTGAAAAATCGTGTAAAAAAATAAAAGTAATCGAGCAAAATCAGTAGGCCACTAATTGGATCTCTTTTTGACCTCGCTAAAATAGAAATATTAGGAACAACCCTTCATGAGAAATACGAAAATAGTGAGATGAACTGAGCTCCACACCATGAGGGCTGCAAGACAGCTCGGCTCCATCACCCATCCCGCACAAAATAACGACAAACCCTATGCAAATATTAAAAATATAGACAACACACCAGCAAAGAAACAGGGTAAAACATTTTATTAAAAAACTATTTACATAACGTTGGTTTATAAGATGATGTCAGTAGTGGACCGATGTGTGAATAAGTCGAAAGCAGCACAAGGCTCCAAGATCCGGATGGCAAGCTCCTGGATGTTGGGTGCCATAGTTCAGAGTTCTGAGTTTGAGCCTTTTTCAATGCCTGTGCTTTGTTGAATCAAAATGGCGGCTTGACACAAAGCTGACTCAAGCGTTGCTACTGATGCTATGCAGACCAAAACTGGTTTTCAGTTTGTACATTTTTCTAGATTTTTCAATCCAAGTTTGGTTGACTTTGTAGAACGATGGCTTCAAATTTTCAACATACGGTGTGGTGGCGCTGACTGGGAGGGGGCGCTTCGCTCCTGCCCCCTCCCCAAGTAAGATTTTCATACGTGAAAGTACGTTAATGGTTTTGGTCCCTGAGTTGCTTCGATATCACTGCCATTCTCAAATGGCATAAGTTCTGGATGTTGGGTGCCATAGTTAAGAGTTCTGAGCAGCGCTTGTAACACTGTCTGAAGCTTATTTCCACCTACTGCAGCTTCACTATTCTCAAAGTAAGTGAGTGTCGTTTGTGGACCTGACTGCATTAGAAAACAATGTGATATGTTACCTTCCTAAACAGCTTGACGGAGGCCCCTGAGGGGCGGTGTGATGGCCATGGACTCGGAGAAGACGCTTGGCTCCGACACCCTCCCCAAGTCTTATAGCACTGGTGTAGCCTGAGATCGCCCCCGACATAGGCGGCCGGCTCCCGGGGTCCGGCGGAACTTTTTGCCTTTTGATGACTCTTCAATTCTGAACCTTGTCCCATCCAGCTGAGTTGCGCCCACTCTTGCGGCTACAGCGTCTTGCCCACCATCCAGCTGAATTGCGCCCACTCTTGCGGTGCAGCGATAGGCGGCTGCCACAGGACTCTTAAAATGGCGGACGGCTCCTCGGTTTTGGGCCTGGTCCACTAAAATGGCCCTGGGACACCTTTGAACTCGGACGCTTGCCTGCTAGGGCTTGGGCTCCATTCTCGAAAAGCGTCCCCTCAGCCGTGAAGATTCTACAAAAGTCTTGGGGGCCCCCGACTCCCGCAGGCTTCCGGTGGGGAGCGGCTGCCATGATTGCTCGCGGAATGACCACGACGGAGCCACGAGATGGTGGTGCTCTCATGCTGACGCCAGCTTCAGTCTGAATGATCCAGAAACAAGGTGGGGCTTTCATCGTTTGGGAAAAAAAAATGTTCTAAACCAATGAAAAGTGTTATTTTTAGGTCATATGACCAAGCCTTCCATCTTTAGGAAACCAAAAGTAAAATGAACCAATGAAAAGTTTTATAAACAAGTCACATGACCTGTTATGCGGCATAGGGCTACAAAAAGCGTAGAAAATCCGTTGGCACGTGAGGCGGCGTCAGTAGCGGACCGATGTGCGAATAGGCCGAAGGCAGCACAACGCGCCGAGATTCGGATGGCACCGAGGTGGTGTCCAGCAAATTGCCGCACTGGTGTGGCCATCCTACAATGCTGCGCCGAAAGACGGCGTGTCCAGCTGAGTTTCTCCCGCTCTTTCGGTACAGTGACTCGAACGCGCCGAGATCCGGATGGCACCGAGGTGGTGTCCAGCAAATTGCCGCACTGGTGTGGCCATCCTACAATGCTGCGCCGAAAGACGGCGTGTCCAGCTGAGTTGCGGTCACTGTTGCGTTTCAAAGCTTAGATTTAGCTTTTGAAATGCTTTGAAGGAATGAATTTACATTAAATGAATTTAGATCATAATGTTGTACACGCAACCAATAGCAGGTTACGTATAGCCCTCATCAATGTGAACATTTGGGTATGAATAGATGAAACCATTAGTAAAACATTCTGCGTGATGATATTTGGTTAATAAGAGGGGGTGCAATTCTTGTTGGGGATTGCAAGTGCCGATCCACGGCAAGATTATGATATATACACGAACATTAAGTGTTAAACAATATAGTCTTGAAAACTGTATGCTGGTTTTGTGCGCTAAGAAAGTTTTAAAGATGGCGCTCATGTTAATACAGAGTCCCTCACCTATGTCTATCACGCGATACAGGTTCATTTAAAAATGGTGCCGCGCAGCGCGCTCTTTTAGACACCGAGGAAGGGACGCTTCCCGAAACGCGTATGTCTTGATATTAAAAATTGTTAAAGCTGAAGATCCCGTGAGTGCTGTATTTCTTCTCACTGAAAGAAC
Organism: Lissotriton vulgaris; assembly: GCF_964263255.1. Lineage (NCBI taxonomy): Eukaryota > Metazoa > Chordata > Amphibia > Caudata > Salamandridae > Lissotriton > Lissotriton vulgaris. The sequence goes on along the minus strand of NC_141695.1, from coordinate 1,590,946,922 downwards.
TTTGGGGGAGAATTTCGGAGCATATATATATATCACAGTCTTCATCTGAAAACATCTACTTAGAACAGGACAGATGAACGCTGACCCAAAAGTTCTTCGTGCATAAAGTATTTATTTGATACCCTGCATCGCCGCCACAACGCGCTTCAGCCCCACCTGGGTCTTGATCACATATATATATATATATATATAGGGCTTAATCCATCAGAATATGTAGAGCAAACATAGCCCATCTGTGAGCATTATGAATAACTGTGACGCTCAATGTTTGCATTGAATTGTTATTGAGCATGCTAACTACAAAATAGCAATACACGCTGCATTTGCATAGTCCAAGATGGCGGCCATGTGTGTGACTAATTGTCCTTTCACAATGTCGATGTATTACAATGAACATAAAAAACGGCCGTTTCGGCGACGCCATGTTACCATCGAAAAGGGCGACAGCCGAAACGCGTCTGGACACCGTGAGCCCTTAATAAAATCTTGGCACTCGCCACCACGAGTGCTTGGTTCTTTGTGCTGGGGATCATGAAGCTTTGAAGCAGGCATATATATATTTATATACATATATGCAACCAACATTTGTTCCCTCTTCTGGAAACAAACCAGAGCACACAGCGGGGCTGCAGAAGTTCCTTTTTATTTTAAAATTGCATCACACGTTTCAGCAAGTGTGCCTTCATCAAATGCATGGCTTCCAGGTTTGCCTACACCTTTTTATGCATGCTGCCACTCTGCCATTGGGGAAGCATCCGGCCAGGTTTCTATTGGAGAAAAATTTGTGGCCACTCACACACACTGCAGTTCCCAGCATTCCTCAGGGTCGTAGTATTAAATCCCGAAAGTGCTCAGTCCTTATGGGTTAAAAGTAATTTCCTATATCGGTTTTGCTTGGAAGTACATTTTTTAAAATATGGCGGGTTTCTTCCACCCCTTCGTCCAGTTGCACAGTTCCATATATATATATATATATATATATATATATATATATATATATATAGCTGCTTTGGGCTGACCCATTGCCATTTTCTGAATGCTGTGGTGAGCATAAAAAACATTTGAATAACACGACACACCAATGGATGAAGAGGGCTGTCTGAATGCCCCTATGAATAAACATGTATAAACAGTATATTAAACATGGAATTTTTGTAAAATGAAAAGGCCTTTGCTAATGCCAGACCTACAAAGAGCCAGAATGTTGACTGTAAAAGAGAGCACAAGGGGCTTAATAGCAGACAAGGGAGTAGAACACAAGTCTCAGTGCAGCCTAATGCCTGCCCTGGAAACACTTCTCCTGTAATATGCAGAGTTTAACGAAGCATTGCGAAGAATTCGATGTTAATAGTTGTCTACAGTCCCAGACAATTACCAGCAACGTTCCCTTCTGGCCTTGTTTCTCGTGAGCTTATATATGTCCACTTATGACTTTTTCTCTGCATTGCCCATGAGCTAAACACTGATTAGCATCTGAGGCGAGCAGCATTACATGCTCTGACATAAATACAAGTTACGCTGATTTACTGTGGTTCTTGCACATTCCTCCTGGAGATATCAGCTGCTAAAAGCAGCTGAATTCTCCAGGTGAAATCCCCTGGGGAGAATGAGGAATTTCCAGGGGATTTGGACCCAGACTCGACATGGGGCTAACAGGACGGGACTCTTTGTATCCTTCCTTTCAGCACAATTTACAAAACGCTTGGGAATAAAGTTTGATTTTTTTCTCCCATATGCTAATATTAAGTTTTGAGTAAATTTCAAAGTTTAATGATATTCCCAGAGAATTCCATTATTACTCATGGAAATGGGGGACCAGGGTGGGTTTCTCATAAGTACTTACCTGCATATCCATTCACCCCAATGTGGAAATATACAGGCAAACATTTCCGCAAGGACAATCGAAACACTAATCTTTTATTGTTTTTATAATGGAAAACACTTTTGCTGCCTCTGCACCCTCATCATTTTGAGGGATCTTCCCTGCCCGTTCTCCATTCCTGTATTTTATTCTCGGTGTCTGGATTCTTGTTTCACATTGTCCCCTGGAGATATTCAGTTTTTGAGTGAGATAGAGAGATTTGCTGTCCATTACTGCAAATGTGGTTAGAGGAGAAAGCTAGGCAGGTCTTTCACAGCGGGTGTGACAAGCTGATTTTCTTCAAGTGTTCAAAAAAATGGTGTATGATTTTCTGTGGGATTAAAGTGGAAGTAGCAATATCGGTGATCAGGGCACTGCATGGAGAAGTGTGGCTCAATGATTAGAGTGGCAGACTCTGATGCAGAGGTCTAGCCCGGGACCAGGGTTCAATTCCCCGCCTCGGCGGGTCTTCGGCTCAAAATTCCACGGACCTGATAATTCTCGCCTCGGTGCCTATTCCAATCATGGAGTCCCACTCTGCAACTCTGGGCAATAGCTTGCTTAATCTCCACAACGGTCCCCTCAACGCTAAGGATGCCTGGCCTTCACCTTGGGGGTACCCAGGAGTGGACGCCTCACAGGGAAAGAGAAGGATGGGTTCCACAGCGGTGTTCGTACAAGCGCCTTGAGACCCTTGCAGGTGAGTAGTGCGCTATACAAGTATCAATTTACATTTTACATTTACATGCCTTTGTTAGAGTAACTGGTTTGAACGGTGGTTCTGAGGTCTTCAGCAGTGAAGTAAAGATTGACTTTCAAATTCAATAATGAGATGACAACAAGCTGTATGTGCTTTAACGGGGATATGGGTCCAAAAGGGGAGATCAATGTGGCCTTATGGGTAGGTAGTCCCCAGAGGCAGGAAGTTGAACATGCCCTAATCTCCCTTAGTTGGGCGGTGAACTCAGAGGGTAGGTGATTCCCTAGGGTGGGAGTCATCGCTTCAACCAGGTCAAGGTGAATGGGGTCCCTATCACTGCTCTGAGGGATACTGGGGACAGCCAGATCATGGCAATGGAAAGGCTGGGTTCCCCAGAGCAGTACAGTGGGCATGTGTGCAGAATAACCCAGGCCCAGGGGAAGGTCTTTGTCCACCCTATGGCCCAGCTATCACTGGAGTGATGACCCTTAGAAGTGTCACAGTTAGTCCTCAGATCACCATTGACTGCATTCTGGGGAACAGGTTGCCACCAATGCACCCTGAAAGCTCAAATATCTGGGCATAGCACTCCCAAACCTCAGAGGTCAGAGATCCCCTGTTAGACTAGGCCCTGGCTTGTGACAACAGCAGCTGTAAGTGCCCTCTTTTGGTTTCTGTCTAATGGACAGAGTTTTTCTTGAGTGGTGGGGCAGAAGTCTGATCCAAAGGGTGAATTGGACCACATCCCTTTGTTGGCCCTTGTGGTACTGCCTGCCCACCGGGATGCATCTGTGGGCAAGTTAAGGTTAGGTGCTGGCCACATGGGGTCAACTGGTGAGGTGAATGGTTCCCATGGGTCAGTTCAGTGGCTCATGAGAGTGTAGATCATGGGGTCCCACTAAATTCAAAGGGGCATCGAATTGACACAGGACTGTGATTTAGAGGATTAGTGCACATGTTCTACTGCCTAAACAGGGAAGTCCAGCAAGGTATTAAGGTATTAATTATTCTTCCCTGGCTTTGGGCTGGAGATGGGTCGTGTTGGACCTGGTCCTCCCTACAGGGTCACCCCCAAACCTTCTGCCTTTTACCCTCCACTTTCTTCTGAATTTGTTTTTGTTCGCCTTAGGACTTTGTGCACTTTACCACTGCTAACCAGTACTAAAGTGCTTGTGCTCACTCCCTAAAACCTGGTAACATTGGCTTACACCTGATTGGCAATTTAATTTACTTATAAGTTTCTAGTAAAATGGTACTACATGCTCCCAGGGTCTGTAAATTAAATAATACTAGTGACTGATTTGCATATGACCATGTCTGAACTGGGGTGGCTGAGTGAGCTAAAGAATGGTGATGGATTAAACCCAGATTAGTTGACTGGGGGTGAGTGTTTGATTTGCTCAAACGCTCCGTCCATCATCCCCTTTTGTTTCGCTTTGATCGCCCTAAGTTGGCAGGGTATGCTCAGACATGAGTCCCTTTCTCACTTGGCCACTGGATTCAAGATAGCCTGTCTGATGAGGATTATTAATCCGAAACCGGTCCCAGGATGCATGTTTCTGGTCCAGGGAAGACATGGCTTGGCAGTTCGGGCTGGACTGTTCCCATGAGGCACAGGGTCAGACTGATTTGCATATGGCCATGTCTGAACTGGGGTGGCTGAGTGAGCTAAAGAATGGTGATGGATTAAACCCAGATCAGTTGACTGGGGGTGAGTGTTTGATTTGCTCAAACGCTCCGTCCATCATCCCCTTTTGTTTTACTAGTGAACCTGCAGCACTTATTGTGTCACCCACTTAAGTAGCCCTTTAAACCTGTCTCATGCCTGCCATTGCAGAGCATGTGTGTGTAGTTTAAACTTCCATTTTGCCCTGGCAAACGAAACCTTTTGCTAGACTCAAACCTTCCTTTTTAATGCATATAAGTCACCTCTAAGGTAGGCCCTAGACAGCATCAGGGCCAGGGTGCAGTGTATATAAAAAGTTTGACATGTACTTTTGAGTTTTACATGTGCTGGTAGTGAAAAACTCTTAAACTCATTTTTCACTACTGCCAGGCTATCTCTCCCATAGGATAACTGTTTGACATTTGGCTAATGGTTGGCAGAGTTATGCACCCTGTCCAAGCAGCAACCACAATTCTAGTCAGGGTAAGTGTACATAGAAACAATACTTAACAGTACCGCTTATGAGTGCCCTAAGTAGTCACCTCAAACATATGAATTATTTTTTAATAGAATTTGTAATACAATAAATCAAATTAAAGGGTACAAAACAGTTGGCATTTTCTTGCCTTAGCTATTTGGTGCCTGCAGCCTGTCTCTGGTCACTTGACCAGGTGTAGTTGGTAGTTGAGCTTTGTGTATTCCCTCTTGACAGCCACACATAATGAGAGCTTAGATGTGACTGGATGGGCCATCACTGGCAGGGTGAGAAAGAGGAGCTGGGTCTAGCCTCACTTACACTTTAACAACCTGTGCTCTGCCTCCACACATAGAGCTTAACAGCCCTGCTTTGTCACTTCAGCCAGCTTAAAGCCAGGCAGAGGAGGCAGGTAATTACTTGCACTTCAAAGCTGCTGTCTAGAAGCTTCTCCTACCTTCCATAACCAGGGCACCAGAGTATAAAGAAGAGAACGCAGGCATCAACACATCAGTACACTTTCAGATACTCTGCCAGGAAGTAGGACTGCAGTGCTGTTACAAGGACTGCCACCCTGCTGCTTGGAAGGAACAGTTGTGCTGAACTGCTTCCTTCTGCCCTCTTGCCTGGGGAAGAAGTACCGGACCTACAACCCATCTTGAACCCAGGGACCCGAGTGACTCAAAGGGCTAGTGTGCTGGGCTCCTGATCTTAGACTCAGGGACATAAAATGCTACCAAACAGCTCCTGGACTCGACTTCAGTGAGTTCCTGACCCCCCAAAGTGGTGCCATTCAGGTCCTGTAAACTTGGTGTGGCTGAGTGGGCTCTTAAATCAAACCTTTTGGCTCTTCGCAGCTGTGGATGGGTCTGCTTGCGCCAGAACCATGATGCTCACACAGAAAATCAGCACTAGCCACCGCCAGCCAGGCTTTTCACATAACAAGCATTGATTGCCATGGAGAACAGCCAACGTTAGGCTCCAGCCCGCCCATCCTCGATGCCCGACCTGCTCCTTGCGCTATGTCAGCCACCACCAGCAATGTTCTCCTTGCTCCCTACGGCACTCTTCAATGTGAACGGGGCTCTTGGTCCAAACCTTGACTGGGTAAACCATCAGCAGAACTAATCTGGAACTCGCATTCCATGGCATCGGCCTGAACTTTTAACTTTGACCCAGTCCACTGCAGCCAGATAGCCGCTGTTGGTGCTTTATGCTATTAGGTGCTATTTTTTCCTTTTATTCTTTAAAAATTCATAACTTCGGTTCTACTGATTAGATTTTTATCATTTTTATCTTATTTTATTCATTAAACTTAGCTCTATTTTTGTCTAACTTAGTGTGGGATCTTTTTGTGTGGTGTTTTCACAGTTTTAGGGCTTGAAGTTCTGCACAAATACTTTATACACAGCCTCTATGTTAGGCCTGACTGCTCTTTGCCAAGCACCCAGGAGGTTGAGCACAGGTTGACTTGAGGTTTGGTTGTGCCTTACCCTGACTGGGATTGTGGTTGCTGTTTGACCAGGGCTCACACCCCGGTCAACTAGTAACCCAATTTCTAACAGGTAAGTACAGGACAAAGTCACAGGGTAGCAGCTGCCGATTGCTCAGCCTCGCTTGCCAGCCCTACCACACAACTTGAAACATCAAAATGTCAATGTAAGTATTTGATGAAAGTTATTTAGTGCTGTTTCACTAAAAAGTCACAAGAAGTTGCATAGAGGCTAGAAGCAGATTACGTTATTCATAAGAAACAATGGGGCATATTATCAAGGGGGTTTATCTCCGCTTTTTTGGCTTTAAAAGCCAAGAAAGCAGAGATAAAATTATCTCCCTATTACCTAGCTGTCACTAACACCAGTTAGCGACAGCTAGTAGGAGATAGCGACCATCTTAGGCCCCACTTTGCATTTCAGTGATATTTATCACTAATGACATGCAAAGTGGGCGTGCCAAGATGTTAGCAACTGGAAACAGTCGATAACATCGCTATCTCCTATTACCAACTTTTGGAGATATTCGCGCTAAGCGCGAATATCTCCAAAAGCTAACACCTGCCCTGAGCAGTTCTTAGCCATGTTATCCAATGGGAGGTGGATAACATGGCTAAGAGCATTAGCTCGGTAATGCATGAATATCGCTGACTTTTCAGCGATATTCATGCATTTCGGCCGATTTTTATCGCATTTGCGATAAACCTTGGTAATACCAGGGTTTATCTGCGATAAAAATCGCCGCAGCTCAGCTGTAAATTTTTGTCTCTAACCAAGCAATAGCGATAATTATCGCTATTGCTTGGTAATATGCCCCAATGTTTCTTCCTCATATAAAGTGCCCTGATACCTTCGGGTCTAGCCAGCGCTATAAAAAACTCAAAAAATAAATAAATAGGCACCCAGTGGAGATCCCACATGTCACAGACCCAATGCTGATTGTACTCTCAGCTCCTGCACAGGGTCACAGTAGGGGCTACAACCTTTTAAACATGTATTTATTTAATTTTTAATATAGATATCACAGTCTGAAAACTGATAATAAAATGATGTAGTACTGGGTGATTCATGCACAAGAAGTCAAATAGTAAATTGTAATTTGCTTGCCTTCTGCATGCTGTGAAAAGTGCTTATTTCTGGGGTTCAGAGTTTTAAGGCAAGTGTTACATATATCTATCACCTGAGGAGGAAACATGTTTATGGTTTAGGGAAAATAGCAAGCAAATTGTTGCTATGCAGGCCTGTCACATTTAAATGTCATTTAAGATCAAATGTGACAGTGAAAAAGGATTACAGTGGTGTAAATTTCTGCAAGTTTCGACCTTGAGTGTAGAGTTTCTTCAAATACTAGGTTTTAGTTCTGTAATCCAATCGGCGCATTTACGCTTTGGCCTACATTTTAGAATAAATGCGTGTTATTTTAGATTCTTCTGTATTGCCCGCGGCCTATACGGTGTCAAAATGTAGCAATAATGTATGATGTTCCTTAAAAAAAAAAAAAGTTCACCCATTCGCTTTAATTACATTTTCAGTGCTGGTTATTGTCTGCTGTGCCTGCGAAGAATGTTTGTAGCCATAAAAAACCATTATCTGCCACAATAACAGATAAGGAGAGCATGGCTGGGGGCAGAAATGCCAGGGTGAAAGATTGTACCGCAGTTCAGAGCTGAATTTATAACTCACCCCGGGGCAAACGTCAGCCTGATCACAAGGCCTGACAACGGATCATGCAAAGCAAACTCGCAGCCTTCTCCCCTGCACAGATGCTCTTTTCATCAAGGTGGAAAGTGTTCAGAAGTAAGGTCGCCAATCCTGCACAGGCAGATATACCACGTGCCATGAGGCTTTAATCCACGCATTTGAGTCTCATCAAATCTGTTTCTGGGTACCAGCAAAAATCTGCAGGTGTGTAAACTAGGAAATCGATTTTTTCTGAGATGGAGAAAGTTAATTGAAATGAATGAACTGGGATGGGTGATTAGCAATTTGGCATGTGTTTACTGAGTGTTGCATGTCAGAATATAGATTACAGACTATAGACTACTGCTGAGTAGTCAAGGTAAGTGTATACAGGTAAGTACCGATTAATTAGTCTTAGCTGAATTCTGATTTATTATTCCTAACTCTACATCTGATTACCTTGACTATATATATCGATATTAAAAAACTGGATTTTGTGGTACACTCTTACTGAACCTTTTAGAATTAGGAGGTAGTCACGTTAAAAAGATTCATTTTAAGTTTAAATTTAAGAAAAGTAGATTATTACAATGTCAGGGTAAAGCTCAAAATTGTACATCCTTATCCTATCACCATAGGTCACCCCCACAAGCCAACCAATACATAGTTCTGTGTATAATTCTTCTACCTCTATATAATCGACCTTCTCACTCTTTGGATTTGATGCCTCAACCTACTCTTCCACCAATATATTCTGTTTCACAGGGTTTTTTCAATTTGTGGGACTTGCGGGCCTCTGGTGCAACACAAGGCTTGTTTCTTCTGTGCAAACTACTACAGCTAGATTCATCAAGCATTTTTGTGACCGTAAACGGTGCGAATCGCTAAATTCGGCCGTTTGCCCGCAAAAATGGCATTTGGAATTCATCAATGGGTCATGAACTCGCAATTTGAAAAATCGCAAATAATTGCGATTTTTCAAATTGCGATCGCATTTAAGGAATCTCAATTTGAGATTCCTTAAATGCTATTCATGAACCTTTGAAAAATTGCGATTTCTCTATTTTTCACCGCTATTTACCGCGACGTCTGACTTCGTGGTAAATAGCGAAAACTGAGAAAAATGCACTTTTGTGCATTTTTCTCAGTTGTATGTTACACACACACATGTCCTTTGGACATATGTGTGCGCAACATCAGTCTACATTTTCATTTCAGGGGTGCTACAGGGTGTCCTTTGGACACCCCTGACACCCTTGAAATCGCATCCTTATTTGCGATTAGCAAATTGCTAATCGCAAATAAGGAATAACTCCCCATTCATTCCTATGGGCCTTAGGCCCATAGGAATGGCAATAGTTCATGACCCATTGATGAATTCCAAATGCCATTTTTGCGGGCGCAAACGGCCGAATTTAGCGATTCGCACCGTTTACGCTCGCAAAAATGCTTGATGAATCTAGCTGTAGTAGTTTGCACAGAAGAAACAAGCCTTGTGTTGCGCCAGAGGCCCGCAAGTCCCACAAATTGAAAAAACCCTGTGAAACAGAATATATTGGTGGAAGAGTAGGTTGAGGCATCAAATCCAAAGAGTGAGAAGGTCGATTATATAGAGGTAGAAGAATTATACACAGAACTATATATTGGTTGGCTGGTGGGGGTGACCTATGGTGATAGGATAAGGATATACAATTTTGCCTGCCTTACTCTTTGCAGCCGATACCCAATTGGTTTTCGTAATCCCCCAGAGGTTAGAACAGGAGTTAAATATCTTCAATGCATTTTGTGTTGAGCATGGTCTACAGCTGAATAGAGCATAGAAAAAAATCATGATATTCAGCCTGACAAAACAAAAAATATCATAAGTGAAATATGTATGTGGGCAACAACTCAATCGATCAGGTGTTTGATTACTTAGGAGTAAGACAAACGCCACATCTAAACTAGGCTAAACTAGGCTAGGCACATATATCTCACACATCACACAGTGAGTATTTCAAAGATTCATAGACAGACAATATTTCCTCAACAGCATTAGAGATTTACAATATAAAGGCCATAGGGGCAGCTCTGTATGGATCAGAAATGTGAGGGTGCTTGAACACTAAAATACTGTTAACTGCTGAAAACAAGTTTATTAGATCAGCCACAGAGGAATATCCCAGAAACTAGTGTGTAGACTTCCAATCTAGAGGTATCAATTGTGGACTTTGGTAGCCCTAGAATCATACTGGGTGGGTTTAAGAGATCTTATGTTTTCCTGCATGTCTCTGTAAAATCCCGTGGTTGAACTCTGTAAAAGCACCACTGGGAAATTAGGTTTGGAGAATTTTTGTTTTTCCCTAGAAGAAATGTGTTCAATTTCTAAAGCAGGAGAAGCAGTCACACTTCTTATCGCTGGGGAGGTGGGGGTGGCTTTTGCACCTCCTTTGGCGGAAAGGATGCTGGTAAGTGTGTTCCCACAAATGTTCACAGCCCCCGCTCAGTAGTAAAGTCCAGCAGACAGACTCCACTTCAATACTGGGCCCGTTTGCTCTGACATAGCCATATTATTAGCCATTCCCCTGCTACTTCTTTGTTGTCCAATCGAGGTTTGGAAGGCCAATTCATTTCTGCTACTTTGGTTACCATAAATGTTTCAGTACTAACACTCCTTTCAGCATACATGGCTCCCACTGGGTTCCTTTTCTTGACTACCACCCATGCCATTTTGATACCATCACAACTGCCAATGTGCCAGTGACACCCTTCAAGAAGCCATAGGGCCATCCTTTCATCCCACCATATTATTAAACCTGTATTGCACATCTATAATTCTAATTTATGGGATATTAACCACTCTGAGTCAGAGTGTCAGCTCTACTGTAATCCAGTCATAGGTTGTGACAGATTTTGCAAAAGTTACAATAGCCAGCAATTTCTAATTATTTCTAACCCTGGGCGAAGTTCTATGCTACGCTCCCGTCATTTGCGAAGTTTGCGCTACTTCGCACTACTCGAATTGCATGCAGCACAGTGCAAACATGCATAGCGTAGTGGTCATTTTTTGCTTGTTCACGGTCCTCAACGACAAGTTGGCGACCGCAAAATGACATCCCGGCGAGACTTTTTCCTCGTTCGCGATCAGCAACATCAAGTTGCTGATCACGAACGTGGACAATAAACCTCCCGGCGAGATTCTCAATGTGGGGAGGTCTGGTTTCTCATTGCGAGGGGTTGCGAGAAACTACCAGTCCACGTTGAGAAAGCTGCCACTTGAGTAGAAATCTATTAGAGCAGCAGAAAACGACCGCTTGCACTGTGCAAGATGTTGTTTGCACTGATTGCACAGTGCGGACAAGCATACGGCACTGTGCAATCAGTGCGAACAGCATTTTGCACAGTACACTACGCAGTTTTCAAATAAAAATGTCACCCTTTAGCTAGCTAGCGCTCTTCTCTAGAAGACATACTTCTAGCACCACGATTAAAAAAAATTCTAGGACAGTAGTGGTTTTGTGCCTTCCATGATGCTGCCAATTCTTCTGTACATCAAAATTCCTCCCAGAGCAGTCCAAAACCAACTGTTCTGACAAGTGAAAATATTGCAACAAGTAAAAATCTGTTGAATCACTGTATCCCCTGGCCTTCTTAATCCTACCCATCTATATTCAGCCGCGGTCTGTGCAGGTAACAGAGGTGGGGCTTGGGCCCACATGGGGGCATTTCGATGGACGATGCAGAGGGAAAATGTATTATTTATTTAATTTTTCATCTGCATCGTTCCTCGAAATACCTGCACGAACCGCAGCTGACTACATTTCTGTGATATGGCTTTACAGATACTTTCCTTTCCCTGCACAGTTCCCAGCACTGTATCATGACCCTGCCCATGAATTTGAGCTGACCCAACAGTTGGCTATCCATTCACAATTTGCACTTACTTTGCTCCACAACTCTAGTTGTAGCTACCTCAGTTTTTCCAATTTGTGATTAGCAACCTGTACTTTGTGGCTAAACAGTCCAGTTCAGTATGCTCTGATTGTAGAAGCGAGAATATTGAGGTAAACAAATATTTAGGAAAAAATTATTGCATCCAAAATATCAAAAGGTAGGAATAGATTTTCTATAGCTAACTCCACATGTATGTACCTTGACGATATATATCTTCGAGGCATCTAAATATTGGGTTAGGAGTACTAAATTTGTACTAACTCTACATGCATTTAGCCTTCGATATTTGGCTCTTAAAGATTTAGTCTATCATATTTTCGTATCTCAATATTCTACGCCTCATTATTCAATAGTACAATCATCAAGTCCAGACTCCAGGCAAGTCAGAGCCAGGCCTTCCTTTTAGGTCTCGGCCTTATCCAGCGCATGCGCTGGTCTGGCCGAGACATTTAGTAGCTGGCTTTTGGAAGTGCTGCCGAAGCCCACCAGCGTGCGGTTATGCAGACATGCAGGCGCCTCCATCTGTCTTTCCTTCGTGGTCACGGGTCATTAAAATACGGTGCTATCACTTTCGAGCACAAGCGCACGCTGTTGCTGAGCTCTATCCCTTTTTTGCGCACGCGCACAACTCCCGTTTGCGCCCTTGATCGCGATCACTTTCACTTTCGCTGCCGCGCGGCCGTGTGACTTTCTCGGGCACGCGGCCAATGCTTGTTTGGTTTAGCCCTGCGTATTTCTGTAGTGACCTGATGTTGCTTCATTCACGATATTAGCAGGATCGTAATTATTGTTTACAAGGCCGCTGTTGTTTAACTTGCTCTTCAGCTTGATCATGTTGTCACATGGGGCACAGTTCAGACAGAGCTTTTCTTTTCCATTAACTTTATTTACTCTCAAGTGTCATTAGAAGCTAAGCACTTTTCCTTTAAGATGCGTGCACGTTCAATTGTATCAACTTTCGAAGCACAGTAAATAGTAGATGATCTTAAAGAGCACCAGGTTACCCACCCAGTCATATGTACCATAGACATTCTTTCAGAGAGCACACAGGCCACTGAGGCCAGAAACTGTTGAAATGTCACAAATAAGCACCTAGGCACTGTGGGCAGAAACTGTGAAAATGTCACACATAAGCATTTGAAAACTTGCACCTAGGGCACATAGGCCAGAAACTATTGAAACATCATACCCAGGCCAGAAAGCATGCACACGTCACACATAAGCACCCAGGGCAGTAAGCATGGAAATATCACACATGACATGAGCCTCCAGGTCACTGAGGCCAGAAATTATTGAAATAGCACACATAAGCACCCAGGACAGAAAGCATGGAAATATCACACATAAGCACCCAGGCTGCCAGAAGGCATGGAAATGTCTCACATGGCATCCTAGCCAGAAAACATGAAAAATTCACAAAAAGGCAACCAGGCCAGTGGAACTGGAAAACTTTTCAGAGTGTGGGTGCTGCCATCAATGTTGCCTGTACATCACTCAAGTAATGGGATTGTGAAAAATTCAAGAATCACACAAAGAACAAGGGTTGAAATTCAGCTTTGCCTATTCCTGGACATATCAAACTTGAAGTATATGCCAAACCATTTAAATACACTACACTCTGCATACTGCACCCTGCCGTATGGAAAGGCCGTGCACTAGTGGTGACATCCTGATGACATATGTAGTAAAATTGAATATTTTTAGGCCTGGCAAAAGGTTCCTTTTGCTAGGTCAAAATCGCAGTTTTATAACTGCACAGGCAGACTGCAATGATAGGCCCTGGCCTTGACACATGTTTAAATAGGCTACTTGCGTGGGTGGCACAATCAGTGTTGCAGGCCCACTAACAGCATTTAATTTACATTGCATGGACACATGTAGACCCACATTTCTAGGGACTTAAAAGTAAATTAAATTTGCCAATTCGGAGAAAGCCAATTTGACCATGTTTAAAGGAAAGAGCGCAAGCACTGGCTAGCGTTGGTAAAGTGCACTGAGCCCTAAGAGCCAACAAAAATTACCTTTTTGATGTAATAAAGCAGATCAAACCTGAACTTAATTTGGAGGAATCTGAGGCCGACAAGGACTTATCTAAGCATGTCTCAGCAGTGAGTATGAACAATATGCTCCTGAAAGAGCGTGTGAGGAAGATGGGGGTGAATGTGGAGGGGGGGTTACCAACACCATGGTATTATCACCGAGCAAATAGGTAATCATTTCAGTTGTAAATAAAAAGCAGTTTCGGCACATCCATGAAACAGGTGTGTAACCTACAGGTTATATAAGCTGTTTTTGCCCCCAAAGCGTTCAACCCCGCGCATACCAGCAGCACGTATCTCTTTTTCCAGAACAGGCACTGAACCCACTGTGCTGTGACAGCAAAGGGCTCCTATTCCCCTTTTCTTCAAGCAGGGTGGAGGCAATGTGTGTCAGCATTATAGTAGAAAATGTAAAGGCCAACCACCTCCCACCACCTCGCTCCGCCCTAAGCCTGGTAGAACCCGGCCCTGTTCCTCGACTGCAGCGGATTTGTGAGCACTGGCAGACTACCATAAGTGCCAGTGTTGACAATTCAGCACCAGTGCAGTGCACGGGAAAGCACCAGCATAATTTAAGCACCATGTTATGATGGTGTATCAGGGTATTTCAGCACACTGCTGACCCTGAGAAGACATCTGCTCTTTTGCTGTCCATACCATGCAGCTATAATAGCAGACTCATGCTGCCTGCTCTACAGTCTCATCACAAACTCCATTCATTGGAACACATATCACTTTTGACATTGACCCTTAAGAACACCTTTTGTCTTTGGTGCCTGCAAGATTTAAGTTTGAATGGCATTAATGAGCAGATACGTAGGCATTGCAACAGAGCGACATTAATATCTCTTCCATCAGCTTGAGAGCTGACCTTGGAAAGAATTTCAACCTGACACTATGGCAGAGGTTCGCCACGGATTTCATATAGATCGCCCATCCTGCAGACTTTATTCCTCTTTCAAATGGTCTCTTCTGCTGGTTTTGATTAAATCACTTACATTTAAGCCTAGTCCTTCCTTGAGGCTCAGTGAGTTAAGTGCAGGGCCCGGCCATCACTGAGGGAGGGAGGGCCACAGCCCGGGGCAGGCTACAATTTTCCGGCACTTACTGTCGCTGCCACCCCCTTCTAAGGACTCCTTAGTGGACACTTCATGACTTATAACACATTAAATGCTGCTCCCATGGAAAAACCATGCTAGGAGTGAGTTAACTCTCGCTTCTGGCATTAGCTTTGATGTTTAAGTACTTGAAAGTATTTCAATCAACATAAGAGTGTCAGACAAAATCAAACAGCCAATAAAGGATGAAACACAATACCAGTTTATAAAGCTAAATAAGGTAGAAAATTATACCAGTTTAGAGTTCTGAAATTTAGAGAGCAAATTGTAATAGTCTTTTTCTCGAGGCACAACAGGGAGTGCTCAACAAGCTTCAAGTTTTACAAAATGCGGCTGCCCGCTTGTTTGGGGGTTTGCCCAAGTTTTCCTCAGTCTCTAAGGAGTTGGATAAACTGCACTGGCTTCCGGTACGGAAACGAATTAGGTTCAAGGCCCTTTGTATTGTCTTTAAGGCACTGCATGGCCTTGGCCCAGTGTTCCTTCAAGATCTTTTTCAGTGGTATAGACCAGGTAGACAACTGAGGTCGGCCAGTCTGGGGCTGGTTAAAACCACCCGAATCAAGAGGGCACGCTGGGGTGGAAGGAGCTTTGTCAGGGGAGCTGCGAAGGCGTGGAACTCCCTCCCTCTCTCCCTCAAACTCAATACAAATCTCCTGGCATTCAGGAAGGATCTAAAAACATGGCTTTTCTCCCAATAAGTACCTAGACTTTCGCTTCTCTGGAACTATCACTTTAGCGCCAGGACGCCGACCGGTATCAGTGCGCTCTATTAAGTGTAAAAAATAAATAAAATAAAACAAATAGAGTGCACGTGCTTAGTGTGGAAAAAGGGCCCTCAGGCACCAACTATAATAGTCGGTAGCCAGTTGTCTTCATTGGGTCCCCATGAGTGAGAAAAGAAACTCAAGTGGTGTTGGAAAAATTGATTTAAAAAGAGTGTGGGCTACTCATCAAACGATAATTTTATTGAGAAGGTAGCTCTAACTCTGATAAAAACAGTGAAAAAACAATGGACTAATAATTGGTTGAGTGAGCTTGAACCAATAAGTCCTTACAAAAGTGACAGATAAACAAAGATGGTCAACATGTTTCTGCTAAGGAGCCCAAAGTCAGCTCAGCATTCGTCAGGACCAAAGCACTCATTCATACTCCTTGGTGGGCACTCACTAAGGTGTCCAAACCTAAGGTGTAGAAAAGGAGAAACAAATACAACCTGGTGACTGTAAAGGTTCCTAAGATGGATGAATCTCCATAAGGTCTCGCCTCATTAAGGGAGACTAATATTTTTCAAAAGTCCGTTTACGAACATCATGGGCTGGCGGAGGGGGGAAAACCTTCACGCTCGGTAAATTTGCTCCGATGCGACTCTCCGCCGAAAAACCTAGAGTCGCATCGGAGCAAATTTACAGAGCGTGAAGGTTTTCCCCCCTCCGCCAGCCCATGATGTTCGTAAACGGACTTTTGAAAAATATTAGTCTCCCTTAATGAGGCGAGACCTTATGGAGATTCATCCATCTTAGGAACCTTTACAGTCACCAGGTTGTATTTGTTTCTCCTTTTCTACACCTTAGGTTTGGACACCTTAGTGAGTGCCCACCAAGGAGTATGAATGAGTG
This sequence comes from Lissotriton vulgaris, assembly GCF_964263255.1. NCBI lineage: Eukaryota > Metazoa > Chordata > Amphibia > Caudata > Salamandridae > Lissotriton > Lissotriton vulgaris. Next base: position 1,590,930,341 of record NC_141695.1, on the reverse strand, counting down.
CTTTGGTCCTGACGAATGCTGAGCTGACTTTGGGCTCCTTAGCAGAAACATGTTGACCATCTTTGTTTATCTGTCACTTTTGTAAGGACTTATTGGTTCAAGCTCACTCAACCAATTATTAGTCCATTGTTTTTTCACTGTTTTTATCAGAGTTAGAGCTACCTTCTCAATAAAATTATCGTTTGATGAGTAGCCCACACTCTTTTTAAATCACTTTTTCCAACACCACTTGAGTTTCTTTTCTCACTCATGGGGACCCAATGAAGACAACTGGCTACCGACTATTATAGTTGGTGCCTGAGGGCCCTTTTTCCACACTAAGCACGTGCACTCTATTTGCTCTCTAAATTTCAGAACTCTAAACTGGTATAATTTTCTACCTTATTTAGCTTTATAAACTGGTATTGTGTTTCATCCTTTATTGGCTGTTTGATTTTGTCTGACACTCTTATGTTGATTGAAATACATTTACTTTGGAAGGGGTAAAAGAGTGGTTCTAATAATACCCTTACTCTCCTGTTGTTACTTTAAGTACTTGAAAGACCAGCTCAGCCTTCCATCCTCCCATGGTCGGTAAATCAGGCCTCTGTAAGCCTTGTGTGCCATCTCAACCCATTCCTTTTGGCCTCCCCTTGCTATATTCAGTGCCCCGTGCCCCTTGAGTCGGATCCTTTATTTGAAAGCAAAACCTAAAATAAAGAATAAATGTGAAATAAATATCAACCTGTCCCTTCAGTTTCCAGCATGTGCGTGACTCACTCAAATCTATGTCAGTTTTCGCACAGAGCCAAGATTTCTTGTATGATTGGAATATTTCCCAGGCATTGCCAGTGCACAGGCATGTTACAGGCAGAGGCAACCTGCTACAGGGTGCATGTTACAGACAGAGGCGGCCTCCGACAGGGCAAGAAGGCAGTCGGTAGAGGCGAGCTCCTACAGGGCAGGCGGCGGCCTGTCAGCGCGCTCCAGCTGTAGGCCTGGCTCCAACTTTCACAGAAAGAGAAGTATTCTTTCTCTTTCATTTTTTTTCCCACTGGATGAGGCTCCCACAACATTTATATTATTCCTCATTTGTTGCTGCTAATTAGGTCTGAAAATCGCTTGACCAGTAAGGGGTGCACAGAACTCAGTCTTTCTGGGGGGAAGGCTATGTGATAGGGCCACTGTTTAAATATCACAATGAGGGGACGCCTTAACTTTTAAGTTTCATGTATTTAAAGGTTTGTGGCATTGCTGCTTTCAAAGTGTTAGACAATTTCTTTGCATTTGGGTTTATTTGGTTTTGCGTGTTGGAGTATGATAGTTGGTTTGTGGGTATACAATTTGTGTGTATATGTTGGATGAAGACAAGTGCTGCAAACATCACAGTGCAAATCCCCGATCCAAGGGAGTCTCCGACCCCTCGGCACGCACTAACCATAAAATCTAGCGCAGCTCGCCTTTGAATGGCAGAGCAACGGAGCCCCCGGGATCTGATGAAAAGTGGATCTGCTGGCCTCTGGACCAGCGAACACAGGCTGCAGGCCATGTAGTAGACAACATGGTAATAATAACTACTAGCATGGAAAATAGAGGATCATGGGGGCTGGGAAGATGTGGCTAACAGGCCCATGGCAACTTTCATTGATTAGTACACCTATCCTATCTCGCATGTGGAGGTTGGAGCAGCAAGGCACCCGGGATCTGGACTGCTGATTTTCAGATAACTCTCCATCGGCAATCTGATGAAGAGAGTTGCCAATATGGTGCGACTGTACCTGAGCAGGACACTGAGCCCCATCATTGCTGCTTGGAAAGCATTTTGCACTCAACTGGGCAGAGAGACATGGGCCTGTAAATACTCCTACTGTGCTTCCTCAATAAATGTAAGACTGTTGCTTCGCTTCTGTGGCACTGGACTCGAAATTCACCCTTGCAAATTATTGCTGTCGCGAACCACAACAACACGCTACAGAACTCATAGTGGCGGCCACACAGCACAATGGCTCTTCCACATGCAAAGACTGTAAAATGTACATCGCATTGGCAGACCTTTGCACATTCACCCGATCTGACTTTGAGTAACAGAGGGAAGCGCCTGTTTGTCACGTTGAATACATCCACACTGTGCTGCGGTTGTGGAACCGGGCCGGGGCCTAACCAGGCTTTAATTGCTTTTAATTCCAGCCTGGTCGGCGGCCGCGAAGCCCCCAGAGACAGTTACAGTGCCTGCCCATTAATTACATGATCTGGGTCATCACTTACCTGTGGGCACCGGGCAGCAGCCTGTAGACACGGCATGGGGGCCGGGGAAGGCTACAAATAATTAAATTATGGGGTCAGGGCCTCTCCAGGCTCCACTCCAGCCTCTCGATGTCTCACTCTCTGGCCTCCTCATGCGCACTTTTATTGCGCAACCCCAATGCGATTGCGCATGATCACCCCTGACTAGGTCCACTGACTCCAGATCCCCCACCGTGAAGGCGGATACTGAAGATGCCGCGCATGATGCCAACAGTCAGACCACCCAGAGGATTTTTTTATAAATAATATGCTGCAGTGCTCGCAGTGCTGGACACGGACGGACAGTGCGTGCAGCACCACCAGGCAGCAGCTGCATTTTATGCAGATACTTGTGTGCTTGTTTGCTGCTCGGTCACGCCAGGGTCCAAATCGGCCCCAGCAACAAAACTGGCCCCCAGTCACAAAACCGACCCCCACCCCATCCAGCCTACCGGGGGATTGCCCTGAATTGCCAGTCCGACCCTGCTGACTGACTAACTCTCTCACGCTCACTGACTGACTGACTCTCACCCTCACTCTCAATGACTTACTGACTGACCTTCACCCGCCTGTTATTTATGACCCCCATAACAAACAAAAAACACAACAAGCAACCATTGGGACAGGCAGATACAAGTTGCCAGCATTGAAAGGACAAAAAAACTCAAGACATTATTTTTAATACTTTTTTAATATGGTTGTTTAGTTGTACATAATGCTTTTTGGTCATATCTAAGGTAACAAAAATGCTTCTGACACTTCGTTATTATAACTTTTCAGCATGCTGCAAACTTCTGTACAGCACAGCTTGAAGACATAGGTAAAATCAATATATCTGGCTAAACACGTATAAGTTCCCAAAGGCGAGACCTATTGGCTATGCCAATGCTTCTTTCAGCATGTTGCTGGATCCTACTCTTGTGCCTTTTCCCTTTAATGCATGTGAATAGTCCCCTGGCAGCATCTTTTTCTGTGCTATTCCCACAAGGAATAAGTCATTGAGGTGGTACCGTGCAGTTGTACGTCAGAATAGCGGAATCAATAATTTTGTCTGATAGAAATATCTAGTCCTTAATATTATTCAGAAAAATATTGGGTGTAGAGCTTCCATCATTGACTCCAATGGGATGATGTTTTTGCAAACAATATTTAGGAAATTATATTAACCCCTTCCCTGCGGCGGCTATTCCGCCGCAGCGCTATGGGGAGGCGGGGCCGCGCGGCAGTCCCGTGCTCGTGACGGAACCGCTCCGTCACGGCCCGCGGGTGAGCTGTGCTTGTGACGGGACGGTTCCGTCACGGCCCCGCCCGCTCAATAGAATGCGCTGCGCAGGCGCGAAATCAGCGCCGTGCAGGAGCGTCGAGCGGGCCGTGACGGAACGGTTCCGTCACCAGCACAGCCTTCCTGAGGCTCGTGACGGAACGGTTCCGTCACGAGCATGGGAGGGGTTAATGTCAGGCGATATTCAATCGATGATATTCTGGCACCACACCTCAGACTGTCTCTCTCACTGTCAAAGCTGGGAATGCAAAAATTGCCTCAAATACTGAAAAAGCCAAAGTGCATACAGTAGGTGCTTGTTAATGTAAATTTCCGCTCAGGCTATACGCCAATAAGGTCAAAATCCTCGAGATCTACTGGCAACACCCATAAGGTTGATATAGTACCATTTCTGCTCATTTCCATTTCAGTACCACAAACTTCACAATTCCACCATCATTGAAATTATCTTGATTGAACTTCGAGCCACTTTAGCACATTATTTAATTCTACAGTGTTTATCACTTTCGTAAATGTAGGGGGAAAGAGTTTCCTCTGCTGTGTCTTCATGACACTCTGTACATTTTCCACAATGGTGAGCAGCATCTGCATCTTCGTTAAGATAGATCTTCCAACATCTTCTGATACTAACGATCTGACAGAGGGACTTTTCCTGCACACGGGGTTTGAATTTCGTGATAAACTGGTCTTCAGCCTCCAATAACAGAATCAAGAGCACAGACGATCTGACTGTCTTGTAGTCATTGACTAGCTTGATTGTTTCATCCACTGTTCACAACCACTGTGTGGAATGACTGCTGGCTATGACAACACACCAGAGTGGAGAAGTATTCACCCATATGCAAATGACACTCAGTTGCTCCTGAGGGTGCTCTATCTGGAAGACATTGTCAGCTGAAACCTGTCTTAATGTAATACTGGATGATATCTTTCTTACTGAAATTAAACTTAAAAATACAGCATTAGAGGATGAGTAATCACATAAATGTATCTCAGGCATTACAACTCAGCCGGAGCAGGGACAATCATGCATGAGATAAAACTGGGATTGACTATTAACAATACTCTACCAGCTAAATTTACTCCCATGAAAGCCACAAAAAGACTTTTGATAGGTCTCTCAACCCTTTATTCCAGCTCTTGCTGGGCTGGCCCAAAAGCAACACCAGCAGGATAACCTTTCTGGACAAGAATGCAATTGGGGCACAACACAACCTGAAAACCTGTTGACTAGAAAGGAGATAATACGTTTTGGGCCCAAGCCTTGAAGTCTACAATTGAAGAAAGGTAGAGAGGAAATGAGCAGTTACTCATTAGGAAGAGCAAGACCACAATATGGCCCAGCACATAAGGCCATTCCTCTCCAGTGACAAGGTCATTCCTTCACCAGCATAAATTCATAAGGTCTTTGACAGTCTGTTCTCCTTACAACGGCACCATGCCAAGAAAAGGATGCAGAACTTTCCAGTAATCAGAACAAAACTATAAATAGCTCCCATGCGGTACAAAGGAGATACCGAAGCTGTAAAAACTCACAGCTCTGGTGGGAAGTAATTCAAAAAGAAAAACCACAGGTGTTGAAACTAGTACTGTGCACAGTTTTTTTTATTTCAACCAAATTTTATTGAGAGGTTTTTATATATACATACATTCAGTACAGTATCAGTACAGCTAGGGTAATATTGCAGTTCGTCTGCGCCTTTGGGGTTACATTAGTCGTAGTATGAGATCAAAGCATGGTCAGTGACTGCGCGCCAATGGGAAGGTTTTGACTAGGCAAGCTCTGGCGAGCATGAGTATTACCCTCGTGTATAGAGAGATAGCCGGAATAGTAAGGAAGAGAGAAAGGAGGTAGAGAAGGTGGAAGGACAGGTGCTGTAGTTTGTTTGGCCTTTGCCTGGGTTTAGTCTTGTATCTGTGCGTATTGTTCAAGGAGGTTTGAAAGGAACTAGGGGGCAGATTTATGAGGCCGTTGCGCCTCTTTGCGCCACAATTGCGTCATTTTTTTTGACGCAACTGCAGCGCAAACAATGCGCCCTATTTACAACGTGACGCATCTAGGAGATGCGTCACGTTGTAAAGCACTGCGCCATAAGGAGGCGTTCCTGCGCAGGGGGGGGGGCGTTCCTGCGCAGGAACGCCTCCTGAAAGTGGCTGAGTGAAATCTATGAGATTTCACTCAGTCACTTTCTGGCCAATGCTGCGTCAAAACCCTGCGCCTGCTTGAAGCAGGCGTAGGTCTTGATGCAGCATTAGTTGAATGGGGCACCCCCGAGCCTTGCTGGAGCTGCGTCGCGCTTGCGACGCAACTCCAGCAATGCGACACATTTCCGGCACAGATGCGTCACGCATCTGTGCCGTTTTTGCACCTTGGTGCGCCGCATTATAAATGCGGCGCACCATGGGTGGCGGAGCTGTGGCGCACTGTGGCGCATGTTAACTGGTGCATCCCTCGGGATGCGCCAGTTAACATAAATCTGCCCCGAAGTGTTTGTCCAGGGCGCTCCACATCTCCCCTCTTGACGTGTGGTTTGGTGAGTGTGCACAGTTTTTTAAGCAAGCGTAGTTTTGCGTAGTTCCTTGTTACTGGCTTGCTGTGGAGTCACCTGCTTTTCTTTTTCTTACAACTTCGCTGCCAGATAGCCAATGACGCGCAAACCTGGGGTCCCAGTGAAAATATAGGAAGCTATGCCTGATCTGTTTCCCTGTATCTATTTCATTCGACTAGATAGATCTACATCATCTCTAAGGCACGTGTCATCAAAATGGAACCCTGGCCACGCACAAGATTTCAAACTTACTCACCTTTGATTAATAAAAAAAAAGAATTCAATAATGCATTTTACATGCAAGATATTTTTAGGTCCCAAAGATCTTTTTTTTTAACCTGCTTTTTTCTCCTTTGTTGACGCAGCAGTGTTTCACTGTCAACGCCATTATCTTGACAAAGCGTCCTGAAAACAGTCCACTCAGACCAGGTCTTTTTACACTTGCCACCCCCCCCCTTGCATTTTTGATCAATTTCAATGAAATGGCGTCGAGAATCGCCGGAGCGGCCAGCCTCCATCAACAACCCAAGCTAAGGTTTGAAACATTTATTGTTTTTAAGGTATGTCAGGGAAGCCGCGTACATGAAGCATGTTAGGGTCAACGTGCATGGCCGCAGTTCAAAAACAAGCATTGGCACAGACAATAGGTTTCACATTTGCACTGGGCTGCACATGAAAACAATAAGAAAATGCATATTGCAATGCAAAACAGATTTAAAAATGATTGTTTTGTGCATGGATGTGTTAGAGAGATAAATATGTGATGAGAGAGTATGTTTCAGGCAAACTTTTTCCTCATGCATTCCAAAGGATGCAGAAAGATACACTTAAAAAAGTCAATGGCTGAAGAGGGCCACCCAAAGCCCCTTACAGTATGTATTGAAAAGAATATGTTTGCCAGGAGTTGCGAAAGGAACATTACAGGTTACACCTAAAAATGGCGCAACAGTTCAAATTTTAAAACACATACCCCAAAACTTATTCTGATCTGGCTTCTCTTTGATGATAAATTAAATTGTATCTGTCTTCTCTGTAGACTAATCGTGAACTCCTGCGCTGAATTCCTTTTATCAATAATATTATTAAACATAATTTGTAATATCATAAAATACATGTAACACTTTTCTCTTTTGTAATGCTGACAGGAATGCTGTGCCATTGAAAATCAGTTGTTGCCAACAATGCACTTAAACGCATCTTTGAACAGAGCATGTAATACATTGCATTGATCTTTAAAACTCGTTCAATTACATTGTGGTATCTAACTATGCATTATTCGTGGTAACTATGCCTATATTTATATATAATAATTATAAATACATATATATGTGTATGTGTGTGTATATCTATATATACACACATACACACAGATATATACATATAAAACGCATACACTCACACACACGTACACACTAATTGTAGAGTCAATTTTTTATTTTAAAATACAAGAACACACACACATATATTTTTATTATTGTGTGTGTGATACAATTTTTTATTATATGTTGATTCAAACCCCTCTCTCAGTCCCATGAGCCTTAAAACCCATTACAAAACCTGTACCTTTACACATCCATGCACCCTAAAAATTTCTAAACACCTTATTACCCTGTACCATACCCTTATTCCTAATTCCTAAAAATATCATCCTGCCCCTTACCCATACCTATTCCTGAGCTTTTAAAGCCCCTTAGTTCCGCATACCCATCCTTGAACCCTTAAACTCTGAAAATCTTTTACTAGCTCATACTCCTGCCCAACCCTAAAAACCTCTTGCTACTGCGTACCCGTATCCATCTGTGAACCCTAAACACCCTTCACTCCCCTGTATCTTGACCCCTTCCTGCAGCCTTATAACCCCTTGCACCCTTCACTTTCCCTTATTTAATATGTTTTAAAAATCACATACCTTCATGGTAAAGTCCCACGTTGTAAAATGGAAGAAAATGTTATGCGTGGCGCCTACCTGTGCAATCATGGTGGCGTTGTAAATATCCTGCTTGGTAAAGCCCACCTTCCAAGCATTACATACCTTATCATTGATCATGAGGTCTCTTCTACTAAGTAATGCCATTATTCATCAACATGAAAAACGAATATGCTAGCCCTCAAAATAATTTTTCTCACTATTTTTGAGAATACAAACAAAGAGAAATCTTTTGTTTGTATGGGTAATTTTATTTGACCCTTTTCATAGATTTTCAATCTTTTTTTAGAAACATTTTTTCATAGGTGAGAAAAGACACAAAATATTAACATTTACAATATTTACAACTCACATGCATACAACTATCATACCACTATGACGACTGACATATATACAAATGATCCACAATATATGGTATGATAGTTGTATGCATGTGAGTTGTAAATATTGTAAATGTTAATATTTTGTGTCTTTTCTCACCTATGAAAAAATGTTTCTAAAAAAAGATTGAAAATCTATGAAAAGGGTCAAATAAAATTACCCATACAAACAAAAGATTTCTCTTTGTTTGTATTCTCAAAAATAGTGAGAAAAATTATTTTGAGGGCTAGCATATTCGTTTTTCTAGTTCATATTAGGTCCAGCTGCCCCTCTGTCCCAGGACAAAACTCCGTTTTGTTTACAAATTATTCATCAACATGGCATGTTTGGAATGCTTGCTTTGACACCTTTCTGTAGCGATGCTATTTCCCCTAACAGTGCCAAAAGCCGAATAAATTAAATTGATCCTAGATTATTAAATCATGCTCAGTAAAAATGAAAACTTTTTCAAGTGATTTGTCATATTGTATCCGGATGTATGACGTTACAACGCATGCTTTTACCACGCATGATGTTACAACGCAGGTTTTACTACGCATACCATTACAACGCATAGCGCTTTGGGGTGCTGGATAGTGAATAGTTTAATTTACTATTCCAACTCCACTCCTCGTGGACACTACTGAAGGTGTTGGATAGTAAATTAAATCTATTCCTTATCCTAGAGCGCCCCCCAGCGCAATGCGTTGTAATGGTTTTCGTTGTAAAACCGGCATTGAAATAGCACTGCGTGGTAAATGTTGCGTTGTAAAGGATGTTTCCCATTGCATCCTTGTTTTTTCAAGTTCTCTTGAAAAGTCCTTTTTCTGCTGTTTTTCTTGAATATTTAACATCTGCTTCAATTATCTCTTTTACTCAACGTTTACTAGGTGATGTGTAAATATAGACTATGTTGCGCACTATGCGTTTGAATGCGGATGTCTCATCTCTGAGGATCTCCTGATCAGTGAGGTAGTGCAGCTAAGCACCTTATTTCTGGGGGTGGAAAAGATGTTTTGTCAGCACACGAAAAGCAGCACTTTTTGAGAAAACATCGTTTTTTTTGTTTAGGTTTTCTCGAGAAGTCAAATTTTAAAACTTGCAGACACAGACAAACGTACAAAGCCGCTTTAAACACACCGCGGCCATATTGAGGGAGGGGTACCAAAATAAATATTAGAATGGTATTTTCTGTGCAAAGAAATCAAAAGAAGATATTTTGTGGGAAACAGTGCTTGAAATGTAAAAATAGAAGTGCAGGGGCTATGTATCAAGAGTACCTGCTTGTTTCTGAGAAGTGCTGGTACCCTCCAATTAAAAGTATTACATCACTCACTTGGGACAGTACTGGCCCAATTAAAGCACTGGTGGGAAACCCTCCTATTTGATTCATTTGCCAACGCCTCATGAGGTACATTTTATTTAACCATTCTGACAGTGAACAGCACAAAGTCAACGTTTTCTCGACACTTAAAGAATCGTTGTAATAACACGACTCAATGGTACTCATTTCGTCTATATCAGAAGGATGCAGACCTGCCAATTCACACAGTGCGATCATGTGTCGCATGATTTCAGCTCCTTTCACGCAGTCACCCTTTGATGAGCCAATATCACACAGTGGCTGACTGAACTGGAAACCACTGCACAGATTGTATTTCCGGCTTGTCTATGTAGACCCTGACCAGCTGATGTGCATTAAAGGGTCTGAACACAACCCAGGACACCAGCCTCAGCAAGTTTTTTCTAGCTCCATCCTGCAGGCAGCATGATTGCATTGTCACTTAGCGGCAATGTACAGTGTCATAAAAAAAACTCTAAAAGAAGGGTTTTGGACCACCAATTTCTTACCCGTTGACATCATTATCACTCTTCTTTTCTGCCTTCTAATTCCGCAGCGCGTGTGAGGCGTCACTCCCTGCGTTACTTTCTTTTCTTTATGTGGAGCATTGACCAAGTACAGATTGATTTATATTAATTAATGTCCGTCCGCTGCTAGCGCTGTGATTGAGGTATTTTTTCTTCCTTTTTTGGCATTTTTGTAGTGCAGACTCGACCAGTTACATTACACAAGTTGACATTCATTTTTTGATGCACAGGCAGACTAATGATTTGAACAGAATCACAGAATATTGAGCTGATGCCAGGAGTCAAACTAGGGGCCATATTACCAACAACTAGCGATAATTATCGCTATGTTGGTTTAGCGGGGATATTTTTATCGCCGAGCTGCGGCGATTTTTATCGCTTAGGAACCTTGCTATTATCAAGGTTTATCTCCTAAGCGATAAAAATCGGCCGAAATGCATGAATATCGCTGAAAAGTCAGCGATATTCATGCATTACTGAGCTAATGCTCTTAGCCATGTTATCCACCTCCCATTGGATAACATGGATAAGAACTGCTCAGGGGCAGGTGTTAGCTTTTGGAGATATTCGCGCTTAGCGCGAATATCTCCAAAAGTTGGTAATAGGAGATAGCGATGTTAGCGACTGTTTTCAGTCGCTAACACCTTGGCACGCCCACTTTGCATGTCATTAGTGATAAATATCACTGACATGCAAAGCGGGGCCCAAGATGGTCGCTATCTCCTTTTAGCTGTCACTAACTGGTGTTAGCGACAGCTTGGTAATAGGGAGATAATTTTATCTCCGCTTTCTTGGCTTTTAAAGCCAAAAAAGCGGAGAAAAACCCCCTTGATAATATGCCCCCTGGTTCTTAACAGTAGCCCATGCCTCTGCCAGAGAACGTCATCTATCTGAAGAACACCAAATCTGATGCGAACAGAGAATCATTTCCAGCTTTCCCTTTTTCTAGACAACAAATTCTTGAGCGTAAGAAAGTCTTGAGGGACTACATTACTCTTTTATTATTTAAATGGCGGGCCCGCCAGACTCATGATGTTTCCCCGTTGATCCTTCATGCTCCGCAGAAGGACAATGGATGAGGGTTGTTTTAATATTTTAAATCAAATAGTAGAGCACTTGAAAAGTAGCGTGCTGGCTTGGCACAGCCCTACTCTTCCATATAAATAACACCATCTCCCACAGCGCTGATATGACAGACTGCTCAATGGAGCATAATGAAAAGTAAACTAAATGCGCAGCTCAGCACAGCTGTACTGATAACATCAAACATAGCGTGTCTTCACCACACCACTACAGAGGTCTGAGCATGTGAAAATACAGAAGCAGGGCACTCTGGCTGGCTCAATCGCATTGTAGCACCATACATAACTTCAAAATAAAAACTTAGGGGCCATATTATCAAGCCGAATACTGCCGCTTTAGGGGCCCTTTTCGGCCGAAAAGCGGCAATTTTTTTAATGCACAATGATCAAGAACTCACTAATGCGTGTTTTCTTGAGTAAGCAGCCCTTTTAACTCCACTTTGCATGTGGAGTTTCTCAATGGAAATCCGTGCTGACACGGCAGTGCTATATTATCAAACCTCGGGCAAACCCGTGATGCGATGAAATAAACTGCGCTAACCACGGTTATCGTGGGTTTGTAATGCCTGGTTTGTAACTGACTTAGCGATACTTATTATGGCAGGTGGATTGTACGGCTGACGCAACGGGGCATATCATCAAGGAAACGCAATAAATATTGCATTTCCCGCTTTGTGCAATTCTGTTTCACGGCGCTATCGCAGGATATAATTGCCGTGGAGATATGCGTTGATAATTATGTGATATTTCGGCGATTAAATCCTGCGATACGCGGCATTAAGCAGAATCGCACAAAGCTGGAAATGCCATATTCATCGCGTTTCCTTGATAATATGCCCCTCAGAGAGAGATACGCTCCATGCTGAGACATAGAAAACAAGCATTGGCAAAGGCAATAGGTCGCTCCTTTGAGGGAGCTGTTAGGTTTCTCAATGTGTGTTAACAATGTGTCACAGCAGCGTGGCCATTGTACAACATGGCTAAATAAAACCTTGACAAAGCCAATAGCTCTTGCATAAGAAAATTCTATTGGCTTTGCCAATGCTTTTTTTTGGTGGGGAGTTGGAAGTTTGGTTGGAGACAAAAGGTAAAGGTGCCTCAGTTAATTCTTGGCATGATGCCCCACCACCATCAAGGCATTGTCTCCTCCTCACGTGGTGAGATTTTATTTTTTAGTTGGCAGGTCGTTGGATAGAAGGGTCACCTGTCCTTCGAGCCCGTGGCCTACAGGCTGCATACGTGGCCCTAAAGCAGCAATTCAGCCCACCAAATTTATCAGAGTATAAAACTAATTTCCAACAAGCAATTTGTTTCTGACATACCACCCACACCCAGCCGCGGTCGGTTGTGGGATGACCTGCAGGGCGGTGACGAGGGGGCGGGGGGAGGGGCAGGGTGAGGGGTAGTAATGTATGGATTACGGAGTTTTACAGGTAAGTAAACATATAAATAAATAAAACAAATTTTGTTGCGCGCACTGCATCGCATTTGGCGTCGCAGTGCACGCAACGAAAATCGTTTTATTTATTTATATGTTTACTTACCTGTAATACTCCGTAATCCATACATTACTACCCCCACCCTGCCCCTCCCCCTCCCTATGTCACCGCCCTGCAGGTCATCCCACTATCGATGGCGGCTGCCCACCCCCAAGTTTTGCTTTCTTTCTGTCAGAATATACATGCAATAATGTAGTGATAATTGTTTTGAAGACATAACACTTAAATTGATGCAATGACCAGCTCTTGACATGAGTGAACTAGGTAAGCCATTCTTTGCCTACGTCCTACTTTGTTAATCTGTCTCAGCTGGCCAGAGATAGGGACTCTACTCTTAAAACTTAGCCTGAAAACCACATGCTGATGTTATTCTTCATGTTGCTTGGTCCAGCCCACATAAGTCTCTTTACTCCAATCTAAATCAAAGAGGCCACCTTTTCCTAGTTAATTTCTAAGTCTGATATTTAACATTCCTTTGCAAAATAACTTCTTGACTTACAGGGCCTCATTTATGAGAAGTGACACATTGCTGCATGAAAGCAGCGATGCGTCACTTCTCAGTGCGCTCTCCTTGCGACATGATTGATGCGTCATATTTACTGTGTGATGCATCATGTCACAAGGAGTTACAGATACGTCAGTATTTCTGACGTATCTGTATGGCGCAAAAGTGATGCATTGCAGGAATGTATCACAAAAGTGACGCAACTCCAGCAATGTGTCCTTTCACATGGGGCAAGCCCCATGTGAAAGGGCCTGCGCCAGTCTTACGCCTGCTGTGAGGCAGGCGTAAAATATTGACGCATTTGCATCCTAGAAGTGGCGCAGTGAAATCTATATGACCCTTTCTTGCATCAGAACGCCCCCCCTGCATACATTATACCTGGCGCAGGTATAATGTGGCGCAGGGGTTTACAAAGTGACGCATCTACCTAGAGACGTCTCTTTGTAAATATGGTGCAAAAAGGCACATTTTTTACGCTGCTGGTGCGTCACAAAAAGTGACGCACCGGCGGCTTAAAAGTGACGCACAGCCTCATAAATAAGGCCCACAGTGCTTTGAGGCAACGTGACATGCCAGCAATAGAGGCTGCGCAAACAATAAAAGCCACAGCATCTCAATGTAGATTTGCTTGTTGCAACTGGGGCACTGGAATGTAGTCTTGTTAGATGGCTTCAGTAATTAAGCACTCTCTGCTGACATCTGGGCCCAGACTTACTATTCTTAGATGCAAGGCATCATTGTACCAATGCTGCTCCCTGCCTTGAGTCAAAGGGAAAAGAGAAAAAATACACTACATCTATCAAGATATTGTGCATTTATTTCTCTCCCCCAGCGTAGGGGCACTTTTGGCAGCCATGTGCCAATGCACACATTCTTGTGCCATAGTGTCAAATTGAAATTGTCAGCATTCTCTGAAGCATGGTGTTTGTACTGGAAGGGTTATTTTCCAGTACAAAAACTATGCTTCAATGTTTTTTCCCACTTTGTATGTGTCACACATGCAAAAAAACGAGGAAAAAATAAAATATTTCTCCTTGTTACACCTGCCCTGAGGAGGAGTAAGATGTTGGTGCAAATTTCTGTGTGATCATGTATGTAGATAAGGTTGGCATCAGAACCCATGAGTGGCTGCATGGGAACAACCATGGACCACCAATGCCACGCAACCCATGACGCAAAGTAACGGAAAGCAGCGCATACTACACCTTTGTGCTACTTTGGGTTACTATCCATAAACAAATCCTGATTTGCGTTGCATAGTAAATACCACCCTAAAACGTCACTTTGGATTGAGATTGCAGCACAAAAATGAAGCAAACCCCTCTTAAACCGCTAGTAAATGTAGGCACCGGTGTGTGCTGCTGACAGCAGAGCTTGGAAACATGAAGAGGCAATTATTGGCCTGTATTTCTGAGCTCTGTCATCTGCGGCCCATGCACTAAATCAGAGTTTTTTCAAGTTAATATATGCACTCAAGCCGAGAAAAAGAAACACACAGAATCCTCCAACGCCGGTGCAGGGCTCAAAACAGTATTTTAACCCCTTCGCTGCGGCTGCTATTCCGCCGCAGCGCTAAGGGGGTGGGGCGGCCGCGCGGCGGTTCTATACTAGTGACGGAACCGCTCCATCACGGCTCGCGGGTGAGCTGTGCTTGTGACGGAACGGTTCCGTTACAAACCCGCCCGCCCATTAAAGCGTCAGCGCAGGCGCGAAATCAGCGCCGCGCAGGCACGGCGAGCGGGCCGTGACGGAACCGTTCCGTCACAAGCACAGCTCACCCGTGGCTTGTGACGGAGCGGTTCCGTCACAAGCATGCAACGGGTTAAAAAGGCGCCAAGTGTGTCAGTCTTGACTAGACCTACTAGAACTTCCATCCTTCAGAGGTTGATAAATAGATTATTATGAAATTGGGCAAAATCAACACGTTATTTAGATCACTAATAAATAGCAAATCTGCTCTATATACAAGCATGTTATACCTCTCTGTTAATAACAAATAGGACCTGCTTATGAGTTTGTTAGAGGAGTAGGTGCTATTTAAAGCACCTGATAAAATCCGACTCTCTGGGTTTCAGAATATATTGGGTGCGGTAAATTGTGCCTAATTGATATTTTTGGAAATAGGCAGATTTTGGTGCTTACCGCATGCTATGCTAAACACTCTACTGTTTCCCCCTGGAAAATTTTGGCAGGTTTGACCTGCTGAAATGTATCAAAGGATGAGGAATTTAATAAACCCTGGGGTATATTTATGAGAAAGTAACGCAACACATGCTCACACTGCTCACTTCTCACTAGTGGAGAAGTTACGGCATGACGTCATGCAAGGTGAGCGTTGTAGGGGAAGGGAAATCCTTTAAAGAGTCATTTTCTCTCTGGATTTCCCTTCTCTTTTTAGAAACTCAGGAGCAGCAACATTGTTGTGTTGTCACCAGGGCTTTAAGTGGAAGCTTTTTCAATATTATGTACAAGCCATAGTTGCTGCGTATTTATCTTATGCAACTAACAACCATTGACAAAGCCAATAGGCATGACTTGTTGCAGGTCTGATGTTAATTGTTGTATCATATATCTGGATGCAATGACAGAAACAGCCAAATACAAGTCGGGTGGCACACAATGCAAAGCACAGATTTTTGTTTACGTGTTTTTAAGCCATGCCCTTAATTACATTGGCCACGCCCCTTTTGAGAGACCACTTAGGGGCAGATTTACAAGCCACTCGCACCACTTTTGCGTCACATTTCCCATGTTAAAAATTATGCTAAAATAGCACAAGGGGCTTGTACATCTGCCCCTTAGTGTTTTCATCCCACTTAAAGCCCTGGCTGTAAGTATCTGAAAAGTCAGAGTCAAGGTGTTTTGAAGATGCTCTGGCTTCACTGAAAGTGAGGCTTGGAAGATTGTCATTTCTCTTTACCTTCTCCCCCTCATTGACAAAAGTAGAATTTGAGCGAGCAGAGGGAGTTTGCACTTCGCTGCACTGCGTCCAGAAACATGCCCCTGACAGTCACATCAAAAACAAGTTGTCAGTCACGTGAAATCAAAGAGACAATTGTCTCTGCTGGCAGGAATTGAATTAGTGTCCCTTGTCTGACTCACTATCATCTGACTGGGACCCTCGGACGTCATGCCAGGAAACAGGCACTGTAATGTGAATTAGACAGGCTAGAACAGAATGAAGCTGTAGAAATTGCATGGCATCATTAAACTTCACAGATGCTAGCCATATATTAACACTTTTAACATGTTTTTATTGATAGGGAACAAAATCAACACTAGTATTGGCCACGGAAATTATGCGGTACAGAGTCAGTATAAATTCCACACATTTATGAATTTACCACATTTTCCCTATAATCCATCATCTGCTGCTTGGTGGTATACAATAGGTTCTCGACCAAACAGTACTAAGAATGCTGCACATGGAATGCAACACACAGGGGTGTAGCTATCATTAGTGCACCAGGTGCAGTGGCACCTGGGTCCAGAGTCCCGAGGGGCCCATTGAACCCGGACAATGCTGTATGTTACTACCCCAACAGTAGTCGAAGGGGCCCTTTTCCTTGCTGGTCACCTTTATAATTGTTGATTTCTGTACTGAGGCATTAAAACCTAAAAATATTCACACCGTTACTGTTTATGTCACCAATGTATTATAACAAGGAAATAAAACAAAACACTTAATCTTTAAATAGATTTTTAAAGGGGACGGAGAATGATCTATTCATTGTTTTGAATATTATGTTTGGGTGCTAAATAAATTTCACTTAATTTAAAAGGGCAGTTAGAACTGAGTAGACTTAATAACATTTTGCATTTCTTTTCAGGTTTTATGTTTGGAATCTTTTGGAATTAATACACTTGCAAATATCTATCGGTTTTAGGGTTTTTTTGCTGGGAAACCCCAACCTCACAGTTCCAGGAGGCAGGGTTTAAAACCAAACAGAGGTGTGCACAATAAAAGGGATACTCTGATGTCAGTGTAAAATTCGCTATCCTTGGGGTTTTCCCCAAGTCTTAATTGGAGTTAGCATTCCCTCATTTGGGGTTGGCCCCATTACAGTAGTCACAAGCGTCTACAGCCCCGTATGTAATACCAAACTTCCCAGGAGATGCAAAAAAAACGGCCAAAAAGAAAATTTGAATGCCAAAACATACTCTGTATCACTGTGTTTTGTGGATGTCACACATTATTTGGGACAAAATACTGTTTGAAATACCTCCTGATTTGTTTGAACTCCCAGTGTTTTCATAGTTTACTTGGATACAATAGGCAGGAATTTCCTCTTACACTTCTGCAGAAAAAAATAAACAAGAAAGCCTGGGTAAAATTTTATTTGAAGTAAGATGTTACATTAGCAAGATATTCTGTTTTCAAAAACAGCAATCTACATGCACTCAACCCTTTGTCCTTTATACATTTTAGAGGACTTGGTTAACATTTATGTTGCAATGCTGAATTTGCTCTCTTTCTTATGTTATGTTTCTTAAAAAAAAATTTCAACATAATGTGTTTTAAGCAGTGCACTTTTAATATGTTTCATTTCATACTCCTCCCAAAGTCTTCTTAAAACAATGCAATGTAAATTACTTTATTCGCTTGACATATCAGGAAGTTACAGACACTGTAAACATTATGAGTACGTGAAACAGTACACAGATCACACTGTGACAACTGTTTTTTTTTCAGGAACTGGCAAAACGTGTCTTGTTTGATAATTAACCCCTTCGCTGCGGGGTGTTTTCCCCCTCTGTGCGGAGGGGAGGAGGGCCGCGCGCGGCGCCGCCGTGCTGGTGACGAGCTCAGCTTGTCATTAGGCACAGCGGAGCTGCACTCATGACGAGCTGAGCTCGTCACGGCCACACCCGTTTTTGGAACGTTCGGCACAGCGGGGTAATTATCCCCGCGTGCGAACGTTCCAATGGCCGTGACGAGCTAGGCTCGTCATGAGTGCAGCTTCACTGTGCCTCATGACGGGCTGAGCTCGTCACCAGCACCCATGAGGTTAACAAATATTTTACTGCCATACTCTTTCTCTCTATCTCTATCAGTGTTATTGGTCTATCGCTGTGATCACACTAGCACGCACACTCCCTGCACTAACCTCACTTCACATTCTTTTTACACTCTCGGGCCTCATTTGCTTTATTTTGACGCAGAGCAGTGCAGCAAGCTTGCTTGCTGCACTGTCATGTGTCAAAATCAAAGTACAAGAATGCACTGTATCTACATGATGCAGTGCTTTCCTGTCCTCCCCTGTGCCGGTGCAGAAACAGCAGCCGTGCTCCAACGCAGACACCCTTGCGTCATTTAGCAAGGGTGTCTGCATTTCGGAGATGATTGTTTTTGTGCAGGAATGGACACCTTCCTGCACAAAAACAATAACTGATGGCATTTTCCTCTTGCAGCATTAATTGAAAGAGGAATAAACGAGGAGAAAAAAAAGTATTTCTCCTTGTTACACCACTCCTACGCCTCCCCTAGCGAGGCATAGGATTCTGACGCATTCCCAGCTTTAAAAAAACACTGTAAGTCTGGGAATGTGTCCGTTTCCATGGATGTTGCATGGGAACACCGACAGCATTACCCATGGAACGCCCCATTCATGCAGAGTAATGTATGGTAGGGGCCCATATTTGCAAGGCCATGAAAAGTCACGCAGGGTGGCTTTATTTGGCCTTGTAAATATGGGCAAGCCCATTGCGCTGCTGGTGCGCCAAAATAAATGACACACCGGCAGCACAATGGGCTTGAAAATGATTACCTTAATCTTTTTTAAGATATGTGGTACAGGTTTTTCCTTTGAATGCTGCAACCTGCAATCTTGTTTGTTCCATTATAAAACAGGACTACAAGAGTACAAGCCCCAAAATTCAAAGGAAAGGAAAAATCCTGGACTGGAGCAGCACATCATGGATAAACCTGGGAAACCTGGCAGCTATGAAAGTTCACAAACCATTTTAAATTAATAACTCACAGACGTGTTTCTGTAATGAACCTTAAATGCACCTTCTCCCTTACTGCTGAACAATTCACCATCTACAATATTGTGCTCCACATGGCCCAAGAACTAGACAATCATCAGGAAAGATTCCAGATATATGTAGATGAAACAGAGATGCACATCCTCCTAGAAACAAAACATGGAGAAGGTTACAAGCATTGTGGACTGTCTCGATCATGTCTAGTAGTGTTATCCCTATCTGAACATATCAAAAACTGGAGTCATAATCATAGGAGACCCTGGCTCAGTCGTATCTTTTCAACCAACCTTCTAACCTAGGCCTTCTCCCTCCTCTTCCCAATAGGTCAGAATTCTGTGGGTAATTTTTGCTTCAGAGCTCAGGGCCCGATTCACAGAACTAACTTAAGACAAAATCCTAAACTTACTACTTTTGGTATTCACAAAAGGTAGGATTTTGTCTTAAGTTTGTCTTAAGACAAACTTAAGACAGACTTAAGACAAACGTAAGACAGACTTAAGACAGACATAAGACAGAATCCTAACTTAAGTCTGTCTTAAGTGTGTCTTAAGTCTGTCTTAAGTTTATCTTAAGACAGACTTAAGACAAAATCCTAACTTCTGTGAATACCAAAAGTAGTAAGTTTAGGATTATTGTCTTAAGTTAGTTCTGTGAATCGGGCCCTTCGTCTCGTCCCATCAATCAATGCAGTGGTCAAGGAAGCCAACTCCCAATTATCTCCTTGAGCAAATCCTTCCTTTCCACCATACTCGCCACTAAAATGAGCTTAGGCACTGTAGTCATTTCTTCACGGACTGGAATAGCACAGTCTACGCTTGCCTACCAAAGAAACTCATCACTAGCCTGGAACTTTTGCAAAATCAAGTATTCAGAATGGTGAGCATTTACCAAAACATGACCACATGAAGCCAGGCCTGAAAACATGCAATCGGCTTTCCACTGAAGTTCAAAAAACGATGCATTTAGTACTGGAATTACACAGTTCTTCCTGCCTTGAAGAACCGTCATGCCGCAAACCTACTTCGAGGAAATCTGGGTACCTCTTTGGCCCATCTGATAAAGCATGCCTATTTAAGAGAATAAAGTATGAAAGCAGAATTTTGTGATTCCATGGCCCAAAACTATGGAACAGCCTTAGCCCCTACCTTCAAATGGAATTTTGTTACTTTCAGTTTAGGAAACTTTTGATAAAAGATTTAGCTTTAAACAGCCTTACAGTTAATCCTTCATCTGCTGAGGAGGGACTGAAGAATTTCAGATCCAGGTTCATCCTACACATTGGGGGACTCTAACTCTGAACTTCTTCAGAACTTCATAATTGTCATGTTCTTCTTTTACTGTTCAGGGATTTGCTGTCTTCTGTGTTTGGTGTAGCCTTCATAAAAACACTGGGACAAATAAATATGAGGAACTTACCCATTTGTAGAGTAGTTGGACTGCAAGTCATCCCAAAGTCATCGCTCTGGATCAATGATGGAACCAGAGAACCACAGACGCAGATCAACATCTTGAAAAATCTGATATGGCTGGCAGGCCCCCATATAATGGATGCCAAGATCCTGGATTTGGAAAGACAATCATCAGCAGCTTTCCTTAACTTCTGCAGAACCAGCAATTGTCATTTTTCATCACTAGCTCAATTTATGTACCATTCATGACTACAAGTCGTATAGAGGTTAATCATTGATTCTCCAGTCAATTTTAATCAAGGTTCCTGAAGAACCTGGGACACGCCTACTTCTTCCAAAAGTGACCAGTCTTTCTTCAAGGCAATGAGCAATATTCGCTGACAAAATCTGCGCAACTGCTAGTACATACACTCTTTCACAATGCTATGGGTTGCTACGCAGACCTCTTGTAAAATATTTTAGAAATGAAGACCCTCAAATATTTCTTAAAGCACAATCTTCATCGTGAACGCGAATGTCCGTTTTCACTGTTTAGTACACGGGGCACACTGCTAACAAAAAGCCTTCGTGCATACGATTATGTTTTAGTGAACGTTGTTATATCGAGGCTGCCTCTCTCACTCAATGTTTACTGAACTGCTTGGGAAAGTAAAAGACAGGTAGAGGTCAGGGGTCACCGCGTTCTCTGATGCCCTTTGAAAACCTCCCTTCTTTCCATAAGGGGGTTATTATCATGTCACAGCCGGCTGATAAATGACGCTGCACAAGCGAACACATGTACACTTTCTATTTTTCCTCCATTGTTGTCTTAATATGGGCCGAGCACGGGTCTGGATTCTTTAAGTGTCAAATAGTGACAACACATGTACTACACAGCACAGACACCAAAGCAAATCGTGCACAGCTAGCATGCCTCTTTCATCTGGAGGACACAAGACCACCCATCACCAAACACAACCGCGCGCCAGGATAAATAACCAGTGTTCCTTTTCTCAGCATAGCGTGCCCCAGTTTTATCTTCGAATTAAACTATTTACATATCAACAAAACATACATGCAAATGACATCACTAGGGGCCTATAGACTGGTTACCCATCGGTCTATGTATATTTAACCAGGGACATGTTAATTGGAGACTGCCACATTTCTCGAGGTAAATGGGATGTAGGCGCAGGAGGTCTGGATTATTGAAAATATAATTTTTATTACAATAATAACACCCCTGTGAGCCACATCAAGGGGCCGGCATGACCGACAAGGTATTGCCGTAAGTAAGCATCCTAGCAACAAGATCATTACATCACAGTTTTAGGGACAGTTTTTAAGATCCCCAAATGGCTGCTTATTTTTTTTCTTTTTACTGCAAGTCCTCTTCAAACAGAATTGATGTATAAGTACTAATGTTAAGCTTGTGGGTTATACATGGATCAGTGATGAAAAGGTATGCGGATTCCTAGAAGGTTATTCCAGAGACTGGTACCTAGTGTCGAAAGACTATATCCTCCGATTGTGTTCAGCTAGAAAAGATGCTGAAATGTAAAGGTCCTCCTCAGAGGATCTATGGCCCACATGCATCAACAATGCCATTTGCAATTCCTTATTAGCAAAAAATAAGGATTCGCTAATAAGGAATTGCAAAAGGCTATGCATGAAGAAATCGCTAAAAAAATAGCGATTTCTTAAAATTCCTTAATTGCGACTCGCAAATTGCGAATCGCAATTAAGGGATACCTCCCCATTCCTTCCTAGAGGCCCATAGGAATGAATGGGAAGACATTCTCAATTCAATTAGAGAATCGCAAATTGAGAATGCAATTTCAAGGGTGCCAGGGGGTCAAAAGGACACCCTGTTGCACCCCTGAAATCTGCCTATAAGTACATCTTGCACACACACATGCCCCAAGGGCATGTGTGTGTGTAAAATGGAACTTTGAAAAATGCACTTTAGTGCATTTTTCAAAGTTTTTGCAAATTCATGGTAATTTGCTCCCCCTATTAGCGAAATCGCTATTTTTTTTTAGTTTGATGCATTGCATTTAAGGAATCTCAATTTGAGATTCCTTAAATGCAATCGCAATTTAAGTATTCGCAATTTTGAGATTTCTTAAATTGCGAAAAGTACAAAAATTATGATGCATCCCAAATGATGAAATTGCATTCGCAAACGAGCGTATTTTGCGATTCGCACCCTTTGCGAATGCAATTTTCAATGATGCATGTGCCCAATTTGGAAGCCAGATAGGTCTGCATATTCACTTGCAAGTAGTTCAGGACTGACACTAATCTTATAGATATGAGAAGAGGCATTTGAAAGCCTCAATGGAGCTTCCTGTAGGCTGCATACGCATGGCTTCTTTTGCGCAGTCCATTCGCTGGTCTGATCCCAGAATTCTGAACTCTTCCAAATTTTGCCAGACTTTTCTTTGAAGTCCACAGACTGTTCACACAGACCTAGTGAAAGGGAAGATGCACCTGGCTGAGATTCTTTGGGCCCTCATCATTGTGAGTCTATCTGTCTATTCACCCTTTCATCTGTTGAATCTTTCACTCTTCTATTCAGCCTTTCACCCATCCTTTCGACCTTCGACCGACTCATTATTTCCTTCTCCATTCTACCTTTAACCCTTTTTTCTTTTATCTTTTCATTTTTCTTTCTTTCTTTCACCCTTCCTCCTCCCTTTCTGTGCCTTTTCTATTTACTTCTCTTCTCTCTCATGCTTACTTTTTCTTTCTTGCCTTTCTCTCTCATGCTATTTTATTCCTGTTGTCCATATCTCTGTGTTTTCCCTCAGTCGTACATATTTTTCTTTTCGTTTTGTTCCTGTTCATGCCAGCCATGGCTTATAACCCTCTTACATATATTCTTTATCAGTAATATTTATAAGCATTTTGACTGCAGACCAGCAGGCAGACGAAGTCCTGAAAGAACTAATTCAGCAGCCCATCATGCCTAGTTGTAGCTCCATCTTAGAGGCAGCGGTCGGACCACCACCACGAGTAAGGCAGTCTTGGGACCAACATACTTTCAATCAGGCCCAAAATCTGGAAATCTATTCTGTGATGGGTTTCTAGCTCAATTGTGTGTTTCTAGTGCAATGATGTTCCCTCAACAGATGCCCTTATGAAAATTACTGACCAAGAGACACAAGGCTGAACAGTGTAAATTGGGAGGTTTCCGCTCACTCGCTTACTCACTCACTCACTCACTCACTCACTCACTCACTCACTCACTCACTCACTCACTCACTCACTCATAGATGCAAACACACTTGGATTCTCTTCAAGTAGTGATTTTGAAGTATATTGGGGCAAGATTATTGGCCAAAGTTATATATGATTTCAGAACAATTGTAGAGCGGATGTTGACCCAGATGTACCTTTTTAGGGCAACATCAAGAGTTTGGTAGATGATTCTGCCAAAAAAAACATCTGCACTGCTCCACTAACCTCCTTGCCTGTCTGTTCCATTTAGTAGTGGTTAAGCCAAAGGGTTTCTGCTGGCACAGCCTAAGTGAGCTTCACTGGTCCGGACCCTTGAACTGGCAATTAGTCTACCACAGGACCGCTGGATCACGGTGGGGGTCACTCCACCTTCATTAGAGCAGGAAAACCATCACTTGTGTCTGCTGTGGGACACCCCTGTGGGACATACAGCCTGATTCATCATTGGGCCGTTTTGCGAGTCTGAAATAGCGATTCATAAGGAATCGCTATTCCAGACTCGCAAAACGGTATTCATGTAGGAATCGCAAAAAAGAATGCGATTCCTACACATTCCTTATTTGCGATTAGCAAATTGCTAATCGCAAATAAGGAAAAACTCCCCATTCATTCCTATGGGCCAAAAGGCCCTTAGGAATGAATGGGGAGTATTCCTTATTTGCGATTAGCAATTTGCTAATCGCAAATAAGATAGCGATTTGAAGGGTGCCAGGGGTGTCCAAAGGACAACCTGTCGCACCCCTTAAATGCACATTTGAACAGGTGTTGCGCACACACATGTCCAAAGGACATGTGTGTGTGTAACATGCAAAAGAAAAAAATGCAATAAAGTGCTTTTTACTCTTTTTTCGCAATTTACCACCAAGTCAGACTTGGTGGTAAATTGCGACCAAATATTGCGATCTTGCAATTTCTAATTGGTTGATGAATTGCATTTAAGGAATCTCTATTAGAGATTCCTTAAATCCAATTCCTCGCAAATATGCGATTTCGGTAATAGCGATTTTTGCATTTGGGATGATGAATCCCAAATGCAAAAATCGCACTCGCAAAGGGCCAGATTCTCAGAATCTGGCCCTTTGCGAGCGCAATTACCTTTGATGAATCAGGCTGATAGTGATTTTGGGCAGGGAAATCCCACAATATCGAAATGTGCCAGGAAAAATCGACCCTTGTTATATTTATCTGCAAAAACAAATTCCTTGGAGTGTTTTTCATGCAGAATAAAATACTTTCCAGAGTAGGCACATCCAAAATGGAGCAATCTCAGTGAAGCATCAGTGCTTTCCATGGAGCCATTGAAGAAGTAGAGTCTCTGAAGGCCAAGGGCTTCAAGCAAGCAGACTGGGATGTCTGAATGTGGTCATAGCCTCTGCGGACGCAGCAGGCCTGCAGACCATCCACTGGACTGTATATTTGGCACTAAATTGTCAATAGAGGTAATTATGATACATTTGCCTTCATTACAAACAGTGAGGAAATCTCGATTTGTGCCCTAATTCTCATTTGAGTTTGGATAGTGAGTCTAAGTTTTACACATGCTAATGAAACCCACAATTTTCTCCCGATACATCGGCAAGAAACACCTGGCAAAATCGTCTGGTGAACATGATCAGAAAACGAAACGACAGTCTTGTGGTGATTTGTAAAAAAAAAACACTAATTCTGTATGCTACACCTAAATATGACCTGCATAACTCAGAATATGTGGTAAAATTGCACTAGGTAGATAACACATTTGGAGTCTCAATATTTACTGGGTATAGTTCTTACCACCCATTAACCCGCAACTCAGAATGAGGACCTCAGAAGCTAAATTTGGTGAAAATCATCAATTGCAATGGGGAACATCCTTTGCAACGCAACTTTTACCACGCAGTGCCTTTACAACGCAACTTTTACAACGCAAACCATTACAACGCATTTGCGCTGGGGGGCGCTCTAGGATAGGGAATAGGTTTAATGTACTATCCAATACCTTGCCTACTATCCACGGGGACTGGAGTTGGAACAGTAAATTAAACTATTCACTATCCAGCGCCCCAAAGCACTATGTGTTGTAAAGGAATGCGTTGTAAAAAACGCGCTGTAAAGGCATGCGCTGTAACGTCATACATCCGAATCATGTCCCCGCAATGTGTAAGCAATACTTGCTGAATCTCTCTGGTAGCACTGCAAACAGCAGTGAAATATTCCTTCTATGAAACCAGTCATGTTCCAGAACAATCCACCAACCACTGACATTCGAGTCACTTACTAAAACGTCATAATCTGCTAAGTGACCAACCACAATGTTTATCAGTTGATGCTCTACATTACAATGTGCTTATGGAAACCAATGCCAATATCCACTTTGTTGGTTGGTGTGTCTGCTTTTGCAATGCCTGCGATTCTTCCCCCTTGAGTCATTGGCTGTGATATTTTCCTTTCCATCAATTTATTAGATAGTGTTATCATGCATGGCTGTCACTCCACATGTCACTTTTCACTTGAGATTTCATCTGGCAGTACTTGCATTTCAGTCAAGATTCCCTGTTTTGCCCAAGAATTGTACAGCAGCTTCCCAAGTGACTTTGGGGCATACTATCAAGGGGGTTTATCTCCGCTTTTTTGGCTTTACAAGCCAAGAAAGCAGAGATAAAATTATCTCCCTATTACCTAGCTGTCGATAACACCAGTTAGCGACAGCTAGTAGGAAATAGCGACCATCTTGGGCCCCGCTTTGCATGTCAGTGAAATTTATCACTAATGACATGCAAAGTGGGTGTGCCAAGATGTTAGCGACTGGAAACAGTCGCTAACATCGCTATCTCCTATTACCAACTTTTGGAGATATTCGCACTAAGCGCGAATATCTCCAAAAGCTAACACCTGCCCTAAGCAGTTCTTAGCCATGTTATCCAATGGGAGGTGGATAACATGGCTAAGAGCATTAGCTCGGTAATGCATGAATATCGCTGACTTTTCAGCGATATTCATGCATTTCGGCCGATTTTTATCGCTCAGGAGATAAACCTTGATAATAGCAAGGTTCCTAAGCGATAAAAATCGCCGCAGCTCGGCGATAAAATTATTGCCGCTAAGCCAACATAGCGATAATTATCGCTAGTTGTTGGTATTATGCCCCATCTTGTGTCAAGACTACAATTTTTTCTTTGGTGTAATACAGCACCTTATTTACTTGGTTTTTAGTTCAGTCTTTTGTAAGTAAAGCCACTCAGTAGTCACTCCTAATGCAGCAGGCCTCCATTGTTGACATTTTTGTGGTAGTGGAGTCTTCCTGTGGTCTCCCCAAATTCTGTACTTAGGAATACCTTGGCTACTGCTCTATTGTGATGCCACATGATCTACTCTTCAGTTTTTGTTGTTTGTGGAGCAGGCTCGGTGCTGTCAGCTGTCATGACAACTTTGTATAGTGGACTACCCCCTACTACCTTCACCTCTCCCTTAGTTTTCTCACGTTTTCCACTTTCTTTTCAAAGCCTCTTATGAGTGAAGTGCAGGCATTCTAGCTAGGATGATGATTCTGGGCATCAAGTATGGGTTTTCCGACTCTGGTTGTCAGGTGCACAGGAAAGGCAGTTTTGTTCTTGAGGGATGTCTACACCTTGAACATTAGACTGGTGTCTACATGCAGAATTTACCTGATGACTTGCAAATAGGACCTCAGCTCAGAAAGCATAATATGGGGAATGCTTACTACATCCGATAAATATCACTATCCACGGGTGGGGTATTTGCCTTATGTGGCATATACCGATCATTCTGTGTTCAACTTATGAGGCATAACATGCAGAATTGTCATTTAACACACTTAATTATATGGTAGACCTTTTCTTCCAATACATTTTGAAAGATGTGGCCTGCCAGAGCCCATGGACCTCATTATGAGTAGCGTGGAATAGGAGGAGTAATTTACCACATTTTGCTTGAGTACTGTTGACCCGACAAACTCTGATGTGTGTGTTAAGTCTTGTTACGTCACACATTGGAATTAGAAGTTGGTTCAACCTGTATAAAATTACTGTGGAGAAAAATGCTTGTAAAATATCTCAACATCGGGATTTTTGTGCATGCTGCACAGAAATCTGCACGTTATTCCCCAACATGCAGGAGTGGCCCGTGCAGGTAGGAGCGGTGGGGCAGGGTAGGTGGGACTCGACAGATGATGATGAGGGAAAATTAAATAAATAATTAATTTGCCCTCATCGTACTCTGTCGAGTATCCACCCACCCCACCCACTGTTCTTACCTGCCAACATGCTATAACAATAATAACTGCCACTATTTATTGCACATGGCAAATTCTGATCCTTGTGGTGTCTGATTTTATTTGATGAGATACATTTTGCACTCTCCTTGGAGCCAACCGTAACCGGGGCCCAGGTAAATAAATAGCATTACCCTGTGGTCAGGTATATATACCAGGTTGATACATACCTTTTATTTAGAATTTTCCACTTTGAAAATAGGGCACCACATGCAGAATTGTTTAACACACTATGGGGCATATTATCAAGGGGGGCAATAGGCAATTTTCGCCGCTTTAGCAGCCGTTTTTGGCCACTAAGCGGCGATAATACTATCGCCCTATTAGCAAGCTGTCGCTAACAGCAGTTAGCGACAGCTTGTAGGCGATAGCGAGCGGTTTGGGGCCCGCTTTGCATGTCAGCGATATTTATCGCTAATGACATGCAAAGTGGGCGTACCCAACCTGTTAGCGACTGAAAGCAGTCGCTAACATCGCTATCGCCTATTAGCAACACAGGCGTAGCGATGGAAATATTCGCGCTAAGCGCGAATATCTCCAAAAACTAACACCTGCTCAGACCAGTTCTTAGATTTACAAAAGGGGGTGGTGATGAACAGAGTGTCTGAATTGAGCAGACCACTCTTACCCAGTCCAAAGATCAGGGCTTGATCCATCACCGTTATTTATCTCACTGCCCCATCCCAGCTCAGAATCTGGCTATATGCAAATCAGTCTGTCCCTGGCCCAGTGCATCATGGGAACAGGGCAGACTAAACTACCAAGCCAATTCTTTACCAGAAAGGAGACAAGCTACCGGGGACCGGTTTCTGGCATTTCAGCCTCTTCGGCCCGGCTTGCTTGAATCCTGATGGAGCAGTGAGAAAGGGACTCATGTCTGAGTATACCCTGCCACACCTATAGTGGCCAAAATCGATTTACAAAAGGGGGTGGTGATGAACAGAGTGTCTGAATTGAGCAGACCACTCTTACCCAGTCCAAAGATCAGGGCTTGATCCATCACCGTTATTTATCTCACTGCCCCATCCCAGCTCAGAATCTGGCTATATGCAAATCAGTCTGTCCCTGGCCCAGTGCATCATGGGAACAGGGCAGACTAAACTACCAAGCCAATTCTTTACCAGAAAGGAGACAAGCTACCGGGGACCGGTTTCTGGCATTTCAGCCTCTTCGGCCCGGCTTGCTTGAATCCTGATGGAGCAGTGAGAAAGGGACTCATGTCTGAGTATACCCTGCCACACCTATAGTGGCCAAAATCGATTTACAAAAGGGGGTGGTGATGAACAGAGTGTCTGAATTGAGCAGACCACTCTTACCCAGTCCAAAGATCAGGGCTTGATCCATCACCGTTATTTATCTCACTGCCCCATCCTAGCTCAGAATCTGGCTATATGCAAATCAGTCTGTCCCTGGCCCAGTGCATCATGGGAACAGGGCAGACTAAACTACCAAGCCAATTCTTTACCAGAAAGGAGACAAGCTACCGGGGACCGGTTTCTGGCATTTCAGCCTCTTCGGCCCGGCTTGCTTGAATCCTGATGGAGCAGTGAGAAAGGGACTCATGTCTGAGTATACCCTGCCACACCTATAGTGGCCAAAATCGATTTACAAAAGGGGGTGGTGATGAACAGAGTGTCTGAATTGAGCAGACCACTCTTACCCAGTCCAAAGATCAGGGCTTGATCCATCACCGTTATTTATCTCACTGCCCCATCCCAGCTCAGAATCTGGCTATATGCAAATCAGTCTGTCCCTGGCCCAGTGCATCATGGGAACAGGGCAGACTAAACTACCAAGCCAATTCTTTACCAGAAAGGAGACAAGCTACCGGGTATACTCAGATGTGAGTCCCTTGCTCATTGCACCATCAGGATTCAAGCAAGCCGGGCCGAAGAGGCTGAAATGCCAGAAACCGGTCCCCGGTAGCTTGTTTCCTTCCCAGTGTAAGAATTGGCTTTTGTAGTTTGGTTTGCCCTGTTCCCATCATGCACTGGGACAGGAACAGACTAATTTGCATACAGCCAGGTTCTGAAACTGGGATGGTGCAGTGAGCTAAAAAACGGTGTTGGATCTAGCCCTGATCTCTTGACTGGGTGAGAGTATTCTGTTTAATTCAGAGACTCTGTCCCTCACCACCCCTTGTTGTAAATATTTTTGTCCACCCTAAGCGTGGAAGGGTATACTCAGATGTGAGTCCCTTGCTCATTGCACCATCAGGATTCAAGCAAGCCGGGCCGAAGAGGCTGAAATGCCAGAAACCGGTCCCCGGTAGCTTGTTTCCTTCCCAGTGTAAGAATTGGCTTTTGTAGTTTGGTTTGCCCTGTTCCCATCATGCACTGGGACAGGAACAGACTAATTTGCATACAGCCAGGTTCTGAAACTGGGATGGTGCAGTGAGCTAAAAAACGGTGTTGGATCTAGCCCTGATCTCTTGACTGGGTGAGAGTATTCTGTTTAATTCAGAGACTCTGTCCCTCACCACCCCTTGTTGTAAATATTTTTGTCCACCCTAAGCGTGGAAGGGTATACTCAGATGTGAGTCCCTTGCTCATTGCACCATCAGGATTCAAGCAAGCCGGGCCGAAGAGGCTGAAATGCCAGAAACCGGTCCCCGGTAGCTTGTTTCCTTCCCAGTGTAAGAATTGGCTTTTGTAGTTTGGTTTGCCCTGTTCCCATCATGCACTGGGACAGGAACAGACTAATTTGCATACAGCCAGGTTCTGAAACTGGGATGGTGCAGTGAGCTAAAAAACGGTGTTGGATCTAGCCCTGATCTCTTGACTGGGTGAGAGTATTCTGTTTAATTCAGAGACTCTGTCCCTCACCACCCCTTGTTGTAAATACAGACCAGTTCTTAGACATTATATCCAATGGGAGGTGGATAAAATGGCTAAGACCCTGTTAGCGATAATGCGTGAATATCGCTGTATTCTGAGCGATATTCACGGATTTTGCCGCTATCGCCGGGAATTTTATCGCTTTTAAGGTAAACGTTGCTAATAACACGTTATCTCAGCGATAAAATCCTGTGATGCGAAGCGATAAAAAAATTGCCGCTAACCCTACTTAGCGATAAATATCGCTATTTGTTGATAATATGCCCCTAAATTTTTCCAGGCTTTTCTCCACATATGATTTCAGCAAGTTTGGCCGGCCAAAATCTATGAAAATAAACTGTGAGGGAATGAGAACTATCAAACAGCTCGTAATTCCGATCCCTATGCAAACTCCTCTTTGAACAGTGATCAGAATTTAGCTGTGAACTTGTTAGGCTGTGATTATAAGAAGGTGCCGAAAAGATGAGTTATTTACCAAACTTAGTAGTTGCCATTACCCCTGGGCGTGGTATTTACAATTACACCCACCCCCACCCCTCTCGGCCTGGCCGTAATCCGAACCTAAGTGGGTTTTTATGAAGGTATTTTAGCAAAACAAATAATAATAAAACTTTTTTTACACTTTATTTATCATACTCTTGAACTCGAATGTTTCTCAGCATAAATATTATTTTTGCAACGAAGCATGGATGCGGGAAGATTTCTTATTTTGTGTTCATCTGTCGCCTCGGGCCCCTTGACAAATGCTGGTTGCACGCTGAAAGGACACGCATTCATTAGTAAATGTCATTGAGCTTTTCTCGTGAAAGGAATGCATATTTACAAACATGCAAAGACTGGGATGGAATACGCGGAAGACCTACTGGCCGATTTCACGCTATGATTCGCATTAGCATAGGTTAGTTTATGATACATATTCATAATGACCTCTAATTGGATGATGGTATGGTAGAATTCTACCTTATTCAGACATCAAACATTATTTCCATGAATAAATGTGAGTCAAACATCTACTAAATCTGACATCTGATCTGAGACAATGGAAGTGAAACTGCTTCTACAAAGTATGTAAATTTGGATTTCTTTCCAAAACATAGAGGGTAATTGCTGAACAGCCGCAAGCAAGGCTTGCCAAATGTTTGTCAAACATTTCCAACCAGCACTAACCGCTTTTTGGGCCTGGTATATGAACAGGCAAGTCGGTAATAGTGGTTGGGATCTGTGAGCCGACTTTTTGTGACCTCTTTTTTTGCTCATTGAGAGACGGGTCGCAATTAGACCTGCATAATGAATATTAAGTGGGCAAGTCACTGTCTGCACCCCCTGCAATTTGGACAGGTTCTGATCTACAAAAAAGATTCATATATTGAAAAACAGCGGGAGGGGCATGCAGAGGTCCCCTGTGTCCTAGCTTGGTACCCACCAGGCCTCCTGACATGATTGCCACAGGTCTGTGAGAAAAGGGGTAAAAAGTTCCCAATCCCTTACTGGCCGTATAATGAGCTCAGCATTTGTTTTTGATTCTTGCCCTTGACAGGGAGAAAACCCCTAACCCCCTAAGCTCAAAATGGTTGTAAAGGCAAGATTCTTTTTATAAATCCTACAGGCGAAAAATTCCAGTCAGACAAAAGATCATTTTGTTCGAAGTTTCTTTAAGGTATATTCGCTCTATCCATGAGATTGAGTGAGAGATACCCAACACGTGTTTCATCCCTTTACATGACCTTTGCATGGCCATCCGGCCTGGGGCTTCCTCAGGGCATTATGAGTTTGGATATATCGATAGTAGCATCTGTAGAGGTTCCTGTAATATCTATTCAAAGCCACAGGCGTAAATGCCAGTTTCGTCGGGTCTGTCCGGAAAAGAGGTAGTTTCCCTTTTGGGATTAAGATATCACCCAAAATTGGGTTTCAGTATCTGATCGATGGACCTTCATTGTGGTCATAAACAATTGATACATGCCATTGTGAGGGGGCCTCCCTTTCACAGCCCCTCCTCTTTGTGATTTGGAACTAGTTGTAGAACCAAATAAAACATGATGGAAGCGGCACACCAATAATTTGTTGTTCCTTCCATCCTTCCATCATGGATTTATTGTAATACATATACAGGTGTTTGGTATGGTTGACCTGGGTTAGTGGAGCACCCAGGAGTATCCGGTGCAGGTAAGCATGGTGAGGTGCGGGAGGAGGGCAGTGTCGGGGTGAGTCGACAGACGACGACAAGGGGAAATAACATTTAAAAAGAGAAAGCCACGTACCTTGCGCTCGCCGCACCGCCAAGTCGGCGAAGCGGCAAGGCAAGTGTTTTTTTTTTTTTTTATGTTATTTACCCTCATCACCGTCTGTCGACTAACCCGCCCCACTGCGCTTACCTGCACTAGTTGCTCCTGGTAGCACCCATTCTATAGGAACGATTTAGAGTGCAGCGATACATATCACAACCATCCTATTCGGTGACTTATTGTTGCAGAACCCACTTTGCAAGTTGGTAGACTATTCTGCCTTGCAAAGGAAGTTTAATTACTATTAAAATACTCTTTAGCAGTCACAACCATGGGACTTTGTGAATCCCAGGGTCTGGGACTGGCAATTGGGATACAAAGCTCTGTCTTGTCAATGTAAGTACTTCATTGAAATTGTGCAGTCTTTATATAATTTGTTCGACCAAATTGCTTTAATTGTCAGTATCTGTAGCTCTTTCAGTGCTGTTTTTTTCTTTTTTCTAGTTATTTATGTATGCAGCACTACATGTAACAGAATGCAAAAAGAAAAAATAAAGTACTGAATGGCCTTCTTACACCTGTTAAGGAAACGTTTAAGGTGCCTATAGTGCTATTTATTTTCTCTTGCTGTTTTTCTTTGCTCCATTGTCTTATAATTTCTTCTTCTAGGGATATTTGCACTTGCTGAGCATATTTCCTGATCTCTGTGCGTGAAAATAGCACCACTTGCACTGATTTTAACACCTCTGCTTGTGCCCTGCATTTATCCTCTCCATCACTACCTCCTCGTATCCTTATTTCATTTCCTTTCTTGCACACAATAGAGATTGCTCTCCCAGAGGTACATTATTACTGGCTTTCGCCAAGACCATCTGATCTTGCTAAAACTGTATACATTATGCACTGACATTTAGGACCTTTCAGCCAACCTTCTTCATCCATTGGCCTGTTGATGCGTCATTCACAATTTATTCCCACCCAGTACAGTGTACAGAATGAGGTAGTGGGTAAAACCACTTCAGCCATTGGATAACTTTGCAGTGAATGACAGCATTCTGTTCTTTCATAAGAGCACATCTGCACACAAAGTAGTCCCCTTGCGTGCAAGTGACTGCTATGGCTATGTATTGTAATTAGGGCTCCCGGTTTTATGGTATTTATTTTTTGGCCATTTCCACCTGTATTTATCCATATTTATTTTTTTGACATTTTATTTGTATTTATCCATATTTATTTTATGTTTTGCGTGTAAATGAAGTTGTAAAACTGAACATTTCCATATCTATTTAACTGATTGACGTGCACTCCTACTTTGATGTCTGTCGTGTTTTGGGTATTAAAGCTGCCAAATATTACATAACAGTACATCCACTTGTAAATACTAGCATTATACCATACATGTAGGTTAACATATGCCATTATTCAAAGAAATGTCATCCTGTTTTTTAATTTCCCATGCTCTCCATCTGCTCAACTGCAGCCTATAATTCATGAAAGACAACATGGAGAGCCACTTAAAAGAAGCACAATTTTCTGCATTTATCCACTTTTAAAACTAAATGCAGACAGAAAACACATTGTTTTCTGTCTGTATTTATCCGCAAAAATCCGTAAAAACGGAAAACAGGGAGCCTTAATTGTAATTGCATTTATATAGCGCTTACTACCCCTGAGGAGGTGTCCAAAGGCTTTTTCGGTGAGTAGCATGCTACTCTGGAATCCATAAAGGATTAGTGGTGAATTAGTATGGTGAAATACGAAAGTAATTTGAGTGGTGGATATGTTAGTCAGTTATTTGGATTGAGAAGGATAGTGGAGGGATAGAAGAGGGAGAATGGTTTGCATGTTTATAGCTCCTGCCACCCCTGATGAGGTGTTGAAGCACTTTTTCGATGAGTAGCACACTGCTCCGGAACCCATAAAATATTAGTGGTGAATTAGTATGTGAAATATGAAAATATTATGAGTGGTGGATATGGTAGTCAGTTAATTGGATTGAGAAGGATAGTGGAGGGATAGAAGAGGGAAGGGTTTGCATTTATATAGCGCTTGCTACCCCTGATGAGTTGTTGAAGTGCTTTTTCGGTGAGTAGCACAATACTCTGGAACCCATAAAGGATTATTGGTGAATTAGTACAGTGAAAAATGAAATCAATTTGAGTGGTGAACATGTTAGGCTGTTATTTGGATTGAAAAGGATAGTGGAGGGATAGAATAGGGGAGGATTTAGAATTGTTTATTTTTTGGAGCTCATAGCAGTAGGAGGAGGCTTGGGATGAGTAAAAAGGATGTGGAGGGTGGATGTGTGATGTGTGACACACAGATATATGTTTTTATTTCCAACCAATGCTTTCTTTTATATTGGCGTGGGCCAGGTAGCTCTCCTAACAATAACATTTCACAAAAACCATAACAAAATTAAGTTCTGACAGGTCTAAAAGGTTGGGGTTCAAAGTCAGTCCTTTTGGCTTTGCCATTGCTTGTTTTGGCTTTACATTTAGTTTTGTTTCACAACCAAAAAATAGGTTGCTGTCTTGAAATATTTGTTTAAATGCCTAAGGACAAGTACAGCTGCATTGCTGTCCATCATTCACCAGTAGATAGCAATCACCCTGCATCACTTCTCTGAGCTGCGTTAATCTTCTCCTCTCTGCGACATTGCATGCCATCACATCAACACATTCCCTGCCCCAATATCTTTTATGGTGGTAAAGGCTCTTTATCAAAATGCACCAGCAGCTTCTTCTGAATTTAGAGGGAAACAGCTGAACCTTGCATGCCTTTACCTCAAACATGTCCTTAACATGCATGCCTTTACCACACAAGATTTTATAATGAAAATGGCTTACCACACGTCTTTATAATGAATTTAATTCTAAAGGCATGAATGGTAAAGGCATGTGCATGGTAAAAGTTTAACATGTAAATGTAGGTATTTTGCAGGTAAGTATTAAGTGTTTTTATATATATATATATATATATATATATATATATATATATATATATATATATATATATATATATTAATATATATATTCACTGAAAAATTGAAGGTTACAGAGCCGTTATATATAGGTTCTGAATTGACTCTCACTAACCCATAAAAATTCAGCAGTTATACTTATGGTTAACTCAAGTAACTTTGACGTGTGCCCTAAGGTAACTATCACTCGCTCCCCCGCCATGTCCAGTTACTCAGCAATAATTTCTTTGCGAATGTTGTAGTGATAATGTCAATGATGCCATGGAAAGTGTCATCAATGATGTAATATGTGGAGTGATTAGCTGTGCATGGTGCAGGCATGAGTTATAGTTACTTAAGGGCACGAGTTACACTTACTTGAGTTAACCATAATTATAACTGCTGAATTTTATCTATGGTTTTATACGAGTAAATTCAAAACCTAACTATAGCGTTCCTGTAACCTTTGTTTTTTCAGTGAAGTTCAATGTTTTTTTTAGCACGCATGTTAATTTAATCAGAGCCAACCCTGCCGCAAACACCCAAACCCAAGCCCAATGGCAGTGCCCTGCATTGGGTTGGATGCAGTGGGCGTTTTTTATTTTTTCATATTTCTCTCAATCCATGGATCATCGGACTGGCTGAAAAAAAAACAATAGGGCAATTTTGTACCCGCGAGGGGTCCATAAGGGACCCCTCTGTGTCCTATGGGATCAGGATACCTGTATCTTGACCCCATTTATGTCTTTGCCCTCATCTTTTCCCACCCACCAGCCTATGCAACAAACAAAATGGTGGCTGCAGCTTTCCTGACAGGTTGCGACCAACCAATCAGGGGCTTGCCTGGATTCACGGTTCCCCCGGAGAATATTTTTTAACCTTTAATATCTCTCAAACTACTGGACGGATTTACACCAAAAAACTAAAAGCATGATCTTCATAATCAAATGTAGCTTTCTGCCAAATTTGATTTAATTTCATTCAGCAGTTAGCTGTAGTTGTGTTCAAAGGATGCAAAATCCAAGAAGTTTAGGACCCCCTTTTTTCTCAGCCCCCGCTTGACGGTCACCCAGGAACCTTTTAACACAGCAGTTGAACTGACTAAAGTATACGTTTTGAAAATTCTGTGAAGATTGTTCAAGCGGCTCCAAAGTTATTGGCAAAACATAAAATGCTGTTCTTATGGAAGCTTTGGTCCTAACTATAAATTACTACTGGCTATTGCCAGTAGGTTATATATATATATATATATATATATATATATATATATATATATATATATATATATATATATATATATATATATATATATATATGAAGCAAACAATTCCGACCACTTCCGACTCGCGGCAAAGCAGGAACTCAGACCACCACAGCAACTTTAGGCAAGGTATGATTTTATTTATGTTCTTTCCACAGCCTGCAACGACGCGTTTCGGGCTTCACGAGCCCTTGATCACATATATATACATATATATTTAGATCTAAGACTCACAATAATTGATGGATTCTTAACACATGAATTGTACAGAATACCAACAGCAGGGAATTCAATTTTACATGCGACCAAGAAACTCTAGCTCGGAGGAGACATGCTTAAAAAACAAAGGTGCAATGATTGGGAGTCTCAAGGCAAGAAAATATCCCCGAAAATGCCCTACAACAAGCTAACTAGAAAACTGAAATCATTAAGAGGGAGGATGCCCTGTTTCAATGCCCACAACCAAAGAAAAACAGAGAAGGGGAGTGAGGCCTCATTAGGTTCATAACCAAATACAACAGCCAGACAGGAGAATATAAGCAATATCTGAAGCATAGATGGGATATACTTACCCTGGATTCAATCCTGAAAGAAACAATTGGAAGGGTCCCCTCCATCACTTACCAAAAGTAAATTTCTCTCAAAGACATGTTAGTACACAGCCATCTCACACCATGTAAAACCAATTGGCTAGATCAGGGTAAAGGCTTCCGCTGGTGTGTCTCATGTAACGCATGCAGACACAATCAGAACATCCAACCTTTGAAAGAGTTAATAGAAAATGGTAGGTCCCTAAATCAATAAATTGCGGGACAGAATTTGTTGTACATGACTATTAGACTTGACATCTTTTGGCGTGTTTCCCCTGAGTTTTTGCTTTCTGCCTTCCCGGTTTTTACTCTTTTTTTGCTGGCGTAGTGTTTCTGCACACTTTTCACACTGCTGAACAATATTAAAGTGCAAGTGCTCCTGTGGTAAAGTATGTTATGGATTGGTGTTTCCATGATTGGCTGTTTTTCTTGTCAGCCCCTAGTAAAGTGCACAGAGTGTACCAGGGCCTGAGAATCAAATGCTACACGTGGGCCTGCAGCACAGATTATGCCACCCACGTGAGTAGCCTAGGAAAGGTACCTCAGACCTGCCATTGCAGAGTCTGCACGCAGTTTGTAACTGTCATGTCGACTTGGCCCGTGTACACATTGGCCAGTCCCTAACCTTCCCTTTTCTTACATGTCAGGAACCCCTAATGTTGGCCCAAAGTACCCCTGTGGGCAGGGTGCAGTGTAAGTGAAAGGTAGGAAATGCCCTGGTGTGTGTGTGGCATGTCCTGATAGTGAATTACCGCCCATTTCGTTTTTCACTATTGCAAGACTACCTGTTCCCCATAGGACAGAATGGGAAGTTTGTTTATAACATCTTATAAACATAACTGGCCCTGGGAACTAGGTGGGCAAATAACATTTTGTATGCCTGAACTCAGAATCTAACAATGCATCTTTTATTAAAAGT
Organism: Lissotriton vulgaris; assembly: GCF_964263255.1. NCBI lineage: Eukaryota > Metazoa > Chordata > Amphibia > Caudata > Salamandridae > Lissotriton > Lissotriton vulgaris. Next base: position 1,590,891,323 of record NC_141695.1, on the reverse strand, counting down.
GATTTTTACATTCTGTGTTTGAAATTACCACTTTTAGGAAGTAGGTATTTTCTTGCTCAGTCATCCTGTGTGCCTCTGCTGGAATGTGGATTGCCTGTCTGGATTTTGGACGACAGATAGCTAGGAAGCAAGGGTGGCTTCCGATAGTCTAGGTAGGTCAGGCAAGGGCTGAAAAGACCTGGACTGCAATGGGGGAAGAGGGAGGAGATTTCCTTGCACCTCAAAGGGCCTGGTCTGCCTCTGACAATGCCGTCTCCACCCCTTGCCATGAAATCACACCAGAGACGGCAGAACTGGTTCTGGCTGGGCACAGACCTCCTCTGCCTAGATGATCAAAGGATTTTGGGATACAAATACTGGGGCCCAGACCCCTGAACTTTAGAAGTCTTTTGGATCAAGAAGAATGCCAAGAGGAAGAGCTGGAGAAGCTGTGAGGAGGCACTACCACTTCGCTGTGTGCTTTGCTGTGTTGGCATACAGTGGCTGTATCTGTCTTGGGCAGTGAAAGGACTGGACTGAACTTACTGTAATCTACTTTTGTGACTTTCTCCAAGGGTTTGAGGTAGAGCTTGCCCCCTCTTCAAGAAGTCTCAGGAACAGCAAAGACTTCAAGCTCTTCTGCCCTCAGCACTGGGGACTGTGTGTTTTGTGCTGTGACAGAAGAAAAGCAGCTCGACAACGTCTACGACGCCGCTGCCGACTCTGTGTCCTGAAGGCACTGCAGAGGGCACCGCCGCAATGCTGCACCGCGACCCTGGTCTCACCGACGACGCCTGCTGATGCCACCACCGAGCTGCACCTCGCACTGCGACCTGTGGGCTCCACACTCTGCATCCCTCCACTTCACGCCAAAGCCTGGGCACCGCAGAGAGCACTGCTGCAAGGCTGCATCGTGATCCTGGTCACACTGACGACGCCTGCTGATGCCGCCACCGAGCCGTTGCTCGCACCACAACCTGTGGGCACCGCACTTCGCACCATCTCGCTTCACAGCGAAGCTTTGGCCTTCCCAATGCTGCCGCTCCACGCCAAAATCGGCACAGCTGCTTGCACCGTGGTTCGAGGGCACTGCTCGTAAAGTTATACGATGCACTGCCCTCATCCCGCACCGCAGCTTTGGCCTACCGACGCTGACACCATCGACTCCGGTTCGTCAGCTGACGACAGCGCTTCAGCAACGACGCCACTGCTGCTTACACCGCGACCTGCCAGCACCGTGATGAGCACCGCCTTCACCTTGCACTGCGACCCTGGTCTCACCGTCAACGCCATTTGATGCCACCACCAAGCTGCTGCTCGCACTGCGACCTGAGGGTACCGCACTCTACACTGCTGCACTTCGCACAGCCGCACCTGACACCTGCCGACACCAGCGCTCCTTATCTCAACAGAAAGGAGGTCGACCTGCAACGCAAGTGACTTCAAGAGCCTCGGCTCCCTGCATCTCTAACAGGTACTGTTTGAAAGGTCTTCCCAGCACCGTATCTGGTTTGCGACACCGTGACCAGCCTGAACTGTTTGGATTTGTTTACTCACAATGCCGTGATTGCCCTGGATGGAGCTATCGAAAGCAAGGAACTGTTTTTAAAGCATATTTTGATAACTGTCGATTTTTAAGTACTATAGTGTGGATTTTTATCGTTTTTGCTCTTGTATATAAAAAATATTGCCTATTTTTCTAAACTGGTGTGGTGTCCTCTTGTAGTGCTTATACTGCATTACTGTCGGTTATAAGTAAATGCTTTAGATACTGCCTCTAAGATAAGCCTGATTGCTCGTGCCAAGCTACCAAGGGGGTGAGCAGGGGTTATTTTAGCAGTGTAACTCTCTTATCCTGACTAGAAAGAAGGGTCCCTACTTGGACAAACGTGCAAGCCCTTGCCAACTAGAGACCTCCATTTCTTACAATGACGTAGTCTGCCCATGTGGAAAATTGTTCATAGGCTCCACCACTTTTCTGATAATGAAACGTATTTTAAAACACTGGAGAGCCATAACGAACAAGGATTGCAGTTTTAGTACTGCAGAGCACTTCCATGAAGCACACAATGGGGATTGGACACTAGCCAAATATTAGAATCCTGGTTTATTTTACAGGCTGATTCTTCTTTCCCACAGGGGATGAACAATGATGAAGAGTTACACTTACATCTTTAAATACATGTATGTCCCTCCCAACCCTGACTTCATGAGTTTTTTATTGAAGGGTACAGTTTGTTTTTAAACTTGAGAAAAGACTCCTTTTGATAGACGTTATCTGTGATGTTTAGAAGGGTGGAATTTTGCCCCACATTGGTATAAATGTTCTGAAAAACAAGTTAAACGAGAATCTAATGCTCAGAAACAAATGTATAACTGATTACTGTGTTTTGTTTTCATTATAGGATAATTGCGGTGAACCTGACATGAAATCCAAGGTAGCCACTCATAGGCTTTGCTTACCTTTATATCTTCTAGGTACTATACCCAAAGGAGTCATGTCAGACCCAGGACGTATTTTTTTCCTGAGCATATATGGGACCAATATCCAGTATCACACAATACTAAGTAATCTCTAAGAGAGTCATGGCCACCTGATGAAAACAGCATGGGAACAATAAACCACCTTATGGAGTAATCTTGATTTGAGGAATTGATTGTGAAATGGGAAACCATGTTCAAAATCTATTACCTTTGGCTATCATGTACAGAAAATATGTATGCTTCTTTGCTCACATTTTCAATTCTGTGAAATATTAACAGAATGACTACAAATATTGAACATTGTAAGGACCATAAACATGAAGTCTTTTCTCTATTCTTCTTTCATCGTTGTGTCCTCTGTGACACACTAGTTTTAAAAGACTCGAAGAGAAAGCAATAATCATGTGACTAAGACCACATGTGAGGTCGAAACGTGTCTTCTTCTCTCTGCCAAATAAACATTAACTTTTGCATCCCAACCAGAATGGCTCATCATTTAAAATGTCTAAGAGAGTCATGGCCACCTGATGAAAACAGCATGGGAACATTATACCACCTTATGGAGTAATCTTGATTTGATGAATTGATTGTGAAATGGGAAACCATGTTCAAAATCTATTACCTTTGGCTATCATGTACAGAAAATATGTATGCTTTTTTGCTCACATTTGATGCCATGTGATCAAGCTGTAAAGGCGAAACGCGTTATGGCGGCGGCAGGCTTGCTGAAATAAAACACCAAGGTTAAAGCACTCAATTTTGGGTCCGTTCTTTCGTCAGCGTTGGAGTGGTGGGCTGAGGCGGCTGCCTTGGCTGGTGACGAATTTTCGTACATATATATATATATATATATATATATATATATATATATATATATATATATATATATATATATATATATATATATATATATATTGTCCACAGCTCCCTCACAGGAAACAAATGGGTCGCACTCCACGGGTATTCTTTTTGCAGTTTTTTTATTGTTTTTAAGTTACATTTCCACAGGCAGATGTTCCGATCTACGCGTTTCGGTATTACAAATACCTTGCTCACGATCAACCGTTCTCTGGGCTACCCCTTCAAGATATACCACAATACATTGTATTCCATACATCACTTCCTGTTAGGGGTGTGTCAGAGCCTCTAAGCTTTATGGGACATGTAGTTTTTTTTACCAAAGTGTCAATATTGCTTCATATTGCCCAATTTTTACATTTTATATTTCATTAGATGCAATTAAAGATGTTGTGACATGCTGGTGATATTAGGCTCCCTCTGGTGGGATTAGTAAACAGTATGGTAACAAATTTAACTCCGTTTATCTCTGAGCAGCTGCATTATCTATTACTGATATTTTCCCTCTGGTGGGATGACATTGTATATGTGGGAATCATGTAATTAAACCCAGCATTATCGGTATCACTGATTTTTAAGTATAATTTGGTTCTCACATAGTGTGAAGCTTTCTTAGTGTCACAGATTCCCCATAATGCTTAATTCCAACTTCATCATTCTAACAACCGCTAGGGTGATTTCACGATGATAGTGTCGCATTTTCGTCTTTACTTATTTCTTTTGCACCTATTAACACCAGTCAACATAGAGTAGATATATATTGGGCATCACATAAATTAACAAAAGAGAAGTTTTCATAAATGTATGTAAAGTTCTTCAGATTGATTCAGCCCATGGGGCGTTAAGGTTCGTAGGTTTAGGATATGGCGGGATTCCTTTTGTCTTAAGAGCCTTTCTCTGTCTCCTCCTCGTTCTTTCTTGGGGACACTTTCCAGACCAAAGAATTTTAGTTGGCTCCAGTCACTCTGATGATACAGTTCCATGTGCTTGGCTATTGCGTTAGCCTTGTCTTTGTGGATGGTGGCACGCACGTGTTCAAGTATGCGTTTTTTAAGTTCACATATTGTGCTGCCCACATACCTCATAGGGCATGGGCATTCCACGACATAGACCACATGGGTTGTTTTGCACGTGATCAGTTCCTTTATCTCCCAGTTCTTTTTGTTGGACATTTGTACCTGTTTGATGGGTTTGGCAATCTGACACACCTTGCAGGCGTAGCACTTCACGAACCCCGTTGTTTTTAGCCACTCATCCTTTTTTGTTTTTTTAAAATGGCTGTGGATCAGATGATCCTTGAGGTTCTTTGCCCTTCTGTAGGTGATCGTTGGATGTGGTCCCACCATGTCTTTCACAGTTTCGTCCAGTTGAAGTATTTTCCAATTACGCTTGAGGATATCAGCAATTCTTTTGCTCTCGTTAGAATAGTCCATTATCATGCGTATGGGTTCCGCTTCCTCTGTTGATTTTTTAGGTTTTCTCTGGAGACATTCCTCTCTTGTTTTTTTGTCTGTTCTTTCCCAGCATTTTTTCACAATGCCTTTGTTGTATTTGCGTTTTTCGAATCTCTTCGAGGTTGCAGTGCTGTGTTTTTCCCACTCTTCGTTTTCGCTGCAGATCCTCCGGATTCTCAAGAATTCCCCATATGGGATACTGCTGATCAGGGATTGTTGGTGGAAGCTGGTTGCTTCTAGTGTGGAGTTGGTGGCAGTAACTTTGCGATGCAATGTTGTTTGAATTTGGTGCTCTCGAATGTAGATCTCAGTGTCCAGAAATACAATCCTCTCATTGCTTATGACATAGCTAAATTTGAGATTTGGTATGCTGTTGTTCATGATGTTAAAGTATCTCTGGAAATCCTCTTTGCTGCCATCCCAGATGATGAGTAAATCATCTATATAGCGAGTCCAGCTTATTACTTTGTTTAGTGATGTTTCGTTGCTGTTGCTCCACGCTATTTCCTTCTCCCACCATCCCATCGCCAGACAGGCATAGCTGGGACTGAAGGAAAATCCCATCGCCGTCCCGCTGTTTTGGGAGTATAGTTCGTCCCCAAACATGAATATGTTTCTGGTTAAGCAGATCTGGATCATATCCAATATCATCTGGTTATGGTGTGAAAATTCCATTTTTCGTTCTTTCAGGAAGTAGTTGCACGCTGTAAGGCCCATGTCATTCCCTATGTTGGTATAAAGGGAGATGACATCCATGGATACCAATTGGTACGTGTCCTGCCATGGAGTATTTTCAAGTTTCCTGAGCAGATCACTCGTGTCTTGTACATAGGAGTCTAGGTCTAGTACAAACGGGTTCAGAAAGTGATCGATGTAGTTGGCAATGGGTTCCAGGAGTGAACCTTTGGCAGAAAGGATCGGGCGTCCCGGGGGCATCTTTGCGTGTTTGTGCAGTTTAGGTAGAAAATATATGGTTGCGGTTACTGGGTGCGCTACCGTTAGGTATTTTCTTTCTTCTTCGTCAATTAAACCTTTTTCTGACCACTCAAACAGTCTTGCATCCACCATTTCCTTTATTTCCATGGTGGGATTTTTTCTCAGTTTGTCATAATACTTTGTATCTCTTAATTGACGGTGCGCTTCCGTGATATATGCCGTTTTTTCCAGTATTACCACATTTCCGCCTTTGTCGGCCATTTTTATTTCAATTTGTTTGTCTGCCGCGAGTTCCTCGAGCGCCTTTCTCTCCAATTCTGTTAGATTGTCTTTGTATTTGATGTTTTTCAGTTTATATAAGTCTTGGGTTACAGCCTCCTGAAAGAGATCAATTTTGTTTCCAGGTGCCAATTGAGGATAAAACTTGGATTTGGGTTTCATCCCACTCAATCCTGCACCTGTTTGTTCGCAAGCTTCTTCCAGGGTGATGTCGCGATTCACATCATCATTTAAGTTTATCAGGGTCATCAGGGCTTCCGAGTCTTTGACTGATAAGGCTGTGACCCCTTCCTTTGTAGGGACTTTATTGGTCCTTTCAGTTTTGTGCTTTTCCGCAAAGTATTTGGCTAGCTTGATTTTCCTGATATAGAGGTAAAAATCTATCTGGACTTGGGCTAAGTTCATTTTTATCTTCGGACAGAAGTTGATTCCCTTCTTCAGAAGTTGTTCTTCTGTTGTCGATATTGCCCTTTTGGATAGGTTGACCACCTGTAGTTCGTCCTCTATAGGTTCATCTTCCTGCGCATGCTGCGCGTTTCTGTTCCCACCTTTGTTCCTTCGTTGCCTTTTGCACCTTTTTCCTCTCCTTTTTGGTCTTTTTGGGGCCATCTGCGTCCTCTCCCTCTCCCTCTTTGTTGTTGACGAGGGGGTAGATTCTGCTCCCACTGTTTTTGGTGCAGTACCAGTCTCATGTCCCCTAAAAAAGGCTGCTGTCCTATGGCGGCCGACGTTCCAGGTTCTCCTTCATTATTCTCTGATATCAGGGAAGATGCGCTGCTCGATAGGCTTATAGAGCTGGTGCTCAATACTTGTTGTCTCATTTGATCAAACTTTTTTGAAAATGAGAATATTCGACCTTCTGCGTAATCTGTTGCATCCCTGATAAATTTCTGATGCTTGCGTTCTCTCACAGTGTCCTCATGCTTTTCAATTTGCAGTTCTAGTTCTTCCTTGAACTTTGTCATGTCGGCATTTAGCTTTAAAGTTGCTAGCTCTTTCTCCATTTCATGCAATTGTTCTTTTACTTTTTGTAAGCCGATTTCAATGTGTTTGACTAGAATTGCTACTAGTCCCAAAGATGACTGTAAGATGAATTCTCCCCATTCTTGTAGTAAATCATTAGAGCTGTCTTGGTGACTCGGCATGAGCATGATCCTTAATCCTCTAGGTACACGTTTCACCTCTAGGTATTCCTTTAGGGTAATTAGTTCCCAAGACTTATTTATTTCCTTTCTGCTTAGTTTCTCCCAGTTTTTAAGTTTCGATTTGGTATCCGTTTTAGCTTGTGTACTTGCTCCGCCAATTTCCTTTTCCACAGAACCTTTCTCAAACATTTGACGTAATAAATCATTACGCTTCGCTTCTCTTTTTTCCATCTTGCTGCCTGTCCAATTTTAATGTGTATCTCGTTATAGGTATTTTATACTGCACACCCGTGTACTCCCTTGGCAACAAACACAATGCGTTTAGCTTACGCCGCTTATTTCAACAATGAACCTCTATTGCGGCAATTAGACTTGCGTGTTGTTGGTAATGGGAGTCCGAGAAGCTGACTTTGCCAGTTACAATCCGTCTTCACACACACGCTTACCTCGGAAGCTCGTTCACGAGCGGAGTGTGACTAACTTCTCCTCTCTTCCTCGTCTTTTGTCAGCGGTCGCTGATCGTGGCATTTAAATATTCTCCATGACTGGTTCCTTTCGCCACTCCAACAGCGCTCAGTACGGGTGCGGCGCCCTGCAGCTGAACCACGCTGCTGATATCTTGTCCACAGCTCCCTCACAGGAAACAAATGGGTCGCACTCCACGGGTATTCTTTTTGCAGTTTTTTTATTGTTTTTAAGTTACATTTCCACAGGCAGATGTTCCGATCTACGCGTTTCGGTATTACAAATACCTTGCTCACGATCAACCGTTCTCTGGGGTACCCCTTCAAGATATACCACAATACATTGTATTCCATACATCACTTCCTGTTAGGGGTGTGTCAGAGCCTCTAAGCTTTATGGGACATGTAGTTTTTTTTTACCAAAGTGTCAATATTGCTTCATATTGCCCAATTTTTACATTTTATATTTCATTAGATGCAATTAAAGATGTTGTGACATGCTGGTGATATTAGGCTCCCTCTGGTGGGATTAGTAAACAGTATGGTAACAAATTTAACTCTGTTTATCTCTGAGCAGCTGCATTATCTATTACTGATATTTTCCCTCTGGTGGGATGACATTGTATATGTGGGAATCATGTAATTAAACCCAGCATTATCGGTATCACTGATTTTTAAGTATAATTTGGTTCTCACATAGTGTGAAGCTTTCTTAGTGTCACAGATTCCCCATAATGCTTAATTCCAACTTCATCATTCTAACAACCGCTAGGGTGATTTCACCATGATAGTGTCGCATTTTCGTCATTACTTATTTCTTTTGCACCTATTAACACCAGTCAACATAGAGTAGATATATATTGGGCATCACATAAATTAACAAAAGAGAAGTTTTCATAAATGTATGTAAAGTTCTTCAGATTGATTCAGCCCATGGGGCGTTAAGGTTCGTAGGTTTAGGATATGGCGGGATTCCTTTTGTCTTAAGAGCCTTTCTCTGTCTCCTCCTCGTTCTTTCTTGGGGACACTTTCCAGACCAAAGAATTTTAGTTGGCTCCAGTCACTCTGATGATACAGTTCCATGTGCTTGGCTATTGCGTTAGCCTTGTCTTTGTGGATGGTGGCACGCACGTGTTCAAGTATGCGTTTTTTAAGTTCACATATTGTGCTGCCCACATACCTCATAGGGCATGGGCATTCCACGACATAGACCACATGGGTTGTTTTGCACGTGATCAGTTCCTTTATCTCCCAGTTCTTTTTGTTGGACATTTGTACCTGTTTGATGGGTTTGGCAATCTGACACACCTTGCAGGCGTAGCACTTCACGAACCCCGTTGTTTTTAGCCACTCATCCTTTTTTGTTTTTTTAAAATGGCTGTGGATCAGATGATCCTTGAGGTTCTTTGCCCTTCTGTAGGTGATCGTTGGATGTGGTCCCACCATGTCTTTCACAGTTTCGTCCAGTTGAAGTATTTTCCAATTACGCTTGAGGATATCAGCAATTCTTTTGCTCTCGTTAGAATAGTCCATTATCATGCGTATGGGTTCCGCTTCCTCTGTTGATTTTTTAGGTTTTCTCTGGAGACATTCCTCTCTTGTTTTTTTGTCTGTTCTTTCCCAGCATTTTTTCACAATGCCTTTGTTGTATTTGCGTTTTTCGAATCTCTTCGAGGTTGCAGTGCTGTGTTTTTCCCACTCTTCGTTTTCGCTGCAGATCCTCCGGATTCTCAAGAATTCCAACAATCCCTGATCAGCAGTATCCCATATGGGGAATTCTTGAGAATCCAGAGGATCTGCAGCGAAAACGAAGAGTGGGAAAAACACAGCACTGCAACCTCGAAGAGATTCGAAAAACGCAAATACAACAAAGGCATTGTGAAAAAATGCTGGGAAAGAACAGACAAAAAAACAAGAGAGGAATGTCTCCAGAGAAAACCTAAAAAATCAACAGAGGAAGCGGAACCCATACGCATGATAATGGACTATTCTAACGAGAGCAAAAGAATTGCTGATATCCTCAAGCGTAATTGGAAAATACTTCAACTGGACGAAACTGTGAAAGACATGGTGGGACCACATCCAACGATCACCTACAGAAGGGCAAAGAACCTCAAGGATCATCTGATCCACAGCCATTTTAAAAAAACAAAAAAGGATGAGTGGCTAAAAACAACGGGGTTCGTGAAGTGCTACGCCTGCAAGGTGTGTCAGATTGCCAAACCCATCAAACAGGTACAAATGTCCAACAAAAAGAACTGGGAGATAAAGGAACTGATCACGTGCAAAACAACCCATGTGGTCTATGTCGTGGAATGCCCATGCCCTATGAGGTATGTGGGCAGCACAATATGTGAACTTAAAAAACGCATACTTGAACACGTGCGTGCCACCATCCACAAAGACAAGGCTAACGCAATAGCCAAGCACATGGAACTGTATCATCAGAGTGACTGGAGCCAACTAAAATTCTTTGGTCTGGAAAGTGTCCCCAAGAAAGAACGAGGAGGAGACAGAGAAAGGCTCTTAAGACAAAAGGAATCCCGCCATATCCTAAACCTACGAACCTTAACGCCCCATGGGCTGAATCAATCTGAAGAACTTTACATACATTTATGAAAACTTCTCTTTTGTTAATTTATGTGATGCCCAATATATATCTACTCTATGTTGACTGGTGTTAACAGGTGCAAAAGAAATAAGTAATGACGAAAATGCGACACTATCATGGTGAAATCACCCTAGCGGTTGTTAGAATGATGAAGTTGGAATTAAGCATTATGGGGAATCTGTGACACTAAGAAAGCTTCACACTATGTGAGAACCAAATTATACTTAAAAATCAGTGATACCGATAATGCTGGGTTTAATTACATGATTCCCACATATACAATGTCATCCCACCAGAGGGAAAATATCAGTAATAGATAATGCAGCTGCTCAGAGATAAACGGAGTTAAATTTGTTACCATACTGTTTACTAATCCCACCAGAGGGAGCCTAATATCACCAGCATGTCACAACATCTTTAATTGCATCTAATGAAATATAAAATGTAAAAATTGGGCAATATGAAGCAATATTGACACTTTGGTAAAAAAAACTACATGTCCCATAAAGCTTAGAGGCTCTGACACACCCCTAACAGGAAGTGATGTATGGAATACAATGTATTGTGGTATATCTTGAAGGGGTAGCCCAGAGAACGGTTGATCGTGAGCAAGGTATTTGTAATACCGAAACGCGTAGATCGGAACATCTGCCTGTGGAAATGTAACTTAAAAACAATAAAAAAACTGCAAAAAGAATACCCGTGGAGTGCGACCCATTTGTTTCCTGTGAGGGAGCTGTGGACAAGATATCAGCAGCGTGGTTCAGCTGCAGGGCGCCGCACCCGTACTGAGCGCTGTTGGAGTGGCGAAAGGAACCAGTCATGGAGAATATATATATATATATATATATATATCTCCAAACGCCGGTTCCCGGTTTCCCGACCATTAAGCGCTCAATGTGGGTGCAATCCCTACGGCAGAACCTCGCCGTTATTTATTCAACACTCCTCCGTTTGCACGAAAGTAATGGGCGCACTCCCTTTAAGTTCCAAGCACCGAAACGCGTAGATCGAGTCTGTTATCATGGCTGAAGGATTGCAATAAATCAACTTGTGGAACTTAAAGGGAGTGCGCCCATTACTTTCGTGCAAACGGAGGAGTGTTGAATATATATATATATACATATATATATATATATATATATATATATATATATATATATATATATATATATATATATATATATATATATATATATACTAGCAGCCCGTCCCGACGTTGTCCGGGGATGAAGTAGAATGTGTGCAATGGTTGTAATAGGCAAGCAAACTTTATTTTAATTTCACGGTATACAATATTTATATTGAGTACAGAAATGTAAACCGTCACGTATGCAGCATTAGGTAAGTATCACAAAAGGTAAGATGCCTTAGATGCGTTCTTTAACAATGAGGTTGCACGTCGTCTTTTATCTGTTTAGTTAAGTTGTGCATATACGGTAACGGTCTTTCCCCATTGCTGTGCAACATGTGCGTCCGCTTGTGCAGGCAGTGTTAGGAACCGGCTTTGTGATATGTGCCTCCTCAGCGGTAACGTTTGCAGCTTGTGGGTGCTGTTTAGTCCGTTGGTGTGACAGTCCCCGACAGCGTCGTGGCCGAGGTTGTGTGGCTGGTGTGGCTTGTGTTAAGTCCTTTATGCTGAGAGTTTATTGCGGGACAGCGTGCACGCGACGCTGGGCGTGTGTGAAATAGCACTCTGTTAAATGTTTTAAATCCCCACTGCTACGATGACTCGCCTTAAGCCCCGCCTGAGCACCGGAGCAATATGTTAAAGCATGTGGCGTGTCCATCCGCGAGCGTGTTTGTCTGCTGTAGTTCAGGGCAGTGTTAAATGCTCCCAAAACATCGGAAATAGAGACGGCTTGCCAAACAGATAGTCAAGGCGCTATGGGAACTTTGCCATGCACAGAACCACCTTCCACCTTGCTAACAGTTCTCATGGATCTCCATGCCCAGAACTGCACAGATCCCTCACAAACATCGCTCGCAAGTCAAACCCAAAGCTTAATGAACAAACCTATCATCACCACGCCCTTCAAAATCAGATCCAAGTTCAATCCGATTATGCCACGTGATGGTATCGATATATACAACGAACATATAGTTAACGAACTGAAAAAATTGAACTTCAAAACCAACGCTACAAGAAACAAAATATATAAGCGCAATAGAACATACGATAATCTGGTAACCAAACTCCAACGAAACAACCAGATTATCATTCGAAATTCTGATAAAGGAGGTAACGTGGTGCTTTGGGACAGAGATCAGTACATGAGCGAGGCCAGGTCACAGCTGAATGACCGTAGCTGCTACAAATTAAGCAGCGCTGCAGCAGTGAAAGAAACATCCAACTCTTTCTTCCTCAAATTACTTGCCTGGAAAAGTGCGGGCCTAATCACCAAGGAGGAATATCTGTACATGAAAAACGATTATCCAACTATTCCCAACATCTACTTTATCCCCAAAGTCCACAAGGACCCTTCACATCCGCCCGGAAGGCCCATCATTTCCGGGAGAAACGGCCTGTTGGAGCACACCTCAAATTACATCGATTACTTCCTGCAGGACTGTGTAACTGGGCTGGCCTCTTACCTCAGAGACACAAGTGACTTTTTGGACAAAATTAGGGATTTCTCTTGGAATCCGGGGTTTCTGCTGCTAACCCTAGATGTGTCATCCCTCTACACATGTATTGACCACAGGGATGGTTTAAGAGCATTGGATTTCTTCCTCACCAGAAATAGACCTGCATGCCCAGAACATAACATCATGTTGCTGGATATGGTGACTTTCTGTCTTCACCACAATCTTTTCACCTTCAACCAGACATTTTACCAACAGGTGCGTGGGGTAGCTATGGGGGCCAGCTTTTCCCCCAGCTATGCCTGCATCTTCATGGGCTGGTGGGAGGAGCTGGTCCTAAAGGGGACCCTTGGTGAGTGGTTTGTAAAACATGTGAAAATGTACTATAGATACATCGACAACCTCATATTTGTCTGGGAGGGTACAAGGGAGGAAGCCCTCGAGTGGGTCAATTTGTTAAATATTAATAACATCAATCTAAAATTTACCTGTACCGTAAGTCCAACTAACATTTGTTTCCTAGACGTAGAATTGTACATTCTCAACAACATTTTGGAAACCAAACTTTACAGAAAAGAAACGGCTGGTAATTCCATCCTCCATTATACCAGCTTCCATCCCAAACACCTCATTCGAAGTATCCCATACGGGGAAATGCTGAGAATTAAAAGGATTTGCAGCAACCCCATAGACCTCACAATGGCTCAACATGAATGCAAAGAGCGATTCCTCGCACGAGGTTATCCCATGCACATTATTCAAACTGCCATTGACAAGACCATGGAACTGGACAGAACCCTCCTTCTAGTTCCTAAAGCTATCAGAAATCCCCTAATTCCATCTGTGACCAAGCCAATCGAACCAGATAGTGCCAGGCTCATTGTGCCGTACAGTATCCAAAAGGGCGCGATTGGCAAGATAATCAACCAGAACTGGTCACTAATACGCTCTGATCCCATAATTGGCCACAAGATGCCAGCCAAACCCAGCATCACTTTCAAAAGAGCCACCTCTCTTTACAACAGTCTAGTTTCCAACTGCCCAGAGGTCATCCCATCCAAGGATTGGCTTAAAAGCTCACGGGGGTTTAGCAAATGTCACACATGCAAAGCCTGTAATTATGGCATCAATAAAACCAGCTACTGTACAGCCTTCAGCAATAAAGAAATCAAGATCTCCAAATCCCTCCATTGCAAAACAGAGTACGCCATCTACATCTTGGAGTGTACCTGTCCCTTACGGTACGTAGGGAGCACTAAACTACCAGCAAGTGCCAGGGTACTACAACACATCAGAGCGATCAATAATTCTGACCCCACCTACCCAGTGGCGAGACATTTCCGTGAGGTCCACAACAACAACCTGAAGGACCTCCACTATTATGTTATCGACACTGTTCCAAAAACTAAACAGGGAGGTGATAGGGAACGCAGGATGCGCATGTTGGAAACTAGATACATCCTAAATTTCAACAGCAAAAGCCCTGGAGGTCTGAATAACACTGAAGACTTACACACATGTCTGTAATTAACATCTTTGAGCCACACCACCCCCTTCAAAACTATGTATGAAATTCCGGTCTGTTGTTCTCTACCAATTTTGTTAACCAGCCCCCTGTATCCTTTTCCAATCTTCAGATGCATCACACTCGCATCGGGTGTACCTTACTGACAGGTTGCACCCCACACCCAGGTCTACATTTCGTTTTAACTTAGAAATAGACCTTATATAAACTGCCCTATGCAACTGCCCCTTGCCTCTCACCCAATCCTTTTCATTTAGGATTTTTTAAGAATTGTATTTTATTTTCAGGATTATCCTCACTGTTATTTTGAGCACTTACAGCACTTTATGCACCATTTGCAACATTATCCAACTGTGTTTCTCAATTGATTGCTTCACAATACAACAGAAGGGTTTTTGTCTGATCATACGGCATTACGCCGATATTCTTCCAAATGTCCAGTAAATGTTATAATATGCATTGTGTAAATATATGAATTTTGACATTTTTTGTATATACGCGATCATGTGAGTTTGTAAATATGGTTCTATGAAATTATATGTTTTTATATACATATATATATATTTTTTTTTACCTTAAAAGTATATGCATACTTATATTTACATATATATTTTTCTATGGGTATTCATACCGAAAGCCATGCATTTATGCAGATATATTTTTGTGAAAATAAGATTAATTTTCCTTTTCTCATTTCAAATGCAAAATTTCTTTTATGACGTTACTGGCATTGGTGTACACTATCAATTGTTTGCCCTTCCACTAGTTGGTCAAAGCAACTTTGTAACTTTTGTGGTATTTTACAAAGCGCAGTCTATCTTCTAAATAGCGCTTAAATGTTGCTTGGTTACACTTTTTTTCTATGTCACTCACACTTGCATCACGTGTCTAAAGTGCTAGCTGTTTAAAAGGTCCACTAAAATCTATTGACGTTGTCATGTGATCAAGCCACTTCGGTGGTGAAACGCGTTATGGCGGACTCTTGAAGGAATAAACGCTACAAGCTTTTTGCACTCACTTTGGGCTCGTGTCTGCTTCTTTGGTGCTGGCTGGGACTTTGTTGTTGCACCCAATCTGTGTCAGCAGCTCTTCGGATATATATATATATATATACTAGCAGCCCGTCCCGACGTTGTCCGGGGATGAAGTAGAATGTGTGCAATGGTTGTAATAGGCAAGCAAACTTTATTTTAATTTCACGGTATACAATATTTATAGTGAGTACAGAAATGTAAACCGTCACGTATGCAGCATTAGGTAAGTATCACAAAAGGTAAGATGCCTTAGATGCGTTCTTTAACAATGAGGTTGCACGTCGTCTTTTATCTGTTTAGTTAAGTTGTGCATATACGGTAATGGTCTTTCCCCATTGCTGTGCAACATGTGCGTCCGCTTGTGCAGGCAGTGTTAGGAACCGGCTTTGTGATATGTGCCTCCTCAGCGGTAACGTTTGCAGCTTGTGGGTGCTGTTTAGTCCGTTGGTGTGACAGTCCCCGACAGCGTCGTGGCCGAGGTTGTGTGGCTGGTGTGGCTTGTGTTAAGTCCTTTACGCTGAGAGTTTATTGCGGGACAGCGTGCACGCGACGCTGGGCGTGTGTGAAATAGCACTCTGTTAAATGTTTTAAATCCCCACTGCTACGATGACTCGCCTTAAGCCCCGCCTGAGCACCGGAGCAATATGTTAAAGCATGTGGCGTGTCCATCCGCGAGCGTGTTTGTCTGCTGTAGTTCAGGGCAGTGTTAAATGCGAAGTGTGTGATCCCCGCTGGTATTCTGACTCGCCTCAGCCCCCGCCTGAGCACCGGAACAATATGTTAAGGCGTGAGCGTGTTTTTCTGCTGTAGTACAGGGCACTGCAAATTGGTAAGTGTGTGATCTCCGTTGCTATGCTGAGTCGCCTCAGCCCCCGCCTGAGCACCGGAGCAATATGTGAAGGCGTGAGCATGTCTAACACAACGCACATGCCCACAAGGGAGTACTGTGAAGGGTTGGTTTTTTGGGAAGGATTGCCGCGCACAATTTTGCAGTAATGCCGCGTGAATGCCGTGCCTTGTGAATGCCACGCCCATCGCTGTTTGGCCACGCCCCTAGCACAACGCACTTGCACGAATGCCGCGTGAATGCCGTGCCCCGTGAATGCCACGCCCATTGCTGTTTGGCCACGCCCCTAGCACAACGCCCACGCCCACAAGGGAGTACTGGGAAGGGTTGGTTTTCAGGAATGCCGTGCCCATCGCTGTGTGCACACGCCCACAGCACAACCCCCACTCCCACAAGGGACTACTTTGCCCCTAAGGTTCTTTTACCCTTGTAATGTATATGGTGGGCAGCTGTATAGCCTATGTCCATCTGCTGCAACTGTCCTTTCCAATGCTGTATTGGGTGTTGTGATTGGTGCTGTAGTTCCTGAGCTTACCCGCCTCAAAGGTTTGGGCTCTCTCTTTATAATAGTAGTATAGGGCGAGTATGGGTTTTTGGGTGGAAAGAGCATTTTTAGGGTTTTGGTGGGCATTTATTTTTTGGGTGGCAAGGGCGTTTTTAGGGTTTAGGGTTATAGGGTTTTGGGAGTCAAAGACAATTTTCAGGTTTGAGTGGGTATGAGTTTCTGGGTAGCAATGGCATTTTTAGGGTTTAGCGTGGGTATTGGGTTTTGGGTGGCCAGGGTATTACACACACACCGACAGATATACATGTGTGTCATACAATCAAATTTGGAGCTGATTTCTTGCATTTCTGAAACCACTCATGGCCCTCAATGGAAGTCACTTTTTAAGTCCAGTGGGGCTGGTAAGAGGCAATACCAGCCTGATGAGAGTTATGAGTTCATAATTACTTCTTTGCTTATTGTCTCTTTCAACCAGACTCTCCACCAGGGTGCAGTACCAGGTGATTGAGATGGGATTGCTAAATTCTCCTGATAATATCTAATTTTTTCAGAGACCATCAGTGTCAAGCTTGTAATCCCTATATCTCCTTCTTCAAGCGTTGATGATGCCCATGTATTGGTAAAACTGGGGACAAGTTACCAGGTGGGTTACCGGATAACTCATAATAAGCCCCCTAGTGTTGTAGAGATGATTGATTCCATCTATGTGTGTAAGCCCAATATTTATTTGGATGCTCCACATTAACATGCCAGACAGGGTCTACTCATCCTCTTGCCTTCAACTGTCCTTTATTTATCAAAGGAAAGTGTTCTTTTGATAATTGTAGTAAAGCCATCCTTTTTACTCTGATCTCCCCCATTTTTGACTCATGCTGGTGGTTACCGACTTTAAAAGTGCCCTTGACTCTACTATTCAGACCCAGGGCCACGGCGCTGCCCTCCTCTAAAGCTATATGAATATATATAAACTTTATTTCGGTCACACAGACCTTAAAAGCGCCATCATAGACATACATTGATTTTTACTAAATACATGTTTCTAATACATTAAATACTTCCAAAAATAA
Source organism: Lissotriton vulgaris (assembly GCF_964263255.1). NCBI lineage: Eukaryota > Metazoa > Chordata > Amphibia > Caudata > Salamandridae > Lissotriton > Lissotriton vulgaris. Next base: position 1,590,873,549 of record NC_141695.1, on the reverse strand, counting down.
GCTCATCAAGTCATAGACATAATTTACATATGTATTAAAATACATAAAAAGGAAGCTATATCCATTAGAATCACTTCGTTAAAAAGATAAGCAATGGATTATTGGGGCTCAGGCCTTCTACTGTTATAAATTAATGCATTATATTCTTTTGGACTATCCAAACACCCACCTATTCACTGGCCAGGGTTAAACAAAGACAGTAGAACAATTTGTCAAGGTACATAGTAACAATCATAACTCCCTTCTACTCCTTTGCAACACTTCTCGAAAGTGCCAACGTGTATAAACAAAGATTAAAACTAGTTACATGTAAGACAATAGGTCAATGTTCCCCAGCCTTTCTGCTTTTATTTGTTGGTGCATTGTGTACTTTAAAACAGTGCAAATTACTATTCACTGTCCAGGAATAGGGAATTATATTGGTAGATGGCTTCAATTGTGTCTTCCTTCTGATTCCCCACATGTGACTTAAGAACTTAGCAGTTGCGCAAACAAACAAAGGTCTAGCATCAGTTTTTAGAACGCAAAGTGCCTCACTATGGTCCCTAGTGCCCAGTTGTTTGCATATGGGAGCGAGCCACCTGCTCCTAGAAACTGACTATGCTGAGCAGCCAAACCAGGCATGGCCTGTAGTTTCTCTAGAGGCAGAGCCGCATGGACAGCCCCTACTGGCAGTCGGATTACCTGACCAAGAATTTGTAAATGTATTCAGAGGAATTGTACAATATCAAAATTGGATATAAAGCTTTCTATCAGCCGGGACCTTTATCTCATCAAGGAAACTCTAGGAATTTCCCAGTTAGTCTTCCTAAATTGCTGTTCCTGATCTCATTTCCGAATACCCAATCCCAATACATGGATTTTAATTGTTTTTTTGTGGGGAGGTTTTAGGGATGAGTGCAACCTCCTGTTTTTTAGTAAGGTGTTTAAGGTCCTTATCCAGCCTATCTTCTTGTGGGTGTCTAAAATACGTACTTCCTCCCAAGCCAGAGCGTTTGGGTGCAGATCCAAGATTAAATGGAATCTCAGCCAAAACAAGAGGGGGCGTAATTTGGCCAGGTCCTTTATAGATCTGACGCCCATATCTAATTTGAGAGGAAGTAGTGGTGTGCTTGATGGAAGTGAAACTAAGTTCCTCAAGTATCTGGTAATTGGTATATTTCAAATTGGCAAAGACAACCTACCTGTAAGTCCATAGTATATGGTAGGTCATTTAGGGTTCGAGACCCCAATTGACTTAATGCACTTAAGTGTACACTGCTGTGGTGTCTGGTTTCATTGTAAACCCAGCTCTGCCTTGCAGGCTGATTTTAAAATAAAACTGTGTCCCAATTTGACTTTGGAATTGAAAGTACTGCCAAATTCCAAAACTACCCTTTTGTAACATGTATGTCATTCCTAAGGTCTCCCTTAGGTTTCCCAACGGTTGGGTGCATTGCTATAAAAAGTAGGGACAGTATAAAATATGTTTTATATGCCTTGGTAAGGGAAAACAGACAAAGTAGTTTTCCCCTGCTGTAGTGCCTCTAGTCCCATAGGTTATTAAACTTAATAAAGTCTAACTTTTGATTGGAGCTAGCTAGACAAATCATTCAAAGTATCAAACAATGGTTACAATAAATCCATTAACTTGCCAAAGGTCGGATTTATTCTAACTGTTACAGAGAAGTAGTTTTATAACTTACAATCTTGAAGTTACCATAAACAGTCCTGCAGCAAACTTTTCTAATAAGCCTTTTACTGCCTGAGCCAAGCTGTCACATGAGTAGGTGTGAAGCGGCCTGGGGCTACAACAATACAGCCATTTGGTGGGAGCAGATTTGCTTCCTGAAGAAGCCAGGCAGAGGAAAGGCGGTGAGATTAGCTGGGCTTCAAAGGCAGGAGAACAGATGTCATAGGACCCAGGCCAGCCACCACTTCCTTGATCCCCTTTGGGATTGGAGCCCCCCTAATTACAATAGGACAGGGGCTAGAAGGGGAACGTAGTCAGATGTTAGCCACACCTCTGTGTTGGGTTACACAGACACACACACCAAGGAGGACATTTCTCTATTTTGTAAGACAGTGCATTCTGTGTCACAAAAATATGCCAAACGTCACAGAAAGTGGTCATAGCAGAGATTGGTAGCTTCACCCCTAATGGTTAGAGTGTCCCCCTCCCTGTCATTAACAGAATGAACGTTAAATATGGGAGAGATGCAGGAGAGCCTCAGATCACTGCCTGGAACATCAGAAGAAGAATGACTGCTCAGCTGAACCCTTGGACTGCACCACAAAAGGCTTGCACTTAGAGTGACTGCACCTGCTGCACTCACAAGGCTCCACAAAGAAAGGACCTTTCCTGACTCAGAGGAAAAGGATTGGACTCATTGATCAGTAACAGGTACAACAGAACTGGAAGAAATCACCTGCTAAGCCAAAGTGAGGATAGACCAGGATGACCAGTTGCAACTGGGTTTTTCATGAACTATGCAGGTGCATTGTGGGAAATTGAGTTCTAGCCCGAACCCCCCCGCCCCCAAGAGGCAATCCAGAGTCTCTGAACCCTTGGCTGGTGCTACTAGACCCTTATTATCCCCAAAGGAACCAAGGAAATGAAAGAACTAAAAGTTTAGAAATGTTCTACAAAGTTTTAAAGAAAAGCTCCTGGAGGAGACCGACTCAATTTCGAGAGTCAAGCCTTCACTGTCAACTCACAATTAGGCCTGACTGAACTGGATTGTCCCACTGAAAGCTCTAGAGCTCCTCACTGTCGAGAACAAAGACTTCCAGAGGATCACTGAGGCATCGGGCTCGCAGCCGGATGCCATTGTTGAACCTAACTCTGGATACAAAGAATGCAAGGTCTTGTCGTCAAGAGAAAAGCAACAGGTAAAAGGAATGTTGGCTTGAGCACGATGCTGGTCGGACAACTTTCTGACCGCCGTCTTCGCGGGCCATATCCAATTGCAGAGGCGGGAAGTTTACACCCGCGGCATTAAGATGCAACCTCTGCTACTGTGGCGGTTGCATCTACGGCGGAGCACATATCCCCAAATATGTTGCTGCAAATGCATACAAAATCACAGAAAACATGAAGTGTACATACATGCATGACTTATGTGGGGAAGTGCAAGGAACAAAAAAGAGAGAGAGAGGAAGAAAAAGGGCTGCGTCCTCTTACCCTAATTAGAAATTACTACAACAATGTGGACGGACCCATAGGTATATCCTTAGATTTTTCCAACTCAGTATAATGCATTAAAGCACAAGAGTCCAATGGATTTGTAAGAAGAACCCTCCCCCACCAACCTAGTTGGTGGCATGCTTCATCATAGGGTTCCCAGCTGGCTTGCCGAGTGCAACTCAGCTGTGCTTCGATGCCTGGATTATAGCGGAGCGGTTTTTTGTGGAGGGTTGTGAGTGTGGAATGTGCTCAAAAAGTAGTGCAGCTTAAAATTATCTCTAGGATGCCCAACCGGGTAATGAGTTATTCATAGGGTCCTAGGACACGTTAAAAACAAGGTGAGATGTTGTGAAGACAAACATTAATCTTCTGTATCTCAGGAGTTGAGCAAGGATTAATTCACTGACACTTGAGTGGACCTACCGGAAATTATGTATTAGTTGAAGGTGAATACCCCCACCTATTAATGACACACTTTCCTATAATAGTTCATTATCGTCAATGTGTTATCTAATTCCAGTCCAATTAATTGATTGATTCGTGCATTGCTGCCTTAATAAACTTAAAAAATTGGTCCTTTCAGCCATAATTTTTAGGTCTCGCCTTTTCCATTCCGAAGGAATGGGAAATGGCGAGAATTCAAGTGCTCAAAATACTCATGAAACCACGGGTTTTTTCGTGCGGTTTTCTTCGAGTTCACGTGAATAACGTGACCAAACAAGCACGTGCATCAGCCTCCCTCCCTCCCTCCTAATTGCATTTTTTCACGCCCGCCACCACATCAAAGGGCTTCTCCCAGCGTGTGCTCTGCGGCTTCTCCTCCCCTAATTATTCATGGCTGGCCGGTGGCCGGCCGTACTTTCAGTTTCCCTGCCGCTCTTGTTTTTGTTAAGGATGCTCTTGCGTTAGGATTTTTTCCTCGAATTTCCCCTTAATTACATGAGCAGCATCACATTATCTTTAATTCCGCATCAAAGTTTAATGAGGAATTGCCAAAATTATCCCAAATTTCCTGGAGTAGGCCCACTTTCCTCTACCCTCACATTACCCCTACTGTCAGATTCCAAGAGAAACTATATCCTTCCGCGGGTTGTTCAATCACCTTTCCTGCTAGACTCAGTCCCTAAAGTACGTCACCATCACACCCAGGCGCTGCCCTCCGTCATCGCCCTTCATTACGTCTCCACGGATTGCCACTGCCCTCCACTGCTGTTTGACCCCGCACCATGACACCCCTGCACTGCGGGACTCCACTACATCGCCTTCACCAGCTCTTTCAATGCCTCCCTCTTCATCCTCTGCCTGGTCCTAGTACGCCCCACCCTCCCACCGCCTCTCCTTCTTGACCCATCACCCAGCTCCTGAAGTCCACCCCCCCGCAGGCAGCAGGCCAACGGTTACAGTGACCCCAGTATAGCTCACAGGGGCTGACCCGACGTCCTACGAGCCAAGACAGGCCGAGCCCACAGCCGCCTCGAGGGGGCAGTCGAGACACACAGCGGTTGTGAGCAGCTCAGTATAGCCATGGCTGGAAATCAGTCTTTTGACAGTGAAAAGTATTCAATAGGAAGAGTGTAGGAAGTCCGACCGCTGCAAGAAGGTGAACTCAGCTTTGAGTATCTGTGTTATCACCAAAGTAACATGTTTCAACCCACTAGTGGCTTTTGAAAGGATCTTCATAAGGATGGATTATGTTAAGATATTCTTGTTATGTCAAGTTGTGCTGTGTAACCTTATGTAATGTCATGTTACCATATGACACTTTTACATGGCACATCCTCCGCTTTTGCTAATAACCTCACGCTGCTGTTAGCCTGATGATAAATTGATTCGCTACAGCGAATTGCCTAAGAAGCCGACCCCTGGAGCTGTGGCATAAAGAGGGGAACCTCCACCCGGAAGTGACTTCACTGAAGAGGTGCTGACGAAAGAGAAGAGTGGATGGAAGGGTGCACAGTCTGGCAGGGAGATGCTGCTCTAAGCCGTTGCCTTCCAAATTGCTGCCTTGCGTGTGAGGCAGGCAGTCACAATCCTCAACTGGTACCTCCGCATCTGTATTCCTACTATTAAGCTGTCTTGCCCTTGTTTTAAATGCTACAATAATGTAATTGATCTATTTTATATAGCGTTCACATTACTTGGAAACTCACTTCAGTGTGCTTGATGTTGGAAAAAAGATTTTAGGATTAGTGTACTTCTGTGGCGATGCCCTAGGGAAGCCCCAGATGTGGGCTTTGCCACCTCGTGCATTTCATGGCTTGGAAGGAAGGCTGTGGAGATGGCCGGCAACTTGGCCCCGACATTGCAGTTGCTGTGATGCAGCCAGGGCTAGCCGTGTCATTGCGCTTTTGCACCGCCCCTTTGCTGTTACGTACCACCCGCCACTTGTCCTTGTCACCCATTATGACCCACTCTCCCATTGTCGGTGTGGCCCGCCCCGGCCTGACATAACAAAAAAAAGCATTGGCTTAGCCAATAGGCCTCGCCTTTGGGACCTTATAAGTGTTTAGCCGTGCAACAGTTAATGTTGTTGCACCAAGGATATTGTGCTGCATAACTAAATACTTATAAGGTGCCAAAGGCGAGACCTATTGGCTATGCCAATGCTTGTTATAAATTGTATTCAATACTAACTCAAATGAGAGTTATTTAATGAAAAAAGTCCACACCTGTTTTCATTACTTTAGACCAATTCATTACGTACTGATGAGGATGAAATTGAGACTTACATTCTAAAATCATATTTAGAGGAGTAAATGATACATAATGCTTGGTCGCTTGCACCAGGTTAAAACAGACTCAAACGTGGTTTTAATTCATGAAGAAACAAGTTATAAATCTATGTTCAGATTCTGACCCATTAATTTTTTTTTTAAAGAATTCCAAGTAATAATCTTTATGCTCACCTCCATATTTTCCCATACTTTTCATTGGCTTATCAAGTTCTTTGAAAACATTATTTCAGTGACTTCAAATAAATGTCATACATTTCCATATATATGTTAGTAAGTATCTAACATCGTATTGTACTGATTTATCGATGTGCTATTGAGCAGTTGATTTCTATATTTTTAATCTATATACTGAGAAAGACCCAAAACTTAAATCAGTTACTGATATTCAACTACATTCAATGCTCAGCTTGTAAAAGAATAAGGGGCAGATTTATGAAGGCCTTGCGCCGCCGGTGCGTCATTTTTAACATGGGAAAAAGTGACGCACCGGCGGCGCAAGGCCTTCATAAATCTGCCCCTAAGTGCTTTGCCAGTGTTTTGCTGAGAAGCCCATGGCCGATGCAATTGAATGTCAGTGTGCTGAATATCATGCTTGCGCAGACTTGATTCAGCCACTTTAATTCATCACCTGACTCTTTAATCCACCACCAGAGTCTCTCTTTCCCTTTAGCTCACTTTTGCAGGTCCCTGCTTTATTTATTGATTGTATTTATATAGCTCACAATCATCCCTGAGAGGATTTCCCACTGCTAGACACAGTTCTGGTTGAAGAAAGAAAAGGCGGGTAGTTAGGGAAGCAGATTAAAAACAATTAAAGAGAAAGCAGCTTCTATATAGAGAACAACCACATTTTTAGTAATTTCCAAATGCAGTTAATTCAGTTGGTAGACACAGTTTGAGAAGAAACCCATTCCAGTAGGTAACAGCAAGATAAGTAAAAGAGTACCCTCTCATGAAAGCCCCATTAATGGGTCTCTGGATGAGGATGGAGCGATTGGCTGACCCGAGTGGTCTAGATGGCTTGTAAAAAACTCTGGGCCTCATTTATTAAAGTGTTGCATCGATGTGCGAAAACAGTGATGAGACTCTTTTCAGTGCGCCCTCCTTGCGACATCATAGATGTGCCATATTTACTGTATGGTGCTCCATGTCGCAAGGATTTACAGATGTCAGTATTCCTGACGTATCTGTAGGCACAAAAGTGACGCATTGCTGGGGGGGGTGTCTGAAAACAGATGCAACTCCAGCAATGTGTCCTTTCAGATGGGGCAAGCCCCATGTGAAAGGGCCTGGGTCAGTCTTACACCTGCTGTGAGGCAGCCGTAAGATTCTGATGCAGTGACGTTCTAGAAGTGTCACAGGGAAATCTCATAGATTTTACTGTGACACTTCTACAAGACATTTCTGCGGGGAATGCCCACCCTGCATTCATTATACCCGACGCAGGTATAATGTAGCACAGGGTTTTATAAAGTGATGCATCTACTTAGATGTGTCATTTGGTAAATATGGCGCAACGTGGCACATTTTGTATGCCGCCACACCATCACAAAACGGTGACGCAAAGGGCTAACAAATAAGTCCCTCTGTATCTATGAAGCAGAGGACCAATAAGATAAATAGCACAAATCAAGTGGCAGAGCTTTTTGAAGATAGCTCTCTTCCGCATGGGTAGCCAGTGGAAAGAAGTTAGACTAATAGACACAGAGTTTCAAGCAGGTAGGTTGCAAATCATATGTGAAGCCATGTTTTTAATGGTTTGCAGGTGTGTGAAAAGATATCCGGCCATTCAATATGGCCGGCCGGCCATTCAATATGGGAAAACCAGGGGGCATATTATCAACAAGTAGTGATATTCATCACTAACTAAGCTTAGTGACATTTTATTCTATCACCTTGCATCGCCAAATTTTATAGCAGAGATATCGTGCTATTAGCAACGTTTATCTCAAATGCGATAAAATTTCCGGCGTTAGCGGCGAAATGCGTGAATATCGCTGGTAATCCAGCGATATTCACGCATTATCGCCAATGGGGACTTAGCCAGAATATACACCTCCCCTTGGATATAATGGCTAAGAACTGGTCTGAGCAGGCGTTCGTTTTCAGCGATATTTGCGCTTAGCGCGAATTTTTTAATCGCTACGCCTTCGTTGATAATAGGCGATAACGATGTTAGCGACTGCTTTCAGTCGCTAACAGTTGGGTACGCCTACTTTGCATGTCATTAGCGATAAATATCGCTGACATGCAAAGCGGGTCCCAAACCACTCGCTATCACCTACAAACTGTCGCTAACTGCTGTTAGCGACAGCTTGCTAATAGGGCGATGAAATTATCGCCACTTTGCAGCCGAAAACGACCGCTAAAGCGGCGATAACTTCATATCACCCACTTGATAATATGCCCCCTGAGGTGCTTGACCCAGTAATTCTGGGTACATGTGGTTATTCTCCATTCAGGAGGACTTTAACTTACGGTACCTGAAAGTAGAGGTAAGGAACCAGTATTTCCTGCCACAGTTTCTACAAACATCCCTTCTGGCTATCTTGTGACAATGTTCTTTTTTTGTTTTTTTGAATCACACTGAAGACCATAATTGTCTATGCTACTTTTTATTGATTTCTCTGTTGAACTTCTACATAATTTGTTTTTACCCGCAAAGATATTGCAAAGAACCTGCCTACCATGACTTCCCAGGAATGAGAATCTTCTTTGCATAGATGTACATCAGATGCATTCCCTGCAATAGCGCATCAAGCCAACTAAATTATGTGGTGAAAGCTATTTAAATAAGTAAACGTGAACATAAATAGGAATCACTGATGTGGAAATATCACAACTTTGCTAATTAGTTATTTAAATGACGAGTCACTGACTCCTGCCTTCATAATACAGGCATTCACATCTCTGTATTTGCTAATTATTACAATCCAAGATGAAGGAGTAGTCCCCTACTCATAAAGCTGATTTATGAGTGCTGTTTTGCATAGACCTCATGTGTCTGTACTGTAGTTGTACTGTGCTCGCATGTTTTCTCATTAACACTTACACCGTGACATCATTTCCATAGTTGCCAGCAGGATTTCAGAAAAGATTGCTCAAGAAAGATAGACAACACACAGCATTCGCAGATGGAGTTCCTGAAAAACAGCTGTTGTGGACAAGAAAAACACTTGGTTTGTCTGTTCAGAAAAAGAATGCCCTCTGTGGATGTGTTGTATCTCAATCTACGCTAAAATCTTAATTTTCAGAAAATGTAAGCAGTCGTGTGTCGAGATGACAAAAAGATTTGTGTCACCATACTTGAAAATTGTAATGGTTTTACAGACCCATTTTCTCTATTTATGTATGTGTGTTGGTTGTTGTGGTTTTGTCTTTCTGTTTCTCAATTCTGTGTGCTTAGTGCTGTATTCTTTGACACTGTGGGGATTATTACCAAAGGTAACTAACTAACATTTGTTAAAATGTTACATTTGTATGTTTACTCTTACACTTTTGAGTAACTTGACTACTTTCAGGTCGTTCACCATTTACCATTGTTAAGTTGCTGAAAAGTGCAGACTTAATTGTCACCACATCCTGAAACAGAGGGTGGAGCCACATCTATGAGTGTAATACTATATTAATATAAATATATAATGTGTTTATTATGTATTCATATATTATTAAATGTGATGTATAGAATTAATTTAACCTAATGTACTTATATTTTAATTAACATTTTGCATTCATTTTTAAATCTAAAAATGGCTATTAAAATATGATACAATAAAATAGGAAATATGATTTAGTTTTAGGGCCTGATTACGATGTGGTGGATGAGCTACTTTGTCATGTTACAAGATCCATGTGCTATAAAGGAATTGCACTTTGGCATACGGGATATCCGTCAAAACTGTGATGGAGTAGCCCTGTCCTTCAAGATTGTAGTCAGGCCCTGAGTTTTTTAACATTTAATTATATTGATTCATATCTTTAACTATTTTAAATAATTTAGGGCCTGACTTAGAGCTTGGTGGATAGAGTACCACCATTACTTTTTCAGTGATCTTTCCACTTGCTGGCTTGGCGGTCCACATGCTCTATTTAGATGTTAGTGGGTCCATAGACGAAAGAGAGCTGTAGTCCCAGTATCAGAGCCAGAATATCTTGACCGCGTCGATGGCTAGATAGGTAAAAGCGACTAGTGAAGGGAGGACCACCAGTTTCCCCACCAGGCCAATTACAATGTGCCTTCCCGCTGAATTGACTGTGATGGTAAAACTGCCACATCTGAGTTGGGGGAATGGAATGATATAAGGCGGACACTCACCTTATCTCACTTACACACTTCCAGTCCCACTAGGGATCCTGCTGCTTCTGCTTGATGACGAACACAACCAACACCGTTGTGGATGCAATCGACGGCAAGCTCCACTTTTACCTGTTACCTAATCACTTGTCTGTTAGCATGTGCACAGGACAAGTGCATTTATAAATCTCTCCTACAAGCAATAGCACATCAATATGCACTGCATATGTCTGTAATGTAGATGTTTAAGAAATTTGATGATACTCCACTGTATGATCATATTGTATGTATAAATGTGGTGCAAGCTACCTTAAAAAAAGTCCCCAGGCAGGAGTGTGGAAAGAATTTCCTAAAATCCCCACATTAAAAACATATGCAACACATATCATAGGGATAAGTGCAATGTAACTTGGTGTAGAAATTGCACTAGACAAGGTGTTACCTTCACCTTGGAAATTAACTGTAAAATCAGTCAACCACAAATTAGTATTCAACATATACATCCATATAACATTTCACCTTGTCTGGTGCAAGTCCTGTACTGTATCAAATTTCAATAATCACAAAATATTTCATACTGATCAGTAATCAAGGTGAAACAAAAACACCTGCAGGAACACGCCAAAATAAAATACGTAACATTAATTAGTTGGTGCAAATGGCCGTTACTATGATGACAATCCCATTCAATGTTAACCTGTGTGTGAACTTAACAAAGTAAACATTTAAAACATCAGTTGTATTACCTGCCATCATTATAAATAAAAATGAGTACTTCACAGTTTACCCAGTAAAATTGCTAGGAACCAAACAATTGTTAAGAAAACATAATGCCAGGACCAAATTTGGTGACATCAAAAGTATGGATTTATTACACAAATTGAGATAAGACTCTGAAAGAATAACTAAGCCAAATAACAATCCATAAAGTTAAACATCTGTACTGTTGTGCAGTGGCACAAAGCTTGCCTCCAAATAAAATGCCAAGGGGAACCGCCTCAGGAAGGGGCAATCTAGTGTAAAGACCTGGCACCTCCAATATCTTACATGGTGGAGATTTCGTTTTAGAGGAGGAGGGTGGTTTTGGGAGGGGTGCTCTCGCTCTTGTGTTTGGCCGATGCTGGGTTGGGATGTGGAAGGGGTGCATTTGCAGTTGGTAGGTGTGGCTTGGGATGCGGAAGGGGTGGCTTGGGGTGGGGTGTGGAAGAGGTAGATTGCTATTTGGTAAGAGTGGGTTTGGATGTGGAAGATGAGGGCTGGGGTGTGGAAGGTATAATTTGGTGTTTGCTAGGGGTGTGTTGGGGTTTGGCAGGGGTTAGAGCAAACATATAAAGGACACCTTCTTTTAAAAAAAAGTATTTTTATTAAAAGTTTTTTCACCTTTTCTTTCAAAAAGTGTACATCAAATCACAGCTTTATTCAGTACATCCAAACCATAAATACTTATATACAGTATAGATTCATTGCAATTGAGTTTCAATACAATATAATGCAATAATATGAGCTACCTAATCTTATCCGAGAGGGATCGAACATTCCAACCTGAAAACACTCTTATTAAACTAAGAAAGAAAAAGGAAAGATAAAGATGGCTAAAAATAGAGACAAAAGAAAAATACAGACAATCTAGTGTATACAACAAACGGCAGCGGTTCAGTTATTCCAGATACTCAGGTCAGCTCCAATACCTCCTTCTATCTCCTAACAGGATCTCATATTCTCAGACCAAGCTGCCTCCCTCTCCTACCTTTCCGTGCATAGATTGATTTTTCCAAGTTATAAGCAGCCAAAAGGTTTGACAACCAAATTTGTAATACCGGGGGTCTTTTATCCAACCAGGCCCTAGCCATACCTAATCTATACACTGCCATAGCTACAAACATAAATTCCCACTGGGAGGTGTCGACATCTGGGCTGATCCCTAATAGTATCCAGATTGGTTATTTGACTGCCTATTGATCTCTCTAAAAATAACTCTATATCTCTAATAAGAGTATGCAGTTGAGGACAGGTAGCAAAGGTGTGTACAATATCTGCTTCTGGAAAATTACACCGCGGACAACAAATCCCCAAGGTACCACCCAATTTTGCTATCCTAGCTGGGGTAAAATATAGAGAATATAGTGTTTTGTAGTGCTGTGCCTGCAAAGGGGCTGGAACAGAGAATTGTACGACCCAAGTCTAATGACTCCTGAAACCAGTGTGTTTCAACACTCAATTTCTCAACCCATTTAGTACTGTATTTACCTATGTCATCTGGTTTCCCTTCTGCTAAGCTTGCATAGAAACTACTGATCGTACAGTCGCCCCCTTTCCCTATTTTGTCCAGGATTTCGTTACTACCAAACCCTGCAGGCCCTCCCTGTTTCGTATTAAAAAAGCTCCTAACCTGTAGGTATTTAAAAAAACTCCTAATGTTTATACCGTATTTATTTATTAACTCTGTGAACTGTACCACCCCATCCGAGTCCATAATATCACCAATCTGTACTATCCCTTTATCAGCCCAGCCTGCCATAGTTGAATCCGCGAAGACTACCTCTGGGAAGGATCTATTTCTATACAACATCATATATCAATTATATCTACCTAGACCACATTTTTTCAAAAAGGCAGTCCAGATCTTGATAGCAGCACTAACTGTCTTGAACCTCGTCCTCTTATAATATACAAAATCAGTGCAATTTAGAAAACAGTTTTCCACCTCTTCCCCAAAAACAGCTGCATACACCACTGTGGAATTGTTAGTAACTCTTTGATCTAGACCACCGCCTCCAATCAAACCCTGCATATATTGTAAAGCCGCCGCCCAATAGTATAACCTAAAATCCGGGGCACCCCACCCACCTCTATCTCTGGGGAGGGAGATAAACATATATGCCCTCCGTGTTTTGCCGTGAGCCCAGATAAATCTATTCAGAATTGCCTCTAATGCATTAAACCACCTAGCCTCAAAATATAAAGGAATGGCTCTAAAAAAAATACTCTAGCCATTAGAGGAGCCATATTATTCTCCGCCACCTTATCCATATCTGCTGAGATCTCAACCCCCAAATACACTGCAGAACTAGTGACCCGTGTGTCACTGCAGCATGTGTGGGTCTGTATCCTGAGACCTTCCCGAAATGCTGAGCTTCGGCTTCCACCTCCCTGTTAGCTATAGTCGGGTTGGATGTTAAAATAGCAACATCTTACGCGTAAGCCAGTGGTTTTACCTCCCTGCCACTTATCCTTAGTGGTGGGATATCAGGATTATCTTCTAGGCTACGCAGCAACAGGTCCAGATATAGTGCGAACAGCAGGGCAGAGGAAGTACAGCCTTGTCTAGTCCCCCTGAAAATCTTGACCGCTGTTGAATACCCCCTATTAACGCTGATCCTAGCTGTTGGTTCTTTATACAAGGTCTGGATAGTCTTTATGAAGCCTTCCCCTATACCACACCACCTCATTGCTGTCCACAGATAATCCCAGGAGACCCTATCAAACGCCTTCTCTGTGTCTAAGAACAATGCTGCCATAGGGTCTCCTCGGTCTCCTGCTGCATCAAACATTGTGACTACCTGTATGACATGCTGAGTAGTACCTTTGGCAGGAATAAAACCATGCTGTGATGAGCTTACCAAGCTCTCGATGATTCTAGCTAGTTTTTTCGCTAAGATTTTAGAGAAAATGTTCGCGTTAGCATTCATTAATGTGATTGGCCTATATGACCCCGGTGCTAATGAGGGTTTCCCTTTCTTTAATATTACTATGATGTCCCCCCCCCATGAATTAGGAATCGATTCCCCCTGCTGTGCCTGTTTCATGTGTTAAATATATCTGAAACCAACACTCCTTGGAATACATTATAAAATTCTACCGAGCAGCCTTACCCGAAGGGAGGCAGCCCAGAGCTGAGATGAGTTCCTCCAGCTGAATTGGTAAATCTAGAGCAACCTTCTCTTCCTCGGGCAAGCTCGGGGGTTGGATGTCTCTAAGGTACCTCGCTGTATCTAACGACCCCTTTTCACTATCTGAAGTATATAGGTCCGAATAGAATTGCCTAAACACTTCTCTCACCTTATCTGGTTCAGAAACAGAATTGCCCTGCCCATCAGTGATCTCCTTAATGTCAGATGAGGCTAGTCTTTGTCTAGTACGGATGGCTAATATATGGCCCACTCTCTCACTTAGCTCATATGCAGTTTCCTTCTTAGCAAGATAATTCTCTGCTGCTTTCTTGGCGATACATTCTGAAGCTTCTGCTTCAAGCACCACAATTTTAAGTAAGTGTTGCTCCAACGGGAGTTGCTGCTGGATATCTAAGGTTAACTCTTCTTCCGCCTTGCGCAGACTTTTACTCAATTCCTCTGCCCTAGCTTTTTCCCTCTTCTGCTTATGGAATGCAAAACTCAGTGTCTTTTCCCTGATTCTAGCTTTAAAAGCATTCCACACCATCCCTGGGGATGCTGTCCCTCTATTTATTTCCCAGAAATAATTCTTAATCCATACCTCCATATATTTAAAGCATGCCTCATCTTTCAATAATTCTCTCTCAATGGTCCACTGCGTATCCTGTCTTTGTGCCTGGCCTAGTTTAATCGTTAAGACCAATGGGCTATGGTCTGAAATAAACCAGAGGCTGTCTTTTGATCTGAGAGCCAGGAACCAGAGACGTGGATATTAAGAAGTAATCCAACCTGACCATTACTTTGTGGGGAGCCAAAAAGAATGTGCTGCCATCTATATACGGGTGTAGCTTAATCCATGGATCTACCCAGGAATTATGCTGTACCATGTCAGACAGTGCTCTATACGTTTTCTTCTTCCTCCCTGAGTAGTGCCCCCCTACTTGTGTAATTGAACTAGCGAGGTCATGAATATTAAAGTCACTGCAACAGACAATTGGCTCAGGCCACTGAGCCAGCTTTGTGTCTAAAAATTGAAAAATATCGGGATCATCCTCCGTAGAGCCATAGATTGTAGCCAGCGTGAGCTTCTCTCCTTTATAAGTTATTTCCAACAGCACCCACCTACCCCACTGATCCTCTTTCTTCCTATCAACGACCATGTCCCTGCTTCTACCCAACACTGCTACTCCTCTGGTTCTTGACCCCTGCTTGGTGTTTGCCAATAGTGAGAACCCCAGCTGCTCCAGGAGGTACCCCTTCGCCCCCTCTATATGCGTTTCTTGTAAGCAGACCAGGTCTAAACAAAGTATTTTAAGAAGTGCAGCAACTCCAACTCTTTTGTTGACATCATTGAGCCCACAGATGTTAATTGACGCAATTCTGCATGTCATTAAAATACATCAAATGTCTTGCCTTCGAGTAGAAACTGCTCATTGAACATAACAAAATGAAAAAGAAAGACAAATATACTGTATTGTGTGTACTGTGAAAGCTGTGAAAACTGTGAGTGCTCCCCCTTCCCGACCCCTCCTTCAACACCACTCTCCAGCCACTGTCCCTCCCCCCAACCCCCCTACCTCCCTACGGGCAAATAGGTCACGCATGACCTATGTGTGACGGCTGTTGAGTGCAGTAGTCGCAGTCCCCCCTCCTCCCGTTAACGCTCCAGTAATCTTCATTCTCCTGATCTCGCTTAGAGTATAACAAGCCAGATGCCATACATCTGAACCATACTCTAGTTATCCACCCCTCTTCTCGGTCAACTCATTAATGTACTGCTGTGCCGCCAGCTCAGAGGTAAACATCCTGACATTCCCCCTCACAATAATCTTGAGCCTTGCTGGATAAAGTAGATATGCCTCGTGTCCCAAGTTTTGTGTGGGTGAAATCAACTGTCTAAGCCTCCACCTCCTCTCCACTGTGGCATGGCAAAAATCTGGATGCGCGAAGAAAGTAACCCCTTCCAATGTACGTCTTGCCTTGTCCATGATGTCCACCTCGCTTCCAGCTTTTCAGTCTTATTGGTGTTAGTCCGGCCGCCAGTCGTTCGAACTCAGCCTTGTCGTCACTCTTAATCCCTCGCCCGACCATGGATAGGAAAGATAGAAAGAGAAGGAGCAGCGCAGGTTTTTGTTGTTTGCACTATCAAGTAGGCTGAATATTTTGGCACATGTCGGCTTAGGTATCTGGCTGTACTGCCTACAGGGGTTTATGCGATGATAGGTAGTTGTCTAGGGACTCCCACATATTTCACTGCCTGTGTGTCTTTGGTGAGTGTTTCGCTGTTATGGTGTCCGCCCCTCTTAGGAATGTGACCCAGTTGAACCATGCTCTAGACGTGGCTTTCCCTGTGCCTTTTCAGTTATTCAAAACTGTTTTGACTGCCGCTGTCAGCAGTTAGTCAATGAGGTCTCTGTCTTCTTTGGTTGTGATTGAGGGAGACGTGAACCCCAGTGCTAGGCTGTAAAAGTCCAGTTGTATGGCGGCCCCTGTGATGTCGTTTATCAGTGTCTCGATTATGTTCCAGAACTTCCTAACCTTGGTGCAGTGAAAGAGTAGGTGTGCGAGATCCCCCCTTTGTTTGTTGCAGTTCCAGCTGGAATCACTGTCGCAGATTCCCACGGAGGCTAGGCGGGCGGGGGTCCAGTATGCCTTATGTATGAGCCAGAATTTAGTCTGGTTTAGAGTTGCCGTAACCTTTTTCCTAGATGTGGATCTCCATAACTCAGCTCTCTCCTCCTCACTTAGCACCCTTCCCACTAGTGTTCCCCAAAAGGTCGTGACTTTGTCATTGAGTTTGTACATATGCCCTCATTTCCCGGCCTTCCAGTCCCTCTGCCACCCCTAGAAGCCTTATATTGTTTCGCCGCTGACGATTTTCAAAATCTCCAAGCTTCCATTGTATATCAGCGGACATTTTCTCTTGCGCATCTTTAAATTCCTGCCACTGGGTAGCATCATCTTCTAGCCTACCAGTCCGTTCTTCCACATAGGAAACCCTATCTGCCATCTGTTCATAAAGCTAGTTCATTTTCCTCATGGAGCTCTGCATTTTTTTAGCCGTCAGTTTGGCTTGCCGACTCTCTGATCGAGCCTCAGATTGCATCTGCTTTAGGGTTGTATATACCAGGTCCAATGAAGTGGCTTGAGGCGAACTCCCCCCTTTTTCCCCCTCCGTTTGCAGGTCCCCGTCGGCTTCCTCGTGGTATAAAGGAGAGGTTGCCGAATAGTCCCAGCATAATTTCGTATTTGAGCTTTGTGTTGGTGGGGTATTTGAGGGGTTTGATTTAGGTTTAGATTTTTTACGTATTTTCTGGAGGTTCTTATGACCTGGCGGGGCTTTCTGAACCGACGACTTTGCTGCAGATTCAGAGTCCGTGCTTATAGACAGCCTCTCATCTCCCTCCTCACTTGAGAGATAAGAGTCAGAGTCTTAATTTAAAGAAAAAAAGCAGTCACCTTCGGGAGTTCCAGGGACTGTCAACAACTGGGGTATTTCTGTCATTCCCCTCCTCCAAAACGGTCTCGCCAGTTGCCCCTTTTATCGACTTATCATTACCCACTGAATGTGGTTCTTTCAAGGGATCACCAATGACACCCTCCGAGTGATTTGCCTGAATTTTATAACTGATCAGTGCGATACCAGCCCCCTTACTTGACTTTTGCTGCTCGAAGCCTTGAGGGTTTTCAGCCACCACAGTCCCGTAGTTCTCCACCGTCGGAGCCTCCGTTGCTTGAGCTGGCGTCCCGGCAGTTTGCTTGTTCTGCCCCTGCTCCTGCCGCGATTGTTGCCCGGCAATCGCTTTCCCGGCATCTCCAGTCGGAGGTGCCTTGCGACCTGTCAGAGCCTCCGGGGGTTTCAGAGAAAACAATTCTTTCAATGTTGGTTGGCGCAGTGCTGGATCCCTCGGGTCCTTGGACATTGTCACCGTCTGCTTAGCTGAGGCACTAGCGTTAGCGCTGTCCTTGCTGGTGTCCCCAATCTTATCCTTCATGTTGAGCTGCTCACCCTCGCTGCCTCCGCCGCCATTGCCACGAGACTCCGGTAACTTTCCAAGATTTCTCCTCTGCTGGGCAGAAGTCCGCAATGCTGTGGCTGCTGGAGCGTCCTTGTCTCCACTCGGTGGTGGTGGGCTCGTCAGAGGGTCCTCATCTTTCAGCTGCCTAACGCCCTTCGGTGCCATCGGTCTGCTGTTTCTGGGGTGATGAAACCTCCAGTAAAAAATGCTGAAGCCATTCCCTGAATACTACGTTAATTTTGCACAGACAGTAAAACAGACCTGACTCATGGACAAGGTTATGGGGCACGATTATTCCAATCATTCCGTTTACAACATCTCAGAGGTCAGGTTTCTCTCTTGGGAGGAGAGTGAGCTTGCAGGGACTATCCTCTGCAATCAGTCAGCGGCCATCTTGCCTCATAAAAAGGACATCTTCAAAGGGAAAATGGGCAGGGTGTTTGGGAGGGAGTTGGGCTTAGGAGGTAGAGGGAGTGGCAGTGTCTGATGCGCATGTGTCTGTTGAGGTTTCAGGTGCCTGTGGGCATTGTGTACGTTTTGCATATTTGGATGTGTCTTGCATCATAGGTGTATGTTGTTTGGATTAGTGTGGGTGTTTTAGTTTTGATTCTATTAATTATGTTGTGAGAGTGGATGTGGATGGGTGTGCTGTGGAGGTCCTGGGTGTGGGTGTGATGCATGTGGTTGTGGTGGTCGCTGCAGTGGATGTGGAGGTGCTGGGTGTTGGTGTGTTTCATGTGGTGGCTGTGGTGTCTGTACTGGATGTGGCTGTGGTGCATGTGGGTATGGTCGTGGCTGTGGTGTCTGTGGGTGTGCTGGTGGTGGTACATGTGTGTGTGTGGTGGCTGCTATGTCTGTGGTTGTGCTGGTGGTGGGGGTGGTGTCTGTCTGGATGTCCGCCTGAATTGTTTGTGGTGTTTGTGTTTCTGTGTGGGTGTGCTGATTGTATATGTGTGAGTGGGCATATGCAAAGGTGTGATGAGCGTGGGACAGGTCTGGGAATAGAGAATTTGGAAGGGAAAGTAGTGGGAGGTGGGGTACAATGTTGGGATGGTTGGGAGGCTGTGGTCAGTATGGAGGCTAGAGCTTGAAAGGTCTTCTGTAGGCTAGACATAGCACAGTGAATGGTTGCAATTGGAAGCCAAGCCACTGGATGACATTCAGTAGTGCAGTCTGGCCTACAGAGGTGTTCCTGAGGAGGTTACTAGCCTCCTCACTCAGCGCAGCCTGGAGCAAAGGAGGTGCCACCCTTTCTAGGGGGGTGGGTTTGGCCAACTGGGGGGGAACAAGAGGGGTGGTGGAGATGGCCCTCTGGGTGGCGGACAAGGATGCAGTTGGTAGACTTCCTATTGGGTCTTCCGCTACTAGGGAGTGCTCACTGGAGGAGGCCTCCGAAGAAGATGTTGAGGAGTTGGCCACCTCTGTTGCACTCCCCTTCCCCCTTGTGCCACTGGGTCCCTCTGTGTTGGTTGTGTCTGCACCAAACCCATAGTGGCCAGCTGCTTCTCCACCTACGTTAGCACCTTCTCCTCTGCCTGTTCTGGATGATGCTGAAGTGACATATACAATAGTTTTATTGAATCTGTGTAAACAGAAATTATCATGACCTTTGATCAGAAAACAGTTTCCAATTTTTCAGATTTCACCTGCTTCAAGGCTCTCAAACTTTGTTTCTATATTAGCATAAACTCATGTATTCACGCAACATTTTTCGAAAACCTTTGGTCACAGTTATGTCATTCCCCATGATAACTCCCATATCATGTATTATCTTGTCTCTTATCCATTATTATCTCTCTCCAGGAACTATTTCATCCCTCTGAATGGTTGGCCTTTGTAGTTAGAATAGTGAACTGACGTCACCAATAAGTACTTTTGTATAGTGTGTTCACAAGGCCCTAAAATCTGCATACTTTTCATTTTCAATAAATAAAATATACATAAATGTTTGTCAACAAATACTACAGTGTTGTATCAATATTAGCATAAAGTGAAAGCAGGTTACCTTTGTTTGAGCATTTCACAATGGTAACCCTTACTTCAAGTCACTAAAGTATATGTCAATTGTTAAAAATTATAAATGAATTCTGTACTGAAGTATCTTAGCAATGCATCACCTATTATGTAGATACCTATGTTGTTGAAGACAGAAACAAATATTTGGTTGATTGGCAAATGTCTTCTACAACATGACTAAATACTAAGGGGCATACAGAGATGCGCCAGAACAAATGGGTCACGCAAAACTACCCTTGCATCACGGCAGATGCGCCGCATTGTAAATGCGGCGCGACGTGGCACAAGGGTAGGCAGATGTGTGACGCATCTCATGACGTAAGAGCGGCGCATCGCTGGAGTCGCGTCACAAGCGCGACGCAACTCCAGCACTGCCCAGGGCCGCCCAATACTTAACATGCTGCGTAAGTCCTTACGCCTGCTTCAAGCAGGCGTAAGGAATTGACGTAGCATCGTCGCGGAAGTGCCTGCGTGTAATCTTGTAGATTTCACGCAGGCACTTTTGCAAAGCGCACAGGTGCCGGAACGCCCACCCTGCATGGGAACGCCCCCATTGTGGCACTGGGCTTTACAATGTGACGCATCTCCCTAGATGCGTCACGTTGTAAATGCCTCGCAGGGATGCGCCACGTTTACGCCCCTGTTGCGTCATGCAAGGCGCCGTAAATGTGGCGCAAGGGGCTTGTAAATCTGCCCCATAGCCCTTGAAACATTTCTAATAGACCAGTACAGAGCAAAAACATTTTCACATTTCACTCCTAAATACCTCTAGTTATTTGACGTTTGTTATTTCTTTGTGAAATTGTTTCACTAAATATGCTATTTTTGACTGTAGTCAAAAATTTGTAGAACTTCACAGTAATGATTATTATTATTATTATAGAGGCTTTTGTAACGCGCTCTGTTACTAAATAGTATAGTATCCTGGCGCGGAAAAAGAAAGGGACATGTAATGATTCATATATAATTACTTCAAATATTCTAATGTAAATCAAAATATCAACATATTACACCTTGATGCATTTCAACATTTACTGAATGAGTTTGGTCTGACTCTGAGTTTTCCTGATAGGATATGCATACATATATGTGATAAAACATTCCATCTGCCAAAATCCCTTCAAGGTTCACACTTTTCTCCATCATTTATTTTTCTTCTGGACATGACAAAGGACATTGAGAAATGGTTTAGGTTATGTTTTACTATGTAACCAATGTGTACACCAAGTTTCTCCAATGAGTAGCTCATGAGCTACTGGTAGCTTACCAACTATGGGGTCGATTACGATGGCGGCGGAAGGACGACCGCAGGCCTGTAGTATGCGGAAAATGCTTTTAACAGTCCGCAAGCCGCGGATAGTCCGTCCGCCATAATAGGATGGGAAGCACTGCCAAATAACGTAACCAATCCAGAGACACCGCCGTACGGAATGATGTCTCTACCGTCCTCAGAATCACCATGGCGGAAAACACACAGCAAATCGCTGCGCAAAAACCACCAGCCCGAACACGGGGGAACCACCACAGCTGAGAGGCAAAACATTGCAGAGAGACCCACCAAAGGCATACCACCGTCATGGACCCAGCCCTACACACATTCCCGGTACTCTTCGTGCTCCACCACCAGCAAGTCATGGACCATCGCCGACACACAACACACACACCACGCACGTGTCGAAGCCCCTACCCACAACAGAACCCCAGGTCTGGACAGGAACACACATACATGCACCCCCAGTAAAACCTCCTGGCTACAACTGACCCCTCGAACCCTGAACACGCACTGCGAACAAACAGCCACACCACGTACAACGCAACGTAGCGGTTCAGACGTCGGAAATCATACCCACAATCAACTAGGCAGGCAGGCAGGCAGGAATGGCTAGACCACACAGCTCCCAGGCTCACATACACACACCAACACACAAAGGCGTAGCACACATAAGGAGACAAGCTGGCCCACCCTCAGGCCAACACCACACCTACCCCACTAACAGACAGGGGCCCATACACCACACACCACAAAAATCAACCCTGCTGCACACACATCAAGAACCAACACACACACGATGAGCCCTGACATGTTGACTGTCAAAGTCGCGACTGAACTACCTCTTGGGTAGCCACAAATCATGTCTGTGACACCTGCACCATATGAAAAACATCCACATAACCTGCAGTGTATGGGAAGCCACTGTTGTCCCAAAATATGCCTCAGAGTGCCTCCCCCACCCTTACACAGTACACAGCCATATTGTAATGACTGTCACCCCTGCCAAACGAAAGTAAACAATGCCAGGCAATGGTCATGTTAAAAAGGCAGACACAGCATGTACGACAGCAGCAATATATCCACAATGCAAGGAGACAACCAGGAATGACACAGATAAACCACAACACAGGATTAACTTGCTTTATTGCACAGCACCGAGGTTGACTTTGTGAGTAGGCAGGAGCATGCACACTGAATAGAACAGACCAGGTCCATCTGAGGCAGCACATGAGAGGGGCAAAGAGCATCAACAGTCCATGGTACAGAACAGAGCAGGTCCACCTGAGGCAGCACATGAGAGGGCACAATGCAGCATCCTAATAGCAACAGGGCAGTGTTCATAACAGAGCAGGTACATCTGAGGCAGCACATGAGAGGGCACAATGCAGCATCCTAACAGCAACAGGCCAGTGTTCATATCAGAGCAGGTACATCTGAGGCAGCACATGAGAGGGGCAAAGAGCATAAAGAGTCCATGGTACAGAACAGAGCAGGTCCATCAGAGGCAGAACATGAGAGGGGCAAAGAGCATCAACAGTCCATGGTACAGAACAGAGCAGGTCCATCTGAGGCAGCACATGAGAGGGCACAATGCAGCATCCTAACAGCAACAGGGCAGTGTTCATAACAGAGCAGGTACATCTGAGGCAGCACATGAGAGGGGCAAAGAGCATCAACAGTCCAAGGTACAGAACAGAGCAGGTCCATCTGAGGCAGCACATAAGAGGGCGCAATGCAGCATCCTAACAGCAAAAGGGCAGTGTTCATAACAGAGCAGGTACATCTGAGGCAGCACATGAGAGGGCACAATGCAGCATCATAACAGCAACAGGGCAGTGTTCATAACAGAGCAGGTCCATCTGAGGCAGAGCAGCACATGAGAGGGCACAATGCAGCATCCTAACAGCAACAGGACAGTGTTCATAACAGAGCAGGTACATCTGAGGCAGCAGATGAGAGGGGCAAAGAGTATCAACAGTCCATGGTACAGAACAGAGCAGGTCCACCTGAGGCAGCACATGAGAGGGCACAATGCAGCATCCTAATAGCAACAGGGCAGTGTTCATAACAGAGCAGGTACATCTGAGGCAGCACATGAGAGGGCACAATGCAGCATCCTAACAGCAACATGGCAGTGTTCATAGCAGAGCAGGTACATCTGAGGCAGCACATGAGAGGGCACAATGCAGCAACCTCACAGCAACAGGGCAGTGTTTATAACAGAGCAGGTATATCTGAGGCAGCACATGAACGTGTGTCATGTGGACAGTCCCATGGACAATAATAATGCAAGGGTGGTTACAATGGACATTCCAGACACAAGTACAATGAGATTTTAGTAATGGTAACTGCACCTTACAGCACAGAATCAGGTGGACTGTGGGACCTCGCAATTTCGGACACAGTAGCAGGATCTGATACAGGAGTGTGAGACACAGCCACAGCACTAGTGACTGACACATGAGCCATAGACCCAGACACACTGGCAGGACCGGTACAGGAGTGTGAGACACAGCCACAGCTCTAGTGACTGACACATGAGCCATAGACCCAGACACACTGGCAGGACCGGATACAGGAGTGTGAGACACAGACACAGCTCTAGTGACTGACACATGAGCCATAGACCCAGACACACTGGCAGGGCCGGATACAGGAGTGTGAGACACAGCCACAGCTCTAGTGACTGACACATGAGCCATAGACCCAGACACACTACCAGGACGTGTCCCTGGACAGTGATCAACAAATACCATGCCAGCATCTGAGACATGAGAGTGGCGGACACACACAGTGGCAGTACCTGAAACAGGAGAGGGCACAATTGACACAGTGCTACTACATGAGGGATGACAGCGAACAACAGACACAGTGCCACTATCTGACACATGAGAGTGAACTGCAGCTGACCCACTAGGACCACTGAAATGATGAGCCACAGGGCTGTATGGGCGAGGAGGCAGGGTGGCTCTGGGAGCTGGGGACAGCTGTACTGGAGTGACATTGGGGTAGTCAGGTGCCACCGGTGTGTGTTTCCGTTTCTTTGGGATATGTAAGGGCACCCTGGACATGACTGGACTGTTAAGTGGTGCGGGCTCATCTGAAACATCACACATCAAAGGTGGATCATGTGCTGGTGGGGGTCTGCTCTCTGGGGATGTGCTGGACCCTGCTTGATGCTTGCTCTGGCCCTGCCTTCTGCCCTCTGCACCATGTGTAATGGAGGATGCAACAAAAGTGTACTCCTTCCTCTGCTTCACCGGGGTGTGGATGGGAGTAGAGGTATGGGGCGACTCCACCTCTGACACATGTGGTTTACGTTCCTTCAGTAACACCAGCTTCAGGGGACGCAGGGGTGGTAGCTGCCTGTCCTTGGTGGATGTCCTGTCCATGGGAGAAGGCGAGAAGCCTTAGGCACTGGGATCTGCAAGCTCCCTGGGAGGTGCCTTGTCCTTTGTAGTGTCCCTGTCCTTGGGAGGTGCCCTGTCCTTGGGAGTGTCCCTGTCCTTGGGAGGTGCCCTGTCCTTAGTAGTATCCCTGTCCTTGGGAGGTGCCCTGTCCTTGGGAGCTGGGGACAGCTGTACTGGAGCGACATTGGGGTGGTCAGGTGCCACCGGTGTGTGTTTTCGTTTCTTTGGGATATGTAAGGGCACCCTGGACATGACTGGACTGGTAAGCGGTGCGGGCTCATATGAAACATCACACATCACATATCAAAGGTGGATCATGTGCTGGTGGTGGTCTGCTCTCTGGGGATGTGCTTCACCGATCTGCCTGCTCCCTGGGAGGTGCCTTGTCCTTTGTAGTGTCCCTATCCTTGGGAGGTGCCCTGTCTCTTAGTAGTGTCCCTGTCATTGGGAGGTGCCCTGTCCTTGGGAGGTGCCCTGTACTTGGGAGTGTCCCTGTCCTTGGGAGGTACCCTGTCCTTAGTAGTGTCCCTGTCCTTGGGAGGTGCCCTGTCTCTTAGTAGTGTCCCTGTCATTGGGAGGTGCCCTGTCCTTGGGAGGTGCCCTGTACTTGGGAGTGTCCCTGTCCTTGGGAGTGTCCCTGTCCTTGGGAGGTGCCCTGTCCTTGGGAGGTGCCCTGTCCTTAGGAGGTGCCCTGTCCTTGGGAGGTGCCCTGTCCTTAGTAGTGTCCCTGTCCTTAGGAGGTGCCCTGTCTGTCGGAGTGTCCCTGTCCTTGGGAGGTGCCCTGTCCTTGGGAGTGTCCCTGTCCTTGGGAAGTGCCCTGTCCTTGGGAGGTGCCCTGTCCTTTGTAGTGTCCCTGTCCTTGGGAGGTGTCCTGTCCTTGGGAGTGTCCCTGTCCTTGAGAGGTGCCCTGTCCTTAGTAGTGTCCCTGTCCTTGTGAGGTGCCCTGTCCTTGGGAGTGTCCCTGTCCTTGGGAGGTGCCCTGTCCTTAGTAGTATCCCTGTCCTTGGGAGGTGCCCTGTCCTTGGGAGGTGCCCTGTCCTTGGGAGTGTCCCTGTCCTTGGGAGGTGCCCTGTCCTTGGTAAGTGCCCTGTCCTTTGTAGTGTCCCTGTCCTTGGGAGAAGCTGTGTCCGTGGGTGGGGTCCTGTCCTTAGTGTGTGCCTTGTCCATGAGATGTGACTTTGCCTTGTGAGTACTTTTTGAGGGGTATGCCTTTGTGCCTGTGAATCTGTGTCCCCCAACACCCCTTGAGGATCCTGTGTGTCAACTCCAGGGTAGCTGATGTGTTCTGTGAAAGATTTCCCTTTCCTAGGGGATGGTGTCTTTGGCCTCCATTGTCTGCCTTGATGCCTGTGCCTGCTTCTAGTGCAATACCCTGAAAATGAGGCATGTTCAGAAATGTCACTCTCCCCTGAGACAGTAAGTGGTGTGGATGGGGGAACTGAAGTAGAACCTTGTCCATGTGACTGTTGAATGGCTGCAGACTCTGTGTTGGATAAGGACTATACTGTTCTGTGGAGACCAGCAACATCACCATGCATCCCCTCCATGAATGCTACCACCTGCCCCAACTTCCTATCGTGGTCCAGGAATGCATTAATGATGTTTGTCTGCCCTACCTACAGCTGGCGCAGCAGATCAACCGCCTCAGCACTAAGGGCAGTGTGTGTCAGGGGCAGGGCAAGCGGTGCCTACACCAAAGGCCACTCTGCTCCCCCTACTCTGGCGAGCACGAGCAGTACTTGTTGCAGTTGGTGGTAGTGTGGGCCCAGTGTGCTGTGTACCTATTGAAGGTGTAGATTGTCCACTCCCTGTGTTTAACAACAGTGCTGACTCACCACCGCTGTCTGAATATGAGGACGATGGGGTCTCCACATGTGAGTCCTCAGGGATTGTTCTGTCCCCCTCTCCGGGGCTGCTCTCTTCAGTCTCATTTTGGGTGTGTTTGATCTCAGATCCAGATGCATTGCCACCACTAAGCTCCGTCGTATGTGGGTCAGTGCCCTCGTCCAAAGCTGAAAGAGAGAGAAAAGAGGTATACCTAAGTACCACACCCACTTACTGCAAATTACAAAATACAAACTTCCTTCTCTGCTGACCAACATGTAGCACACATCCTGCACATGAACCACCCTTACCAGACATCCTCATGTCAGAGAATTAGTGGGCCCTGTGACACATGTACATGTAACAAACATGGCAAGTGCATGCAGCCCACCACACATGTGATGGCATGGGACCACAGACCTGAATGGCATGTCCTGGGCCCCTGCACTGCAATGCAACTAGTATGTGCAGCTGGCTGACATGGATGCTAACTCTCACTCCGCTAATGCCACCAACATGCAATAACAACACACCATATACACCACAGATGTCACTACTGTGTCTGACCAGCAATAAATGCATGCAGTCCCAAGTCAAAGACCCATTCAGTGTGCTTACCGCTAGTTTGGTGACCTCTGTCCCTCCGGGCAGGTCACCCCCGAGCACATTCCCCGTGAGTGAGCCCGTCCTCTGGTGTTGCCTCTGCCCTGAGCTGTGCCCTCTGCCAGATCCGCTTCCACGGATCTCCTGTGCCCCCTGCCACCTGCTTGCCTCGCCGCCGTTGTGTTTTTTCTTTCCCCGCCGTTTTTTCCCTAGCCCCCAGTGCTCCCCCCTCCTCGCCCAGCCCCGGCCGCGTTTTCCGCCACCTCCTCGCCGCTGCCCCCCTGCGGCCCCGCCCCCTTCCCTCGCTCGCCATCCCCATTCGCCACCCCGCTCCCCCTCCCAGCGGCCCCTCCCTCGCACGAGACTACTTATAGCCTCTGTGGCCAGCGAGGTGCAGTGACCTCTGTCCCTCCGGGCAGGGTCACCCCCCGAGCACACTCCCCGTGAGTGAGCCCGTCCTCTGGTGCCGCCTCTGCCCTGAGCTGTGCCCTCTGCCAGATCCGCTTTCCACGGATCTCCTGTGCCCCCTGCCACCTGCTTGCCTCACCGCCGTTGTGTTTTTTCTTTCTCCGCCGTTTTTTCCCTAGCCCCCAGTGCTCCCCCCTACTCGCCCAGCCCCGGCCGCGTTTCCCGCCACCTCCTCGCCGCTGCCCCCCTGCGGCCCGCCCCTTTCCCTCGCTCGCCATCCCCATTCGCCACCCCGCTCCCCCTCCCAGCGGCCCCTCCCTCGCACGAGACTACTTATAGCCTCTGTGGCCAGCGAGGTGAAGTGACCTCTGTCCCTCCGGGCAGGTCACCCCCCGAGCACACTCCCCGTGAGTGAGCCGTCCTCTGGTGCCGTCTCTGCCCTGAGCTGTGCCCTCTGCCAGATCCGCTTTCCACGGATCTCCTGTGCCCCCTGACACCTGCTTGCCTCGCCGCTGTTGTGTTTTTTTCTTACCCCGCCGTTTTTTCCCTAGCCCCCAGTGCTCCCCCCTCCTCGCCCAGCCCCGGCCGCGTTTCCTGCCACCTCCTCACCGCTGCCCCCCTGCGGCCCGCCCCCTTCCCTCGCTCGCCATCCCCATTCGCCACCCCGCTCTCCCTCCCAGCGGCCCCTCCCTCGCTCCACCCCCCCACTCTCCTCATATGGCAGAGTGGCCAACGCGCAGCTTGCTCGCGCAGCGGGCGCACCCTAAGCGCGCCGAAGGTGCGCCAAAGGTAAGCCCGTCTGCGCCCGTCCGCGCCTGGACCGCGCCCAGCGCTCGAACCCCTGGCCCCCGAGGACCCCAGCCCACCCGCCGGACGTACACCGCCGCCACCCTCAACGCGCTCAACACCGGCCGAGACCCGGGATGCTACTGAGCCACCCCGAGACGCACCCACGGACCCTTCAGCTGCCACGCCTGCAAGTTCACCTGCATCCGGACCTGCCTCGCACCAGCACTCGCCAAGCCGAACACCAGCAGCAACCACCTCAAGTGCATCCTGCTCAACACCCGCTCCGTCCACAGACACGCCATCGAACTCTGGAACCTCCTCGACACCACAGCTCCTGACGTTGCCTTCCTCACGGAAACCTGGATGAACGACTCCTCAGCGCCCAGCATCGCCATCTCCATCCCAGAGGGATACAAGATCACCCGGAGAGATCGCGACATCCAGACTGGAGGAGGCATCGCCATCATCCACAGGGACACCATCCACATCACGACCAACACCGACGACACCCTGACTACCGCCGAACACCTACGCTTCCAGATCCGCACCGACCCGAAGACCACCCTCAGAGGCACCCTGATCTACCGACCCCCGGGACCACGCACACAATTCAGCGAGGACATCACCGACTTCGTCAGCCCGCATGCCCTCCCCTCCGCTGACTACATCCTCCTGGGGGACATCAACTTCCACCTGGAGAACAACAACGACCGCAACACCATCACCCTGCTTGACAACCTCGCCAACCTCGGATTCAAGCAGCTGGTGCCCACCCCCACCCACCTCGCCAGACACACACTCGACGCCGTCTTCTCATCCAGCAAAGACATCGCCTTCAGCCACGCCACTAGACTCCACCGGACGGACCACAGCTGCGTCCACTTCAACTTCAGAAGAACGATGATCCACCACCACCAGCAACAGGTTGCTCGAAGAAGCTGGAACAAGATCACAGCCGACCAGCTCGCCGCTTCCCTGAGCCAGCACCCTCCCGCCAGCTCAGCGAACCCCAGCCAGGACGCCGACAACCTCACGAAGTGGATCAGCAACTGCGCGGACGAACTCGCCCCACTGAGGACCCCGCCCAGCAGACCCGGCAGCAAGAAGGCCCCATGGTTCACCGACGAACTCAAGAGCTCCAAGAAGAACTGCCGAGCCCTCGAGAAAGCCTGGAGAAGGGAACCAACACCGGACAACATGACCACCCTCAAGCTTGCCACCCGGAAGCACCACCAACTGATCCGCGCCACCAAGAAAACTGCATTCAAGGACCGGCTGGACAACAACGCACACAACTGCAAGGAACTCTTCAACATCGTGAAAGAGCTCTCCAACCCCAACGCCGGAAACAACGACATCACCCCATTGCAAGACCTCTGCAACTCCCTCGCCTCCTACTTCCACAACAAGATCGCGGACATACACAACAGCTTCAGCACTCAACCGACGCACGCCACGACCGAACCACCGCCCCCCACCACCACCCTCCGCGCCTGGACTCCGATCAGCACCGAAGACACCGTCCGCATGATGAACTCCATCCACTCCGGATCTCCGACCGACCCCTGCCCTCACCACGTCTTCAACAAGGCTGACGCTGTCATCGCACCCCACCTGCGGGACATCATCAACACCTCCTTCGACACCGCCACCTTCCCGGTGAGCTGGAAGCACGCCGAACTCAGCGCTCTACTAAAGAAACCAACAGCGGACCCCACCGAACTCAAGAATTACCGCCCCATCTCGCTCCTCCCGTTTCCAGCCAAAGTCATCGAGAAGACCGTCAACAAACAGCTGGCCGCCTTCCTCGAGACGAATGGATCCCTCGACCCCTCACAGTCTGGCTTCCGAGCCAACCACAGCACCGAGACCGCCCTCATCGCTGCCACCGATGACATCCGAGCCCTGATGGACAACGGAGAAACAGCGGCCCTCATCCTCCTAGACCTCTCCGCGGCATTCGACACTGTCTGCCACCGCACCCTAGTGCAGCGCCTCAGCAACGTCGGAATCCAGGAGAAGGCACTGGAATGGATCATCTCCTTCCTCGACGGAAGAACACAGAGAGTCCGTCTACCACCGTACAAGTCAGAGGCCACCGAAGTCATCTGCGGTGTCCCTCAAGGATCCTCGCTGAGCCCCACCCTCTTCAACGTCTACATGAGCCCCCTTGCGGCATTCGCATGCCAACACAACCTCAACATCATCTCCTACGCTGACGACACCCAGCTGATCCTCTCCCTGACCAACGACCCCGCCGCCGCCAGAGCCAACCTTCAGGAAGGGATGAAAGACGTAGCCGAGTGGATGACGACCAGCCGCCTGAAACTGAACTCAGACAAGACGGAAGTCCTCATCCTGGGCTCCTCGCCCTCCGCCTGGGACGACTCCTGGTGGCCCTCCACCCTGGGCACCGCACCCAAACCGACAGACCACGCACGCAACCTGGGCTTCATCCTGGACTCCTCCCTCTCCATGACCAGACAAGTCAACGCCGACTCCTCGTCGTGCTTCAACATCCTGCGCATGCTACGGAAGATCTTCCGGTGGATCCCCACCGAGACCAGGAAGACGGTCACCCAGGCCCTCGTCACCAGCCGACTGGACTACGGCAACGCCCTCTACGCCGGAACCACCGCCAAGCTCCAGAAGAGACTTCAGCGGATCCAGAACACCTCAGCCAGACTCATCCTCGACATCCCACGACACAGCCACATCTCCGGACATCTGAGAGACCTGCATTGGCTCCCCGTCAACAAAAGAATCACCTTCTGTCTCCTCACCCACGCACACAAAGCCCTACACGATCAAGGCCCGAGCTACCTCAACAACCTCATCAACCTCTACGCTCCCAAACGCCATCTCCGATCAGCCAGTCACGCCCTCGCCGCCGTCCCCCGCATCCGAAGAACGACAACAGGAGGAAGGTCCTTCTCCTACCTGGCCGCCAAGACCTGGAACTCCCTCCCTCCCGACCTGCGCCTGACTCAAGACCACCTCTCCTTCAGGAAGAAGCTCAAGACCTGGCTGTTCGAGCAGTAGCAGCCCCCCCCCCCCCCCAAGTGCCTTGAGACCCTCCGGGTGAGTAGTGCGCTCTATAAATGTCTTTGATTGATTGATTGGTTTGCTGCTGCTCCCCTCTCAAACGTGCAGACAGGTCAGGATGGGTCACATCCATGATACATAGCATCAGAGGGTTCATGGTACGTAGTGCAAGATGGCCTGATCTTGGAATCATCCCCAGTGTCATCTCCGCCACATTCTTGCTGAGCCTGGAGATATCCTCCCAGCGCGTGTGATAGTGTGTGTGTCGCCTGTTGCACACCCCCACTGCCCGTACATCACATGCTATGGCCCTCCACATGGCCTTGCGATGGTGCAGCTTGACCTACCATAATGGGAGACAAGAAGAGGCAAGTCAGTGAACAGTTGGCCGTTCACACAGATAGAAGTTACAGGTATCTGTCTGCAGCCATGCACAGTACAACGTATGGGACGAACAAGTCGATATGGCACTATTCCACCATGCAAAGCAGGTGAGGTACACACCCACAAGATATATATTATCGGTTGTGACTCAGCACAGCCGCAAGACTACACATGTCATGTTTGTGACTCCTCAAAGATAACAATTTGCAGCATAGAAGTCAATCAGTCAGTGACAGAACCAGGAACACATCTCTACGTGCCTGGGGTGCTGGGGCATACCCACACTGACTCCCACAGAACACCTCCCAGATTACAGAGTCCCGGAGTCAGGGACCACGTCATGCACACCAACATGTTCCCCACTGCACTTACCACCTGTCCTGGGGCACCGTAGAGCCGTTCATAGTGGCGGAGCACACCGTCCACAAGGACCTCCAGCTCCTCTGCACTGAATGGACAGGACCGGATCTGTCCAACTCTCGCCATGGCAAGGTCAAGGACACTGGCACAACAGCAGCAGTTGGTGGAGTGGGCAGCAGCAGGAGGTAGAGGTGATGGGTGCCGGCAGCAGTTGGTGGAGTGGGCAGCAGGTCGAGGTGATGGGTGCAGGCAGCAGTGGCTGGAGCAGTGGATGTGAGGTGCTCAAACTCACATCTTTATATGACCCTGAGCTGATTTCAGTGGCACACGTCAGCAGCAATTGGTGTTCCCGGGCTGCCTCATTCAAAATGAGCCAATGACTGGCCATCATACCACGATGACATCAATACACATATTGGCACCCACCGCCCGGACCCGGCTGTAGGTAACCGCACGGACCCGGCGGTGGGTGCCGCTATGTGACTGAATGGGGGGATACCAACTGCCATTTCCACTTGCACAGTCAAATGTATCTGTTAGCCTGCCCCGCCCCCGAGAAATGAGTGCTCCGCCATTTCGATGCCAGTGAGTGTTGATTTTCAAATGATGGACCATGGCGGTTGGCGGTTTGTGACCGTGATGGACCTTCCCCATGCAGACAATGATACGCACGATTGCAGTAGTATGGACCATTTTCTGTGATGGCGGTTGGCGTGCCGTGACGCGGTGTGTAGACACACTGCATGTCTCCGTACTCATCTAATAATAATAGTTGTCCATGTGTGTCAGGGGGTGTCCGGAATGCCTCAACACTCAGCATGTTATGTAAATGGGCCGTGTCCATGTGTCTCATCGATGTCCATTTGTTGCATGTGTAATCATACTATTCACATTGCCAGTGGTTGTCAAAGGACAGTGATGTGACCTTAAATTGCATCAGATGTGCAACAGCAATGTGGTGACATCTCGGTTTTGAGATCACACGTTTGGAAGTGTACAAATCGACACAGTCCATTAAGTCTGTGCACCCACAGTTTGATCCAGTCATAAGTGTGTGTTTTGTGTGTGCAAGGAGTAATGATAGGGGATACATGCATTCAGTGTATGCGTCTGTGTGTCGTATGTTGAATGTAAATGTCTGTCATGTGAGCATGCACAGCATTGTTGGTGGTTTCATGGATGGATGAAGACAAGGAGGGTGTGTTCCAGGTTCGTCTTATGAGTGCACATCCATGTGTCTGTGGGGCTGCTTGTCCACACATGGGCACTTCGTCATGTGATGTCAGCTGTGCTTGAAACATGTGCGAACATACCATCGTATGCTGCCATAAATCTGTATCTAACTCCCCCCACTTTGCTTCTGGGTCCCATGCCATCCGAGCTCGAAACTCCTCATCGTATTAAGCCCAATATATAACCTCCCCTAGTAATCTGCGCTTTCCGAATCACATCCATACATTTAAATATAGACACGCTGTACTCCTGGAATGTCTCACAATATACGCTTGCATAAATTAAAAACGCTGCCGTCTAGTTCTCAATGGTCAATGGCACTTGAGGGCATTTAGCCAACTCATACTCTTCTTCCTTAGAGCCCTCCTTAGACCTGACCTCCCTATGCAGGAGTTTCAATATCTCAACATACTCACCCTTCCATATGCGCTCCTTGGTTGCCAACATTAGATGAGCACCCAAAGGCTTAGTTACCCCCATGTAAGGCAGCTTCTTAATTTTCAATTAATTACTGTCAAGTGGCTCTTTACTCCCCCCCGGCTGCATCAGTATTAGTCCCACTCTCCACCTTAGTACCCAATGCCACACCTCCATCGTCAGTGCCCACTCCTGTGTCCTTAACATATTTACCTTTGAGCAGTCTCCCCTCCGACACCACCCCGACCCCCTCTACCCCTGTCCCCACAGACACCATTTTTGGTTTGGCCTGTGTACGAGCGGGCTCACCTTGCCCTGAAGAGGCTCCTCTAGTGGACTCTGACCACCGTGCCGGAGCCCTCACCAAGGGGCCGTGCTCTTGTCTGTTCCTTGTCTGCTGTACCACTCCTGAAACCTGTAAAACACTATGAGACAAATGAGAGGGCCCTCCCACTCCATATCCTGCAATTCCCCTTCCTCGGGCTGTCTTCATCATAATCAAGCAAAATCGGCTCCACCACCTGAAGCCCATCAGTATCAAAATCAACCTCACGGGTCCTACCAGGCCCAGCATTACCAACATTGGCCCTCATAGCCTCTAAGCGTCCTCCTGGCGGGGGAGCCGACTGTACCCACCGGTACTCCGCCATGTGTTGACTCCGAACATACATAGCCGTCGATAAGGTAGACCACCTAGACCTGCTAGTCGTTGGGGCCAGCGAGGTCGCGCCGGACCTTGGTGTGCTGACCGTGACGGGATCCTTTGTCGGTACGGAAAGTGCCGCGCAAGGCTCCACCCTCCTTTCACCTCAGCGCAACTGGGCCGTTCCAAGCCCTACCGAGTCTGCCATGCCACGACGATCTGTATCCTGGAAAGAAAAAGTTTGGACTGATGTGCTGGGACCTCTATTAGCCAAAACCGCCTCTGACCCCTGCCAACTAGAAAATACCGGACCTGCTGACCGCCTTCGTACCCGACCAGACTGCTCAGCTCTGCCAGTACTCACCACCAGAAGATAACTACCCCTTCCCTCATCATCACTCCATTCCAACAAAGCCTCTACCACTGCCGAATCTTGGCCCCAACTCTTACCCCCCTGATAAAGTCACTCTCCCTTTGCTGCCTCTCCACAGGACCCCTAACATCCTTAACCCCTTCCACGCTGATGACGAGCTGGGCTCGTCATGGCGTAGCCTCCTCACACGCTGATGACGAGCCCAGCTCGTCATGAATAATGTAAAATAGCAATTCCCAGCACAGGAGGGGAATTGCCTTAGCAGCCATGGAGTTAAAATCCCCCAGGCGCGCATGCCGGTCAGACCGTTTAACCACACCACGACCCAGCAACCCTGCTGACAAAGAGGGAACTATGTGTAAACCCTCCCAAGCCTGCCCACTGCCCGCAGGTTCCAAATCCTTTTGCACCTTTACCAATGAACTTGGAACAAAACCTTCAGCACTCTCCCCAGGGGACATATCCCACGCTCCAGCTCGAGTAGCCACAAAAGCACCACCCCTACATGAAAAGCTCCCTCCAGCCTGCTCTACACCCCAACCTGAAGCTACCCCCTTTCCACTTCTTCCTCCTCCCACTTGCGCCCATTCGCCATCTCCCTTAGAGCTCCCCCCCACTGACAAAAAAACCCCCTGAAAGATGCCATGGGTGAAAATAGCAAGGGACTGCCAAAATTCCCCTCATCGTCTAGCTCCCCTTCCTCCTCTTCCTCAAAATGCTGTGCAACCTCAATATCACATGCAGGAGGGGCCGGGACCGCAGTAAAAACACTCCCCTGCGGGCCACTAATCAAGCCTTCAGTAGCCTCCAACAAATTGCCCTGCTTGTTCTCAAGCGGAACCACAGAAAAATTCTCCCTCGGCGCACCTCCCTCCTCCCAACTGCTTTTCCCCTCCCCCAGCGCCACAACACCTTCGCACCCGCTCGATTCACCAGCGTGGTCTCCTGTCACCGCCACACGCTTCGCGGTAGACACGGAGGAGGAGCGCTTCTTGCTACCCCGCCGGCCCCCACGCTTAACCACATCACTACGCGATGCGCCCACCCCCTCGCATTGCTCACGGGGCCGGGCTGCATCGGAGGAATTCCCTACACCGGCAGAACGCTGCAACACGCCCTCCATTTCCTCCCACGTGGGTCCACCTGCCATCTCAGAGCCTTCCCCACACCCAACGCGACCTGAACCCAGGGGGGCTGACTTCCTCATACGGGACCGGCCCCGCTCACTCACCGGGGATGACCGCTGACGCTTCGGAGATGTGCACGCAGCCACAGCAGCTGCGACCCCAGCCGAGGCCTGTCTCAACGGGCGTGCTGACCCCGCTCCAATTACGAGGTCCATTCTTCCGGCTTCGCTCAATAAGCGAAGCGCCTCAAGGACCCTGAAGTCTTCCATACTCAGGTAAAAAATGCTACCAATTAATACCTAAACGATATATCACTAGGGCTATATTGATATTAACGCAAAAAAACCAATTAACTCCCAAAAAAATCCTGCCTAAGCTCCCAGCCACCAGGTCACCAAACCTATAATGGTGGCTGGGAGCAGGAGCCCAAAGCATTTATGCTTAGGCTCCATTTGGGCTATAACCAAAAACAGCCAAAAGCCCAAAATGGCTGAAGCTCGAAGCTTCCAACTCCCCCCACAGCCCCTCCCAAATCGCCTGGGGGGGACCTCCCTGCGGTCGACTGCCCCCCCCCCCCAAGCCCCCCTTCCAGTCTGGGTACACTCAAGCGGTGGCAGGGAGTATCTGTATGTGGCATTGAGATCGAGAAGGGCAACACAGTGAGGCAGAAGGCAGGGAGCTATTTGGGGGTCACGTCGTTGCGCACAGACTTGCCACCATTTTGGATTGGGGACAGTCTGATTACTTCCATGAGCACATAAGAAGCTGTGACAACGATGATGCACACTGCAATTGTCATTGCCAATTTGTATTTCAGGAACCGTTTTGGTGTGCACAGCTACACAGTGGGAAGACAGTACACAAATTACTAGATTGGTGTGCAATCTCTATAGTATCGATGTGCACGGCTCTGCAGGTATAACGAGGCACATTGGGAGCTAGGTGAGAAAATTCTGTTATAATATTGGGGCCTTCCAGCAGTCTCATGCTGTGTGTGTTTTGAACACCCTTAACATTTCTAATGCTCAGGATGGCATTGGTGTAGACTCATGCCTGGGTGCTCAACAATTTAGAGAACAAGATTCATGGGGAACATTGACGGCTGGGGAGGGAACACCGATGTGCACTGCTCCATAGTGGAATCTTGGGAATGCCCTGATTCTGGAGTTAAAGGAATTGGTTAAGATGTGGTGTGGACCCATCTCTGAGACAGCCAGGGAAGTTATTCAGCATTTGCTGCACATGTTGTAGAAAGTTGATGAACAGTAGCTCAGCGGGAATAGGACTGTGTTGGGAAAGCTGAAGTTCTAACCTGCAATGTTTGTATTGATTAAAGTATTAGTACTGTGGTACTCACAGGGCATACACTCAGTAATGTTGTGCTATTATGGTGAATTGTTTTCACAACAACCTTTATACTAGGTATTCTTGGGCAAAAGGTTAGTTGTAGAAGCATGAGTGAGAACATTGTGCAATTTATGCTGAAAAAGTAGGGCGAGAAAACATGCAGGATACTAGTTTAGAAGGGACTATTCAGACATGACAACAATTGATACCTGCACCCCCAGTCTTTTTACAAGGTCCAGGCCTTCCATGTATGGGGTAGGAGGACTGTAAGGAAACATTTGAAACGTATTTGGATGCTATAGGTGTTGATGTTTTTGGTTGCTAAAAGAAAATTGGCCATTTTAAAGAACAGTTTCGATTGGAAGGCAGACAAGTTCTAAAGACTCTGCATACACCTGTAATACAGGGGAGACATGTAGATGAGGAGTCTGGTGTGGAGGAGGATGATGTGTACGAAATGGTAATAAGAGCAATGGAGGAGAATGTTGGCAGGAAGATTAGCATTGTAGTAGAACGATATAAATGATTTTCCCTTGCGCAACTGCAGGGGGAATCCATTGAGCAGTTCGTTGGAGTTTGGATAAGGTTGGCAGTCTCATGCAAATTCAAAGATCTCCTGGACTAAATTATAAGAGATCCAATAATTAATAGGACAAACAACATTAGAATTCAGGAGAAGCTCTTGGACTCGAAAGATCTCACTTTAGATAAGACCTTTAAATTGCCATGTGAATGGGGAAAAACTCTCGTTATGTCAAGGAGTTGGGATGCTTTGTAGTTAAGGGAGCAGGTGGATCAGAGAATGTGTGCAATGTGAAAGTAGTAAAAAAAATGTTGAGAGAAGGAGTGTGCTACAGGTGTGGAAGTGAGCAACACACGGCGGAGGCGAATAATTGTTCTGCTGCGGACAGTATGTGTTTCAAGTGTAGAAAAAATGGGTACTTTCTCTACAGTGTACAAGATTATGGACAATTTAGGGTGATACCGTTACGGTTTGGAACCGCCCGACCTTAGGTCAGCAGTTCCGACTGCATTATTATGGTGCACCCACCTCTAGGGCGGTCGCAAACATCAATTTTGCAATGGAAGCTTGTGCAGCGGGCGAAAAAGGCCCGCAGCACAAGCTTCCATTGAAAAATTGATATTTGTGAACTCACTGCACTCTGTGGTAGGCCCCATGTGGGGCCTGCCACACAGTGCAGGGATGTTTAGAGGGGCACCATGGGTGCCCCCAGGCCCATTGCGGAGGTCCACGGTGAAGGGGGCACTGCTAGGGGCCCCCAGAGTAACGTTACGACAGCCTTTCGATGTCACCATTATTAAGGTATCATGCTGTCTTACCGACTGGCTCCTTGAGCACATCGTAACAACGTCGAAATCCCCCCACATGTTTAACTCTGACCGCCCTCATCCTAATACGTAGGTTGGACTGTAAACCGACCATGTCGGGTGGAAAGCCTCCGACTATTTTTCTGAGGCTTTCCGCCCTACATCATAATGATGCCCTATATGTACAGAAAGGCAGTGAATTTAGTGAATGGTCAAGAAGTGCCAAGGGAAGAGATAAATTCCGAATGTAGTGCTTAGAGAGAAATTGAAGTGATGGTGGCGAGTGAGAAAGAACTACCACACACGAGTCAGTCTAGGGAGAGTGGTGAAGAATATTGTCCAATCGTGCAATAAAAGTTAAAGGTGAAAAGGTATATGTGCGGGCTAACTCAAGCTCACCATTCACCATTTTTGATAAAGTGGCATGGGAAAAGTTGGGTACATGTTGGTTAAGTGCTCCTGATGTTCAACCTAAAGGGTATTGTGGATACAAATTGTCAGTCAGTCAGGAAGGCAATGGGGAAAGTTTATTTGGTGGAGAAGGGCAGATCTTTATTGGGGTGCAAGGAACAGTGAGCTTTAGGTGTGATCTTGAACCCCAATCACCCAAAACAAGTGGGTGAAATTAGCCTGTTCGGAGAAAGCATGGGAAATGTTGGTGATGAAAGTATGTGGTCCTTTTAACTGTGGCAACCAATCTTGTATAAATGAGGTATGCATTATGATGGATGGTGTCTCACAATGGCCATAGGTGGTATTTGTAGTGAGACTGGACTTTGTGGATGATTGGTAAGTAGAAGCTTTATTCACAGTACAGGAGAAGAGCATAGGTACAAGTCGTCTCCACAGGACAACTTCACCAACTGACAACCCCTCTTGAGTTCTATACTAGAACTCAGTTGTGTGGAATCCTATGTCACAATGCTTGTAACTCTAGGATACCACACACCTTCCCTCTTTATGCAATTAGAAAAAGATAACACAAAAAAATGTACCATAAGAAAAAAACTAAATGAAACAAAAGAAAAGTTACAAAAAAGAAAATACAAGTGCTGTATCAAGTAACAAAACAATGGTGAATAGAATCACTCTACCACAAAATCCTTCAACTTCACAGGCATAGTAACCAATCTACCTGACTTAGTTATCTTCACTTCCTTAGAGTGACAACTGAACTCCTCTGTGTGTACGACCTCCCTCTCCTTTACACCCACTGTGCTGGATGAGACACCCTCACAATCAAAGGTGCCAACAGAACTCAAGTTCCCGGCCTGGCCAGACAGGGTAGGGCTAGGAGAGGATTAAGTCAAAGTGGAAGCACACTCTTCATCCCACAACCACTGCTTGGACAAACCGAAAATTCTGTTACATTTTTACATTTGGAAAGCTTATTTAGGTGCCAAACTTTTCTATCGTTTAATTTTGCAGAACAAGCATCCATTTTAAAAACCTTGCATGGTGATGAAAAATGGCTGTCACCTTTCCGTAATCTTGTATGTGCTTTCACACACACACCCAATCACCTTCCTTAAGGGAAACTTCCTTCGCACAATTTCTCATGTCATAATATGCTTTATAAGTCATTTTGTGCTTTTTTAAAGTTATTTCTGATGACTTCAGATGGCCATCTTCTTTGGTACACCTGGGACATCCAAACTGAATTACCTTTAGTATTGTTGTGTTCTATCTAGGACCCCGATCAATATTGTGACCTTATGCCCCTATACGGCTATAATCAATGCATATCCCTATAATGGCATAAACGATCAGAGCCATATTTCAGTAACTCGTCTCTGCTGCTCATTACAGTACATGATACAGCAGAAGCCACTTCCTTAGATTCCTAGATAACACACCGAGTTCTATCGGCAGCTCAAACCCCCCAGCAACCTGGGAAAGCCCCGCTTGCATTGTTTTGATTACTAATAGAACTCCTGCGAGCACTGTAAGAACGACCAGTTCTTAGTGACATCCTTATTGACGTCTTATGTCCAAAAACTTACCTCAAACTCGGCACCTTTCAGGTATAAATAATACCGACGTTGCCTGAAGCAAACACGACGGTGGTGTTGAATACTGGAGCAGAACAGCTGTCCCTTGCAGAGAGCCCAGCAGATGCGAGAAGCCCACGGACGCTGCCCCTCCTCCTTGAGGCGCTGAGAAAGACGCTGTCTTTTCTCCTGCCGAGAAAATCCAGCTCCGGCGTTTCCAGCCTACCCTTGCGGGTGACTGGAATATCGAGTCCTGAGAGGAGATACCAAACCTCCAACATTCTAATCCAGAGGTACGGTGCTGACTAAACCCTTAGAGAGAATTCTTAAAGCAAACCCTTGGCAAAACCAACTTAACTTAAACTGCTACTTACTTGCTCCCTCCCACGTATTAGGCTTAGGTCAGGTACATTGGGGTAGGAGTAGTTAGAAGCACCAGTTGAGGACGTTAGCCAAATGTATACATGAATGTATATATTTTATTCATTTTAACTATCGTATGGCTAAGAAACCATATCAATGCTTTTACAGTATTATTCTGTAATACTCCTTTT
This sequence comes from Lissotriton vulgaris, assembly GCF_964263255.1. Lineage (NCBI taxonomy): Eukaryota > Metazoa > Chordata > Amphibia > Caudata > Salamandridae > Lissotriton > Lissotriton vulgaris. The sequence continues at coordinate 1,590,832,319 of NC_141695.1, read as the reverse complement.
ACTGTACGCACTTTTTATAATAACAAGTCTTGCAATTGTGGCAATTCATTTCTCTTGCATGAGAAGGAAGACTGTTCAATAAATAATACCTTTTATTGAAAACGCCCGTCTCTCTATTCTCTGCATACTGGTGAAAGTAATTCTGCACAACTGACTGAGTGAAATAGCTGTCTATTGTTTGACACGACTCTAGAGATTGACTCTTATTCTGAGGAGCAAAGTTGTCATGTTAATGCAGTTGTTGGAAAACTGAATCCCTTCTTGTCTGAGCCAGGGAAGCTGATCACTTCCTATTCAGTCAAGAAAGTTTCCAGTGACCTCTGAGCTAGCTGGTACAAACCCAATTAAGTCTGACATAGTCAGTAGAGACCTAGAAGACCGCAGTCCTACGTCTACACTGCTGTTTATGTTATTCCAATGCGCAGGGCCTATAGGGAAAATAGGAACTACACTACATGGCGCCCAACGTTTGGTAAGGCGATAAAACTATTGCAAGACGTTAGAGTAACTCAGTCGTGCTTTTTCACACAGACCCTTTCTCCCGTAAATACTCCAATAGACGTCTGGAGTGGGTGAAAGGTTAAAATCCGCCTGAACTTAGTAGGACGAGATTCCTATGTAGAGCTTCTGGTTTATTCAACGTTGAAGGATACAGTGTTCCAAAATATTGTGCACCTAATCTTTGTTTCCTTGGAAACCTGCTCTGCAAACCTTCATTAATACAATGTCAGAAAATGGTGATAACATCGAAACCAATGAAGTCGCAGTAGACGCGAATCAACAGGGTCGCGATGTTACAGGGATTAATGAACCGGGTGCGATTATCATCCCGGCAAACATAAGAAAATCTATAACTTCAAAACTTATAGAAAATGGACTGACCTCACGAGGTGGTACAGTCATTTTCGTGATAGAGGCACACGAATATCGGCAGACAGAGGTATTCTATTCATGGATAAACTTTCAAGCAGTAAACGCTACAACACATGAGTTCCACTACTACAAAATAGAGGATCCACCGGAAGAGTACGCTCCTTTCGAGGAGATTGAAATCCCATTAAAATACCAAGAGCACCTGCTCTGGTTTAAAGGCGCCCTAAAACGCAATGATCACATTACCAGGCTCGGTCCACTAGGTAGACCAGGAGCAACGTGGCCGGTTCTAGCCAGCTACACACCACATCCGGACATTGAAAAAACGTCTCGCGAAGAGCTGTTAGCACAGCTAAAAACATTAATTAAAATACATAGACAGTTAGTCCAATAAGTAATGGGGACTGCAACAGTCCAAACAGCTGTTAATGTTCCACAGCTGACCCCTCATCAGGGGAACACAAATAAAATTACACCACAGAACATACAATCATGTCTTGGTAAAACACCCATAAAACGGGAACAAATCCCTTTCTGGTTAGCACAGAAAATTACTCAAATAGAGGCAGTATTCCCGAATACTACCCCTATTGAGAAACACAGAATTCTGACTATCTGCCTTCCAATGGGGGTCGCACCACATGTGGAGGACTGTGACACTTGGGGTACAGTCTTTGCTTCCATTTACACAAAAACACATGGTGTTCCGTCCATGGCGGTAATACCAGATGTGCTGAAACAAATTCAGAATGAATACGGTCCAGAACCTGCTTTAACTCTTGGTATGAAATTACTGAAAGACTTCAAGCAGGTCTCGGCTATATTACTAGCCAACATAAAAGGAGAAGCAGCATCTGTGGCGATCCGCCAGAAATTGAAAGAAACAGATATAACAGATCAACCAATTGAGCTTGCCAGAATTATAGAAAAATGCTATGAAGAATTAGGTAGAGATAGTTTGGGTGGGAAACCTGTAAAACCCCAACTACTCAAAAATCCTGAAAAATTATTTATTAAAAATAATCTAAACACTCCTAAAAAGAGCTGGGATGGAAATAAACAATCCACTCCCAAAGAAAAAGTTTTCCAGTCCAGAGGAAGGTCTCCTCAGCGGAGGGAAAGAACTCCGACTCGAGAACACCAGTCTCCCCAGAGGGAGCACTCTGAGAAAAGATATAACCTTAGAAATAGGGATAACTTGAAAAAGCCTGATAGATATCAAAGTATTGATACACGTCCCTCTCGATCTTTTTCGCAGAAATCGGAAAAAAGAGGACGGTCAGACCCAGGAGAGCACACCAAGTCCAAAGACAAGGAACCTGCTCAAAGTAAAAAATTACAATTTCCAAGAAAGAAGGTAGCCAGTATTAGAGTAATCGAACATGCCGAGAACAGCTGAAAAACGGAGAGTGGGCACAGACAATGCTAGACAGTGCAGCAGAAATCACCATAGCTCGCAAGATCCTGATGAGTCATCTGGAGACAGTGGACAACGAACCTCATAAGATATATGAAATAACACTACGTATAGAGGGATATAAGACTAGGAAAATAAGGAGTCTATTTTGGGATAATCTCTCAAAAGGCTATGACATCCTGTTAGCTGAGAAAGATTGGCCCCCAGAGTTTGTCAGGGAGTGCCCTCATGGCGAAGATATGATTATGCCTGCCTTCTCAAATCACATTCCAATTCACACTAAATATATATATGCAAGGAAATGGGCAGTAGCCCAGGCACCAGCATTATATAAGAATCATGTAGGATGGGATGAGGACTCTCCTCCTCACAAAATCCAGTTAAAAAGTCAACCGACTGCACAAAGGCAGTACCCAATTAAGCAAGAAGCTAAAAAAACAGGCCAGGGAGATTTTAGATCAACTTGAATACCAGGGGGTGATTGAAACATGCACCTCTCAAATGAACAATCCTTTGTTTCCTGTCTCCAAACCAGACGATTCGTATCATCTAGTCTTGGACTACTGACACCTTAACTCATGTTGCAAAACATTTGCAGTACAAAATTCGCACAGTGCGGCACTAATGAATGACATAGTTCGCAAAAAATATAAAACAACATTAGACATATATAATGGGTTCTTTTGTCAAAATATTACACCAGAAAGCAGGTACTTGACCACTTTCTCAATAATGGGGTCACAGAAAAATTTCTGTAGGCTCCCACAGGGGTTCAAGAATAGCCCGGGATTATTTTCAGCCAGAGTAACAGAGTTACTACAAATATATGATGATGAGGCATTATCTTATGTCGATGACATCTATCTCACAGACGACGACTTGGATACTCACTTGAAAAGGGTAAACACCATAATACTTGGGTTTGCAGCAGAGGGTTACAAATTCAACTTTAAAAAGTCAAGAATTGCCCATCTGACAGTCTTATTTTTAGGATACGAATTATCAAGTGAAGAAAAAAGCCTAGCGGACAACTTCTTAGAGAAGTGCGCTGTACTCCAAGTACTGAAAACGCTGAAGAACTTACAATCGATTCTAGGCTTCCTGAACTTACATTCTAAACTACGCAGAAAGAATTAAACCTCTCTACGAATTAATTAAACCTGATTTTAAACCAATCAACTGGACTCAAAAACACACAGAAATTTTGAGATCACTGCAAACAGACATGTTAGCAAAAACAAAATTAGAAACATGTGACAACACACGAAACCTTGTAATCCGAGTCATCCCAGGAAGATGCGGATTCACGTACCTGACCTCTAATGAGGGAGAAACGGTACCAATAGCTTACAAATCTCATTTGTACACACAAGCTGAAAAAACATTCAGTCTCACAGAAAATACTGTGAAAGCAGTGCAAACTGCTATAGCGAAAGAACGAGAATTAGCACAAGGCAAAAGGATCACTGTTCTCACAGCAGAATCCGCCTTCGAGGCACTATTCAGCCCAGTAAACCTGCCTACAGTGTCACTGGATCCGAAATGGATACAGTGGAAAAATTCTCTTGCTGCAGAAGACGTAAAATACTATTTCGCCCCGCACATGAAAAAACTGAATGATTTAAATTATGAAAAAGAATATCCTCTGCCAATCAAAATTCTCCCTCTAGAACAGTACTCCTGTATAATCTATACAGACAGATTTGTACAGCATTACAATGTAGAAAATAAATCCTACAATGCAGCCTGCGCGATTGTTAAAGGTCGCTGGCTCTGCGGTAAATTCAGACCGAAAATAACAAAAACTGAATCACTGAGAAAATGCTCGGCTCAGTGAGCTGAAATCAGATCTTTAAAGATGGCGCTTGAAAATGCCGAACGTGAATTCCCGACACTAATCGTGTGCGATTCGCATTTTTGCGTCCACTCTTACAATAATGAGTTGCAGAACTGGGTTCAAAATGATTACAAAGATGACACAGGTGCCACAATCAAGAATAAAATGCTTTGGAAGCAAGTAGTTCTTTTACAGAAAGAACTACAAAAGACTCACGTGATACACACTCTGAGTCATCAACGTGATGGCGTTCACGTTGCAGGGAATTCATTGGCTAATACAGCCATAGTGGAAGCAACTAAACCGGCTTCCGTAGCCACAAAAAAGCGTTCAGAAAAATACATAGACGGGGAATCCATGCTGGCAGTAAAAACGTCTTCGAAAGGCAACTGTGCAGCACTACCCGTGAACTATCCACTCAATTATACATACGTCATTGATGCAAACTCCATTCCTTTTGCTCGAATCCTTGGAGTGGGGGATAGGGTAATTCCAAACACGAATCGGAGAAAGTTATTAATAGCAGACACACACATGGGTGAAGGTCCAAGGCACAAACAGATGAAGGAATCTCTGACTGAATTACAAGCAGTATACTGGTGGCCAGGGATGAGCCTGCACCATTATAAATTTGTAAAGAGCTGTCCAGACTGTGACAGAGACCGCAGTAACGAGTCAAGCGGGGTAATGCCATGGCCTTGTATGAGTGTAGCATAGAGCTATCTACACATGCAATCCAGCGTCCTATTAATTGTTTAAGACTACATTCACTATAAAAATGTGGCCCCAGCGCTCGGCTGACGCCAAAACTGTTATAAAAGATCTGCGAGTCTTTATCGGCACATACGCAATTGCCATGCTTCATTCTGACCAGGGTCCTGCTTTTAGCTCTCGAGCTTATAAGGAGGCCATGACCAGTATGGGCATTGGGTTGCGATTCTCTTGTCCATTTCACCCTGAGGGAAACAGTGTAGTGGAAAGAAAAAACCGAGACATAAAGCAATCTATAACAGCGAAGGTATTAGGTTCGGGTGATGGGTGGGTCAAACATTTAACAAGTGTCCAACGTAGTCTTAATAACTTGCCAAGAAATTCTCTAAAAGGTTTCAGCCCGTACGAACTATTGTTCGGAACTAGAATGTATGTTCAGGACCTTGATAGTCAGGCTTCAGTGGTAAAAGATAAAAATAAAGACTTTGACATCAAAGATCGTTTGGCTGTTTTACAGGACTTGAATGAAACAAGAAAATCCTTAAGTAACATAAAAATAAAGCAACAGCCATCTACCACTGAAGACACACCACCTGTCCCAGCAAGGCCTGTCTGGATTCCAAAAATTGGGGATCTGGTCAGAGAGAAAATAGCGGTGAAGAAGGAATTTGGGACTTCTTACAGAAAAGCAGTACCTGTCTAAGCAATCAACAGAACAAGATCAGTAGTACTACCGCCCCCTGCTGGTAAAAAGCAGAACCGAGTTGTATCCATCGACCTGGTGAAACCACAAGCATGTGGCCTATAATCAACAGTAGGCCAAGTGGACTCCCAAGAAATAACAGAATACCCAAATTTGCAACAATCCAAGAGTTTCAAACTGAAAGACTAATAACATTTGATAAACCTGCAGTGCACAGAGAAGGACTATACAATATTGCCATGGAACTCGTGCCTCTTGAAACACAGATTGAAACAGTTTGTCATGAAACTCCAGTCTACAATCATGTGGCATCAGAATGTGCTAATGAAAGGCAAATTGAGAAAACAATTCCAACAATCGACAGAACTGCCTCTGGCTACTTCATCAATTTCGATAACTTTTCGGAAGATAAAAGCGACCCTGAAGACGCCAGAAACAAAGACTTTTAAAGAAAAGGCAACAGAACTCTTTCATCAACTCAAGGAAACTTATCTTATTTCTCCATGGTTAGAGTTTTGGTTTGGGCTAGGTGTATTTTTCCTCCTGCTTTGGCTCATCATGGTACTTTGTTTGGGAAAATTCATTGAGGGAAAATACAGTTCAATGGACACAGCAAGTCAGAACATCAACTTAGTTCTGAAACCTCACAAATCATCTCACGTCAAGAAAAGAGAACTATCATCAGTAAATGTCACAGCCATTCCAATACCTGGCGGGGTAGTGTGGGACAAGACTGACTATGAAATACATGGCCCGGTGGAGATCTTGAAATATCCTCACCAGTTCAAGGTTTCATTAAGTGACTTTGTAAAACCAAGTACATTCTCTGATGATTGGGATTTTGAAAGTATAAATAATATGATGTCTGATTTAGTGTTGTCTGCAAATTTTACAGAACATGATTATTTACAAGGTTCATCTAACTATGAACAGATGTACTGTTTTTCACATTACGCAGACCACTACTTACATAAATCTGCCCAACCTAGAAATGTTTTTAAATATACCCCAATGGGAACATTGTGCTACTCCACCTAAAAGCAGTTCAAAAACATTCTATGAGAAATTCCAATACTTCTCAGGGTTTAACACAAGTAATGCAGAAACATTTTATTACAAACTGTTGGATAAAACATGTACGAAAACCATGCTGACAAATACTAAATTGATATATTCAGAAGCATTTTATGAAAAAATGATTACATTTGGTTTTGATTTCTGGAAAAACAACATTGAAACAAAAACAATCTGGGGTACAAAAGATTGGCAGGTACAAGGCCTAGAAGCATTATTTCGGGCCTGCATGATCCCAGAACAAATATTGTTCTTAAATGACACAATTCAACAAACAACCTGTCTTGGCCTAGCTAAGAATAAAGACCTTAACAAACCGTCTATTCCAAAGCCAATACCTGATAATCCTACCACAGATATTGAAATAGACGTGTACCAAATTTTACATCAAAACAGAACACATCCTGATTGGAAAAAGTGGTTAATTTGGCAGAAAGACACTAATAACTGTCAAGATAGATTCCTGAACAAAACACAGGGGTTAAAAATGACCAGACCAGACCCCAGATACTCCCAGAGACAACATCCAGGGATAGTAACAACATAGAGTGTAGGGAAACTGTGCCTTGAATGGCTAGAAACATCCACACTGGCAGAAATTAAGCAACACTTATCTTTACTTAAAGATGGTGCTGATTTGCGCAATTTCATAATGGGACCACGCAAACAGCATCAAAAACGTTTCATAGCGGCAAGTGTATATGCGGCATACAACGAGGCATGGAAAGTAATGCAAATTGAAACAGCAGAAAAAACACAAGAAATTGATTGTATTAATTTGGAAAAATCACTTTCTGTTGTGGACAATGGGTTAATGGCTCTGTCTTCCAGAATATATTCACTGGACAGTATTGTATCATCTGCCATCGATATAATAGATAAAGACTTGCTAATGTTACAACATGGCCAATCCCAATTACGTTCTATTGTACAGCTAGGCTAGACGTTGCAAAATCTTCGTTCAGTCTATGTGCCATGGCGTCTAATCAACACAACGTCATTGTTCTCTATCTTTAACCTCACTGATAAAACAAATCAGTTTGGCACAGAAAGGAGCAGACTATACAATCCTGAGCATCGAAAAACTTGAGAGATTACCATTGACAATGTCAGAAAGACCTGTCATTGAATGGATAATACACGGGATTATCACAATTCCGATAACAACTTTCCAATTTAAAAATTGCCTTGAGTATATACCGACAGGCCAGTATGAAAGGTTGGGTAAAGGGTACATTAAGTCATCATGGAAATTACCATATACACACACATGCTATAGTGACAACGACAAAAATGTATTTCTTAGTGGTGAAAATTGCATACATTCACTAAGCGGTATACTTTTGTGCCAGGGTATTAATTTACATGGGGCCTGTGAAGGGACTTCAAACAACCTTTCATGCCACCAGCACATCACACCTGCAGCGCAGATAGAGCCTTTCTTTAGGCAACTTTCTAAGGGGAGTTACATTCTAATAACGGACCACAGCTGTTGTGGCTTGGTGCCAGGGAAAGAATATCTCGTAAGCGTGACTTCCATGGTCACTTTCTGTATGCAAGCATTGTTTCCAAACGGCCCTGGAGATTCCGAGACTCTGATTTGGCCTCCTTTGAATATCTCTTCTATACGAATTGATACTTTAAGCAGAATGAAGTCTGTGCTTTTGCAGACAACAGTGCCCATCACGTCATCAAAATAGACGTATGATCTCCAAGTTGCAAGGACAACATCGAAGATACATGAACTTTTATCAACAAATTGCCCCGTGCATTTCACAGAAATGCTCAGCCAAATCCTAAATATGTCGGATGCCATTGGTATCTCAAACGTATTTAAGACAATTTTTTCGGGACTGTTAACACCATTCAAAGCAGTTCTGGGCAGTATTCCCAATTTTGTCCATTCAGTCTTTGGCGGCCTACCACTACTTTTGGGACTCGTAGCAGGCATTTTATTTTTGACCCGTCTGCTCTGATATGGCAAGCCAAAACACAGACATGACTCCGGCAAGGATGGAAGAAACAATCCTAGCAATGCGCTACCGAGACCATATAACTAAGGTCCTTGGATTGGCCCGGCTGAGAGATCTGAATATGACCTGGTTTCTTTCATTCAGACCTATATGGCAGACCTGCATCTTACCTGTGCTTCGATGTATGCTATGCGGAGAAGAATGCGTGTTAGACACCTGTCTTGCACTACCATCAGCAGTACCAATGGATATCGATACTTTGCTAAGTCCTGTACCGGCTCATGCATCGTGTTGTCCCCAGCGGCTACCAATCCTGATGACGGCATTCGTTGAGACTCCTGCGCTACGACTAGGTGGCGGCAGTGAAGCTAAAAGTGAATGCAGCATCACCCAGGTACGACCTTCTGTGAGCATTGCTGATCCACACATCGATGATAGCAATCATTCTCACAACTGCCAGGTTACTGCACTATAGAACCTGGTCGAACTGTCACCTGAATATGTAGACCTATTCTTTGAGAGCTGTCTGAAATGATGTTCTCCCCTGAACAGAAACAATAACTTTTTGGGAAAACAATCCGGCGCACAGCGTTCCCATGAACTCTGAATTCGGCCTTCAGCTTTGATAAACAAAAGCTACTGAAAAGCATTTGGAACTCTATTTCCCCATTCCCCATGAAATATTTTTTTGAATCAGACATTTTTCAAAATATTTACCTTTTTTCTTGCACAAATACTTTTGCTTAAAGTAGAACTATTCATAAAGAACAGAGCTTCTATTTTTAGTAGACCTGGAGACAAAAACTTTACCTCGGCCTCTTGCACATTTTTTACAGCAATTGTATTTATATGTGATGAAATAGTCTCGCCCTTCTTTTCTGTATTAAGAGACATTTCATGTGTAATTTTTCGCAAAATCGTTCAACTGATTACATATGCAATAATTTTTGAATGATTACTATGCTTAAAAACGTACAGTACCTATATTCTCATGTATTTCATATACGCCATTTCAAATGCAATATGTATTTTGGGGTGGGTAGGAATACACGCGCATCTTATTGCTTTAGTTTTAAGTAATTTGATGGACATAAATTTGTGGAGTGGGTGTTGTGTTCTATCTAGGACCCCGATCAATATTGTGACCTTATGCCCCTATACGGCTATAATCAATACATATCCCTATAATGGCATAAACGATCAGAGCCATATTTTAGTAACTTGTCTCTGCTGCTCATTACAGTACATGACACAGCAGAAGCCACTTCCTTAGATTCCTAGATAACACTTATGCGAGGCCCAAATATGATCTCACATCACCTTTTGAAGTGTGAGCAGGTGCCTCTTTGATAGTCTCAATTTTTTCTCTTTTGGAGAATACACCTTTATCACTGACTTCATGTTCTAGATAAGGCACTGAGAGTCCTAATACAATGTCGGTCGGAGAGATTCCGAGAGCAGGTCGGAGGCTTTCTGATGGACATCTAAGTTTCACAGCCTGACAGCTTCATTACATTGAAGGCGGTCAGAGTGTAAACCGCCCGGTGTGACCGGCTGGCTTCCGATGGGGTCAAGTAGCCCGTTGGCCAGTCAGAATCGCAATGTAATCCCTTTAGGATGGCATTTCCGCCATCGGGATTACGATGTTGGTTTCAGACAGACTTTCCAAGCCGGTCTTTCCGACAAGGAAAGGCTGTACGAAAGTGATTTTAAAGGCCCCTACCAGGGCCATCTTGCCTCTGTGGCCTACGGTTGTGAGCCTTGGGTGCCCCCTGTAAATGCCTGCATCGTGTGGCAGGCAACATGAAGTGACTGTCACAGGGTGCATGGATTTACACAAACTTCCATTTCCCTATGGGAGCTTGTGCTGTGGCCGGTTTCCAACCCCAGCACAATCTCCCATAGAGAAATGGGAGCATGCGATCGCACCATGTGCAGTCGCATGGTAATAATGCGGGTGGGATCACCGACCGGAGGTCGGTCGGTCCAGATTCCGCAGAGACGTCGGTCGGCAGCAATTACAACCAACATCGAAAGAAGGCCCTGAATGTCTACAAAACCTACACTTCTCTAACTCTGCTGCTAACCCAAAGGTTTTTATTCTCTCTAAGACTGAATTCAAGTAGCATCGTGCTCTTCCTTACTTCTGCCCATGATGAAGATATCATCTTGAAAATATGCTACGTTTGACATCCCTATCAACAGATGGTGCATAAGTCTTTGAACTTAAGGTAATTAGAAGTTTTATTCACAATACAGGAGGAGAGCATAGGTACAGGTCATCTTCACAGAACGACTTCACCAACTGCAAACCCCCCTCGAGTTCCAAACTAGAACATAGTTGTGTGGCATTCTATGTCACAATGCATGTAATTCTAGTATACCACAATTTCATAAAAGAAGTAAAGACATCAAAGGTTATTGCTTTTTGTGGCAGGTATTGCCTTGAGGGTTGTCCTGCTTCCATATTGACTAATTTTGGTTCCCAATTTGTTTCAGATGAGTGTGAATTCTCCCTGGCTGAAAAGGGAATTAAGCATTGCACGATTGGGTTGCACCTATCCAAGGGGAAGAGGGAGTTGGAGCAATTTAACTGCAATTTGAGGCAAAGCATGAAAATGGGTGTGGCCAGTGAAGGGTATTGGAGGAGACAGGTTAAGAATGCGTTGTGAAAGTATAGACCTACCCCACTCTCTTTCTCTAGAGAGTTTCCATTTCACCTACTTAGAGGAAGAGTGCCTTATGCTGGGGCGAGGCAGCCAAAGAGGGTGTGTCTAGTAAAAAAGTTGGTAACGGGTCATGCTAAGCTGTTTGCACCAAGGAGAAAAGGGGTATGGAGAGATGAACCTAAAGGGTGAAGAGTGTGGCAAAGACATGTGAGGGGGATGCCGAAAGGATCGCCGGATGGGGGTGTAGTTCCAACCTGTGTTTGATATCCTGGCATGCACTGGAACGGGTTATCTGAAGGGTAGAACCTATGCCTATTTAATGTGTATGTTGTGCTAGTTATTAGAGTTTAGTTAGTATAGTATTATATAGAAGCAGATCTAGAAAATGTGTTATTTGTTTAAAGAAGGGGGGTGTGTTGCATCCTGGCAACTACATGCTTTCACTACAGGATTGTGGAGTGTTGGGATCCAGAAGGCATGGGGAGCTGGCAGTTGCTGAGGAGCTTGAATGTGTCAGGAGTAAGCATGAGTGAATTTTGCGGATCTCGCGTTCGCGAATTTTGCGGATTTGCGGATTCGCAATCCGCAAAATCCGCGAATTCCCGCGAATTTGCGGATTTTTTTTTTTGTGTTCGCCCGTGTTTCTGCCAGTTCGCGAGGGTTTTGTACACTTTCGCAAATTGCGAACTTACCTGTCGGGTCGCAAGTTTCGCGAACTTGTTGTTTCTACGTGTCCAGCCTGTTTGGGACACTCTTCTTCATCACTGCCACTCTCTGTCACCACTGCCACTCTCTGACTACTCATGCCACCCTCTGGCCCACCCATGCCACCCTCTGTTTCATCACCACACCCTCTGGTTGTCCAGTGTACATTATTTTCGGCAAAGCAAAGCACACCTTCCCTGCCTCAAGTGACCTGAATTAATTTGGGGCTGATTAATGTGTCACAGAATATTTTTTTAGCTGGCACCTGCTTCCTTAGTGCGCCCTGATTAGTGATCTTTTGCACTTGCTAAGTGCTTTCATTGTTGCAAAATTAGTTACAACACCTGCCCTGCCCCAACTGACAATAATGAATTAGGGGCTGATTAATGGATTTTAACTTCCAGCCTGGCTCCTGCTTGTCTCCCTTAGCTGTAATTCAGGACCTTTGTGGCATATGTGTAACTATTCTGAGGTTCAGAGCAGGGTCACATAATAGTTTCAACTGGCAACTGAACTCTGGAGGGGCCCCTCAGGAAGCACTACAGGAAATGGCTACTAATGATGAGCCTGAACTTTTGAACCTGGTAAGTAGTTACTTTCAGTTTTGCTAAGATCGTATTTCTGCAATTTTGCACTTATTCGCGGGGCGCGAACTCACGCGAACTCACGCGAACAGTGCGAGCAGTGCGAGCAAAATCCGCTGCTCGCGGATTTGCGGATTTTGCGGGAGATTCGCAAATCTCGCGGATTGCGGATTTCCCGAAAATCCGCAAAATCCGCGAGCGGAACGGATTTTCCGCCCATGCCTAGTCAGGAGTCATTACATACTGCTTATTTAACAACTCAATTTACATCAGGAGCTGTGTCCGTCTGTCTTCTTAAAAGTTATCAACTGTTGTGATGTCATAGCAAGAAGATATGACTTTCTGAAACTGAAATAAACAGTAGAGGATCTCTATGAGAGCCATACATAACAGTACAATTATATGACATCAAGCGGGAGGTGGCGGTCCCAGAGGCCCGCAGCCCCGGGGACCGCTACCTCCCCAGGGCTATTTCCAATTTTATTGGGGGGCTTCGCCCCCTTGCTCAACCACCCTGAAAACAGGCCTCTCCTGCGCTCTGTTGGTGGGCGGGATGTGGTCCCGTTGCCTGCTGAGGGCCTCAGGACTAAAGTGGACTTCCTCCCTGAAGTAGTAGTGCGCCTGGAACTGTTTTTGCAGGATGGTGGAAAAAGGGGGCATGGCCTCTGATGACCTCTCAGTAAAGCGGCTGTGTGGCTCTTGCTGGAGGTAACACAAGGGATAGTTGGCCCCAACGAATCCTGAATAGCCATGGGGAATTCATCCCCCAACAAGTAGTATGCCCGGAGCTGCATCTGCAGAGTGGTGAAAAAAGGGGGTGTGTCCACCAAAAACCTCTCAGCAAACCCACTGTGTGGGACTTACTGGGCATAACAGGAGGACTTGTTGGCCCCATGGACCCTCTGAAGCCAAGGGGACTTCATCCCCCAACTAGTAGGGCTTCGGGAGGTGCGTTTGCAGAGTGGTGGAGAAAGGGGGTTTGGCCTTTGACAACTTCTCAGCAATCCTGCTGTGTGGGACTTACTGGAGGTAACAGGAGAGGTAGTTGGCCCCCAACGACACCCTTTCTCCACCACTCTGCAAATGTGGCTACTACTTTATAAGCCATAGAAATTCACTGAAAAAAACAAATGTTACAAGGATGTTATAGTTAAGAAATATAATTTAAAAAACCTGAGAAATTCACAAACAAACAAAGATTACAGGGACGTTATAGCTAGGCTGACATTTCACTCATACAAAGCCAGAGAAATTCAGCAGTTCTATAACTCGGGCCCTGCAATGCACTGCTTATGATCTCACATATTATGTGATGTGATGTGAAATGAGACTTATATAGCGCGCTACCACTCCAGGGAGTATCTTGGCACTTGGATTCCAGAAAAACAGCAGGTAGTAGGTGAAAAGAGACTACCTGTCTATAAGGCACATCATAGAAATCCCATGCATTCGGAGTTTGGCAAGGAATAAATCCATGTTTTTAAAAACTTTCAGAATTTTAGTTCAGTAGTAGATTGACGCAGGAATGAAAGATGTTTGTTCCATGCTTTCGCGCCAATGACTGCAATGGATTTTCCTCCTCTGGTTGACATTTTGAACCTGGGGACATGGAGGAGGTTAGCTGTAGAGGACCTGAGTGAACCTGACGGATGGTATTGTTTGAAGTATTTGCGCAAGTACAGTGGGCCGTGATGATGAAAGGCTCTGTAAGTAATGGTAAGAACTTTAAAAAGTATGCGCTTGTGTATTGGGAGCCAGTGTAATGCATCCAAAGCTGTAGAAACCGAAGATTTCCTAGGCAGTCTGAGGACCAGTCTGGCAGTTGCATGCTGGACCATTTGAAGTTTATGCAGGGCTGATTTATTAAGTCCTGCATAGAGGCTGTTACAATAGTCCAGCCTAGATGTTCTAAGGGCAACAGCTACTGTACGTCTGGCACTCAGAGGAAGAAGATCGAAGAATTTTCTAAGGCTCCTTGATGATGCCGAAGCATACCCCTGCTACTTCCTTGGCTTGTTGGTTGAATGTCAGAGTATTGTCAAACGTTATGCCTAGGTTTTGAGCAGCATTGATAGTATTAGGGGGGGCTTCTGCCTTTTCAGGCCACCAATCTTGTGGCGAGAGGGAATTATTGGGTCAAAAGGAATGATTTCAGTTTTTGACGAATTACACTTCAGATGGTTGTGTGACATCCATTTGAAGGTTGCTGACAGACATTCTTTCAATATTTGTTCTGCGTTAGATTGATTTTTGTCAAGGGTCAGAACAAGCTGAGTGTCGTCAGTGTAGGCGACAGTACTGATGTTATAGGAAGAAATTAAATTTAGTAGGGGAACCATATAAAGGTTGAATAGGGTAGGGCTTAGACTAGAGCCCTGCGGGACCCCTGTTTTAATAGTTTTTTCTTCTGAAGAAAGCTCGCCCAGCCTTACAATCTGGCGCCTATGTGCTAGATAGTTTTTAAACCATTCGAACACGGTTCCTGCTATGCCTGCATTGGTAAGGTGATGTAAAAGGATAGCATGGGATACCGTGTCGAATGCTGCAGAGAGATCTAATAGGATCAGGACAGCAAGTTTGCCCTCATCCAATGCAGCACAGATGGTTTCAGTGGATGACAGGAGTGCAGATTCAGTGAAATGGTGGGTCCTGAAACCTGCTTGACAAGGATGTAGAATGTCATTTTCTTCTAGAAATGCCATTAGTTGTTTGTTGGCAAAAGATTCTGCAATCTTACAAATGGCAGGAAGAAGAGAGATGGGACGTAGGTTAGAGAGGATAGTGGGGTCTTGTAACACCTTTTTCTGTAATGATTTCACTATCGCTACCTTCCACTGAGGAGGAATCTCCCCCGATTGGAGGGACGAGTTGATGATGGCGTTGATATAAGGGTTAACCTCCTGTATTATGGATTTAAGGAGTGTAGGGGGGCAGGGGTCGGAAGGGGATCCTGATTTCAGGGTAGAAATTCCCTTTAAAGAGCCGTCAAGGCTAATATGACAAAAATTTTCCCATCTGGGTTGATGGGGCTTGAAAACAGTTTCACTCGCAGGTTCTGCTGTTACGAATTGGGGGAAGTCTTTAGTAAGCGTTTCTATTTTTTGGGTGAAGTAAGAGGCTATGTCGTTACATAAAATCTGAGACGGAGGAATCTCTTGGCTTGCAATTTTAGGCTTAGTGAAGCTGTTGACGATTTTAAAAATTTCTTTTTGTTTGTTATTTGCTGCTTCAATACGGGAAGTGAAATAATTAATCTTTGCAACTTTGATGGAAGAGTGATATAATCTCCTAGCTTTCTTGTATATCACTTTAGCGTCATTGTCATAGTTCCGTCGCCATTTGTGCCTCTAGAAGTTTAATTTCCACCAGTTGTTCTTTTAGGGTGTATAAAAACCAGGGAGCAGAAATTTTCCTTTTTCCTATAGAATCTCTAGTTCTTTCTGGATTTCTAATTTTATTTCCAATGTCGGTCATCCATCTCTCAAATTTTTGATAATCTATGGTAGTATTCCCCGAAAGAGTAGGTTTACTTTCCTCGGCCCAACTAGTAAGATCAGGATGTTTCATGATTTTTCCCCAATTGGGTAAAGTATTTCCCTTATTTGCTACCTCTTTAGACTTCAATTGGCTCCCTGTGAGTTCAATATTGAATTCAATGAAGAAATGATCTGTCCAGGTCTGAGGTATGGGATCATTAACCGTCATTTTATCCAAATTGGAAGTGATACAGTCAAGGGAGTGTCCAGCCTTGTGAGTGGCTTCGAGAGTTCTGAGAGTTAATCCCAGATCTGTAAAGTTTCTTTAAAGTCTGAGGCGTGATTATCATTAGGGTCGTCTAAGTGGAAGTTCAGATCGCCAAAAATAGTAAAGTTGGAGTATCTGAGGGTCATGTCGCTCAACACTTCCCGCACACTTGCAAGAAACTGCGTGGGATTGCGGGGAGGGCGATAGAGCAATGCTCCAGAAAAGGTGAAAGTGTCAAGCACTTGAATGCAAAAATATAGGCTCTCAGCTTCTTCAATATCAGGAAGCTCTCTAATTGAACATTTATAGGTATCTCTGTAAATGATAGCCAAGCCACCACCACGCTGTTCTACGCGATCTTGTCTGCAAATAGAATAGCCAGGGGGGACGGCATGGACTATGTCAGGGTTGGACCAATCACGAAGCCAAGTTTCTGTGATAAATAAACAATCTAACTCATTTTCGTTAACTAAATCAAATATGTGGAGAGAATTTTTACACATTGAGTGAGCACTTATCAGACCACCCTTCAGATAGTTGGGAGTCGATTGATTGACAATAGGGTGGTAGGGTTTTAGTGTATGTCTACAAACGAAACAGCAAATGGAGCCTGCCCACTTGTCTACGTCGAGGGCATGGTGGCAATGGGAACGGGAATTATTTAAGGCTAAAATAGCATTTCTAGATAAAGGAGTCACCTGAGTATAATGGGTGGCCCTTGGCTCTTCCTCGGCGCAGACGAGCGCAGACGGGCTAGAGTCTGGCTCGACTCCGGTGCGGGTATGGCGCGCTCGCTGCTCGCGCTCGCTGCGCGAAGCGGTACCCATCTTCCTTTGTAGTCCCTTCGATAGCGCAAGGGCGCTGGGACTTCTAGTTTTTGTCCTGAAAACCTGAGGGGGGCTGATCACGCGTCTCCGGCCACAGAACCTAATCGTCTGTGAGCCGGAGGAAAAGACGCGCTGTCAATGCGGTATGTGAATTTAACAAATGAAGACAATTAAAAACACAAATTACGCCGCAAACAAAACTATCAGTAAACAGTGATTTTTAAAATGCACAAACAGGCTATCACCCGGCTTCCGCCTCAGGTGCAAAAGGGAATCTTAGTGCGCAGTAGTCAGAGGCAATGGTGTAGAGTTATTCCCAGGCTTCTGCCGCCGATGTAAAGAGGAATCTCGCGACTAAAGTGCAGCTCCTCCCTTTGTAGTCCCTTCGATAGCGCAAGGGCGCTGGGACTTGTAGTTTTTGTCCTGAAAACCTGAGGGGGGCTGATCACACATCTCCGGCCACAGAACCTAATCGTCTGTGAACAGGAGGAAAAGACGCGCTGTCAATGCGGTATGTGAATTTAACAAATGGACAATTAAAAACACAAATTACGCCGCAAACAAAACTATCAGTAAACAGTGATTTTTAAAATGCACAAACAGGCTATCACCCGGCTTCCGCCTCAGGTGCAAAAGGGAATCTTAGTGGGCAGTAGTCAGAGGCAATGGTGTAGAGTTATTGCCAGGCTTCTGCCGCCGATGTAAAGAGGAATCTCGCGACTAAAGTGCGGCTCCTCCCTTTGAAATCCCTTCGATAGCGCAAGGACGCTGGGACTTGTAGTTTTTGTCCTGAAAACCTGAGGGGGGCTGATCACGCGTCTCCGGCCACAGAACCTAATTGTCTGTGAGCAGGAGGAAAAGATGCGCTGTCGATGCGGTATGTGAATTTAACAAATGAAGACAATTAAAAACACAAATTACGCCGCAAACAAAACTATCAGTAAACAGTGATTTTTAAAATGCACAAACAGGCTATCACCCGGCTTCCGCCTCAGGTGCAAAAGGGAATCTTAGTGGGCCGTAGTCAGAGGCAATGGTGTAGAGTTATTGCCAGGCTTCTGCCGCCGACTAAAGTGCGGCTCCTCCCTTTGTAGTCCCTTCGATAGCGCAAGGGCGCTGGGACTTGTAGTTTTTGTCCTGAAAACCTGAGGGGGGCTGATCACGCGTCTCCGGCCACAGAACCTAATCGTCTCTGAGCAGGAGGAAAAGACGCGCTGTCAATGCGGTATGTGAATTTAACAAATGGACAATTAAAAACACAAATTACGCCGCAAACAAAGCTATCAGTAAACAGTGATTTTTAAAATGCACAAACAGGCTATCACCCGGCTTCTGCCTCAGGTGCAAAAGGGAATCTTAGTGCGCAGTAGTCAGAGGCAATGGTGTAGAGTTATTGCCAGGCTTCTGCCGCCGATGTAAAGAGGAATCTCGCGACTAAAGTGCGGCTCCTCCCTTTGTAGTCCCTTCGATAGCGCAAGGGCGCTGGGACTTGTAGTTTTTGTCCTGAAAACCTGAGGGGGGCTGATCATGCGTCTCCGGCCACAGAACCTAATCGTCTGTGAGCAGGAGGAAAAGACGCGCTGTCAATGCGGTATGTGAATTTAACAAATGAAGACAATTAAAAACACAAATTACGCCGCAAACAAAACTATCAGTAAACAGTGATTTTTAAAATGCACAAACAGGCTATCACCCGGCTTCCGCCTCAGGCGCCTCATGACATGGTCATTGACATCACTGATGATTAAACCTGGATGTAATTCGCGAAGTAGCGCTAAGCGTAGCTACGCGAAGTGCACTTCGCACTACGCGAGCTACGCGTGACTACGCGAACTGCGTAGTGCACTGTGCAAAATGCTGTTCGCACTGATTGCACAGTGCTAGATGCTTGTCCGCACTGTGCAATCAGTGCAAACTGCATCTTGCACAGTGCAAGCGGTCGTTTTCTGCCGCTCAAGTAGACTTCTACTCGAGCGGCAGCTTTCTCAACACAGACTGGTAGTTTCTCATTGTGAGCGGTCAAAAGCATATGCGACCACTCGCAATGAGAAACCTGTCCTCCCTGCGTTGAGAATCTCGCCGGGAAGTTTATTTTCCACGCTCGCGATCGGCAACTTGATGTTGTTGATCGCGAACGAGGAAAAAGTCTCGCCTGGATATAATTTTGCTTGCTCGCGGGCCCCAACTTGAAGTTGAGGACCGCGAGCAAGCAAAAAATGACTGCTGAGCTACGCTACGCATGTTTGCACTGTGCTACGTGCAATTCGCATACTGCGAAGTAGCGCAAACTTCGCAAATTACGCAAACGTGGAGTAGTGCTTTGCCACGGGTTACTAATGATAAAACTGATGACATGTCAAATGACATCACTGATGACATCATCCAGTGACTCAGAGTGTTTTTAAAAAGTTTATGTGTTAAAGGAATATACCAAGGTGCATTGGTGAATCAGTAGGTGTATAAGTGCCTGCATGGATTGTTCAGTGGGTGTGTGACTGACTGTATAAGTGAGTGATTAGGTGTCTCAGTGAATGTATGGGTGAGTGACTAGGTTGTGCGAATGTCTGTATCAGTCTGCCAGTTGGTGTCTGAGTGAGTGGGTACGTGTGTGGCTGTCAGGGTGATTGATTGGTTTTCTGAGTACCTGTATGAGTGTCTCTGTGGGTATGTGAGGGGTGTATGGCTGCCTGCATGGATGAGTGAGTACTGTGAGTCAGAGGCTGTATGGGTTAATGAGTGCATCTGTGAGGGTCTGTATGGGTGACTGAGTGTGTGTATGGCTGTGTGGGTGAGTAACTGCTTATGTGAAAGGTAGTAAAGGTGGGTGTCGGTAGTATATGAGCGACTGTGTGTGTGACTGAGTGACTGCAAGAATGGCTGTATGGGTGAGTGAGTGTCAGTGACTGTATACGTGAGTGAGTATGTGTTAGTATCTGTATGAATAAGTGAGTGGGTGTGTGTATAACTGTGTAGGTGATAAGTGGCTGTGTGATTGACTTTATGGGTGAGTGAGTAGGTGTGTGACTAGCTCTATGGGTGACTGATAATGTGTGAGTGGCTGTATGGGTGTATGAGTCTTTGACTGACTGACTGAGTAGATATATCAGTGGCTGCATTAGTGAGTCAGTTGGTGTATGTGTGGCTTTATGGGTGACTGGGTGGATGTGTGTGTAGTCATATGAATCAGTGAGTGGGTGTGTAAGTATGGGAATGGGTGTGTCAATAGTTTTGAGAATGCTAGTGTGGAAGTTGGAGTGGGTGTGTGAAAGGCTATATTGGGGTGTGAGTGGGTGTGTTCTCTGGATGATGTCATCAGTGATGTCATCTGAAATATCATCAGTGATGTCATCAATGATGTCACTGAACATGCCATGAGTGAAGTAATATGTGAGGTCATAAGCAGGGCATTGCAGGAGTGTGTTTTATTGTGAGCTCAGCTAACTATAACTGCTGAATTTCCCTGGTTTTGTGCGAGCGAAATATCAGCTTTACCATAACATCCCAGTAACCTTTGTTTTTTAATATAAATAAATATATATATATGTATATATATATATATATATATATATATATATATATATATATATATATATATATATATATATATATATATATAAATATGAGGTACGTGGCGCTCCCGCAGATATACCAACACAGCAAATCAGCTGATCAGCAAGACAGGAACCAGCAAGACCCATATATTGGTGCAAATATTTTTATTTAGTTTTTAGCCCAGCACCAGTCCGCCATGACGCGTTTCGGCTAGAGATAGCCTTGATCACATGACAACGTCACGAGGGCTGATCACCCATTTAAAGTGCAAAAGTGCCATCACGTGTGATAGAAACAGACAAAATACTTACAATGTTTCTAACCTTGCAGATATAACATTACGGCATGAATGCCCGTATTGCACTAACTGTCACACATTAATCATAGATCTTGGTTAATACCATACATTATGAAAACGTAAACAATATTGCTACACTCAGGAAAATTTCATGTTAATACGTAGAAAATTACATGGCAACGGCTACAAAAAACTTTTAAAACTGTTATAAAAGTTAAAAGCCAAATAAATAGTTATATAAATATTAAAATATAACCATTAAAAGTATAGTATATTATTTTACAAAATTCATCAGATTGTGTTGTTCTATGGACAAGGGATCAACACAATAAGTAATAAAGCCCAAGTGGGCGAGTGCCATAACCTGAGATGTAAACAACGTATTGTGCGAATATGCTGTTAGTGCAACATTAACCAATGGCAAAGAAGTGCTACCAAATACGTGAAAATAAATGAATCAAAATTTTGAAAATTTGTATTGGTCATGGAGGGTAAAAAGGATCAAGTTGTTTATACAGATTTTAAGACCCACAGTTCAACATTCAAAAGTGCAAATTTGGAAAAACATCCCGGGTCAATGGGTTCATAGGTGGCTAGCAACACAGAGTTCGCAGAGAAATTCAGAGATAGGTGTGGCAGTCCTCCCCAATGTTGAGACCTTGCGGTGCCTTGGTATCTAAGAGTATTATATAGCGGGTCTCTAGTTTCCGTAACAGAGACTCTCTATCACCGCCTCTCCTTTGGGGAGGAACACAATCTATCGCAAAATATCTTAGCAGGGACGCATCCTTTCCATGATTACTCTCAAAGTGCCTAGCTACTGGGTAAGCTGCATCTGCATGTGTGATTGCTCGCAGATGCTGTAATATTCGCTTATGCACTTGTGGCTGGGTGCTGCCTACATATCTCAGGCCGCACGGGCACTCCAAGACGTAAACTACAAACTCTGATTTGCAGTTTAGCTTTTGTTTGATTTTAATTGGAAAGGGCGAAAGAGGAGTGGTAACCTCCGTTTTGCTAATGCCATGTCTACAGGCTTTACAAGTAGAGCATCTTAAAAAGCCTTTGCTCTCATTAAGCCATGACCCAGAAACCACCTCAGGGCTACTAGACACTAGACTGTCCTTCATGGAGCGGGCTTTACGGTAGGTAATGCTAGGATTTTTGTTGATGATAGATCCGATAACCGGATCACAAGAGACCAGGAACCAGTTATCTTTGACTATTTTATGGATACTTCTGTGCTGGTTATTGTATGCCATAATTAGTCTCGTCTCTTCGCCAGTATTCACAGGAGCAGATCTAGTTTGCACACTACCTGAGCCCAGGAGTGTAAGTCTATCGATCTTGTTAGCTCTCTTAGTAGCATTATCTATAGTATCTACTTTATAGCCTCGCTCTACAAATCGGGCCCTGCATGCAGATTGTGCCAGCCGGCATTCATCATCACTGCTACATATCCTTCGAATGCGAAGCATCTCCCCGTAGGGGATGCTGCATATCAAATGTGCTGGGTGGTGACTCTCAGCGTGTAGCAGTGTGTTCCCTGCTGTGGGCTTACGATATAATCTAGTGTGTAAGCTACTCTCATGGACATATATTTCCACATCCAAAAATACAATGGACTGTTTGCTCAGGGTACTCGTGAATTGTATATTCAAGTTGTTATTATTAAGTTCTTCAATGAATTGAGTCACCCCTGCCTCAGACCCATCCCATACAGAAACCAGGGGCCTCATTTATGAAGGCCTTGCGCCACCGGTGCGCCACTTTTTCCCATTTTAAAAGTGACGCACCGGTGGCGCAAGGCCTTCATAAATAAGGCCCCAGGTCGTCTATATATCTTAACCAAAGTTTTACTTTGGTATTCATGACGGCAGCAAATTGATTCATCAGGACCTGCTCCTCCCAGTACCCCATATGAAGACAGGCGTAACTGGGAGAGAAGCAGGCCCCCATTGCCACCCCCCTGGTCTGTATGAATAGCTGATTAGCAAATAGAAAGATATTGTTCTCAAGACAGATATTAATCATATCCAACAACATTTTAGAATGGTCCCGGAAACAAGAATCTCTTTTCCCCAAAAAATGTTGTACGGCCCTCAAACCATCAATGTGGAATATGCTGGTATAGAGCGAAGTTACATCCATGGATACCAGTACATAGTTGGGGCACCATATGAAATCTTGAATCTTTCTCAATAGGTCACTGGTGTCCAGAATGAAAGATGGCAGGCCTTTCACATAGTCCTGTAAGAAAAAGTCAATATATCTGCTCATATTCTCCAATAAACTATTACAAGCAGATATTATAGGCCTGCCAGGGGGTTGTTGTAAATTCTTATGTACTTTAGGGATGAAATATATCACCGGCATAACCGGATAATCTTTTTTAAGAAACTTGTATTCATCCATCGTGATTAGGCCCTTGCTTCTCCATGCAGATAATTTGAGGTATATTTCATTCCTAGATTTCAACTCTTCTTGCATGGAAATGCGACAATAGCATTCTCTATCATTTAGTTGTTTGTTGGCTTCCTCTAAGTACATTTTGCGTGGCCAAAGGACCATGTTGCCCCCTTTATCAGATTGTCTGATCACCAAGTTCTTATTTGCTCTCAGCTTCTTAATCAAGGTGTGGTATTCTCTGTCTCTATGGTTGTAGCGTTTAGTTTGATTGACAGTCCTGATCTGTAGCTCCTTGAGTTGTGAGGCAACACGATCGTGAAATATGTCTATATTGTCTTTTTGCATTAGGGGGCAGAATTTAGATTTTACCTTAAAATTGGTTACACAAGATGTAGGTAAGGGTTCACCCCCCAGCGCTGTTTAACTCTCAGTGTTGGGACCAAATTCCTCTTGTTGAAGTTCCAAAAATTCTTGTGTCAAAGCTGCTCCTAAAACAGTGGTATCGCCTTCACTGCAAGATGAGTTCATGGTGGGAGCTGTAACTTCACTTATATCCACAGAATTGTCATTGGAACCAGAGCGAGATGCAAAGTATTTCCGTAATTTAAGTTTACGAACAAACTTAAATACATCAATCTTTGTAGTCGCATAATCGAAATTTTCTTTGGGACTATACGATAACCCCAACGAGAGTATTGAAGTTTCCTTGGGTGTTAGAGTCATGTCCGATAGATTGATAACAGCTTGAGAGTTAGGATGAGGGACCTCTAAGGTAGCTACTGTTGTTGAGCTACTTGCGGTTTGTTCCACTGTTTTCTGGTGCGCTGTTTTTTCGGTTTGCCACTTATGTTTGCGGCGTTTGTTGCTGGCCGGCCTTTCTGCGCGTTTCCTGTTTTTGCGCTGACGGCGGCAGCTTGTGCTCCAGAACGAAGAGTAAGCTTTCGGTCCTGTTGGACCATTTCCATTTCTTGTCCCAGAGTGAACTTGCAAAACCCCAGCATCTGTTGGCGCCTAATCTCCGAGTCTGACTCACTCTCATATTGTGAACTTTCCCCCAAAACTGAGGATATTTCAGTCTGTCATGTTGATGAGGTTGCACCTTTGTCAGAATTTGTGGTGGGAGCAGTGTTTGAAAGTTCTTTGCCATGTCGCTGTTTGATTTTGTCGTAGCGCTTGGCAAACGTGAAGATTTGGCCGTTCTCATAATCCAGTCGGTCACGCTGGAACTTATATGCCTTCCTCTTTTTAATTATGTCTTCCTCACGCTTGAGTCTAACCGCCATTTCATCTCTGTATTTTGTTATCTCAGCAGAGGGAGGAAATTTGTCTATTTCTGCGTTGATAGTGTCTATTTCCTCAAGCAGTTTGACCCTATCACTCTCGGCATATTGGATTAAGATGCCCATCAGGCGTTTGGAATTCTCCAAATTGCATTGCGCCCAATCAGCTAGCATTTGGGGGTCAGGTTTTTCGTATGAGGGGGCTAGTAGAATGCGCAGACCCCTCGGCACGTGTCCCACCTCTAGGTAGCCTGACAGCGATGTGTGCTCCCACCACTTAGATTGTTCGCTCTTGCTGCATTTTTCCAATCTTTTGAAAAGTTCTTTAATTCCAGAGCTCTGCTCGGGTGCAGCGTTAGAACTGGGATGAACGACGGACTCCCCAGCCGGGGGGTCCGTAAACATGCCCTTAGACGCCTCCATGCGCCCCTTAACGTGTCTGCGGACATGGT
Source organism: Lissotriton vulgaris (assembly GCF_964263255.1). Lineage (NCBI taxonomy): Eukaryota > Metazoa > Chordata > Amphibia > Caudata > Salamandridae > Lissotriton > Lissotriton vulgaris. The sequence continues at coordinate 1,590,807,211 of NC_141695.1, read as the reverse complement.
ACTGCAGTGGGCAAAGTTAATACACAAGCACACTCAGAAGCGTATCCTACCGGCAATGCTGCGGGAAAACGTTTCTGGAACTCCACACAGGGGATATTGCAGTCCGATGAAGCAGCCGCTCCTGGTACTCGCTCGGCGGGCTCAGAATGTCCAGACCAACCGATGCCGGTCTAAAGCCTCCGAACCACTTCCGGGTTTTCCTCACGAACGCTGCCAGCAAACGGATCCGATGTCCCCTGGGGCGTGGCAGCTTCTCCGAACACGGAGCTTTTGAAAATTTTCCAGAAGAAAAGTTGCTTCTAGCTGCAGCTTGCCCAAAGCGTGGAGGGGTCTCGCAAAGCCGGGGAAGCTTTCCCAGCCGAGATACGAGGTACGTGGCGCTCCCGCAGATATACCAACACAGCAAATCAGCTGATCAGCAAGACAGGAACCAGCAAGACCCATATATTGGTGCAAATATTTTTATTTAGTTTTTAGCCCAGCACCAGTCCGCCATGACGCGTTTCGGCTAGAGATAGCCTTGATCACATGACAACGTCACGAGGGCTGATCACCCATTTAAAGTGCACAAGTGCCATCACGTGTGATAGAAACAGACAAAATACTTACAATGTTTCTAACCTTGCAGATATAACATTACGGCATGAATGCCCGTATTGCACTAACTGTCACACATTAATCATAGATCTTGGTTAATACCATACATTATGAAAACGTAAACAATATTGCTACACTCAGGAAAATTTCATGTTAATACATAGAAAATTACATGGCAACGGCTACAAAAAACTTTTAAAACTGTTATAAAAGTTAAAAGCCAAATAAATAGTTATATAAATATTAAAATATAACCATTAAAAGTATAGTATATTATTTTACAAAATTCATCAGATTGTGTTGTCCTATTGACAAGGGATCAACACAATAAGTATATATATATATATTCCAGAAGATCTATTACTCTCTCCGGCAAGACATGCCTGAAATAAAGAAACCTTTCTTTTTCCAATAAGTTCTCCTCCTAAAATAGAAGCCGTCTTGTAATAAACGAACAAAAAGCCTGTCTTGTCAAAATACAGCAGTGTCTGTGTGAACCAGCTAAAGTTTGCGCCTGTCTGATGCAAATGCTGACGGTGTCAGTGAAATCTTCCGGGCTGGCAATTACTTCCCACATGATCGTCTCCAAAACAATTAGGCGACATTTTGTTCTCTCAGGTAATTACTTTACTCGGAGATCACTTCCCGAAATAATTTGGCATGTGTTGTTTGTTGTCTGCAAACGCAATAGTGATTATTTAAAAAGTATGCAAATGCATGACTATAAGAGATGGCATTAGATGTCTGCCAGTGAAGAGCAGCGCTGGCATAAAGGACCATCTAGTAAAGTTCCTAGTAGGACCCAGGGGTGGTCAGGGGCCCGTTGTGTTCCACATGGAGGATGGACATACAGGCAGTGCTTTAAATGGGCAGGTGCTGTCAAGTACTGATTACCTGCACTTAGTCATTTTGCGACAGAGTGTACCTGCACTTCTCAGAAGAGGTGCAATTTCAACTGGTATCGCCGCTTCTCAGCCACCAGCAGGTACCCTGGTATTGGATACTTGCTCCTCTATTTTCCCATTGTAAGTCCTGCATAGTGGGGTACATTTTGCATCATGTTCTTAGACCTTTTTTTAGTATAAAGTAAACGGACGCTTCATTTTATGTTGAATTGTCCATGCAAAGTCTGGGCAAATCTTTAGTAAATATACCTCTCAATTCTCCTACCAACCAACATATTTGACTGCCTCCTTTGGTGTTGAACTCGAGGCTTATTGGTCTATAGAAAAGATGGGTATCGGTTAAGTGAAAACTGGAAGCCATTAACTACTCTCTTTCAGCTGGGAGGACACG